>NC_071350.1:1455833-2911666 GCF_027744825.2 Synchiropus splendidus
CTGAAGTGTTGTTCCAAAGTTATCAACATTTTTACGTTTGGCGTTCCGGAATCGACCTTATCTCAGGCTGAAAACACGTTTTACGCATTGTGCCATAACTTTGCAGGGAAGCTTCAGAACATGAAATGTTCACCTCCCACGACAGAAGAAAGGGTCCTTCTAGTAGTTGCACATCAGATCTAAGCTGTCCGAAGTGTTTTTCGAAAGTTATCAACATTTTTATGTTTGGTGTTCCGGAATCGACCTTATCTCAGGATGAAAAATCGTTTTCTGCATTGTCCCATGACTTTCCAGGGAAACTTCAGAACATGAAATTTCGACCTTCCACTATAACAGAAAGGCTCTTTCTAGTAGTTGCACATCAAATCTAAGCTGTGTGAAGTGTTGTTCCAAAGTGATCAACATTTTTACGTTTGGCGTTTCGGAACCCACCTTATCTCAGGCTGAAAACGCGTTTTCTGCATTGTGCCATAACTTCTCAGGGAAGCTTCAGAACATGAAATGTTCACCTCCCACTATCGCAGAAAGGGTCTTTCTCGTAGTTGCACATCAAATCGAAGCTGTCTGAAGTGTTTTTCCAAAGTTATCAACATTTTTATGTTTGGCGTTCCAGAATCGACCTTATCTCAGGCTGAAAACGCGTTTTACGCATTGTGCCATAACTTTGCAGGGAAGCTTCAGAAAATGAAATTTCCACCTCCCACTATAGCAGAAAGGGTCTTTCTAGTAGTTGCACATCAAATCTAAGCTGTCTGAAGTGTTGTTCCAAAGTTATCAACATTTTTACGTTTGGCGTTCCGGAATCGACCTTATCTCAGGCTGAAAACACGTTTTACGCATTGTGCCATAACTTTGCAGGGACGCTTCAGAACATGAAATTTTCACCTCCCACTATAACAGAAAGGGTCTTTCTAGTAGTTGCACATCAAATCTAAGCTGTCTGAAGTGTTTTTCCAAAGTTATCAACATTTTTATGTTTGGCGTTCCAGAATCGACCTTATCTCAGGCTGAAAACGCGTTTTACGCATTGTGCCATAACTTTGCAGGGAAGCTTCAGAAAATGAAATTTCCACCTCCCACTATAGCAGAGAGGGTCTTTCTAGTAGTTGCACATCAAATCTAAGCTGTCTGAAGTGTTGTTCCAAAGTTATCAACATTTTTACGTTTGGCGTTCCGGAATCGACCTTATCTCAGGCTGAAAACACGTTTTACGCATTGTGCCATAACTTTGCAGGGACGCTTCAGAACATGAAATTTTCACCTCCCACTATAACAGAAAGGGTCTTTCTAGTAGTTGCACATCAAATCTAAGCTGTCTGAAGTGTTTTTCCAAAGTGATCAACATTTTTACGTTTGGCGTTTCGGAATCCACCTTATTTCAGGCTGAAAACGCGTTTTCTGCACTGTGCCATAACTTCTCAGGGAAGCTTCAGAACATGAAATGTTCACCTCCCACTATCGCAGAAAGGGTCTTTCTCGTAGTTGCACATCAAATCGAGGCTGTCTGAAGTTTTTTTCCAAAGTTATCAACATTTTTATGTTTGGCGTTCCGGAACCCGCCTTATCTCAGGCTGAAAACGCGTTTTCTGAATTGTGCCATAACTTTGCAGGGAAGCTTCAGAAAATGAAATTTTCACCTCCCCCCTATCGCAGAAAGGGTTTTTCTAGTAGTTGCACATCAAATCTAACCTGTTTGAAGTTTTTTTCCAAAGTTATCAACATTTTTATGTTTGGCGTTCCGGAATCAACCTTATCTCAGGCTGAAAACGCATTTTCTGCATTGTGCCATAACTTCACAGGGAAGCTTCAGAACATGAAATGTTCACCTCCCACGATAGCAGAAAGGGTCTTTCTAGTAGTTGCACATCAGATCTAAGCTGTCCGAAGTGTTTTTCGAAAGTTATCAACATTTTTATGTTTGGTGTTCCGGAATCGACCATATCTCAGGATGAAAAATCGTTTTCTGCATTGTCCCATGACTTTCCAGGGAAACTTCAGAACATGAAATTTCGACCTCCCACTATAACAGAAAGGGTTTTTCTAGTAGTTGCACATCAAATCTAAGCTGTTTGAAGTGTTTTTCCAAAGTTATCAACATTTTTATGTTTGGCGTTCCGGAATCAACCTTATCTCAGGCTGAAAACGCATTTTCTGCATTGTGCCATAACTTTGCAAGGAAGCTTCAGAACATGAAATTTTCACCTCCCACTATAGCAGAAAGGGTCTTTCTAGTAGTTGCACATCAGATCTAACCTGTCCCAAGTGTTTTTCGAAAGTTATCAACATTTTTATGTTTGGCGTTTCGGAACCCACCTTATCTCTGGCTCAAAACGCATTTTCTGCATTGTGCCATAACTTTGCAAGGAAGCTTCAGAACATGAAATTTTCACCTCCCACTATAGCAGAAAGGGTCTTTCTAGTAGTTGCACTTCAAATCTAAGCTGTCTGAAGTGTTTTTCCAAAGTTATCAACATTTTAATGTTTGGCGTTACAGAATCGACCGGATCTCAGGATGAAAAATTGTTTTCTGCATTGTCCCATAACTTTCCAGGGAAGCTTCAGAACATGAAATTTTGACCTAACACTATAGCAGAAAAGGTCTTTCCAGTAGTTGCACATCAAATCTAAGCTGTCTGAAGTGTTTTTCGAAAGTTATAAACATTTTTATGTTTGGCGTTCCAGAATCGACCTTATCTCAGGCTGAAAACGCGTTGTCTGCATTGTGCCATAACTTTGCATGGAAGCTTCCGAACATGAAATTTTTACCTCCCACTATAACAGAAAGGTTCTTTCTAGTACTTGCACATCAAATCTAAGCTGTCTGAAGTGTTGTTCCAAAGTGATCAACATTTTTACGTTTGGCGTTTCGGAACCCACCTTATCTCAGGCTGAAAACGCGTTTTCTGCATTGTCCCATAACTTTCTTGGGAGGCTTCAGAACATGAAATTTTGACCTCCCACTATAGCAGAAAGGGTCTTTCTAGTAGTTGGACATCAAATCTAAGCTGTCTGAGGTGTTTTTCCAAAGTTATCAACATTTTTATGTTTGGCGTTCCGGAACCCACCTTATCTCAGGCTGAAAACGCATTTTCTGCATTGTGCCATAACTTCTCAGGGAAGCTTCAGAACATGAAATGTTCACCTCCCACGATAGCAGAAAGGGTCTTTCTAGTAGTTGCACATCAGATCTAAGCTGTCCGAAGTGTTTTTCGAAAGTTATCAACATTTTTATGTTTGGTGTTCCGGAATCGACCTTATCTCAGGATGAAAAATCGTTTTCTGCATTGTCCCATGACATTCCAGGGAAGCTTCAGAACATGAATTTTCGACCTCCCACTATAGCAGAAAGGGTCTTTCTCGTAGTTGCACATCAAATCGAAGCTGTCTGAAGTGTTATTCCAAAGTTATCAACATTTTTATGTTTGGCGTTCCGGAACCCACCTTATCTCAGGCTGAAAACGCATTTTCTGCATTGTGCCATAACTTTGCAAGGAAGCTTCCGAACATGAAATTTTCACCTCCCACTATAGCAGAACGGGTCTTTCTAGTAGTTGCACATCAGATCTAAGCTGTTCGAAGTGTTTTTCGAAAGTTATCAACATTTTAATGTTTGGCGTTTCGGAACCCACCTTGTCTCAGGCTGAAAACGTGTTTTCTGCATTGTCCCATAACTTCTCAGGGAAGCTTCAGAACATGAAATTTCGACCTCCCACTATAGCAGAAAGGGTCTTTCTAGTATTTGCACATCAAATCTATGCTGTCTGAAGTGTTTTTCGAAAGTTATCAACATTTTTATGTTTGGCGTTCCAGAATCGACCTTATCTCAGGCTGAAAACGCGTTGTCTGCATTGTGCCATAACTTTGCATGGAAGCTTCCGAACATGAAATTTTAACCCACCACTATAGCAGAAAGGGTCTTTCTAGTAGTTGCACATCAGATCTAACCTGTCCCAAGTGTTCTTCGAAAGTTATCAACATTTTTATGTTTGGCGTTTCGGAACCCACCTTATCTCTGGCTGAAAACGCATTTTCTGCATTGTGCCATAACTTTGCAAGGAAGCTTCAGAACATGAAATTTTGACATAACACTATAGCAGAAAAGGTCTTTCCAGTAGTTGCACATCAAATCTAAGCTGTCTGAAGAGTTTTTCGAAAGTTATCAACATTTTTATGTTTGGCGTTCCAGAATCGACCTTATCTCAGGCTGAAAACGCGTTGTCTGCATTGTGCCATAACTTTGCATGGAAGCTTCCGAACATGAAATTTTTACCTCCCACTATAACAGAAAGGTTCTTTCTAGTACTTGCACATCAAATCTAAGCTGTCTGAAGTGTTGTTCCAAAGTGATCAACATTTTTACGTTTGGCGTTTCGGAACCCACCTTATCTCAGGCTGAAAACGCGTTTTCTGCATTGTCCCATAACTTTCTTGGGAGGCTTCAGAACATGAAATTTTGACCTCCCACTATAGCAGAAAGGGTCTTTCTAGTAGTTGGACATCAAATCTAAGCTGTCTGAGGTGTTTTTCCAAAGTTATCAACATTCTTATGTTTGGCGTTCCGGAACCCACCTTATCTCATGCTGAAAACGCATTTTCTGCATTGTGCCATAACTTCTCAGGGAAGCTTCAGAACATGAAATGCTCACCTCCCACTATTGCAGAAAGGGTCTTTCTAGTAGTTGCACATCAGATCTAAGCTGTCCGAAGTGTTTTTCGAAAGTTATCAACATTTTTATGTTTGGCGTTTCGGAACCTACCTTGTCTCAGGCTGAAAAATCGTTTTCTGCATTGTCCCATAACTTCTCAGGGAAGCTTCAGAACATGAAATTTCGACCTCCCACTATAGCAGAAAGGGTCTTTCTAGTAGTTGCACATCAAATCTAAGCTGTCTGAAGTGTTGTTCCAAAGTGATAAACATTTTTACGTTTGGCGTTTCGGAATCGACCTTATCTCAGGCTGAAAACGCGTTTTCTGCATTGTGCCATAACTTCTCAGGGAAGCTTCAGAACATGAAATGTTCACCTCCCAGTATAGTAGAAAGGGTCTTTCTAGTAGTTGCACATGATATCTAAGCTGTCTGAAGTGTTTTTCGAAAGTTATCAACATTTTTATGTTTGGCGTTCCGGAATTGACCTTATCTCAGGCTGAAAACGCGTTTTCTGCATTTTGCCATAACTTTGCAGGGAAGCTTGAGAACATGAAATTTGCACCTCCCACTATAGCAGAAAGGGTCTTTCTAGTAGTTGCACATCAAATCTATGATATCTGAAGTTTTTTTCCAAAGTTGTTAACATTTTTATGTTTGGCTTTCCGAAACCCACCTTATCTCAGGCTGAGAACGCATTTTTTGCATTGTGCCATATATTCTAAGGGAAGGTTCAGAACATGAAATTTTCACCTCCCACTATAGCAGAAAGGGTCTTTCTACTAGTTTGACGTGAAATCTAAGCTGTCTGAAGTGTTTTTTCAAAGTTATCAACATTTTTATGTTTGGCGTTCGGGAACCCACCTTATCTCAGGCTGAAAACGTGTTTTCTGCATTGCGGCATAACTGTGCAGGAAACTTCAGAATATGAAATTTTAACCTCCCACTATTGCAGAAAGGATCTGTCTTCTATTTGCACATCAAATCTAAGCTGTCTGAAGTGTTTTTACAAAGTTATCAACATTTTTATGTTTGGTGTTCCGGAATCGACCTTATCTCAGGCTGAAAACGTGTTTTACGCATTGTGCCATAACTTTGCATAAAGCTTCAGCACATGAAATGTTCACCTCCCACTATAGCAGAAAGGGTCTTTCTCGTAGTTGCACATCAAATCTAAGCTGTCTGAAGTGTTTTTCCAAAGTTATCAACATTTTTATGTTTGGCGTTCCGGAACCCACCTTATCTCAGTCTGAAAACGTCTTATTTGGATTGTGCCATAACTTTGCAGGGAAGCCTCAGAACATGAAATTTTCACCTTCCACTGTAGTAGAAAGGGTCTTTCTAGTAGTTGCTAAACAAATCTAAGCTGTCTGAAGTGTTTTTCCAAAGTTATCAACATTTTTATGTTTGGCGTTCCGGAATCTACCTTATCTCAGGCTGAAAACGCGTTTTACGCATTGTACCATAACTTTCCAGGGAAGCTTAAGAGCATCGAATTTTCACCACCCACTGTAGCAGAAAGGGTCTTTCTAGTAGTTTCACATCAAATCGAAGCTGTCTGAAGTGTATTTGAAAAGTTATTAACTTTTTTATGTTTGGCGTTCCGGAATCGACCTTATCTCAGGCTGAAAACGTGTTTTACGCATTGGGCCATAACTTTCCAGGGAAGATTCAGAACATCGAATTTTCTCCACCCACTATAGCAGAAAGGGTCTTTCGAGCAGTTGCACATCAAATCTAAGCTGTCTGAAGTGTTTTCCAAAGTTATCAACATTTTTATGTTTGGCGTTCCGGAATCGACCTTATCTCAGGCTGAAAACGCATTTTACGCATTGTGCCATAACTTTGCAGGGAAGCTTCAGAACATGAAATTTTCACCTCCCAGTATAGTAGAAAGGGTCTTTCTAGTAGTTGCACATGATATCTAAGCTGTCTGAAGTGTTTTTCGAAAGTTATCAACATTTTTATGTTTGGCGTTCCGGAATTGACCTTATCTCAGGCTGAAAACGCGTTTTCTGCATTTTGCCATAACTTTGCAGGGAAGCTTGAGAACATGAAATTTGCACCTCCCACTATAGCAGAAAGGGTCTTTCTAGTAGTTGCACATCAAATCTATGATATCTGAAGTTTTTTTCCAAAGTTGTTAACATTTTTATGTTTGGCTTTCCGAAACCCACCTTATCTCAGGCTGAGAACGCATTTTTTGCATTGTGCCATATATTCTAAGGGAAGGTTCAGAACATGAAATTTTCACCTCCCACTATAGCAGAAAGGGTCTTTCTACTAGTTTGACGTGAAATCTAAGCTGTCTGAAGTGTTTTTTCAAAGTTATCAACATTTTTATGTTTGGCGTTCGGGAACCCACCTTATCTCAGGCTGAAAACGTGTTTTCTGCATTGCGGCATAACTGTGCAGGAAACTTCAGAATATGAAATTTTAACCTCCCACTATTGCAGAAAGGATCTGTCTTCTATTTGCACATCAAATCTAAGCTGTCTGAAGTGTTTTTACAAAGTTATCAACATTTTTATGTTTGGTGTTCCGGAATCGACCTTATCTCAGGCTGAAAACGTGTTTTACGCATTGTGCCATAACTTTGCATAAAGCTTCAGCACATGAAATGTTCACCTCCCACTATAGCAGAAAGGGTCTTTCTCGTAGTTGCACATCAAATCTAAGCTGTCTGAAGTGTTTTTCCAAAGTTATCAACATTTTTATGTTTGGCGTTCCGGAACCCACCTTATCTCAGTCTGAAAACGTCTTATTTGGATTGTGCCATAACTTTGCAGGGAAGCCTCAGAACATGAAATTTTCACCTTCCACTGTAGTAGAAAGGGTCTTTCTAGTAGTTGCTAAACAAATCTAAGCTGTCTGAAGTGTTTTTCCAAAGTTATCAACATTTTTATGTTTGGCGTTCGGGAATCGACCTTATCTCAGGCTGAAAACGCGTTTTACGCATTGTACCATAACTTTCCAGGGAAGCTTAAGAGCATCGAATTTTCACCACCCACTGTAGCAGAAAGGGTCTTTCTAGTAGTTTCACATCAAATCGAAGCTGTCTGAAGTGTATTTGAAAAGTTATTAACTTTTTTATGTTTGGCGTTCCGGAATCGACCTTATCTCAGGCTGAAAACGTGTTTTACGCATTGGGCCATAACTTTCCAGGGAAGATTCAGAACATCGAATTTTCTCCACCCACTATAGCAGAAAGGGTCTTTCGAGCAGTTGCACATCAAATCTAAGCTGTCTGAAGTGTTTTCCAAAGTTATCAACATTTTTATGTTTGGCGTTCCGGAATCGACCTTATCTCAGGCTGAAAACGCATTTTACGCATTGTGCCATAACTTTGCAGGGAAGCTTCAGAACATGAAATTTTCACCTCCCAGTATAGTAGAAAGGGTCTTTCTAGTAGTTGCACATGATATCTAAGCTGTCTGAAGTGTTTTTCGAAAGTTATCAACATTTTTATGTTTGGCGTTCCGGAATTGACCTTATCTCAGGCTGAAAACGCGTTTTCTGCATTTTGCCATAACTTTGCAGGGAAGCTTCAGAACATGAAATTTGCACCTCCCACTATAGCAGAAAGGGTCTTTCTAGTAGTTGCACATCAAATCTATGATATCTGAAGTTTTTTTCCAAAGTTGTTAACATTTTTATGTTTGGCTTTCCGAAACCCACCTTATCTCAGGCTGAGAACGCATTTTTTGCATTGTGCCATATATTCTAAGGGAAGGTTCAGAACATGAAATTTTCACCTCCCACTATAGCAGAAAGGGTCTTTCTACTAGTTTGACGTGAAATCTAAGCTGTCTGAAGTGTTTTTTCAAAGTTATCAACATTTTTATGTTTGGCGTTCGGGAACCCACCTTATCTCAGGCTGAAAACGTGTTTTCTGCATTGCGGCATAACTGTGCAGGAAACTTCAGAATATGAAATTTTAACCTCCCACTATTGCAGAAAGGATCTGTCTTCTATTTGCACATCAAATCTAAGCTGTCTGAAGTGTTTTTACAAAGTTATCAACATTTTTATGTTTGGTGTTCCGGAATCGACCTTATCTCAGGCTGAAAACGTGTTTTACGCATTGTGCCATAACTTTGCATAAAGCTTCAGCACATGAAATGTTCACCTCCCACTATAGCAGAAAGGGTCTTTCTCGTAGTTGCACATCAAATCTAAGCTGTCTGAAGTGTTTTTCCAAAGTTATCAACATTTTTATGTTTGGCGTTCCGGAACCCACCTTATCTCAGTCTGAAAACGTCTTATTTGGATTGTGCCATAACTTTGCAGGGAAGCCTCAGAACATGAAATTTTCACCTTCCACTGTAGTAGAAAGGGTCTTTCTAGTAGTTGCTAAACAAATCTAAGCTGTCTGAAGTGTTTTTCCAAAGTTATCAACATTTTTATGTTTGGCGTTCCGGAATCGACCTTATCTCAGGCTGAAAACGCGTTTTACGCATTGTACCATAACTTTCCAGGGAAGCTTAAGAGCATCGAATTTTCACCACCCACTGTAGCAGAAAGGGTCTTTCTAGTAGTTTCACATCAAATCGAAGCTGTCTGAAGTGTATTTGAAAAGTTATTAACTTTTTTATGTTTGGCGTTCCGGAATCGACCTTATCTCAGGCTGAAAACGTGTTTTACGCATTGGGCCATAACTTTCCAGGGAAGATTCAGAACATCGAATTTTCTCCACCCACTATAGCAGAAAGGGTCTTTCGAGCAGTTGCACATCAAATCTAAGCTGTCTGAAGTGTTTTCCAAAGTTATCAACATTTTTATGTTTGGCGTTCCAGAATCGACCTTATCTCAGGCTGAAAACGCATTTTACGCATTGTGCCATAACTTTGCAGGGAAGCTTCAGAACATGAAATTTTCACCTCCCAGTATAGTAGAAAGGGTCTTTCTAGTAGTTGCACATGATATCTAAGCTGTCTGAAGTGTTTTTCGAAAGTTATCAACATTTTTATGTTTGGCGTTCCGGAATTGACCTTATCTCAGGCTGAAAACGCGTTTTCTGCATTTTGCCATAACTTTGCAGGGAAGCTTCAGAACATGAAATTTGCACCTCCCACTATAGCAGAAAGGGTCTTTCTAGTAGTTGCACATCAAATCTATGCTATCTGAAGTGTTTTTCCAAAGTTGTTAACATTTTTATGTTTGGCTTTCCGAAACCCACCTCATCTCAGGCTGAGAACGCATTTTTTGCATTGTGCCATATATTCTAAGGGAAGGTTCAGAACATGAAATTTTCACCTCCCACTATAGCAGAAAGGGTCTTTCTAGTAGTGTCACCTGAAATCTAAGCTGTCTGAAGTGTTTTTTCAAAGTTATCAACATTTTTATGTTTGCCGTCCGGGAACCCACCTTATCTCAGGCTGAAAACGTGTTTTCTGCATTGCGGCATAACTGTGCAGGAAACTTCAGTATATGAAATTTTAACCTCCCACTATTGCAGAAAGGATCTGTCTTCTATTTGCACATCAAATCTAAGCTGTCTGAAGTGTTTTTACAAAGTTATCAACATTTTTATGTTTGGCGTTCCGGAATCGACCTTATCTCAGGCTGAAAACGTGTTTTACGCATGGTGCCATAACTTTGCAGGGAAGCTTCTGAACATCGAATTTTCACCTCCCACAATGGCAGAAAGGGTCTTTCAAGTAGTTGCACATCAAATCTAAGCTGTCTGAAATGTTTTTCCATAGTTATCAACATTTTTATGTTTGGCGTACCGGAATCGACCTTATCTCAGGCTGAATACGCGTTTTTTGCATTGTGCCATAACTTTGCAGGCAAGCTTCAGAACATGAAATATTCACATGCCACTATAACAGAAAGGGTCTTTCTAGTAGTTGCACATCAAATCTAAGCTGTCTGAAGTGTTTTTCCAAAGTTGTCCACCTTTTTATGTTTGGCGTTCCGGAACCCACCTTATCTCAGGCTGAAAACGCATTTTACACATTGTGCCATAACTTTGCAGGGAAGCTTCAGAACATCGAATTTTCACCACCCACTATAGCAGAAAGCGTCTTTCTAGTAGTTGCACATCAAATCTAAGCTGTCTGAAGTAATTTTCCAAACTTATCAAGATTTTTACGTTTGGCATTCCGGAATCGACCTCATCTCAGGCTGAAAACGTGTTTTCTGCATTGTGCCATAACTTTGGAGGGAAGCTTCAGAACATGAAATTTTCTGCTCCCACTATATCAGAAAGGATATTTCTAGTAGTAGCACATCACATCTAAGCTGTCTGACGTGTTTTTCCAAAGTTAACAACATTTTTATGTTTGGCGTTCCGGAATCGACCTCATCTCAGGCTGAAAACGTGTTTTCTGCATTGTGCCATAACTTTGCAGGGAAGCTTCAGAACATGAAATTTTCAAATCCCACTATTGCAGAAAGGGTCTTTCTAGTAGTTGCACATCATATCTAAGCTGTCTGAAGTGTTTTTTCAAAGTTATCAACATTTTTATGTTTGGCGTTCCGGAATCGACCATATCTAACGCTGAATACGCGTTTTCGGAATTGTGCCATAACTTTGCAGGGAAGCTTCAGAACATGAAATTTTCACCTCCCACGATAGCAGAAAGGGTCTTTCTCGTAGTTGCACGTCAAATCTAAGCTGTCTGATGTTTTCTTCCGAAGTTATCAACATTTTTATGTTTGGCGTTCCGGAATCGACCTTATCTCAGGCTGAAAACGTGTTTTACGCATGGTGCCATAACTTTGCAGGGAAGCTTCTGAACATCGAATTTTCACCTCCCACAATGGCAGAAAGGGTCTTTCAAGTAGTTGCACATCAAATCTAAGCTGTCTGAAATGTTTTTCCATAGTTATCAACATTTTTATGTTTGGCGTACCGGAATCGACCTTATCTCAGGCTGAATACGCGTTTTTTGCATTGTGCCATAACTTTGCAGGCAAGCTTCAGAACATGAAATATTCACATGCCACTATAACAGAAAGGGTCTTTCTAGTAGTTGCACATCAAATCTAAGCTGTCTGAAGTGTTTTTCCAAAGTTGTCCACCTTTTTATGTTTGGCGTTCCGGAACCCACCTTATCTCAGGCTGAAAACGCATTTTACACATTGTGCCATAACTTTGCAGGGAAGCTTCAGAACATCGAATTTTCACCACCCACTATAGCAGAAAGCGTCTTTCTAGTAGTTGCACATCAAATCTAAGCTGTCTGAAGTAATTTTCCAAACTTATCAAGATTTTTACGTTTGGCATTCCGGAATCGACCTCATCTCAGGCTGAAAACGTGTTTTCTGCATTGTGCCATAACTTTGCAGGGAAGCTTCAGAACATGAAATTTTCTGCTCCCACTATATCAGAAAGGATATTTCTAGTAGTAGCACATCACATCTAAGCTGTCTGACGTGTTTTTCCAAAGTTAACAACATTTTTATGTTTGGCGTTCCGGAATCGACCTCATCTCAGGCTGAAAACGTGTTTTCTGCATTGTGCCATAACTTTGCAGGGAAGCTTCAGAACATGAAATTTTCAAATCCCACTATTGCAGAAAGGGTCTTTCTAGTAGTTGCACATCATATCTAAGCTGTCTGAAGTGTTTTTTCAAAGTTATCAACATTTTTATGTTTGGCGTTCCGGAATCGACCATATCTAACGCTGAATACGCGTTTTCGGAATTGTGCCATAACTTTGCAGGGAAGCTTCAGAACATGAAATTTTCACCTCCCACGATAGCAGAAAGGGTCTTTCTCGTAGTTGCACGTCAAATCTAAGCTGTCTGATGTTTTCTTCCGAAGTTATCAACATTTTTATGTTTGGCGTTCCGGAAACGACCTTATCTCAGGCAGAAAACGCCTTTTACGCATTGTGGCATAACTTTGTAGGGAAGCTTCAGAACATCAAATTTTCACCTCCCACTATAGTGGAAAGGGTCTTTCTCGTAGTTGCACGTCAAATCTAAGCTGTCTGAAATGTTTTTTCCAAAGTTATCAACATTTTTATGTTTGGCGTTCCGGAACCCACCCTATCTCAGGCTGAAAACGCCTTTTCTGCATTGTTCCTTAACTTTGCAGGGAAGCTTCAGAACGTGAAATTTTCAACTCCAACTATAGCAGAAAGGGTCTTTCTCGTAGTTGCACATCAAATCTAAGCTATCTGAATTGTTTTTCCAAAGTTATCAACACTTTTATGTTTCCCGTTCCGGAACCCACATTATCTCAGGCTGAAAACGCGTTTTCTGCATTGTGCCATAACTTTGCAGGTAAGCTTCAGAACATGAAATTTTAACCCCCCACTGCAGCAGAAAGGGCCTTTCTAGTAGTTGCACATCAAATCTAAGCTGTCTGAAGTGTTTTTCCAAGGTTATCAACATTTTTAAGTTTGGCGTTCCGGAACCCACCTTATCTCGGGCTGAAAACGCGTTTAATTCATTGTGCCATAACTTTGCAGGAAAGGTTCAAAAATGAAATTTTCACCACCCACTATAGCAGAAAGGAACTTTCTAGTAGTTGACCATCAAATCTAAGCTGTCTGAAGTGTTTTTCCAAAGTTATCAACATTTTTATGTTTGGCGTTCCGGACCCCATCTTTTCTCAGGCTGAAAACGGGTTTTCCACATTGTGCCATAACTTTGCAGGGAAGCTTCAGAACATGAAATTTTAACCACCCACTGTCGCAGAAAGGCTCTTTCTAGTAGTTGCATATCAAATCTAAGCTGTCTGAAGTGTTTTTCGAAAGTTATCAACATTTTTACGTTTGGCGTTCCGGAACCCACCTTATCTCAGGCTGAAAACGCGTTTTCTGCATTGTGCCATAACCTTGAAGGAAAGCTTCAGAAAATGAAAGTTTCACCTCCCACTATAGCAGAAAGGGTCTTTTGTAGTAGTTGCACATCAAATATAAGCTGTCTGAAGTGTTTTTCCAAAGTTATCAACATTTTTATGTTTGGCGTTCCGGAACCCACCTTTTCTCTTGCTGAAAACGCGTTTTCTGCTTTGTGCCATAACTTTGCTGGGAATCTTCAGAACATGAAATTTTAACCTCCCACAATAGCATAAAGGGTCTTTCTTGTAGTTGCACATCAAATCTAAGCTGTCTGAAATGTTTTTTCCAAAGTTATCAACATTTTTATGTTTGGCGTTCCGGAACCCACCTTATCTCAGGCTGAAAACGCGTTTTCTGCATTGTGCCATAACTTTGCTGCGAAGCTTCAGAACATGAAATTTTAACCACCCACTGTAGCAGAAAGGCTCTTTCTAGTAATTGCATATCAAATCTAAGCTGTCTGAAGTGTTTTTCCAAAGTTATTAACATTTTTATGTTTGGCGTTCCGGAACCCACCTTATCTCCGGCTGAAAACGCGTTTTCTGCATTGTTCCTTAACTTTGCAGGGAAGCTTCAGAACGTGAAATTTTCAACTCGAACTATAACAGACAGGGTCTTTGTAGTAGTTGCACATCAAATCTAAGCTGTTCAGACAGCTTAGATTTGATGTTTTTCCAAAGTTATCAACACTTTTATGTTTGCCGCTCCCGAACCCAACTAATATCAGGCTGAAAACGCATTTTCTGCATTGTGCCATAACTTTGCAGGGGAGCTTCAGAACATGAATTTTTCACTTCCCACAATAGCATAAAGGGTATTTCTTGTAGTTGCACATCAAATCTAAGCTGTCTGAAATGTTTTTTCCAAAGTTATCAACATTTTTATGTTTGGCGTTCCGGAACCCACCTTATCTCAGGCTGAAAACGCGTTTTCTGCATTGTACCATAACTTTGCAGGGGAGCTTCAGAACATGAATTTTTCACTTCCCACTATAGCAGAAAGGGTCTTTCTAGTAGTTGCATATCAAATCTAAGCTGTCTGAAGTGTTTTTCCAAAGTTATCAACACTTTTATGTTTGCCGCTCCCGAACCCAACTAATATCAGGCTGAAAACGCATTTTCTGCATTGTGCCATAACTTTGCAGGGAAGCTTCAGAACATGAAATTTTCACCTCCCACTATAGAAGAAAGGGTCTTTCTAGTAGTTGCACATCAAATCTAAGCTGTCTGAAATGTTTTTTCCAAAGTTATCAACATTTTTATGTTTGGCGTTCCGAAACCCACCTTATCTCAGTCTGAAAACGCGTTTTCTGCATTGTCCCATAACTTTGCAGGGAAGCTTCAGAACATGAAAATTTAACCTCCCACAATAGCATAAAGGGTCTTTCTTGTTGTTGCACATCAAATCTAAGCTGTCTGAAGTGTTTTTCGAAAGTTATCAACATTTTTACGTTTGGCGTTCCGGAACCCACCTTATCTCAGGCTGAAAACGTCTTATTTGGATTGTGCCATAACTTTGCAGGGAAGCCTCAGAACATGAAATTTTCACCTTCCACTGTAGCAGAAAGGGTCTTTCTAGTAGTTGCACATCAAATCTAAGCTATCTGAATTGTTTTTCCAAAGTTATCAACACTTTTATGTTTCCCGTTCCGGAACCCACATTATGTCAGGCTGAAAACGCGTTTTCTGCATTGTGCCATAACTTTGCAGGGAAGCTTCAGAACATGAAATTTTAACCCCCCACTGCAGCAGAAAGGGCCTTTCTAGTAGTTGCACATCAAATCTAAGCTGTCTGAAGTGTTTTTCCAAGGTTATCAACATTTTTAAGTTTGGCGTTCCGGAACCCACCTTATCTCGGGCTGAAAACGCGTTTACTTCATTGTGCCATAACTTTGCAGGAAAGGTTCAAAAATGAAATTTTCACCACCCACTATAGCAGAAAGGGACTTTCTAGTAGTTGCACATCAAATCTAAGCTGTCTGAAGTGTTTTTCCAAAGTTATCAACATTTTTATGTTTGGCGTTCCGGACCCCACCTTTTCTCAGGCTGAAAACGGGTTTTCCACATTGTGCCATAACTTTGCAGGGAAGCTTCAGAACATGAAATTTTCACCTCCCACTATAGCAGAAAGGGTCTTTCTCGTAGTTGCACAACAAATCTAAGCTATCTGAAGTGTTTTTCCAAAGCTATCAACATTTTTACGTTTGGCATTCCGGAACCCACCTTATCTCAGCCTGAAAACGCGTTTTCTGCAATGTGCCATAACTTTACTGGGAAGCTTCAGAACATGAATTTTTCACTTCGCACTATAGCAGAAAGGGTCTTTCTAGTAGTTGCACATCAAATCTAAGCTGTCTGAAGTGTTTTCCCAAAGTTATAAACATTTTTATGTTTGGCGTTCCGGAACCCACCTTTTCTCTTGCTGAAAACGCGTTTTCTGCTTTGTGCCATAACTTTGCTGGGAATCTTCAGAAAATGAAATTTTAACCTCCCACAATAGCATAAAGGGTCTTTCTTGTAGTTGCACATCAAATCTAAGCTGTCTGAAGTGTTTTTCCAAAGTTATCAACATTTTTATGTTTGGCGTTCCGGAACCCACCTTATCTCCGGCTGAAAACGCGTTTTCTGCATTGTTCCTTAACTTTGCAGGGAAGCTTCAGAACGTGAAATTTTCAACTCCAACTATAACAGACAGGGTCTTTGTAGTAGTTGCACATCAAATCTAAGCTGTCTGAAGTGTTTTTCGAAAGTTATCAACATTTTTACGTTTGGCGTTCCGGAACCTACCTTATCTCAGGCTGAAAACGCGTTTTCTGCATTGTGCCATAACTTTGAAGGAAAGCTTCAGAAAATGAAAGTTTCACCTCCCACTATAGCAGAAAGGGTCTTTTGTAGTAGTTGCACATCAAATATTAGCTGTCTGAAGTGTTTTTCCAAAGTTATCAACATTTTTATGTTTGGCGTTCCGGACCCGACCTTTTCTCTGACTGAAAACGGGTTTTCCACATTGTGCCATAACTTTGCAGGGAAGCTTCAGAACATGAAATTTTCACGTCCCACTATAGCAGAAAGAGTCTTTCTCGTAGTTGCACATCAAATCTAAGCTATCTGAAGTGTTTTTCCGAAGTTATCAACATTTTTACGTTTGGCATTACGGAACCCACCTTATCTCAGCCTGAAAACGCGTTTTCTGCAATGTGCCATAACTTTGTTGGGAAGCTTCAGAACATGAAATTTTCACCTCCCACTATAGCAGAAAGGGTCTTTGTAGTAGTTGCAAATCAAATCTAAGCTGTCTGAAGTGTTTTTCCAAAATTATCAACATTTATATGTTTGGCATTCCGGAACCCACCTGATCTCAGCCTGAAAACGCGTTTTCTGCAATGTGCCATAACTTTGCTGGGAAGCTTCAGAACATGAAATTTTCACTTCGCACTATAGCAGAAAGGGTCTTTCTAGTAGTTGCATATCAAATCTAAGCTGTCTGAAGTGTTTTTCCAAAGTTATCAACACTTTTATATTTGGCGTTCCGGAATAGACCTTATCTCAGGCTGATGAAACGTTTTCTGCATTGTACCATAACTTTGCAGGGGAGCTTCAGAACATGAATTTTTCACTTCCCACTATAGCAGAAAGGGTCTTTCTAGTAGTTGCATATCAAATCTAAGCAGTCTGAAGTGTTTTTCCAAAGTTATCAACACTTTTATGTTTGCCGCTCCCGAACCCAACTAATATCAGGCTGAAAACGCATTTTCTGCATTGTGCCATAACTTTGCAGGTAAGCTTCAGAACATGAAATTTTCACCTCCCACTATAGAAGAAAGGGTCTTTCTAGTAGTTGCACATCAAATCTAAGCTGTCTGAAATGTTTTTTCCAAAGTTATCAACATTTTTATGTTTGGCGTTCCGAAACCCACCTTATCTCAGTCTGAAAACGCGTTTTCTGCATTGTCCCATAACTTTGCAGGGAAGCTTCAGAACATGAAAATTTAACCTCCCACAAGAGCATAAAGGGTCTTTCTTGTAATTGCACATCAAATCTAAGCTGTCTGAAGTGTTTTTCCAAAGTTATCAACATTTTTATGTTTGGCGTTCCGGAACCCACCTTTTCTCTTGCTGAAAACGCGTTTTCTGCTTTGTGTCATAACTTTGGAGGGAAGCTTCAGAACACGAAATTTTCACCTCCCACTATAGCAGAAAATGTCTTTCTAGTAGTTGCACCTCAAATCTAACCTGTCTGAAGTGTTTTTCCAAAGTTATCAACATTCTTATGTTTGGCGTTCCGGAATCAACCTTATCTCACGCTGAAAACGCGTTTTCTGCACTGTGCCATCACTTTGCAGGAAAGCTGCAGAATAATTAATTTTCACCTCCCACTATAGCAGAAAGGGTCTTTCTAGTAGTTGCACATCAAATCTAAGCTGTCTGAAGTGTTTTTCCAAAGTCATCAACATTCTTATGTTTGGTGTTCCGGAATCAACCTCATCTCCGGCTGAAAACGCGTTTTACGCATTGTGCCATAACTTTGCAGGAAAGCTTCAGAACATGAAATTTTCAACTCCCACTATAGCAGAAAGGGTCTTTCTAGTAGTTGCACATCAAATCAAAGCTGTCTGAAGTGTTTTTCCAAAGTTATCAATAATTTTATGTTTGGCGTTCCGGAATCGACCTTATCTCATGCTGAAAACGCGTTTCCTGCATTGTGGCATAACTTTGCAGTTAAGCTTCAGAACATGAAATTTTCACCTCCCACTGAAGCAGAAAGGGTCTTTCTAGTAGTTGCACATCAAATCTAAGCTGTCTGAAATGTTTTTCCAAAGTTATCAACATTTTTATGTTTGGCGTTCCGGAATCAACCTTATCTCAGGCTGAAAACGCGTTTTACGCATTGTGCCATAACTTTGCAGGAAAGCATCAGAACATGAAATTTTCACCTCCCACTATAGCAGAAAGGGTCTTTCTAGTAGTTGCACATCAAATCTAAGCTGTCTGAAGTGTTTTTCCAAAGTTATCAATATTTTTGTGTTTGGCGTTCCGGAATCGACCTTATCTCAGGCTGAAAACGCGTTTCCTGAATTGTGGCATAACTTTGCAGGGAATCTTCAGAACACGAAATTTTCACCTCCCACTGTAGCAGAAAGGGTCTTTCTAGTCGTTGCACATCAAATCTAAGCTGTCTGAAGTGTTTTTCCAAAATTTTCAACATTTTTTTTTTTGGCCTTCGGGAACCCACCTTATCTCAGGCTGAAAACGCGTTTTACGCATTGTGCCATAACTTTGCAGGGAAGCTTCAGAACATGAAATTTTCACCCCCCACTGAAGCAGAAAGGGTCTTTCTAGTAGTTGCACATCAAATCTAAGCTGTCTGAAGTGTTTTTCCAAAGTTATTAACATTTTTATGTTTGGCGTTCCGGAATCAACCTTATCTCAGGCTGAAAACGCGTTTTACGCATTGTGCCATAACTTTGCAGGAAAGCATCAGAACATGAAATTTTCACCTCCCACTATAGCAGAAAGGGTCTTTCTAGTAGTCGCACATCAAATCTAAGCTGTCTGAAGTGTTTTTCCAAAGTTATCAACATTTTTATGTTTGGCTTTCCGGAAACGACCTTATCTCGGGCTGAAAACGCGTTTTCTGCATTGTGCCATAACTTTGCAGTGAAGCTTCAGAACATGAAATTTTCACCTCCCACTGTAGCAGAAAGGGTCTTTCTAGTAGTTGCACATCAAATCTAAGCTGTCTGAAGTGTTTTTCCAAAGTTATCAACATTTTATGTTTGGCGTTCCGGAACCCACCTTATCTCAGACAGAAAACGAGTTTTCTGCATTGTTCCTTAACTTTGATGGAAAGCTTCAGAACATGAAAGTTTCACCTACCACTATAGCAGAAATTGTCTTTCTAGTAGTTGCACATCAAATCTAAGCTGTCTGAAGTGTTTTTCCAAAGTTATCAACATTTTTATGTTTGGCGTTCCGGAACCCACCTTATCTGAGGCTGAAAACGCGTTTTCTGCATTGTGCAATAACTTTGAAGGAAAGCTTCAGAACATGAAAGTTTCACCTACCACTATAGCAGAAATTGTCTTTCTCGTAGTTGCACATCAAATATAAGCTGTCTGAAGTGTTTTTCCAAAGTTATCAACATTTTTATGTTTGGCGTTCCGGAACCCACCTTATCTCAGGCTGAAAACGCGTTTTCTGCTTTGTGCCATAACTTTGCTGGGAATCTTCAGAAAATGAAATTTTAACCTCCCACAATAGCATAAAGGGTCTTTCTTGTAGTTGCACATCAAATCTAAGCTGTCTGAAGTGTTTTTCCAAAGTTATCAACATTTTTATGTTTGGCGTTCCGGAACCCACCTTATCTCCGGCTGAAAACGCGTTTTCTGCATTGTTCTTTAACTTTGCAGGGAAGCTTCAGAACGTGAAATTTTCAACTCCAACTATAACAGACAGGGTCTTTGTAGTAGTTGCACATCAAATCTAAGCTGTCTGAAGTGTTTTTCGAAAGTTATCAACATTTTTACGTTTGGCGTTCCGGAACCTACCTTATCTCAGGCTGAAAACGCGTTTTCTGCATTGTGCCATAACTTTGAAGGAAAGCTTCAGAAAATGAAAGTTTCACCTCCCACTATAGCAGAAAGGGTCTTTTGTAGTAGTTGCACATCAAATATTAGCTGTCTGAAGTGTTTTTCCAAAGTTATCAACATTTTTATGTTTGGCGTTCCGGACCCGACCTTTTCTCTGACTGAAAACGGGTTTTCCACATTGTGCCATAACTTTGCAGGGAAGCTTCAGAACATGAAATTTTCACGTCCCACTATAGCAGAAAGAGTCTTTCTCGTAGTTGCACATCAAATCTAAGCTATCTGAAGTGTTTTTCCGAAGTTATCAACATTTTTACGTTTGGCATTACGGAACCCACCTTATCTCAGCCTGAAAACGCGTTTTCTGCAATGTGCCATAACTTTGTTGGGAAGCTTCAGAACATGAAATTTTCACCTCCCACTATAGCAGAAAGGGTCTTTGTAGTAGTTGCAAATCAAATCTTAGCTGTCTGAAGTGTTTTTCCAAAATTATCAACATTTATATGTTTGGCATTCCGGACCCCACCTGATCTCAGCCTGAAAACGCGTTTTCTGCAATGTGCCATAACTTTGCTGGGAAGCTTCAGAACATGAAATTTTCACTTCGCACTATAGCAGAAAGGGTCTTTCTAGTAGTTGCATATCAAATCTAAGCTGTCTGAAGTGTTTTTCCAAAGTTATCAACACTTTTATATTTGGCGTTCCGGAATAGACCTTATCTCAGGCTGATGAAACGTTTTCTGCATTGTACCATAACTTTGCAGGGGAGCTTCAGAACATGAATTTTTCACTTCCCACTATAGCAGAAAGGGTCTTTCTAGTAGTTGCATATCAAATCTAAGCAGTCTGAAGTGTTTTTCCAAAGTTATCAACACTTTTATGTTTGCCGCTCCCGAACCCAACTAATATCAGGCTGAAAACGCATTTTCTGCATTGTGCCATAACTTTGCAGGTAAGCTTCAGAACATGAAATTTTCACCTCCCACTATAGAAGAAAGGGTCTTTCTAGTAGTTGCACATCAAATCTAAGCTGTCTGAAATGTTTTTTCCAAAGTTATCAACATTTTTATGTTTGGCGTTCCGAAACCCACCTTATCTCAGTCTGAAAACGCGTTTTCTGCATTGTCCCATAACTTTGCAGGGAAGCTTCAGAACATGAAAATTTAACCTCCCACAAGAGCATAAAGGGTCTTTCTTGTAATTGCACATCAAATCTAAGCTGTCTGAAGTGTTTTTCCAAAGTTATCAACATTTTTATGTTTGGCGTTCCGGAACCCACCTTTTCTCTTGCTGAAAACGCGTTTTCTGCTTTGTGTCATAACTTTGGAGGGAAGCTTCAGAACACGAAATTTTCACCTCCCACTATAGCAGAAAATGTCTTTCTAGTAGTTGCACCTCAAATCTAACCTGTCTGAAGTGTTTTTCCAAAGTTATCAACATTCTTATGTTTGGCGTTCCGGAATCAACCTTATCTCACGCTGAAAACGCGTTTTCTGCACTGTGCCATCACTTTGCAGGAAAGCTGCAGAATAATTAATTTTCACCTCCCACTATAGCAGAAAGGGTCTTTCTAGTAGTTGCACATCAAATCTAAGCTGTCTGAAGTGTTTTTCCAAAGTCATCAACATTCTTATGTTTGGTGTTCCGGAATCAACCTCATCTCCGGCTGAAAACGCGTTTTACGCATTGTGCCATAACTTTGCAGGAAAGCTTCAGAACATGAAATTTTCAACTCCCACTATAGCAGAAATTGTCTTTCTAGTAGTTGCACATCAAATCTAAGCTGTCTGAAGTGTTTTTCCAAAGTTATCAACATTTTTATGTTTGGCGTTCCGGAACCCACCTTATCTGAGGCTGAAAACGCGTTTTCTGCATTGTGCAATAACTTTGAAGGAAAGCTTCAGAACATGAAAGTTTCACCTACCACTATAGCAGAAATTGTCTTTCTCGTAGTTGCACATCAAATATAAGCTGTCTGAAGTGTTTTTCCAAAGTTATCAACATTTTTATGTTTGGCGTTCCGGAACCCACCTTATCTCAGGCTGAAAACGCGTTTTCTGCTTTGTGCCATAACTTTGCTGGGAATCTTCAGAAAATGAAATTTTAACCTCCCACAATAGCATAAAGGGTCTTTCTTGTAGTTGCACATCAAATCTAAGCTGTCTGAAGTGTTTTTCCAAAGTTATCAACATTTTTATGTTTGGCGTTCCGGAACCCACCTTATCTCCGGCTGAAAACGCGTTTTCTGCATTGTTCTTTAACTTTGCAGGGAAGCTTCAGAACGTGAAATTTTCAACTCCAACTATAACAGACAGGGTCTTTGTAGTAGTTGCACATCAAATCTAAGCTGTCTGAAGTGTTTTTCGAAAGTTATCAACATTTTTACGTTTGGCGTTCCGGAACCTACCTTATCTCAGGCTGAAAACGCGTTTTCTGCATTGTGCCATAACTTTGAAGGAAAGCTTCAGAAAATGAAAGTTTCACCTCCCACTATAGCAGAAAGGGTCTTTTGTAGTAGTTGCACATCAAATATTAGCTGTCTGAAGTGTTTTTCCAAAGTTATCAACATTTTTATGTTTGGCGTTCCGGACCCGACCTTTTCTCTGACTGAAAACGGGTTTTCCACATTGTGCCATAACTTTGCAGGGAAGCTTCAGAACATGAAATTTTCACGTCCCACTATAGCAGAAAGAGTCTTTCTCGTAGTTGCACATCAAATCTAAGCTATCTGAAGTGTTTTTCCGAAGTTATCAACATTTTTACGTTTGGCATTACGGAACCCACCTTATCTCAGCCTGAAAACGCGTTTTCTGCAATGTGCCATAACTTTGTTGGGAAGCTTCAGAACATGAAATTTTCACCTCCCACTATAGCAGAAAGGGTCTTTGTAGTAGTTGCAAATCAAATCTTAGCTGTCTGAAGTGTTTTTCCAAAATTATCAACATTTATATGTTTGGCATTCCGGAACCCACCTGATCTCAGCCTGAAAACGCGTTTTCTGCAATGTGCCATAACTTTGCTGGGAAGCTTCAGAACATGAAATTTTCACTTCGCACTATAGCAGAAAGGGTCTTTCTAGTAGTTGCATATCAAATCTAAGCTGTCTGAAGTGTTTTTCCAAAGTTATCAACACTTTTATATTTGGCGTTCCGGAATAGACCTTATCTCAGGCTGATGAAACGTTTTCTGCATTGTACCATAACTTTGCAGGGGAGCTTCAGAACATGAATTTTTCACTTCCCACTATAGCAGAAAGGGTCTTTCTAGTAGTTGCATATCAAATCTAAGCAGTCTGAAGTGTTTTTCCAAAGTTATCAACACTTTTATGTTTGCCGCTCCCGAACCCAACTAATATCAGGCTGAAAACGCATTTTCTGCATTGTGCCATAACTTTGCAGGTAAGCTTCAGAACATGAAATTTTCACCTCCCACTATAGAAGAAAGGGTCTTTCTAGTAGTTGCACATCAAATCTAAGCTGTCTGAAATGTTTTTTCCAAAGTTATCAACATTTTTATGTTTGGCGTTCCGAAACCCACCTTATCTCAGTCTGAAAACGCGTTTTCTGCATTGTCCCATAACTTTGCAGGGAAGCTTCAGAACATGAAAATTTAACCTCCCACAAGAGCATAAAGGGTCTTTCTTGTAATTGCACATCAAATCTAAGCTGTCTGAAGTGTTTTTCCAAAGTTATCAACATTTTTATGTTTGGCGTTCCGGAACCCACCTTTTCTCTTGCTGAAAACGCGTTTTCTGCTTTGTGTCATAACTTTGGAGGGAAGCTTCAGAACACGAAATTTTCACCTCCCACTATAGCAGAAAATGTCTTTCTAGTAGTTGCACCTCAAATCTAACCTGTCTGAAGTGTTTTTCCAAAGTTATCAACATTCTTATGTTTGGCGTTCCGGAATCAACCTTATCTCACGCTGAAAACGCGTTTTCTGCACTGTGCCATCACTTTGCAGGAAAGCTGCAGAATAATTAATTTTCACCTCCCACTATAGCAGAAAGGGTCTTTCTAGTAGTTGCACATCAAATCTAAGCTGTCTGAAGTGTTTTTCCAAAGTCATCAACATTCTTATGTTTGGTGTTCCGGAATCAACCTCATCTCCGGCTGAAAACGCGTTTTACGCATTGTGCCATAACTTTGCAGGAAAGCTTCAGAACATGAAATTTTCAACTCCCACTATAGCAGAAAGGGTCTTTCTAGTAGTTGCACATCAAATCAAAGCTGTCTGAAGTGTTTTTCCAAAGTTATCAATAATTTTATGTTTGGCGTTCCGGAATCGACCTTATCTCATGCTGAAAACGCGTTTCCTGCATTGTGGCATAACTTTGCAGTTAAGCTTCAGAACATGAAATTTTCACCTCCCACTGAAGCAGAAAGGGTCTTTCTAGTAGTTGCACATCAAATCTAAGCTGTCTGAAATGTTTTTCCAAAGTTATCAACATTTTTATGTTTGGCGTTCCGGAATCAACCTTATCTCAGGCTGAAAACGCGTTTTACGCATTGTGCCATAACTTTGCAGGAAAGCATCAGAACATGAAATTTTCACCTCCCACTATAGCAGAAAGGGTCTTTCTAGTAGTTGCACATCAAATCTAAGCTGTCTGAAGTGTTTTTCCAAAGTTATCAATATTTTTGTGTTTGGCGTTCCGGAATCGACCTTATCTCAGGCTGAAAACGCGTTTCCTGAATTGTGGCATAACTTTGCAGGGAATCTTCAGAACACGAAATTTTCACCTCCCACTGTAGCAGAAAGGGTCTTTCTAGTCGTTGCACATCAAATCTAAGCTGTCTGAAGTGTTTTTCCAAAATTTTCAACATTTTTTTTTTTGGCCTTCGGGAACCCACATTATCTCAGGCTGAAAACGCGTTTTACGCATTGTGCCATAACTTTGCAGGGAAGCTTCAGAACATGAAATTTTCACCCCCCACTGAAGCAGAAAGGGTCTTTCTAGTAGTTGCACATCAAATCTAAGCTGTCTGAAGTGTTTTTCCAAAGTTATTAACATTTTTATGTTTGGCGTTCCGGAATCAACCTTATCTCAGGCTGAAAACGCGTTTTACGCATTGTGCCATAACTTTGCAGGAAAGCATCAGAACATGAAATTTTCACCTCCCACTATAGCAGAAAGGGTCTTTCTAGTAGTCGCACATCAAATCTAAGCTGTCTGAAGTGTTTTTCCAAAGTTATCAACATTTTTATGTTTGGAGTTCCGGAATCGACCTTATCTCAGGCTGAAAACGCGTTTTCTGCATTGTGCCATAACTTTGCAGGGAAGCTTCAGATCATGAAATTTTCACCTCCCACTATAGCAGAAAGGGTCTTTCTTGTAGTTGCACATCAAATCTAAGTTGTCTGAAGTGTTTTTTGAAAGCTATCAACATTTTTATGTTTGGCTTTCCGGAAACGACCTTATCTCGGGCTGAAAACGCGTTTTCTGCATTGTGCCATAACTTTGCTGGGAAGCTTCAGAACATGAAATTTTCACCTCCCACTATAGCAGAAAGGGTCTTTGTAGTAGTTGCAAATCAAATCTAAGCTGTCTGAAGTGTTTTTCCAAAATTATCAACATTTATATGTTTGGCATTCCGGAACCCACCTGATCTCAGCCTGAAAACGCGTTTTCTGCAATGTGCCATAACTTTGCTGGGAAGCTTCAGAACATGAAATTTTCACTTCGCACTATAGCAGAAAGGGTCTTTCTAGTAGTTGCATATCAAATCTAAGCTGTCTGAAGTGTTTTTCCAAAGTTATCAACACTTTTATATTTGGCGTTCCGGAATAGACCTTATCTCAGGCTGATGAAACGTTTTCTGCATTGTACCATAACTTTGCAGGGGAGCTTCAGAACATGAATTTTTCACTTCCCACTATAGCAGAAAGGGTCTTTCTAGTAGTTGCATATCAAATCTAAGCAGTCTGAAGTGTTTTTCCAAAGTTATCAACACTTTTATGTTTGCCGCTCCCGAACCCAACTAATATCAGGCTGAAAACGCATTTTCTGCATTGTGCCATAACTTTGCAGGTAAGCTTCAGAACATGAAATTTTCACCTCCCACTATAGAAGAAAGGGTCTTTCTAGTAGTTGCACATCAAATCTAAGCTGTCTGAAATGTTTTTTCCAAAGTTATCAACATTTTTATGTTTGGCGTTCCGAAACCCACCTTATCTCAGTCTGAAATCGCGTTTTCTGCATTGTCCCATAACTTTGCAGGGAAGCTTCAGAACATGAAAATTTAACCTCCCACAAGAGCATAAAGGGTCTTTCTTGTAATTGCACATCAAATCTAAGCTGTCTGAAGTGTTTTTCCAAAGTTATCAACATTTTTATGTTTGGCGTTCCGGAACCCACCTTTTCTCTTGCTGAAAACGCGTTTTCTGCTTTGTGTCATAACTTTGGAGGGAAGCTTCAGAACACGAAATTTTCACCTCCCACTATAGCAGAAAATGTCTTTCTAGTAGTTGCACCTCAAATCTAACCTGTCTGAAGTGTTTTTCCAAAGTTATCAACATTCTTATGTTTGGCGTTCCGGAATCAACCTTATCTCACGCTGAAAACGCGTTTTCTGCACTGTGCCATCACTTTGCAGGAAAGCTGCAGAATAATTAATTTTCACCTCCCACTATAGCAGAAAGGGTCTTTCTAGTAGTTGCACATCAAATCTAAGCTGTCTGAAGTGTTTTTCCAAAGTCATCAACATTCTTATGTTTGGTGTTCCGGAATCAACCTCATCTCCGGCTGAAAACGCGTTTTACGCATTGTGCCATAACTTTGCAGGAAAGCTTCAGAACATGAAATTTTCAACTCCCACTATAGCAGAAAGGGTCTTTCTAGTAGTTGCACATCAAATCAAAGCTGTCTGAAGTGTTTTTCCAAAGTTATCAATAATTTTATGTTTGGCGTTCCGGAATCGACCTTATCTCATGCTGAAAACGCGTTTCCTGCATTGTGGCATAACTTTGCAGTTAAGCTTCAGAACATGAAATTTTCACCTCCCACTGAAGCAGAAAGGGTCTTTCTAGTAGTTGCACATCAAATCTAAGCTGTCTGAAATGTTTTTCCAAAGTTATCAACATTTTTATGTTTGGCGTTCCGGAATCAACCTTATCTCAGGCTGAAAACGCGTTTTACGCATTGTGCCATAACTTTGCAGGAAAGCATCAGAACATGAAATTTTCACCTCCCACTATAGCAGAAAGGGTCTTTCTAGTAGTTGCACATCAAATCTAAGCTGTCTGAAGTGTTTTTCCAAAGTTATCAATATTTTTGTGTTTGGCGTTCCGGAATCGACCTTATCTCAGGCTGAAAACGCGTTTCCTGAATTGTGGCATAACTTTGCAGGGAATCTTCAGAACACGAAATTTTCACCTCCCACTGTAGCAGAAAGGGTCTTTCTAGTCGTTGCACATCAAATCTAAGCTGTCTGAAGTGTTTTTCCAAAATTTTCAACATTTTTTTTTTTGGCCTTCGGGAACCCACCTTATCTCAGGCTGAAAACGCGTTTTACGCATTGTGCCATAACTTTGCAGGGAAGCTTCAGAACATGAAATTTTCACCCCCCACTGAAGCAGAAAGGGTCTTTCTAGTAGTTGCACATCAAATCTAAGCTGTCTGAAGTGTTTTTCCAAAGTTATTAACATTTTTATGTTTGGCGTTCCGGAATCAACCTTATCTCAGGCTGAAAACGCGTTTTACGCATTGTGCCATAACTTTGCAGGAAAGCATCAGAACATGAAATTTTCACCTCCCACTATAGCAGAAAGGGTCTTTCTAGTAGTTGCACATCAAATCAAAGCTGTCTGAAGTGTTTTTCCAAAGTTATCAATAATTTTATGTTTGGCGTTCCGGAATCGACCTTATCTCATGCTGAAAACGCGTTTCCTGCATTGTGGCATAACTTTGCAGTTAAGCTTCAGAACATGAAATTTTCACCTCCCACTGAAGCAGAAAGGGTCTTTCTAGTAGTTGCACATCAAATCTAAGCTGTCTGAAGTGTTTTTCCAAAGTTATCAACATTTTATGTTTGGCGTTCCGGAACCCACCTTATCTCAGACAGAAAACGAGTTTTCTGCATTGTTCCTTAACTTTGATGGAAAGCTTCAGAACATGAAAGTTTCACCTACCACTATAGCAGAAATTGTCTTTCTAGTAGTTGCACATCAAATCTAAGCTGTCTGAAGTGTTTTTCCAAAGTTATCAACATTTTTATGTTTGGCGTTCCGGAACCCACCTTATCTGAGGCTGAAAACGCGTTTTCTGCATTGTGCAATAACTTTGAAGGAAAGCTTCAGAACATGAAAGTTTCACCTACCACTATAGCAGAAATTGTCTTTCTCGTAGTTGCACATCAAATATAAGCTGTCTGAAGTGTTTTTCCAAAGTTATCAACATTTTTATGTTTGGCGTTCCGGAACCCACCTTATCTCAGGCTGAAAACGCGTTTTCTGCGTTGTGCCATTACTTTGTAGGGAAGCTTCAGAACATGAAATTTTCACCTCCCACTGAAGCAGAAAGGGTCTTTCTAGTAGTTGCACATCAAATCTAAGCTGTCTGAAGTGTTTTTCCAAAGTTATCAACATTTTTATGTTTGGCGTTCCGGAATCAACCTTATCTCAGGCTGAAAACGCGTTTTACGCATTGTGCCATAACTTTGCAGGAAAGCATCAGAACATGAAATTTTCACCTCCCACTATAGCAGAAAGGGTCTTTCTAGTAGTTGCACATCAAATCTAAGCTGTCTGAAGTGTTTTTCCAAAGTTATCAATATTTTTGTGTTTGGCGTTCCGGAATCGACCTTATCTCAGGCTGAAAACGCGTTTCCTGAATTGTGGCATAACTTTGCAGGGAATCTTCAGAACACGAAATTTTCACCTCCCACTGTAGCAGAAAGGGTCTTTCTAGTCGTTGCACATCAAATCTAAGCTGTCTGAAGTGTTTTTCCAAAATTTTCAACATTTTTATTTTTGGTCTTCGGGAACCCACCTTATCTCAGGCTGAAAACGCGTTTTACGCATTGTGCCATAACTTTGCATAAAGCTTTAGAACATGAAATTTTCACCTCCCACTATAGCAGAAAGGGTCTTTCTAGTAGTTGCAGATTAAATCTAAGATGTCTGAAATGTTTTTCCAAAGTTATCAACTTTTTTATGTTTGGCGTTCCGGAACCCACCTTATCTCAGGCTGAAAACCCGTTTTCTTCATTGTTCTTTAATATTGCATAAAGTTTCAGAACATGAAATTTTCAACTCCCACTATAACAGACAGGGTCTTTCTTGTAGTTGCACATCAAATCTAAGCTGTCTGAAGTGTTTTTCCAAAGTTATCAACATTTTTATGTTTGGCGTTCCGGAATCGACCTTATCTCAGGCTGAAAACGCGTTTTCTGCATTGTGCCATAACTTTGCAGGGAAGCTTCAGATCATGAAATTTTCACCTCCCACTATAGCAGAAAGGGTCTTTCTTGTAGTTGCACATCAAATCTAAGTTGTCTGAAGTGTTTTTCGAAAGCTATCAACATTTTTATATTTGGCTTTCCGGAAACGACCTTATCTCGGGCTGAAAACGCGTTTTCTGCATTGTGCCATAACTTTGCAGTGAAGCTTCAGAACATGAAATTTTCACCTCCCACTGTAGCAGAAAGGGACTTTCTAGTAGTTGCACATCAAATCTAAGCTGTCTGAAGTGTTTTTCCAAAGTTATCAACATTTTATGTTTGGCGTTCCGGAACCCACCTTATCTCAGACAGAAAACGCGTTTTCTGCATTGTTCCTTAACTTTGATGGAAAGCTTCAGAACATGAAAGTTTCACCTACCACTATAGCAGAAATTGTCTTTCTAGTAGTTGCACATCAAATATAAGCTGTCTGAAGTGTTTTTCCAAAGTTATCAACATTTTTATGTTTGGCGTTCCGGAACCCACCTTATCTCAGGCTGAAAACGCGTTTTCAGCATTGTGCCATAACTTTGCAGGGAAGCTTCAGAACATGAAATTTTTACCTCCCACTATAGCAGAAAGGGTCTTTCTAGTAGTTGCACATCAAATCTAAGCTGTCTGAAGTGTTTTTCCAAAGTTATCAACATTTTTATGTTTGGCGTTCCGGAATTGACCGTATCTCAGGATGAAAAATTGTTTTCTGCATTGTGCCATAGCTTTGCAGGGAAGCTTCAGAACATGAAATTTTCACGTCCCAATATAGCAGAAAGGGTCTTTCTAGTAGTAGCACATCAACCGGAATCGACCTTATCTCAGGCTGAAAACGCGTTGTCTGCATTGTGGCATAACTTTGCATGGAAGCTTCAGAACATGAAATTTTCACCTCCCACTGTAGCAGAAAGGGTCTTTCTAGTAGTTGCACATCAAATCTAAGCTGTCTGAAGTGTTTTTCCAAAGTTATCAACATTTTATGTTTGGCGTTCCGGAACCCACCTTATCTCAGACAGAAAACGCGTTTTCTGCATTGTTCCTTAACTTTGATGGAAAGCTTCAGAACATGAAAGTTTCACCTACCACTATAGCAGAAATTGTCTTTCTAGTAGTTGTACATCAAATCTAAGCTGTCTGAAGTGTTGTTCCAAAGTTATCAACACTTTTATGTTTGGCGTTCTGGAATTAACCTTATGTGAGGCTGAAAACACGTTTTCTGCATTGTGACATAACTTTGCAGGGAAGCTTCAGAACATGAAATTTTCACATCCCACGATAGCAGAAAGGGTCTTTCTAGTAGTTAAACATCAAATCTAAGCTGTCTAAAGTGTTTTTCCAAAGTTATCAACATTTTTATGTTTGGCGTTCCGGAACCCACCTTATCTCAGGCTGTAAAAGCATTTTCTGCAATGTGCCATAACTTTGGAGGGAAGCTTCAGAACATGAAATTTTAACCGGCCACTATAGCAGAGAGGGTCCTTCGAGTAGTTGCACATCAAATCTAAGCTGTCTGAAGTGTTTTTTCAAAGTTATCATATTTTTATGTTTGGCGTTCTGTAATTGACCTTGTCTCATGCTGAAAACGCGTTTTCTGCATTGTGCCATAACTTTGCAGGGAAGCTTCAGAACATGAAATTTTCACCTCCCACTATAGCAGAAAGGCTTTTTGCAGTAGTTGCACATCAAATCTAAGCTGTCTGAAGTGTTTTTCCAAAGTTATCAACATTTTTATGTTTGGCTTTCCGGAATCGACCTTATCTCAGGCTGAAAACGCGTTTTCTGCATTGTGCCATAACTTTGCAGGGAAGCTTCAGAACATGAAATTTTCACCTCCCACTATAGCAGAAAGGGTTTTTCTAATAGTTGCACATCAAATCTAAGCTGTTTGAAGTGTTTATCCAAAGTTATCAACATTTTTATGTTTGGCGTTCCGGAACCCACCTTATCTCAGGCTGTAAAAGCATTTTCTGCATTGTGCCATAACTTTGGAGGGAAGCTTCAGAACATGAAATTTTAACCTGCCACTATAGCAGAAAGGGTCCTTCTAGTAGTTGCACATCAAATCTAACCTGTCTGAAGTGTTTTTCCAAAGTTATCAACATTCGTATGTTTGGCGTTCCAGAATCGACCTTATCTCAGGCTGAAAACACGTTTTCTGCATTGTGCCATAACTTTGCAGGGATGCTTCGGAACATGAAATTTTCAACTCCCACGACAGCAGAAAGGGTCTTTCTAGTAGTTGCACGTCAAATCTAAGCTGTCTGAAGTGTTTTTCCAAAGTTATCAACATTTTTATGTTTGGCATTCCAGAATCGACCTTATCTCTGGCTGAAAACGCGTTTTCTGCATTGTGCCATAACTTTGCAGGGAAGCTTCAGAACATCGAATTTTCACCACCCACTATATCAGAAAGGGTCTTTCTAGTAGTTGCACATCAAATCTAAGCAGTCTGAAGTGTTTTTCCAAAGTTATCAACCTTTTTATGTTTGGCGTTCCGGAATCGACCTTATCTCAGGCTGAAAACGCGTTTTTTGCATTGTGCCATAACTTTGCATGGATGCTTCCGAACATGAAATTTTCACTTCCAACTACAACAGAAAGGGTGTTTCTAGCAGTTGCACATCAAATCTAAGCTATCTGAAGTGTTTTTGCAAAGTTATCAACATTTTTATGTTTGGCGTTCCGGAATCGACCTTATCTCGGGCTGAAAACGCGTTTTCTGCATTGAGCCATAACTTTGCATGGATGCTTCCGAACATGAAATTTTGACCTAACACTATAGCAGAAAGGGTCTTTCTAGTAGTTGCACATCAAATCTAAGCTGTCTGAAGTGTTTTTTCCAAACTTTTCAACATTTTTGCGTTTGGCGTTCAGGAACCCACCTTATCTCAAGCTGAAAACGCGTTTTCTGCATTGTGCCATAACTTTGCAGGAAACTTCAGAATATGAAATTTTAACCTCCCACTATTGCAGAAATGGTCTTTCTAGTAGTTGCACATCAAATCTAAGCTGTCTGAAGTGTTTTTCCAAAGTTATCTACATTTTCATGTTTGGCGTTCCTGAATCGACCTTATCTCAGGCTGAAAACGCGTGATACGAATTGTGCCATAACTTGCCATAAAGCTTCAGAACATGAAATTTTCACCACCCACTATAGCAGAAAGGGTCTTTCTAGTAGTTGCAGATCAAATCTAAGCTGTCTGAAATGTTTTTCCAAAGTTATCAACATTTTTATGTTTGCCGTTCTGGAACCCACCTTATCTCAGTCGGAAAACGTGTTTTCTGCATTGTGCCATAACTTTGCAGGGAAGCCTCAGAACATGAAATTTTCACCTACCGCTATAGTAGAAAAGGTCTTTCTAGTAGTTGCAAATCAAATCTAAGCAGTCTGAAGTGTCTTTCATAAGTTATCAACATTTTTATGTTTGGTGTTCCGGAATCAACCTTATCTCAGGCTGAAAACGCTTTTTCGGCATTGTGCCATAACTTTGCAGGGAACCTTCAGAACATGAAATTTTCAATTCCCATTATAGCAGAAAGGGTCTTTCTCGTACTTGCACATAAAATCTAAGCTGTATGAAGTGTTTTTTGAAAGTTTTCAACATTTTTATGTTTGGCGTTCCTGAATCGACCTTATCTCAGGCTGAAAATGCGTTTTCTGCAATGTGCCATAACTTTGCAGGGAAGTTTCAGAACATGAAATTTTCAACTCCCACTATAGCTGAATGGGTCTTTCTAGTAGTTGCACATCAAATCTAAGCTGTCTGAAGTGTTTTTCCAAAGTTATCAACATTTTTATGTTTGGCGTTACGGAATCGACCTTATCTCAGGCTGAAAACGCGTTTTACGCATTGTGCAATAACTTTGCATAAAGCTTCAGAACATTACATTTTCACATTACACTATAGCAGAAAGGGTCTTTCTCGTAGTTGCACGTCAAATCTAAGCTGACAGATGTGTTTTTCCGAAGTTATCAACATTTTTATGTTTGGCGTTCCGGAATCAACCTTATCTCAGGCTGAAAACGCGTTTTACGCATTGTGCCATAACTTTGCAGGAAAGCTTCAGAACATGAAATTTTCAATTCCCTCTAAAGCAGAAAGGGTTTTTCTCCTACTTGCACATCAAATCTAAGCTGTCTGAAGTGTTTTTCCAAAGTTATCAACATTTTTATGTTTGGCATTCCAGAATCGACCTTATCTCTGGCTGAAAACGCGTTTTCTGCATTGTGCCATATCTTTGCAGGGAAACTTCAGAACATGAAATTTTCACCTCCCACTATAGCAGGAAGGGTCTTTCTAGTAGTTGCACATCAAATCTAAGCTGTCTGAAGTGTTTTTTCAAAGTTATCATATTTTTATGTTTGGCGTTCCGTAATTGACCTTATCTCAGGCTGAAAACGCGTTTTCTGCATTGTGCCATAACTTTGCAGGGAAGCCTCAGAACATGAAATTTTCACCTCCCACTATAGCAGAAAGGGTTTTTCTAATAGTTGCACATCAAATCTAAGCTGTTTGAAGTGTTTTTCCAAAGTTATCAACATTTTTATGTTTGGCGTTCCGGAACCCACCTTATCTCAGGCTGTAAAAGCATTTTCTGCATTGTGCCATAACTTTGGAGGGAAGCTTCAGAACATGACATTTTAACCTGCCACTATAGCAGAAAGGGTCCTTCTAGTAGTTGCACATCAAATCTAAGCTGTCTGAGGTGTTTTTTCAAAGTTATCATATTTTTATGTTTGGCGTTCTGTAATTGACCTTGTCTCATGCTGAAAACGCGTTTTCTGCATTGTGCCATAACTTTGCAGGGAAGCTTCAGAACATGAAATTTTCAACTCCCACTATAGCAGAAAGGCTTTTTGCAGTAGTTGCACATCAAATCTAAGCTGTCTGAAGTGTTTTTCCAAAGTTATCAACATTTTTATGTTTGGCGTTCCGGAATCGACTTTATCTCAGGCTGAAAACGTGTTTTCCGCATTGTGCCATAACTTTGCAAGGAAGCTTCAGAACATGAAATTTTAAACTTCCACTATAGCAGAAAAGGTCTTTCTGGTAGTTGCACATCAAATCTAAGCTGTCTGAAGTGTTTTTCCAAACTTTTCAACATTTTTGCGTTTGGCGTTCAGGAACCCACCTTATCTCAAGCTGAAAACTCGTTTTCTGCATTGTGCCATAACTTTGCAGGAAACTTCAGAATATGAAATTTTAACCTCCCACTATTGCAGAAATGGTCTTTCTAGTAGTTGCACATCAAATCTAAGCTGTCTGAAGTGTTTTTCCAAAGTTATCTACATTTTCATGTTTGACGTTCCTGAATCGACCTTATCTCAGGCTGAAAACGCGTGATACGAATTGTGCCATAACTTGCCATAAAGCTTCAGAACATGAAATTTTCACCACCCACTATAGCAGAAAGGGTCTTTCTAGTAGTTGCAGATCAAATCTAAGCTGTCTGAAATGTTTTTCCAAAGTTATCAACATTTTTATGTTTGGCGTTCTGGAAATCACCTTATCTCAGGCTGAAAACGCGTTTTCTGCATTGTGCCATAACTTTGAAGGAAAGCTTCAGAACACGAAAGTTTCACCTACCACTATAGCAGAAATTGTCTTTCTAGTAGTAGCACATCAAATCTAAGCTGTCTGAAATGTTTTCCGAAAGCTATCAACATTTTTATGTTTGGCGTTCCGGATTCGACCTTATCTCAGCCTGAAAACGCGTTTTACGCATTGTGCCATAACTTCTCAGGGAAGCTTCAGAACATGAAATGTTCACCTCCCACTATTGCAGAAAGGGTTTTTCTAGTAGTTGCACATCAAATCTAAGCTGTCTGAAGTGTTTTTCCAAAGTTATCAACATTTTTATGTTGGGCGTTCCGGAATCAACCTTATCTCAGGCTGAAAACGCATTTTCTGCATTGTGCCATAACTTTATAAGGAAGCTTCAGAACATGAAATTTTCACCTCCCACTGTAGCAGAAAGGGTCTTTCTAGTAGTTGCACATCAAATCTAAGCTGTCTGAAGTGTTTTTCCAAAGTTATCAACATTTTTATGTTTGGCGTTCCAGAATCGACCTTATCTCAGGCTGAAAACGCCTTTTACGCATTGTGCCATAACTTTGCAGGGAACCTTTAGAACATGAAATTTTCACCTCCCACTATAGCAGAAAGGGTCTTTCTAGTAGTTGCACATCAAATCTAAGCTGTCTGAAGTGTTATTCCAAAGTGATCAACATTTTTAGGTTTTGCGTTCCGGAACCCACCTTATCTCAGGCTGAAAACGCGTTTTCTGCATGGTGCCATAACTTTGCAGGGAAGCTTCAGAACATGAAATGTTCACCTCCCACTCTAGCAGAAAGGGTCTTTCTAGTAGTTGCACATCAAATCTAAGCTGTCTGAAGTGTTTTTCCAAAGTTATCAACATTTTTATGTATGGCGTTCCGGAATCGACCTTATCTCAGGCTGAAAACGCGTTTTACGCATTGTGCCATAACTTTGCAGGGAAGCTTCAGAACATGAAATGTTCACCTCCCACTATAGCAGAAAGGGTCTTTCTCGTTGTTGCACATCAAATCTAAGCTGTCTGAAGTGTTTTTCCTAAGTTATCAACATTTTTATGCTTGGCGTTCCGGAACACACCTTACCTCAGGCTGAAAACGCGTTTTCTGCATTGCGCCATATCTTTGCAGGGAAGCTTCAGAACATGAAATTTTAACCTCCCAATATAGCAGAAAGGGTCCTTCTAGTAGTTGCACATCAAATCTAAGCTGTTTGAAGTGTTTTTCCCAAGTTATCAACATTTTTATGTTTGGCGTTCCGGAATCGACCTTATCTCAGGCTGAAAACGCATTTTACGCATTGTGCCATAACTTTGCAGGGAAGCTTCAGAACATGAAATTTGCACCTCCCACTATAGCAGAAAGGATCTGTCTTCTAGTTGCACATCAAATCTATGCTAATTGAAGTGTTTTTCCAAAGTTGTCAACATTTTTATGTTTGACGTTCGGGAACCCACCTTATCTCAGGCTGAAAACGTGTTTTCTGCATTGTGGCATAACTTTCCAGGGAAGCTTCAGAACATCGAATGTTCGCCACCCACTAAATCAGAAAGGGTCTTTCTAGTAGTTGCACATCAAATCTAAGCTGTCTGAAGTGTTTTTCCAAATTTATCAACATTTTTATGTTTGGCGTTCCGGAATCGACCTTATCTCAAAGTTTTACGCATTGTGCCATAACTTTGCATAAAGCTTCAGAACATGAAATTTTCACCTCCCAGTATAGTAGAACGGGTTTTTCTAGTAGTTGCACATGATATCTAAGCTGTCTGAAGTGTTTTTCCAAAGTTGTCAACATTTTTATGTTTGGCGTTCCGAAACCCACTTTATCTCAGGCTGAAAACGCGTTTTACGCATTGTGCCATAACTTTGCATAAAGCTTCAGCACATGAAATTTTCACCACCCACTATAGCAGAAAGGGTCTTTCTAGTAGTTGCAGATCAAATCTAAGCTGTCTGAAGTGTTTTTCCAAAGTTAACAACATTTTTATGTTTGGCGTTCTGGAACCCACCTTATCTCAGTCTGAAAACGTGTTTTTTGCATTGTGCCATAACTTTGCAGGGACGCTTCAGAACATGAAATTTTCACATCCCACTATAGCAGAAAGGGTCTTTCTAGTAGTTTCACATCAAATCTATGCTGTCTGAAGTGTTTTTCCAAAGTTGTCAACATTTTTATGATTGGCGTTCCGAAACCCACCTTATCTCAGGCTGAAAAAGAGTTTTTGTGCATTGTGCCATAACATCACAGGGACGCATCAGAACATGATATTTTCACCTCCCACCGTAGCAGAAAGGGTCTTTCTCGTAGTTGCACTTCAAATCTAAGCTGTCTGAAGTGTTTTTCCAAAGTTGTCCACATTTTTATGTTTGGCGTTCCGGAACCCACCTTATCTCAGGCTGAAAACGCATTTTACACATTGTGCCATAACTTTGCAGGGAAGCTTCAGAACATCGAATTTTCACCACCCACTACAGCAGAAAGGGTCTTTCTCGTAATGGCTCATCAAATCTAAGCTGTCTGAAGTGTTTTTCCAAACTTACCAACATTTTTGTGTTTGGCGTTCTGGAACCCACCTTATCTGAGGCTGAAAACGCATTTTCTGCATTGTGCCATAACTTTGCAGGCAAGCTTCAGAACATGAAATATTCACATGCGACTATAGCAGAAAGGGTCTTTCTAGAAGTTGCACATCAAATCTAATCTGTCTGAAGTGTTTTTCCGAAGTTATCAACATTTTTATGTTTGGCGTTCCGGAATCGACCATATCTCAGGCTGAAAACGCCTTTTCTGCATTGTGCCATAACTTTGCAGGGAAGCTTCAGAACATGAAATTTTCAACTCCCACTATAGCAGAAATGGTCTTTCTAGTAGTTGCACATCAAATCTTAGCTGTCTGAAGTGTTTTTCCAAAGTTATCAACATTTTTATGTTTGGCGCTACGGAACCCACCTTATCTCAGGCTGTGAGCGCGTTTTCTGCATTGTGCCATAACTTTGGAGGAAAGCTTCAGAACATGAAATTTTCAATTCCCATTATAGCAGAAAGGGTCTTTCTCGTACTTGCACTTCAAATCTAAACTGTCTGAAGTGTTTTTTGAAAGTTTTCAACATTTTTGTGTTTGGCGTTCCCGAACCCACCTTATCTCAGGCTGAAAACGCGTTTTCTGCATTGTGCCATAACTTTGAAGGAAAGCTTCAGAAAATGAAAATTTCACCTCCCACTATAGCAGAAAGGGTCTTTTGTAGTTGCTGCACATCAAATCTAAGCTGTCTGAAGTGTTTTTCCAAAGTTATCAACATTTTTATGTTTGGCTTTCCGGAATCAACCTTATCTCAGGCTGAAAACGCGTTTTACGCATTGTGACATAACTTTGCAGGGAAGCTTCAAAACATGAAATTTTAACCACCCACTATAGCAGAAAGGGTATTTCTAGTAGTTGCTCATCAAATCAAAGCTGTTTGAAGTGTTTTTCCAAAGTTATCAACACTCTTATGTTTGGCGGACCGGAATCGACCTTATCTCAGGCTGAAAACACGATTTACGCATTCTGCCATAACTTTGCAGGGAAGCTTCAGAACATTAAATTTTCATATCCCACTATAGCAGAAAGGGTCTTTCTAGTAGTTGCTCATCAAATCTAAGCTGTCTGAAGTGTTTTTCCAAAGTTATCAACATTTTTATGTTTGGCATTCGGGAATCCACCGTATCTCAGGCTGAAAACGCTTTTTCTGCATTGTGCCATGACTTTGCAGGGAAACTTCAGAACATGAAATTTTCACCTCCCACTATAGCAGAATGGGTCTGTCGAGTAGTTGCACATCAAATCTTAGCTGTCTGAAGTGTTTTTCCAAAGTTATCAACATTTTTATGTTTGGCGTTCCGGTACCCACCTTATCTCAGCCTGAAAACGCGTTTTACATATTTTGCCATAACTTTGCAGGGAAGGTTCAGAACATGAAATTTTCACCTCCCACTATAGCAAAAAGGGTCTTTCTAGTAGTTGCACATCAAATCTAAGCTGTCTGAAGTGTTTTTCCAAAGTTATCAACATTTTTATGTTTGGCGTTCCGAAACCCACCTTATCTCAGGCTGAAAACTCGTTTTCTGCATTGTCCCATAACTTTGCAGGGAAGCTTCAGAACATGAAATTTTCACTTCCCACTATAGCAGAAAGGGTCTTTCTAGTAGTTGCACATCAAATCTAAGCTGTCTGAAGTGTTTTTCCAAAGTTATGAACATTATAATGTTTGGCGTTCTGGAACCCACCTTATCTCAGTCTGAAAATGTGTTTTCTGCATTGTGCTGTAACTTTGCAGGGAAACCTCAGAACATGAAAATTTCAACCTCCCGCTATAGTAGAAAGGGTCTTTCTAGTAGTTGCACATCAAATCTAAGCTGTCTGAAGTGTCTTTTCAAAGTTATCAACACTTTAATGTTTGGCGTTCCGGAATCGACCTTATCTCAGGCTGAAAACGCGTTTTACGCATGGTGCCATAACTTTGCAGGGAAGCTTCAGAACATCGAATTTTCACCTCCCACAATGGCAGAAAGGGTCTTTCTAGTAGTTGCACATCAAATCTAAGCTGTCTGAAGTGTTTTTCCAAAGTTATCAACATTTTTATGTTTGGCGTTGTGGAACCCACCTTATCTCAGTCTGAAAACGTGTTTTTTGCATTGTGCCATAACTTTGCAGGAAACTTCAGAATAAGAAATTTTAACCTCCCACTGTTGCAGAAAGGGTCTGTCTTGTAGTTGCTCATCAAATCTAAGCTGTCTTAAGTGTTTTTCCAAAGTTTTCAACATTTTTATGTTTGGCGTTCGGGATCCCACCTTTTCTCAAGCTGAAAACGCGTTTTCTGCATTGTGCCATAACTTTGCAGGAAACTTCAGAATAAGAAATTTTAACCTCCCACTGTTGCAGAAACGGTCTGTCTTGTAGTTGCACATCAAATCGAAGCTGTCTGAAGTGTTTTTCCAAAGTTATCAACATTTTCATGTTTGGCGTTCCGGAATCGACCTTATCTCAGGCTGAAAACGCGTTTTACGCATTGTGCCATAACTTTGCATAAAGCTTCAGAAATGAAATTTTCACCTCCCACTATAGCAGAAAGGGTCTTTCTCGTAGTTGCAGATCAAATCTAAGCTGTCTGAAATGTTTTTCCAAAGTTATCAACATTTTTATGTTTGCCGTTCTGGAACCCACCTCATCTCAGGCTGAAAACGTGTTTTCTGCATTGTGCCATAACTTTGCAGGGAAGCTTCAGAACATGACATTTTCACCTCCCACTATATCAGAAAGGATCTTTCTAGTAGTTGCACATCAAATCTAAGCTGTCTGAAGTGTTTTTCCAAAGTTTTCAACATTTTTATGTTTGGCGTTCCGGAACCCAACTTATCTCACTCTGTAAGCGTGTTTTCTGCATTGTGCCATAACTTTGCAAGGAAGCTTCAGAACATGACATTTAAACATCCCACTATGGCAGAAAGGGTCTTTCTAGTAGTTGCACATCAAATCTAAGCTGTCTGAAGTGTTTTTTCAAAGTTATCATATTTTTATGTTTGGCGTTCCGTAATTGACCTTGTCTCATGCTGAAAACGCGTTTTCTGCATTGTGCCATAACTTTGCAGGGAAGCTTCAGAACATGAAATTTTCAACTCCCACTATAGCAGAAAGGCTTTTTCCAGTAGTTGCACATCAAATCTAAGCTGTCTGAAGTGTTTTTTCAAAGTTATCATATTATTATGTTTGGCGTTCCGTAATTGACCTTGTCTCATGCTGAAAACGCGTTTTCTGCATTGTGCCATAACTTTGCAGGGAAGCTTCAGAACATGAAATTTTCAACTCCCACAATAGCAGAAAGGGTCTTTCTAGTAGTTGCACATCAAATCTAAGCTGTCTGAAGTGTTTTTCCAAAGTTGTCAACATTTTTATGTTTGGCTTTCCGTAATCGACCTTATCTCAGCCTGAAAACGCGTTTCCTGCATTGTGGCATAACTTTGCAGGGATGCTTCAGAACATGAAATTTTCACCTCCCACTATAGCAGAAAGGGTCTTTCTCGTAGTTGCACATCAAATCTAAGCTGTCTGAAGTGTTTTTCCAAAGTTATCATATTTTTATGTTTGGCGTTCCGTAATTGACCTTGTCTCATGCTGAATACGCGTTTTCTGCATTGTGCCATAACTTTGCCGGGAAGCTTCAGAACATGAAATTTTCAACTCCCACTATAGCAGAAAGGGTTTTTCTAATAGTTGCACATAGAATCTAAGCTGTTTGAAGTGTTTTTCCAAAGTTATCAACATTTTTATGTTTGGCGTTCCGGAACCCACCTTATCTCAGGCTGTAAAAGCGTTTTCTGCATTGTGCCATAACTTTGGAGGGAAGCTTCAGAACATGAAATTTTAACCTCCCACTATAGCAGAAAGGGTCCTTCGAGTAGTTGCACATCAAATCTAACCTGTCTGAAGTGTTTTTCCAAAGTTATCAACATTCTTAAGTTTGGCGTTCCAGAATCAACCTTATCTCAGGCTGAAAACGCGTTTTCAGCATTGTGCCATCACTTTGCAGGGAAGCTTCAGAACATGAAATTTTCACCTCCCACTATAGCAGAAAGGGTCTTTCTAGTAGTTGCACATCAAATCTAAGCTTTTTGAAGTGTTTTTCCAAAGATAATACCATTTTTATGTTTGGCGTTCCAGAAACAACCTTATCTCAGGTTGAAAACGCGTTTTACGCAATTTGCCCTAACTTTGCAAGAAAGCTTCAGAACATGAAATTTTCACCTCCCACTATAGCAGAAAGTGTCTTTCTAGTAGTTGCACATCAAATCTAAGCTGTCTGAAGTGTTTTTTCAAAGTTATCATATTTTTATGTTTGGCGTTCCGTAATTGACCTTGTCTCATGCTGAAAACGCGTTTTCTGCATTGTGCCATAACTTTGCAGGGAAGCTTCAGAACATGAAATTTTCAACTCCCACTATACCAGAAAGGCTTTTTCCAGTAGTTGCACATCAAATCTAAGCTGTCTGAAGTGTTTTTCCAAAGTTATCAACATTTTTTTGTTTGGCTTTCCGGAATCAACCTTATCTCAGGCTGAAAACGCGATTTACGCATTGTGCCATAACCTTGCAGGAAAGCTTCAGAACATGAAATTTTCAACTCCCACAATAGCAGAAAGGGTCTTTCTAGTAGTTGCACATCAAATCTAAGCTGTCTGAAGTGTTTTTTCAAAATTATCATATTTTTATGTTTGGCGTTCCGTAATTGACCTTGTCTCATGCTGAAAACGCGTTTTCTGCATTGTGCCATATCTTTGCAGGGAAACTTCAGAACATGAAATTTTCACCTCCCACTATAGCAGAAAGGGTCTTTCTGGTAGTTGCACATCAAATCTAAGCTGTCTGAAGTGTTTTTTCAAAGTTATCATATTTTTATGTTTGGCGTTCCGTAATTGACCTTGTCTCATGCTGAAAACGCGTTTTCTGCATTGTGCCATAACTTTGCAGGGAAGCTTCAGAACATGAAATTTTCAACTCCCACTATAGCACAAAGGCTTTTTCCAGTAGTTGCACATCAAATCTAAGCTGTTTGAAGTGTTTTTCCAAAGTTATCAACATTTTTATGTTTGGCGTTCCGGAACCCACCTTATCTCAGGCTGTAAAAGCGTTTTCTGCATTGTGCCATAACTTTGGAGGGAAGCTTCAGAAAATGAAATTTTAACCTGCCACTATAGCAGAAAGGGTCCTTCTAGTAGTTGCACATCAAATCTAACCTGTCTGAAGTGTTTTTCCAAAGTTATCAACATTCTTATGTTTGGCGTTCCAGAATCGACCTTATCTCAGGCTGAAAACACGTTTTCTGCATTGTGCCATAACTTTGCAAGGAAACTTCAGAACATGAAATTTTGACCTCCCACTATAGCAGAAAGGGTTTTTCTAGTAGTTGCACATCAAATCTAAGCTGTCTGAAGTGTTTTTTCAAAGTTATCATATTTTTATGTTTGGCGTTCCGTAATTGACCTTGTCTCATGCTGAAAACGCGTTTTCTGCATTGTGCCATAACTTTGCAGGGAAGCTTCAGAACATGAAATTTTCAACTCCCACTATACCAGAAAGGCTTTTTCCAGTAGTTGCACATCAAATCTAAGCTGTCTGAAGTGTTTTTCCAAAGTTATCAACATTTTTTTGTTTGGCTTTCCGGAATCAACCTTATCTCAGGCTGAAAACGCGTTTTACGCATTGTGCCATAACCTTGCAGGAAAGCTTCAGAACATGAAATTTTCAACTCCCACAATAGCAGAAAGGGTCTTTCTAGTAGTTGCACATCAAATCTAAGCTGTCTGAAGTGTTTTTCCAAAGTTGTCAACATTTTTATGTTTGGCTTTCCGTAATCGACCTTATCTCAGCCTGAAAACGCGTTTCCTGCATTGTGGCATAACTTTGCAGGGATGCTTCAGAACATGAAATTTTCACCTCCCACTGTTGCAGAAAGAGTCTTTCTAGTAGTTGCACATCAAATCTAAGCTGTCTGAAGTGTTTTTCCAAAGTTATCAACATTTTTATGTTTGGCGTTCCGGAACCCACCTTATCTCAGGCTGTAAAAGCGTTTTCTGCATTGTGCCATAACTTTGGAGGGAAGCTTCAGAACATGAAATTTTAACCTGCCACTATAGCAGAAAGTGTCTTTCTAGTAGTTGCACATCAAATCTAAGCTGTCTGAAGTGTTTTTCCAAAGTTATCAACATTCTTATGTTTGGCGTTCCAGAATCAACCTTATCTCAGGCTGAAAACGCGTTTTCAGCATTGTGCCATCACTTTGCAGGGAAGCTTCAGAACATGAAATTTTCACCTCCCACTATAGCAGAAAGGGTCTTTCTAGTAGTTGCACATCAAATCTAAGCTTTTTGAAGTGTTTTTCCAAAGATAACACAATTTTTATGTTTGGTGTTCCAGAAACAACCTTATCTCAGGTTGAAAACGCGTTTTACGCAATTTGCCCTAACTTTTCAGGAAAGCTTCAGAACATGAAATTTTCACCTCCCACTGTAGCAGAAAGTGTCTTTCTAGTAGTTGCACAGGAAATCTAAGCTGTCTGAAGTGTTTTTCCAAAGTTATCAACATTCTTATGTTTGGCGTTCCGGAATCAACCTAATTCTCAGACTGAAAAAGTGTTTTCTGCATTGTGCCATAACTTTGGAGGGAAACTTCAGAACATGAAATTTTCACCTCAAACTATAGCAGAAAGGTTCTTTCTAGTAGTTGCACATCAAATCTAAGCTGTTTGAAGTGTTTTTCCAAAGTTATCACCATTTTTATGTTTGGCGTTCCAGAAACAACCTTATCTCAGCCTGAAAACGCGTTTAACATATTTTGCCATAACTTTGCAGGAAAGCTTGAGAACATGAAATTTTTAACTCCCACAATAGCAGAAAGGGTCTTTCTAGTGGTTGCACATCAAATCTAAGCTGTCTGAAGTGTTTTTCCAAAGTTGTCAACATTTTTATGTTTGGCTTTCCGGAATCGACCTTATCTCAGGCTGAAAACGTGTTTCCTGCATTGTGGCATAACTTTGCAGGGATGTTTCAGAACATGAAATTTTCACCTCCCACTATAGCAGAAAGGGTCTTTCTAGTAGTTGCACATCAAATCTAAGCTGTCTGAAGTGTTTTTCCAAAGTTAGCAACATTTTTATGTTTGGCGTCCTGGAACCCACCTAATCTCAGGCTGAAAACGCGTTTTCTGCATTGTGCCATAACTTTTCAGGGAAGCTTCAGAACATGAAATGTTCGCCTACCACTTTCGCGGATAGGGTCTTTCTAGTAGTTGCACATCAAATCTAAGCTGTCTGAAGTGTTTTTCCAAAGTTATCAACATTTTTATGTTTGGCGTTCTGGAACCCACCTTATCTCAGGCTGAAAACGCGTTTTCTGCATTGTGCCGTAACTTTGCAGGGAGACTTCAGAACATGAAATTTTTTCCTCCCACTATAGCAGAAAGGGTATTTCCAATAGTTGCACATCAAATCTAAGTTGTCTGAAGTGTTTTTCCAAAGTTATCAACATTCTTATGTTTGGCGTTCCGGAATCAACCTTATCTCAGACTGAAAACGTGTTTTCTGCATTGTGCCATAACTTTGGAGGGAAACTTCAGAACATGAAATTTTCACCTCCAACTATAGCAGAAAGGTTCTTTCTAGTAGTTGCACATCAAATCTAAGCTATTTGAAGTGTTTTTCCAAAGTTAACACCATTTTTATGTTTGGCGTTCCAGAAACAACCTTATCTCAGCCTGAAAACGCGTTTTACATATTTTGCCATAACTTTGCAGGGAAGCTTCAGAACATGAAATTTTAACATCCCACTATAGCAGAAAGGGTCTTTCTAGTAGTTGCACATCAAATCTAAGCTGTCTGAAGTGTTTTTCCAAAGTTATCAACATTCTTATGTTTGGCGTTCCGGAATCGACCTTATCTCAGGCTGAAAACGCGTTTTACGCAATTTGCCATAACTTTGCAGGAAAGCTTCAGAATATGAAATTTTCACCTCCCACTATAGCAGAAAGTGGCTTTCTAGTAGTTGCACATCAAATCTAAGCTGTCTGAAGTGTTTTTCCAAAGTTATCTACATTTTTATGTTTGGCGTTCTGGAACCCACCTTATCTCAGGCTGAAAACGCGTTTTCTGCATTGTGCCATAACTTTGCAGGGAGACTTCAGAACATGAAATTTTCTCCTCCCACTATATCAGAAAGGGTATTTCTAGTAGTTGCACATCAAATCGAAGTTGTCTGAAGTGTTTTTCCAAAGTTATCAACATTCTTATGTTTGGCGTTCCGGAATCAACCTTATCTCAGACTGAAAACGTGTTTTCTGCATTGTGCCATAACTTTGCAGGGAAACTTCAGAACATGAAATTTTCCCCACCAACACTGTGACTTCATGGATCAGCTACTGTGAAGAGTGCATAGTTCCAACGCGCACCAAGGTGTGTTATGCAAATGACAAACCTTGGTTCACAACTAAACTCAGCCAGATTAGACGGGAGAAGGAGGCAGCTCGCAAGAGTGGGGACAGGAACTGCTACAAAGAGCTGAAGTATCGGTTTCAGAGGGAGCTGAAGAAAGCTAAGGCCGCATACTCTGACAAACTCACGCAGCAGTTCTCAGCCAATGACTCGGCTGCGGTGTGGAGAGGGCTCAAGGTGATCACTAACTACAAGCCACGTGCCCCCCACAGTCTGAACAACCTCGCTCTTGCACAGGATCTTAACAACTTCTATTGTCGCTTTGAGCAGCCATTTTGCACCAACACCTCTGTGGTCTCTCCAGCCCCATGTTACACTTTAAAACAAAGGACTGTGCTGTCTCTTAGTGACACAACTAAGACCAATGATGTCACTGAGACAGCAAAGATCACAGTCACTTTTGATGAGCCACCCCCTCACCTCCCCCCTCTTTCTCTTGACATCATGGAGCAAGACGTGCGCACTCAGTTCAGGAGGCTGAACCTTCGGAAGGCGGCAGGTCCGGACAGAGTTTCCCCTGCCATCCTGAATCATTGTGCTGCTGAGCTGGCTCCAGTGTTCACGGACATCTTCAATGCTTCCTTGGTGTCCTGTCATGTTCCTGCCTGCTTTAAGTCCTCCACTATCATCCCTGTTCCCAAGAAGGCCAGGATCACAGGACTGAATGACTACAGACCGGTGGCACTGACGTCTGTGGTCATGAAGTCCTTTGAGCGCCTGGTTCTCTCTCACCTGAAATCTATCACTGCTTCTCACCTGGACTCATTGCAGTTTGCCTACAGAGCCAACAGATCTGTGGACGATGCAGTGAACCAGGCCCTTCATTTCGTTCTGGAGCATCTGGACTCCCCAGGAACCTATGCCAGGATCCTGTTTGTGGACTTCAGCTCTGCCTTTAATACAATTCTTCCAACTCTGCTTGAAGACAAGCTTCGCCAGCTGGACGTGCCTGACTCCCTCTGCAGATGGATTACAGACTTCCTGACCAGCCGAAGTCAGCGTGTGCGGCTGGGGACGACTGTCTCTGACACTCGGACCCTCAACATTGGGTCTCCTCAGGGCTGTGTTCTCTCTCCATGGCTCTTCTCCCTGTACACTAACTGCTGCACCTCCAGCCACGAGTCCGTGAAGCTGATCAAGTTTGCGGACGACACCACCATCATCGGGCTCATCTCAGATGGAGATGAGTCGGCTTACAGGAGAGAGGTGGAGCGGCTGGTGTCCTGGTGCAGCAACAACAACCTGGAGCTCAACGCTCAGAAGACAGTGGAGATGATCATGGACTTCAGGAGAGTAACAGCTCCTCCGTCCCCTCTCATGTCGGCTGGTTTACCCATTCCTATTGTGGACTCCTTCTGCTTCCTGGGAACCACCATCACTGAGGACCTCAAATGGGAGCCAACCATCAGGTCCCTCATCAGGAAGGCCCAGCAGAGAATGTCCTTTCTGAGGCAGCTACGAAAACTACGACTGCCGACGAAGTTGCTGGTGGAGTTCTACACGGCCATCATCCAGTCCATCCTCACCTCCTCTATCACGGTCTGGTACAACAGTGCCACCTCCAGGGACAAGAGCAGACTGCAGCGCATCGTACGTTCTGCTGAGAAGGTGATCGGTTGCAGCCTGCCACGTCTTCATGACCTGTATGCCTCTAGGACCTAGAGACGTGCAGGTCGGATCAGAGCCGACCCTTCTCACCCTGGACATGGACTGTTTGTTCCTCTTCCCTCTGGCAGGAGGCTACGGTCCATCCAGACCAGAACCTCCCGTCACAGGAACAGCTTCTTTCCCTCGGCCGACAGACTGTTAAATTCATGAACAGCCTTGTTGTAATGTTATTCTATTTATTCTATTTTATTTGTTTTTTGTTGCACTTTATTCCAAGGCACTTTCCTAGTCAATGAGCTCCCCACTGACCATGGCAATAAATTTGATTCTGATTCTGAACTATAGCAGAAAGGGTCTTTCTAGTAGTTGCACATCAAATCTAAGCTGTCTGAAGTGTTTTTCCAAAGTTACCAACATTCTAATGTTTGGCGTTCCGGAATCAACCTTATCTCAGGCTGAAAACACGTTTTACGCATTGTGCCATAACTTTGCAGGAAAGCTTCAGAACATGAAATTTTCAACTCCCACTATAGCAGAAAGGGTCTTTCAAGTAGTTGCACATCAAATCTAAGCTGTCTGAAGTGTTTTTCCAAAGTTATCAACATTGTTATGTTTGGCGTTCTGGAACCCACCTTATCTCAGGCTGAAAACGTGTTTTCTGCATTGTGCCATAACTTTGCAGGGAAGCTTCAGAACATGAAATTTTCACCTCCCACTATAGCAGAACGGGTCTTTCTAGTAGTTGCACATCAAATCTAAGCTGTTTGAAGTGTTTTTCCAAAGTTAACACCATTTTTATGTTTGGCGTTCCAGAAACAACCTTATCTCAGGCTGAAAACGCGTTTTACGCAATTTGCCATAACTTTGCAGGAAAGCTTCAGAACATGAAATTTTCACCTCCCACTATAGCAGAATGTGGCTTTCTAGTAGTTGCACATCAAATCTAAGCTGTCTGAAGTGTTTTTCCAAAGTTATCTACATTTTTATGTTTGGCGTTCCGGAATTGACCTTATCTCAGGATGAAAAATCGTTTTCTGCATTGTCCCATAACTTTGCAGGGAAGCTTCAGAACATGAAATTCTGACCTCCCAATATAGCAGAAAGGGTCTTTCTAGTAGTTGCGCATCAAATCTAAGCTGTCTGAAGTGTATTTCCAAAGTTATCAACATTTTTATGATTGGCATTGTGGAACCCACCTTATCTCAGGCTGAAAACGCGTTTTCTGCATTGTGCCATAACTTTGCAGGGAAGCTTCAGAACATGAAATTTTCACCTCCCACTATTGCAGGAGGGTCTTTCTAGTAGTTGCACATCAAATCTAAGCTGTTTGAAGTGTTTTTCCAAAGTTATCAACATTCCTATGTTTGGCGTTCCGGAACCGACCTTTTCTCAGGATGAAAACGCGTTTTCTGCATTGTGCCATAACTTTGCAGGGAAGCTTCAGAACATGAAATTTTCATGTCCCACTAGTGTAGAAAGGGTATTTCTAGTAGTTGCGCATCAAATCTAAGCTGTCTGAAGTGTTTTTCCAAAGTTATCGACATTTTTATGTTTGGCGTTCCGGAATCGACCTTATCACAGGATGAAAAATCGTTTTCTGCATTGTCCCATAACTTTGCAGGGAAGCTTCAGAACATGAAATTTTGACCTCCCAATATAGCAGAAAGGGTCTTTCTAGTAGTTGCACATCAAATCTAATCTGTCCGTAGTGTTTTTCGAAACTTATCAACATTTTTATGTTTGGCGTTCCGGAATCGACCTAATCTCAGGATGAAAATGCGTTTTCTGCATTGTCCCATAACTTTCGAGGGAAGCTTCATAACATGAAATTTTGACATCCCACTATAGCAGAAAGGGTCTTTCTAGTAGTTGCACATCAAATCTAAGCTGTCTGAAGTGTTTTTCCAAAGTTATCAACATTTTTATGTTTGGCGTTCCGGAATCGACCTTATCTCAGGCTTAAAACGCGTTTTACGCATTGTGCCATAACGTTGCAGGGAACCTTTAGAACATGAAATTTTCACCTCCCACTATAGCAGAAAGGGTCTTTCTAGTAGTTGCACATCAAATCTAAGCTGTCTGAAGTGTTTTTCCAAAGTTAGCAACATTTTTATGTTTGGCGTCCTGGAACCCACCTAATCTCAGGCTGAAAACGCGTTTTCTGCATTGTGCCATAACTTTTCAGGGAAGCTTCAGAACATGAAATGTTCGCCTACCACTTTCGCGGATAGGGTCTTTCTAGTAGTTGCACATCAAATCTAAGCTGTCTGAAGTGTTTTTCCAAAGTTATCAACATTTTTATGTTTGGCGTTCTGGAACCCACCTTATCTCAGGCTGAAAACGCGTTTTCTGCATTGTGCCGTAACTTTGCAGGGAGACTTCAGAACATGAAATTTTTTCCTCCCACTATAGCAGAAAGGGTATTTCCAATAGTTGCACATCAAATCTAAGTTGTCTGAAGTGTTTTTCCAAAGTTATCAACATTCTTATGTTTGGCGTTCCGGAATCAACCTTATCTCAGACTGAAAACGTGTTTTCTGCATTGTGCCATAACTTTGGAGGGAAACTTCAGAACATGAAATTTTCACCTCCAACTATAGCAGAAAGGTTCTTTCTAGTAGTTGCACATCAAATCTAAGCTATTTGAAGTGTTTTTCCAAAGTTAACACCATTTTTATGTTTGGCGTTCCAGAAACAACCTTATCTCAGCCTGAAAACGCGTTTTACATATTTTGCCATAACTTTGCAGGGAAGCTTCAGAACATGAAATTTTAACATCCCACTATAGCAGAAAGGGTCTTTCTAGTAGTTGCACATCAAATCTAAGCTGTCTGAAGTGTTTTTCCAAAGTTATCAACATTCTTATGTTTGGCGTTCCGGAATCGACCTTATCTCAGGCTGAAAACGCGTTTTACGCAATTTGCCATAACTTTGCAGGAAAGCTTCAGAATATGAAATTTTCACCTCCCACTATAGCAGAAAGTGGCTTTCTAGTAGTTGCACATCAAATCTAAGCTGTCTGAAGTGTTTTTCCAAAGTTATCTACATTTTTATGTTTGGCGTTCTGGAACCCACCTTATCTCAGGCTGAAAACGCGTTTTCTGCATTGTGCCATAACTTTGCAGGGAGACTTCAGAACATGAAATTTTCTCCTCCCACTATATCAGAAAGGGTATTTCTAGTAGTTGCACATCAAATCGAAGTTGTCTGAAGTGTTTTTCCAAAGTTATCAACATTCTTATGTTTGGCGTTCCGGAATCAACCTTATCTCAGACTGAAAACGTGTTTTCTGCATTGTGCCATAACTTTGCAGGGAAACTTCAGAACATGAAATTTTCCCCACCAACACTGTGACTTCATGGATCAGCTACTGTGAAGAGTGCATAGTTCCAACGCGCACCAAGGTGTGTTATGCAAATGACAAACCTTGGTTCACAACTAAACTCAGCCAGATTAGACGGGAGAAGGAGGCAGCTCGCAAGAGTGGGGACAGGAACTGCTACAAAGAGCTGAAGTATCGGTTTCAGAGGGAGCTGAAGAAAGCTAAGGCCGCATACTCTGACAAACTCACGCAGCAGTTCTCAGCCAATGACTCGGCTGCGGTGTGGAGAGGGCTCAAGGTGATCACTAACTACAAGCCACGTGCCCCCCACAGTCTGAACAACCTCGCTCTTGCACAGGATCTTAACAACTTCTATTGTCGCTTTGAGCAGCCATTTTGCACCAACACCTCTGTGGTCTCTCCAGCCCCATGTTACACTTTAAAACAAAGGACTGTGCTGTCTCTTAGTGACACAACTAAGACCAATGATGTCACTGAGACAGCAAAGATCACAGTCACTTTTGATGAGCCACCCCCTCACCTCCCCCCTCTTTCTCTTGACATCATGGAGCAAGACGTGCGCACTCAGTTCAGGAGGCTGAACCTTCGGAAGGCGGCAGGTCCGGACAGAGTTTCCCCTGCCATCCTGAATCATTGTGCTGCTGAGCTGGCTCCAGTGTTCACGGACATCTTCAATGCTTCCTTGGTGTCCTGTCATGTTCCTGCCTGCTTTAAGTCCTCCACTATCATCCCTGTTCCCAAGAAGGCCAGGATCACAGGACTGAATGACTACAGACCGGTGGCACTGACGTCTGTGGTCATGAAGTCCTTTGAGCGCCTGGTTCTCTCTCACCTGAAATCTATCACTGCTTCTCACCTGGACTCATTGCAGTTTGCCTACAGAGCCAACAGATCTGTGGACGATGCAGTGAACCAGGCCCTTCATTTCGTTCTGGAGCATCTGGACTCCCCAGGAACCTATGCCAGGATCCTGTTTGTGGACTTCAGCTCTGCCTTTAATACAATTCTTCCAACTCTGCTTGAAGACAAGCTTCGCCAGCTGGACGTGCCTGACTCCCTCTGCAGATGGATTACAGACTTCCTGACCAGCCGAAGTCAGCGTGTGCGGCTGGGGACGACTGTCTCTGACACTCGGACCCTCAACATTGGGTCTCCTCAGGGCTGTGTTCTCTCTCCATGGCTCTTCTCCCTGTACACTAACTGCTGCACCTCCAGCCACGAGTCCGTGAAGCTGATCAAGTTTGCGGACGACACCACCATCATCGGGCTCATCTCAGATGGAGATGAGTCGGCTTACAGGAGAGAGGTGGAGCGGCTGGTGTCCTGGTGCAGCAACAACAACCTGGAGCTCAACGCTCAGAAGACAGTGGAGATGATCATGGACTTCAGGAGAGTAACAGCTCCTCCGTCCCCTCTCATGTCGGCTGGTTTACCCATTCCTATTGTGGACTCCTTCTGCTTCCTGGGAACCACCATCACTGAGGACCTCAAATGGGAGCCAACCATCAGGTCCCTCATCAGGAAGGCCCAGCAGAGAATGTCCTTTCTGAGGCAGCTACGAAAACTACGACTGCCGACGAAGTTGCTGGTGGAGTTCTACACGGCCATCATCCAGTCCATCCTCACCTCCTCTATCACGGTCTGGTACAACAGTGCCACCTCCAGGGACAAGAGCAGACTGCAGCGCATCGTACGTTCTGCTGAGAAGGTGATCGGTTGCAGCCTGCCACGTCTTCATGACCTGTATGCCTCTAGGACCTAGAGACGTGCAGGTCGGATCAGAGCCGACCCTTCTCACCCTGGACATGGACTGTTTGTTCCTCTTCCCTCTGGCAGGAGGCTACGGTCCATCCAGACCAGAACCTCCCGTCACAGGAACAGCTTCTTTCCCTCGGCCGACAGACTGTTAAATTCATGAACAGCCTTGTTGTAATGTTATTCTATTTATTCTATTTTATTTGTTTTTTGTTGCACTTTATTCCAAGGCACTTTCCTAGTCAATGAGCTCCCCACTGACCATGGCAATAAATTTGATTCTGATTCTGAACTATAGCAGAAAGGGTCTTTCTAGTAGTTGCACATCAAATCTAAGCTGTCTGAAGTGTTTTTCCAAAGTTACCAACATTCTAATGTTTGGCGTTCCGGAATCAACCTTATCTCAGGCTGAAAACACGTTTTACGCATTGTGCCATAACTTTGCAGGAAAGCTTCAGAACATGAAATTTTCAACTCCCACTATAGCAGAAAGGGTCTTTCAAGTAGTTGCACATCAAATCTAAGCTGTCTGAAGTGTTTTTCCAAAGTTATCAACATTGTTATGTTTGGCGTTCTGGAACCCACCTTATCTCAGGCTGAAAACGTGTTTTCTGCATTGTGCCATAACTTTGCAGGGAAGCTTCAGAACATGAAATTTTCACCTCCCACTATAGCAGAACGGGTCTTTCTAGTAGTTGCACATCAAATCTAAGCTGTTTGAAGTGTTTTTCCAAAGTTAACACCATTTTTATGTTTGGCGTTCCAGAAACAACCTTATCTCAGGCTGAAAACGCGTTTTACGCAATTTGCCATAACTTTGCAGGAAAGCTTCAGAACATGAAATTTTCACCTCCCACTATAGCAGAATGTGGCTTTCTAGTAGTTGCACATCAAATCTAAGCTGTCTGAAGTGTTTTTCCAAAGTTATCTACATTTTTATGTTTGGCGTTCCGGAATTGACCTTATCTCAGGATGAAAAATCGTTTTCTGCATTGTCCCATAACTTTGCAGGGAAGCTTCAGAACATGAAATTCTGACCTCCCAATATAGCAGAAAGGGTCTTTCTAGTAGTTGCGCATCAAATCTAAGCTGTCTGAAGTGTATTTCCAAAGTTATCAACATTTTTATGATTGGCATTGTGGAACCCACCTTATCTCAGGCTGAAAACGCGTTTTCTGCATTGTGCCATAACTTTGCAGGGAAGCTTCAGAACATGAAATTTTCACCTCCCACTATTGCAGGAGGGTCTTTCTAGTAGTTGCACATCAAATCTAAGCTGTTTGAAGTGTTTTTCCAAAGTTATCAACATTCCTATGTTTGGCGTTCCGGAACCGACCTTTTCTCAGGATGAAAACGCGTTTTCTGCATTGTGCCATAACTTTGCAGGGAAGCTTCAGAACATGAAATTTTCATGTCCCACTAGTGTAGAAAGGGTATTTCTAGTAGTTGCGCATCAAATCTAAGCTGTCTGAAGTGTTTTTCCAAAGTTATCGACATTTTTATGTTTGGCGTTCCGGAATCGACCTTATCACAGGATGAAAAATCGTTTTCTGCATTGTCCCATAACTTTGCAGGGAAGCTTCAGAACATGAAATTTTGACCTCCCAATATAGCAGAAAGGGTCTTTCTAGTAGTTGCACATCAAATCTAATCTGTCCGTAGTGTTTTTCGAAACTTATCAACATTTTTATGTTTGGCGTTCCGGAATCGACCTAATCTCAGGATGAAAATGCGTTTTCTGCATTGTCCCATAACTTTCGAGGGAAGCTTCATAACATGAAATTTTGACATCCCACTATAGCAGAAAGGGTCTTTCTAGTAGTTGCACATCAAATCTAAGCTGTCTGAAGTGTTTTTCCAAAGTTATCAACATTTTTATGTTTGGCGTTCCGGAATCGACCTTATCTCAGGCTTAAAACGCGTTTTACGCATTGTGCCATAACGTTGCAGGGAACCTTTAGAACATGAAATTTTCACCTCCCACTATAGCAGAAAGGGACTTTCTAGTAGTTGCACATCAAATCTAATCTGTCTGAAATGTTGTTCCAAAGTTAGCAACATTTTTAAGTTTGGCGGTTCGGAACCCACCTTATCTCAGGCTGAAAACGCATTTTCTGCATTATGCCATAACTTCTCAGGGATGCTTCAGAACATGAAATGTTCACCTCCCACTATAGCAGAAAGGGTCTTTCTAGTAGTTGCACATCAAATCTAAGCTGTCTAAAGTGTTTTTCCAAAGTCATCAACATTTTTAAGTTTGGCGTTCCAGAATCGACCTTATCTGAGGCTGAAAACACGTTTTCTGCATTGCCCCATAACTTTCGAGGGAAGCTTCATAACATGAAATTTTGACATCCCACTATAGCAGAAAGGGTCTTTCTAGTCGTTGCACATCAAATCTAAGCTGTCTGAAGTGTTTTTCCAAAGTTATCAACATTTTTATGTTTGGCGTTCTGAAATCAACCTCATCTCAGGCTGAAAACGCGTTTTACGCATTGTGCCATAACTTTGCAGGGAAGCTTCAGAACATGATATTTTCACCTCCCACTATAGCAGAAAGGGTCTTTCTCATAGTTGCACATCAAATCTAAGCTGTCTGAAGTGTTTTTCCAAAGTTATCAACATTTTTATGTTTGGCGTTCTGGAACCCACCTTATCTCATGCTTAAAACGCGTTTTCTGCATTGTGCCATAACTTTGCAGGGAAGCTTTAGAACATGAAATTTTCACCTCCCACTTCAGCAGAAAGGGTATTTCTAGTAGTTGCACATCAAATCTAAGCTGTCTGTAGAGTTTTTCCTGAGTTATCAACATTTTTATGTTTGGCGTTCCGGAATCGACCTTATCTCAGGCTAAAAACGTGTTTTCTGCCATGTGCCATAACTTTACAGGGAAGCTTCAAAACATGAAATTTTCATCTTCCACTATAGCAGAAAGGCTCTTTCCAGCAGTTGCACATCAAATCTAAGCTGTCTGAAGTGTTTTTCCAAAGTTATCAACATTTTTATGTTTGGCTTTCCGGAATCGACCTTATCTCAGGATGAAAAATCGTTTTCTGCATTGTCCCATAACTTTGCAGGGAAGCTTCAGAACATGAAATTCTGACCTCCCAATATAGCAGAAAGGGTCTTTCTAGTAGTTGCGCATCAAATCTAAGCTGTCTGAAGTGTTTTTCCAAAGTTATCAACATTTTTATGTTTGGCGTTGTGGAACCCACCTTATCTCAGGCTGAAAACGCGTTTTCTGCATTGTGCCATAACTTTGCAGGGAGACTTCAGAACATGACATTTTCTCCTCCCACTATAGCAGAAAGGGTATTTCTAGTACTTGCACATCAAATCTAAGCTGTCTGAAGTGTATTTCCAAAGTTATCAACATTTTTATGATTGGCGTTGTGGAACCCACCTTATCTCAGGCTGAAAACGCGTTTTCTGCATTGTGCCATAACTTTGCAGGGAAGCTTCAGAACATGAAATTTTCACCTCCCACTATAGCAGAAAGGGTCTATCTAGTAGTTGCACATCAAATCTAAGCTGTCTAAAGTGTTTTTCCAAAGTTATCAACATTTTTAAGTTTGGCGTTCCAGAATCGACCTTATCTGAGGCTGAAAACACGTTTTCTGCATTGTGCCATAACTTTGCATGGAAACTTCAGAACATGAAATTTTCACCTCCAACTATAGCAGAAAGGGTCTTTCTAGTAGTTGCACATCAAATCTAAGCTGTTTGAAGTGTTTTTCCAAAGTTATCAACATTCTTATGTTTGGCGTTCCGGAACCGACCTTTTCTCAGGCTGAAAACGCGTTTTCTGCATTGTGCCATAACTTTGCAGGGAAGCTTCAGAACATGAAATTTTGACCTCCCAATATAGTAGAAAGGGTCTTTCTAGTAGTTGCACATCAAATCTAATCTGTCTGAAGTGTTTTTCGAAAGTTATCAACATTTTTTATGTTTGGCGTTCCGGAATCGACCTAATCTCAGGATGAAAATGCGTTTTCTGCATTGTCCCATATCTTTCGAGGGAAGCCTCATAACATGAAATTTTGACATCCCACTATAGCAGAAAGGGTCTTTCTAGTAGTTGCACATCAAATCTAAGCTGTCTGAAGTGTTTTTCCAAAGTTATCAACATTTTTATGTTTGGCGTTCCGGAATCGACCTTATCTCAGGCTTAAAACGCGTTTTACGCATTGTGCCATAACTTTGCAGGGACCCTTTAGAACATGAAATTTTCACCTCCCACTATAGCAGAAAGGGACTTTCTAGTAGTTGCACATCAAATCTAATCTGTCTGAAATGTTGTTCCAAAGTTAGCAACATTTTTAAGTTTGGTGTTTCGGAACCAACCTTATCTCAGGCTGAAAACGCATTTTCTGCATTGTGCCATAACTTCTCAGGGTAGCTTCAGAACATGAAATGTTCACCTCACACTATAGCAGAAAGGGTCTTTCTCGTAGTTGCACATCAAATCTAAGCTGTCTGAAGTGTTTTTCCAAAGTTATCAACATTTTTATGTTTGGCGTTCGGGAATCGACCTTTTCTGAGGCTGAAAACGTGTTTTACGCATTGTGCCATAACTTTGCAGGGAAGCTTCAGAAAATGAAATTTTGACCTCCCACTATAGCAGAAAGGTACTTTCTAGTAGTTGCACATCAAATCTGAGCCGTCTGAAGTGTTTTTCCAAATTTATCAACATTTTTATGTTTGGCGTTCCGGAACCCACCTTATCTCAGGCTGAAAACGCGTTTTCTGCATTGTGCCATAACTTTGCAGGGAAGCTTCAAAACATGGAATTTTCGCCTCCCACTATTGCAGAAAGTGTCTTTCTAGTAGTTGCACATCAAATCTAAGCTGTCTGATAAGTTTTTCCAAAGTTATCAACATTTTCAAGTTTGGCGTCCCGGAACCCACCTTATCTCAGGCTGAAAATGCGTTTTCCGCATTGTTCCATAACTTTGCATGGAAGCTTCAGAACATGAAATTTTCAACTCCCACTATAACAGACAGGGTCTTTCTAGTAGTTGCACATCAAATATAAGTTGTCTGAAGTGTTTCTTGAAAACTATCAACATTTTTACGTTTGACGTTCCGGAACGCACATTATCATAGGCTAAAAACGCGTTTTTTGCATTGTGCCATAACTTTGCAAGGAAGCTTCAGAACATGAATTTTTCACATCCCACTATAGCATAAAGGGTCTTTCTAGTAGTTGCACTTCAAATCTAAGCTGTCTGAAATGTTTTTCCCAAAGTTATCATCATTTTTATGTTTGGCGTTCCGGAACCCACCTTACCTCAGGCTGAAAACGCGTTTTCTGCATTGTGCCATAACTTTGCAGGGAAGCTTCTGAACATGAAATTTTATCCTCCCACTGTAGCAGAAAGGGTCTTTCTCGTACTTGCACATCAAATCTAAGCTGTCTGAAGTGTTTTTCCAAAGTTATTAACATTTTTATGTTTGGCGTTCCGGAACCCACCTTACCTCAGGCTGAAAACGCGTTTTCTGCATTGTTCCTTAACTTTGCAGGGAAGCTTCAGAACATGAAAGTTTCAACTCCCACTATGACAGACAGGGTCTTTGTAGTAGTTGCACATCAAATCTAAGCTGTCTGAAGTGTTTTTCGAAAGTTATCAACATTTTTATGTTTGGCGTTCCGGAAGCCACCTTGTCTCATTCTGAAAACGCGTTTTCTGCTTTGTGCCATAACTTTGATGGGAATCTTCAGAACATGAAATTTTCACCTCCCACTATAGCAGAAAGGGTCTTTCTAGTAGTTGCACATCAAATCTAAGCTGTCTGAAATGTTTTTTCCAAAGTTATCAACATTTTTGTTTTTGACGTTTCGGAACCCACCTTATCTCAGGCTGAAAACGCGTTTTCTGCATTGTGCCATAACTTTTCAGGGAAGCTACAGAACATGAAATGTTCGCCTCCCACTATAGCAGAAAGGGTTTTTCTAGTAGTTGCACATCAAATCTAAGCTGTCTGAAGTGTTTTTCCAAAGTTATCAACATTTTTATGTTTGGCGTTCCGGAACCCACCTTATCTCAGGCTGAAAGCGCATTTTCTGCATTGTGCCATAACTTTGAAGGAAAGCTTCAGAACATGAACGTTTCACCTCCCACTATAGCAGAAAGGGTCTTTCGAGTAGTTGCACATCAAATATAAGCTGTCTGATGTGTTTTTCCAAAGTTATCAACATTTTTATTTTTGGCGTTCCGGAAAACATCTTATCTCAGGCTGAAAACGCGTTTTCTGCATTGTGCCATAACTTTGAAGGAAAGCTTCAGAACTCGAAAGTTTCACCTACCACTATAGCAGAAATTGTCTTTCTAGTAGTTGCACATCAAATCTAAGCTGTCTGAAGTGGTTTTCCAAAGTTATCAACATTTTTAAGTTTGGCGTTCCGGAACCCAACTTTTTTCAGGCTGAAAACGCGTTTTCTGCATTGTGCCATAACTTTGCAGGGAAGCTTCAGAACATCGAATTTTCACCTCCCACTATAGCAGAAAGGGTCTTTCTAGTAGTTGCACATCAAATCTAAGCTGTCTGAAATGTTTTCCGAAAGTTATCAACATGTTTATGTTTTGCGTTCCGGAATCGACCTTATCTCAGGATGAAAAATCGTTTTATGCATTGTCCCATAACTTTGCTGGGAAACTTCAGAACATGAAATGTTCACGTCCAACTATAGCAGAAAGGGTCTTTCTAGTAGTTGCACATCAAATCTAAGCTGTCTGAAGTGTTTTTCCAAAGTTATCAACATTTTAATGTTTGGCGTTCCGGAATCGACCTTATCTCAGCCTGAAAACGCGTCTCACGCATTGTGCCATAACTTCTCAGGGAAGCTTCAGAACATGAAATGTTCACCTCCCACTATAGCAGAAAGGGTTTTTCTAGTAATGGCTCATCAAATCTAAGCTCTCTGAAGTGTTTTTCCAAAGTTATCAACATTTTTATGTTTTGCGTTCCGAAACCCACCTTATCTCAGGCTGAAAAAGAGTTTTTGTGCATTGTGCCATAACATCACTGGGACGCATCAGAACATGAAATTTTCACCTCCCACTATAGCAGAAAGGGTCTTTCTCATAGTTGCACTTCAAATCTAAGCTGTCTGAAGTGTTTTTTGAAAGTTTTCAACATTTTTATGTTTGGCGTTCTGGAACCCACCTTATCTGAGGCTGAAAACGCATTTTACACATTGTGCCATAACTTTGCAGGGAAGCTTCAGAACATCGAATTTTCACCACCCACTACAGCAGAAAGGGTCTTTCTAGTAATGGCTCATCAAATCTAAGCTGTCTGAAGTGTTTTTCCAAACTTATCAACATTTTTATGTTTGGCGTTCTGGAACCCACCTTATCTGAAGCTGAAAACGCATTTTCTGCATTGTGCCATAACTTTGCAGGCAAGCTACAGAACATGAAATATTCACATGCGACTATAGCAGAAAGGGTCTTTCTAGTAGTTGCACATCAAATCTAATCTGTCTGAAGTGTTTTTCCAAAGTTATCAACATTTTTATGTTTGGCGTACCGGAATCGACCTTATCTCAGGCTGAAAACGCGTTTTCTGCATTGTGCCATAACTTTGCAGGGAAGCTTCAGAACATGAAATTTTCAACTCCCACTATAGCAGAAATGGTCTTTCTAGTAGTTGCAAGTCAAATCTAAGCTGTCTGACGTGTTTTTCCAAAGTTAACAACATTTTTATGTTTGGCGTTCCGGAATCGACCTTATCTCAGGCTGAAAACGCGTTTTACGCATTGTGCCATAACTTTGGTGGGAAGCTTCAGATCATCGAATATTCACCTCCCACAATGGCAGAAATGGTCTTTCTAGTAGTTGCACATCAAATCTAAGCTGTCTGACGTGTTTTTCCAGAATTATGAACATGTTTATGTTTGGTGTTCCGGAATCAACCTTATCTGAGGCTGAAAACGCGATTTACGCATTGTGCCATAACTTTGCAGGAAAGCTTCAGAACATGAAATTTTCAACTCCCACTAAAGCAGAAAGGCTCTTTCTAGTAGTTGCACATCAAATCTAAGCTGTCTGAAGTGTTTTTCCAGAATTATGAACATGTTTATGTTTGGCGTTCCGGAATCGACCTTATCTCAGACTGAAAACGCATTTTACGCATTACGCCATAACTTTGGAGGGAAGCTTCAGAACATCGAATTTTCAATACCCACTATATCAGAAACGGTCTTTCTAGTAGTTGCACATCAAATCTAAGCAGTCTGAAGTGTTTTTCCAAAGTTATCAACATTTTTATGTTTGGCGTACCGGAATCGACCTTATCTCAGGCTGAAAACGCGTTTTCTGCATTGTGCCATAACTTTGCAGGGAAGCTTCAGAACATGAAATTTTAAACTTGCGCTATAGCAGAAAAGGTCTTTCTAGTAGTTGTACATCAAATTTATGCTGTCGGAAGTGTTTTTCCAAAGTTATCCACATTTTAATGTTTGGCGTTCTGGAATCGACCTTATCTCAGGCTGAAAACGCGTTTTACGCATTGTGCCTCAAATTTGCATAAAGCTTCAGAACATGAAATTTTCACCTCCCACTATAGCAGAAAGGGTCTTTCTAGTAGTTGCAAATAAAATCTAAGCTGTCTGAAATGTTTTTCCAAAGTTATCAACATTTTTTTGTTTGGCGTTCTGGAACCCACCTTATCTAAGTCTGAAAATGTGTTTTCTGCATTGTGCCATAACTTTGAAGGAAAGCTTCAGAACATGAAAGTTTGACCTCCCACTATAGCAGTAAGGGTCTTTCCAGTAGTTACACATCAAATCTAAGCTCTCTGAAGTGTTTTTCCAAAGTTATCAACATTTTTATGTTTGGCGTTCCGAAACCCACATTATCTCAGGCTGTAAACGCGTTTTCTGCTTTGTGCCATAACTTTGATGGGAATCTTCAGAACATGAAATTTTCACCTCCCACTATAGCAGAAAGGGTCTTTCTAGTAGTTGCACATCAAATCTAAGCTGTCTGAAATGTTTTTTCCAAAGTTATCAACATTTTTGTTTTTGACGTTTCGGAACCCACCTTATCTCAGGCTGAAAACGCGTTTTCTGCATTGTGCCATAACTTTTCAGGGAAGCTACAGAACATGAAATGTTCGCCTCCCACTATAGCAGAAAGGGTTTTTCTAGTAGTTGCACATCAAATCTAAGCTGTCTGAAGTGTTTTTCCAAAGTTATCAACATTTTTATGTTTGGCGTTCCGGAACCCACCTTATCTCAGGCTGAAAACGCATTTTCTGCATTGTGCCATAACTTTGAAGGAAAGCTTCAGAACATGAACGTTTCACCTCCCACTATAGCAGAAAGGGTCTTTCGAGTAGTTGCACATCAAATATAAGCTGTCTGATGTGTTTTTCCAAAGTTATCAACATTTTTATTTTTGGCGTTCCGGAAAACATCTTATCTCAGGCTGAAAACGCGTTTTCTGCATTGTGCCATAACTTTGAAGGAAAGCTTCAGAACTCGAAAGTTTCACCTACCACTATAGCAGAAATTGTCTTTCTAGTAGTTGCACATCAAATCTAAGCTGTCTGAAGTGGTTTTCCAAAGTTATCAACATTTTTAAGTTTGGCGTTCCGGAACCCAACTTTTTTCAGGCTGAAAACGCGTTTTCTGCATTGTGCCATAACTTTGCAGGGAAGCTTCAGAACATCGAATTTTCACCTCCCACTATAGCAGAAAGGGTCTTTCTAGTAGTTGCACATCAAATCTAAGCTGTCTGAAATGTTTTCCGAAAGTTATCAACATGTTTATGTTTTGCGTTCCGGAATCGACCTTATCTCAGGATGAAAAATCGTTTTCTGCATTGTCCCATAACTTTGCAGGGAAACTTCAGAACATGAAATGTTCACGTCCAACTATAGCAGAAAGGGTCTTTCTAGTAGTTGCACATCAAATCTAAGCTGTCTGAAGTGTTTTTCCAAAGTTATCAACATTTTAATGTTTGGCGTTCCGGAATCGACCTTATCTCAGCCTGAAAACGCGTCTCACGCATTGTGCCATAACTTCTCAGGGAAGCTTCAGAACATGAAATGTTCACCTCCCACTATAGCAGAAAGGGTTTTTCTAGTAATGGCTCATCAAATCTAAGCTCTCTGAAGTGTTTTTCCAAAGTTATCAACATTTTTATGTTTTGCGTTCCGAAACCCACCTTATCTCAGGCTGAAAAAGAGTTTTTGTGCATTGTGCCATAACATCACTGGGACGCATCAGAACATGAAATTTTCACCTCCCACTATAGCAGAAAGGGTCTTTCTCGTAGTTGCACTTCAAATCTAAGCTGTCTGAAGTGTTTTTTGAAAGTTTTCAACATTTTTATGTTTGGCGTTCTGGAACCCACCTTATCTGAGGCTGAAAACGCATTTTACACATTGTGCCATAACTTTGCAGGGAAGCTTCAGAACATCGAATTTTCACCACCCACTACAGCAGAAAGGGTCTTTCTAGTAATGGCTCATCAAATCTAAGCTGTCTGAAGTGTTTTTCCAAACTTATCAACATTTTTATGTTTGGCGTTCTGGAACCCACCTTATCTGAAGCTGAAAACGCATTTTCTGCATTGTGCCATAACTTTGCAGGCAAGCTACAGAACATGAAATATTCACATGCGACTATAGCAGAAAGGGTCTTTCTAGTAGTTGCACATCAAATCTAATCTGTCTGAAGTGTTTTTCCAAAGTTATCAACATTTTTATGTTTGGCGTACCGGAATCGACCTTATCTCAGGCTGAAAACGCGTTTTCTGCATTGTGCCATAACTTTGCAGGGAAGCTTCAGAACATGAAATTTTCAACTCCCACTATAGCAGAAATGGTCTTTCTAGTAGTTGCAAGTCAAATCTAAGCTGTCTGACGTGTTTTTCCAAAGTTAACAACATTTTTATGTTTGGCGTTCCGGAATCGACCTTATCTCAGGCTGAAAACGCGTTTTACGCATTGTGCCATAACTTTGGTGGGAAGCTTCAGATCATCGAATATTCACCTCCCACAATGGCAGAAATGGTCTTTCTAGTAGTTGCACATCAAATCTAAGCTGTCTGACGTGTTTTTCCAGAATTATGAACATGTTTATGTTTGGTGTTCCGGAATCAACCTTATCTGAGGCTGAAAACGCGATTTACGCATTGTGCCATAACTTTGCAGGAAAGCTTCAGAACATGAAATTTTCAACTCCCACTAAAGCAGAAAGGCTCTTTCTAGTAGTTGCACATCAAATCTAAGCTGTCTGAAGTGTTTTTCCAGAATTATGAACATGTTTATGTTTGGCGTTCCGGAATCGACCTTATCTCAGACTGAAAACGCATTTTACGCATTACGCCATAACTTTGGAGGGAAGCTTCAGAACATCGAATTTTCAATACCCACTATATCAGAAACGGTCTTTCTAGTAGTTGCACATCAAATCTATGCAGTCTGAAGTGTTTTTCCAAAGTTATCAACATTTTTATGTTTGGCGTACCGGAATCGACCTTATCTCAGGCTGAAAACGCGTTTTCTGCATTGTGCCATAACTTTGCAGGGAAGCTTCAGAACATGAAATTTTAAACTTGCGCTATAGCAGAAAAGGTCTTTCTAGTAGTTGTACATCAAATTTATGCTGTCGGAAGTGTTTTTCCAAAGTTATCCACATTTTAATGTTTGGCGTTCTGGAATCGACCTTATCTCAGGCTGAAAACGCGTTTTACGCATTGTGCCTCAAATTTGCATAAAGCTTCAGAACATGAAATTTTCACCTCCCACTATAGCAGAAAGGGTCTTTCTAGTAGTTGCAAATAAAATCTAAGCTGTCTGAAATGTTTTTCCAAAGTTATCAACATTTTTTTGTTTGGCGTTCTGGAACCCACCTTATCTAAGTCTGAAAATGTGTTTTCTGCATTGTGCCGTAACTTTGCAGGGAAGCCTCAGAACATGAAATTTTCACCACCCGCAATAGCAGTAAGGGTCTTTCTAGTAGTTGCACATCGAATGTAAGCTGTCTGAAGTGTCTTTTCAAAGTTATCAACATTCTTATGTTTGGCGTTCCGGAATCTACCTTATCTCAGGCTGAAAACGCGTTTTGCGCATGGTACCATAACTTTGCAAGGAAGCTTCAGAACATGAATTTTTCACCTCCCACAATGGCAGAAAGGGTCTTTATAGTAGTTGCACATCACATCTAAGCTGTCTGAAGTGTTTTTCCAAAGTTATCTACATTTTTATGTTTGGCGTTCCGGAAACGACCTTATCTCAGGCTGAAAACGCTTTTTACGCATGGTGCCATAACTTTGCAGGGAAGCTTCAGAACATTAATTTTTCACCTCCCACAATGGCAGAAAGGGTCTTTCTAGTAGTTGCACATCAAATCTAAGCAGTCTGAATTGTTTTTCCAAAGTTATCAACATTTTTATGTTTGGCGTACCGGAATCGACCTTATCTCAGGCTGAAAACGCGTTTTCTGCATTGTGCCATAACTTTGCAGGGAAGCTTCAGAACATGAAATTTTAAACTTGCGCTATAGCAGAAAAGGTCTTTTTAGTAGTTGTACATCAAATTTATGCTGTCGGAAGTGTTTTTCCAAAGTTATCCACATTTTAATGTTTGGCGTTCTGGAATCGACCTTATCTCAGGCTGAAAACGCGTTTTACGCATTGTGCCTCAAATTTGCATAAAGCTTCAGAACATGAAATTTTCACCTCCCACTATAGCAGAAAGGGTCTTTCTAGTAGTTGCAAATAAAATCTAAGCTGTCAGAAATGTTTTTCCAAAGTTATCAACATTTTTTTGTTTGGCGTTCTGGAACCCACCTTATCTAAGTCTGAAAATGTGTTTTCTGCATTGTGCCGTAACTTTGCAGGGAAGCCTCAGAACATGAAATTTTCACCTCCCGCAATAGCAGTAAGGGTCTTTCTAGTAGTTGCACATCGAATGTAAGCTGTCTGAAGTGTCTTTTCAAAGTTATCAACATTCTTATGTTTGGCGTTACGGAATCGACCTTATCTCAGGCTGAAATCGCGTTTTGCGCATGGTGCCATAACTTTGCAAGGAAGCTTCAGAACATGAATTTTTCACCTCCCACAATGGCAGAAAGGGTCTTTATAGTAGTTGCACATCACATCTAAGCTGTCTGAAGTGTTTTTCCAAAGTTATCTACATTTTTATGTTTGGCGTTCCGGAAACGACCTCATCTCAGGCTGAAAACGCGTTTTACGCATTGTGCCTCAAATTTGCATAAAGCTTCAGAACATGAAATTTTCACCTCCCACTATAGCAGAAAGGGTCTTTCTAGTAGTTGCAAATAAAATCTAAGCTGTCAGAAATGTTTTTCCAAAGTTATCTACATTTTTATGTTTGGCGTTCCGGAAACGACCTCATCTCAGGCTGAAAACGCGTTTTACGCATTGTGCCATAACTTCGCAGGGAAGCTTCAGAACATGATATTTTCACCTCCCACTATAGCAAAAGGGTCTTTCTCGTAGTTGCACATCAAATCTAAGCTGTCTGAAGTGTTTTTCCAAAGTTTTCAAGATTTTTATGTTTGGTGTTCCTGAATCGACCTTATCTCAGGCCGAAAACGCGTTTTCTGCATTGTGCCATAACTTTGCAGGGAAGTTTCAGAAAATGAAATGTTCGCCTCCCACTATAGCAGAAAGGGTCTTTCTAGTAGTTGCACGTCAAATCTAAGCTGTTTGAAGTGTTTTTCCAAAGTTATCACCATTTTTGTGTTTGGCGTTGCAGAAACAACCTTGTCTCAGGCTGAAAACGCGTTTTAAGCAATTTGCCATAACTTTGCAGGAAAGCCTCAGAACATGAAATGTTCACCTCCGACTTCAGCTGAAAGGGTCTTTCTCGTAGTTGCAGATCAAATCTGATCTGTCTGTAGAGTTTTTCATGAGTTATCAACATTTTTATGTTTGGCGTTCTGAAATCAACCTCATCTCAGGCTGAAAACGCGTTTTACGCATTGTGCCATAACTTTGCAGGGAAGCTACAGAACATGATATTTTCAACTCCCACTATAGCAGAAAGGGTTTTTCTCGTAGTTGCACATTAAATCTGAGCTGTTTGAAGTGTTCTTCCAAAGTTCTCAACATTTTTATGTTTGGTGTTCTGAAATCAACCTCATCTCAGGCTGAAAACGCGTTTTACGCATTGTGCCATAACTTTGCAGGGAAGCTTCAGAACATGATATTTTCACCTCCCACTATAGCAGAAAGGGTCTTTCTCGTAGTTGCACATCAAATCTGAGCTGTTTGAAGTGTTTTTCCGAAAGTTATCAACATTTTTATGTTTGGCGTTCTGGAATCGACCTTATCTCAGGCGGAAAACGCGTTTCCTGCATTGTGGCATAGCTTTGCAGGGAAGCTTCAGAACATGAAATTTTCATTTCCCACTGTACCAGAAAGGGTCTTTCTAGTAGTTGCTCATCAAATCTTAGCTGTCTGAAGTGTTTTTCTACAGTTATCAACATTTTTATGTTTGGCGTTCCGGAACCCACCTTATCTCAGGCTGAAAACGCGTTTCCTGCATTGTGGCATAACTTTGCAGGGAAGCTTCAGAACATGAAATTTTCACCTCCCACTATAGCAGAAAGGGTCTTTCTAGTAGTTGCACGTCAAATCTAAGCTGTTTGAAGTGTTTTTCCAAAGTTATCACCATTTTTGTGTTTGGCGTTGCAGAAACAACCTTGTCTCAGGCTGAAAACGCGTTTTAAGCAATTTGCCATAACTTTGCAGGAAAGCCTCAGAACATGAAATGTTCACCTCCGACTTCAGCTGAAAGGGTCTTTCTCGTAGTTGCAGATCAAATCTGATCTGTCTGTAGAGTTTTTCATGAGTTATCAACATTTTTATGTTTGGCGTTCTGAAATCAACCTCATCTCAGGCTGAAAACGCGTTTTACGCATTGTGCCATAACTTTGCAGGGAAGCTACAGAACATGATATTTTCAACTCCCACTATAGCAGAAAGGGTTTTTCTCGTAGTTGCACATTAAATCTGAGCTGTTTGAAGTGTTCTTCCAAAGTTCTCAACATTTTTATGTTTGGTGTTCTGAAATCAACCTCATCTCAGGCTGAAAACGCGTTTTACGCATTGTGCCATAACTTTGCAGGGAAGCTTCAGAACATGATATTTTCACCTCCCACTATAGCAGAAAGGGTCTTTCTCGTAGTTGCACATCAAATCTGAGCTGTTTGAAGTGTTTTTCCGAAAGTTATCAACATTTTTATGTTTGGCGTTCTGGAATCGACCTTATCTCAGGCGGAAAACGCGTTTCCTGCATTGTGGCATAGCTTTGCAGGGAAGCTTCAGAACATGAAATTTTCATTTCCCACTGTACCAGAAAGGGTCTTTCTAGTAGTTGCTCATCAAATCTTAGCTGTCTGAAGTGTTTTTCTACAGTTATCAACATTTTTATGTTTGGCGTTCCGGAACCCACCTTATCTCAGGCTGAAAACGCGTTTCCTGCATTGTGGCATAACTTTGCAGGGAAGCTTCAGAACATGAAATTTTCACCTCCCACTACAGCAGAAAGGGTCTTTCTAATAATTTCACATGAAATCTAAGCTGTCTGAAGTGTTTTTCCAAAGTTTTCAAAATTTTTTTGTTTGGCCTTCGGGAACCCACCTTATCTCAGGCTGAAAACGCGTTTTACGCATTGTGCCATAACTTTGCATAAAGCTTTAGAACATGAAATTTTCACCTCCCACAATGGCAGAAAGGGTCTTTCTAGTAGTTGCACATCAAATCTAAGCTGTCTGAAGTGTTTTTCCAAAATTATCAACAGTTTTATGTTTGGCATTCCGGAATCGACCTAATCTCAGGCTGTAAACGCGTTTTACGCATGGTGCCATAACTTTGCCGTGAAGCTTCAGAACATGAAATTTTCACCTCCCACAATGGCAGAAAGGGTCTTTCTAGTAGTTGCACGTGAAATCTAAGCTGTCTGAAGTGTTTTTCCAAAGTTGTCAACATTTTCATGTTTGGCGTTCCGGAATCGACCTTATCTCAGTCTGAAAACGCGTTTTACGCATTGTGCCATAACTTAGCATAAAGCTTCAGAACATGAAATTTTCACCTCCCACTATAGCAGAAAGGGTCTTTCTAGTAGTTGCAGATCAAATCTAAGATGTCTGAAATGTTTTTCCAAAGTTTTCAAAATTTTTATGTTCGGCGTTCCGGAATCGACCTTATCTCAGGCTGAAAACGTGTTTTCTGCATTATGCCATAACTTTGCAGGAAAGCTTTAGAACATGAAATTTTCACCTCCCACTAGAGCAGAAAGGGTATATCTAGTAGTTGCACATCAATTCTAAGCTGTCTGTAGAGTTTTTCCTGAGTTATCAACATTTTTATGTTTGGCGTTCTGAAATCAACCTTATCTCAGGCTGAAAACGCGTATTACGCATTGTGCCATAACTTTGCAGGGAAGCTTTAGAACATGAAATTTTCACCTCCCACTAGAGCAGAAAGGGTCTTTCTCGTAGTTGCACATCAAATCTAAGCTGTCTGAAGTGTTTTTCGAAAGTTTTCAACATTTTTTTTGTTTGGTGTTCCTGAATTGACCTTATCTCAGGCCGAAAACGCGTTTTCTGCATTGTGCCATAACTTTGCAGGGAATCTTCAGAACATGAAATTTTCACCTCCCACTATAGCAGAAATGGTCTTTCTAGTAGTTGCACATCAAATCTAAGCGGTCTGATGTGTTGTTCCAAAGTTATCAACATTTTTATGTTTGGCGTTCCGGAACTCTCCTTATCTGACGCTTAAAACGTGTTTTCTGCATTGTGCCATAACTTTGCAGGGAAGCTTTAGAACATGAAATATTCACTTGCCGCTATAGTAGAAAGGGTCTTTCTAGTAGTTGCACATCAAATCTAAGCTGTCTGTAGAGTTTTTCCTGAGTTATCAACATTTTTATGTTTGGCGTTCCGGAATCGACCTTATCTCAGGCAGAAAACGTGTTTTCTGCATTGTGCCATAACTTTGCAGGGAAGCTTTAGAACATGAAATTTTCACCTCCCACTAGAGCAGAAAGGGTATTTCTAGTAGTTGCACATCAAATCTAAGCTGTCTGTAGAGTTTTTCCTGAGTTATCACCGTTTTTATGTTTGGCGTTCCAGAAACAACCTTGTCTCAGGCTGAAAACGCGTTTTAAGCAATTTGCCATAACTTTGCAGGAAAGCCTCAGAACATGAAATTTTCACCTCCCACTATAGCAGAAAGGGTCTTTCTAGTAGTTGCACATCAAATCTAAGCTGTCTGAAGTGTATTTCCAAAGTTATCGACATTTTTATGTTTGGCGTTCTGGTATCCACCTTATCTCAGGCTGAAAACGCGTTTTCTGCATTGTGCCATAACTTTGCAATGAAGCTTTAGAACATGAAATTTTCACCTCCAACTATAGCAGAAAGGGTCTTCCTAGTAGTTGCACATCAAATCTAAGCTGTCTGAAGTGTTTTACCAAAGTTATCAACATTTTTATGTTTGGGGTTCTGGAACCCACCTTATCTCAGGCTGAAAACGCGTTTTCTGCATTGTGCCATAACTTTGCAGGGAGACTTCAGAACATGAAATTTTCTCCTCCCACTATATCAGAAAGGGTATTTCTAGTAGTTGCACATCAAATCTAAGTTGTCTGAAGTGATTTTCCAAAGTTATCAACATTCTTATGTTTGGCGTTCCGGAATCAACCTTATCTCAAGCTGAAAACGCGTATTACGCAATTTGCCATAACTTTGCAGGAAAGCCTCAGAACATGATATTTTCACCTCCCACTATAGCAGGAAGGGTCTTTCTCGTAGTTGCACATCAAATCTAAGCTGTCTGATGTGTTTTTCGAATGTTTTCAACATTTTTATGTTTGGTGTTCCTGAATCGACCTTATCTCAGGCCGAAAACGCGTTTTCTGCATTGTGCCATAACTTTGCAGGGAAGCTTCAGAACATGAAATTTTCACCTCCCACTATAGCAGAAAGGGTCGCGCAGGAAGGTTCGGGAGATGGCGGCCTGGGAGCCGCACAGGAGGGTTCGGGAGACGGCGGCTTGGGAGCCGCACAGGAGGGTTCGGGAGACGGCGGCTTGGGAGCCGCGTAGGGGCCCTCGGGAGGAGACGGCCTGGGAACCGCGTAGAGGCCCTCGGGAGGAGACGGCCTGGGAGCCGTGCAGGAAGGTTCGGGAGGCGACGGCTTGGGAACCGCGCCGGAGTTTTTGGGAGGCAGCGGCCTGACCAGGGGAGGCGCCGGCTTGAGAGCCGCGCCGGAGAACATGGGAGGCGCCGGCTTGAGAGCCGCGCCGGAGAACACGGGAGGCGCCGGCTTGAGAGCCGCGCCGGAGAACACGGGAGGCGCCGGCTTGAGAGCCGCGCCGGAGAACACGGGAGGCGCCGGCTGGAGAGCAGCGCCGGAGACCACGGGAGGCGCCGGCTTGAGAGCTGCGCCGGAGACCACGGGAGGCACCGGCTTGAGAGCTGCGCCGGAGACCACGGGAGGCGGCGGCTGGAGAGCCGCCGGCTGGAGAGCAGCGCCGGAGACCATGGGAGGCGCCGGCTTGAGAGCAGCGCCGGAGACCACGGGAGGCGCCGGCTTGAGAGCAGCGCCGGAGACCACGGGAGGCGCCGGCTTGAGAGCTGCGCCGGAGTCCACGGGAGGCGGCGGCTTGAGAGCTGCGCCGGTGTCCACGGGAGGCGAAGACGGGGAAACACAAGAGTCACGAAGAAAAAAAAAATCACGGGCGGGAACCGACAGAATTGGCTCCGACGGAAGAGCAGAAGAAGCAAGCGGAACACCGGACAGAGCAGAGCGGGAGGAATGCCGTGCAACCGCCTCAGACATGGAGTCCAACATCTCAGAAATAGACAGAGTCATCCTCTCAATATGACTCAACCTGGTGGCCTGAGTGTCTAGTTGCTCCTGCCAGCCTTTCACCACTGCTGGGTCCATAATTAGGGCCAGATCGTTTCTGTCACGATACGAAGGGACGAGGGAGCTAAAGCCACGTATAGGAGACGTGGTGTAGGACCCAAGTGCAAATGGTTGTAGGCACAGGAGGCAGGAGGGAATTATAAATAATATTTAATAATTAAACAAACTAACATAGAATAGAAAGCGTCACCGAACCGAGAAGAAACAGAGCAAACGCAGAGTGTAAAAACAGTAATGAAACTAACAGAAGTGCACAAAAATTAGTAAAAAGTCAAAACAGAAAGCGTCACCGAACCGGGAGTTAAATGAACTTAAATCACAAATGAAACCGAGAATAAACTACAAAAGAAAACCAAGAAACACGCGGCAAACAGAACAGAACAGAAAACGCGTTTTCTGCATTGTGCCATAACTTTGCAGGGAAGCTTCAGAACATGAAATTTTCACCTCCCATTAGAGCAGAAAGGGTATTTCTAGTAGTTGCACAACAAATCTAAGCTGTCTGAAGTGTTTTTCGGAAGTTATCAACATTTTTATGTTTGGCGTTCCGGAATCGACCTTATCTCAGGATGAAAAATCGTTTTCTGCATTGTCCCATAACTTTGCTGGGAAGCTTCAGAAGATGAAATTCTGACCTAACAATATAGCAGAAAGGGTCTTTTTAGTAGTTGCGCATCAAATCTAAGCTGTCTGAAGTGTATTTGCAAAGTAATCAACATTTTTATGTTTGGCGTTGTGGAACCCACCTTTTCTCAGGCTGAAAACGCGTTTTCTGCATTGTGCCATAACTTTGCAGGGAAGCTTTAGAACATGAAATTTTCACGTCCCACTAGAGCAGAAAGGGTATTTCTAGTAGTTGCACATCAAATCTAAGCTGTCTGAAGTGTTTTTCGAAAGTTATCAACATTTTTATGTTTGGCGTTCCGGAATCGACCTTATCACTGGATGAAAAATCATTTTCTGCATTGTCCCACAACTTTGCAGGGAAGCTTCAGAACATGAAATTTTCACCTCCCACTATAGCAGAAAGGGTCTTTCTCGTACTTGCACATCAAATCTAAGCTGTCTGAAGTGTTTTTCCAAAGTTATCAACATTTTTATGTTTGGCGTTCCGGAACCCACCTTATCTCAGGCTGTAAACGCGTTTTCTGCATTGCGCCATAACTTTGGAGGGAAGCGTCAGAACATGAAATTTTAACCTGCCACTATTGCAGAAAGGGTCCTTCTAGTAGTTGCACATCAAATCTAACCTGTCTGAAGTGTTTTTCCAAAGTTATCAACATTCTTATGTTTGGCGTTCCGGAAACAACCTTATCTCAGGCTGAAAACGCGTTTTCTGCATGGTGTCATCACTTTGCAGGAAAGTTGCAGAATATGAAATTTTCACCTCCCACTATAGCAGAGAGGGTCTTTCTAGTAGTTGCACAACAAATCTAAGCTGTCTGAAGTGCTTTTCGAAAGTTATCAACATTTTTTTGTTTGGCGTTCCGGATCGCACCTTATTGAAAACGCATTTTCTGCATTGTGCCATAACTTTGCAGGGAAACTTCAGAACATGAAATTTTCACCTCCCACTATAGCAGAAATGGTCTTTCTAGTAGTTGCACATCAAATCTAAGCGGTCTGATGTGTTGTTCCAAAGTTATCAACATTTTTATGTTTGGCGTTCCGGAACTCACATTATCTCACGCTTAAAACGTGTTTCCTGCATTGTGCCATAACTTTGCAGGGAAGCTTTAGAACATGAAATATTCACTTGCCGCTATAGTAGAAAGGGTCTTTCTAGTAGTTGCACATCAAATCTAAGCTGTCTGTAGAGTTTTTCCTGAGTTATCAACATTTTTATGTTTGGCGTTCCGGAATCGACCTTATCTCAGGATGAAAACGCGTTTTCTGCATTGTGCATAAACTTTTCTGGGAAGCTTCAGAATATGAAATTTTCACGTCCCACTATAGCAGAAAGGGTATTTCTAGTAGTTGCACATCAAATCTAAGCTGTCTGTAGAGTTTTTCCTGAGTTATCACAATTTTTATGTTTGGCGTTCCAGAAACAACCTTATCTCAGGCTGAAAACGCGTTTTCTGCATGGTGTCATCACTTTGCAGGAAAGCTGCAGAATATGAAATTTTCACCTCCCACTATAGCAGAAAGGGTCTTTCTAGTAGTTGCACAACAAATCTAAGCTGTCTGATGTGCTTTTCGAAAGTTATCAACATTTTTTTGTTTGGCGTTCAGGATCGCACCTTATTGAAAACGCATTTTCTGCATTGTGCCATAACTTTGCAGGGAAACTTCAGAACATGAAATTTTTACCTCCCACTATAGCAGAAATGGTCTTTCTAGTAGTTGCACATCAAATCTAAGCGGTCTGATGTGTTGTTCCAAAGTTATCAACATTTTTATGTTTGGCGTTCCGGAACTCTCCTTATCTCACGCTTAAAACGTGTTTTCTGCATTGTGCCATAACTTTGCAGGGAAGCTTTAGAACATGAAATATTCACTTGCCGCTATAGTAGAAAGGGTCTTTCTAGTAGTTGCACATCAAATCTAAGCTGTCTGTAGAGTTTTTCCTGAGTTATCAACATTTTTATGTTTGGCGTTCCGGAATCGACCTTATCTCAGGCAGAAAACGTGTTTTCTGCATTGTGCCATAACTTTGCAGGGAAGCTTTAGAACATGAAATTTTCACCTCCCACTAGAGCAGAAAGGGTATTTCTAGTAGTTGCACAACAAATCTAAGCTGTCTGAAGTGTTTTTCGGAAGTTATCAACATTTTTATGTTTGGCGTTCCGGAATCGACCTTATCTCAGGATGAAAAATCGTTTTCTGCATTGTCCCATAACTTTGCTGGGAAGCTTCAGAACATGAAATTCTGACCTAACAATATAGCAGAAAGGGTCTTTTTAGTAGTTGCGCATCAAATCTAAGCTGTCTGAAGTGTATTTGCAAAGTTATCAACATTTTTATGTTTGGCGTTGTGGAACCCACCTTTTCTCAGGCTGAAAACGCGTTTTCTGCATTGTGCCATAACTTTGCAGGGAAGCTTTAGAACATGAAATTTTCACCTCCCACTAGAGCAGAAAGGGTATTTCTAGTAGTTGCACATCAAATCTAAGCTGTCTGAAGTGTTTTTCGAAAGTTATCAACATTTTTATGTTTGGCGTTCCGGAACCCACCTTATCTCAGGCTGTAAACGCGTTTTCTGCATTGCGCCATAACTTTGGAGGGAAGCTTCAGAACATGAAATTTTAACCTGCCACTATTGCAGAAAGGGTCCTTCTAGTAGTTGCACATCAAATCTAACCTGTCTGAAGTGTTTTTCCAAAGTTATCAACATTCTTATGTTTGGCGTTCCGGAAACAACCTTATCTCAGGCTGAAAACGCGTTTTCTGCATGGTGTCATCACTTTGCAGGAAAGTTGCAGAATATGAAATTTTCACCTCCCACTATAGCAGAAAGGGTCTTTCTAGTAGTTGCACAACAAATCTAAGCTGTCTGAAGTGCTTTTCGAAAGTTATCAACATTTTTTTGTTTGGCGTTCCGGATCGCACCTTATTGAAAACGCATTTTCTGCATTGTGCCATAACTTTGCAGGGAAACTTCAGAACATGAAATTTTCACCTCCCACTATAGCAGAAATGGTCTTTCTAGTAGTTGCACATCAAATCTAAGCGGTCTGATGTGTTGTTCCAAAGTTATCAACATTTTTATGTTTGGCGTTCCGGAACTCACATTATCTCACGCTTAAAACGTGTTTTCTGCATTGTGCCATAACTTTGCAGGGAAGCTTTAGAACATGAAATATTCACTTGCCGCTATAGTAGAAAGGGTCTTTCTAGTAGTTGCACATCAAATCTAAGCTGTCTGTAGAGTTTTTCCTGAGTTATCAACATTTTTATGTTTGGCGTTCCGGAATCGACCTTATCTCAGGATGAAAACGCGTTTTCTGCATTGTGCATAAACTTTTCAGGGAAGCTTCAGAACATGAAATTTTCACGTCCCACTATAGCAGAAAGGGTATTTCTAGTAGTTGCACATCAAATCTAAGCTGTCTGTAGAGTTTTTCCTGAGTTATCACCATTTTTATGTTTGGCGTTCCAGAAACAACCTTATCTCAGGCTGAAAACGCGTTTTCTGCATGGTATCATCACTTTGCAGGAAAGCTGCAGAATATGAAATTTTCACCTCCCACTATAGCAGAAAGGGTCTTTCTAGTAGTTGCACAACAAATCTAAGCTGTCTGATGTGCTTTTCGAAAGTTATCAACATTTTTTTGTTTGGCGTTCAGGATCGCACCTTATTGAAAACGCATTTTCTGCATTGTGCCATAACTTTGCAGGGAAACTTCAGAACATGAAATTTTCACCTCCCACTATAGCAGAAATGGTCTTTCTAGTAGTTGCACATCAAATCTAAGCGGTCTGATGTGTTGTTCCAAAGTTATCAACATTTTTATGTTTGGCGTTCCGGAACTCTCCTTATCTCACGCTTAAAACGTGTTTTCTGCATTGTGCCATAACTTTGCAGGGAAGCTTTAGAACATGAAATATTCACTTGCCGCTATAGTAGAAAGGGTCTTTCTAGTAGTTGCACATCAAATCTAAGCTGTCTGTAGAGTTTTTCCTGAGTTATCAACATTTTTATGTTTGGCGTTCCGGAATCGACCTTATCTCAGGCAGAAAACGTGTTTTCTGCATTGTGCCATAACTTTGCAGGGAAGCTTTAGAACATGAAATTTTCACCTCCCACTAGAGCAGAAAGGGTATTTCTTGTAGTTGCACAACAAATCTAAGCTGTCTGAAGTGTTTTTCGAAAGTTATCAACATTTTTATGTTTGGCGTTCCGGAATCGACCTTATCTCAGGATGAAAACGCGTTTTCTGCATTGTGCCAAAACTTTTCAGGGAAGCTTCAGAATATGAAATTTTCACGTCCCACTATAGCAGAAAGGGTATTTCTAGTAGTTGCACATCAAATCTAAGCTGTCTGAACTGTTTTTCCAAAGTTATCAACATTTTTATGTTTGGCGTTCTGGAACCCACCTTATCTCAGGCTGAAAACGCGTTTTCTGCATTGTGCCATAACTTTGCAGGGAGACTTCAGAACATGAAATTTTCTCCTCCCACTATATCAGAAGGGGTATTTCTAGTAGTTGCGCATCAAATCTAAGTTGTCTGAAGTGTTTTTCCAAAGTTATCAACATTCTTATGTTTGGCGTTCCGGAATCAACCTTATCTCAAGCTGAAAATGCGTTTTACGCAATTTGCCATAACTTTGCAGGAAAGCCTCAGAACATGATATTTTCACCTCCCACTATAGCAGAAAGGGTCTTTCTCGTAGTTGCACATCAAATCTAAGCTGCCTGATGTGTTTTTCGAAAGTTTTCAACATTTTTATGTTTGGTGTTCCTGAATCGACCTTATCTCAGGCCGAAAACGCGTTTTCTGCATTGTGCCATAACTTTGCAGGGAAGCTTCAGAACATGAAAGTTTCACCTCCCACTATAGCAGAAAGGGTCTTTCCAGTAGTTGCACATCAAATCTTAGCTGTCTGATGAGTTGTTCCAAAGTTATCAACATTTTTATGTTTGGCGTTCTGGAACCCACCTTATCTCAGGCTGAAAACGCGTTTTCTGCATTGTGCCATAACTTTGCAGGGAGACTTCAGAACATGAAATTTTCTCCTCCCACTATATCAGAAGGGGTATTTCTAGTAGTTGCGCATCAAATCTAAGTTGTCTGAAGTGTTTTTCCAAAGTTATCAACATTCTTATGTTTGGCGTTCCGGAATCAACCTTATCTCAAGCTGAAAATGCGTTTTACGCAATTTGCCATAACTTTGCAGGAAAGCCTCAGAACATGATATTTTCACCTCCCACTATAGCAGAAAGGGTCTTTCTCGTAGTTGCACATCAAATCTAAGCTGCCTGATGTGTTTTTCGAAAGTTTTCAACATTTTTATGTTTGGTGTTCCTGAATCGACCTTATCTCAGGCCGAAAACGCGTTTTCTGCATTGTGCCATAACTTTGCAGGGAAGCTTCAGAACATGAAAGTTTCACCTCCCACTATAGCAGAAAGGGTCTTTCCAGTAGTTGCACATCAAATCTTAGCTGTCTGATGAGTTGTTCCAAAGTTATCAACATTTTTATGTTTGGCGTTCCGGAACTCACCTTATCTCACGCTTAAAACGCGTTTTCTGCATTGTGCCATAACTTTGCAGGGAAGCTTTAGAACATGAAATTTTCACCTCCCACTTCAGCAGAAAGGGTATTTCTAGTAGTTGCACATCAAATCTAAGCTGTCCGTAGAGTTTTTCCTGAGTTATCAACATTTTTATCTTTGGCGTTCCGGAATCGACCTTATCTCAGGCTGAAAACGCGTTTTCTGCATTGTGCCATAACTTTGCAGGGAAGCTTCAGAACATGAAATTTTCACCTCCCACTAGAGCAGAAAGGGTATTTCTAGTAGTTGCACAACAAATCTAAGCTGTCTGAAGTGTTTTTCGAAAGTTATCAACATTTTTATGTTTGGCGTTCCGGAATCGACGTTATCTCAGGATGAAAAATCGTTTTCAGCATTGTCCCATAACTTTGCAGGGAAGCTTCAGAACATGAAATTCTGACCTAACAATATAGCAGAAAGGGTCTTTCTCGTAGTTGCGCATCAAATCTAAGCTGTCTGAAGTGTTTTTCGAAGGCTTTCAACATTTTTATGTTTGGCGTTCCGGAACCCACCTTATCTCAGGCTGTAAACGCGTTTTCTGCAATGTGCCATAACTTTGCAGGGAAGCTTCAGAACATGAAATTTTCAACTTCCACTATAGCAGAAAGGCTCTTTCCAGCAGTTGCACATCAAATCTAAGCTGTCTGAAGTGTTTTTCCAAAGTTATCAACATTTTTATGTTTGGCGTTCCGTAACCCACCTTATCTCAGGCTGTAAACGCGTTTTCTGCATTGTGCCATAACTTTGGAGGGAAGCTTCAGAACATGAAATTTTCACCTCCCACTATAGCAGAAAGGGTCTTTCTCGTAGTTGCACATCAAATCTAAGCTGTCTGAAGTGTTTTTCGAAAGTTTTCAACATTTTTATGTTTGGTGTTCCTGAATCGACCTTATCTCATGCTGAAAAAGCGTTTTCTGCATTGTGCCGTAACTTTGCAGGAAAGCTGCAGAATATGAAATTTTCACCTCCCACTATAGCAGAAAGGGTCTTTCTAGTAGTTGCACATCAAATCTAAGCTGTTTGAAGTGTTTTTCCAAAGTTATCAACATTTTTATGTTTGGTGTTCCGGAATCAACCATATCTCAGGCTGAACACGAGTTTTTTGCATTGTGCCATAACTTTGCAGGGAAGCTTCAGAACATGAAAATTTCACCTCCCACTATAGCAGAAAGGGTCTTTCTAGTAGGTGCACTTCAAATCGAAGCTGTCTGAAGTGTTTTTCCAAAGTTAGCAACACTTTTATGTTTGCCGTTCCGGAATCGACCATATCTCAGGCTGAAAACACGATTTACGCATTCTGCCATAACTTTGCAGGGAAGCTTCAGAACATGAAATTTTCATTTCCCACTATAGCAGAATGCGTCTTTCTTGTAGTTGCACATCAAATCTTAGCTGTCTGATGTGTTTTTCTAAAGTTCTCAACATTTTTAAGTTTGCCATTCTGAAATCAACCTCATCTCAGGCTGAAAACGCGTTTTACGCATTGTGCCATAACTTTGCAGGGAAGCTTCAGAACATGAAATTTTAACTTCCCACTATAGCAGAAAGGGTCTTTCTAGTAGTTGCACATCAAATCTAAGCTGTCGAAATTGTTTTTCCAAAGTTATCAACATTTTTATGTTTGGCGTTCTGGAACCCACCTTATCTCAGGCTAAAAACGCGTTTTCTGGATAGTGCCATAACTTTGCAGGGAGACTTCAGAACATGAAATTTTCATATCCCACTATAGCAGAAAGGGTCTTTCTAGTAGTTGCAGATCAAATCTAAGCTGTCTGAAATGTTTTTCCAAAGTTATCAACATTTTTATGTTTGGCGTTCTGGAATAGACCATATCTCAGCCTGAAAACGCGTTTTCTGCATTGTGCCATAACTTTTCAGGGAGGCTTCAGAACATGAAATATTCGCCTCCCACTATAGCAGATAGGGTATTTCTAGTAGTTGCACATCAAATCTAAGCTGTCTGAAGTGTTTTTCCAAAGTTATCAACATTTTTATGTTTGGCGTTCTGGAACCCACCTTATCTCAGGCTGAAAACGCGTTTTACGCATTGTGCCATAACTTTGCAGGGAAGCTTCAGAACATGAAATTTTCACCTCCCACTATGGCAGAAAGGGTCTTTCTAGTAGTTGCACGTCAAATCTAAGCTGTCTGAAGTGTTTTTCCAAAGTTATCAACATTTTTATGTTTGGCATTCCAGAATCGACCTTATCTCTGGCTGAAAACGCGTTTTCTGCATTGTGATATAACTTTGGCGGGAAGCTTCAGAACATGAAATTTTCTCATCCCACTATAGCAGAAAGGGTCTTTCTAGTAATTGCACATCAAATCTAAGCTGTCTGAAGTTTTTTGCCAAAGTTATCAACATTTTTATGTTTGGCGTTCCGGAACCCACCTTACCTCAGGCTGTAACCGCGTTTTCTGCATTGTGCCATAACTTTGGAGGGAAGCTTCAGAACATGAAATTTTAACCTGCCACTATAGCAGAAAGGGTCCTTCTAGTAGTTGCACATCAAATCTAACCTGTCTGAAGTGTTTTTCCAAAGTTATCAACATCCTTATGTTTGGCGTTCCGGAATCAACCTTATCTCAGGCTGAAAACGGGTTTTCTGCATTGTGCCATCACTTTGCAGGGAAGCTTCAGAACATTAAATTTTCAATTCCCACTACAGCAGAAAGGGTCTTTCTAGTAGTTGCACGTCAAATATAAGCTGTCTGAAGTATTTTTCCGAAGTTATCAACATTTTTATGTTTGGCGTACTGGAACCCACCTTATCTCAGGCTGAAAACGCGTTTTCTGCATTGTGCCATAACTTTGCAGGGAAGTTTCAGAGCATGAAATTTTAACCTGCCACTAGAGCAGAAAAGGTCATTAGAGAGAGGAAGGAAACCACTATCTGTCAAACCTGTAATGATTTATTGATTAATGACTCCGGAAGTAATAAACCCCAACCCTTCCGGAAGTAATAAAGCCCCTCCCCCTTTTTATATCAAAAAGAAATTAAAATAATAACCCACTCTAGTTTTTATATCAACAGGAAATTAAAATAATAACCTCCCCCTGTTTTATGACGGGAAGGAAAATAACGGTGGTTGAGAGGGGAAGCTTCACCCTTGTGTGATACAAGGGTGGGGGTCGGTTACATCCTCACAGACGCAACAAATGGTTAAGCATGGTGGGGGTGTCAGGTAGGATCCGTGGGAGGGTGGGGTGTGGGGGGTCGGTTGCATCCTCTCAGACGCAACAAATGGTTAGACACGGCAGGGGGTGCCAGGTAGGGTCTGCGAGAAGGAGGGGTGGGGGGGGTGTCGGCTACATCCTCACAGACGCAACAAATGGTTAGACACGGCAGGAGGGCCAGGTAGGGTCTGTGGGAGGAAGGGGTGTGATGAGGCTTCGGGGATTACCTTGAGGGTGTGGGTAAAACCTGCGATATTATTTCTGGTTTAAACATTCTAGAAGTTATTTAACAGCTTATGAAGCAGTTTTTCATTCTTGAAATATTTCTTAAAGATAAAACAGTAGAAAGAAAACACTTTTTTTTAAAAGTCTGCACTCATAGTTCAAATGACACAGCCACCAACTCATGCACCATTTTTCAAAATGTGTTTAAAACAGATAATTTGTACATGTCTGAGAAATACTTTTAGTTTTCAGAATAGAACAAAAGAAAGAAATACTTTTAGTTTTCAGAAAATAAGGTTGAGTGAACAAGAGTAAAACAAAAGAAAGAAATACTTTTAGTTTTTCAGAAAATAAGGTTGAGTGAACAAGAGTAAAACAAAAGAAAGAAATACTTTTAGTTTTTCAGAAAATAAGGTTGAGTGAACAAGAGTAAAACAAAAGAAAGAAATACTTTTAGTTTTTCAGAAAATAAGGTTGAGTGAACAAGAGTAAAACAAAAGAAAGAAATACTTTTAGTTTTTCAGAAAATAAGGTTGAGTGAACAAGTGTAAAACAAAAGAAAGAAATACTTTTAGTTTTTTCAGAAAATAAGGTTGAGTGAACAAGGGTAAAACAAAAGAAAGAAATACTTTTAGTTTTTCAGAAAATAAGGTTGAGTGAACAAGTGTAAAACAAAAGAAAGAAATACTTTTAGTTTTTCAGAAAATAAGGTTGAGTGAACAAGTGTAAAACAAAAGAAAGAAATACTTTTAGTTTTTTCAGAAAATAAGGTTGAGTGAACAAGGGTAAAACAAAAGAAAGAAAACACTTTTTTTTAAAAGTCTGCACTCATAGTTCAAATGACACAGCTATTCAACTCATATGACTTTCTGCTGAATCAGTCTATTTAATTTTATACCCCGGTTTGAAACAATGCATTTTTACTTATTCAGGAAATACTTTCAAACAGCTGGGGTGACAACTGGTATTATGCCTGACTCTTTCTCAGACACTGAAACAGAGTCTGTGATAATTGGTTAATTTACAGGGGAGACGTGAGTTCTTTCCCACACGATTGAATCTTCAAAAGAGACAATTTGAAGGCAGAGCTCATTGACTTTCAGACAACGTTGTTTAGGCCGTGTTCACACCCAGGACACCCCACCTGTAGACCTTCCTTTTCAAATTACGCCATTTGGTGGAGGGTCGGTTCACACCTCTGAGCTACCTAGCAGACACGGGGCTCTTCCTGTGTTGTTTTGAAGTATTCAAATCAACAAAGGCGTCACCTAGGCCCTGCCCACACAAACGGAGTATTTAGGTGACCCTGATTCAGACCACATTTTACATCAGTTCAGGGGTAACCTTTGCTGTTGACCAGACCTCCCAGAACCTTAGCCGCCTCTCCAAAAGACTCCAGGCCTACCATGGATGCCTCTTCCTCCGCACAGCGTAGGTGAATATCAATCTATCTATTTGTCTATCTATCTATCTATGTACAGTATACATATATGTATATACATATATGTATATCTATGTATCTACATTTACATATATAAGTATAATAAAAACGTTATGTCATGTTTATCACGTACCACATCTCTTTTCATTCACAGATATCGTCACTCATCTGTGTGATGTTCATTTAACACAGAGTGATACAGGTAAAAAATATTTAATTATTTTATAATTCGTTGTTAATACCTCTACTATTAAGCGCTACAACAACCGCTCTTCTATTTTTCAGATATTATCGCCTCCGCGGATAACTTTCCGGAGACGCTGATTGACGCTGAGGAGCTTGAGCGGTTAATGCGGGGAACTTTTGAAGACGGAGGCGTCCACACGGCTCCGTCGTCGGTGAATCCGAGAGCGAGTCTTCGAGTGAGCAGCGTTGAGGATCCGAACACCCCGTGTGTTATAATAATCGACAGTGAGGACGAGTTTACCGCACCTCGGTCTGAGCCGAGTACAGGAAATCGACTGAAGGGGAGTAACCAGCGCTCTCTGAGTCGGAAACGGCGGTATAATTCGACACGGAAGACAGGACCGTCGCGAGTCATTGGTGAGAAGGAGACAGCAATTCTAAACATAATTACGATAACTAGGTAAAGAATAACAATATTTATTAAGTGTATATACGTGCATATGTGTGTGTGTGTGTGTGTGTGTGTATACGTGTGTGTGTGCATGAAAAGATCAATCGGAACCCGGAAATCAGACACGCCCGGGAAGTCGGACGGACCCTGCGGTGGCTGATCATTTATTGGAGGGGTCGCTCCAACTGTTCGTCGGTGAGAGCAAAACATTCAGTTCAATCAAAAAAAAAAAAAAGAAAAAGTATTTTAACCACATCCTGTCGATGTGTTTTATGTTTAACTACCTATGTTTTTTGTTTTATTCAATGCCTGTGCGTATAAAAACAGATGTTCAGTCAGAGGTCGAAGGAGTAGATCATTCGCACGTGGATTCTTTCACTCAGCAGACACCGCAGCTGATTGGGGGTGAGAAAAAAACATTTAGAGTGATAGTTTACGTTTCACTGCTGTATTTATTTATTTATTTATTTTTCACATAAAAAACAGATACAAAGGCGACGAGTACGCCGTGTCTTCTACCCATCGCTTCAACGCAACCTCCAACGTTTGGTAAGATGCGAATCTCAATTTTTTTCAACACACATCTCTACCGTTCAGTATCAGATGAATGGTTGTATGTTCAGTATTATACTTGTGGTTTAATGATGCGTCTATTTGGTGTGTTAGAGCATCAAGCTATCTGTTATCTGTAATTTGGTTTATCTATGTTCAGGCTATATGCTTTTAGACAGTGTAATTTTATTATTGAAGGTGTTTGAGTAACTGTTGGTGCTAAACGTCGTTGTAATTTTATTACTATGCTTTTAATGGTTATGACCCCTAGAGGTCGTGATTACTATTTCACACTATGCTTTAACGTCGTTGACCGCTAGAGGTCGCGATTACTATTTCACACTATGCTCTAACGACGATATCCACCAGAGGTCGTGGTTACTCTTTACACTATGCTTTAACGTCGTTGACCACTAGAGGTCGTGATTTTACTATTTACACTATGCTTTAACGTCGTTGACCACTAGAGGTCGTGATTTTACTAATTGTAATGCGCTTTAATGACAGTATACACTAGTGATTTACTATTTGTTTTTATGCTTTAAATGTTGAACCTTAGTAGATCCCTACGCTTATTTATTATTTTATTTTATTCTTTTTATTTATTTATTTATTTTTTAATGCTCTTAAGGATCTGGTTCTGTTGTGATGATGGATTTTTTGATATGGATGCTACACATGTTGTTGTTTTATTATCGTCATTGTTAGAAAACAACACGTCTCTACACCGGTTATATGATTACGTAATTGTGTTTTTTGCAGGTCGTATTTTTTCATATTTTACTCAGCTTATTTCCATACTACTCTACTTATATTTATACGGTATTAACTGCGACCGGAGGTCTTGCTTTCCGATTGTATTTACATTTGCATTGTTGTCAATATTCTGTTTCAGATCTCCCTCCGGGGTCTTGGCCTTTGTGGGAGACATCGACACCGGTTTTAGCAGTACCTCTGGATTTGCTATCTGGATCGTTCCCTGCGGAGGACTCGCCATCGACAACTGAGGAACCTGCACCTCCACTGCCACCGTCACCGCCGTCATCAGCACCGCCACCGTCACCGCCGTCATCAACACAGCCATCGACGCCGCCGCCATCAACACCGGCAACGACCTCGGACGGCCCACGGACAGCACCCCGGATACCGACGCCGTCTTACAACACATCACCCCTCGACCATCCCCTGCCTCTACCCCCTACCGCCGAGCAGAGAGTGCGTACGCTTGAACGGCGTCTACATCAGACCGAAATACAGAGTCGACGTCTAGCCAGGCAAGCGCGTCAAGCACGTAGATACCGACGGTTGGCGCGAAATCTACGTGAAGGTAAGATTAACAACTATTTCAATGAGTAATCAGCTGGGATGCATATGTCTTATATATTATTACCGCTGTTACAGAACTCATCGCTAAGGACGTCACAAATAAAGCTCTGGTGGCCGAAGTTCTGAGGCTCCTAAAACGTCAAGGACCTGGTGGTAACAGACGTCGTGGACTGATCTGAAGTTCAACCACAGTAAGGTCCATTTGGAGCCTCATTATTTAAAAGCAGTGCTGGATGATTGTGTTTTGAGGTTGCTGTTGCACCGCGGGACGATTGTGTTTTGAAGTTGCTGTTACATCGTGGGTGATTGTGTTTTGAGATTGTTGTTACACCACGGTTTTGTGTTTTGAGACTGTTGTTTTGTTTATTAAATTTTTAAATTATTATTTTATTGTTATTGTTATTGTTATTATTACGTTATGGCCGACCATGATGGTTTTCCTTCCGGTTCTGACCCTGAATCCACCCACAACCAGCACACTACACCACACCCCATTGGCCAGAGTGCTTCACCGACACGTATGTTTCTGGCTGACTTGTTTGACGACATGTCTGAGGAGGATGTAGTGCAGGTCTACGACCCGAGTATAAACGAAAACATGGAGTCAATTTTTTTTGGTGAGAGAGAGGATAATCGTATTTTTAATATGGTTCCTGCATCATCTCGTGAGGGTAGGGCTGATACCTCTTTAGACAATGACGATTGGTTAGAAAGGTTTGTTGATAATCTACAGACGGCTGATTCAGGGACACCTGCTCTTGACCCTCTGATAGATGTACCCTGCTCTAGCCGTAGCGACGACGTTGTTGACGATGACGTTGATTCGGTTCAGGAAGGATGCTGCATTGGTGGTACCGGTATTGATTCAGAAGTCATAGAGCCTTTTAACACCGACAGGATAAGAAGGGTGCTAACACGTCCTGCTGTACCAGACACTCCTGATTTAGCTACTTTCTACAGAGGCTTGATGGAACAGGTCAGAGAGCTAGCTGACGAAGCGCAGAGACTAGCAGAACGGGAGGACGTGGTTCAGCTTGAAGTGGTTGGCGAAGATGTTCAAGAACACGTTAATGTTGTGGTTGAAGGTGACGGCGGAAATATCTACCCTGCTTTTGAGGACCTCCTCAGCAACACAGTGCAGTCTGACAGAGTCATCGCTATGGGCAAGAGAATCGAATTAACGGTTCAAATTGTACATAACCCTCGAGGAGGCGCTAAACGCAAGCTCGAGAAGACACTGGATGCCGAAATTATTGGTAAAAAAAGACGGCATCTCTATGTAGTTGGTGGTGATGGAACTGATCAGCTTTGCTTCGCAATCAGCCTTTCTTGTCTCCTTAACCCTAAGCGTACGTACCAAGATTGTGTTGAGTTGGGAAGAGAATTACAAAACAAAGCTGGTTTAGATTCTCAAACACAGATCACATTTACAGATATACCCCTGTTCGAACAGATAGTGAAGCGTAAAATCGTCGTGTTTCATAAAACGACGGCAAACCAGCCATTAGCGCATTATGCCACCGGTTTTGCTGATGGTTCGGAACCCTTATACTTGTTTCTGCTTCAGGGACACTATTACGGGGTGAAGAACCCAAAAGGTTTTTTAGGAACACGTTACTTCTGCAGCAGCTGTCATAAGGGGTATGAAGATAAATCAAAACACATATGTAAAGGTCACTGTAGTGTTTGTCACGATCCTGTTTGCCCTACAGAGGTTCCAAACCCTGTAACTTGCGAGGACTGCCGCAGGGTTTGTAGAACGCCTTCCTGCATTGCGAGACACAAAGCGATTGGTGCTAATGGGTCGAGTCTGTGTCAGAGATACAAAAAATGTGAAAAATGCGGAAGGTGCCGGTATATCCCGTTAAAACAGGGTAAACCCAACCACTGTTGCGTTGTGCTTAAATGTAACATCTGCGGTGTAAAATTATCGACGACAAATGAGGTCCACCAGTGCTACATTCAAACCGTTGCCAGGAAGACAGAGCATCCTGATCTGGTTTTTTATGATTTTGAAACGTTTACAGACGACCAAGGTAGACATGTCCCTTTTTTAGTGTGTGTGAAGACGCAGAAAGGTGAAGAGAGGGTGTTTTACGGTCTCGATTGTGTTAGAGCGTTTCTTTTATATTTCAGAAAGAACCGGTTTAGAGGCTGTGTTTTTGTTGCGCATAATGCCAGGGGTTTTGACAGCATCATTGTCTTGAGAGGTATGCTTGACGAAGGGTTAATACCCAAGAGGATAATCATGACAGGTAGTAAGATACTTTGTCTTGAGGATCCTCACTACAAGCTAAAATTCATTGACTCTCTCTCATTCCTAACCATGCGACTCAGCTCCATGCCTAAAGCTCTAGGTTTCACAGACCATTGCAAGGGTTTTTTTCCACACAAGTTTAGCTCAAAAGAGCGCCTGCATTACATCGGGTCCTATCCTCCTCCCTCAGACTATGGCGTTGAGAGCATGTCAGACCCTGAACAGAGAGATTTTTACAGCTGGTATGAATCTGTGCGTGAGAATTCTTTCGATTTCAGGAGTGAAGCTATTCGTTATTGTAAAAACGATGTCGACATTCTGGCCAGAGGATGCACAATATTTAGAGAGGAGTTTTTTAAAGAAACAGGTGTTGATGCACTCTCATCCGTAACAATCGCCTCTGCGTGTATGGCTGTTTTCAGGACCAACTTTTTAAAACCAGACACATTGGCCATACCGTGTCCCTACAATTACATGACAAGAGGCACCAAGAGGTTCTCAGATGCTTCCATCCAATGGCTGCAGTGGGAATCACACAGACAGGGTATTTTCATCCAGCATGCCTTGAATCGTGGGGAGATGTCGTTTGGCCAGTATTTTGTTGACGGTTATGCAGAAGTTGACGGTGTTAAGCAGGTCTGGGAGTTTTACGGATGTTTCTTCCACGGGTGTCCTTCGTGTGTTGATCCTCATGCAGTCTGCCCATTAAGAGGTAGACCCTATGGTGAATTCTACTCTGCTACGGTGGGGAGAGAGCAGACGTTAAAGTCTGATCATGGGGTGCGACTTGTTACCATCTGGGAGCACGAATGGCGTTCGCTTCGACAATCGTGTGATGATCTCAGAGATTTTCTCTTAGATTTTGACACCCCTGAGCCCCTCAACCCTCGTAACGCCCTCTACGGCGGTAGAACCAGTGCTTTAAAGCTACGTTACACGACCAAGCCTGGTGAAAAAGTTTATTACGCTGACGTCACCTCTCTGTATCCTTACGTCAACAGCACATGCTCCTACCCTCTAGGGCATCCCCGAATAATCCACAAGGACTTTGGTGATCCTAGACAGTACTTCGGTCTGATCAAGGCGGTTGTCTATCCTCCTAGGGGTTTATATGTACCCGTTTTACCCTATAGAGGACCAGGGGGTAAATTACACTTCACATTATGCAGTATCTGTTCGAGTCGTAATGTTCAGGACAGTGACTGTACGCATAATGATGATGAGCGTGCTTTGACAGGGGTCTGGGTCACCGTTGAGTTCAACAAGGCTCTGGACAAGGGATACAAGGTGGCCAAGATTATCGAAGTATGGCATTTTGATAGATCTAGCGATTGTATTTTCGCGGGTTACATCCGTACATTCCTGAAGGGGAAGCAGGAGGCTTCTGGTTACCCTGCTGAGGCCGTTGATCAGGAAAGCCGCGACAAATACATTCAGGATTATCAAGCCCATCAGGGGATTTTGCTTTGTGCTGATAAGATTTGTCACAACCCAGCAAAGAGACAGGTGGCTAAAGTTTGTCTTAATAGCCTGTGGGGCAAGTTCTGCCAGAGGGAGAACATGTCTCAGGTTTCTGTAGTGTCAGACCCCAACGAGTTTTTCAGTTTCTTGTTTTCAGGGAAATACGAGGTCAGCTACTTTAACGTGCTGGATGAGAAAAAAGTTGTGATCCAGTGGCGTTACAAGGGTCTCTACCCTCCTGGTAAAAGCAGCAATGTTTTTATCGGTGCTTTTACCACTGCTTATGCTCGTCTGAAGTTGTACAGTTACATGGAGAAATTGCAGGAGAATGTTCTCTATGTCGACACAGACAGCTTGATATATGTGGTGAAAGACGGTGAGACACCTTTAAAATTAGGTAACTATCTCGGTGATCTGACTGATGAACTCGACGGGGATAGCATCGAGGACTTTGTTTCGGCAGGTCCTAAGACGTATGCTTATAGGACCAAAGGACAGAAGAAGGTTGTGATGAAGGTTAAAGGTATCACACAAACAAAAGAATCTTGTCAGCAGATAAACTTTGACTCCGTCAGAGATCTTGTAGAGGGGTATTTGGAGAATTCACCTGATGGGGTGCTTGAGACCCTCCAACACAACATCGTGAGGGATAAAAAAAACATCACCGTAAAAAACAGGTCAGTTATTAAAAAACTCCGGGTCGTGTACGATAAGAGGCGATTGTTTTCGGACGGCACAACCAAACCTTTCGGATTCTGAGTTTTGAGTGGATGAGGGGTCATTATGGAAGGAATTAATTTCGATCCTCGTTTGAAAACACCATTTTCATGTCTAGTGGTGGGACCATCGGGGTCAGGAAAGACCCATTTTGTAAAATGTATGCTTGAAAATTGTGAACATGTTATGGATGATGTCAATGTAAATATTGTGTGGATTTATACTTCTTTTCAACCTATGTACACTGAATTGCAAAAGATGAATAAAAATATCAAATTCATTGAAGGTTTACCTGAATCTTTTGAAAATGAAGATGTATTTCCTTCTGATAGAAAACATTTGATTATTCTTGATGATGTTATTTTTGAAGCTTCTGAAAACCCAGAGGTTGTCCGTGTTTTTACACAGTACAGACATCATAAAAATATGAGTGTTATAATGCTGACGCAAAACTTATTTCATCGTGGTAAATATAGTCGTACTATTAGTCTGAATAGCAATTACTTTGTATTGTTTAAGAATCCTCGCGATAAAATGCAGATAAAAGTTCTTGCTCAACAGATTTACCCGTCTCAAAGAGCTTTCTTTCTAGAAAGCTTTGAAGATGCTACAACCGACGCTCACGGGTACTTAATTGTTGATCTAACACCCTCATGTCCAGAACGCTACAGACTAAGGACTGGGATACTTCCTCACCAGCGTCACACTGTGTACATACCAAAAACATCTGTTTAAGTTATGTCAGAGCGTATAAAAAGAAACGCTGTTTTACTTAAGGAACTATACCACGCTCCGTCAAAGAAACGTAAAGACATTTTGATGCGTAGTTCTCGGGACTTTATTCAAGCTCTTGGCGAGATTGCCCTGAATGTTTTGAAGGGGAATGTACCATTGTCGCAAGCTCAGTTCAAAAAACTAAAAAAACAGAAGAAAAACATCAGACTCTTGGCTAATAAAAAAGCGTGCGTGAAGCGTAAACGAAGGATTCTTAAAAAGCAGTCGGGTGGATTCCTGTTGCCGTTGCTAGCGGCTGCCGTTCCAATCATTGGAAATCTAATAGGCGGTCTTGTAAAGAAGTAAAAGGCCATGAAGACTGTCCAGAAAATGTATCTCGTCTCTCCTCAGCAAATCAACCAGTTATCACGCCCATCCACTGACATCCGTGAAACAGCCGAAGATGAATTGAATGAGAAGATGAGGACTGTTCTAAATGATTCTCAGTTAAACTCGTATGAGAAGATTAAAAAGTATGATGCTCTATTGCAGAGATATTTAACCTTTACAAAACAGGATCAGAGAGACCAAAGGAGAGTAACTCTGACTTTACAGCGAGACGGAGATCATCCCCTCGACTCTGACAGTCGCGACGAAAGCGTTCTAAAAACACCCTCTGTAACGGACGTCGTGGGTAAGGATATTCTAAACAGCCTTCCGTCAAAAGCTCGAAGAAATGCTGAATACATTATCCAGAGGATATCCAAAAATGGCGACGGTTGGAATATGAATGGTGAATTTATGTATGAAGGAAATGCTGTAAAAGGCTCTCATGTGATTGATATATTCAAGTACCTTTCCCTACCGTATAAGAAAACAAGTTCTTCATTACCTGAGGGGTGGTCCGAGTTTCTCGTCACATTATTAAAGCTAAACATCCCTCTCACACTGCTGTCCAATCCTGAAGCGAGGGCTCAATATCAGAGACTTAAATCGAATTCTACCTCGCGAAAGAAAAGTATAGCAGAGGGTTGGTCTCCCGATCCTAAGGACTCTAAAGTGACACCTCGACGACGCTTAACGCATGTAGCGACCAAAGGGAAGAAATTGTCTCTAACACCTCGATGGGTTTCATGAATAATTACCTTGTACACGGTTATTGTCTTTTCATCAATAAAATGTTTTATTGAATTACTATAAGATTACAGATTTTCTTTTTAACACACGCACAAACAAAATAAGATTAGTCACACGTTACAATAGTCTTTAAAATACAGAAGAGAACAGTTTTGCTGTTTCCACGGACAGTGTGCACATCTTTTTAGACATTGTTGATGTTCTTTCACAAAGTTGTATACCATGAGGTCATTTTTTAAGGTATCGTCGCTGTATAGACTTAATACTTCTCTCATAGACAGCCCTCTAGCACGATGGCTGAGGTAGAAGACGCAGTGATGACCACATACAAACGATAGGGGGTGCTGTAGTTGACCATTGTTGTACTTGATGTCGACTGAATGTTTTTTGAGAAACTTTAAAATATTTTCAGGGTAATGTGCAAAGTAGGGACCCATTCCAAATGAGTCAAAGAAAGTTGTTCTGCCGTCTTCGTCGAGAGTTAAAGCCAACCAGTGCTCTCCCGGTTTATGCGATGGATGTGTGTTGACGATGAAATATGCAGGCAGTCTGAGGTGATGTGTCGATTGAGGCAACCTGTCCGACGGCCATACACCGTAAAATGTGTCACCCAAAAGACCTCTCAGTAGCCTCTGTAACTGGAGACTATCCATAACTATTTAATAATAGTCCACCAACACTTGTCTTTTTGCATCAATCTCCAGAATGGAATCGTAACAAGCGTATACAATCAGTGTTACGGTGTTCGGTAAGGGTACTCTGAATCTCATCTCCAGTCTTAAATTCCCATTTGAGACAGGAGAGAGAGCGTCGTTGTCGTCGGCTGGATTGAGATTAAATGCAAACAACGAATAACCGCTGTTAAAACCTTCACGGTCAATGCTTAGAGGCAGATCCTTCAAATGTCTTCCTGTAGCTAGAATCATGTTATAAAACTCTCTGACCGCCATACCGTTATTAAACTGAGGTTGAAAAGCTTTAGCGGGGATCTGTCGGCCATCCTGACAGAGGGCTAGATATTCAGTGTTGTAATGATGAAAATTGAACGGGGAGAGATCTCTCCTACCGGTAAACGCCTCGTGATGTACCAACCCTAAAACCACGTATTTAGGTATTGAACCCAGAAACAAATTCTCCTGGGTACATATTCTTGAGTTTTCTGGAATGGAGTATGTTTTTACATTGACTCGCGAGAGCGGGTAGAGAGCATTTCCTTTTAACAAACCCGCCGCATGACCTATTCTCACAGCTGGCGAAACAGTGACTTTCTTCACAAACAGAGATGCGCCAAGGATTTTCAGACGGAAGGTGGAGTCGCGGGGTCCGGTCAGGCAGAAGGCATCATTCGCTCTGGTGAGTTTAATTCTTAAATCGACAGAGTTTAATAACAGTCTCTCGCAGAAAAATATGTCGCTGTGGAGAGGCCCTAGAAGATGTACTTCTCTGGATCTGCTCGTGAACTCGGCCCTCTTATTAAGACCTGCGTTGGGACCGTTTACTGTGACGATCGAGTCAACTGACCCAGGTGTGTCTTGGTAAAAAAGACCGGCGCTAAACTGTGTTTTAAGAGTGTCGCCTGAAAAGTTGAGAAGTGTTTCAATCATAGCTCTGTACGGATGTGTGGAACTGGATTGCGAAATCATCCGATCGCCCAGAACCACATCACACTGGTCAAAGATTGTGTTTAGAGGGTAATTGATGAGGCCGACTGCTGCGTCGTTAGCCAGCGGTGTGCCATCGGCGTTCGTAATTCTTGCACGCACGTGTAGAAGGGTGTCGTTTAGGTCCAGATACTTTTCACCGTCTCCCGGTATAAAAAACTCAATCGGTCCTCCTTCGCTGATAGCGGCTACTGGCGCAATTTCAGTGTAAATTTTGTCTTCGATGGAAAGTTGCGTCATTGGGGGCGTGAATAAATCCAGTTCTGCCAATGTGCATTCAGCAGATTTCTGGTGTAGGAGCGCCATGTTACCGTATATAAGGTTTTTTAAAATATATCAGAGCTCCCTCTGGACTTCCTCTTGGCCCGTCTGCTTCTGTCAACTGACTTCTTTCTTTTTTTGTTTGTACGTTTATTAGAGCTCTGTGTTACACGCCGTCCTGGTGGGCGTCTCTTTGTCCTTCGTGATAAGACGGCTATACCTCCTGACCCTTCCTGTCTCTGTTGATCGCTCATACCTCTCACGGTGCGGGTGAACATATCCGTGGCTATGTTACCCACTGCTGATTTGAGATGGGGTTTCGCGATGGCAATACCTCTTTTCAACAGAGGTGATACAAACCGAAACATTTTCGAGAAGAGGGAACCTATGCCTCGTCCGTACATAACAGGGGCACCGTAGAAACCCGGTAGATCTCCACCCACCTGTTTTTCATAATATTGTACAAATCTGTGAGGGTCGTCTCTTAAGCCTGCGTGAACCATTGTGTTTGTTTACGACTTGGTCTGCAAAGACTGGTTATCTCTCTCCGGTGTTGTGCTGGTGAATGAATTTCCACATGACGATACAAGGGTTATATAATATCCTCTCAAGTAACAGGTCTAAAGTGTAGAGTCACCACCACCTTTCCAAAGGTAAAATTGACTGGTTTGTTAAGATCCGATTTAATTTGTATCTGAATATTTTCAATATGGTTCTTGGCCACCGGTAAATAGTAAGCAGGGTTAAAATGTTGTGTGATTATATCTGAGTAGCTACCCTTGATTTCCACAGTTCTTAAAAGCGGTGCATATGCATCCCCTACAAGCTGCGGTCTTACAACATCGCTGTAACAGTAAAGATGGTAAAACCCCACTTTTAAATCAACTGGATGGGGCGCTCTGTAGTCGCAAAAATTGATCCAATGACCAGGCTCTACACCTAGCATGTAAGCCAAAGGCGAGTTAAAAAGCACTAGGTTCTGCCCGTCTCCTTGAAGATCAATTTTTTGCCGTGCACTGTCAAACAGGAAGCGTATGTCGTTATTGGTTTTTTTAAAGGTTTGCGTCAACTCGGTTGTAATCTGATTAATAGAGCTGTAATATCCTCCCTTAAACTTCAGTCTGGAAATATCTGTTCCAGCCGTTTTGAAATGTCGATCAATCCCACGTGATTCGTCTTTTTTCCTCTGAGCAGAGGCGCTGGCATCGGGATCCGGAGCCCTAAGACGAGCCATGGCTCTATGAAATTCATCTTTATACCGCCGTGTCGTGTTAGCCTCCGAATCTGATCCTCTAGGGGGAGCCGTGTTTGTGTTGGAATCAGGTACTCTATGGTTCGGTTTCCAGTAAAATGATGCTGTATCCTCCGGAATATTATGCCACGTGTGAGGGTATGTAATCTCCGTCAAAGCGACCTCCCATTTTCCGTTTAAATCAATATGTTGTGCTAAATCGACGCGGAAAGTACCGATCGAGTTGTCTTTAAAAACTTTTGCGCTGGCGTTTGATGGTAAAGTCACATAGAAGCCTGCATTCTTTGAGTCGTACATGGTGATATGATGCCTGATGTAAAGAAGGACCTTGTTATATATTTTTTATATCCGAAGCTTTTACCCAGCTGTTGAATTTTTCAGGCCAGTTCTTCCATTGGACAAAGACCTGCCTCTCTCCTTTAACGCAGCGTTCCTTGAGAATCTTTTCAACGTGAAATACTTTATCCTTTACGAGTTGTACTTTTTGTAATTCTTGATCATAAAATGATCCTTGGATGGGCTCGCCGTCGAAATCTTTCAATTTATACACAGGCGGGTTGCGCTGAATACATTCAGTTACCGTAAATATCTCATCTGTAAAACTCTGCTCATACTTTTTGTCAAATACACCTCGTAGTTTCGATATTCTAACATGATCGCCCTCCTTAAATTTCGGCTTCTGCCTATCTTTTGACGGTCTAATGTAAAGATTGTCAAACACTTGCAGAGTATTTTCTTTAGTTACTTCCATCGGTGTCATTTTTATACTGCTATGATAGCTGTGATTATAACTCTTTACTAGATCCTGTAAAACCTCGATGTAACGTAGTGTGTTTTTAGCCGTGAAATATCTCCACATCCGATTTTTAAGAGTGCGGTTAAATCTCTCAACCACAGAGGCCTTAACGTCACTCGCTGTTGAAAAATGATTAATACCCTTCCTTTCCATCAAAGCCTTGAAACTCTTGTTAAAAAATTCTTTCCCGTCATCCGTCTGTAGCTTTACAGGCGTCCCGCTCTCCTCCAGCCCTGATTCGAACGCCTTCACTGTCTCGATCGCAGTCTTTCTTTTTAAAACGCGTACATAGGCCTTCTTTGAAAATACATCTATAACGGTCAACAAGTAATTTTGATCGTCGTTATATCTAGCCAATGCCTGCATGTCGCATAGGTCGGCCTGGAATTGTTGAAGAGGCCTGTGAACAAATACTCTGTTTCTCGGAAAGTTTACTCTGGTCGGTTTATGCAGGGTGTAAGCATCCTGTTTTGATAAAAAATCTTTAATAGATTTAGAACTGACAGGTTTTCCAGTCTCGACCTGCACCCCGCGACGGAGGCGATCCACGCCTCCATAGCTCCCAGGGTGAAGAGGATTGTAATAAACTCTTTTAATGACGTGTTTCACCGACATGTTAAACGAGAAATGAACGAGGTGAGATCCGAATATGCTTCTTAATGTTTTTATTAAACAGTTATGTCAGGATTCAATCGTAATGTTATACAAAGAGAGTAAAAGAGTTAAAAAAAGTAAATCACATACGAGGGAATCTCGTGTTTGTGACATCGACCAGGACCGGCGTTCTATTCCAGATTCTACTTGCTGATTCCAGACGTTCAATTAGAAGATCCTCTGGCTCATTTTTGATGTATTCAGTCCATACACTTGATTTTGGAGACCTCATTTCGAGCAAGACTGTCTCGGCTGTAGCCTTGATTCTCATTTTCTCTGGTTGTACATCATTCAGAGTCAAGTAATGCTGTATAGCAGGCAGAAAGTTCTTGTTACAGAGTCTCTTCATCAACGGGTGGAAGTTAAGCCTGTAGAAATCATCCTCCATTTCTTCAAGACAGCTGTGTTGTAGTTGGCTGGGATGGTCTACTTGGCAACCGTAGCAGATCTCCCTCCAATACCGGCGCATGGTTTTACCTAGTAGATGAAATACAACTGTCTTTACAGCTTTCAGGAACAAACCGCTTATCCATCCGTCCGTTTCATCATTAGCTGCTGGTTCTAGGTCTTGAGAAGCAGGGGATAAAACAGTCGGATGCACGTCGACAGTTTCGTTCCCGGTGCAGGTGGTTGCCGTCTTCCCTACGGGTTCCTCCTCGTCATCCACATCTTGCATTTCAGTTGTAACAGAGACGTCTGTGTTGTCTTTGACGGCCAATGAAGGACGGGCTCCGTCTGTCGTGTCGCCGTTAGAATCCTCGTACTTATGATCGTCAGCCGCAACGTGTTCTACCGCAGGAAGTAGAGGTGACGGCATGGAGTTGTTCATCCCGTACCCGGGACCGCCTGTAGCAGCTCCGAGGAAGGTAGTGACGATACGTCTCGGAACACCTTCGGGCCTCATCGTTGTCTTGGATGGTCTTGTTCCAACAGACACGTCTGCATGGTGTTGCTCTGGAAAAAATCCTCTTTATAACAACCATCAACAAGTAGGCGGTCCAGAGTGGGGCGGTCCTAAAAGGTCAGTGCTTTTTTCAACACAAGGGCATCATTCCATAAGCGGCTATGGTAGAAGAGACCGTCGATTTTTGGAGAAATCTCCTGGATTTTCTCACTCCAAGCATCCATCGGTATGGTTAACAGAGTACGAAAAACGCCACAATCGGAATTAAAATACTCCAGGACGAAATCTTCTTCTTCTTCGCCTGTGACTCCTGTTGATACTTTATGGATGGCCCTGAAGGACCAGCGTCCTGATCCTGACATTTTAGCCAACCATATAGCCATGAAGGACGGTTTCCTCTCCATATGCTCGGGTTTGTTAGAAACGACTCCGACCTTCTGACGTTGTTCTTCTTCTTCTCCAGTCCAGGGAAGATTTTCCGGCTTCACCTCTCTCAGCACACCCCAGTCGTTAGACGATAACACAGCCATCTCCGTACAGGCACTCAGGGTTTCGTCATCCTCCAGCTGGTAAATGTACAATTCGGCTGTTTCGTACTTAAACGTGTACCCCCATCTTCCTCGACGTCCGTAAGGCTCTAGAGACCACTCTTCCTGCAAAGATTCCCCCGGCGGTGCCTGCGTACGTCGTAGGTACATTACAGATTTACGGGGAGCCCCGACGCCCATCCACGGGTCCTCAATAACAGTCACAGCCGTCTCGCTGATCACTGGTGAGCCGCGCATCGTTGTAGGGACAGACATTGTCGGTTGGTTGTGCTCGTCGGGTCCTTGCTCCTGGCTACAGTCTGAAGGGTCCGTATATATATATACACACAGGGTGATGTTTATACAGCTGTCCGCCCCACTCCCTTCGTTATTTTACTTCCTGTCATAAACAAGGGGGGAGGGTTATTATTTTAATTTCCTGTTGATATAAAAAAGGGGAGGGTTATTATTTTAATTTCTTTTTGATATAAAAAGGGGGAGGGGCTTTATTACTTCCGGAAGGGTTGGGGTTTATTACTTCCGGAGTCATTAATCAATAAATCATTACAGGTTTGACAGATAGTGGTTTCCTTCCTCTCTCTGTCATTCTAGTAGTTGCACATCAAATCTAACCTGTCTGAAGTGTTTTTCCAAAGTTATCAACATCCTTATGTTTGGCGTTCCGGAATCAACCTTATCTCAGGCTGAAAACGGGTTTTCTGCATTGTGCCATCACTTTGCAGGGAAGCTTCAGAACATTAAATTTTCAATTCCCACTACAGCAGAAAGGGTCTTTCTAGTAGTTGCACGTCAAATATAAGCTGTCTGAAGTATTTTTCCGAAGTTATCAACATTTTTATGTTTGGCGTTCTGGAACCCACCTTATCTCAGGCTGAAAACGCGTTTTCTGCATTGTGCCATAACTTTGCAGAGAAGTTTCAGAGCATGAAATTTTAACCTGCCACTAGAGCAGAAAAGGTCATTCTAGTAGTTGCACATCAAATCTAAGCTGTCTTGAAGTGTTTTTCTACAGTTATCATCATTTTTATGTTTGGCGTTCCGGAACCCACCTTATCTCAGCCTGAAAACGCGTTTTACATATTTTGCCATAACTTTGCAGGGAAGCTTCAGAACATGAAATTTTAACATCCCACTATAGCAGAAAGGGTCTTTCTAGTAGTTGCACATCACATCTAAGCTGTCTGAAGTGTTTTTCGAAAGTTATCAACACTTTTATGTTTGGCGTTCCGAAACCCACCTTATCTCAGGCTGTAAACGCGTTTTACGCATTGTGCCATAACTTTCCATAAAGCTTCAGAACATGAAATTTTCACCTCCCACCATAGCAGAAAGGGTCTTTCTAGTAGTTGCACTTCAAATCTAAGCTGTCTGAAGTGTTTTTCGAAAGTTATCAACATTTTTATGTTTGGCGTTCCGGAACCCACCTTATCTCAGGCTGAAAACGCGTTTTACGCATTGTGCCATAACTTTGCATAAAGCTTCAGAACATGAAATTTTCACCTCCCACTATAGCAGAAAGCGTCTGTCTTGTAGTTGCACATCAAATCTCAGCTGTCTGAAGTGTCTTTCCAAAGTTATCAACATTTTTATGTTTGGCGTTCCGGAATCGACCTCATCTCAGGCTGAAAATGCGTTTTACGCATTGTGCCATAACTTTGCAGGGAAGCTTCAGAAGATGAAATTTTCACCGCCCACTATAGCAAAAAGGGTCTTTCTAGTACTTGCACATCAAATCTAAGCTGTCTGAAGTGTATTTCAAAAGTTATCATATTTTTTATGTTTGGCGTTCCTGAATCGACCTTATCTCAGGCTGAAAATGCGTTTTACGCATTGTGCCATAACTTTGCAGGGAAGCTTCAGAACATCGAAATTTCAACTCCCACTATAGCAGAAAGGGTCTTTCTAGTAGTTGCACATCAAATCTAAGCTGTCTTAATTTTTCTCCAAAGTTATCAACATTTTTATGTTTGGCGTTCCGGAATCGACCTTATCTCAGGCTGAAAACGCGTTTTCGGAATTGTGCCATAACTTTGCAGGGAAGCTTCGGAACATGAAATTGTCACATCCCACTATAGCAGAAAGGGTCGTTCTAGTAGTTGCACCATCAAAGCTAAGCTGTCTGAAGTGTTTTTCCAAAGTTATCAACATTTTTATGTTTGGCGTTCCGGAATCGACCTTATCTCAGGCTGAAAATGCGTTTTACGCATTGTGCAATAACTTTGGAGGGAAGCTTCAGAACATCGAATTTTCACCTCCCACTATAGCATATAGGGTGTTTCTAATAGTTGCACATCAAATCTAAGCTGTCTGACGTGTTTTTCAAAAGTGATCAACATTTTTATGTTTGGCGTTCGGGAATCGACCTTATCTCAGGCTCAAAATGCGTTTTCTGCATTGTGCCATAACTTTGCAGAGAAGCTTCAGAACATGACATTTTCACCTCCCACTATAACAGAAAGGGACTTTCTAGTAGTTGCAGATCAAACCTAAGCTGTCTGAAATGTTTTTCCAAAGTTATCAACATTTTTATATTTGGCGTTCTGGAACCCACCTTATCATAGTCTGAAAATGTGTTTTCTGCATTGTGCCGTAACTTTGCAGGGAAGCTTCAGAACATGAAATTTTCACCTCCCGCTATAGTAGAAAGGGTCTTTCTAGTAGCTGCACTTCAAATCTAAGCTCTCTGAAGTGTTTTTCGAAAGTTATCAACATTTTTATGTTTGGCGTTCCGGAGCCCACCTTATCTCAGGCTTAAAACGCATTTTACGCATTGTGCCATAACTTTGCATAAAGCTTCAGAACATGAAATTTTCACCTCCCACTATAGCAGAAAGGGTCTGTCTTGTAGTTGCACATCAAATCTGAGCTGTCTGAAGTGTTTTTCCAAAGTTAGCAGCATTTTCATGTTTGGCCTTCCGGAATCGACCTTATCTCTGGCTGAAAACGCGTTTTCTGCAATGTGCCATAACTTTGCAGGGAAGCTTCAGAACATGAAATTTTCAACTCCCACTATAGCAGAATGGGTCTTTCTAGTAGTTGCACATCAAATCTAAGCTGTCTGAAGTGTTGTTACAAAGTTATCAACATTTTTACGTTTGGCGTTCCGGAACCCACCTTATCTCAAGCTGAAAACGCGTTTTCTGCATTGTGCCATTACTTTGCAGGGAAGCTACAGAACATGAAATGTTCACCTCCCACTATAGCAGAAAGGGTCTTTCTAGTAGTTGCACATCAAATATAAACTGTCTGAAGTGTTTTTCGAAAATTATCAACATTTTTATATTTGGCGTTACAGAATCGACATATCTCAGGCTGAAAACGCGTTGTCTGCATGGTGCCATAACTTTGCATGGAAGCTTTCGAAAATGAAATTTTAACCTCCCACTATAGCAGAAAGGGTCTTTCTAGCAGTTGCACATCAAATCTAAGCTGTCTGATGTGTTTTTCCAAAGTTATCAACATTTTTACGTTTGGCGTTTCGGAAACCACCTTATCTCAGGCTGATAATGCGTTTTCTGCATTGTACCATAACTTCTCAGGGAAGCTTTAGAACATGAAACGTTCACCTCCCACTATAGCAGAAATGGTCTTTCTAGTAGTTGCACATCAAATCTAAGCTGTCTGAAGTGTTCTTCCAAAGTTAGCAACATTTTTACGCTTGCCGTTCCGGAACCCACCTTATCTCAGGCTGAAAACACGTTTTCTGCATTGTGCCATAACTTCTCAGGGAAGCTTCAGACCATGAAATCTTGACATCCCACTATAGCAGAAAGGGTATTTCTACTAGTTGCACATCAAATCTAAGCTGTCTGAAGTGTTTTTCGAAAGTTATCAACATTTTTATGTTTGGCGTTCCGGAACCCACCTTATCTCAAGCTGAAAACGCGTTTTCTGCATTGTGCCATAACTTTGCATGGAAGCGTCAGAACATGAAATGTTCACCTCCCACAATAGCAGAAAAGGTCTTTCTAGTAGTTGCTCATCAAATCTAAGCAGTCTGAAGTGTTTTTCGAAAGTTATCAACATTTTTATGTTTGCCGTTCCAGAATCGACCTTATTTCAGGCTAAAAAAGCGTTGTCTGCATTGTGCCATTACTTTGCATGGAAGTTTCCGAACATGAAATTTTAACCTCCCACTATAGCAGAAAGGGTCTTTCTAGTAGTTGCACATCAAATCTAAGCTGTCTGATGTGTTTGTCCAAAGTTATCAACATTTTTACGTATGGCGTTCCGGAATCGACCTTATCTCAGGCTGAAAACGCGTTTTACGCATTGTGCCATAACTTTGCAGGGAACCTTTAGAACATGAAATTTTCACCTCCCAAAATAGCAGAAAGGGTCTTTCTAGTAGTTGCACATCAAATCTAAGCTGTCTGAAGTGTTGTTCCAAAGTGATCAATATTTTTACGTTTGGCGTTTCGGAACCCACCTTATCTCAGGCTGAAAACGCGTTTTCTGCATTGTGCCATAACTTCTCAGGGAAGCTTCAGAACATGAAATGTCCACCTCCCACTATAGCAGAAAGGGTTTTTCTAGTAGTTGCACATCAAATCTAAGCTGTCTGAAGTGTTTTTCCAAAGTTATCAACATTTTTATGTTTGGCGTTCCGGAACCATCCTTATCTCAGGCTGAAAACGCGTTTTCTGCATTGTGCCACAACTTTGCAGGGAAGCTTCAGAAAATGAAATTTTCACCTCCCACTATAGCAGAAAGGGTTTTTCTAGTAGTTGCACATCAAATCTAAGCTGTCTGAAGTGTTTTTCCAAAGTTATCAACATTTTTATGTTTGGCGTTCCGGAATCAACCTTATCTCAGGCTGAAAACGCATTGTCTGCATTGTGCCATAACTTTGCAAGGAAGCTTCAGAAAATGAAATTTTCACCTCCCACTATAGCAGAAAGGGTTTTTCTAGTAGTTGCACATCAAATCTAAGCTGTCTGAAGTGTTTTTCGAAAGTTATCAACATTTTTATGTTTGGCGTTCCGGAATCGACCTAATCTCAGGATGAAAATGCGTTTTCTGCATTGTCCCATAACTTTCCAGGGAAGCTTCAGAACATGAAATGTTCACCTCCCACTATAGCAGAAAGGGTCTTTCTAGTAGTTGCACATCAAATCTAAGCTGTCTGAAGTGTTTTTCCAAAGTTATCAACATTTTTATGTTTGGCGTTCCGGAATCGACCTTATCTCAGGATGAAAAATCGTTTTCTGCATTGTCCCATAACTTTCCAGGGAAGCTTGAGAACATGAAATGTTGACCTCCCACTATAGCAGAAAGGGTCTTTCTAGTAGTTGCTCATCAAATCTAAGCTGTCTGAAGTGTTTGTCCAAAGTTATCAACATTTTTACGTATGGCGTTCCGGAATCGACCTTATCTCAGGCTGAAAACGCGTTTTACGCATTGTGCCATAACTTTGCAGGGAACCTTTAGAACATGAAATTTTCACCTCCCACTATAGCAGAAAGGGTCTTTCTAGTAGTTGCACATCAAATCTAAGCTGTCTGAAGTGTTGTTCCAAAGTGATCAACATTTTTACGTTTGGCGTTTCGGAACCCACCTTATCTCAGGCTGAAAACGCGTTTTCTGCATTGTGCCATAACTTCTCAGGGAAGCTTCAGAACATGAAATGTTCACCTCCCACTATAGCAGAAAGGGTCTTTCTAGTAGTTGCACATCAAATCTAAGCTGTCTGAAGTGTTTTTCCAAAGTTATCAACATTTTTATGTTTGGCGTTCCGGAACCATCCTTATCTCAGGCTGAAAACGCGTTTTCTGCATTGTGCCATAACTTTGCAGGGAAGCTTCAGAAAATGAAATTTTCACCTCCCACTATAGCAGAAAGGGTTTTTCTAGTAGTTGCACATCAAATCTAAGCTGTCTGAAGTGTTTTTCCAAAGTTATCAACATTTTTATGTTTGGCGTTCCGGAATCAACCTTATCTCAGGCTGAAAACGCATTTTCTGCATTGTGCCATAACTTTGCAAGGAAGCTTCAGAACATGACATTTTCACCTCCCACTTTAGCAGAAAGGGTCTTTCTAGTAGTTGCACATCAAATCTAAGCTGTCTGAAGTGTTTTTCCAAAGTTATCAACATTTTTATGTTTGGCGTTCCGGAATCGACCTTATCTCAGAATGAAAAATCGTTTTCTGCATTGTCCCATAACTTTCCAGGGAAGCTTCAGAACATGATATTTTGACGTCCCACTATAGCAGAAAGGGTCTTTCTAGTAGTTGCACATCAAATCTAAGCTGTCTGAGGTGTTGTTCCAAAGTGATCAACATTTTTACGTTTGGCGTTTCGGAACCCACCTTATCTCAGGCTGAAAACGTGTTTTCTGCATTGTGCCATAACTTCTCAGGGAAACTTCAGAACATGAAATGTTCACCTCCCACTATAGCAGAAAGGGTCTTTCTAGTAGTTGCACATCAAATCTAAGCTGTCTGAAGTGTTTTTCCAAAGTTATCAACATTTTTATATTTGGCGTTCCGGAATCGACCTTATCTCAGGCTGAAAACGCGTTTTCTGCATTGTGCCATAACTTTGCAGGGAAGCTTCAGAACATGAATTTTTCACCTCCCACTATAGCAGAAAGGGTCTTTCTAGTAGTTGCACATCAAATCTAAGCTGTCTGAAGTGTTTTTCGAAAGTTATCAACATTTTTATGTTTGGCGTTCCTAAACCCACCTTATCTCAAGCTGAAAACGCGTTTTCTGCATTGTGCCATAACTTTGCATGGAAGCTTCAGAACATGAAATTTTCACCTCCCACTAAAGCAGAAAGGGTCTTTCTCGTAGTTGCTCATCAAATCTAAGCAGTCTGAAGTGTTTTTCGAAGGTTCTGAACATTTTTATGTTTGCCGTTCCAGAATCGACCTTATTTCAGGCTAAAAAAGCGTTTTCTGCATTGGGCCATTACTTTGCATGGAAGCTTCCGAACATGAAATTTTAACCTCCCACTATTGCAGAAAGGGTCTTTCTCGTCGTTGCACATGAAATCTAAGCTGTCTGAAGTGTTGTTCCAAAGTGATCAACATTTTTACGTTTGGCGTTTTGGAACCCACCTTATCTCAGGCTGAAAACGTGTTTTCTGCATTGTGCCATAACTTCTCAGGGAAGCATCAGAACATGAAATGTGCACCTCCCACTATAGCAGAAAGGGTCTTTCTAGTAGTTGCACATCAAATCTAAGCTGTCTGAAGTGTTTTTACAAAGTTATCAACATTTTTATGTTTGGCGTTCCTAAACCCACCTTATCTCAAGCTGAAAACGCGTTTTCTGCATTGTGCCATAACTTTGCATGGAAGCTTCAGAACATGAAATTTTCACCTCCCACTAAAGCAGAAAGGGTCTTTCTCGTAGTTGCTCATCAAATCTAAGCAGTCTGAAGTGTTTTTCGAAGGTTATGAACATTTTTATGTTTGCCGTTCCAGAATCGACCTTATTTCAGGCTAAAAAAGCGTTTTCTGCATTGGGCCATTACTTTGCATGGAAGCTTCCGAACATGAAATTTTAACCTCCCACTATTGCAGAAAGGGTCTTTCTCATCGTTGCACATCAAATCTAAGCTGTCTGAAGTGTTGTTCCAAAGTGATCAACATTTTTACGTTTGGCGTTTCGGAACCCACCTTATCTCAGGCTGAAAACGTGTTTTCTGCATTGTGCCATAACTTCTCAGGGAAGCTTCAGAACATGAAATGTTCACCTCCCACTATAGCAGAAAGGGTCTTTCTAGTAGTTGCACATCAAATCTAAGCTGTCTGAAGTGTTTTTCCAAAGTTATCAACATTTTTATGTTTGGCGTTCCGGAATCAACCTTATCTCAGGCTGAAAACGCATTTTCTGCATTGTGCCATAACTTTGCAAGGAAGCTTCAAAACATGAAATTTTCACCTCCCACTATAGCAGAACGGGTCTTTCTAGTAGTTGCACATCAAATCTAAGCTGTCTGAAGTGTTTTTCGAAAGTTATCAACAGTTTTATGTTTGGCGTTCCGGAATCGACCTAATCTCAGGATGAAAATGCGTTTTCTGCATTGTCCCATAACTTTCCAGGGAAGTTTCAGAACATGAAATTTTGACCTCCCACTATAGCAGAAAGGGTCTTTCTAGTAGTTGCACAACAAATCTCAGCAGTCTGAACTGTTTTTCGAAAGTTATCAACATTTTTATGTTTGGCGTTCCAGAATCGACTTTATCTCAGGCTGAAAACGCGTTGTCTGCATTGTGCCATAACTTTGCATGGAAGCTTCCGAACATTAAATTTTATTCTCCAATATAGCAGAAAGGGTCTTTCTAGTAGTTGCACATCAAATCTAAGCTGTCTGAAGTGTTTTTCCAAAGTTATCAACATTTTTATGTTTGGCGTTCCGGAACCCACCTTATCTCAGGCTGAAAACGCGTTTTCTGCATTGTGCCATAACTTTGCAGGGAAGCTTCAGAACATGAAATGTTCACCTCCCACTATAGCAGAAAGCGTTTTTCTAGTAGTTGCACATCAAATCTAAGCTGTCTGAAGTGTTTTTCCAAAGTTATCAACATTTTTATGTTTGGCGTTCCGGAATCAACCTTATCTCAGGCTGAAAACATGTTTTACGCATTCTGCCATAACTTTGCAGGAAAGCTTCAGAACATGAAATTTTCAACTCCCACTAAAGCAGAAAGGGTCTTTCTCCTACCTGCACATCAAATCTAAGCTGTCTGAAGTGTTTTTCGAAAGTTTTCAACATTTTTATATTTGGCGTTCCTGAATCGACCTTATCTCAGGCTGATAACGCGTTTTCTGCATTGTGCCATAATTTTGCAGGGAATCTTCAGAACATGAAATTTTCAACTGCCACTACAGCCGAAAAGGTCTTTCTAGTAGTTGCACGTCAAATCTAAGCTATCTGAAGTGTTTTTCCAAAATTATCAACATTTTTATGTTTGGCATTCCAGAATCGACCTTATCTCTGGCTGAAAACGCGTTTTCTGCATTGTGATATAACTTTGTAGGGAAACTTCAGAACACGGAATTTTCAACTCCCTCTACAGCAGAAAGGGTCTTTCAAGTAATTGTACATCAAATCTAAGCTGTCTGAAGTGTTTTTCCAAAGTTATCAACATTTTTATGTTTGGCGTTCCGGAACCCACCTTATCTCAGGCTTTAAAACGCGTTTTCTGCATTGTGCCATAACTTTGCAGGGAAGCTTCAGAACAAGAAATTTTAACCTGCCACAATAGCAGAAGGGGTCTTTCTCGTAGTTGCATATCAAATCTAAGCTGTCTGAAGTGTTTTTCCAAAGTTATCAACATTTTTATGCTTGGCGTTCCTGAACCCACCTTATCTCAGGCTGAAAACAGGTTTTCTGCATTGTGCCATAACTTTGCAGGGAAGCTTCAGAACATGAAATTTCCACGTCCCACTATAGCAGAAAGGGTCTTTCTAGTAGTTGCACATCAAATCTAAGCTGTCTGAAGTGTTTTTCGAATGTTATCAACATTTTTACGTTTGGCGTTCCAGAATCGACCTTATCTCAGGCTGAAAACGGGTTGTCTGCATTGTGCCATAACTTTGCATGGAAGCTTCCGAACATGAAATTTTAACCTCCCACTATAGCAGAAAGGGTCTTTCTAGTAGTTGCACATCAAATCTAAGCTGTCTGATGTGTTTTACCAAAGTGATCAACATTTTTATGTTTGGCGTTGCGGAATCGACCTTATCTTAGTCTGAAAACGCGTTTTACACATTGTGCAATAACTTTGCAGGGAAGCTTCAGAACATGAAATGTTCACATCCCACTATAGCAGAAACGGTCTTTCTAGTAGTTGCACATCAAATCTAAGCTGTCTGAAGTGTTTTTCGAAAGTTATCAACATTTTTATGTTTGGCGTTCCGGAATCGACCTTATCTCAGGCTGAAAACACGTTTTACGCATTGTGCCATAACTTTGCGGGGAAGCTTCAGAACATGAAATGTTCACCTCCCACTATAGCAGAAAGGGTCTTTCTCGTAGTTGCACATCAAATGTAAGCTGTATGAAGTGTTTTTCCAAAGTTATGAACATTTTTATGTTTTGCGTACCGGAATCAAATGTATCTCAGGCTGAAAAAGCGTTTTCTGCATTGTGCCATAACTTTGCAGGGAAGCTTCAGAACATGAAATTTTCACCTCCCACTGTACCAGAAAGGGTCTTTCTAGTAGTTGCACATCAAATCTAAGCTGTCTGAAGTGTTTTTCCAAAGTTATCAACATTATTATATTTGGCGTTCCGGAATCGACCTTATCTCAGGCAGAAAATGAGTTTCCTGCATTGTGCCATAACTTTGTAGGGAAGCATCAGAAAATGAAATTTTCACGTCCCACTATAGCAGAAAGGGTCTTCCTAGTAGTTGCACATCAAATCTAAGCTGTCTGAAGTGTTTTTCGAAAGTTATCAACATTTTTATTTTTGGCGTTCGGGAACCCACCTTATCTCAAGCTGAAGACGCGTGTTCTGCATTGTGCCATAACTTTGCAGGGAAGCTTCAGAACATGAAATTTTCACCTCCCACTGTAGCAGAAAGGGACTTTCTAGTAGTTGCACATCAAATCTAAGCTGTCTGAAGTGTTTTTCGAAAGTTATCAACATCTTTATGTTTGGCGTTCCGGAACCCACCTTATCTCAAGCTGAAAACGAGTTTTCTGCATTGTGCCATAACTTCTCAGGGAAGCTTCAGAACATGAAATGTTCACCTCCCACTATAGCAGAAAGGGTCTTTCTAGTAGTTGCACATCAAATCTAAGCAGTCTGAAGTGTTTTTCGAAAGTTATCAACATTTTTATGTTTGCCGTTTCAGAATCGATCTTATTTCAGGCTAAAAAAGCGTTGTCTGCATTGTGCCATTACTTTGCATGGAAGATTCCGAACATGAAATTTTGACCTCCCACTGTAGCAGAAAGGGTCTTTCCAGTAGTTGCACATCAAATCTAAGCTGTCTGAAGTGTTTTTCCAAAGTTATCAACATTTTTATGTTTGGCGTTCCTGAATTGACCTCATCTCAGGCTGAAAACAGGTTTTCTGAATTGTGCCATAACTTTGCAGGGAAGCTTCAGAACATGAAATTTTCACGTCCCACTATAGCAGAAAGGGTCTTTCTCGTAGTTGCACATCAAATCTAAGCTGTCTGAAGTGTTTTTCGAATGTTATCAACATTTTTATGTTTGGCGTTCCAGAATCGACCTTATCTCAGGCTGAAAACGGGTTGTCTGCATTGTGCCATAACTTTGCATGGAAGCTTCCGAACATGAAATTTTAACCTCCCACTATAGCAGAAAGGGTCTTTCTAGTAGTTGCACATCAAATCTAAGCTGTCTGATGTGTTTTACCAAAGTTATCAACATTTTTATGTTTGGCCTTCCGGAATCGACCTAATCGTAGTCTGAAAAAGCGTTTCACACATTGTGCAATAACTTTGCAGGGAAGCTTGACAACATGAAATGTTCACATCCCACTATAGCAGAAACGGTCTTTCTCGTAGTTGCACATCAAATCTAAGCTGTCTGAAGTGTTTTTCGAAAGTTATCAACATTTTTATGTTTGGCGTTCCGGAATCGACCTTATCTCAGGCTGAAAACGCATTTTACGCATTGTGCCATAACTTTGCGGGGAAGCTTCAGAACATGAAATGTTCACCTCCCACTATAGCAGAAAGGGTCTTTCTTGTAGTTGCACATCAAATGTAAGCTGTCTGAAGTGTTTTTCCAAAGTTATGAACATTTTTATGTTTTGCGTTCCGGAATCAAACTTATCTCAGGCTGAAAAGGCGTTTTCTGCATTGTGCCATAACTTTGCAGGGAAGCTTCAGAAATTGAAATTTTCACCTCCCACTATACCAGAAAGGGTCTTTCTAGTAGTTGCACATCAAATCTAAGCTGTCTGACGTGTTTTTCCAAAGTTATCAACATATTTTTGTTGGGCGTTCCGGAATCGACCTTATCTCAGGCTGAAAACGCTTTTTACGCATTGTGCCATAACTTTGCAGGGAAGCTTCAGAAAATGAAATTTTCACGTCCCACTATACCAGAAAGGGTCTTTCTTGTAGTTGCACATCAAATCTAAGCTGTCTGAAGTGTTTTTCCAAAGTTATCAACATTATTATATTTGGCGTTCCGGAATCGACCTTATCTCAGGCAGAAAATGCGTTTCCTGCATTGTGCCATAACTTTGCAGGGAAGCATCAGAAAATGAAATTTTCACGTCCCACTATAGCAGAAAGGGTCTTCCTAGTAGTTGCACATCAAATCTAAGCTGTCTGAAGTGTTTTTCGAAAGTTATCAACATTTTTATTTTTGGCGTTCGGGAACCCACCTTATCTCAAGCTGAAGACGCGTGTTCTGCATTGTGCCATAACTTTGCAGGGAAGCTTCAGAACATGAAATTTTCACCTCCCACTGTAGCAGAAAGGGACTTTCTAGTAGTTGCACATCAAATCTAAGCTGTCTGAAGTGTTTTTCGAAAGTTATCAACATCTTTATGTTTGGCGTTCCGGAACCCACCTTATCTCAAGCTGAAAACGAGTTTTCTGCATTGTGCCATAACTTCTCAGGGAAGCTTCAGAACATGAAATGTTCACCTCCCACTATAGCAGAAAGGGTCTTTCTAGTAGTTGCACATCAAATCTAAGCAGTCTGAAGTGTTTTTCGAAAGTTATCAACATTTTTATGTTTGGCGTTCCTGAATTGACCTCATCTCAGGCTGAAAACAGGTTTTCTGCATTGTGCCATAACTTTGCATGGAAGCTTCCGAACATGAAATTTTAACCTCCCACTATAGCAGAAAGGGTCTTTCTAGTAGTTGCACATCAAATCTAAGCTGTCTGATGCGTTTTACCAAAGTTATCAACATTTTTATGTTTGGCCTTCCGGAATCGACCTAATCGTAGTCTGAAAAAGCGTTTCACACATTGTGCAATAACTTTGCAGGGAAGCTTGACAACATGAAATGTTCACATCCCACTATAGCAGAAACGGTCTTTCTCGTAGTTGCACATCAAATCTAAGCTGTCTGAAGTGTTTTTCGAAAGTTATCAACATTTTTATGTTTGGCGTTCCGGAATCGACCTTATCTCAGGCTGAAAACGCGTTTTACGCATTGTGCCATAACTTTGCGGGGAAGCTTCAGAACATGAAATGTTCACCTCCCACTATAGCAGAAAGGGTCTTTCTTGTAGTTGCACATCAAATGTAAGCTGTCTGAAGTGTTTTTCCAAAGTTATGAACATTTTTATGTTTTGCGTTCCGGAATCAAACTTATCTCAGGCTGAAAAGGCGTTTTCTGCATTGTGCCATAACTTTGCAGGGAAGCTTCAGAACTTGAAATTTTCACCTCCCACTATACCAGAAAGGGTCTTTCTAGTAGTTGCACATCAAATCTAAGCTGTCTGACGTGTTTTTCCAAAGTTATCAACATATTTTTGTTGGGCGTTCCGGAATCGACCTTATCTCAGGCTGAAAACGCTTTTTACGCATTGTGCCATAACTTTGCAGGGAAGCTTCAGAAAATGAAATTTTCACGTCCCACTATACCAGAAAGGGTCTTTCTTGTAGTTGCACATCAAATCTAAGCTGTCTGAAGTGTTTTTCGAAAGTTATCAACATCTTTATGTTTGGCGTTCCGGAACCCACCTTATCTCAAGCTGAAAACGAATTTTCTGCATTGTGCCATAACTTCTCAGGGAAGCTTCAGAACATGAAATGTTCACCTCCCACTATAGCAGAAAGGGTCTTTCTAGTAGTTGCACATCAAATCTAAGCTGTCTGATGTGTTTTTCCAAAGTTATCAACATTTTTATGTTTGGCGTTCCGGAACCCACCTTATCTCAAGCTGAAAACGCCTTTTCCGCATTGTGCCATAACTTTGCATGGAAGCTTCAGAACATGAAATGTTCACCTCCCACTATAGCAGAAAGGGTCTTTCTAGTAGTTGCACATCAAATCTAAGCTGTCTGAAATGTTTTTCGAAAGTTATCAACATTTTTATGTTTGGCGTTCCGGAACCCAACTTATCTCAAGCTGAAAACGCATTTTCCGCATTGTGCCATAACTTTGCATGGAAGCGTCAGAACATGAAATGTTCACCTCCCACTATAGCAGAAAGGGTCTTTCTAGTAGTTGCACATCAAATCTAAGCAGTCTGAAGTGTTTTTCGAAAGTTATCAACTTTTTTATGTTTGCCGTTTCAGAATCGACCTTATTTCAGGCTAAAAAAGCGTTGTCTGCATTGTGCCATTACTTTGCATGGAAGCTTCCGAACATGAAATTTTGACGTCCCACTGTAGCAGAAAGGGTCTTTCCAGTAGTTGCACATCAAATCTAAGCTGTCTGAAGTGTTTTTCCAAAGTTATCAACATTTTTATGTTTGGCGTTCCTGAATTGACCTCATCTCAGGCTGAAAACAGGTTTTCTGCATTGTGCCATAACTTTGCAGGGAAGCTTCAGAACATGAAATTTTCACGTCCCACTATAGCAGAAAGGGTCTTTCTCGTAGTTGCACATCAAATCTAAGCTGTCTGAAGTGTTTTTCGAATGTTATCAACATTTTTATGTTTGGCGTTCCAGAATCGACCTTATCTCAGGCTGAAAACGCGTTTTACGCATTGTGCCATAACTTTGCGGGGAAGCTTCAGAACATGAAATGTTCACCTCCCACTATAGCAGAAAGGTTCTTTCTCGTAGTTGCACATCAAATGTAAGCTGTCTGAAGTGTTTTTCCAAAGTTATGAACATTTTTATGTTTTGTGTTCCGGAATCAAACTTATCTCAGGCTGAAAAGGCGTTTTCTGCATTGTGCCATAACTTTGCAGGGAAGCTTCAGAACATGAAATTTTCACCTCCCACTATACCAGAAAGGGTCTTTCTAGTAGTAGCACATCAAATCTAAGCTGTCTGACGTGTTTTTCCAAAGTTATCAACATATTTTTGTTGGGCGTTCCGGAATCGACCTTATCTCAGGCTGAAAACGCTTTTTACGCATTGTGCCATAACTTTGCAGGGAAGCTTCAGAAAATGAAATTTTCACGTCCCACTATACCAGAAAGGGTCTTTCTTGTAGTTGCACATCAAATCTAAGCTGTCTGAAGTGTTTTTCGAAAGTTATCAACATCTTTATGTTTGGCGTTCTGGAACCCACCTTATCTCAAGCTGAAAAATCGTTTTCTGCATTGTGCCATAACTTCTCAGGGAAGCTTCAGAACATGAAATGTTCACCTCCCACTATAGCAGAAAGGGTCTTTCTAGTAGATGCACATCAAATCTAAGCTGTCTGAAGTGTTTTTCCAAAGTTATCAACATTTTTATGTTTGGCGTTCCAGAATCGACCTTATCTCAGGCTGAAAACGCGTTTTACGCATTGTGCCATAACTTTGCAGGGAAGCATCAGAAAATGAAATTTTCACCTCCCACTATAGCAGAAAGGGTCTTTCTAGTAGTTGCACATCAAATCTAAGCTGTCTGAAGTGTTGTTCCAAAGTAATCAACATTTTTATGTTGGGCGTTCGGGAATCGACCTTATCTCAGGCTGAAAACGCGTTTTACGCATTGTGCCATAACTTTGCAGGGAAGCTTCAGAAAACGAAATTTTCACGTCCCACTACAGCAGAAAGGGTCTTCCTAGTAGTTGCACATCAAATCTAAGCTGTCTGAAGTGTTTTTCGAAAGTTATCAACATTTTTATGTTTGGCGTTCCGGAACCATCCTTATCTCAGGCTGAAAACGCGTTTTCTGCATTGTGCCATAACTTTGCAGGGAAGCTTCAGAAAATGAAATTTTCACCTCCCACTATAGCAGAAAGGGCTTTTCTAGTAGTTGCACATCAAATCTAAGCTGTCTGAAGTGTTTTTCCAAAGTTATCAACATTTTTATGTTTGGCGTTCCGGAATCAACCTTATCTCAGGCTGAAAACGCATTGTCTGCATTGTGCCATAACTTTGCTAGGAAGCTTCAGAAAATGAAATTTTCACCTCCCACTATAGCAGAAAGGGGTTTTCTAGTAGTTGCACATCAAATCTAAGCTGTCTGAAGTGTTTTTCGAAAGTTATCAACATTTTTATGTTTGGCGTTCCGGAATCGACCTAATCTCAGGATGAAAATGCGTTTTCTGCATTGTCCCATAACTTTCCAGGGAAGCTTCAGAACATGAAATGTACACCTCCCACTATTGCAGAAAGGGTCTTTCTAGTAGTTGCACATCAAATCTAAGCTGTCTGAAGTGTTTTTCCAAAGTTATCAACATTTTTATGTTTGGCGTTCCGGAATCGACCTTATCTCAGGATGAAAAATCGTTTTCTGCATTGTCCCGTAACTTTCCAGGGAAGCTTGAGAACATGAAATGTTCACCTCCCACTACAGCAGAAAGGGTCTTTCTAGTAGTTGCACATCAAATCTAAGCTGTCTGAAGTGTTTGTCCAAAGTTATCAACATTTTTACGTATGGCGTTCCGGAATCGACCTTATCTCAGGCTGAAAACGCGTTTTACGCATTGTGCCATAACTTCTCAGGGAAGCTTCAGAACATGAAATGTTCACCTCCCACTATAGCAGAAAGGGTCTTTCTAGTAGTTGCACATCAAATCTAAGCTGTCTGAAGTGTTATTCCAAAGTTATCAACATTTTTATGTTTGGCGTTCCGGAACCATCCTTATCTCAGGCTGAAAACGCGTTTTCTGCATTGTGCCATAACTTTGCAGGGAAGCTTCAGAAAATGAAATTTTCACCTCCCACTATAGCAGAAAGGGTTTTTCTAGTAGTTGCACATCAAATCTAAGCTGTCTGAAGTGTTTTTCCAAAGTTATCAACATTTTTATGTTTGGCGTTCCGGAATCAACCTTATCTCAGGCTGAAAACGCATTTTCTGCATTGTGCCATAACTTTGCAAGGAAGCTTCAGAACATGAAATTTTCACCTCCCACTTTAGCAGAAAGGGTCTTTCTACTAGTTGCACATCAAATCTAAGCTGTCTGAAGTGTTTTTCCAAAGTTATCAACATTTTTATGTTTGGCGTTCCGGAATCGACCTTATCTCAGGATGAAAAATCGTTTTCTGCATTGTCCCATAACTTTCCAGGGAAGCTTCAGAACATGATATTTTGACGTCCCACTATAGCAGAAAGGGTCTTTCTAGTAGTTGCACATCAAATCTAAGCTGTCTGAGGTGTTGTTCCAAAGTGATCAACATTTTTACGTTTGGCGTTTCGGAACCCACCTTATCTCAGGCTGAAAACGTGTTTTCTGCATTGTGCCATAACTTCTCAGGGAAACTTCAGAACATGAAATGTTCACCTCCCACTATAGCAGAAAGGGTCTTTCTGGTAGTTGCACATCAAATCTAAGCTGTCTGAAGTGTTTTTCCAAAGTTATCAACATTTTTATATTTGGCGTTCCGGAATCGACCTTATCTCAGGCTGAAAACGCGTTTTCTGCATTGTGCCATAACTTTGCAGGGAAGCTTCAGAACATGAATTTTTCACCTCCCACTATAGCAGAAAGGGTCTTTCTAGTAGTTGCACATCAAATCTAAGCTGTCTGAAGTGTTTTTCGAAAGTTATCAACATTTTTATGTTTGGCGTTCCTAAACCCACCTTATCTCAAGCTGAAAACGCGTTTTCTGCATTGTGCCATAACTTTGCATGGAAGCTTCAGAACATGAAATTTTCACCCCCCACTAAAGCAGAAAGGGTCTTTCTCGTAGTTGCTCATCAAATCTAAGCAGTCTGAAGTGTTGTTCCAAAGTGATCAACATTTTTACGTTTGGCGTTTCGGAACCCACCTTATCTCAGGCTGAAAACGTGTTTTCTGCATTGTGCCATAACTTCTCAGGGAAGCTTCAGAACATGAAATGTTCACCTCCCACTATAGCAGAAAGGGTCTTTCTAGTAGTTGCACATCAAATCTAAGCTGTCTGAAGTGTTTTTCCAAAGTTATCAACATTTTTATGTTTGGCGTTCCGGAATCAACCTTATCTCAGGCTGAAAACGCATTTTCTGCATTGTGCCATAACTTTGCAAGGAAGCTTCAAAACATGAAATTTTCACCTCCCACTATAGCAGAACGGGTCTTTCTAGTAGTTGCACATCAAATCTAAGCTGTCTGAAGTGTTTTTCGAAAGTTATCAACAGTTTTATGTTTGGCGTTCCGGAATCGACCTAATCTCAGGATGAAAATGCGTTTTCTGCATTGTCCCATAACTTTCCAGGGAAGTTTCAGAACATGAAATTTTGACCTCCCACTATAGCAGAAAGGGTCTTTCTAGTAGTTGCACAACAAATCTCAGCAGTCTGAACTGTTTTTCGAAAGTTATCAACATTTTTATGTTTGGCGTTCCAGAATCGACTTTATCTCAGGCTGAAAACGCGTTGTCTGCATTGTGCCATAACTTTGCATGGAAGCTTCCGAACATTAAATTTTATTCTCCAATATAGCAGAAAGGGTCTTTCTAGTAGTTGCACATCAAATCTAAGCTGTCTGAAGTGTTTTTCCAAAGTTATCAACATTTTTATGTTTGGCGTTCCGGAACCCACCTTATCTCAGGCTGAAAACGCGTTTTCTGCATTGTGCCATAACTTTGCAGGGAAGCTTCAGAACATGAAATGTTCACCTCCCACTATAGCAGAAAGCGTTTTTCTAGTAGTTGCACATCAAATCTAAGCTGTCTGAAGTGTTTTTCCAAAGTTATCAACATTTTTATGTTTGGCGTTCCGGAATCAACCTTATCTCAGGCTGAAAACATGTTTTACGCATTCTGCCATAACTTTGCAGGAAAGCTTCAGAACATGAAATTTTCAACTCCCACTAAAGCAGAAAGGGTCTTTCTCCTACCTGCACATCAAATCTAAGCTGTCTGAAGTGTTTTTCGAAAGTTTTCAACATTTTTATATTTGGCGTTCCTGAATCGACCTTATCTCAGGCTGATAACGCGTTTTCTGCATTGTGCCATAATTTTGCAGGGAATCTTCAGAACATGAAATTTTCAACTGCCACTACAGCCGAAAAGGTCTTTCTAGTAGTTGCACGTCAAATCTAAGCTATCTGAAGTGTTTTTCCAAAATTATCAACATTTTTATGTTTGGCATTCCAGAATCGACCTTATCTCTGGCTGAAAACGCGTTTTCTGCATTGTGATATAACTTTGTAGGGAAACTTCAGAACACGGAATTTTCAACTCCCTCTACAGCAGAAAGGGTCTTTCAAGTAATTGTACATCAAATCTAAGCTGTCTGAAGTGTTTTTCCAAAGTTATCAACATTTTTATGTTTGGCGTTCCGGAACCCACCTTATCTCAGGCTTTAAAACGCGTTTTCTGCATTGTGCCATAACTTTGCAGGGAAGCTTCAGAACAAGAAATTTTAACCTGCCACAATAGCAGAAGGGGTCTTTCTCGTAGTTGCATATCAAATCTAAGCTGTCTGAAGTGTTTTTCCAAAGTTATCAACATTTTTATGCTTGGCGTTCCTGAACCCACCTTATCTCAGGCTGAAAACAGGTTTTCTGCATTGTGCCATAACTTTGCAGGGAAGCTTCAGAACATGAAATTTCCACGTCCCACTATAGCAGAAAGGGTCTTTCTAGTAGTTGCACATCAAATCTAAGCTGTCTGAAGTGTTTTTCGAATGTTATCAACATTTTTACGTTTGGCGTTCCAGAATCGACCTTATCTCAGGCTGAAAACGGGTTGTCTGCATTGTGCCATAACTTTGCATGGAAGCTTCCGAACATGAAATTTTAACCTCCCACTATAGCAGAAAGGGTCTTTCTAGTAGTTGCACATCAAATCTAAGCTGTCTGATGTGTTTTACCAAAGTGATCAACATTTTTATGTTTGGCGTTGCGGAATCGACCTTATCTTAGTCTGAAAACGCGTTTTACACATTGTGCAATAACTTTGCAGGGAAGCTTCAGAACATGAAATGTTCACATCCCACTATAGCAGAAACGGTCTTTCTAGTAGTTGCACATCAAATCTAAGCTGTCTGAAGTGTTTTTCGAAAGTTATCAACATTTTTATGTTTGGCGTTCCGGAATCGACCTTATCTCAGGCTGAAAACACGTTTTACGCATTGTGCCATAACTTTGCGGGGAAGCTTCAGAACATGAAATGTTCACCTCCCACTATAGCAGAAAGGGTCTTTCTCGTAGTTGCACATCAAATGTAAGCTGTATGAAGTGTTTTTCCAAAGTTATGAACATTTTTATGTTTTGCGTACCGGAATCAAATGTATCTCAGGCTGAAAAAGCGTTTTCTGCATTGTGCCATAACTTTGCAGGGAAGCTTCAGAACATGAAATTTTCACCTCCCACTGTACCAGAAAGGGTCTTTCTAGTAGTTGCACATCAAATCTAAGCTGTCTGAAGTGTTTTTCCAAAGTTATCAACATTATTATATTTGGCGTTCCGGAATCGACCTTATCTCAGGCAGAAAATGAGTTTCCTGCATTGTGCCATAACTTTGTAGGGAAGCATCAGAAAATGAAATTTTCACGTCCCACTATAGCAGAAAGGGTCTTCCTAGTAGTTGCACATCAAATCTAAGCTGTCTGAAGTGTTTTTCGAAAGTTATCAACATTTTTATTTTTGGCGTTCGGGAACCCACCTTATCTCAAGCTGAAGACGCGTGTTCTGCATTGTGCCATAACTTTGCAGGGAAGCTTCAGAACATGAAATTTTCACCTCCCACTGTAGCAGAAAGGGACTTTCTAGTAGTTGCACATCAAATCTAAGCTGTCTGAAGTGTTTTTCGAAAGTTATCAACATCTTTATGTTTGGCGTTCCGGAACCCACCTTATCTCAAGCTGAAAACGAGTTTTCTGCATTGTGCCATAACTTCTCAGGGAAGCTTCAGAACATGAAATGTTCACCTCCCACTATAGCAGAAAGGGTCTTTCTAGTAGTTGCACATCAAATCTAAGCAGTCTGAAGTGTTTTTCGAAAGTTATCAACATTTTTATGTTTGCCGTTTCAGAATCGATCTTATTTCAGGCTAAAAAAGCGTTGTCTGCATTGTGCCATTACTTTGCATGGAAGATTCCGAACATGAAATTTTGACCTCCCACTGTAGCAGAAAGGGTCTTTCCAGTAGTTGCACATCAAATCTAAGCTGTCTGAAGTGTTTTTCCAAAGTTATCAACATTTTTATGTTTGGCGTTCCTGAATTGACCTCATCTCAGGCTTTAAACAGGTTTTCTGAATTGTGCCATAACTTTGCAGGGAAGCTTCAGAACATGAAATTTTCACGTCCCACTATAGCAGAAAGGGTCTTTCTCGTAGTTGCACATCAAATCTAAGCTGTCTGAAGTGTTTTTCGAATGTTATCAACATTTTTATGTTTGGCGTTCCAGAATCGACCTTATCTCAGGCTGAAAACGGGTTGTCTGCATTGTGCCATAACTTTGCATGGAAGCTTCCGAACATGAAATTTTAACCTCCCACTATAGCAGAAAGGGTCTTTCTAGTAGTTGCACATCAAATCTAAGCTGTCTGATGTGTTTTACCAAAGTTATCAACATTTTTATGTTTGGCCTTCCGGAATCGACCTAATCGTAGTCTGAAAAAGCGTTTCACACATTGTGCAATAACTTTGCAGGGAAGCTTGACAACATGAAATGTTCACATCCCACTATAGCAGAAACGGTCTTTCTCGTAGTTGCACATCAAATCTAAGCTGTCTGAAGTGTTTTTCGAAAGTTATCAACATTTTTATGTTTGGCGTTCCGGAATCGACCTTATCTCAGGCTGAAAACGCATTTTACGCATTGTGCCATAACTTTGCGGGGAAGCTTCAGAACATGAAATGTTCACCTCCCACTATAGCAGAAAGGGTCTTTCTTGTAGTTGCACATCAAATGTAAGCTGTCTGAAGTGTTTTTCCAAAGTTATGAACATTTTTATGTTTTGCGTTCCGGAATCAAACTTATCTCAGGCTGAAAAGGCGTTTTCTGCATTGTGCCATAACTTTGCAGGGAAGCTTCAGAAATTGAAATTTTCACCTCCCACTATACCAGAAAGGGTCTTTCTAGTAGTTGCACATCAAATCTAAGCTGTCTGACGTGTTTTTCCAAAGTTATCAACATATTTTTGTTGGGCGTTCCGGAATCGACCTTATCTCAGGCTGAAAACGCTTTTTACGCATTGTGCCATAACTTTGCAGGGAAGCTTCAGAAAATGAAATTTTCACGTCCCACTATACCAGAAAGGGTCTTTCTTGTAGTTGCACATCAAATCTAAGCTGTCTGAAGTGTTTTTCCAAAGTTATCAACATTATTATATTTGGCGTTCCGGAATCGACCTTATCTCAGGCAGAAAATGCGTTTCCTGCATTGTGCCATAACTTTGCAGGGAAGCATCAGAAAATGAAATTTTCACGTCCCACTATAGCAGAAAGGGTCTTCCTAGTAGTTGCACATCAAATCTAAGCTGTCTGAAGTGTTTTTCGAAAGTTATCAACATTTTTATTTTTGGCGTTCGGGAACCCACCTTATCTCAAGCTGAAGACGCGTGTTCTGCATTGTGCCATAACTTTGCAGGGAAGCTTCAGAACATGAAATTTTCACCTCCCACTGTAGCAGAAAGGGACTTTCTAGTAGTTGCACATCAAATCTAAGCTGTCTGAAGTGTTTTTCGAAAGTTATCAACATCTTTATGTTTGGCGTTCCGGAACCCACCTTATCTCAAGCTGAAAACGAGTTTTCTGCATTGTGCCATAACTTCTCAGGGAAGCTTCAGAACATGAAATGTTCACCTCCCACTATAGCAGAAAGGGTCTTTCTAGTAGTTGCACATCAAATCTAAGCAGTCTGAAGTGTTTTTCGAAAGTTATCAACATTTTTATGTTTGGCGTTCCTGAATTGACCTCATCTCAGGCTGAAAACAGGTTTTCTGCATTGTGCCATAACTTTGCATGGAAGCTTCCGAACATGAAATTTTAACCTCCCACTATAGCAGAAAGGGTCTTTCTAGTAGTTGCACATCAAATCTAAGCTGTCTGATGCGTTTTACCAAAGTTATCAACATTTTTATGTTTGGCCTTCCGGAATCGACCTAATCGTAGTCTGAAAAAGCGTTTCACACATTGTGCAATAACTTTGCAGGGAAGCTTGACAACATGAAATGTTCACATCCCACTATAGCAGAAACGGTCTTTCTCGTAGTTGCACATCAAATCTAAGCTGTCTGAAGTGTTTTTCGAAAGTTATCAACATTTTTATGTTTGGCGTTCCGGAATCGACCTTATCTCAGGCTGAAAACGCGTTTTACGCATTGTGCCATAACTTTGCGGGGAAGCTTCAGAACATGAAATGTTCACCTCCCACTATAGCAGAAAGGGTCTTTCTTGTAGTTGCACATCAAATGTAAGCTGTCTGAAGTGTTTTTCCAAAGTTATGAACATTTTTATGTTTTGCGTTCCGGAATCAAACTTATCTCAGGCTGAAAAGGCGTTTTCTGCATTGTGCCATAACTTTGCAGGGAAGCTTCAGAACTTGAAATTTTCACCTCCCACTATACCAGAAAGGGTCTTTCTAGTAGTTGCACATCAAATCTAAGCTGTCTGACGTGTTTTTCCAAAGTTATCAACATATTTTTGTTGGGCGTTCCGGAATCGACCTTATCTCAGGCTGAAAACGCTTTTTACGCATTGTGCCATAACTTTGCAGGGAAGCTTCAGAAAATGAAATTTTCACGTCCCACTATACCAGAAAGGGTCTTTCTTGTAGTTGCACATCAAATCTAAGCTGTCTGAAGTGTTTTTCGAAAGTTATCAACATCTTTATGTTTGGCGTTCCGGAACCCACCTTATCTCAAGCTGAAAACGAATTTTCTGCATTGTGCCATAACTTCTCAGGGAAGCTTCAGAACATGAAATGTTCACCTCCCACTATAGCAGAAAGGGTCTTTCTAGTAGTTGCACATCAAATCTAAGCTGTCTGATGTGTTTTTCCAAAGTTATCAACATTTTTATGTTTGGCGTTCCGGAACCCACCTTATCTCAAGCTGAAAACGCCTTTTCCGCATTGTGCCATAACTTTGCATGGAAGCTTCAGAACATGAAATGTTCACCTCCCACTATAGCAGAAAGGGTCTTTCTAGTAGTTGCACATCAAATCTAAGCTGTCTGAAATGTTTTTCGAAAGTTATCAACATTTTTATGTTTGGCGTTCCGGAACCCAACTTATCTCAAGCTGAAAACGCATTTTCCGCATTGTGCCATAACTTTGCATGGAAGCGTCAGAACATGAAATGTTCACCTCCCACTATAGCAGAAAGGGTCTTTCTAGTAGTTGCACATCAAATCTAAGCAGTCTGAAGTGTTTTTCGAAAGTTATCAACTTTTTTATGTTTGCCGTTTCAGAATCGACCTTATTTCAGGCTAAAAAAGCGTTGTCTGCATTGTGCCATTACTTTGCATGGAAGCTTCCGAACATGAAATTTTGACGTCCCACTGTAGCAGAAAGGGTCTTTCCAGTAGTTGCACATCAAATCTAAGCTGTCTGAAGTGTTTTTCCAAAGTTATCAACATTTTTATGTTTGGCGTTCCTGAATTGACCTCATCTCAGGCTGAAAACAGGTTTTCTGCATTGTGCCATAACTTTGCAGGGAAGCTTCAGAACATGAAATTTTCACGTCCCACTATAGCAGAAAGGGTCTTTCTCGTAGTTGCACATCAAATCTAAGCTGTCTGAAGTGTTTTTCGAATGTTATCAACATTTTTATGTTTGGCGTTCCAGAATCGACCTTATCTCAGGCTGAAAACGCGTTTTACGCATTGTGCCATAACTTTGCGGGGAAGCTTCAGAACATGAAATGTTCACCTCCCACTATAGCAGAAAGGTTCTTTCTCGTAGTTGCACATCAAATGTAAGCTGTCTGAAGTGTTTTTCCAAAGTTATGAACATTTTTATGTTTTGCGTTCCGGAATCAAACTTATCTCAGGCTGAAAAGGCGTTTTCTGCATTGTGCCATAACTTTGCAGGGAAGCTTCAGAACATGAAATTTTCACCTCCCACTATACCAGAAAGGGTCTTTCTAGTAGTAGCACATCAAATCTAAGCTGTCTGACGTGTTTTTCCAAAGTTATCAACATATTTTTGTTGGGCGTTCCGGAATCGACCTTATCTCAGGCTGAAAACGCTTTTTACGCATTGTGCCATAACTTTGCAGGGAAGCTTCAGAAAATGAAATTTTCACGTCCCACTATACCAGAAAGGGTCTTTCTTGTAGTTGCACATCAAATCTAAGCTGTCTGAAGTGTTTTTCGAAAGTTATCAACATCTTTATGTTTGGCGTTCTGGAACCCACCTTATCTCAAGCTGAAAAATCGTTTTCTGCATTGTGCCATAACTTCTCAGGGAAGCTTCAGAACATGAAATGTTCACCTCCCACTATAGCAGAAAGGGTCTTTCTAGTAGATGCACATCAAATCTAAGCTGTCTGAAGTGTTTTTCCAAAGTTATCAACATTTTTATGTTTGGCGTTCCAGAATCGACCTTATCTCAGGCTGAAAACGCGTTTTACGCATTGTGCCATAACTTTGCAGGGAAGCATCAGAAAATGAAATTTTCACCTCCCACTATAGCAGAAAGGGTCTTTCTAGTAGTTGCACATCAAATCTAAGCTGTCTGAAGTGTTGTTCCAAAGTAATCAACATTTTTATGTTGGGCGTTCGGGAATCGACCTTATCTCAGGCTGAAAACGCGTTTTACGCATTGTGCCATAACTTTGCAGGGAAGCTTCAGAAAACGAAATTTTCACGTCCCACTACAGCAGAAAGGGTCTTCCTAGTAGTTGCACATCAAATCTAAGCTGTCTGAAGTGTTTTTCGAAAGTTATCAACATTTTTATGTTTGGCGTTCCGGAACCATCCTTATCTCAGGCTGAAAACGCGTTTTCTGCATTGTGCCATTACTTTGCAGGGAAGCTTCAGAAAATGAAATTTTCACCTCCCACTATAGCAGAAAGGGCTTTTCTAGTAGTTGCACATCAAATCTAAGCTGTCTGAAGTGTTTTTCCAAAGTTATCAACATTTTTATGTTTGGCGTTCCGGAATCAACCTTATCTCAGGCTGAAAACGCATTGTCTGCATTGTGCCATAACTTTGCTAGGAAGCTTCAGAAAATGAAATTTTCACCTCCCACTATAGCAGAAAGGGTTTTTCTAGTAGTTGCACATCAAATCTAAGCTGTCTGAAGTGTTTTTCGAAAGTTATCAACATTTTTATGTTTGGCGTTCCGGAATCGACCTAATCTCAGGATGAAAATGCGTTTTCTGCATTGTCCCATAACTTTCCAGGGAAGCTTCAGAACATGAAATGTACACCTCCCACTATTGCAGAAAGGGTCTTTCTAGTAGTTGCACATCAAATCTAAGCTGTCTGAAGTGTTTTTCCAAAGTTATCAACATTTTTATGTTTGGCGTTCCGGAATCGACCTTATCTCAGGATGAAAAATCGTTTTCTGCATTGTCCCATAACTTTCCAGGGAAGCTTGAGAACATGAAATGTTCACCTCCCACTACAGCAGAAAGGGTCTTTCTAGTAGTTGCACATCAAATCTAAGCTGTCTGAAGTGTTTGTCCAAAGTTATCAACATTTTTACGTATGGCGTTCCGGAATCGACCTTATCTCAGGCTGAAAACGCGTTTTACGCATTGTGCCATAACTTCTCAGGGAAGCTTCAGAACATGAAATGTTCACCTCCCACTATAGCAGAAAGGGTCTTTCTAGTAGTTGCACATCAAATCTAAGCTGTCTGAAGTGTTATTCCAAAGTTATCAACATTTTTATGTTTGGCGTTCCGGAACCATCCTTATCTCAGGCTGAAAACGCGTTTTCTGCATTGTGCCATAACTTTGCAGGGAAGCTTCAGAAAATGAAATTTTCACCTCCCACTATAGCAGAAAGGGTTTTTCTAGTAGTTGCACATCAAATCTAAGCTGTCTGAAGTGTTTTTCCAAAGTTATCAACATTTTTATGTTTGGCGTTCCGGAATCAACCTTATCTCAGGCTGAAAACGCATTTTCTGCATTGTGCCATAACTTTGCAAGGAAGCTTCAGAACATGAAATTTTCACCTCCCACTTTAGCAGAAAGGGTCTTTCTACTAGTTGCACATCAAATCTAAGCTGTCTGAAGTGTTTTTCCAAAGTTATCAACATTTTTATGTTTGGCGTTCCGGAATCGACCTTATCTCAGGATGAAAAATCGTTTTCTGCATTGTCCCATAACTTTCCAGGGAAGCTTCAGAACATGATATTTTGACGTCCCACTATAGCAGAAAGGGTCTTTCTAGTAGTTGCACATCAAATCTAAGCTGTCTGAGGTGTTGTTCCAAAGTGATCAACATTTTTACGTTTGGCGTTTCGGAACCCACCTTATCTCAGGCTGAAAACGTGTTTTCTGCATTGTGCCATAACTTCTCAGGGAAACTTCAGAACATGAAATGTTCACCTCCCACTATAGCAGAAAGGGTCTTTCTGGTAGTTGCACATCAAATCTAAGCTGTCTGAAGTGTTTTTCCAAAGTTATCAACATTTTTATATTTGGCGTTCCGGAATCGACCTTATCTCAGGCTGAAAACGCGTTTTCTGCATTGTGCCATAACTTTGCAGGGAAGCTTCAGAACAAGAATTTTTCACCTCCCACTATAGCAGAAAGGGTCTTTCTAGTAGTTGCACATCAAATCTAAGCTGTCTGAAGTGTTTTTCGAAAGTTATCAACATTTTTATGTTTGGCGTTCCTAAACCCACCTTATCTCAAGCTGAAAACGCGTTTTCTGCATTGTGCCATAACTTTGCATGGAAGCTTCAGAACATGAAATTTTCACCCCCCACTAAAGCAGAAAGGGTCTTTCTCGTAGTTGCTCATCAAATCTAAGCAGTCTGAAGTGTTTTTCGAAGGTTCTGAACATTTTTATGTTTGCCGTTCCAGAATCGACCTTATTTCAGGCTAAAAAAGCGTTTTCTGCATTGGGCCATTACTTTGCATGGAAGCTTCCGAACATGAAATTTTAACCTCCCACTATTGCAGAAAGGGTCTTTCTCGTCGTTGCACATCAAATCTAAGCTGTCTGAAGTGTTGTTCCAAAGTGATCAACATTTTTACGTTTGGCGTTTCGGAACCCACCTTATCTCAGGCTGAAAACGTGTTTTCTGCATTGTGCCATAACTTCTCAGGGAAGCATCAGAACATGAAATGTTCACCTCCCACTATAGCAGAAAGGGTCTTTCTAGTAGTTGCACATCAAATCTAAGCTGTCTGAAGTGTTTTTCCAAAGTTATCAACATTTTTATGTTTGGCGTTCCTAAACCCACCTTATCTCAAGCTGAAAACGCGTTTTCTGCATTGTGCCATAACTTTGCATGGAAGCTTCAGAACATGAAATTTTCACCTCCCACTAAAGCAGAAAGGGTCTTTCTCGTAGTTGCTCATCAAATCTAAGCAGTCTGAAGTGTTTTTCGAAGGTTATGAACATTTTTATGTTTGCCGTTCCAGAATCGACCTTATTTCAGGCTAAAAAAGCGTTTTCTGCATTGGGCCATTACTTTGCATGGAAGCTTCCGAACATGAAATTTTAACCTCCCACTATTGCAGAAAGGGTCTTTCTCATCGTTGCACATCAAATCTAAGCTGTCTGAAGTGTTGTTCCAAAGTGATCAACATTTTTACGTTTGGCGTTTCGGAACCCACCTTATCTCAGGCTGAAAACGTGTTTTCTGCATTGTGCCATAACTTCTCAGGGAAGCTTCAGAACATGAAATGTTCACCTCCCACTATAGCAGAAAGGGTCTTTCAAGTAATTGTACATCAAATCTAAGCTGTCTGAAGTGTTTTTCCAAAGTTATCAACATTTTTATGTTTGGCGTTCCGGAACCCACCTTATCTCAGGCTTTAAAACGCGTTTTCTGCATTGTGCCATAACTTTGCAGGGAAGCTTCAGAACAAGAAATTTTAACCTGCCACAATAGCAGAAGGGGTCTTTCTCGTAGTTGCATATCAAATCTAAGCTGTCTGAAGTGTTTTTCCAAAGTTATCAACATTTTTATGCTTGGCGTTCCTGAACCCACCTTATCTCAGGCTGAAAACAGGTTTTCTGCATTGTGCCATAACTTTGCAGGGAAGCTTCAGAACATGAAATTTCCACGTCCCACTATAGCAGAAAGGGTCTTTCTAGTAGTTGCACATCAAATCTAAGCTGTCTGAAGTGTTTTTCGAATGTTATCAACATTTTTACGTTTGGCGTTCCAGAATCGACCTTATCTCAGGCTGAAAACGGGTTGTCTGCATTGTGCCATAACTTTGCATGGAAGCTTCAGAACATGAAATTTTAACCTCCCACTACAGCAGAAAGGGTCTTTCTAGTAGTTGCACATCAAATCTAAGCTGTCTGATGTGTTTTACCAAAGTGATCAACATTTTTATGTTTGGCGTTGCGGAATCGACCTTATCTCAGGATGAAAAATCGTTTTCTGCATTGTCCCATAACTTTCCAGGGAAGCTTCAGAACATGATATTTTGACGTCCCACTATAGCAGAAAGGGTCTTTCTAGTAGTTGCACATCAAATCTAAGCTGTCTGAGGTGTTGTTCCAAAGTGATCAACATTTTTACGTTTGGCGTTTCGGAACCCACCTTATCTCAGGCTGAAAACGTGTTTTCTGCATTGTGCCATAACTTCTCAGGGAAACTTCAGAACATGAAATGTTCACCTCCCACTATAGCAGAAAGGGTCTTTCTGGTAGTTGCACATCAAATCTAAGCTGTCTGAAGTGTTTTTCCAAAGTTATCAACATTTTTATATTTGGCGTTCCGGAATCGACCTTATCTCAGGCTGAAAACGCGTTTTCTGCATTGTGCCATAACTTTGCAGGGAAGCTTCAGAACAAGAATTTTTCACCTCCCACTATAGCAGAAAGGGTCTTTCTAGTAGTTGCACATCAAATCTAAGCTGTCTGAAGTGTTTTTCGAAAGTTATCAACATTTTTATGTTTGGCGTTCCTAAACCCACCTTATCTCAAGCTGAAAACGCGTTTTCTGCATTGTGCCATAACTTTGCATGGAAGCTTCAGAACATGAAATTTTCACCCCCCACTAAAGCAGAAAGGGTCTTTCTCGTAGTTGCTCATCAAATCTAAGCAGTCTGAAGTGTTTTTCGAAGGTTCTGAACATTTTTATGTTTGCCGTTCCAGAATCGACCTTATTTCAGGCTAAAAAAGCGTTTTCTGCATTGGGCCATTACTTTGCATGGAAGCTTCCGAACATGAAATTTTAACCTCCCACTATTGCAGAAAGGGTCTTTCTCGTCGTTGCACATCAAATCTAAGCTGTCTGAAGTGTTGTTCCAAAGTGATCAACATTTTTACGTTTGGCGTTTCGGAACCCACCTTATCTCAGGCTGAAAACGTGTTTTCTGCATTGTGCCATAACTTCTCAGGGAAGCATCAGAACATGAAATGTTCACCTCCCACTATAGCAGAAAGGGTCTTTCTAGTAGTTGCACATCAAATCTAAGCTGTCTGAAGTGTTTTTCCAAAGTTATCAACATTTTTATGTTTGGCGTTCCTAAACCCACCTTATCTCAAGCTGAAAACGCGTTTTCTGCATTGTGCCATAACTTTGCATGGAAGCTTCAGAACATGAAATTTTCACCTCCCACTAAAGCAGAAAGGGTCTTTCTCGTAGTTGCTCATCAAATCTAAGCAGTCTGAAGTGTTTTTCGAAGGTTATGAACATTTTTATGTTTGCCGTTCCAGAATCGACCTTATTTCAGGCTAAAAAAGCGTTTTCTGCATTGGGCCATTACTTTGCATGGAAGCTTCCGAACATGAAATTTTAACCTCCCACTATTGCAGAAAGGGTCTTTCTCATCGTTGCACATCAAATCTAAGCTGTCTGAAGTGTTGTTCCAAAGTGATCAACATTTTTACGTTTGGCGTTTCGGAACCCACCTTATCTCAGGCTGAAAACGTGTTTTCTGCATTGTGCCATAACTTCTCAGGGAAGCTTCAGAACATGAAATGTTCACCTCCCACTATAGCAGAAAGGGTCTTTCAAGTAATTGTACATCAAATCTAAGCTGTCTGAAGTGTTTTTCCAAAGTTATCAACATTTTTATGTTTGGCGTTCCGGAACCCACCTTATCTCAGGCTTTAAAACGCGTTTTCTGCATTGTGCCATAACTTTGCAGGGAAGCTTCAGAACAAGAAATTTTAACCTGCCACAATAGCAGAAGGGGTCTTTCTCGTAGTTGCATATCAAATCTAAGCTGTCTGAAGTGTTTTTCCAAAGTTATCAACATTTTTATGCTTGGCGTTCCTGAACCCACCTTATCTCAGGCTGAAAACAGGTTTTCTGCATTGTGCCATAACTTTGCAGGGAAGCTTCAGAACATGAAATTTCCACGTCCCACTATAGCAGAAAGGGTCTTTCTAGTAGTTGCACATCAAATCTAAGCTGTCTGAAGTGTTTTTCGAATGTTATCAACATTTTTACGTTTGGCGTTCCAGAATCGACCTTATCTCAGGCTGAAAACGGGTTGTCTGCATTGTGCCATAACTTTGCATGGAAGCTTCAGAACATGAAATTTTAACCTCCCACTACAGCAGAAAGGGTCTTTCTAGTAGTTGCACATCAAATCTAAGCTGTCTGATGTGTTTTACCAAAGTGATCAACATTTTTATGTTTGGCGTTGCGGAATCGACCTTATCTTAGTCTGAAAACGCGTTTTACACATTGTGCAATAACTTTGCAGGGAAGCTTCAGAACATGAAATGTTCACATCCCACTATAGCAGAAACGGTCTTTCTAGTAGTTGCATATCAAATCTAAGCTGTCTGAAGTGTTTTTCGAAAGTTATCAACATTTTTATGTTTGGCGTTCCGGAATCGACCTTATCTCAGGCTGAAAACGCGTTTTACGCATTGTGCCATAACTTTGCGGGGAAGCTTCAGAACATGAAATGTTCACCTCCCACTATAGCAGAAAGGGTCTTTCTAGTAGTTGCACATCAAATCTAAGCTGTCTGAAGTGTTTTTCCAAAGTTATCAACATTTTTATATTTGGCGTTCCGGAATCGACCTTATCTCAGGCTGAAAACGCGTTTTCTGCATTGTGCCATAACTTTGCAGGGAAGCTTCAGAACATGAATTTTTCACCTCCCACTATAGCAGAAAGGGTCTTTCTAGTAGTTGCACATCAAATCTAAGCTGTCTGAAGTGTTTTTCGAAAGTTATCAACATTTTTATGTTTGGCGTTCCTAAACCCACCTTACCTCAAGCTGAAAACGCGTTTTCTGCATTGTGCCATAACTTTGCATGGAAGCTTCAGAACATGAAATTTTCACCTCCCACTAAAGCAGAAAGGGTCTTTCTCGTAGTTGCTCATCAAATCTAAGCAGTCTGAAGTGTTTTTCGAAGGTTCTGAACATTTTTATGTTTGCCGTTCCAGAATCGACCTTATTTCAGGCTAAAAAAGCGTTTTCTGCATTGGGCCATTACTTTGCATGGAAGCTTCCGAACATGAAATTTTAACCTCCCACTATTGCAGAAAGGGTCTTTCTCGTCGTTGCACATCAAATCTAAGCTGTCTGAAGTGTTGTTCCAAAGTGATCAACATTTTTACGTTTGGCGTTTCGGAACCCACCTTATCTCAGGCTGAAAACGTGTTTTCTGCATTGTGCCATAACTTCTCAGGGAAGCATCAGAACATGAAATGTTCACCTCCCACTATAGCAGAAAGGGTCTTTCTAGTAGTTGCACATCAAATCTAAGCTGTCTGAACTGTTTTTCCAAAGTTATCAACATTTTTATGTTTGGCGTTCCTAAACCCACCTTATCTCAAGCTGAAAACGCGTTTTCTGCATTGTGCCATAACTTTGCATGGAAGCTTCAGAACATGAAATTTTCACCTCCCACTAAACCAAAAGGGTCTTTCTCGTAGTTGCTCATCAAATCTAAGCAGTCTGAAGTGTTTTTCGAAGGTTATGAACATTTTTATGTTTGCCGTTCCAGAATCGACCTTATTTCAGGCTAAAAAAGCGTTTTCTGCATTGGGCCATTACTTTGCATGGAAGCTTCCGAACATGAAATTTTAACCTCCCACTATTGCAGAAAGGGTCTTTCTCATCGTTGCACATCAAATCTAAGCTGTCTGAAGTGTTGTTCCAAAGTGATCAACATTTTTACGTTTGGCGTTTCGGAACCCACCTTATCTCAGGCTGAAAACGTGTTTTCTGCATTGTGCCATAACTTCTCAGGGAAGCTTCAGAACATCAAATGTTCACCTCCCACTATAGCAGAAAGGGTCTTTCAAGTAATTGTACATCAAATCTAAGCTGTCTGAAGTGTTTTTCCAAAGTTATCAACATTTTTATGTTTGGCGTTCCGGAACCCACCTTATCTCAGGCTTTAAAACGCGTTTTCTGCATTGTGCCATAACTTTGCAGGGAAGCTTCAGAACAAGAAATTTTAACCTGCCACAATAGCAGAAGGGGTCTTTCTCGTAGTTGCATATCAAATCTAAGCTGTCTGAAGTGTTTTTCCAAAGTTATCAACATTTTTATGCTTGGCGTTCCTGAACCCACCTTATCTCAGGCTGAAAACGGGTTGTCTGCATTGTGCCATAACTTTGCATGGAAGCTTCCGAACATGAAATTTTAACCTCCCACTACAGCAGAAAGGGTCTTTCTAGTAGTTGCACATCAAATCTAAGCTGTCTGATGTGTTTTACCAAAGTGATCAACATTTTTATGTTTGGCGTTGCGGAATCGACCTTATCTTAGTCTGAAAACGCGTTTTACACATTGTGCAATAACTTTGCAGGGAAGCTTCAGAACATGAAATGTTCACATCCCACTATAGCAGAAACGGTCTTTCTAGTAGTTGCATATCAAATCTAAGCTGTCTGAAGTGTTTTTCGAAAGTTATCAACATTTTTATGTTTGGCGTTCCGGAATCGACCTTATCTCAGGCTGAAAACGCGTTTTACGCATTGTGCCATAACTTTGCGGGGAAGCTTCAGAACATGAAATGTTCACCTCCCACTATAGCAGAAAGGGTCTTTCTCGTAGTTGCACATCAAATGTAAGCTGTATGAAGTGTTTTTCCAAAGTTATGAACATTTTTATGTTTTGCGTTCCGGAATCAACCTTATCTCAGGCTGAAAAAGCGTTTTCTGCATTGTGCCATAACTTTGCAGGGAAGCTTCAGAACATGAAATTTTCACCTCCCACTATACCAGAAAGGGTCTTTCTAGTAGTTGCACATCAAATCTAAGCTGTCTGAAGTGTTTTTCCAAAGTTATCAACGTTATTATATTTGGCGTTCCGGAATCGACCTTATCTCAGGCAGAAAATGCGTTTCCTGCATTGTGCCATAACTTTGCAGGGAAGCATCAGAAAATGAAATTTTCACGACCCACTATAGCAGAAAGGGTCTTTCTAGTAGTTGCACATCAAATCTAAGCTGTCTGAAGTGTTTTTCGAAAGTTATCAACATTTTTATTTTTGGCGTTCGGGAACCCACCTTATCTCAAGCTGAAGACGCGTGTTCTGCATTGTGCCATAACTTTGCAGGGAAGCTTCAGAACATGAAATTTTCACCTCCCACTGTAGCAGAAAGGGACTTTCTAGTAGTTGCACATCAAATCTAAGCTGTCTGAAGTGTTTTTCGAAAGTTATCAACATCTTTATGTTTGGCGTTCCGGAACCCACCTTATCTCAAGCTGAAAACGAGTTTTCTGCATTGTGCCATAACTTCTCAGGGAAGCTTCAGAACATGAAATGTTCACCTCCCACTATAGCAGAAAGGGTCTTTCTAGTAGTTGCACATCAAATCTAAGCAGTCTGAAGTGTTTTTCGAAAGTTATCAACATTTTTATGTTTGCCGTTTCAGAATCGACCTTATTTCAGGCTAAAAAAGCGTTGTCTGCATTGTGCCATTACTTTGCATGGAAGATTCCGAACATGAAATTTTGACCTCCCACTGTAGCAGAAAGGGTCTTTCCAGTAGTTGCACATCAAATCTAAGCTGTCTGAAGTGTTTTTCCAAAGTTATCAACATTTTTATGTTTGGCGTTCCTGAATTGACCTCATCTCAGGCTGAAAACAGGTTTTCTGCATTGTGCCATAACTTTGCAGGGAAGCTTCAGAACATGAAATTTTCACGTCCCACTATAGCAGAAAGGGTCTTTCTCGTAGTTGCACATCAAATCTAAGCTGTCTGAAGTGTTTTTCGAATGTTATCAACATTTTTATGTTTGGCGTTCCAGAATCGACCTTATCTCAGGCTGAAAACGGGTTGTCTGCATTGTGTCATAACTTTGCATGGAAGCTTCCGAACATGAAATTTTAACCTCCCACTATAGCAGAAAGGGTCTTTCTAGTAGTTGCACATCAAATCTAAGCTGTCTGATGTGTTTTACCAAAGTTATCAACATTTTTATGTTTGGCCTTCCAGAATCGACCTAATCGTAGTCTGAAAAAGCGTTTCACACATTGTGCAATAACTTTGCAGGGAAGCTTGACAACATGAAATGTTCACATCCCACTATAGCAGAAACGGTCTTTCTCGTAGTTGCACAACAAATCTAAGCTGTCTGAAGTGTTTTTCGAAAGTTATCAACATTTTTATGTTTGGCGTTCCGGAATCGACCTTATCTCAGGCTGAAAACGCGTTTTACGCATTGTGCCATAACTTTGCGGGGAAGCTTCAGAACATGAAATGTTCACCTCCCACTATAGCAGAAAGGGTCTTTCTTGTAGTTGCACATCAAATGTAAGCTGTCTGAAGTGTTTTTCCAAAGTTATGAACATTTTTATGTTTTGCGTTCCGGAATCAAACTTATCTCAGGCTGAAAAGGCGTTTTCTGCATTGTGCCATAACTTTGCAGGGAAGCTTCAGAACTTGAAATTTTCACCTCCCACTATACCAGAAAGGGTCTTTCTAGTAGTTGCACATCAAATCTAAGCTGTCTGACGTGTTTTTCCAAAGTTATCAACATATTTTTGTTGGGCGTTCCGGAATCGACCTTATCTCAGGCTGAAAACGCTTTTTACGCATTGTGCCATAACTTTGCAGGGAAGCTTCAAAAAATGAAATTTTCACGTCCCACTATACCAGAAAGGGTCTTTCTTGTAGTTGCACATCAAATCTAAGCTGTCTGAAGTGTTTTTCGAAAGTTATCAACATCTTTATGTTTGGCGTTCCGGAACCCACCTTATCTCAAGCTGAAAACGAGTTTTCTGCATTGTGCCATAACTTCTCAGGGAAGCTTCAGAACATGAAATGTTCACCTCCCACTATAGCAGAAAGGGTCTTTCTAGTAGTTGCACATCAAATCTAAGCTGTCTGATGTGTTTTTCCAAAGTTATCAACATTTTTATGTTTGGCGTTCCGGAACCCACCTTATCTCAAGCTGAAAACGCCTTTTCCGCATTGTGCCATAACTTTGCATGGAAGCTTCAGAACATGAAATGTTCACCTCCCACTATAGCAGAAAGGGTCTTTCTAGTAGTTGCACATCAAATCTAAGCTGTCTGAAATGTTTTTCGAAAGTTATCAACATTTTTATGTTTGGCGTTCCGGAACCCACCTTATCTCAAGCTGAAAACGCATTTTCCGCATTGTGCCATAACTTCTCAGGGAAGCTTCAGAACATGAAATGTTCACCTCCCACTATAGCAGAAAGGGTCTTTCTAGTAGTTGCACATCAAATCTAAGCTGTCTGAAGTGTTGTTCCAAAGTAATCAACATTTTTATGTTTGGCGTTCCGGAATCGACCTTATCTCAGGCTGAAAACGCGTTTTACGCATTGTGCCATAACTTTGCGGGGAAGCTTCAGAACATGAAATGTTCACCTCCCACTATAGCAGAAAGGGTCTTTCTTGTAGTTGCACATCAAATGTAAGCTGTCTGAAGTGTTTTTCCAAAGTTATGAACATTTTTATGTTTTGCGTTCCGGAATCAAACTTATCTCAGGCTGAAAAGGCGTTTTCTGCATTGTGCCATAACTTTGCAGGGAAGCTTCAGAACTTGAAATTTTCACCTCCCACTATACCAGAAAGGGTCTTTCTAGTAGTTGCACATCAAATCTAAGCTGTCTGACGTGTTTTTCCAAAGTTATCAACATATTTTTGTTGGGCGTTCCGGAATCGACCTTATCTCAGGCTGAAAACGCTTTTTACGCATTGTGCCATAACTTTGCAGGGAAGCTTCAAAAAATGAAATTTTCACGTCCCACTATACCAGAAAGGGTCTTTCTTGTAGTTGCACATCAAATCTAAGCTGTCTGAAGTGTTTTTCGAAAGTTATCAACATCTTTATGTTTGGCGTTCCGGAACCCACCTTATCTCAAGCTGAAAACGAGTTTTCTGCATTGTGCCATAACTTCTCAGGGAAGCTTCAGAACATGAAATGTTCACCTCCCACTATAGCAGAAAGGGTCTTTCTAGTAGTTGCACATCAAATCTAAGCTGTCTGATGTGTTTTTCCAAAGTTATCAACATTTTTATGTTTGGCGTTCCGGAACCCACCTTATCTCAAGCTGAAAACGCCTTTTCCGCATTGTGCCATAACTTTGCATGGAAGCTTCAGAACATGAAATGTTCACCTCCCACTATAGCAGAAAGGGTCTTTCTAGTAGTTGCACATCAAATCTAAGCTGTCTGAAATGTTTTTCGAAAGTTATCAACATTTTTATGTTTGGCGTTCCGGAACCCACCTTATCTCAAGCTGAAAACGCATTTTCCGCATTGTGCCATAACTTCTCAGGGAAGCTTCAGAACATGAAATGTTCACCTCCCACTATAGCAGAAAGGGTCTTTCTAGTAGTTGCACATCAAATCTAAGCTGTCTGAAGTGTTGTTCCAAAGTAATCAACATTTTTATGTTGGGCGTTCGGGAATCGACCTTATCTCAGGCTGAAAACGCGTTTTCTGCATTGAGCCATAACTTTGCAGGGAAGCTTCAGAACATGAAATTTTCACCTCCCACTGTAGCAGAAAGGGACTTTCTAGTAGTTGCACATCAAATCTAAGCTGTCTGAAGTGTTTTACCAAAGTTATCAACATATTTTTGTTGGGCGTTCCGGAATCGACCTTATCTCAGGCTGAAAACGCTTTTTACGCATTGTGCCATAACTTTGCAGGGAAGCTTCAGAAAATGAAATTTTCACGCCCCACTATACCAGAAAGGGTCTTTCTTGTAGTTGCACATCAAATCTAAGCTGTCTGAAGTGTTTTTAAAAAGTTATCAACATTTTTATGTTTGGCGTTCCGGAACCCACCTTATCTCAAGTTGAAAACGCGTTTTCTGCATTGTGCCATAACTTTGCGGGGAAGCTTCAGAACATGAAATTTTCACGTCCCACTATAGCAGAAAGGGTCTTTCTAGTAGTTGCACATCAAATCTAAGCTGTCTGAAGTGTTTTTCGAAAGTTATCAACATTTTTATGTTTGGCGTTCCGGAACCCACCTTATCTCAAGCTGAAAACGCGTTTTCTGCATTGTGCCATAACTTCTCAGGGAAGCTTCAGAAAATGAAATTTTCACCTCCCACTATAGCAGAAAGGGTCTTTCTAGCAGTTGCACATCAAATCTAAGCTGTCTGAAGTGTTGTTCCAAATTAATCAACATTTTTATGTTGGGCGTTCGGGAATCGAGCTTATCTCAGGCTAAAAACGCGTTTTACGCATTGTGCCATAACTTTGCAGGGAAGGTTCAGAAAATGAAATTTTCACGTACCACTATAGCAGAAAGGGTCATCCAAGTAGTTGCACATCAAATCTAAGCTGTCTGAAGTGTTTTTCGAAAGTTATCAACATTTTTATGTTTGGCGTCCCGGAACCCACCTTATCTCAAGCTGAAAACGCGTGTTCAGCATTGTGCCATAACCTTGCAGGGAAGCTTCAGAACATGAAATTTTCACCTCCCACTATAGCAGAAAAGGTCTCTTTCTAGTAGTTGCACATCAAATCGAAGCTGTCTGATGTGTTTTTCCAAAGTTATCAACATTTTTATGTTTGGCGTTTCGGAAACCACCTTATCTCAGGCTGATAATGCGTTTTCTGCATTGTGCCATAACTTTGCAGGGAAGCTTCAGAACATGAAATGTTCACCTCCCACTATAGCAGAAAGGGTCTTTCTAGTAGTTACACTTCAAATATAAGCTGTCTGAAGTGTTTCTCGAAAGTTATCAACATTTTTATATTTGGCGTTCCAGAATCGACCTTATTTCAGGCTAAAAAAGCATTTTCTGCATTGTGCCATAACTTTGCAAGGAAGCTTAAGAACATGAAATTTTCACCTCCCACTTTAGCAGAAAGGGTCTTTCTAGTAGTTGCACATCAAATCTAAGCTGTCTGAAGTGTTTTTCGAAAGTTATCAACATTTTTATGTTTGGCGGTCCGGAATCAACCTTATCTCAAGCTGAAAACGCGTTTTCTGCATTGTGCCATAACTTTGCATTGAAGCTTCAGAACATGAAATTTTCACCTCCCACAATAGCAGAAAGGGTCTTTCTCGTAGTTGCTCATCAAATCTAAGCAGTCTGAAGTGTTTTTCGAAAGTTATCAACATTTTTATGTTTGCCGTTCCAGAATCGACCTTATTTCAGGCTAAAAAAGCGTTGTCTGCAATGTGCCATTACTTTGCATGGAAGCTTCCGAACATGAAATTTTAACCTCCCACTATAGCAGAAAGGGTCTTTCTCGTCGTTGCACATCAAATCTAAGCTGTCTGAAGTGTTGTTCCAAAGTGATCAACATTTTTACGTTTGGCGTTTCGGAACCCACCTTATCTCAGGCTGAAAACGTGTTTTCTGCGTTGTGCCATAACTTCTCAGGGAACCTTCAGAACATGAAATGTTCACCTCCCACTATAGCAGATAGGGTCTTTCTAGTAGTTGCACATCAAATCTAAGCTGTCTGAAGTGTTTTTGCAAAGTTATCAACATTTTTATGTTTGGCGTTCCGGAACCCTCCTTATCTCAGGCTGAAAACGGGTTTTCTGCATTGTGCCATAACTTTGCAGGGAAGCTTCAGAAAATGAAATTTTCACCTCCCACTATAGCAGAAAGGGTTTTTCTAGTAGTTGCACATCAAATCTAAGCTGTCTGAAGTGTTTTTCCAAAGTTATCAACATTTTTATGTTTGGCGTCCCGGAATCGACCTTATCTCAGGCTGAAAACGCGATTCACGCATTCTGCATTAACTTTGCAGGGAATCTTCAGAACATGAAATTTTCATATCCCACTATTGCAGAAAGGGTCTTTCTAGTAGTTGCACATCAAATCTAAGCTGTCTGACGTGTTTTTCGAAAGTTTTCATCATTTTTATATTTGGCGTTCCTGAATCGACCTTATCTCAGGCTGAATACGCGTTTTCTGCATTGTGCCATAACTTTGCAGGGAAGCTTCAGAACAAGAAATTTTCAACTCCCACTACAGCAGAATGGGTCTTTCTAGTAGTTGCACGTCAAATCTAACCTGTCTGAAGTGTTTTTCCAAAGTTATCAACATTTTTATGTTTGGCATTCCAGAATCGACCTTATCTCAGGCTGAAAACGCGTTTTACTCATCGTGCCATAACTTTGCAGGGAAGCTTCAGAAAATGAAATTTTCACGCCCCACTATGCCAGAAAGGGTCTTTCTTGTAGTTGCACATCAAATCTAAGCTGTCTGAAGTGTTTTTCGAAAGTTATCAACATCTTTATGTTTGGCGTTCCGGAACCCACCTTATCTCAAGCTGAAAACGAGTTTTCTGCATTGTGCCATAACTTCTCAGGGAAGCTTTAGAACATGAAACGTTCACCTCCCACTATAGCAGAAATGGTCTTTCTAGTAGTTGCACATCAAATCTAAGCTGTCTGAAGTGTTTTTCGAAAGTTATCAACATTTTTATGTTTGCCGTTCCAGAATCGACCTTATTTCAGGCTAAAAAAGCATTTTCTGCATTGTGCCATAACTTTGCAAGGAAGCTTAAGAACATGAAATTTTCACCTCCCACTTTAGCAGAAAGGGTCTTTCTAGTAGTTGCACATCAAATCTAAGCTGTCTGAAGTGTTTTTCGAAAGTTATCAACATTTTTATGTTTGGCGGTCCGGAATCAACCTTATCTCAAGCTGAAAACGCGTTTTCTGCATTGTGCCATAACTTTGCATTGAAGCTTCCGAACATGAAATTTTCACCTCCCACTATAGCAGAAAGGGTCTTTCTCGTAGTTGCTCATCAAATCTAAGCAGTCTGAAGTGTTTTTCGAAAGTTATCAACATTTTTATGTTTGCCGTTCCAGAATCGACCTTATTTCAGGCTAAAAAAGCGTTGTCTGCATTGTGCCATTACTTTGCATGGAAGCTTCCGAACATGAAATTTTAACCTCCCACTATAGCAGAAAGGGTCTTTCTCGTCGTTGCACATCAAATCTAAGCTGTCTGAAGTGTTGTTCCAAAGTGATCTACATTTTTACGTTTGGCGTTTCGGAACCCACCTTATCTCAGGCTGAAAACGTGTTTTCTGCATTGTGCCATAACTTCTCAGGGAAGCTTCAGAACATGAAATGTTCACCTCCCACTATAGCAGAAAGGGTCTTTCTAGTAGTTGCACATCAAATCTAAGCTGTCTGAAGTGTTTTTCCAAAGTTATCAACATTTTTATGTTTGGCGTTCCGGAACCCTCCTTATCTCAGGCTGAAAATGGGTTTTCTGCATTGTGCCATAACTTTGCAGGGAAGCTTCAGAACATGAAATGTTCACCTCCCACTATAGCAGAAAGGGTCTTTCTAGTAGTTGCACATCAAATCTAAGCTGTCTGAAGTGTTTTTCCAAAGTTATCAACATTTTTATGTTTGGCGTTCCGGAATCGACCTTATCTCAAGCTGAAAACGCGTTTTCTGCATTGTGCCATAACTTTGCATGGAAGCTTCAGAACATGAAATTTTCACCTCCCACTAAAGCAGAAAGGGTCTTTCTCGTAGTTGCTCATCAAATCTAAGCAGTCTGAAGTGTTTTTCGAAAGTTATCAACATTTTTATGTTTGCCGTTCCAGAATCAACCTTATTTCAGGCTGAAAACGCGTTTTCTGCATTGTGCCATAACTTTGCAGGGAAGCTTCAGAACATGAAATTTTGACCTCCCAATATAGCAGAAAGGGTCTATCTAGTAGTTGCACATCAAATCTAAGCTGTCTGAAGTGTTTTTCCAAAGTTATCAACATTTTTATGTTTGGCGTTCCGGAACCCACCTTATCTCAGGCTGAAAACGCGTTTTCTGCATTGTGCCATAACTTTGCAGGGAAGCTTCAGATCATGAAATGTTCACCTCCCACTATAGCAGAAAGGGTCTTTCTAGTAGTTGCACATCACATCTATGCTGTCTGAAGTGTTTTTCCAAAGTCATCAACATTTTTACGTTAGGCGTTCCGGAATCAACCTTATCTCAGGCTGAAAACGCGATTCACGCATTCTGCATTAACTTTGCAGGGAATCTTCAGAACATGTAATTTTCATATCCCACTATTGCAGAAAGGGTCTTTCTAGTAGTTGCACATCAAATCTAAGCTGTCTGACGTGTTTTTCGAAAGTTTTCATCATTTTTATATTTGGCGTTCCTGAATCGACCTTATCTCAGGCTGAATACGCGTTTTCTGCATTGTGCCATAACTTTGCAGGGAAGCTTCAGAACAAGAAATTTTCAACTCCCACTATAGCAGAAAGGGCCTTTCTAGTAGTTGCACGTCAAATCTATGCTGTCTGAAGTGTTTTTCCAAAGTCATCAACATTTTTACGTTAGGCGTTCCGGAATCAACCTTATCTCAGGCTGAAAACGCGTTTTACGCATTGTGCCATAACTTTGCAGGAAAGCTTCAGAACATGAAATTTTCAATTCCCACTAAAGCAGAAAGGGTCTATCTCCTACCTGCACATCATATCTAAGCTGTCTGGAGTGTTTTCTAGTAGTTGCACGTCAAATCTAAGCTATCTGAAGTGTTTTTCCAAAGTTATCAACATTTTTATGTTTGGCGTCCCGGAATCGACCTTATCTCAGGCTGAAAACGCGATTCACGCATTCTGCATTAACTTTGCAGGGAATCTTCAGAACATGAAATTTTCATATCCCACTATTGCAGAAAGGGTCTTTCTAGTAGTTGCAAATCAAATCTAAGCTGTCTGACGTGTTTTTCGAAAGTTTTCATCATTTTTATATTTGGCGTTCCTGAATCGACCTTATCTCAGGCTGAATACGCGTTTTCTGCATTGTGCCATAACTTTGCAGGGAAGCGTCAGAACATGAAATGTTCACCTCCCACAATAGCAGAAAGGGTCTTTCTCGTAGTTGCACATCAAATCTAAGCTGTCTGAAGTGTTTTTCGAAAGTTATCAACATTTTTATGTTTGGCGTTCGGGAACCCACCTTATCTCAAGCTGAAAACGCGTTTTCTGCATTGTGCCATAACTTTGCAGGGAAGCTTCAGAACATGAAATTTTCACCTCCCACTATAGCAGAAAGGGTCTTTCTCGTAGTTGCTCATCAAATCTAAGCAGTCTGAAGTGTTTTTCGAAAGTTATCAACATTTTTATGTTTGCCGTTCCAGAATCGACCTTATTTCAGGCTAAAAAAGCGTTGTCTGCATTGTGCCATTACTTTGCATGGAAGCTTCCGAACATGAAATTTTAACCTCCCACTATAGCAGAAAGGGTCTTTCTCGTCGTTGCACATCAAATCTAAGCTGTCTGAAGTGTTGTTCCAAAGTGATCTACATTTTTACGTTTGGCGTTTCGGAACCCACCTTATCTCAGGCTGAAAACGTGTTTTCTGCATTGTGCCATAACTTCTCAGGGAAGCTTCAGAACATGAAATGTTCACCTCCCACTATAGCAGAAAGGGTCTTTCTAGTAGTTGCACATCAAATCTAAGCTGTCTGAAGTGTTTTTCCAAAGTTATCAACATTTTTATGTTTGGCGTTCCGGAACCCTCCTTATCTCAGGCTGAAAATGGGTTTTCTGCATTGTGCCATAACTTTGCAGGGAAGCTTCAGAACATGAAATGTTCACCTCCCACTATAGCAGAAAGGGTCTTTCTAGTAGTTGCACATCAAATCTAAGCTGTCTGAAGTGTTTTTCCAAAGTTATCAACATTTTTATGTTTGGCGTTCCGGAATCGACCTTATCTCAAGCTGAAAACGCGTTTTCTGCATTGTGCCATAACTTTGCATGGAAGCTTCAGAACATGAAATTTTCACCTCCCACTAAAGCAGAAAGGGTCTTTCTCGTAGTTGCTCATCAAATCTAAGCAGTCTGAAGTGTTTTTCGAAAGTTATCAACATTTTTATGTTTGCCGTTCCAGAATCAACCTTATTTCAGGCTGAAAACGCGTTTTCTGCATTGTGCCATAACTTTGCAGGGAAGCTTCAGAACATGAAATTTTGACCTCCCAATATAGCAGAAAGGGTCTATCTAGTAGTTGCACATCAAATCTAAGCTGTCTGAAGTGTTTTTCCAAAGTTATCAACATTTTTATGTTTGGCGTTCCGGAACCCACCTTATCTCAGGCTGAAAACGCGTTTTCTGCATTGTGCCATAACTTTGCAGGGAAGCTTCAGATCATGAAATGTTCACCTCCCACTATAGCAGAAAGGGTCTTTCTAGTAGTTGCACATCACATCTATGCTGTCTGAAGTGTTTTTCCAAAGTCATCAACATTTTTACGTTAGGCGTTCCGGAATCAACCTTATCTCAGGCTGAAAACGCGATTCACGCATTCTGCATTAACTTTGCAGGGAATCTTCAGAACATGTAATTTTCATATCCCACTATTGCAGAAAGGGTCTTTCTAGTAGTTGCACATCAAATCTAAGCTGTCTGACGTGTTTTTCGAAAGTTTTCATCATTTTTATATTTGGCGTTCCTGAATCGACCTTATCTCAGGCTGAATACGCGTTTTCTGCATTGTGCCATAACTTTGCAGGGAAGCTTCAGAACAAGAAATTTTCAACTCCCACTATAGCAGAAAGGGCCTTTCTAGTAGTTGCACGTCAAATCTATGCTGTCTGAAGTGTTTTTCCAAAGTCATCAACATTTTTACGTTAGGCGTTCCGGAATCAACCTTATCTCAGGCTGAAAACGCGTTTTACGCATTGTGCCATAACTTTGCAGGAAAGCTTCAGAACATGAAATTTTCAATTCCCACTAAAGCAGAAAGGGTCTATCTCCTACCTGCACATCATATCTAAGCTGTCTGAAGTGTTTTCTAGTAGTTGCACGTCAAATCTAAGCTATCTGAAGTGTTTTTCCAAAGTTATCAACATTTTTATGTTTGGCGTCCCGGAATCGACCTTATCTCAGGCTGAAAACGCGATTCACGCATTCTGCATTAACTTTGCAGGGAATCTTCAGAACATGAAATTTTCATATCCCACTATTGCAGAAAGGGTCTTTCTAGTAGTTGCAAATCAAATCTAAGCTGTCTGACGTGTTTTTCGAAAGTTTTCATCATTTTTATATTTGGCGTTCCTGAATCGACCTTATCTCAGGCTGAATACGCGTTTTCTGCATTGTGCCATAACTTTGCAGGGAAGCGTCAGAACATGAAATGTTCACCTCCCACAATAGCAGAAAGGGTCTTTCTCGTAGTTGCACATCAAATCTAAGCTGTCTGAAGTGTTTTTCGAAAGTTATCAACATTTTTATGTTTGGCGTTCGGGAACCCACCTTATCTCAAGCTGAAAACGCGTTTTCTGCATTGTGCCATAACTTTGCAGGGAAGCTTCAGAACATGAAATTTTCACCTCCCACTGTAGCAGAAAGGGACTTTCTAGTAGTTGCACATCAAATCTAAGCTGTCTGAAGTGTTTTACCAAAGTTATCAACATATTTTTGTTGGGCGTTCCGGAATCGACCTTATCTCAGGCTGAAAACGCGTTTTACGCATTGTGCCATAACTTTGCTGGGAAGCTTCAGAAAATGAAATTTTCACGCCCCACTATACCAGAAAGGGTCTTTCTTGTAGTTGCACATCAAATCTAAGCTGTCTGAAGTGTTTTTCGAAAGTTATCAACATCTTTATGTTTGGCGTTCCGGAACCCACCTTATCTCAAGCTGAAAACGAGTTTTCTGCATTGTGCCATAACTTCTCAGGGAAGCTTTAGAACATGAAACGTTCACCTCCCACTATAGCAGAAATGGTCTTTCTAGTAGTTGCACATCAAATCTAAGCTGTCTGAAGTGTTTTACCAAAGTTATCAACATATTTTTGTTGGGCGTTCCGGAATCGACCTTATCTCAGGCTGAAAACGCGTTTTACGCATTGTGCCATAACTTTGCTGGGAAGCTTCAGAACATGAAATTTTCACGCCCCACTATACCAGAAAGGGTCTTTCTTGTAGTTGCACATCAAATCTAAGCTGTCTGAAGTGTTTTTCGAAAGTTATCAACATCTTTATGTTTGGCGTTCCGGAACCCACCTTATCTCAAGCTGAAAACGAGTTTTCTGCATTGTGCCATAACTTCTCAGGGAAGCTTTAGAACATGAAACGTTCACCTCCCACTATAGCAGAAATGGTCTTTCTAGTAGTTGCACATCAAATCTAAGCTGTCTGAAGTGTTCTTCCAAAGTTAGCAACATTTTTACGCTTGCCGTTCCGGAACCCACCTTATCTCAGGCTGAAAACGCGTTTTCTGCGTTGTGCCATAACTTAGCAGGGAAGCTTCAGAACATGAAATTTTCACCTCCCACAATAGCCGAAAGGGTCTTTCTAGTAGTTGCACAACAAATCTAAGCTGTCTGAAGTGTTTTTAGAAAGTTATCAACATTTTTATGTTTGGTGTTCCGGAATCGACCTTATCTCTGGCTGAAAACGCGTTTTACCCATTGTTCCATAACTTTGCAGGGAAGCTTCAAAACAGCGAATTTTCAACTCCCACTATAGCAGAAGGGGTCTTTCTAGTAGTTGCACATCAAATCTAAGCTGTCTGAAGTGTTTTTCCAAAGTTATCAACATTTTTATGTTTGGCGTTCCGGAACCCACCTTATCTCAGGCTGTAAACGCGTTTTCTGCATTGTGCCATAACTTTGGAGGGAAGCCTCAGAACATGAAATTTTTACCTGCCACTATAGCAGAAAGGGTTCTTCTAGTCGATGCACATCAAATCTAACCTGTCTGAAGTGTTTTTCCAAAGTCATCAACATTCTTATGTTTGGCGTTCCGGAATCAACCTTATCTCAGGCTGAAAACGCGTTTTCTGCATTGTGCCATCACTGTGCAGGAATGCTGCAGAATATGAATTTTTCACCTCTCACTATAACAGACAGGGTCTTTCTAGTAGTTGCACATCAAATCTAAGCTGTCTGAAGTGTTTTTCCAGAGTTATCAACATTTTTATGTTTGGCGTTCCGGAACCCACCTTTTCTCAGGCTGAAAACGCGTTTTCTGCATTGTGCCATAACTTTGCAGGGAAGCTTCAGAACATGAAATTTTAACCTCCCACAATAGCATAAAGGGTCTTTCTAATAGTTGCACGTCAAATCTAATCTGTCTGAAGTGTTTTTCGAAAGTTATCAACATTTTTATGTTTGGCGTTCCGGAACCCACCTTATCTCAGGCTGAAAATGCGTTTTCTGCATTGTGCCATAACTTTGCTGGGGAGCTTCAGAACATGAAATTTTAACCTCCCACTGTAGCAGAAAGGGTCTTTCTAGTAGTTGCACATCAAATCTAAGCTGTCTGAAGTGTTTGTCCAAAGTTATCAACATTTTTATGTTTGGCGTTCCGGAATCGACCTTATCTCTGGCTGACAACGCGTTTTACGCATTGTGCCATAACTTTGGAGGGAAGCTTCAGAACATCGAATTTTCACCACCCACTATATCAGAAAGGGTCTTTCTAATAGTTGGACATCAAATCTAAGCAGTCTGAGGTGTTTTCCCGAAGTTATCAACATTTTTATGTTTGCCGTACCGGAATCGACCTTATCTCAGGCTGAAAACGCGTTTTCTGCATTGTGCCATAACTTTGCAGGGAAGCTTCAGAACATGAAATTTTAATCTTGCGCTAGAGCAGAAAAGGTCTTTCTAGTAGTTGTATATCAAATCTAAGCTGTCTGAAGTGTTTTTCCAAAGTTATCAACATTTTAATGTTTAACGTGCCGGAACCCACCTTATCTCAGGCTGAAAACGCGTTTTCTACATTGTGCCATAACTTTGCCGGGAAGCTACAGAACATGAAATTTTAACCTCCCACAATAGCATAAAGGGTCTTTCTAGTAGTTGCACATCAAATCTAAGCTGTCTGAATAGTTTTTCCAAAGTTATCAACATTTTTATGTTTGGCGTTCCGGAATCGACCTTATCTCAGGCTGAAAACGCGTTTTCGGAATTGTGCCATATCTTTGCCGGGAAGCTTCGGAACATGAAATTTTCACATCCCACTATAGCAGAAAGGGTCTTTCTAGTAGTTGCACATCAAATCTAAGCTGTCTGAAGTGTTTTTCCAGTATTATCAACATTTTTATGTTTGGCGTTCCGGAATCAACCTTATCTCAGGCTCTAAACGCTTTTTTTGCATTGTGCCATAACTTTGGAGGGAAGCTTCAGAACTTGAAATTTTAACCTCCCACTGTAGCAGAAAGGGTCATTCTAGTAGTTGCACATCAAATCTAAGCTGTCTGTAGTGTTTTTCGAAAGATATCAACATTTTTATGTTTGGCGTTCCGGATCGCACCTTATTGAAAACGCCTTTACTGCATTGTGCCATAACTTTGCAGGGAAGTTTCAGAACATGAAATTTACACCTCCCACTATAGCCGAAATGTTCTTTCTAGTAGTTGCACATCAAATCTAAGATGTCTGAAGTGTTTTTCGAAAGTTATCAACATTTATATGTTTGGCGTTCCGGAACCCACCTTATCTCAAGCTGAAAACGCGTTTTCTGCATTGTGCCATAACTTTGCAGGGAGGCTTCAGAACATGAAATGTTCACCTCCCACTATAGCAGAAAGGGTCTTTCTAGTAGTTGCACATCAAATATAAGCTGTCTGAAGTGTTTTTCGAAAGTTATCAACATTTTTATGTTTCGCGTTCCAGAATCGACCTTATCTCAGGCTGAGAACGCATTGTCTGCATTGTGCCATAACTTTGCATGGAAGCTTCCGAACATGAAATTTTAACCTCCCACTATAGCAGAAAGGGTCTTTCTAGTAGTTGCACATCAAATCTAAGCTGTCTGAAGTGTTTTTCGAAAGTTATCAACATTTTTATGTTTAGCGTTCCGGAACCCACCTTATCTCAGGCTGAAAACAGGTTTTCTGCATTGTGACATAACTTTGCAGGGAAGCTTCAGAACATGAAATGTTCACCTCCCACTATGGCAGAAAGGGTCTTTCTAGTAGTTGCACATCAAATCTAAGCTGTCTGAAGTGTTTTTCGAAAGTTAACAACATTTTTATGTTTCGCGTTCCAGAATCGACCTTATCTCAGGCTGAAAACGCGTTTTCTGCATTGTGCCATAACTTTTCATGGAAGCTTCAGAACATGAAATTTTCACGTCCCACTATAGCAGAAAGGGTCTTTCTAGTATTTGCACATCAAATCTAAGCTGTCTGATGTGTTTTTCGAAAGTTATCAACATTTTTATGTTTGGCGTTCCGGAACCCACCTTATCTCAAGCTGAAAAAGGGTTTTCTTCATTGTGCCATAACTTTGCAGGGATGCTTCAGAACATGAAATTTTAACCTCCCACAATAGCATAAAGGGTCTTTCTAATAGTTGCACGTCAAATCTAATCTGTCCTAAGTGTTTTTCGAAAGTTATCAACATTTTTATGTTTGGCGTTCCGGAACCCACCTTATCTCAGGCTGAAAATGCGTTTTCTGCATTGTGCCATAACTTTGCTGGGGAGCTTCAGAACATGAAATTTTAACCTCCCACTGTAGCAGAAAGGGTCTTTCTAGTAGTTGCACATCAAATCTAAGCTGTCTGAAGTGTTTGTCCAAAGTTATCAACATTTTTATGTTTGGCGTTCCGGAATCGACCTTATCTCTGGCTGACAACGCGTTTAACGCATTGTGCCATAACTTTGGAGGGAAGCTTCAGAACATCGAATTTTCACCACCCACTATATCAGAAAGGGTCTTTCTAATAGTTGGACATCAAATCTAAGCAGTCTGAGGTGTTTTCCCGAAGTTATCAACATTTTTATGTTTGCCGTACCGGAATCGACCTTATCTCAGGCTGAAAACGCGTTTTCTGCATTGTGCCATAACTTTGCAGGGAAGCTTCAGAACATGAAATTTTAATTTTGCGCTAGAGCAGAAAAGGTCTTTCTAGTAGTTGTATATCAAATCTAAGCTGTCTGAAGTGTTTTTCCAAAGTTATCAACATTTTAATGTTTAACGTGCCGGAACCCACCTTATCTCAGGCTGAAAACGCGTTTTCTACATTGTGCCATAACTTTGCCGGGAAGCTACAGAACATGAAATTTTAACCTCCCACAATAGCATAAAGGGTCTTTCTAGTAGTTGCACATCGAATCTAAGCTGTCTGAATAGTTTTTCCAAAGTTATCAACATTTTTATGTTTGGCGTTCCGGAATCGACCTTATCTCAGGCTGAAAACGCGTTTTCGGAATTGTGCCATATCTTTGCCGGGAAGCTTCGGAACATGAAATTTTCACATCCCACTATAGCAGAAAGGGTCTTTCTAGTAGTTGCACATCAAATCTAAGCTGTCTGAAGTGTTTTTCCAGTATTATCAACATTTTTATGTTTGGCGTTCCGGAATCAACCTTATCTCAGGCTCTAAACGCTTTTTTGCATTGTGCCATAACTTTGGAGGGAAGCTTCAGAACTTGAAATTTTAACCTCCCACTGTAGCAGAAAGGGTCATTCTAGTAGTTGCACATCAAATCTAAGCTGTCTGTAGTGTTTTTCGAAAGATATCAACATTTTTATGTTTGGCGTTCCGGATCGCACCTTATTGAAAACGCCTTTACTGCATTGTGCCATAACTTTGCAGGGAAGTTTCAGAACATGAAATTTACACCTCCCACTATAGCCGAAATGTTCTTTCTAGTAGTTGCACATCAAATCTAAGATGTCTGAAGTGTTTTTCGAAAGTTATCAACATTTATATGTTTGGCGTTCCGGAACCCACCTTATCTCAAGCTGAAAACGCGTTTTCTGCATTGTGCCATAACTTTGCAGGGAGGCTTCAGAACATGAAATGTTCACCTCCCACTATAGCAGAAAGGGTCTTTCTAGTAGTTGCACATCAAATATAAGCTGTCTGAAGTGTTTTTCGAAAGTTATCAACATTTTTATGTTTCGCGTTCCAGAATCGACCTTATCTCAGGCTGAGAACGCATTGTCTGCATTGTGCCATAACTTTGCATGGAAGCTTCCGAACATGAAATTTTAACCTCCCACTATAGCAGAAAGGGTCTTTCTAGTAGTTGCACATCAAATCTAAGCTGTCTGAAGTGTTTTTCGAAAGTTATCAACATTTGTATGTTTAGCGTTCCGGAACCCACCTTATCTCAGGCTGAAAACAGGTTTTCTGCATTGTGACATAACTTTGCAGGGAAGCTTCAGAACATGAAATTTTCCCGTCCCACTATAGCAGAAAGGGTCTTTCTAGTAGTTGCACAACAAATCTAAGCTGTCTGAAGTGTTTTTCGAAAGTTATCAACATTTTTATGTTTGGCGTTCCGGAATCGACCTTATCTCAAGCTGAAAACGCGTTTTCTGCATTGTGCCATAACTTTGCAGGGAAGCTTCAGAACATGTAATGTTCACCTCCCACTATGGCAGAAAGGGTCTTTCTAGTAGTTGCACATCAAATCTAAGCTGTCTGAAGTGTTTTTCGAAAGTTAACAACATTTTTATGTTTCGCGTTCCAGAATCGACCTAATCTCAGGCTGAAAACGCGTTTTCTGCATTGTGCCATAACTTTTCATGGAAGCTTCAGAACATGAAATTTTCACGTCCCACTATAGCAGAAAGGGTCTTTCTAGTATTTGCACATCAAATCTAAGCTGTCTGATGTGTTTTTCGAAAGTTATCAACATTTTTATGTTTGGCGTTCCGGAACCCACCTTATCTCAAGCTGAAAAAGGGTTTTCTTCATTGTGCCATAACTTTGCAGGGATGCTTCAGAACATGAAATTTTCACCTCCCACTATAGCACAAAGGGTCTTTCTAGTAGTTGCATATCAAATCTAAGCATTCTCAAGTGTTTTTCGAAAGTTATCAACATTTTTATGTTTGGCGTTCCGGAACCCACCTTATCTCAAGCTGAAAACGCGTTTTCTGCATTGTGCCATAACTTTGCAGGGAAGCTTCAGAACATGAAATTTTCACGTCCCACTATAGTAGAAAATGTCATTCTAGTAGTTGCATATCAAATCTAAGCTGTCTGAAGTGTTTTTCGAAAGTTATCAACATTTTTATATTTGGCGTTCCGGAACGCACCTTATCTCAAGCTGAAAACGCGTTTTCTGCATTGTGCCATAACTTTGCAGGGAGGCTTCAGAACATGAAATTTTAACCTCCCACTATAGCAGAAAGGGTCCTTCTAGTAGTTGCACATCAAATGTAAGATGTCTGAAGTGTTTTCACAAAGTTATCAACATTTTTATGTTTGGCGTTCCGGAATCGACCTTATCTCAGGTAGAAAACGCTTTTTACGCTTTGAGCCATAACTTTGCAGGGAAGCTTCGGAAAATGAAATTTTCACCTCCCACTATAGCAGAAAGGGTTTTTCTAGTAGTTGCACGTCAAATCTAAGCTGTCTGAAGTGTTTTTCCAAAGTTATCAACATTCTTATGTTTGGCCTTTCGGAATCAACCTTATCTCAGGCTGAAAACGCATTTTCTGCATTGTGCCATAACTTTGCAAGGAAGATTCAGAACATGAATTTTTCACCTCCCACTATAGCAGAAAGGGTCTTTCTCGTATTTGCACATCTAATCTAAGCTGTCTGAAGTGTTTTTCGAAAGTTATCAACATTTCTATGTTTGGCGTTCCAGAATCCACCTTATCTGAAGCTGAAAACACGTTTTCTGCAATGTGCCATAACTTTGCAGGGAAGCTTCAGAACATGAAATGTTCACCTCCCTCTATAGCAGAAAGGGTCTTTCTAGTAGGTGCACATCAAATCTAAGCTGTCTGAAGTGTTTTTCGAAAGTTATCAACATTTTTATGTTTGGCGTTCCGGAATCCACCTTATCTGAAGCTGAAAACGCGTTTTCTGCAATGTGCCATAACTTTGCAGGGAAGCTTCAGAACATGAAATGTTCACCTCCCACTATAGCAGAAAGGGTCTTTCTCGTAGGTGCACATCAAATCTAAGCTGTCTGAAGTGTTTTTCCAAAGTTATCAACATTTTTATGTTTGGCGTTCCGGAACCCACCTTATCTCAGGCTGAAAACGCGTTTTCGGCATTGTGCCTTAACTTTGCAGGGAAGCTTCAGAACATGAAATTTTCACGTCCCACTATAGCAGAAAGGGTCTTTCTAGTAGTTGCACATCAAATCTAAGCTGTCTGAAGTGTTTTTCGAAAGTTATCAACATTTTTATGTTTGGCGTTCCGGAATCGACCTTATCTCAGGATGAAAAATCGTTTTCTGCATTGTCCCATAACTTTGCAGGGAAGATTCAGAACATGAAATTTTCACGTCCCACTATATCAGAAAGGGTCTTTCTAGTATTTGCACATCAAATCTAAGCTGTCTTAAGTGTTTTTCGAAAGTTATCAACATTTTTATGTTTGGCGTTCCGGAACCCACCTTATCTCAAGCTGAAAACGCGTTTTCTGCATTGTGCCATAACTTCGCAGGGAAGCTTCAGAACATGAAATTTTCACCTTCCACTATAGCAGAAAGGGTCTTTCTAGTAGTTGCACATCAAATCTAAGCTGTCTGAAGTGTTTTTCGAAAGTTCTCATCATTTTTATGTTTGCCGTTCCGGAACCCACCTTATCTCAAGCTGAAAACGCGTTTTCTGCATTGTGCCATAACTTTGCAGGGAGGCTTCAGAACATGAAATGTTCACCTCCCACTATAGCAGAAAGGGTCTTTCTAGTAGTTGCACATCAAATCTAAGATGTCTTAAGTGTTTTCCGAAAGTTATCAACATTTTTATGTTTGGCGTTCCGGAATCGACCTTATCTCAGGCTGAAAACACGATTTAAGCATTCTGCATTAACTTTGCAGGGAAGCTTCAGAACATGAAATTTTCATATCCCACTATAGCAGAAAGGGTCTTTCTAGTAGTTATACATCAAATCTAAGCTGTGCGAAGTGTTTTTCCAAAGTTATCAACAGTCCTACGTTTGGCGTTCCGGAATCAACCTAATCTCAGGCTGAAAACGCATTTTCTGCATTGTGCCATAACTTTGCAGGGAAGCTTCAGAACATGAAATTTTAACCTCCCACTATAGCATAAAGGGTCTCTCTAGTAGTTGCACATCAAATCTAAGCTGTCTGAAGTGTTTGTCCAAAGTTATCAACATTTTTATGTTTGGCGGTCCGGAACCCACTTTTTCTCTGGCTGAAAATGCGTTTCCTGCATTGTGCAACAACTTTGCAGGGAAGCTTCAGAACATGAAATTTTAACCTGCCACTATAGCAGAAAGGTTCCTTCTAGTAGTTGCTCATCAAATCTAACCTGTCTGAAGTGTTTTTCCAAAGTTATCAACATTCCGATGTTTGGCGTTCCGGAATCAACCTTATCTCAGGCTGAAAACGCATTTTCTGCATTGTGCCATCACTTTGTAGGAAAGCTGCAGAATATGAAATTTTCACCTCCCACTATAGCAGAAAGGATCTTTCTAGTAGTTGCACATCAAATCTAAGCTGTTTGAAGTGTTTTTCCGAAGTTATCAATATTTTTATGTTTGGCGTATCGGAATTGACCTTATGTGAGGCTGAAAACGCGTTTTCTGCATTGTGACATAACTTTGCAGGGAAGCTTCAGAACATGAAATTTTCACGTCCCACTATAGCAGAAAGGGTCTTTCTAGTAGTTGCACGTCAAATATAAGCTGTTTGAAGTGTTTTTCCAAAGTTATCAACATTTTTATGTTTGGCGTTCCGGAACCCACCTTATCTCAAGCTGAAAACGCGTTTTCTGCATTGTGCCATAACTTTGCAGGGAGGCTTCAGAACATGAAATGTTCACCTCCCACTATAGCAGAAAGGGTCTTTCTAGTAGTTGCACATCAAATCTAAGATGTCTTAAGTGTTTTCCGAAAGTTATCAACATTTTTATGTTTGGCGTTCCGGAATCGACCTTATCTCAGGCTGAAAACACGATTTAAGCATTCTGCATTAACTTTTGCAGGGAAGCTTCAGAACATGAAATTTTCATATCCCACTATAGCAGAAAGGGTCTTTCTAGTAGTTATACATCAAATCTAAGCTGTGCGAAGTGTTTTTCCAAAGTTATCAACAGTCCTACGTTTGGCGTTCCGGAATCAACCTTATCTCAGGCTGAAAATGCATTTTCTGCATTGTGCCATAACTTTGCAGGGAAGCTTCAGAACATGAAATTTTAACCTCCCACTATAGCATAAAGGGTCTCTCTAGTAGTTGCACATCAAATCTAAGCTGTCTGAAGTGTTTGTCCAAAGTTATCAACATTTTTATGTTTGGCGGTCCGGAACCCACTTTTTCTCTGGCTGAAAATGCGTTTCCTGCATTGTGCAACAACTTTGCAGGGAAGCTTCAGAACATGAAATTTTAACCTGCCACTATAGCAGAAAGGTTCCTTCTAGTAGTTGCTCATCAAATCTAACCTGTCTGAAGTGTTTTTCCAAAGTTATCAACATTCCGATGTTTGGCGTTCCGGAATCAACCTTATCTCAGGCTGAAAACGCATTTTCTGCATTGTGCCATCACTTTGTAGGAAAGCTGCAGAATATGAAATTTTCACCTCCCACTATAGCAGAAAGGATCTTTCTAGTAGTTGCACATCAAATCTAAGCTGTTTGAAGTGTTTTTCCGAAGTTATCAATATTTTTATGTTTGGCGTATCGGAATTGACCTTATGTGAGGCTGAAAACGCGTTTTCTGCATTGTGACATAACTTTGCAGGGAAGCTTCAGAACATGAAATTTTCACGTCCCACTATAGCAGAAAGGGTCTTTCTAGTAGTTGCACATCAAATCTAAGCTGTTTGAAGTGTTTTTCCAAAGTTATCAACATTTTTATGTTTGGCGTTCCGGAACACACCTTATCTCAGTCTGTAAGCGCGTTTTCTGCATTATGCAATACCTTTGGAGGAAAGCTTCAGAACATGAAATTTTCACCTCCCACTGTAGCAGAAAGGGTCTTTCTCCTACTTGCACATCAAATCTAAGCTGTCTGAAGTGTTTTTCGAAAGTTTTCAACATTTTTATATTTGGCGTTCCTGAATCGACCTTATCTCTGGCTGAAAACGTCTTTTCTGCATTCTGCCATCACTTTGCTGGGAAGCTTCAGAACATGAAATTTTGACCTCCCAATATAGCAGAAAGGGTCTATCTAGTAGTTGCACATCAAATCTCAGCTGTCTGATGTGTTTTTCCAAAGTTATCAACATTTTTATGGTTGTCGTTCCGGAATCGACCTTATCTCAGGCTGAAAACGCGTTTTACGCATTGTGCCATAACTTTGCAGGGAAGCTTCAGAACATGAAATTTTCACCTCCCACAATAGCCGAAAGGGTCTTTCTAGTAGTTGCACATCAAATCTAAGCTGTCTGAAGTGTTTATCCAAAGTTATCAACATTTTTATGTTTGGCGTTCCGGAACCCACCTTATCTCAGGCTGAACACGCGTTTTCTGCATTGTGCCATAACTTTGCAGGGAAGCTTCAGAACATGAAAATTTCACCTCCCACTAAAGCAGAAAATGTCATTCTAGTAGTTGCACATCATATCTAAGCTGTCTGAAGTGTTTTTCCAAAGTCATCAACGTTTTTACGTTAGGCGTTTCGGAACCCACCTTATCTCAGGCTGAAAACGCGTTTTCTGCATTGTGCCATCACTTTGCAGGGAAGCTTCAGAACACGAAATTTTAACCTCCCACTATAGCAGAAAGGGTCTTTCTAGTAGTTGCACAACAAATCTAAGCTGTCTGAAGTGTTTTTCGAAAGTTATCAACATTTTTATGTTTGGCAATCCGGACTCGAACTTATCTCTGGCTGAAAACGCGTTTTACGCATTGTGCCATAACTTTGCAGGGAAGCTTCAGAACAGCGAATTTTCAACTCCCACTATAGCAGAAGGGGTCTTTCCAGTAGTTGCACATCAAATCTAAGCAGTCTGAAGTGTTTTTCCAAAGTTATCAACATTTTTATATTTGGCGTTCCGGAATTGACTTTATCTCAGGGTGAAAACGCGTTTTACGTATTGTGCCATAACTTTGCAGGGAAGCTTCAGAACAGCGAATTTTCAACTCCCACTATAGCAGAAGGGGTCTTTCCAGTAGTTGCACATCAAATCTAAGCAGTCTGAAGTGTTTTTCCAAAGTTATCAACATTTTTATGTTTGGCGTTCCGGAACCCACCTTATCTCAGGCTGTAAACGCGTTTTCTGCATTGTGCCATAACTTTGGAGGGAAGCTTCAGAACATGAAATTTTAACCTGCCACTGTAGCAGAAAGGGTTCTTCTAGTCGATGCACATCAAATCTAAGCTGTCTGAAGTGTTTTTCCAAAGTTATCAACACTTTTATGTTTGGCGTTCCGGAATAGACCTTATCTCAGGCTGAAAACGCGTTTTCTGCATTGAGCCATAACTTTGCTGGGGAGCTTCAGAACATGAAATTTTAACCTCCCACTGTAGCAGAAAGGGTCTTTCTAGTAGTTGCGCATCAAATCTAAGCTGTCTGAAGTGTTTGTCCAAAGTTATCAACATTTTTATGTTTGGCGTTCCGGAATCGACCTTATCTCTGGCTGAAAACGCGTTTTACGCATTGTGCCATAACTTTGGAGTGAAGCTTCAGAACATCAAATTTTCACCACCCACTATATCAGAAAGGGTCTTTCTAGTAGTTGGACATCAAATCTAAGCAGTCTGAGGTGTTTTCCCGAAGTTATCAACATTTTTATGTTTGCCGTACCGGAATCGACCTTATCTCAGGCTGAAAACGAGTTTTCTGCATTGTGCCATAACTTTGCAGGGAAGCTTCAGAACATGAAATTTTAATCTTGCGCTAGAGCAGAAAAGGTCTTTCTAGTAGTTGTATATCAAATCTAAGCTGTCTGAAGTGTTTTTCCAAAGTTATCAACATTTTAATGTTTGACGTGCCGGAACCCACCTTATCTCAAGCTGAAAACGCGTTTTCTGCATAGTGCCATAACTTTGCCGGGAAGCTACAGAACATGAAATTTTAACCTCCCAAAATAGCAGAAAGGGTCTTTCTAGTAGTTGCACATCAAATCTAAGCTGTCTGAATAGTTTTTCCAAAGTTATCAACATTTTTATGTTTGGCGTTCCGGAATCGACCTTATCTCAGACTGAAAACGCGTTTTCGGAATTGTCCCTTATCTTTGCCGGGAAGCTTCGGAACATGAAATTTTCACATCCCACTATAGCAGATAGGGTCTTTCTAGTAGTTGCACATCAAATCTAAGCTGTCTGAAGTGTTTTTCCAGTATTATCAACATTTTTATGTTTGGCGTTCCGGAATCAACCTTATCTCAGGCTCTAAACGCTTTTTTTGCATTGTGCCATAACTTTGGAGGGAAGCTTCAGAACTTGAAATTTTAACCTCCCACTGTAGCAGAGAGGGTCATTCTAGTAGTTGCACATCAAATCTAAGCTGTCTGTAGTGTTTTTCGAAAGATATCAACATTTTTATGTTTGGCGTTCCGGATCGCACCTTATTGAAAACGCCTTTTCTGCATTGTGCCATAACTTTGCCGGGAAGCTTCAGAACATGAAATTTTCACCTCCCATTATAGCAGAAAGGGTCTTTCTCATACTTGCACATCAAATCTAAGCTGTCTGAAGTGTTTTTCAAAAGTTATCAACATTTTTATGTTTGGCGTTCGGGAACCCACCTTATCTCAGGCTGTAAACGCGTTTTCTGCATTGTGCCATAACTTTGGAGGGAAGCTTCAGAACATGAAATTTTAACCTGCCACTATAGCAGAAAGGGTTCTTCTAGTCGTTGCACATCAAATCTAACCTGTCTGAAGTGTTTTTCCAAAGTCATCAACATTCTTATGTTTGGCGTTCCGGAATCAACCTTATCTCAGGCTGAAAACGCGTTTTCTGCATTGTGCCATCACTGTGCAGGAATGCTGCAGAATATGAAATTTTCACCTCTCACTATAACAGACAGGGTCTTTCTAGTAGTTGCACATCAAATCTAAGCTGTCTGAAGTGTTTTTCCAAAGTCATCAACATTTTTATGTTTGGCGTTCCGGAACCCACCTTTTCTCAGGCTGAAAACGCGTTTTCTGCGTTGTGCCATAACTTTGCCGGGAAGTTTCAGAACATGAAATTTTAACCTCCCACTATAGTAGAAAGGGTCTTTCTAGTAATTGCACATCAAATGTAAGCTGTCTGAAGTGTTTTTCCAGAGTTATTAACATTCCTATGTTTGGCGTTCCGGAATCAACCTTATCTCAGGCTAAAAACGCATTTTCTGCATTGTGCCATCACTTTGCAGGAAAGCTGCAGAATATGAAATTTTCACCTCCCACTATAGTAGAAAGGATCTTTCTAGTAGTTGCACATCAAATCTAAGCTATCTGAAGTGTTTTTTGAAAGTTATCAACATTTATATGTTTGGCGTTCCGGAACCCAGCTTATCTCAAGCTGAAAACGCGTTTTCTGCATTGTGCCATAACTTTGCAGGGAGGCTTCAGAACATGAAATGTTCACCTCCCACTATGGCAGAAAGGGTCTTTCTAGTAGTTGCACATCAAATCTAAGCTGTCTGAAGTGTTTTTCGAAAGTTAACAACATTTTTATGTTTCGCGTTCCAGAATCCACCTTATCTCAGGCTGAAAACGCGTTTTCTGCATTGTGCCATAACTTTGCAGGGATGCTTCAGAACATGAAATTTTCAACTCCCACTATAGCAGACAGGGTCTTTCTAGTAGTTGCATATCAAACCTAAGCATTCTGAAGTGTTTTTCTAAAGTTATCGACATTTTTATGTTTGGCGTTCCGAAACCCACCTTATCTCAAGCTGAAAACGCGTTTTCTGCATTGTGCCATAACTTTGCAGGGAAGCTTCAGAACATGAAATTTTCACGTCCCACTATAGTAGAAAAGGTCTTTCTAGTAGTTGCATATCAAATCTAAGCTGTCTGAAGTGTTTTTCGAAAGTTATCAACATTTTTATGTTTGGCGTTCCGGAACGCACCTTATCTCAAGCTGAAAACGCGTTTTCTGCATTGTGCCATAACTTTGCAGGGAGGCTTCAGAACATGAAATTTTAACCTCCCACTGTAGCAGAAAGAGTCCTTCTAGTAGTTGCACATCAAATGTAAGATATCTGAAGTGTTTTCACAAAGTTATCAACATTTTTATGTTTGGCGTTCGGGAATCAACCTTATCTGAAGCTGAAAACACGTTTTCTGCAAAGTGCCATAACTTTGCAGGGAAGCTTCAGAACATGAAATGTTCACCTCCCACTATAGCAGAAAGGGTCTTTCTCGTAGGTGCACATCAAATCTACGCTGTCTGAAGTGTTTTTCGAAAGTTATCAACATTTTTATGTTTGGCGTTCCGGAACCCACCTTATCTCAGGCTGAAAACGCGTTTTCGGCATTGTGCCATAACTTTGCAGGGAAGCTTCAGAACATGAAATTTTCACGTCCCACTAAAAGCAGAAAGGGTCTTTCTTGTAGTTGCACATCAAATCTAAGCTGTCTAAAGCGTTTTTCGAAAGTTATCAACATTTTTATGTTTGGCGTTGCGGAACCCACCTTATCTCAAGCTGAAAACGCGTTTTCTGCATTGTGCCATAACTTTGCAGGGAGGCTTCAGAACATGAAATGTTCACCTCCCACTATAGCAGAAAGGGTCTTTCTAGTAGTTGCACATCAAATCTAAGATGTCTGAAGTGTTTTCCGAAAGTTATCAACATTTTTATGTTTGGCGTTCCGGTATCGACCTTATCTCAGGCTGAAAACGCGTTTTACGCATTGTGCCATAACTTTGCATGGAAGCTTCAGAAAATGAAATTTTCACGTCCCACTATAGCAGAAAGGGTCTTTCTAGTATTTGCACATCAAATCTAAGCTGTCTGAAGTGTTTTTCCAAAGTTATCAACATTTTTATGTTTGGCGTTCCGGAATCAACCTTATCTCAGGATGAAAAATCGTTTTCTGCATTGTGCCATAACTTTGCAGCGAAGCTTCCGAACATGAAATTTTCACCTCCCACTATAGCAGAAAGGGTCTTTCTAGTAGTTGCACATCAAATCTAAGATGTCTGAAGTGTTTTCCGAAAGTTATCAACATTTTTATGTTTGGCGTTCCGGTATCGACCTTATCTCAGGCTGAAAACGCGTTTTCGGCATTGTGCCATAACTTTGCAGGGAAGCTTCAGAACATGAAATTTTCACGTTCCAATATAGCAGAAAGGGTCTTTCTTGTAAGTTGCACATCAAATCTAAGCTGTCTGAAGTGTTTTTCGAAAGTTATCAACATTTTTATGTTTCGCGTACCGGAATCGACCTTATCTCAAGCTGAAAACGCATTTTCTGCATTGTGCCATAACTTTGCAGGGAAGTTTCAGAACATGAAATGTTCACCTCCCACTACAGCAGAAAGGGTCTTTCTAGTAGTTGCACATCAAATCTAAGCTGTCTGAAGTGTTTTGCGAAAGTTAACAACATTTTTATGTTTGGCGTTCCAGAATCGACCTTATCTCAGGCTGAAAACGGGTTGTCTGCATTGTGCCATAACTTTGCATGGAAGCTTCAGAACATGAAATGTTCACCTCCCAATATAGCAGAAAGGGTCTTTCTAGTAGTTGCACATCAAATCAATGCTGTCTGAAGTGTTTTTCGAAAGTTATCAACATTTTTATGTTTCGCGTACCGGAATCGACCTTATCTCAAGCTGAAAACGCATTTTCTGCATTGTGCCATAACTTTGCAGGGAAGTTTCAGAACATGAAATGTTCACCTCCCACTACAGCAGAAAGCGTCTTTCTAGTAGTTGCACATCAAATCTAAGCTGTCTGAAGTGTTTTTCGAAAGTTAACAACATTTTTATGTTTGGCGTTCCAGAATCGACCTTATCTCAGGCTGAAAACGGGTTGTCTGCATTGTGCCATAACTTTGCATGGAAGCTTCAGAACATGAAATGTTCACCTCCCACGATAGCAGAAAGGGTCTTTCTAGTAGTTGCACATCAAATCTAAGCTGTCTGAAGTGTTTTTCGAAAGTTATCAACATTTTTATGTTTGGCGTTCCGGAATCGACCATATCTCAGGATGAAAGATCGTTTTCTGCATTGTCCCATAACTTTGCAGGGAAGCTTCAGAACATGAAATTTTCACCTCCCACTATAGCAGAAAGGGTCTTTCGAGTAGTTGCACATCAAATCTAAGCTGTCTGAAGTGTTTTTCCAAAGTTATCAACACTTTTATGTTTGGCGTTACGGAATCGACCTTATCTGAGGCTGAAAACATGATTTACGCATTCTGCCATAACTTTGCAGGGAAGCTTCAGAACATGAAATTTTGATGACCCACTATAGCAGAAAGGGTCTTTCTAGTAGTCTCACATCAAATCTAAGCTGTCTGAAGTGTTTTCCCAAAGGTATCATATTTTTTTGTTTGGCGTTCCGGAACCCACCTTATCTCAGGCTGAAAACTCGTTTTCTGCATTGTGCCATAACTTTGCAGGGAAGCTTCAGAACATTACATTTTCAACTCCCACTATAGCAGAAATGGTCTTTCTTGTAGTTGCACGTCAAATCTAAGCTGTCTGAAGTGTTTTTCCAAAGTTATCAACATTTTTATGTTTGGCATTCCAGAATCGACCTTATCTCTGGCTGAAAACGCGTTTTCTGCATTGTGATATAACTTTGCAGAGAAGCTTCAGAACATGAAATTTTAACCTGCCACTATAGCAGAAAGGGTCCTTCTAGTAGTTGCACATCAAATCTAACCTGTCTGAAGTGTTTTTCCAAAGTTATCAACATTCTTATGTTTGGTGTTCCCGAGCCCGCCTTATCTTAGGCTGAAATCGCGTTTTCTGCATTGAGCCATAACTTTGCAGTGAAGCTTCAGAACATGAAATTTTCAACTCCCACTATAGCAGAAAGGGTCTTTCTAGTAGTTGCACGTCAAATGTAAGCTGTCTGAAGTGTTTTTCCAAAGTTGTCAACATTTTTATGTTTGCCGTTCCGAAACCCACCTTATCTCAGGCTCAAAACGCGTTCTCTGCATTGTGCCATCACTTTGCAGGAAAGCTGTAGAATATGAAATTTTCACCTCCCACTATAGCAGAAAGGGTCTTTCTAGTAGTTGCACAACAAATCTAAGCTGTCTGAAGTGTGTTTTCAAAGTTATCATATTTTAATGTTTGGCTTTCCGGAATTGACCTTGTCTCATGCTGAAAGCGAGTTTTCTGCATTGTGCCATAACTTTCCAGGGAAGCTTCAGAACATGACATTTAAATATCCCACTATAGCAGAAAGGGTTTTTCTAGTAGTTGCACATCAATTCTAAGCTGTCTGAAGTGTTTTTCCAAAGCTATAAACATTTTTATGTTTGGCGTTCCGGAATCGATCTTATCTCCGGCTGAATACGCGTTTTCTTCATTGTGCCATAACTTTGCAGGGAATTTTCAGAACATGAAATTTTTACCTCCCACTATAGCAGAAAGGGTCTTTCTAGTAGTTGCACATCAAATCTAAGCTGTCTGAAGTGTTTTTCCAAAGTTAGCAACATTTTTATGTTAGCCGTTCTGAAATCGACCTTATCTCAGGCTGAAAACGTGTTTTACGCATTGTGCCATAACTTTGCAGGGAAGCTTCAGAACATGAAATTTTAACCTCCCACTATAGCAGAACGGATCTTTCAAGTAGTTGCACATCAAATCTAAGCTGTCTGAAGTGTTTTTCCAAAGTTATCAACATTTTCATGTTTGGCGTTCCGCAACCCACCTTTTGTCAGGCTGAAAACGCGTTTTCTGCATTGTGCCATAACTTTGCAGCGAAGCATCAGAACATGAAATTTTAACCTCCCACTATAGCAGAAAGGGTCTTTCTAGTAGTTGCAAATCAAATCTAAGCTGTCTGAAGTGTTTTTCCAAAGTTAGCAACATTTTTATGTTAGCCGTTCTGAAATCGACCTTATCTCAGGCTGAAAACGTGTTTTACGCATTGTGCCATAACTTTGCAGGGAAGCTTCAGAACATGGAATTTTCACTACCCACTATAGCAGAAAGGGTCTTTCTTGTAGTTGCACATCAAATCTAAGCTGTCTGAAGTGTTTTTCAAAAGTTATCAACATTTTTATGTTTGGCGTTCCGGAAACCACCTTATCTCAGGCTGAAAACGCGTTTTCTGCATTGTGCCATAACTTTGCAGGGAAGCTTCAGAACATGAAATTTTGATAACCCACTATAGCAGAAAGGGTCTTTCTAGTAGTCTCACATCAAATCTAAGCTGTCTGAAGTGTTTTCCCAAAGGTATCATATTTTTTTGTTTGGCGTTCCGGAACCCACCTTATCTCAGGCTGAAAACTCGTTTTCTGCATTGTGCCATAACTTTGCAGGGAAGCTTCAGAACATTAAATTTTCAACTCCCACTATAGCAGAAATGGTCTTTCTTGTAGTTGCACGTCAAATCTAAGCTGTCTGAAGTGTTTTTCCAAAGTTATCAACATTTTTATGTTTGGCATTCCAGAATCGACCTTATCTCTGGCTGAAAACGCGTTTTCTGCATTGTGATATAACTTTGCAGAGAAGCTTCAGAACATGAAATTTTAACCTGCCACTATAGCAGAAAGGGTCCTTCTAGTAGTTGCACATCAAATCTAACCTGTCTGAAGTGTTTTTCCAAAGTTATCAACATTCTTATGTTTGGTGTTCCCGAGCCCGCCTTATCTTAGGCTGAAATCGCGTTTTCTGCATTGAGCCATAACTTTGCAGTGAAGCTTCAGAACATGAAATTTTCAACTCCCACTATAGCAGAAAGGGTCTTTCTAGTAGTTGCACGTCAAATGTAAGCTGTCTGAAGTGTTTTTCCAAAGTTGTCAACATTTTTATGTTTGCCGTTCCGAAACCCACCTTATCTCAGGCTCAAAACGCGTTCTCTGCATTGTGCCATCACTTTGCAGGAAAGCTGCAGAATATGAAATTTTCACCTCCCACTATAGCAGAAAGGGTCTTTCTAGTAGTTGCACAACAAATCTAAGCTGTCTGAAGTGTGTTTTCAAAGTTATCATATTTTAATGTTTGGCTTTCCGGAATTGACCTTGTCTCATGCTGAAAGCGAGTTTTCTGCATTGTGCCATAACTTTCCAGGGAAGCTTCAGAACATGACATTTAAATATCCCACTATAGCAGAAAGGGTTTTTCTAGTAGTTGCACATCAATTCTAAGCTGTCTGAAGTGTTTTTCCAAAGCTATAAACATTTTTATGTTTGGCGTTCCGGAATCGATCTTATCTCCGGCTGAATACGCGTTTTCTTCATTGTGCCATAACTTTGCAGGGAATTTTCAGAACATGAAATTTTTACCTCCCACTATAGCAGAAAGGGTCTTTCTAGTAGTTGCACATCAAATCTAAGCTGTCTGAAGTGTTTTTCCAAAGTTAGCAACATTTTTATGTTAGCCGTTCTGAAATCGACCTTATCTCAGGCTGAAAACGTGTTTTACGCATTGTGCCATAACTTTGCAGGGAAGCTTCAGAACATGAAATTTTAACCTCCCACTATAGCAGAACGGATCTTTCAAGTAGTTGCACATCAAATCTAAGCTGTCTGAAGTGTTTTTCCAAAGTTATCAACATTTTCATGTTTGGCGTTCCGCAACCCACCTTTTGTCAGGCTGAAAACGCGTTTTCTGCATTGTGCCATAACTTTGCAGCGAAGCATCAGAACATGAAATTTTAACCTCCCACTATAGCAGAAAGGGTCTTTCTAGTAGTTGCAAATCAAATCTAAGCTGTCTGAAGTGTTTTTCCAAAGTTAGCAACATTTTTATGTTAGCCGTTCTGAAATCGACCTTATCTCAGGCTGAAAACGTGTTTTACGCATTGTGCCATAACTTTGCAGGGAAGCTTCAGAACATGGAATTTTCACTACCCACTATAGCAGAAAGGGTCTTTCTTGTAGTTGCACATCAAATCTAAGCTGTCTGAAGTGTTTTTCAAAAGTTATCAACATTTTTATGTTTGGCGTTCCGGAAACCACCTTATCTCAGGCTGAAAACGCGTTTTCTGCATTGTGCCATAACTTTGCAGGGAAGCTTCAGAACATGAAATTTTGATAACCCACTATAGCAGAAAGGGTCTTTCTAGTAGTCTCACATCAAATCTAAGCTGTCTGAAGTGTTTTCCCAAAGGTATCATATTTTTTTGTTTGGCGTTCCGGAACCCACCTTATCTCAGGCTGAAAACTCGTTTTCTGCATTGTGCCATAACTTTGCAGGGAAGCTTCAGAACATTAAATTTTCAACTCCCACTATAGCAGAAATGGTCTTTCTTGTAGTTGCACGTCAAATCTAAGCTGTCTGAAGTGTTTTTCCAAAGTTATCAACATTTTTATGTTTGGCATTCCAGAATCGACCTTATCTCTGGCTGAAAACGCGTTTTCTGCATTGTGATATAACTTTGCAGAGAAGCTTCAGAACATGAAATTTTAACCTGCCACTATAGCAGAAAGGGTCCTTCTAGTAGTTGCACATCAAATCTAACCTGTCTGAAGTGTTTTTCCAAAGTTATCAACATTCTTATGTTTGGTGTTCCCGAGCCCGCCTTATCTTAGGCTGAAATCGCGTTTTCTGCATTGAGCCATAACTTTGCAGTGAAGCTTCAGAACATGAAATTTTCAACTCCCACTATAGCAGAAAGGGTCTTTCTAGTAGTTGCACGTCAAATGTAAGCTGTCTGAAGTGTTTTTCCAAAGTTGTCAACATTTTTATGTTTGCCGTTCCGAAACCCACCTTATCTCAGGCTCAAAACGCGTTCTCTGCATTGTGCCATCACTTTGCAGGAAAGCTGCAGAATATGAAATTTTCACCTCCCACTATAGCAGAAAGGGTCTTTCTAGTAGTTGCACAACAAATCTAAGCTGTCTGAAGTGTGTTTTCAAAGTTATCATATTTTAATGTTTGGCTTTCCGGAATTGACCTTGTCTCATGCTGAAAGCGAGTTTTCTGCATTGTGCCATAACTTTCCAGGGAAGCTTCAGAACATGACATTTAAATATCCCACTATAGCAGAAAGGGTTTTTCTAGTAGTTGCACATCAATTCTAAGCTGTCTGAAGTGTTTTTCCAAAGCTATAAACATTTTTATGTTTGGCGTTCCGGAATCGATCTTATCTCCGGCTGAATACGCGTTTTCTTCATTGTGCCATAACTTTGCAGGGAATTTTCAGAACATGAAATTTTAACCTCCCACTATAGCAGAACGGATCTTTCAAGTAGTTGCACATCAAATCTAAGCTGTCTGAAGTGTTTTTCCAAAGTTATCAACATTTTCATGTTTGGCGTTCCGCAACCCACCTTTTGTCAGGCTGAAAACGCGTTTTCTGCATTGTGCCATAACTTTGCAGCGAAGCATCAGAACATGAAATTTTAACCTCCCACTATAGCAGAAAGGGTCTTTCTAGTAGTTGCACATCAAATCTAAGCTGTCTGAAGTGTTTTTCCAAAGTTAGCAACATTTTTATGTTAGCCGTTCTGAAATCGACCTTATCTCAGGCTGAAAACGTGTTTTACGCATTGTGCCATAACTTTGCAGGGAAGCTTCAGAACATGGAATTTTCACTACCCACTATAGCAGAAAGGGTCTTTCTTGTAGTTGCACATCAAATCTAAGCTGTCTGAAGTGTTTTTCAAAAGTTATCAACATTTTTATGTTTGGCGTTCCGGAAACCACCTTATCTCAGGCTGAAAACGCGTTTTCTGCATTGTGCCATAACTTTGCAGGGAAGCTTCAGAACATGACATTTTCACCTCCCACTATAGCATAAAGGGTCTCTCGAGTAGTTGCACATCAAATCTAAGCTGTCTGAAGTGTTTTTCGGAAGTTATCAACATTTTTAAGTTTGGCGTTCCGGAATCGACCTTATGTGAGGCTGAAAACGCGTTTTCTGCATTGTGCCATAACTTTGCAGGGAAGCTTCAGAACATGAAATTTTAACCTCCCACTGTAGCAGAAAGGGTCTTTCTCGTAGTTGCACATCAAATCTAAGCTGTCTGAAGTGTTTTTCAAAAGTTATCAACATTTTTATGTTTGGCGTTCCGGAATCGATCTTATCTCGGGCTGAATACGCGTTTTCTTCATTGTGCCATAACTTTGCAGGGAATTTTCAGAACATGAAATTTTCACCTTCCACTATAGCAGAAAGGGTCTTTCTAGTAGTTGCACATCAAATCTAAGCTGTTTGAAGTGTGTTTTCAAAGTTATCATATTTTTATGTTTGGCTTTCCGGAATTGACCTTGTCTCATGCTGAAAGCGAGTTTTCTGCATTGTGCCATAACTTTGCAGGGAAGCTTCAGAACATGACATTTTCACCTCCCACTATAGCAGAAAGGGTCTTTCTAGTAGTTGCACATCAAATCTAAGCTGTCTGAAGTGTTTTTCCAAAGTTCTCAACATTTTTATGTTTGGCGTTCTGGAACCCACCTTATCTCAGGCTGAAAACGCCTTATCTGCATTGTGCCATAACTTTGCATAAAGCTTCAGAACATGAAATTTTCACCTCCCACTATAGCAGAAAGGGTCTTTCTCGTAGTTGCAGATCAAATCTAAGCTGTCTGAAATGTTTTTCCAAAGTTATCAACATTTTTATGTTTGCCGTTCTGGAACCCACCTTATCTCAGTCTGAAAACGTGTTTTCTGCATTGTGCCATAACTTTGCAGGGAAGCCTCAGAACATGAAATTTTCACCTACCGCTATAGCAGAAAGGGTCTTTCTAGTAGTTGCACATCAATTCTAAGCAGTCTGAAGTGTCTTTCATAAGTTATCAACATTTTTATGTTTGGCGTTCCGGAATCAACCTTATCTCAGGCTGAAAACGCTTTTTCGGCATTGTGCCATAACTTTGCAGGGATGTATCAGTACATGAAATTTTCACCTCCCACAATAGCATATAGGGTCTTTTTAATAGTTGCACATCAAATCTAGGCTGACTGATGTGTTTTTCCGAAGTTATCAACATTTTTATGTTTGGCGTTCCAGAATCGACCTTATCTCAGGCTGAAAACGCGTTTTACGCATTGTGCCATAACTTTGCAGGAAAGCTTCAGAACATGAAATTTTCAATTCCCACTAAAGCAGAAAGGGTTTTTCTCCTACTTGCACATCAAATCTAAGCTGTCTGAAGTGTTTTTTCAAAGTTATCATATTTTTATGTTTGGCGTTCCGTAATTGACCTTGTCTCATGCTGAAAACGCATTTTCTGCATTGTGCCATAACTTTGCAGGGAAGCTTCAGAACATGAAATTTTCAACTCCCACTATAGCAGAAAGGGTCTTACTGGTAGTTGCACATCAAATCTAAGCTGTTTGAAGTGTTTTTCCAAAGTTAACACCATTTTTATGTTTGGCGTTCCAGAAACAACCTTATCTCAGGTTGAAAACGCGTTTTTCGCAATTTGCCCTAACTTTGCAGGAAAGCTTACGAACATGAAATTTTCACCTCCCACTATAGCAGAAAGTGTCTTTCTAGTAGTTGAACATCAAATCTAAGCTGTCTGAAGTGTTTTTCCAAAGTTATCAACATTTTTATGTTTGGCGTTCTGGAACCCACCTTCTCTCAGGCTGAAAACGCATTTTCTGCATTGTGCCATAACTTTGGAGGGAAACTTCAGAACATGAAATTTTCACCTCCAACTATAGCAGAAAGGTTCTTTCTAGTAGTTGCACATCAAATCTAAGCTGTTTGAAGTGTTTTTCCAAAGTTGTCAACATTTTTATGTTTGGCTTTCCGGAATCGACCTTATCTCAGGCTGAAAACGCGTTTCCCGCATTGTGGCATAACTTTTCAGGGATGCTTCAGAACATGAAATTTTCACCTCCCACTGTAGCAGAAAGGGTCTTTCTAGTAGTTGCACATCAAATCTAAGCTGTCTGAAGTGTTTTTCCAAAGTTATCAACATTTTTATGTTTGGCGTCCTGGAACCCTCCTAATCTCAGGCTGAAAACGCGTTTTCTGCATTGTGCCATAACTTTTCAGGGACGCTTCAGAACATGAAATGTTCGCCTACCACTGTAGCAGAAAGGGTCTTTCTAGTAGTTGCACATCAAATCTAAGCTGTCTGAAGTGTTTTTCGAAAGTTATCAACATTTTTATGTTTGGCGTTCTGGAACCCACCTTATCTCAGGCTGAAAACGCGTTTTACGCAATTTGCCATAACTTTGCACGAAAGCTTCAGAACATGAAATTTTCACCTCCCACTATAGCAGAAAGTGGCTTTCTAGTAGTTGCACATCAAATCTAAGATGTCTGAAGTGTTTTTCCAAAGTTAACACCATTTTTATGTTTGGCGTTCCAGAAACAACCTTATCTCAGGCTGAAAACGCGTTTTACACAATTTGCCATAACTTTGCAGGAAAGCTTCAGAACATGAGATTTTTACCTCCCACAATAGCAGAAAGGGTCTTTCTAGTAGTTGCACATCAAATCTAAGCTGTATGAAGTGTTTTTCCAAAGTTGTCAACATTTTTATGTTTGGCTTTCCGGAATCGACCTTATCTCAGGCTGAAAACGCGTTTCCTGCATTGTGGCATAACTTTTCAGGGATGCTTCAGAACATGAAATTTTCACCTCCAACTATAGCAGAAAGGTTCTTTCTAGTAGTTGCACATCAAATCTAAGCAGTTTGAAGTGTTTTTCCAAAGTTAACACCATTTTTATGTTTGGCGTTCCAGAAACAACCTTATCTCAGGCTGAAAACGCGTTTTACACAATTTGCCATAACTTTGCAGGAAAGCTTCAGAACATGAGATTTTTACCTCCCACAATAGCAGAAAGGGTCTTTCTAGTAGTTGCACATCAAATCTAAGCTGTATGAAGTGTTTTTCCAAAGTTGTCAACATTTTTATGTTTGGCTTTCCGGAATCGACCTTATCTCAGGCTGAAAACGCGTTTCCTGCATTGTGGCATAACTTTTCAGGGATGCTTCAGAACATGAAATTTTCACCTCCCACTGTAGCAGAAAGGGTCTTTCTAGTAGTTGCACATCAAATCTAAGCTGTCTGAAGTGTTTTTCCAAAGTTATCAACATTTTTATGTTTGGCGTCCTGGAACCCTCCTAATCTCAGGCTGAAAACGCGTTTTCTGCATTGTGCCATAACTTTTCAGGGAAGCTTCAGAACATGAAATGTTCGCCTACCACTGTAGCAGAAAGGGTCTTTCTAGTAGTTGCACATCAAATCTAAGCTGTCTGAAGTGTTTTTCGAAAGTTATCAACATTTTTATGTTTGGCGTTCTGGAACCCACCTTATCTCAGGCTGAAAACGCGTTTTACGCAATTTGCCATAACTTTGCAGGAAAGCTTCAGAACATGAAATTTTCACCTCCCACTATAGCAGAAAGTGGCATTCTAGTAGTTGCACATCAAATCTAAGTTGTCTGAAGTCTTTTTCCAAAGTTATCAACATTTTTATGTTTGGCGTTCCGGAATCGACCTTATCTCTGGCAAAAAACGTGTTTTCTGCATTGTGCCATAACTTTGCAGGGAAGCTTTAGAACATGAAATTTTCACCTCCCACTAGAGCAGAAACGGTCTTTCTAATAGTTGCACATCAAATCTAAGTTGTCTGAAGTGTTTTTCCAAAGTTATCAACATTCTTATGTTTGGCGTTCCGGAATCAACCTTAACTCAGACTGAAAACGCGTTTTACGCAATTTGCCATAACTTTGCAGGAAAGCCTCAGAACATGAAATTTTCACCTCCCACTATAGCAGAAATGGTCTTTCTAATAGTTGCACATCAAATCTAAGTTGTCTGAAGTGTTTTTCCAAAGTTATCAACATTCTTATGTTTGGCCTTCCGGAATCAACCTTATCTCAGGCTGAAAACGCGTTTTACGCATTGTGGCATAACTTTGCAGGGATGCTTCAGAACATGAAATTTTCACCTCCCACTGTAACAGAAAGGGTCTTTCTAGTAGTTGCACATCAAATCTAAGCTGTCTGAAGTGTTTTTCCAAAGTTATCAACATTTTTATGGTTGGCGTTCTGGAACCCACCTAATCTCAGGCTGAAAACGTGTTTTCTGCATTTTGCCATAACTTTGCAGGGAAGCTTCAGAACATGAAATTTTCACCTCCCACTATAGCAGAAAGTGGCTTTCTAGTAGTTGCACATCAAATGTAAGCTGTCTGAAGTGTTTTTCCAAAGTTATCTACATTTTTATGTTTGGTGTTCTGAAATCAACCTCATCTCAGGCTGAAAACGCGTTTTACGCATTGTGCCATAACTTTGCAGGGAAGCTTCAGAACATGATATTTTCACCTCCCACCGTAGCAGAAAGGGTCTTTCTAGTAGTTGTACATCAAATCTAAGCTGTCTGAAGTGTTTTTCGAAAGTTTTCAACATTTTTTTGTTTGGTGTTCCTGAATCGACCTTATCTCAGGCCGAAAACGCATTTTGTGCATTGTGCCATAACTTTGCAGGGAAGCTTCAGAACATGAAATTTTCACCTCCCACTATAGCAGAAATGGTCTTTCTAGTAGTTGCACATCAAATCTAAGCTGTCTGATGTGTTGTTCCAAAGTTATCAACATTTTTATGTTTGGCGTTCCGGAACTCTCCTTATCTCACGCTTGAAACGCGTTTTCTGCATTGTGCCATAACTTTGCAGGGAAGCTTTAGAACATGAAATTTTCACCTCCCACTAGAGCAGAAAGGGTATTTCTAGTAGTTGCACAACAAATCTAAGCTGTCTGATATGTTTTTCCAAAGTTATCAACATTTTTATGTTTGGCGTTCTGGAACCCACCTTATCTCAGGCTGAAAACGCGTTTTCTGCATTGTGCCATAACTTTGCAGGAAGACTTCAGAACATGAAATTTTCTCCTCCCACTATATCAGAAAGGGTCTTTCTAGTAGTTGCACATCAGATCTAAGCTGTCCGAAGTGTTTTTCGAAAGTTATCAACATTTTTATGTTTGGTGTTCCGGAATCGACCTTATCTCAGGATGAAAAATCGTTTTCTGCATTGTCCCATGACTTTCCAGGGAAGCTTCAGAACATGAATTTTCGACCTCCGACTATAGCAGAATGGGTCTTTCTCGTAGTTGCACATCAAATCGAAACTGTCTGAAGTGTTATTCCAAAGTTATCAACATTTCTATGTTTGGCGTTCCGGAACCCACCTTATCTCAGGCTGAAAACGCGTTTTCTGCATTGTGCCATATCTTTGCAGGGAAGCTTCAGAAAATGAAATTTTCACCTCCCACAATAGCAGAAAGGGTTTTTCTAGTAGTTGCACATCAAATCTAAGCTGTTTGAAGTGTTTTTCCAAAGTTATCAACATTTTTATGTTTGGCGTTCCGGAATCAACCTTATCTCAGGCTGAAAACGCATTTTCTGCATTGTGCCATAACTTTGCAAGGAAGCTTCAGAACATGAAATTTTCACCTCCCACTATAGCAGAAAGGGTCTTTCTAGTAGTTGCACATCAGATCTAAGCTGTCCGAAGTGTTTTTCGAAAGTTATCAAGATTTTTATGTTTGGCGTTTCGGAACCCGCCTTGTCTCAGGCTGAAAAATCGTTTTCTGCATTGTCCCATAACTTCTCAGGGAAGCTTCAGAACATGAAATTTCGAGCTCCCACTATAGCAGAAAGGGTCTTTCGAGTTGTTGCACTTCAAATCTAAGCTGTCTGAAGTGTTTTTCCAAAGTTATCAACATTTTAATGTTTGGCGTTACAGAATCGACCGTATCTCGGGCTGAAAAATCGTTTTCTGCATTGTCCCATAACTTCTCAGGGAAGCTTCAGAACATGAAATGTTCACCTCCCACTATAGCAGAAAGGGTCTTTCTAGTAGTTGCACATCAAATCTAAGCTGTCTGAAGTGTTGTTCCAAAGTTATCAACATTTTTACGTTTGGCGTTCCGGAATCGACCTTATCTCAGGCTGAAAACACGTTTTACGCATTGTGCCATAACTTTGCAGGGACGCTTCAGAACATGAAATTTTCACCTCCCACTATAACAGAAAGGGTCTTTCTAGTAGTTGCACATCAAATCTAAGCTGTCTGAAGTGTTGTTCCAAAGTGATCAACATTTTTACGTTTGGCGTTTCGGAACCCACCTTATCTCAGGCTGAAAACGCGTTTTCTGCACTGTGCCATAACTTCTCAGGGAAGCTTCAGAACATGAAATGTTCACCTCCCACTATCGCAGAAAGGGTCTTTCTCGTAGTTGCACATCAAATCGAAGCTGTCTGAAGTGTTTTTCCAAAGTTATCAACATTTTTATGTTTGGCGTTCCGGAACCCGCCTTATCTCAGGCTGAAAACGCGTTTTCTGCATTGTGCCATATCTTTGCAGGGAAGCTTCAGAAAATGAAATTTTCACCTCCCACTATAGCAGAAAGGGTTTTTCTAGTAGTTGCACATCAAATCTAAGCTGTTTGAAGTGTTTTTCCAAAGTTATCAACATTTTTATGTTTGGCGTTCCGGAATCAACCTTATCTCAGGCTGAAAACGCATTTTCTGCATTGTGCCATAACTTTGCAGGGAAGCTTCAGAACATGAAATGTTCACCTCCCACTATAGCAGAAAGGGTCTTTCTAGTAGTTGCACATCAAATCTAAGCTGTCTGAAGTGTTTTTCCAAAGTTATCAACATTTTTATGTTTGGCGTTCCGGAACCCACCTTATCTCAGGCTGAAAACGCGTTTTCTTCATTGTGCCATATCTTTGCAGGGAAGCTTCAGAACATGAAATTTTAACCTCCCACTATAGCAGAAAGGGTCCTTCTAGTAGTTGCACATCAAATCTAAGCTGTCTGAAGTGTTTTTCCAAAGTTATCAACATTTTTATGTTTGGCGTTCCGGAATCGACCTTATCACAGGCTGAAAACGCTTTTTACGCTTTGTGCCATAACTTTGCAGGGAAGCTTCAGAAAATGAAAATTTCACCTCCCACTATAGCAGAAAGGGTTTTTCTAGTAGTTGCACATCAAATCTAAGCTGTCTGAAGTGTTTTTCCAAAGTTATCAACATTTTTATGTTTGGCGTTCCGGAATCAACCTCATCTCTGGCTGAAAACGCATTTTCTGCATTGTGCCATAACTTTGTAAGGAAGCTTCAGAACATGAAATTTTCACCTCCCACTATAGCAGAAAGGGTGTTTCTAGTAGTTGCACATCAAATCTAAGCTGTCTGAAGTGTTTTTCCAGAGTTATCAACATTTTTATGTTTGGCGTTCCAGAATCGACCTCATCTCTGGCTGAAAACGCGTTTTCTGCATTGTGCCATAACTTCTCAGGGAAGCTTCAGAACATGAAATGTTCACCTCCCACTATAGCAGAAAGGGTCTTTCTAGTAGTTGCACATCAAATCGAAGTTGTCTAAAGTGTTTTTCCAAAGTTATCAACATTTTTATGTATGGCGTTCCGGAATCGACCTTATCTCAGGCTGAAAACGCGTTTTACGCATTGTGCCATAACTTTGCAGGGAAGCTTCAGAACATGAAATGTTCACCTCCCACTATAGCAGAAAGTGTCTTTCTAGTAGTTGCACATCAAATCTAAGCTGTCTGAAGTGTTTTTCCAAAGTTATCAACATTTTTATGTTTGGCGTTCCAGAATCGACCTTATCTCAGGCTGAAAACGCGTTTTACGCATTGTGCCATAACTTTGCAGGGAAGCTTCAGAAAATGAAATTTCCACCTCCCACTATAGCAGAAAGGGTCTTTCTAGTAGTTGCACATCAAATCTAAGCTGTCTGAAGTGTTGTTCCAAAGTTATCAACATTTTTACGTTTGGCGTTCCGGAATCGACCTTATCTCAGGCTGAAAACGCGTTTTACGCATTGTGCCATAACTTTGCAGGGACGCTTCAGAACATGAAATTTTCACCTCCCACTATAACAGAAAGGGTCTTTCTAGTAGTTGCACATCAAATCTAAGCTGTCTGAAGTGTTGTTCCAAAGTGATCAACATTTTTACGTTTGGCGTTTCGGAACCCACCTTATCTCAGGCTGAAAACGCGTTTTCTGCACTGTGCCATAACTTCTCAGGGAAGCTTCAGAACATGAAATGTTCACCTCCCACTATAGCAGAAAGGGTCTTTCTAGTAGTTGCACATCAAATCGAACTTGTCTGAAGTGTTTTTCCAAAGTTATCAACATTTTTATGTATGGCGTTCCGGAATCGACCTTATCTCAGGCTGAAAACGCGTTTTACGCATTGTGCCATAACTTTGCAGGGAAGCTTCAGAACATGAAATGTTCACCTCCCACTATAGCAAAAAGGGTTTTTCTAGTAGTTGCACATCAAATCTAAGCTGTTTGAAGTGTTTTTCCAAAGTTATCAACATTTTTATGTTTGGCGTTCCGGAATCAACCTTATCTCAGGCTGAAAACGCATTTTCTGCATTGTGCCATAACTTTGCAAGGAAGCTTCAGAACATGAAATTTTCACCTCCCACTATAGCAGAAAGGGTCTTTCTAGTAGTTGCACATCAGATCTAAGCTGTCCGAAGTGTTTTTCGAAAGTTATCAAGATTTTTATGTTTGGCGTTTCGGAACCCACCTTATCTCAGGCTGAAAACGCGTTTTCTGCATTGTGCCATAACTTTGCAGGGAAGCTTCAGAACATGAAATGTTCACCTCCCACTATAGCAGAAAGGGTCTTTCTAGTAGTTGCACATCAAATCTAAGCTGTCTGAAGTGTTTTTCCAAAGTTATCAACATTTTTATGTTTGGCGTTCCGGAACCCACCTTATCTCAGGCTGAAAACGCGTTTTCTTCATTGTGCCATATCTTTGCAGGGAAGCTTCAGAACATGAAATTTTAACCTCCCACTATAGCAGAAAGGGTCCTTCTAGTAGTTGCACATCAAATCTAAGCTGTCTGAAGTGTTTTTCCAAAGTTATCAACATTTTTATGTTTGGCGTTCCGGAATCGACCTTATCACAGGCTGAAAACGCTTTTTACGCTTTGTGCCATAACTTTGCAGGGAAGCTTCAGAAAATGAAAATTTCACCTCCCACTATAGCAGAAAGGGTTTTTCTAGTAGTTGCACATCAAATCTAAGCTGTCTGAAGTGTTTTTCCAAAGTTATCAACATTTTTATGTTTGGCGTTCCGGAATCAACCTCATCTCTGGCTGAAAACGCATTTTCTGCATTGTGCCATAACTTTGTAAGGAAGCTTCAGAACATGAAATTTTCACCTCCCACTATAGCAGAAAGGGTGTTTCTAGTAGTTGCACATCAAATCTAAGCTGTCTGAAGTGTTTTTCCAGAGTTATCAACATTTTTATGTTTGGCGTTCCAGAATCGACCTCATCTCTGGCTGAAAACGCGTTTTCTGCATTGTGCCATAACTTCTCAGGGAAGCTTCAGAACATGAAATGTTCAACTCCCACGATAGCAGAAAGGGTCTTTCTAGTAGTTGCACATCAAATCGAAGTTGTCTAAAGTGTTTTTCCAAAGTTATCAACATTTTTATGTATGGCGTTCCGGAATCGACCTTATCTCAGGCTGAAAACGCGTTTTACGCATTGTGCCATAACTTTGCAGGGAAGCTTCAGAACATGAAATGTTCACCTCCCACTATAGCAGAAAGTGTCTTTCTAGTAGTTGCACATCAAATCTAAGCTGTCTGAAGTGTTTTTCCAAAGTTATCAACATTTTTATGTTTGGCGTTCCAGAATCGACCTTATCTCAGGCTGAAAACGCGTTTTACGCATTGTGCCATAACTTTGCAGGGAAGCTTCAGAAAATGAAATTTCCACCTCCCACTATAGCAGAAAGGGTCTTTCTAGTAGTTGCACATCAAATCTAAGCTGTCTGAAGTGTTGTTCCAAAGTTATCAACATTTTTACGTTTGGCGTTCCGGAATCGACCTTATCTCAGGCTGAAAACGCGTTTTACGCATTGTGCCATAACTTTGCAGGGACGCTTCAGAACATGAAATTTTCACCTCCCACTATAACAGAAAGGGTCTTTCTAGTAGTTGCACCTCAAATCTAAGCTGTCTGAAGTGTTGTTCCAAAGTGATCAACATTTTTACGTTTGGCGTTTCGGAACCCACCTTATCTCAGGCTGAAAACGCGTTTTCTGCACTGTGCCATAACTTCTCAGGGAAGCTTCAGAACATGAAATGTTCACCTCCCACTATAGCAGAAAGGGTCTTTCTAGTAGTTGCACATCAAATCGAAGTTGTCTGAAGTGTTTTTCCAAAGTTATCAACATTTTTATGTATGGCGTTCCGGAATCGACCTTATCTCAGGCTGAAAACGCGTTTTACGCATTGTGCCATAACTTTGCAGGGAAGCTTCAGAACATGAAATGTTCACCTCCCACTATACCAGAAAGGGTCTTTCTAGTAGTTGCACATCAAATCTAAGCTGTCTGAAGTGTTTTTCCAAAGTTATCAACATTTTTATGTTTGGCGTTCCAGAATCGACCTTATCTCAGGCTGAAAACGCGTTTTACGCATTGTGCCATAACTTTGCAGGGAAGCTTCAGAAAATGAAATTTCCACCTCCCTCTATAGCAGAAAGGGTCTTTCTAGTACTTGCACATCAAATCTAAGCTGTCTGAAGTGTTGTTCCAAAGTTATCAACATTTTTACGTTTGGCGTTCCGGAATCGACCTTATCTCAGGCTGAAAACACGTTTTACGCATTGTGCCATAACTTTGCAGGGACGCTTCAGAACATGAAATTTTCACCTCCCACTATAACAGAAAGGGTCTTTCTAGTAGTTGCACATCAAATCTAAGCTGTCTGAAGTGTTGTTCCAAAGTGATCAACATTTTTACGTTTGGCGTTTCGGAACCCACCTTATCTCAGGCTGAAAACGCGTTTTCTGCACTGTGCCATAACTTCTCAGGGAAGCTTCAGAACATGAAATGTTCACCTCCCACTATCGCAGAAAGGGTCTTTCTCGTAGTTGCACATCAAATCGAAGCTGTCTGAAGTGTTTTTCCAAAGTTATCAACATTTTTATGTTTGGCGTTCCGGAACCCGCCTTATCTCAGGCTGAAAACGCGTTTTCTGCATTGTGCCATATCTTTGCAGGGAAGCTTCAGAAAATGAAATTTTCACCTCCCACTATAGCAGAAAGGGTTTTTCTAGTAGTTGCACATCAAATCTAAGCTGTTTGAAGTGTTTTTCCAAAGTTATCAACATTTTTATGTTTGGCGTTCCGGAATCAACCTTATCTCAGGCTGAAAACGCATTTTCTGCATTGTGCCATAACTTTGCAAGGAAGCTTCAGAACATGAAATTTTCACCTCCCACTATAGCAGAAAGGGTCTTTCTAGTAGTTGCACATCAGATCTAAGCTGTCCGAAGTGTTTTTCGAAAGTTATCAAGATTTTTATGTTTGGCGTTTCGGATCCCGCCTTGTCTCAGGCTGAAAAATCGTTTTCTGCATTGTCCCATAACTTCTCAGGGAAGCTTCAGAACATGAAATTTCGACCTCCCACTATAGCAGAAAGGGTCTTTCTAGTTGTTGCACTTCAAATCTAAGCTGTCTGAAGTGTTTTTCCAAAGTTATCAACATTTTAATGTTTGGCGTTACAGAATCGACCGTATCTCGGGCTGAAAAATCGTTTTCTGCATTGTCCCATAACTTCTCAGGGAAGCTTCAGAACATGAAATGTTCACCTCCCACTATAGCAGAAAGGGTCTTTCTAGTAGTTGCACATCAAATCTAAGCTGTCTGAAGTGTTTTTCGAAAGTTATCAACATTTTTATGTTTGGCGTTCCAGAATCGACCTTATCTCACGCTGAAAACGCGTTGTCTGCATTGTGCCATAACTTTGCATGGAAGCTTCCGAACATGAAATTTTAACCTACCACTATAGCAGAAAGGGTCTTTCTAGTAGTTGCACATCAAATTTAAGCTGTCTGATGTGTTTTTCCAAAGTTATCAACATTGTTATGTATGGCATTCCGGAATCAACCTTATCTCAGGCTAAAAACGCGTTTTACGCATTGTGCCATAACTTTGCAGGGAACCTTTAGAACATGAATTTTTCACCTCCCACTATAGCAGAAAGGGTCTTTCTCGTAGTTGCACATCAAATCTAAACTGTCTGAAGTGTTGTTCCAAAGTTATCAACATTTTTACGTTTGGCGTTCCGGAACCCACCTTATCTCAGGCTGAAAACTCGTTTTGTGCATTATGCCATAACTTCTCAGGGTAGCTTCAGAACATGAAATTTTCACCTCCCACTACAACAGAAAGGGTGTTTCTTGCAGTTGCACATCAAATCTAAGTTGTCTGAAGTGTTGTTCCAAAGTTATCAACATTTTTATGTTTGGCGTTCCGGAATCGACCATATCTCAGGCTGAAAACGCGTTTTCTGCATTGTGCCATAACTTTGGAGGGAAGCTTCAGAAAATGAAATTTTCACCTCCCACTATAGCAGAAAGGGTCTTTCTAGTAGTTGCACATCAAATCTAAGCTGTCTGAAGTGTTTTTCCAAAGTGATCAACATTTTTACGTTTTGCGTTTCGGAACCCACCTTATCTCAGGCTGAAAACGCGTTTTCTGCATTGTGCCATATCTTTGCAGGGTAGCTTCAGAACATGAAATTTTAACCTCCCACTATAGCAGAAAGGGTCTTTCTAGTAGTTGCACATCAAATCTAAGCTGTCTGAAGTGTTTTTCCAAAGTTATCAACATTTTTATGTTTGGCGTTCCAGAATCGACCTTATCTCAGGCTGAAAACGCGTTTTCTGCATTGTGCCATAACTTCTCAGGGAAGCTTCAGAACATGAAATGTTCACCTCCCACTATAGCAGAAAGGGTCTTTCTAGTAGTTGCACATCAAATCGAAGCTGTCTGAAATGTTTTTCCAAAGTTATCAACATTTTTATGTATGGCGTTCCGGAATCGACCTTATCTCAGGCTGAAAACGCGTTTCACGCATTGTGCCATAACTTTGCAGGGAAGCTTCAGAACATGAAATGTTCACCTCCCACTATAGCAGAAAGGGTCTTTCTAGTAGTTGCACATCAAATCTAAGCTGTCTGAAGTGTTTTTCCAAAGTTATCAACATTTTTATGTTTGGCGTTCCGGAACCCACCTTATCTCAGGCTGAAAACGCGTTTTCTTCATTGTGCCATATCTTTGCAGGGAAGCTTCAGAACATGAAATTTTAACCACCCACTATAGCAGAAAGGGTCCTTCTAGTAGTTGCACATCAAATCTAAGCTGTCTGAAGTGTTTTTCCAAAGTTATCAACATTTTTATGTTTGGCGTTCCGGAATCGACCTTATCACAGGCTGAAAACGCTTTTTACGCTTTGTGCCATAACTTTGCAGGGAAGCTTCAGAAAATGAAAATTTCACCTCCCACTATAGCAGAAAGGGTTTTTCTAGTAGTTGCACATCAAATCTAAGCTGTCTGAAGTGTTTTTCCAAAGTTATCAACATTTTTATGTTTGGCGTTCCGGAATCAACCTTATCTCTGGCTGAAAACGCATTTTCTGCATTGTGCCATAACTTTGTAAGGAAGCTTCAGAACATGAAATTTTCACCTCCCACTATAGCAGAAAGGGTGTTTCTAGTAGTTGCACATCAAATCTAAGCTGTCTGAAGTGTTTTTCCAAAGTTATCAACATTTTTATGTTTGGCGTTCCAGAATCGACCTCATCTCTGGCTGAAAACGCGTTTTCTGCATTGTGCCATAACTTCTCAGGGAAGCTTCAGAACATGAAATGTTCACCTCCCACTATAGCAGAAAGGGTCTTTCTAGTAGTTGCACATCAAATCGAAGTTGTCTAAAGTGTTTTTCCAAAGTTATCAACATTTTTATGTATGGCGTTCCGGAATCGACCTTATCTCAGGCTGAAAACGCGTTTTACGCATTGTGCCATAACTTTGCAGGGAAGCTTCAGAACATGAAATGTTCACCTCCCACTATAGCAGAAAGTGTCTTTCTAGTAGTTGCACATCAAATCTAAGCTGTCTGAAGTGTTTTTCCAAAGTTATCAACATTTTTATGTTTGGCGTTCCAGAATCGACCTTATCTCAGGCTGAAAACGCGTTTTACGCATTGTGCCATAACTTTGCAGGGAAGCTTCAGAAAATGAAATTTCCACCTCCCACTATAGCAGAAAGGGTCTTTCTAGTAGTTGCACATCAAATCTAAGCTGTCTGAAGTGTTGTTCCAAAGTTATCAACATTTTTACGTTTGGCGTTCCGGAATCGACCTTATCTCAGGCTGAAAACGCGTTTTACGCATTGTGCCATAACTTTGCAGGGACGCTTCAGAACATGAAATTTTCACCTCCCACTATAACAGAAAGGGTCTTTCTAGTAGTTGCACATCAAATCTAAGCTGTCTGAAGTGTTGTTCCAAAGTGATCAACATTTTTACGTTTGGCGTTTCGGAACCCACCTTATCTCAGGCTGAAAACGCGTTTTCTGCACTGTGCCATAACTTCTCAGGGAAGCTTCAGAACATGAAATGTTCACCTCCCACTATAGCAGAAAGGGTCTTTCTAGTAGTTGCACATCAAATCGAAGTTGTCTGAAGTGTTTTTCCAAAGTTATCGACATTTTTATGTATGGCGTTCCGGAATCGACCTTATCTCAGGCTGAAAACGCGTTTTACGCATTGTGCCATAACTTTGCAGGGAAGCTTCAGAACATGAAATGTTCACCTCCCACTATAGCAGAAAGGGTCTTTCTAGTAGTTGCACATCAAATCTAAGCTGTCTGAAGTGTTTTTCCAAAGTTATCAACATTTTTATGTTTGGCGTTCCAGAATCGACCTTATCTCAGGCTGAAAACGCGTTTTACGCATTGTGCCATAACTTTGCAGGGAAGCTTCAGAAAATGAAATTTCCACCTCCCTCTATAGCAGAAAGGGTCTTTCTAGTAGTTGCACATCAAATCTAAGCTGTCTGAAGTGTTGTTCAAAGTTATCAACATTTTTACGTTTGGCGTTCCGGAATCGACCTTATCTCAGGCTGAAAACACGTTTTACGCATTGTGCCATAACTTTGCAGGGACGCTTCAGAACATGAAATTTTCACCTCCCACTATAACAGAAAGGGTCTTTCTAGTAGTTGCACATCAAATCTAAGCTGTCTGAAGTGTTGTTCCAAAGTGATCAACATTTTTACGTTTGGCGTTTCGGAACCCACCTTATCTCAGGCTGAAAACGCGTTTTCTGCACTGTGCCATAACTTCTCAGGGAAGCTTCAGAACATGAAATGTTCACCTCCCACTATCGCAGAAAGGGTCTTTCTCGTAGTTGCACATCAAATCGAAGCTGTCTGAAGTGTTTTTCCAAAGTTATCAACATTTTTATGTTTGGCGTTCCGGAACCCGCCTTATCTCAGGCTGAAAACGCGTTTTCTGCATTATGCCATATCTTTGCAGGGAAGCTTCAGAAAATGAAATTTTCACCTCCCACTATAGCAGAAAGGGTCTTTCTAGTAGTTGCACATCAAATCTAAGCTGTTTGAAGTGTTTTTCCAAAGTTATCAACATTTTTATGTTTGGCGTTCCGGAATCGACCTTATCTTAAACTGAAAACGCTTTTTACGCTTTGTGCCATAACTTTGCAGGGTAGCTTCAGAAAATGAAATTTTCACCTCCCCCCTATCGCAGAAAGGGTTTTTCTAGTAGTTGCACATCAAATCTAACTTGTTTGAAGTGTTTTTCCAAAGTTATCAACATTTTTATGTTTGGCGTTCCGGAATCAACCTTATCTCAGGCTGAAAACGCATTTTCTGCATTGTGCCATAACTTCTCAGGGAAGCTTCAGAACATGAAATGTTCACCTCCCACGATAGAAGAAAGGGTCTTTCTTGTAGTTGCACATCAGATCTAAGCTGTCCGAAGTGTTTTTCGAAAGTTATCAACATTTTTATGTTTGGTGTTCGGGAATCGACCTTATCTCAGGATGAAAAATCGTTTTCTGCATTGTCCCATGACTTTCCAGGGAAACTTCAGAACATGAAATTTCGACCTTCCACTATAACAGAAAGGCTCTTTCTAGTAGTTGCACATCAAATCTAAGCTGTCTGAAGTGTTTTTCCAAAGTTATCAACATTTTTATGTTTGGCGTTCCAGAATCGACCTTATCTCAGGCTGAAAACGCGTTTTACGCATTGTGCCATAACTTTGCAGGGAAGCTTCAGAAAATGAAATTTCCACCTCCCACTATACCAGAAAGGGTCTTTCTAGTAGTTGCACATCAAATCTAAGCTGTCTGAAGTGTTGTTCCAAAGTTATCAACATTTTTACGTTTGGCGTTCCGGAATCGACCTTATCTCAGCCTGAAAACACGTTTTACGCATTGTGCCATAACTTTGCAGGGACGCTTCAGAACATGAAATTTTCACCTCCCACTATAACAGAAAGGGTCTTTCTAGTAGTTGCACATCAAATCTAAGCTGTCTGAAGTGTTGTTCCAAAGTGATCAACATTTTTACGTTTGGCGTTTCGGAACCCACCTTATCTCAGGCTGAAAACGCGTTTTCTGCACTGTGCCATAACTTCTCAGGGAAGCTTCAGAACATGAAATGTTCACCTCCCACTATAGCAGAAAGGGTCTTTCTAGTAGTTGCACATCAAATCGAAGTTGTCTGAAGTGTTTTTCCAAAGTTATCAACATTTTTATGTATGGCGTTCCGGAATCGACCTTATCTCAGGCTGAAAACGCGTTTTCTGCACTGTGCCATAACTTCTCAGGGAAGCTTCAGAACATGAAATGTTCACCTCCCACTATCGCAGAAAGAGTCTTTCTCGTAGTTGCACATCAAATCTAAGCTGTCTGAAGTATTTTTCCAAAGTGATCAACATTTTTATGTTTGGTGTTCCGGAACCCGCCTTATATCAGGCTGAAAACGCGTTTTCTGCATTGTGCCATATCTTTGCAGGGAAGCTTCAGAAAATGAAATTTTCACCTCCCACTATAGCAGAAAGGGTCTTTCTAGTAGTTGCACATCAAATCTAAGCTGTTTGAAGTGTTTTTCCAAAGTTATCAACATTTTTATGTTTGGCGTTCCGGAATCGACCTTATCTTAGACTGAAAATGCTTTTTACGCTTTGTGCCATAACTTTGTAGGGTAGCTTCAGAAAATGAAATTTTCACCTCCCCCCTATCGCAGAAAGGGTTTTTCTAGTAGTTGCACATCAAATCTAACCTGTTTGAAGTGTTTTTCCAAAGTTATCAACATTTTTATGTTTGGCGTTCCGGAAATAACCTAATCTCAGGCTGAAAACGCATTTTCTGCATTGTGCCATAACTTCTCAGGGAAGCTTCAGAACATGAAATGTTCACCTCCCACGATAGAAGAAAGGGTCTTTCTAGTAGTTGCACATCAGATCTAAGCTGTCCGAAGTGTTTTTCGAAAGTTATCAACATTTTTATGTTTGGTGTTCCGGAATCGACCTTATCTCAGGATGAAAAATCGTTTTCTGCATTGTCCCATGACTTTCCAGGGAAACTTCAGAACATGAAATTTCGACCTTCCACTATAACAGAAAGGCTCTTTCTAGTAGTTGCACATCAAATCTAAGCTGTCTGAAGTGTTGTTCCAAAGTGATCAACATTTTTACGTTTGGCGTTTCGGAACCCACCTTATCTCAGGCTGAAAACGCGTTTTCTGCATTGTGCCATAACTTCTCAGGGAAGCTTCAGAACATGAAATGTTCACCTCCCACTATCGCAGAAAGGGTCTTTCTCGTAGTTGCACATCAAATCGAAGCTGTCTGAAGTGTTTTTCCAAAGTTATCAACATTTTTATGTTTGGCGTTCCAGAATCGACCTTATCTCAGGCTGAAAACGCGTTTTACGCATTGTGCCATAACTTTGCAGGGAAGCTTCAGAAAATGAAATTTCCACCTCCCACTATAGCAGAAAGGGTCTTTCTAGTAGTTGCACATCAAATCTAAGCTGTCTGAAGTGTTGTTCCAAAGTTATCAACATTTTTACGTTTGGCGTTCCGGAATCGACCTTATCTCAGGCTGAAAACGCGTTTTACGCATTGTGCCATAACTTTGCAGGGAAGCTTCAGAACATGAAATGTTCACCTCCCACTATAGCAGAAAGGGTCTTTCTAGTAGGTGCACATCAAATCTAAGCTGTCTGAAGTGTTTTTCCAAAGTTATCAACATTTTTATGTTTGGCGTTCCAGAATCGACCTTATCTCAGGCTGAAAACGCGTTTTACGCATTGTGCCATAACTTTGCAGGGAAGCTTCAGAAAATGAAATTTCCACCTCCCACTATAGCAGAAAGGGTCTTTCTAGTAGTTGCACATCAAATCTAAGCTGTCTGAAGTGTTGTTCCAAAGTTATCAACATTTTTACGTTTGGCGTTCCGGAATCGACCTTATCTCAGGCTGAAAACACGTTTTACGCATTGTGCCATAACTTTGCAGGGACGCTTCAGAACATGAAATTTTCACCTCCCACTATAACAGAAAGGGTCTTTCTGGTAGTTGCACATCAAATCTAAGCTGTCTGAAGTGTTGTTCCAAAGTGATCAACATTTTTACGTTTGGCGTTTCGGAACCCACCTTATCTCAGGCTGAAAACGCGTTTTCTGCACTGTGCCATAACTTCTCAGGGAAGCTTCAGAACATGAAATGTTCACCTCCCACTATCGCAGAAAGGGTCTTTCTCGTAGTTGCACATCAAATCTAAGCTGTCTGAAGTATTTTTCCAAAGTGATCAACATTTTTATGTTTGGTGTTCCGGAACCCGCCTTATATCAGGCTGAAAACGCGATTTCTGCATTGTGCCATATCTTTGCAGGGAAGCTTCAGAAAATGAAATTTTCACCTCCCACTATAGCAGAAAGGGTCTTTCTAGTAGTTGCACATCAAATCTAAGCTGTTTGAAGTGTTTTTCCAAAGTTATCAACATTTTTATGTTTGGCGTTCCGGAATCGACCTTATCTTAGACTGAAAACGCTTTTTACGCTTTGTGCCATAACTTTGCAGGGTAGCTTCAGAAAATGAAATTTTCACCTCCCCCCTATCGCAGAAAGGGTTTTTCTAGTAGTTGCACATCAAATCTAACCTGTTTGAAGTGTTTTTCCAAAGTTATCAACATTTTTATGTTTGGCGTTCCGGAATCAACCTTATCTCAGGCTGAAAACGCATTTTCTGCATTGTGCCATAACTTCTCAGGGAAGCTTCAGAACATGAAATGTTCACCTCCCACGATAGAAGAAAGGGTCTTTCTAGTAGTTGCACATCAGATCTAAGCTGTCCGAAGTGTTTTTCGAAAGTTATCAACATTTTTATGTTTGGTGTTCCGGAATCGACCTTATCTCAGGATGAAAAATCGTTTTCTGCATTGTCCCATGACTTTCCAGGGAAACTTCAGAACATGAAATTTCGACCTTCCACTATAACAGAAAGGCTCTTTCTAGTAGTTGCACATCAAATCTAAGCTGTCTGAAGTGTTGTTCCAAAGTGATCAACATTTTTACGTTTGGCGTTTCGGAACCCACCTTATCTCAGGCTGAAAACGCGTTTTCTGCATTGTGCCATAACTTCTCAGGGAAGCTTCAGAACATGAAATGTTCACCTCCCACTATCGCAGAAAGGGTCTTTCTCGTAGTTGCACATCAAATCGAAGCTGTCTGAAGTGTTTTTCCAAAGTTATCAACATTTTTATGTTTGGCGTTCCAGAATCGACCTTATCTCAGGCTGAAAACGCGTTTTACGCATTGTGCCATAACTTTGCAGGGAAGCTTCAGAACATGAAATGTTCACCTCCCACTATCGCAGAAAGGGTCTTTCTCGTAGTTGCACATCAAATCGAAGCTGTCTGAAGTTTTTATCCAAAGTTATCAACATTTTTATGTTTGGCGTTCCGGAACCCGCCTTATCTCAGGCTGAAAACGCGTTTTCTGCATTGTGCCATATCTTTGCAGGGAAGCTTCAGAAAATGAAATTTTCACCTCCCACTATAGCAGAAAGGGTCTTTCTAGTAGTTGCACATCAAATCTAAGCTGTTTGAAGTGTTTTTCCAAAGTTATCAACATTTTTATGTTTGGTGTTCCGGAATCGACCTTATCTCAGGATGAAAAATCGTTTTCTGCATTGTCCCATGACTTTCCAGGGAAACTTCAGAACATGAAATTTCGACCTCCCACTATAACAGAAAGGCTCTTTCTAGTAGTTGCACATCAAATCTAAGCTGTCTGAAGTGTTGTTCCAAAGTGATCAACATTTTTACGTTTGGCGTTTCGGAACCCACCTTATCTCAGGCTGAAAACGCGTTTTCTGCATTGTGCCATAACTTCTCAGGGAAGCTTCAGAACATGAAATGTTCACCTCCCACTATCGCAGAAAGGGTCTTTCTCGTAGTTGCACATCAAATCGAAGCTGTCTGAAGTGTTTTTCCAAAGTTATCAACATTTTTATGTTTGGCGTTCCGGAACAAGCCTTATCTCAGGCTGAAAACGCGTTTTCTGCATTGTGCCATATCTTTGCAGGGAAGCTTCAGAAAATGAAATTTTCACCTCCCACTATAGCAGAAAGGGTTTTTCTAGTAGTTGCACATCAAATCTAAGCTGTTTGAAGTGTTTTTCCAAAGTTATCAACATTTTTATGTTTGGCGTTCCGGAACCCACCTTATCTCAGGCTGAAAACGCGTTTTCTGCATTGTGCCATATCTTTGCAGGGAAGCTTCAGAACATGAAATTTTAACCTCCCACTATAGCAGAAAGGGTCCTTCTAGTAGTTGCACATCAAATCTAAGCTGTCTGAAGTGTTTTTCCAAAGTGATCAACATTTTTACGTTTTGCATTTCGGAACCCACCTTATCTCAGGCTGAAAACGCGTTTTCTGCATTGTGCCATAACTTTGCAGGGAAGCTTCAGAAAATGAAAATTTCACCTCCCACTATAGCAGAAAGGGTTTTTCTAGCAGTTGCACATCAAATCTAAGCTGTCTGAAGTGTTTTTCCAAAGTTATCAACATTTTTATGTTTGGCGTTCCGGAATCAACCTTATCTCAGGCTGAAAACGCATTTTCTGCATTGTGCCATAACTTTGTGAGGAAGCTTCAGAACATGAAATTTTCACCTCCCACTATAGCAGAAAGGGTGTTTCTAGTAGTTGCACATCAAATCTAAGCTGTCTGAAGTGTTTTTCCAAAGTTATCAACATTTTTATGTTTGGCGTTCCAGAATCGACCTCATCTCTGGCTGAAAACGCGTTTTCTGCATTGTGCCATAACTTCTCAGGGAAGCTTCAGAACATGAAATGTTCACCTCCCACTATAGCAGAAAGGGTCTTTCTAGTAGTTGCACATCAAATCGAAGTTGTCTAAAGTGTTTTTCCAAAGTTATCAACATTTTTATGTATGGCGTTCCGGAATCGACCTTATCTCAGGCTGAAAACGCGTTTTACGCATTGTGCCATAACTTTGCAGGGAAGCTTCAGAACATGAAATGTTCACCTCCCACTATAGCAGAAAGGGTCTTTCTAGTAGTTGCACATCAAATCTAAGCTGTCTGAAGTGTTTTTCCAAAGTTATCAACATTTTTATGTTTGGCGTTCCAGAATCGACCTTATCTCAGGCTGAAAACGCGTTTTACGCATTGTGCCATAACTTTGCAGGGAAGTTTCAGAAAATGAAATTTCCACCTCCCACTATAGCAGAAAGGGTCTTTCTAGTAGTTGCACATCAAATCTAAGCTGTCTGAAGTGTTGTTCCAAAGTTATCAACATTTTTACGTTTGGCGTTCCGGAATCGACCTTATCTCAGGCTGAAAACACGTTTTACGCATTGTGCCATAACTTTGCAGGGACGCTTCAGAACATGAAATTTTCACCTCCCACTATAACAGAAAGGGTCTTTCTAGTAGTTGCACATCAAATCTAAGCTGTCTGAAGTGTTGTTCCAAAGTGATCAACATTTTTACGCTTGGCGTTTCGGAACCCACCTTATCTCAGGCTGAAAACGCGTTTTCTGCACTGTGCCATAACTTCTCAGGGAAGCTTCAGAACATGAAATGTTCACCTCCCACTATAGCAGAAAGGGTCTTTCTAGTAGTTGCACATCAAATCGAAGTTGTCTGAAGTGTTTTTCCAAAGTTATCAACATTTTTATGTATGGCGTTCCGGAATCGACCTTATCTCAGGCTGAAAACGCGTTTTACGCATTGTGCCATAACTTTGCAGGGAAGCTTCAGAACATGAAATGTTCACCTCCCACTATAGCAGAAAGGGTCTTTCTAGTAGTTGCACATCAAATCTAAGCTGTCTGAAGTGTTTTTCCAAAGTTATCAACATTTTTATGTTTGGCGTTCCAGAATCGACCTTATCTCAGGCTGAAAACGCGTTTTACGCATTGTGCCATAACTTTGCAGGGAAGCTTCAGAAAATGAAATTTCCACCTCCCACTATTGCAGAAAGGGTCTTTCTAGTAGTTGCACATCAAATCTAAGCTGTCTGAAGTGTTGTTCCAAAGTTATCAACATTTTTACGTTTGGCGTTCCGGAATCGACCTTATCTCAGGCTGAAAACACGTTTTACGCATTGTGCCATAACTTTGCAGGGACGCTTCAGAACATGAAATTTTCACCTCCCACTATAACAGAAAGGGTCTTTCTAGTAGTTGCACATCAAATCTAAGCTGTCTGAAGTGTTGTTCCAAAGTGATCAACATTTTTACGTTTGGCGTTTCGGAACCCACCTTATCTCAGGCTGAAAACGCGTTTTCTGCACTGTGCCATAACTTCTCAGGGAAGCTTCAGAACATGAAATGTTCACCTCCCACTATCGCAGAAAGGGTCTTTCTCGTAGTTGCACATCAAATCGAAGCTGTCTGAAGTGTTTTTCCAAAGTTATCAACATTTTTATGTTTGGCGTTCCGGAACCCGCCTTATCTCAGGCTGAAAACGCGTTTTCTGCATTGTGCCATATCTTTGCAGGGAAGCTTCAGAAAATGAAATTTTCACCTCCCACTATAGCAGAAAGGGTCTTTCTAGTAGTTGCACATCAAATATAAGCTGTTTGAAGTGTTTTTCCAAAGTTATCAACATTTTTATGTTCGGCGTTCCGGAATCGACCTTATCTTAGACTGAAAACGCTTTTTACGCTTTGTGCCATAACTTTGCAGGGTAGCTTCAGAAAATGAAATTTTCACCTCCCCCCTATCGCAGAAAGGGTTTTTCTAGTAGTTGCACATCAAATCTAACCTGTTTGAAGTGTTTTTCCAAAGTTATCAACATTTTTATGTTTGGCGTTCCGGAATCAACCTTATCTCAGGCTGAAAACGCATTTTCTGCATTGTGCCATAACTTCTCAGGGAAGCTTCAGAACATGAAATGTTCACCTCCCACGATAGAAGAAAGGGTCTTTCTAGTAGTTGCACATCAGATCTAAGCTGTCCGAAGTGTTTTTCGAAAGTTATCAACATTTTTATATTTGGTGTTCCGGAATCGACCTTATCTCAGGATGAAAAATCGTTTTCTGCATTGTCCCATGACTTTCCAGGGAAACTTCAGAACATGAAATTTCGACCTTCCACTATAACAGAAAGGCTCTTTCTAGTAGTTGCACATCAAATCTAAGCTGTCTGAAGTGTTGTTCCAAAGTGATCAACATTTTTACGTTTGGCGTTTCGGAACCCACCTTATCTCAGGCTGAAAACGCGTTTTCTGCATTGTGCCATAACTTCTCAGGGAAGCTTCAGAACATGAAATGTTCACCTCCCACTATCGCAGAAAGGGTCTTTCTCGTAGTTGCACATCAAATCGAAGCTGTCTGAAGTGTTTTTCCAAAGTTATCAACATTTTTATGTTTGGCGTTCCAGAATCGACCTTATCTCAACCTGAAAACGCGTTTTACGCATTGTGCCATAACTTTGGAGGGAAGCTTCAGAAAATGAAATTTCCCCCTCCCACTATAGCAGAAAGGGTCTTTCTAGTAGTTGCACATCAAATCTAAGCTGTCTGAAATGTTTTTCGAAAGTTATCAACATTTTTATGTTTGGCGTTCCTGAACCCACCTTATCTCAGGCTGAAAACGCGTTTTCTGCATTGTGCCATAACTTTGCAGGGAAGCTTCAGAACATGAAATTTTCACCTCCCACTATAGCAGAAAGGTTCTTTCTAGTAGTTGCACATCAAATCTAAGCTGTCTGAAGTGTTTTTCCAAAGTTGTCAACATTTTTATGTTTGGCGTTCCGGAATCGACCTTATCTCAGGCTGAAAACGCGTTTTACGCATTGTCCCATAACTTTCAGGGAAGCTTCAGAACATGAAATTTTCACCTCCCACTATAGCAGAAAGGGTTTTTCTAGTAGTTGCACATCAAATCTTAGCTGTCTGAAGTGTTTTTCCAAAGTTATCAACATTTTTATGTTTGGCGTTCTGGAATCGACCTTATCTCTGGATGAAAACGCGTTTTACGCATTGTGCCATAACTTTGCTGGGAAGCTTCAGAAAATGTAATTTTCACCTCCCTCTATAGCAGAAAGGATCTTTCTAGTAGTTGCACATCAAATCTAAGCTGTCTGAAGTGTTTTTCGAAAGTTATCAACATTTTCATGTTTGGCGTTCCGGAATCGAGCTAATCTCAGGCTGAAGACGCGTTTTACGCATTGTGCCATAACTTTGCAGGGAAGTTCCAGAAAATGAAATTTTCACCTCCCACTATAGCAGAAAGGGTTTTTCTAGTAGTTGCACATCATATCTAAGCTGTCTGAAATGTTTTTTCCAAAGTTATCAACATTTTCATGTTTGGCGCTCCGGAACCCATCTTATCTCAGGCTGAAAACGCGTTTTCTGCATTGTGCCATAACTTTGCAGGGAAGCTTCAGAACATGAAATTTTAACCACCCACTGTAGCAGAAAGGGTCTTTCTCGTAGTTGCACATCAAATCTAAGATGTCTGAAGTGTTTTTCCAAAATTATCAACATTTTTATGTTTGGCGTTGCGGAACCCACCTTATAACAGGCTGAAAACGCGTTTTCTGCATTGTGCCATAACTTTGAAGGGAAGCTTCAGAACAGGCAATTTTCACCTCCCACTAATCAGAAAGGGTTATTCTAGTTGTTGCACATCAAATCTAAGCTGTGTGTTGTGTTTTTCGAAAGTTATCAACATTTTTATGTTTGGCGTTCGGAAACCCACCTTATCTCAGGCTGAAAACGCGTTTTCTGCATTGTGCATTAACTTTGCAGGGAAGCTTCAGAACAAGAAATTTTCTCGTCCAACTATAGCAAAAAGGGTCTTTCTGGTAGTTGCACATCAAATCTAAGCTGTCTGAAGTGTTTTTCCAAAATTATCAACATTTTTATGTTTGGCGTTCCGGAACCCACCTTATATCAGGCGGAAAACGTGTTTTCTTTATTGTGCCATAACTTTGCAGGGAAGCTTCAGAACATGGAATTTTCACCTCCCACTATAGCAGAAAGGGTCTTTCTAGTAGTTGCACATCAAATCTAAGCTGTCTGAAGTGTTTTTCCAAAATTATCAACATTTTTATGTTTGGTGTTCCGGAACCCACCTTATAACAGGCTGACAACGTGGTTTCTTTATTGTGCCATAACTTTGCAGGGAAGCTTCAGAACATGAAATTTTCACCTCCCACTAATCAGAAAGGGTTATTCTAGTTGTTGCACAGCAAATCTAAGCTGTCTGAAGTGTTTTTCCAAAGTTATCAGCATTTTTATGTTTGGCGTTCCGGAACCCACTTTATATCAGGCTGAAAACGCGTTTTCTGCATTGTGCCATAACTTTTCAGGGAAACTTCAGAACAAGAAATTTCCTCGTCCAACTATACCACAAAGGGTCTTTCTAGTAGTTGCACATCAAATCTAAGCTGTCTGAAGTGTTTTTCCAAAATTATCAACATTTTTATGTTTGGCGTTCCGGAACCCACCTTATATCAGGCTGAAAACGCGTTTTCTGCATTGTGCCATAACTTTTCAGGGAAGCTTCAGAACATGAAATTTTCACCTCCAACTATAGCACAAAGGGTCTTTCTAGTAGTTGCACATCAAATCTAAGCTGCCTGAAGTGTTTTTCGAAAGTTATCAACATTTTTATGTTTGTCGTTCCGGAACCCACCTTATCTCAAGGCCGAAAACGCGTTTTCTGCATTGTGGCATAACTTTGCAAGGAAGCTGCAGAACATCAAATTTTCACCTCACTCTATAGCAGAAAGGGTCTTTCTCGTAGTTCCACATCAAATCTAAGATGTCTGAAGTGTTTTTCCAAAGTTATCAACATTTTTATGTTTGGCGTTCCGGAATCGACCTTATCTCAGGCTGAAAACGCGTTTTCTGCATTGTGCCATAACTTCGCAGGGAAGCTTCAGAACATGAAATTTTCAACTCCCACTATAGCAGAAAGGGTCTTTCCAATAGTTGTACATCAAATCTAAGCAGTCTGAAGTGTTTTTCCAAAGTTATCAACATTTTTATGTTTGGCGTTCCGGAACCCACCTTATATCAGGCTGAAAACGCGTTTTCTGCATTGTGCCATAACTTTGCAGGGAAGCTTTAGAACATGAAATTTTCACCTCCCACTAATCAGAAAGGGTTATTCTAGTTGTTGCACAGCAAATCTAAGCTGTCTGAAGTGCTTTTCCAAAGTTATCAACATTTTTATGTTTGGCGTTTCGAAACCCACCTTATCTCAGACTTAAAACGCGTTTTCTGCGTTGTGCCATAACTTTTCAGGGAAGCTTCAGAACATCAAATTTTGACCCCCCACTATAGCAGAAAGGGTATTTCTAGTAGTTGCACATCAAATCTAAGCGGTCTGAAGTGTTTTTCCAAAGTAATCAACATTTTTACGTTTGCCGTTCCGGAATCGACCTTATCTCAGGCTGAAAACGCGTTTTCTGCATTGTGCCATAACTTTACAGGGAAGCTTCAGAACATGAAATGTTCTCGTCCAACTATAGCACAAAGGGTCTTTCTAGTAGTTGCACATCAAATCTAAGCTGTCTGAAGTGTTTTTCCAAAATTATCAACATTTTTAAATTTGGCGTTCTGGAACCTACCTTATATCAGGCTGAAAACGCGTTTTCTGCATTGTGCCATAACTTTTCAGGGAAGCTTCAGAACATGAAATTTTCACCTCCAACGATAGCACAAAGGGTCTTTCTAGTAGTTGCACATCAAATCTAAGCTGTCTGAAGTGTTTTTCGAAAGTTATCAACATTTTTATGTTTGTCGTTCCGGAACCCACCTTATCTCAAGGCCGAAAACGCGTTTTCTGCATTGTGGCATAACTTTGCAAGGAAGCTGCAGAACATCAAATTTTCACCTCACTCTATAGCAGAAAGGGTCTTTCTCGTAGTTCCACATCAAATCTAAGATGTCTGAAGTGTTTTTCCAAAGTTATCAACATTTTTATGTTTGGCGTTCCGGAATCGACCTTATCTCAGGCTGAAAACGCGTTTTCTGCATTGTGCCATAACTTCGCAGGGAAGCTTCAGAACATGAAATTTTCACCTCCCACTAATCAGAAAGGGTTATTCTAGTTGTTGCACAGCAAATCTAAGCTGTCTGAAGTGCTTTTCCAAAGTCATCAACATTTTTATGTTTGGCGTTTCGAAACCCACCTTATCTCAGACTTAAAACGCGTTTTCTGCGTTGTGCCATAACTTTTCAGGGAAGCTTCAGAACATCAAATTTTGACCCCCCACTATAGCAGAAAGGGTATTTCTAGTAGTTGCACATCAAATCTAAGCGGTCTGAAGTGTTTTTCCAAAGTAATCAACATTTTTACGTTTGCCTTTCCGGAATCGACCTTATCTCAGGCTGAAAACGCGTTTTCTGCATTGTGCCATAACTTTACAGGGAAGCTTCAGAACATGAAATGTTCTCGTCCAACTATAGCACAAAGGGTCTTTCTAGTAGTTGCACATCAAATCTAAGCTGTCTGAAGTGTTTTTCCAAAATTATCAGCATTTTTATGTTTGGCGTTCCGGAACCAACCTTATATCAGGCTGAAAACGCGTTTTCTGCATAGTGCCGTAACTTTGCAGGGAAGCTTCAGAACATGAAATCTTCACCTCCCACTAATCACAAAGGGTTATTCCAGTTGTTGCACATCAAATCAAAGCTGTCTGACGTGTTTTTCGGAAGTTTACAACATTTTTATGCTTGGCGTTCGGAAACCCACCTTATCTCAGGCTGAAAACGCGTTTTCTGCATTGTGCCATGACTTTGCAGGGAAGCTTCAGAACATGAAATTTTCTCCTCCAACTCTAGCAAAAAGGGTCTTGCTAGTAGTTGCACATCAAAACTAAGCTGTCTGAAGTGTTTTTCCAAAGATATCAACATTTTTATGTTTGGTGTTCAGGAACCCTCCTTATCTCTGGCTGAAAACGCGTTTTCTGCATTGTGCCATAATTTTGCAGGGAAGCTTCAGAATAAGAAATTTTAACGTCCCACTATTGCAGAAAGGGTATGTCTTGTAGTTACACATCAAATATAAGCTGTCTGAAGTGTTTTTCCAAAGTTATCAACATTTTTATGTTTGGCGTTCCGGAATCGACCTTATCTCAGGCTGAAAACGCGTTTTACGCAATGTGCCATAACTGTGCAGGGAAGCTTCAGAACATGAAATTTTCACCTCCCACTATAGCAGAAAGGGTGTTTCGAGTAGATGCACACCAAATCTAAGCTGTCTGAAGTGTTTTTCCAAAGTTATCAACATTTTTATGTTTGGCGTTCCGGAACCCAACTGATCTCAGGCTGAAAACGCGTTTTCTGCATTGTGCCATAACTTTGCAGGGAAGCTTCAGAATATGAAATTTTCACCTCCCACTATAGCAGAAAGGGTCTTTCTAGTAGTTGCACATCAAATCTAAGCTGTCTGAAGTGTTTTTCCAAAATTATCAACATTTTTATGTTTGGCGTTCCGGAACCCACCTTACATCAGGCTGAAAACGCGTTTTCTGCATTGTGCAAGAACTTTGCAGGGAAGCTTCAGAACATGAAATTTTCACCTCCCACTAATCAGAAAGGGTTATTCTAGTTGTTGCACATCAAATCTAAGCTGTCTGACGTGTTTTTCGAAAGTTATCAACATTTTTATGTTTGGCGTTCCGAAACCCACCTTTTCTCAGGCTGAAAACGCGTTTTCTGCATTGTGCCATAACTTTTCAGGGAAGCTTCAGAACATGAAATTTTCACCCCCCACTATAGCAGAAAGGGTTTTTCTAGTAGTTAATCATCAAATCTAAGCAGTCTGAAGTGTTTTTCCAAAGTTATCAACATTTTCATGTTTGGCGTTCCGGAACCCACCTTTTATCAGGCTGAAAACGCATTTTCTGCATTGTGCCATAACTTTATAAGGAAGCTTCAGAACATGAAATTTTCACCTCCCACTGTAGCAGAAAGGGTCTTTCTAGTAGTTGCACATCAAATCTAAGCTCTCGGAAGAGTTTTTCCAAAGTTATCAACATTTTTATGTTGGGCATTCCGGAATCGACCTTATCTCAGGCTGAAAACGTGTTTTCTGCTTTGTGCCATAATTTTGCAGGGAAACTTTAGAACATGAAATTTTCTCCTCCCGGTTTAGCAGAAACGGTCTTTCTAGTATTTGCGCATCACATCTAAGTTGTCTGAAGTGTTTTTCCAAAGTTATCAACATTTTGATGTTTGGCGTTCCGGAATCGACCTTATCTCAGACTGAAAACGGGTTTTCTGCATTGTGCCATAACTTTGCAGGGACGCTTCTCAGAACATGAAAATTTCCCATCCCACTATAGCAGAAAGGGTCTTTCTAGTAGTTGCACATCAAATCTAAGCTGTCTGAAGTGTTTTTCCAAAGTTATCAACATTTTTATGGTTGCCGTTCCGGAACCCACCTTATCTCAGGCTGAAAATGCGTTTTCTGCATTGTGCCATAACTTTGCAGAGAGGCTTCAGAACATGAAATTTTCAACTCCCACTATAGCTGAAAGGCTATTTCTAGTAGTTGCACATAAAATCTAAGCTGTCTGAAGTGTTTTTCCAAAATTATCAACATTTTTATGTTTGGCGTTCCTGAACCCACCTTATCTCAAGGCTGACAACAGGTTTTCTGCATTGTGGCATAACTTTGCAGGGAAGCTGCAGAACATCAAATTTTCACGTCACACTATAGCAGAAAGGGTCTTTCTCGTAGTTCCACATCAAATCTAAGATGTCTGAACTGTTTTTCCAAAGTTATCAACATTTTTATGTTTGGCGTTCCGGAATCGACCTTATCTCAGGCTTAAAACGCATTTTCTGCAATGTGCCATAACTTCGCAGGGAAGCTTCAGAACATGAAATTTTCAACTCCCACTATAGCAGAAAGGGTCTTTCCAGTAGTTGTACATCAATCTAAGATGTCTGAAGTGTTTTTCCAAAATTATCAACATTTTTATGTTTGGCGTTCCGGAACCCACCTTATATCTGGCTGAAAACGCGTTTTCTGCATTGTGCCATAACTTTGCAGGGATGCTTTAGAACATGAAATTTTCACTTCCCACTATAGCAGAAAGGGTATTTCTAGTAGTTGCACATCAAATCTACGCTGTCTGAAGTGTTTTTCGAAAGTTATCAAGATTTTTATGTTTGGCGTTCCGGAACCCACCTTATCTCAGGCTGAAAACGCGTTTTCTGCCTTGTGCCATAACTTTGCAGGGAAGCTTCAGAACATAAAATTTTCACCTCCCACTATAGTTGAAAGGGTCTTTCTTGTAGTTGCACATAAAATCTAAGCTGTCTGAAGAGTTTTTCCAAAGTCATCAACATTTTTATGTGTGGCGTTCCGGAATCGACCTTATCTCAGTTTGAAAACGCGTTTTCTGCATTGTTCAATAACTTTGCAGGGAATCTTCAGAACATGAATTTTTCAGATCCCACACTAGCAGAAATGGTTTTTCTAGTAGTTGCACATCAAATCTAAGCTGTCTGAAGTGTTTTTACAAAGTTATCAACATTTTTATGTTTACGGTTACGGAATCGAGCTTATCTCAGGCTGAAAACGTGTTTCACACATTGTGCCATAACTTTGCATAAAACTTCAGAACATGAAATTTTCACCTCCCACTATAGCAGAAAGGGTCTTTCTCGTAATTGCACATCAAATCTAAGCTGTCTGAAGTGTTTTTCCAAAGTTATCAACATTTTTATGTTTGGTGTTCCGGAATCGACCTGATCTCAGTTTGAAAACGCGTTTTCTGCATTGTGCAATAACTTTGCAGGAAAGCTTCAGAACATGAAATTTTCACCTGCCACCATAGCAGAAAGGGTCTTTCTAGTAGATGCTCATCAAATCTAAGCTGTCTGCAGTGTTTTTCCAAAGTTATCAAAATTTTTATGTTTGCCTTTCCGGAACCCACCTTATCTCAGGCTGAAAACGCATTTTCTGCATTGTGCCCTAACTTTGCAGGAAAGCTTCAGAACATGAAATTTTCTCCTCCAACTATAGCACAAAGGGTCTTTCTAGTAGTTGCACATCAAATCTAAGCTGTCCGAAGTGTTTTTCCAAAGTTATCAACATTTTCATGTTTGGCGTTCCGGAACCCACCTTATCTCAGGCTGAAAATGCGTTTTCTGCATTGTGCCATAACTTTGCAGGGAAGCTTCAGAACATTAAATTTTCACCTCCCACTAAAGCAGAAAGGGTCTTTCTAGTCGTTGCACATCAAATCTAAGCTGTCTGAAGTGTTTTTCCAAAGTTATCAACATTTTTATGTTTGGCGTTCCGGAACCCACCTTATCTCAGGCTGAAAACGCGTTTTCTGCATTGTGCCATAACTTTGCAGGGAAGCTTCCGAACATAAAATTTTCAGCTCCCACTATAGCAGAAAGGGTCTTTCTAGTAGTTGCACATAAATCTAAGCTGTCTAAAGTGTTTTTCCAAAGTTATCTACATTTTTATGTTTGGCGTTCGGGAACCCACCTTATCTCAGGCTGAAATCGCGTTTTCTGCATTCTGCCATAACTTTGCAAGGTAAGCTTCAGAACATGAAATTTTAAACTAAAAAATCTAAGCTGTCTGAAGTGTTTTTCCAAAATTATCAACATTTTTATGTTTGGCGTTCCTGAACCCACCTTATCTCAAGGCTGACAACAGGTTTTCTGCATTGTGGCATAACTTTGCAGGGAAGCTGCAGAACATCAAATTTTCACGTCACACTATAGCAGAAAGGGTCTTTCTCGTAGTTCGACATCAAATCTAAGATGTCTGAACTGTTTTTCCAAAGTTATCAACATTTTTATGTTTGGCGTTCCGGAATCGACCTTATCTCAGGCTGAAAACGCATTTTCTGCAATGTGCCATAACTTCGCAGGGAAGCTTCAGAACATGAAATTTTCAACTCCCACTATAGCAGAAAGGGTCTTTCCAGTAGTTGTACATCAATCTAAGATGTCTGAAGTGTTTTTCCAAAATTATCAACATTTTTATGTTTGGCGTTCCGGAACCCACCTTATATCAGGCTGAAAACGCATTTTCTGCATTGTGCCATAACTTTGCAGGGATGCTTTAGAACATGAAATTTTCACTTCCCACTATAGCAGAAAGGGTATTTCTAGTAGTTGCACATCAAATCTACGCTGTCTGAAGTGTTTTTCCAAAGTTATCAACATTTTTATGTTTGGCATTCCGGAACCCACCTTATATCAGGCTGAAAACCGTTTTCTGCATTGTGCCATAACTTTGCATAAAGCTTCAGAACATGAACTTCTGACCTCCCACTATAGAAGAAAGCGTCTTTCTCGTAGTTGCACATCAAACCTAAGCTGTCTGAAATGTTTTTCCAAAGTTATCAATTTTTTTATGTTTGCCGTTCCGGAATCGACCTTATCTCAGGCTGAAAAAACGTTTTACGCATTGTGCCATAACTTTGCAGGGACGCTTCTCAGAACATGAAAATTTCCCATCCCACTATAGCAGAAAGGGTCTTTCTAGTAGTTGCACATCAAATCTAAGCTGTCTGAAGTGTTTTTCCAAAATTATCAACATTTTTATGTTTGGCGTTCCGGAACCCACCTTATCTCAAGGCTGACAACAGGTTTTCTGCATTGTGGCATAACTTTGCAGGGAAGCTGCAGATCATCAAATTTTCACGTCACACTATAGCAGAAAGGGTCTTTCTCGTAGTTACACATCAAATCTAAGATGTCTGAACTGTTTTTCCAAAGTTATCAACATTTTTATGTTTGGCGTTCCGGAATCGACCTTATCTCAGGCTGAAAACGCGTTTTCTGCAATGTGCCATAACTTCGCAGGGAAGCTTCAGAACATGAAATTTTCAACCCCCACTATAGCAGAAAGGGTCTTTCCAGTAGTTGTACATCAATCTAAGATGTCTGAAGTGTTTTTCCAAAATTATCAACATTTTTATGTTTGGCGTTCCGGAACCCACCTTATATCAGGCTGAAAACGCGTTTTCTGCATTGTGCCATAACTTTGCGGGGATGCTTTAGAACATGAAATTTTCACTTCCCACTATAGCAGAAAGGGTATTTCTAGTAGTTGCACATCAAATCTACGCTGTCTGAAGTGTTTTTCGAAAGTTATCAACATTTTTATGTTTGGCATTCCGGAACCCACCTTATATCAGGCTGAAAACCGTTTTCTGCATTGTGCCATAACTTTGGATAAAGCTTCAGAACATGAACTTCTGACCTCCCACTATAGTAGAAAGGGTCTTTCTCGTAGTTGCACATCAAACCTAAGCTGTCTGAAATGTTTTTCCAAAGTTATCAATTTTTTTATGTTTGCCGTTCCGGAATCGACCTTATCTCAGGCTGAAAACACGTTTTACGCATTGTGCCATAACTTTACAGGGAAGCTTCAGAACATGAAATTTTCACCATCCACTATAGCAGAAAGGGTCTTTCTAGTAGATGCACATCAAATCTAAGCTGTCTGAAGTGTTTTGTCAAAGTTATTAACATTTTTATGTTTGGCGTTCCGGAACCCACCTTATCTCAGGCTGAAAACGCGTTTTTTGCCTTGTGCCATAACTTTGCAGGGAAGCTTCAGAACATAAAATTTTCACCTCCCACTATAGTTGAAAGGGTCTTTCTTGTAGTTGCACATAAAATCTAAGCTGTCTGAAGAGTTTTTCCAAAGTCATCAACATTTTTATGTGTGGCGTTCCGGAATCGACCTTATCTCAGTTTGAAAACGCGTTTTCTGCATTGTTCAATAACTTTGCAGGGAATCTTCAGAACATGAATTTTTCAGATCCCACACTAGCAGAAATGGTTTTTCTAGTAGTTGCACATCAAATCTAAGCTGTCTGAAGTGTTTTTACAAAGTTATCAACATTTTTATGTTTACGGTTACGGAATCGAGCTTATCTCAGGCTGAAAACGTGTTTCACACATTGTGCCATAACTTTGCATAAAACTTCAGAACATGAAATTTTCACCTCCCACTATAGCAGAAAGGGTCTTTCTCGTAATTGCACATCAAATCTAAGCTGTCTGAAGTGTTTTTCCAAAGTTATCAACATTTTTATGTTTGGCGTTCCGGAATCGACCTGATCTCAGTTTGAAAACGCGTTTTCTGCATTGTGCAATAACTTTGCAGGAAAGCTTCAGAACATGAAATTTTCACCTGCCACCATAGCAGAAAGGGTCTTTCTTGTAGATGCTCATCAAATCTAAGCTGTCTGCAGTGTTTTTCCAAAGTTATCAAAATTTTTATGTTTGCCTTTCCGGAACCCACCTTATCTCAGGCTGAAAACGCATTTTCTGCATTGTGCCCTAACTTTGCAGGAAAGCTTCAGAACATGAAATTTTCTCCTCCAACTATAGCACAAAGGGTCTTTCTAGTAGTTGCAGAATAAATCTAAGCTGTCTGAAATGTTTTTCCAAAGTTATCAACATTTTTATGTTTGGCGTTCTGGAACCCACCTTATTTCAGTCTGAAAACGTGTTTTATGCATTGTGCCATAACTTTGCAGGAAACTTCAGAATATGAAATTCTAACCTCCCACTATTGCGGAAAGGGTCTGTCTTGTGGTTGCACATCAAATCTAAGCTGTCTGAAGTGTTTTTACAAAGTTATCAACATTTTTATGTTTGCCGTTCCGGAATCGACCTTATCTCAGGCTGAAAACGCCTTTTACGCATTGTGCCATAACTTTGCAGGGAAGCTTCAGAACATCGAATTTTCACTACCCACTATATCAGAAAGGGTCTTTTTTGTAGTTGCACATCAAATCTAAGCAGTCTGAAGTGTTTTTCCAAAGTAATCCCCATTTTTATGTTTGGCGTTCGGGAACCCACCTTATCTCATTCTGAAAATGTGTTTTCTGCATTGTGCCGTAACATTGCAGAGAAGTCTCAGAACATGAAATTTGCACCTCCCGCTATAGTAGAAAGGGTCTTTCTCGTAGTTGCACATCAAATCTAAGCTGTCTGAAGTGTTTTTCCAAAGTTGTCAACATTTTTATGTATGGCGTTCGGGAATCGACCTTATCTCAGGCTGAAAACGCGTTTTACGCATTGTTCCATAACTTTGCAGGGAAGCTTCAGAACATGAAATTTTCACCTCCCACTATAGCAGAAAGGGTCTTTCTAGTAGTTGCACATCAAATCTAAGATGTCTGGAATGTTTTTCCAATGTTATCAACATTTTTATGATTGGCGTTGGGGAATCGACCTTATCTCAGGCTGACAACGCGTTTTCCGCATTGTGCCATAACTTTGCAGTGAAGCTTCAGAACATTGAATTTTCACCACCCACTACAGCAGAAAGGGTCTTTCTCGTAGTTGCACATCAAATCGAAGCTGTCTGAAGTGTTTTTCCAAAGTTGTCAACATTTTTATCTATGGCGTTCCGGAATCGACTTTATCTCAGGCTGAAAACGTGTTTTCTGCATTGTGCCAAAACTTTGCAGGGAAGCTTCAGAACATGAAATTTTAAACTTCCATGATAGCAGAAAAGGTCTTTCTAGTAGTTGCACATCAAATCTAAGCTGTCTGAAGTGTTTTTCCAAAGTTTTCAACATTTTTATGTTTGGCGTTCGGGAACCCACCTTATCTCAGGCTGAAAACGCGTTTTCTGCATTGTGCCATAACTTTTCAGGGGAGCTTCAGAACATGACATTTTAAACTTCCACTATAGCAGAAAAGGTCTTTCTAGTAGTTGCACATCAAATCTAAGCTGTCTGAAGTGTTTTTCCAAAGTTATCAACATTTTTATGTTTGGCGTTCCGGAATCGACTTTATCTCAGGCTGAAAACGTGTTTTCTGCATTGTGCCTTAACTTTGCAGGGAAGCTTCTGAACATGAAATTTTAAACTTCCACTATAGCAGAAAATGTCTTGCACATCAAATCTAAGCTGTCTGAAGTGTTTTTCCAAAGTTTTCAACATTTTTATGTTTGGCGTTCGGGAATCGACTTTATCTCAGGCTGAAAACGCGTTTTACGCATTGTGCCATATCTTTGCATAAAGCTTCAGAACATGAAATTTTCACCTCCCACTATAGCAGAAAGGGTCTTTCTAGTAGTTGCACATCAAATCTAAGATGTCTGGAATGTTTTTCCAATGTTATCAACATTTTTTTGTTTGGCGCACTGGAACCCACATTATCTCAGTCTGAAAACACTTTTTCTGCATATTGCCACAACTTTGCAGGGATACATCAGAACATGAAATTTTCACCTCCCACGATAGCATAAAGGGTCTTTCTAGTAGTTGCACATCAAATCTAAGCTGTCTGCAGTGTTTTTTTCAAAGTTATCAACATTTTTATGTTTGGCGTTAGGGAATCGACCTTATCTCAGGCTGAAAACGCGTTTTCTGCATTGTGCCATAATTTTGCAGGGAAGCTTCAGAACATGAAATTTTCACCCCCCACTATAGCAGAAAGGGTCTTTCGAGTAGTTGCACAACAAATCTAAGCTGTCTGAAGTGTTTTTCCAAAGTCATCAACATTTTTACGTTTGGCGTTCTGGAACCCACCTTATGTCAGGCTGAAAACGCGTTTTCTGCATTGTGCCATAACGTTGCAGGGAAGCAACAGAATATGAAATTTTAACCTCCCACTTTTGCAGAAAGGGTCTTTCTAGTAGTTGCACATCAAATCTAAGCTGTCTGAAGTGTTTTTCCTAAGTTATCAACATTTGTATGTTTGCCATTCCGGAATCGACCTTATCTCAGGCTGAAACCGCGTTTTCTGCAATGTGCCATAACTTTGCCGGGAAGCTTCAGAACATGAAATTTTCACCACCCACTATAGCAGAAAGGGTCTTTCGAGTAGTTGCACATCAAATCTAAGCTGTCCGAAATGTTTTTCCAAAGTTATCAACATTTTTATGTTTGGCGTTCCGGAATCGACCTTATCTCAGGCTGAAAACGTGTTTTCTGCATTGTGCCATAACTTTGCATGGAAGCTTCAGAACATGAAATTTTAAGTTCCCACTATAGCAGAAAGGGTCTTTCTCATAGTTGCACATCAAACCTAAGCTGTCTGAAGTGTTTTTCGAAAGTTATCAACATTTTTATGTTTGGCGTTCCGGAACCCACCTGATCTCAGGCTGAAAACGCGTTTTCTGCATTGTGCCAAAACTTCGCAGGGAAGCTTCAGAACATGAATTTTTCAACTCCCACTAAAGAAGAAACGGTCTTTCTAGTAGTTGCACATCAAATCTAAGCTGTCTGAAGTGTTTTTCCAAAGTTATCAACATTTTTATGTTTGGCGTTCTGGAACCCACCTTATCTCTGTCTGAAAACCTTTTTTCTGCATTGTGCCATAACTTTGCATAAAGCTTCAGAACATGAAATTTTCACTTCCCGCTATAGTAGAAAGGGTCTTTCTAGTAGTTGCAGAATAAATCTAAGCTGTCTGAAATGTTTTTCCAAAGTTATCAACATTTTTATGTTTGGCGTTCTGGAACCCACCTTATTTCAGTCTGAAAACGTGTTTTATGCATTGTGCCATAACTTTGCAGGAAACTTCAGAATATGAAATTTTAACCTCCCTCTATTGCGGAAAGGGTCTGTCTTGTGGTTGCACATCAAATCTAAGCTGTCTGAAGTGTTTTTACAAAGTTATCAACATTTTTATGTTTGCCGTTCCGGAATCGACCTTATCTCAGGCTGAAAACGCCTTTTACGCATTGTGCCATAACTTTGCAGGGAAGCTTCAGAACATCGAATTTTCACTACCCACTATATCAGAAAGGGTCTTTTTTGTAGTTGCACATCAAATCTAAGCAGTCTGAAGTGTTTTTCCAAAGTAATCCCCATTTTTATGTTTGGCGTTCGGGAACCCACCTTATCTCATTCTGAAAATGTGTTTTCTGCATTGTGCCGTAACATTGCAGAGAAGTCTCAGAACATGAAATTTTCACCTCCCGCTATAGCAGAAAGGGTCTTTCGAGTAGTTGCACATCAAATCTAAGCTGTCTGAAGTGTTTTTCCAAAGTTATCAACATTTTTATGATTGGCGTTGGGGAATCGACCTTATCTCAGGCTGACAACGCGTTTTCCGCATTGTGCCATAACTTTGCAGTGAAGCTTCAGAACATTGAATTTTCACCACCCACTACAGCAGAAAGGGTCTTTCTCGTAGTTGCACATCAAATCGAAGCTGTCTGAAGTGTTTTTCCAAAGTTGTCAACATTTTTATGTATGGCGTTCCGGAACCCACATTATCTCAGGCTGAAAACACGTTTTACGCATTGTTCCTTAACTTTGCAGGGAAGCTTCAGAACATGAAATTTTCACCTCCCACGATGGCAGAAAGGGTTTTTCTAGTAGTTGCACATCAAATCTAAGCTGTCTGAAGTGTTTTTCCAAAGTTAGCAACATTTTTATGTTTGGCGTACCGGAATCGACTTTATCTCAGGCTGAAAACGTGTTTTCTGCATTGTGCCATAACTTTGCAGGGAAGCTTCAGAACATGAAATTTTAAACTTCCACTATAGCAGAAAAGGTCTTGCACATCAAATCTAAGCTGTCTGAAGTGTTTTTCCAAAGTTTTCAACATTTTTATGTTTGGCGTTCGGGAACCCACCTTATCTCAGGCTGAAAACGCGTTATACGGATTGTGCCATAACTTTGCATAAAGCTTCAGAACATGAAATTTTCACCTCCCACTATAGCAAAAAGGGTCTTTCTAGTAGTTGCATATCAAATCTAAGCTGTCTGGAATGTTTTTCCAAAGTTATCAACATTTTTTTTGTTTGGCGTTCTGGAACCCACATTATCTCTGTCTGAAAACACTTTTTCTGCATTGTGCCACAACTTTGCAGGGATACATCAGAACATGAAATTTTCACCTCCCACAATAGCATAAAGGGTCTTTCTCGTTGTTGCACATCAAATCTAAGCTGTCTGAAGTGTTTTTCCAAAGTTAGCAACATTTTTATGTTTGGCGTTCTGGAATCGACTTTATCTCAGGCTGAAAACGCGTTTTCTGCATTGTGCCAAAACTTTTCAGGGGAGCTTCAGAACATGACATTTTAAACTTCCACTATAGCAGAAAAGGTCTTTCTAGTAGTTGCACATCAAATCTAAGATGTCTGAAGTGTTTTTCCGAAGTTATCAACATTTTTATGTTTGGTGTTCCGGAATCGACCTTATCTCAGGCAGAAAACGCGTTTTACGCATTGTGCCATAACTTTGCATAAAGCTTCAGGACATGAAATTTTCACATCCCACTATAGCAGAAAGGGTCTTTATCGTAGTTGCACAACAAATCTAAGCTGTCTGAAGTGTTTTTCAAAAGTTATCAACATTTTTATGTTTGGCGTTCCGGAACCCACCTTTTCTCAGGCTGAAAACGCGTTTTCTGCATTGTGCCATGGCTTTGCAGGGAAGCTTCAGAATATGATATTTTCACCTCCCACTATTGCAGAAAGGGTCTGTCTTGTAGTTGCTCGTCAAATCTAAGTTGTCTGAAGTGTTTTTCCAAAGTTATCAGCATTTTTATGTTTGGCATTCCGGAATCGACCTTATCTCAGGCTGAAAACGGGTTTTACGCATTGTTGTATATACTGGAAGTTCGAAAATATTATAATCAAAACCTGCTAAATAATATTTGGTATTGTTTCTGTTTTTATCATTAATGGACCTGCTAAATAATATTTGATATTGTTTCTGATTTTTTATCATTAATTGTTTAATGTTTCGAACTTTAGTGAACCTGTATGCTTTTGATCGTGCGCGTTTGAACTCACGAACAGCTGTGTGCTTGGATCTGAGAATGACCTTGTAGGCGCGCTCGTTTGAAGTCATGAGAAAGTGGCCATCTTGAACTTAGTTTGAACTTGTGCGCACGTGCTGGCAAAATGGAGTAGATGTACTGACCTAATATGGTAAACCGGGCATCAGTGACGTAAAAAAAAAATGATGCAAGAGCTGACGCAATTGACACTAATATGATCCATCACCAAACATGTATCCTTTTGAGGGAAGGATTTCAAAAGGCCACCTGGAGAAAAACAAGATAAGTTAGCGTTAGAAAACGGACGTCGGTGTGTCTTCAAAGCCGTGTGTGGCTATATAAGCGCTCGGAGATGTGACCCTGGGATCTTGCTCTTTTTGGATCTTCGCCCGCGTCTGTCCGCTGTAAGGTTTTATATCTTATCTTGGGACGGTGCTCTTGCTGTTTGCTCTCGGACCATTTGATTTTAACTAATCTTTTATTTCTCTCTTACTATTTTTGAATTAATCCTTTTTATTGCAGTAATTTTGATTATATGATTTTGAAGTATTTTTTGATTATACGGTCTTTGAAGTATTTTTGATTATATGGTTTTTGAAGTATATGTACTAGTACCAGCATCTGGCGGTACTTTTGATATTGTTGGGTATCAGCGTCTGGCGTTACCCTTGAGTTTATGGATTTTATTATTTTTGGTTGACTTTGCTGTTTTTACTATTCTTTTATTAATTTTTTGAAGAAACATTTTTGTGACAAAAAACATAATAAAATTGAGTACGAATTAAGTACTGAAAAGGCACAACGGCGTTGATCCCTGACTACTAAAGAATCAACTGGCTCCTACCTACTACCATCAATTGGGTTATAGGTGAGTTACTGTTTGATTTCCTCCTGTTGCACATGTAATGAGTGTCTCACATGGTAGCATTATTCCATCCTGAATTATTGTGTCAATGATTAGGTGGTAGTTTTAGGCATTTATGGGGAAAATGTTATTTGAAAGGAATGGATTTAGGATCCGATCATGAGTCCCTAAACGAAGTTAAGTAAAGAGACTACGGTAAGGTGTAGCATTGTAAGGTCAAGAACCTGTTTCTAAACAGGTCGGGCTAATTAAATAACCCGCTCAGTGAAGCGCCGACACTACTCACTAATATAATAAGGTATAGTTGATACGCTTGTTATAGTCTTAGAACCGTGTCCGCAACAAGAGGCTGACTGAGTTGACCAACCGAGGGGCCCTTTACCAGAGAGGCAAAGGGAGGTAGTGTGCTCGGAACTAGGGACGGCTTATGTTATAGCCAATCGCCTTGTACACAAGACCTTGAAAACCTAAACCCGACGACATGGCGCCCGAACAGGGACATGATTGAAAAACGTACAATCTATTTGTGAGTAACTGGACCACAGATTAAAATTCTGGCCGGAAAAGTTCGGTAGTAAATAGATGGATCCTACAATCTCTGAGTTTTGAATCAAAGAAATAGATTCAGGCTCTATCACTCGACAACGTACGATTGTGTTGATTCTACAACTTACCAAGAGACTGTCCCTTGGGACTGATCACCCCGAGCAGGATAGTTAAAGTATTAAGGTAATTGTAGCACAACTATATAATATAGCTGGAATACAGAAGTACAGCAAAAAGTCCCGTGAGGTCTTATAACGGGCACCCCATGGTAAGGAGTCCGCTAAGGACAACTGGGGAACTGCAGCAGGAAGCAGCGGCATAGTTCGGGAAACTGTTCATAGCCGGTAAAGTGAATTCCTTAAAAATAATTTGACTGAGATTGAAAAATGGAAATGAGCAAAGAGGTTGTGCCAAAAAGTGGTGGAGCTCTTAAGAGATAATGCCGCCATGTGCACTTCCAAGCACTTTCGTTCATGGTTGGAGCAGGAAGGGATACGACATGTCTTATCCATCCCGCATCAATCCAACACTAACGGAGTCACGGAACGTGCAGTACGCGCGGCAAAATCACGAATACTACTGTATAAGCACAAATGGCACTTACCTGAAAACCTCTTTGCCATTAACCAACAACTCAGTCTCCCCAAGTTACGGGGTTCTACCCCTGCCCACTCTCACGAGCCCTCTGTATCGTTACAGATGGGAAGTGAGGTGTGGATACTCGCCACCGGAAAATCTACCACTATAGTTAAAGTCGAAGGGAACGTACTTACGGGTAAAGATGGCCACAGGTACCACCCCAAGCAACTACGACTTAAGTATAAAAATCAGGATGGAAGCTGACCGAGACCATGTGCCAGGTTGGGTTCAGGGGGTTGGGGAGGACTATGTGAAGATGCTCCCCGACCGAGTCTTCCCAAATAATGGCCTTTTGGTCATGGCCTGGGATGGTGTTAATCACTTCTGGAAAAAAGGGATTGTTATGCCCTATACTCACCCCACCACCAGTGTTAGTTGGTCTAACTATGAGCCTGGTGACTGTGTCCTTTGTGCTGCGCCTGATTTTGCCCTAATTTGGTCTGGAGATGCAAAGTACAAGCATGAGCACCGTCCTAAGCGAGCGGAGGTGGGCGCTGAACATTTGATGTGCGGGATCGAATTAATGGGGTCTGCCCCTTCACGTTTTGCAAGTGCTGCTGGGACTCGTGGGGATGTCGATATCAAATACTACGCAAAGACACGCATTGCGGGCCATGCACCTGTGGCCGACGTAACGGGGTTTGGAATGTGTGCGATACTGGCACCCCCTGGCAGATAAACCCAGCACAGTTCTTGGCGCTGCGGTATCGTTTCCACTCAAACGATCACCTTCCTCAGCCACCGTTTGCTTTACGGGCCAGTGTCATAGATTCTTGGAACTGCCCCATTCTGATATACCAGACCGTGATGACGATTGGCTATGACAAATTGTCATCAAAACAGGAAAAGAAACTCTCAGTCATCCCCAGGGATACCACCATGAAGTGGGAAGACTTTCTCCCTTGGAAGTGGGAGGATGGCTTGCGTTTGTCTGGAGATGGAAGCCTATCCTTGCCAGGCTATAGCCAGAGAGATTGGGAATCCACCTCCATGGGAAGGTGGTGGACCGAGCAAATATGGCCCCAAGATAGAGTGGCTAAGGGGAATATATTCTGCCCAGACGTGTACAACTACCCGCATTTAACCAACAATAAGAGGATTTTTACAACTTCTGGAACCTTGCCCAGGCATGCTAAGGAGGTACAGGAAGCTAGGGTCTCCACTATTGAACGTAACCTTATTCTTGTTACTGAATGCGGCCCACGTGTAGTGTCTGGGACCGCCCATGTCCTTATCTCGTTCACTGGCTTCATATGGTGCCCGTTGGGGGTCTTCATAGAAGTTGACACAAAGGACTTGATGATACTGACTAATGTCTCGATCCCGGTTAGACCTGTAGCAAGGACAAAGGTGACTGGATGGTGGTCAGCTTGGCTGAAGAGGAGAGCTAAGCTCAGCCGTACTGGATTTACTGAAGCTGTCTTGGATCATGAGATGCCAGGCAGCACGTTTTTCCAGCAGCACCTAGAACCATGCCTGGGAGGTGCGATTGGTCCAGAGGGGGAGAGGAATAATCCCAAGAACAGTTCAGCTATTATGAACCAATCAGGAGAGATCAAAAAGACGGCGTCGCAAGAACTAATGCCACCACCCTCTTCTCACCCACAGGATCTTGATAGTCCTGGGTCAGAAGACGAGGAGGTGCCTAAAGTACGCGATAAAGGCAAGCGACCAGCTAGTGGTAAGCAATCGCGAATAGCCCTCCTTCTCAAAAGAAGAAAGGGAAAGAAGAATAATGAATTTATGGGATAAATTCTGGTATTGGAGAGCTAGGCGCTGGTGGCAGTTTAAGGCGAGACAACAATTGGCATATAAAGATCAGGCCAAGGATATACAGCACCAGACACCAGCTAAAATTTCCAGGAAACAAATGAAACGCGATAAAATGATCAAGGAATGGGAGAAAACCACTAGGATGTCTCCCTTGAGACTTTTCATAATTGGAATGCTACTATTTATATTAATATTAGTAATAGCCTCATGGTCAAATATAGTCTATGAACATATGACCTATACCAGCAGTGTCACCCGACGTTGGAAATCGAAAACAGTACGTTGTAGAAACTGCACTGTCTTAACCCCGGATACGAAAGAAATATCCTTGCCAATTGCAACAGATAAAAATGGCACTCAATTTGATCAAGCTCTATGGATAAAACAAGCAATTGTCTACCTAAATATCCATGGAGCTATAAGTGGCACTTGTGAGTATGAGAAACCAAAACTTGATAGTCAGGAAGTGAAGAGTCAGGTGACCGTCAAGACACTTAAACGGAGACGTCGCCGAAGCGTGGAAAACCCTGTGGACAAAACTGCCGCACTTTCTACTTGGACAGCTGCTGCTATGCCAATTACCCCCAGTCCGATCAATCAAATAGGAAATATTGACGTGATCGAAAGCCGTATGGCCCGTAGCATGACTACACCTGAACCTGGAAAAGATACCAGGAATAATGGCACGACAGGAATAGATACTCAGACTACTTTATCTGCCAAAGACAATGAAGGGAATCTCGGTGCAGCAATGACTGAAAAGAAGACAGTCATGGCCACATCTCCTATAGATTCCATAATCATGTATACCCCAACAATGGCCCCTGATCAAATGGAGACTAATATAATCTCAACATCTGACGGCAAAACAGTTGACGTAAATACGATGGCCCCAATGTTCACATCAGAGCCCGCAGATCCTCACAAGGAAAGCATGGGAGAATGTGATATCCCATTTAAAAGTGTTAACGTGTTAAATTGTGATGAAGGACTCATGGACTGGCTTCTCCAGGCATCTCAGGCAGCGTATGAGAGGCTGTGTGAATATAAGGCCCAGTGTAAACGGAAGAATCAAACCCTATGTGAATACGACACCTGGAAAGATATAGTGACTCATTATGGACCTACCTCCAAGGAATTTGTAACAGTAAAAGTAAAGTTAATCAATCATGAAGAGATGAGACTTTCTGGATGGTCCTTCAATATCAACTCTGATAAAACCTGTTATTATAAAGTTTTTGCCCAACAAACGAGACGGGGCTGGTCGACAGGAGAGGATAGATATTATATGATGAAAACATGCCAGAAAATCAATACCACCCATGTGTGGAATGCCCCGCTTATTAGAAGGGTTGAACAATCTATCTATAATAATAGAACATGGGAAGAAGAACTGTGGACAACCACAGAAGCATATGGAAATGAAGAATGGGATAAAAGTAATCAAATAGGACAACTCCTGTTAGATATAGCCCCCCTACCTTTTTCAGCTAACTCTGATCCCGACGTGTTAAACACTGATTCGGCTGACCCTGTTTCTAGAAGAGTTAGAAGAGAGCTGGAGTACACATGTTCTAAAGAAATGTTCCAAAAGGTAGAGACAAAAACCATGCTGGTGTTACTTGAATCCATTCTTAACACTGTAACCGCAGCAAATCCAGCTAAAAGTGAAGGAGAGAAGGAACAACAAGTTAAGTTTTTTCTCTCCATACCAGAAGAGACACAATTCGACAATTGTCTTTATTTGATGACAAATGGTTCTAAACCATGGTCAGACGGCAAGTCTTCCCCGGACACCCATTTCGGGGAAGAGGAGGTTTATCCTAGGTGTCAACCAGGGAAAGATTGCAGAAACAAAGGGCCCAAGAGTGATGAGTACGACACTAGCCCACGAGACACTGGCTTACGCAATGTTTATTGGAGGTGGCATCTGTTGACCACTATGAGCGAACAAAATAGGAACAAGATTAATGGATCGGGAGGAGAGTACATTGCAGATCAGCATCCAGATAGTAAATTCTGGAAAGCTTGGCTGAAATACCCTGTGGTACAGAGAAGAGTCATGTGGTACAGATTAAGAGCATTGCAAGAAGATGGTATATTATGCCATAATAAACAGTTTAATGGTAAAGGAATGGAAGAAGGAAATGACTGTCACAAAGAAGCATGTGAGTGCCGAAGGGACCAAATAGGCCTCGCGATCCCTATGATGACGCAGCAACCTTGGAAAAACTGGGTCAGAAATAATCAGTCAGTTTGGTGGGCTGAAGCTAAGAGATGTTTATCTCAAAAGCTTGGTATAAACATAACTCATGTCAAATACGCATATCAGCTCATTAATGAGAAGCCTAACAATACAGAGAATAGGATATTTTATCCTATGAGAGGAAAAGACTGGGCAGAGGCGATGGAGTATTGTACATCGGACCTACCAGTTAATTTATCCTGCCCAAGCGGCCAACCAACAGGTCAACAACTGAATAGTCATAAACACATTATTCTTCCCACATGTCTGAACGATAAAGCTAAAAATGATCCGACGGTTTTCTTTAAGGCATGGGAATGGTCACAGTTAGCTGGTCTCATTTTGGGACAAGGATTAGGATGGAATTCGTTTGACACAGAAAGTTTAGAAATGTTGATATGGCCACACCTAGTATCGTACGATGAATTACAAACTCCTAGCGATGGAGGAAAAAATACCACTGTGATACATAGGTTCCTTGTAAACCCAGGATTGCCAGATTCCGTGAATCCACTCAACACATTAAGAGGAAAGGTTAGAAACTATGAAGTAAAAGTACAGACTGAGCAAGGAGAATGGGGATATGATTCAGTATACCAGGAGAATATTACTGAATGGAATAAACCATCTACGGAGGGACTCCAAAATGATGGCCAAAAAACGTGGTACGCCGCTCTTAAAGAAGCAACGTTATTGTTTAACCCAAGTCAATTATGGGGCGACATTACTCAAATAAAAGGAGGTAAAAGAACCCCGGGAATGGCCCTTCAGGATCAATTAGCTAATTATCAAAATTTCTTAAAAAGGAAAGAAGTCTCCTGGAATGACTCCAATGGGGAAGTACCTATACGAGCCTGGCCTCATCTCGCAATGGAACCACTTTTCATAGAGGCCTCGCCAAAAGATAGTGGACAGAAAAAGGGAAAAGTTGAAGATATATCTACAAGGTACACAGCTACGTTTCTGTTGCCCGATCATCTGAAGACAGTCAAACAATATTTTAAACAACACCCGGAATGGCGCCACGTAAGAACAATTCAGTCATCATTCCCGTTTGTCCATACTACTCTAATGACTACGGAAAGATTTCTGATAGCAGGGCTAGACCTCTTTCAGGTCAATAATACAAGACAAACACAGAGTCAGGTGTTTGATAAAACTGAATTTAAGAAGACTTGGTTCCCCATTATAAGTAGTGTTCAATATCCACAACTTAGATGGCAACCCCAAGACCCCGAGCATTTTAGTTTAAACGTTACAGGATACCAAGGGTGTTTCCGAGCACCTAACCTGAAGCCTAAGGCAGTTTATAGTCAGGACTCTAATCCATGTGACCCACATCAGTGGGGTTATATCCCGTGTAATAGTTCTGGATGTTTTAATGGGTCCCAAGTAGCCAAGCAACTAAAAAGAGAGCATGAATCCTATTTTACTACTAGGTGGGGAACACACGGTATATTGTTGAATAATAGAGAAAAAATGTGTGGACGGCTTGGAATACATGTAGCCATACCACACTGGCCGAAAGTGGCTGCTCCGATTGGGCTTTTAGAAAGTATAAATCCAGGGTTCCTCATGTATAATCAATATGAAACATATCGAGATCAACTATGTAACAAAGACAGAGTGTATGCAAAATCACAGACACATGTTTTTGAATTGGATGATATAATCCTATCAAAGATGACATACAGTAATTCATCTCCCTGGTACATTCCAAAAGGAGAGAGAAGCTGCGTATATGAGGAATATAGTGCCCCTGAGATCAATATAACCAAGGACCCATATGCCTGTGAGAAATTAAACGATTATTGGCATGTTGTACGTGACTTTCGGAAGAAAGTACCGACGGCAGGATGGCTAGGGTTTTTTGGAATGATGTCGGAAGCTATGATGTATGGAATAGGACAGGGAGTTGTAGATACAGCGGCAGCTGTGTGGGAAATTATCGAATTTATATGGTGGTACCTAAAATGGATATTGCTTGTATTAGCGATCCTCGTAGCTCTCGCCGTAATCTCTAAAGTAGTCACTTTATGTCGGTGCCTTAATAGTATATGCTGCTATCCGTGCCGTGCAGTCCAAAGACGAAAAGGAAGACAAGAGAAAGAGTTCTTGAGAAAGGCTCTTCGAGATGTCAAAGAAGAAATAAAGAAAAAGAAGCAAGAAAAGTGGAAAAAAGTCAATGGACAGGGGGTATAGCTAGGTTTGGGTTAGGCATCCCACTTATGTATTAAGGATTAAGGTACTGGCCACGAAAGTACCTGAGGGGGAAGTAAATAAGGAAAATCTTAGGATGAAAATCATAATTTTAACCTGAGTGTTAGGCATCATTTTAATAATATTAATATTACTTAACTTCAAAGTTACCCAGTTCTCCTAAAGAGAGGACTGGTGTTGAAGGACGGACAATACACCGTGTAAAATCATAGTTACTTAGAGTTCTCTTAAAACTCTCAGAGGGTGGAGAGAGAGAGAGAAAGAGAGTGAGAGATCAAAAGTTACCACTGTAATAACAGAAAAATACATCTTAATCAGTACCAAAGTATTAGTTTACGATATCAATTCAGGATTGATTAAAATGAGAACTAAATGATACAACTTTGCAGAGCAATGTAATACGCTCCATAGCTTTTACCCACGATTACATTAAAATACCCATAAAGTGTTTAAACACAGCACGGAACCAGACAATAGTTTGGACTCTCTTCTGGATGACATGGGCGTGTACTGGAGCAGATGCACTGACGCTCCGCCTACATCAACAGGGGACTCAAGGTAACGCCTCCATCCGCAAGCACCTGTAAAGAGCAGCGCAGCAAGTATCTCACGTTTAGTCGCACTGAACATGGCAAGCAACCAGACGAACACCACCGGGTGTCACCCCGAGAGTCCTCCCCAGGTAGGGGCAGATTTTATTGATTTTGCAATGCTGTCCATTTTGCAAGTAATATTTGTTCCTCCATTACATAAGCAAAAAACTTGTCTGGGATGCATCCTCGGATTAATAGTAGGGTGCATTCGCTTTTTCGTTAGAAAAGCATCCCCTTTACATGCCTCGTTCGGCCTCATTGGAGGCGTGGGTTTAAATTTAAGCCCTCAGAGACCATGGCTTTGGCCGACCGCGGTCGCCATAGTGTACGTACTGGACAGTCTGTACACCGAATTGGCCCTTTTGTTTTGCATAAGTTCTCAGTGTACCTATTGCATTATAGCAGGAACGGCGATATACTTCATACTCATAGGCTCATTGCTGACATTAATTTGGTCAACCCTGGGGAGGTATAAAAAAGCAGCACTTAATCTTACTACGCAATGGATGATTCTGATGATATGGATTCTGTTCAAAAAGTTAGCTGGAGGAACTTCTTTGTATGTCTCTGTGTTTTATATAGGTTATCTGATGGGGACTTGTTACCCCATAAAGATATGGAAAACTTCGAACAGCATAAGGCTGTTTGGAATGGCGTCTACTGTTCGTAGACCTTCTCAAAATTGACATTTTGTAATGTTTCTGCAGGGCCCAATTGTGATTACGGACGGGAACGACAAAGCAGATCAATGGGATCCATGGCACACACAAAAAACGAGAGTCCTGTTAGCCCTAGATGTGATCATGGAGCCCCTTGATCCCGGAACCAAAGTCCGCCCTGTAGACAAAGGAAAACATAGGATTTTTAGTTGGGGACCCTCCACCAAAATGGTTGAATATTGGAGGGGCGAGCCCTGCATGAGATTTACAGCAAAGGTGTCACGCGGTGTACTTACCCAAGATCATAAAAAGAAGGTCCAAAAATTGTGAATACCGCATGAAATCAAAGCGAGGGATCGGGTTGTGTGGTCATTCGAAAAGGAGACCCCGTTCATTCTCCAGGCATGGCCATGCTTTGTGGTAATGTGCCAGGAGAACGAGCCATTGAACCATTGGCTCCCAGTTGTTTGTGCTGAACTCTGGGAGTTTACGTTCCCCGGGGATGATAAGCTGCCCCGTTGACCACGCGCGCCATTAGGGCGTACCATTGTAAAATAGGACCTGGGCAGACATCCTGGATTGAACGCGGAGCATTCCATCCTCCGTATATGATGGAGGGAATGGTGCTGAGAACCGAACAGGTGGGAGAAATATACAACGAAGACTTGGGAAATGTTAGCCCAGCCAGACCTTGGGGGCCAGGAAACATTCAGCCAGGCTACCAACCTCCCGAGAATCAGATTTACCTCTATGACCCAAACTTACTGATGGTGACTCAATGGCAGAAAGACGTCGTGAGTGTGTATGAGGACTGGGAGGAGTGCGTCGTCAGGGAGCATGATGAATTGTGGCATGGGGGGCTTGGTACACAACATTACCAAGGAGGATATTGTCCTAGTGGTTACTATGAGTGGATCGAAAGGTTGTTGAAAGACAGATCAGTGGTGCCCACGGCACTTGGTTGGCATATGCAAGGACCAGTCACTTGGGAAAAATTCGCCCGACTGGTGATGAGTGGAGCTAAGGAGGAAGCAATGCCGGTGTTGAAGGGAAATCGCGACTGGAGGCGCCCTGCCATGCTCCAACAGTACAAACGGCAACTCGGGAGGCCCGCCCCCCGGAGAGCAAACCCGGCGAGACGTTGGGCAAGGAGAGCCGCGACATCCAGTAGCACAGAGGTGGCCTCTGGAGGGAGAAGCAATCTCCCGTCCAATGACGAGACACCTGCCAGCTCGGAGTCGGTAGCTACTCCAGCCCCAAGGGCACCCAAGTGTCGGAGGGCCTCCGTGTCTGTACCGATGTACCCTGAGCCAGCGCGGTCCTCTCCCGAACCACTGCCGAATGCCCCACCACCTTCAGAAAGTAGTGCAGTTGAGGACAGCCAGGAAGAACAGCCAGATCACCAAGGAGATGCCAGCGCAGCAAATTGTGCTTATTGTAAGGGAGAATTAGTAGCCCTTAAAGATCCACTCCTTTGTAAGCACGATGGCCATATCTTGGGAAGTTGCCACCTGTGTGGGTTAAACATGAGGGACATCAGCTTTGTCTTCCCTGATGTTGGACAGTTCGTAGCAGGCCCCGTTAATGACTCTCACACGGGGACAGATGGCCCTGTGGAGATGAACCCCGGAAGCATGCTAAACCCTGTACCCCCGGCATCACCAAGACGCCAGACACCTTCTCCTCAAACTGAAGACTCCAGTGATCTGTGCCCCACATCTTCTCAATCTGCAAGCCACTCGACTCCAGCCCCACGAAATGAATATTCACCCAGTACTCCCCAAGATGAGGTTCCAGGTCCCGCAGCGTCTGAGGATTGTGGTGGAGAACCTAATGACTACACTGCCCCTTTGACGTCCAGCCCTACGTCGCCTGGTGTGCCAAGATCGGCATCGGCGCTGATGTGGATCTGCTACTACGTGAACATGATGAGAGAATTGGATGATCTCGAGTCACTGCTGAGACAACGAAATGATGACGACGAAGGAATCGGACCACTGGACTTTGACGAATTGGACAAATGGTGAAGGAAGATATTTTCGGAGGGGGATGTTGTATATACTGGAAGTTCAAAAATATTATAATCAAAACCTGCTAAATAATATTTGGTATTGTTTCTGTTTTTATCATTAATGGACCTGCTAAATATTATTTAACGGACGTCGGTGTGTCTTCAAAGCTGTGTGTGGCTATATAAGCGCTCGGAGATGTGACCCTGGGTTCTTGCTCTTTTTGGATCTTCGCCCGCGTCTGTCCGCTGTAATGTTTTATATCTTATCTTGGGACGGTGCTCTTGCTGTTTGCTCTCGGACCATTTGATTTTAACTCATCTTTTATTTCTCTCTTACTATTTTTGAATTAATCCTTTTTATTGCAGTAATTTTGATTATATGATTTTGAAGTATTTATTGATTATACGGTCTTTGAAGTATTTTTGATTATATGGTTTTTGAAGTATATGTACTAGTACCAGCGTCTGGCGGTACTTTTGATATTGTTGGGTATCAGCGTCTGGCGATACCCTTGAGTTTATGGATTTTATTATTTTTGGTTGACTTTTATTAATTTTTTGAAGAAACATTTTTGTGACAAAAAACATAATAAAATTGAGTACGAATTAAGTACTGAAAAGGCACAACGGCGTTGATCCCTGACTACTAAAGAATCAACTGGCTCCTACCTACTACCATCAATTGGGTTATAGGTGAGTTACTGTTTGATTTCCTCCTGTTGCACATGTAATGAGTGTCTCACATGGTAGCATTATTCCATCCTGAATTATTGTGTCAATGATTAGGTGGTAGTTTTAGGCATTTATGGGGAAAATGTTATTTGAAAGGAATGGATTTAGGATCCGATCATGAGTCCCTAAACGAAGTTAAGTAAAGAGACTACGGTAAGGTGTAGCATTGTAAGGTCAAGAACCTGTTTCTAAACAGGTCGGGCTAATTAAATAACCCGCTCAGTGAAGCGCCGACACTACTCACTAATATAATAAGGTATAGTTGATACGCTTGTTATAGTCTTAGAACCGTGTCCGCAACAAGAGGCTGACTGAGTTGACCAACCGAGGGGCCCTTTACCAGAGAGGCAAAGGGAGGTAGTGTGCTCGGAACTAGGGACGGCTTATGTTATAGCCAATCGCCTTGTACACAAGACCTTGAAAACCTAAACCCGACGACACGCATTGTGCCATAACTTTGCATAAAGCTTCAGAACATGAAATTTTCACATCCCACTATAGCAGAAATGGTCTTTCTAGTAGTTGCACATCAAATCTAAGCTGTCTGAAGTGTATTTCAAAAGTTATCAACTTTTTTCTGTTTGGCGTTCCGGAATCGACCTTATCTCAGGCTGAAATTGCGTTTTCTCCATTGTGCCATAATTTTGCAGGGAAGCTTCAGAACATGAAATTTTCACCTCCCACAATGGCAGAAAGGGTCTTTCTAGTAGTTGCACATCACATCTAAGCTGTCTGAAGTGTTTTTCCAAAGTTATCAACATTTTTATGTTTGGCGTTCCGGAACCCACTGTAGTGATTCCTTCTCCAGAGATTCAAGCATGGACCTGGTGAACGTTTCTGGAATGTGTAACTTCAACTCGGAGACATCTCCTTGAGTTCCCACCATGCCTTTGGCAGCTCAGAGGTTTCTCAACCCTCCGATAAGGACCATAAATCATTGGAATGGTCAAAGGGGGGAGAGACTAGAGCAACAGTCCAGGATGCTGTGCCGTAAGAGGAAAAAACCCTGAACAACTCGTGAACCCTGTTTGGTGGGGGACACACACAGCTCCCCCTTTTCCAGGTTCCAGATGAATAAAGACAGACTTATATGTGAATGTGTCTTAATGTGTATTTCTGAAAAAGGACTTTTGTTTCCCACTTAACCCATGATTTCCACAGGATGTTCCAGCAAACCAGATGCCCTGAACATGTGATGTTAAACTTGACATGAATGGTTGATTGTTATGTTGATCATTATAAGAAGACAATGTGCTAGAATGGTCATGTTTGGTGTCGTTTGAATGCTTGAATTGAGATGGGAAAGTTTTGACAGATTGTGAGCAACTTTACAACTCAGGTAATGTTTTATTGTCAAATAAAACTCTGGTACTGGGGGGATCAAAATCTCCCATCTCAAGACTGGAATTTACGACCCCGTTGGAGGAGGAGGAGGAAGGCCAGGCTTGGAAATCCTCGTCCAATCAGCAATAGGTGATGGAACTCCTTCAACCAATCAAGACTGGACAAGGAGACTCTTCATGAGAGTTTAAAAGACCCAGTTTACAGAGGTTCATCGCTCTGTTCAGCTCTCTGTTCAGCCCTCTGTGCTCCTGTCTTACCCCGTTGCTCTTTTCCCCTCTGTCCCTCTGTTGCCCTCGGTTGCGCTCTTTCCCCTCCTTCTGCCGAGTCCTCTGGCTCCTTCGCCTCCTACAACCAACTACAACCAACTTCTCCGACGGTTCCTGCTCAAGTTCCTGCAAAGACTCTTGCTTCTCCTCCACCCTTGAAGCCGTGCCAGCGTTCCACTCGCTGCCCATCCAAGTGTGAGAGTGATTGAGGAACTTCTCCAAAGTTGCACGTCGCCCTCGTCCTCCAACGGTCTGCCAAGCCAGAGCTTCCTTCAGGAACGGCCCAGTCACACCACGTGATCACAGCCGGCAGCCGTGACGAGCACGCGAGTCCAACTTTCAACAACCTTCTGCTATCTGGAGTGTGTCATTAAGGCGACCACTCTAGAAGGTTGTTCAGACCGGTGAATCACCTGGCACGAGACAAAGATACGCTTCCGGTCCTACGCCGTTCTCTGCCAGCGACGATCACTCCGTCTGCGCCGAAAGATCCACGACGGTCGGGAAGACGATCCGAGAGTGCCATCCACGCCTGAAGCCGCGGGTCCTCATCACCTTCGAGTCACCACGCTGAGAACCAGGACGCCTCCTTCCAAAGCCGCCTGCCTCCTCCCTCATCTCCTGACCGACTTTCTGCATCTACTCATCATCCTCTCATCCATCCATCCATCCATCCCATTCATCCCTCCACTCATCGTCAAAGTAAGCCGCTGTGTGTCATCTCTGCGCAGATTGGTGTGTTGGGTTTAGTAATATCATTACTTGCCTGAGGTTGACAGTTAGACTAGAACGTCTCAACTTTCCCATCAGTTACATACGCGTCTGATGCTGTATTGATATTGCTTCATAACAGGTTTACGCTTCCATCGCGATATTGTCGGGATCATCTCACTCCACTTTGCATCTTTCCTGTTTCTTTCTGTTCTTTTATTCTTAAATAAATCTATAAAATTACGTTGGTCTAGATCACGTTACTTTGGAGTGTATTATAATCAATCTAAGAGTCTCTGATCAGCAAAGGACATTACATCACGAGTAGTGACTTCAGATAAATAGATTGAGTACACTAGTAATTAATTAAGTTACCACCGTTAATTAATTAATTAAGTGTTAATCAAGAGAGCTTAATAGTCTCCTGGAAACTATATTTCAGGTGGTGCCCCAAACTTTCGAGGTGATATTATTTTTCATAATATCCACGTCACAGACGGAGGCGTCCGAGACTAGACCATCCGTCACTTTCACTACACCACCTTATCTCATGCTGAAATCGCGTTTTCTGCATTGTGCCATAACTTTGCAGGGAAGCTTCAGAACATGAAATTTTCACATGCCACTATTGCAGAAATGGTCTTTCTAGTAGTTGCACGTCAAATATAAGCTGTCTGAAGTGTATTTCAAAAGTTATCAACTTTTTTATATTTGGCGTTCCTGAATCGACCTTATCTCAGGCTGAAAACGCGTTTTCTGCATTGTGCCATAACTTTACAGGGAAGCTTCAGAACATGAAATTTTCACATCCCACTATTGCAGAAAGGGTCTTTCTCGTAGTTGCACATCAAATCTAAGCTGTCTGAAGTGTTTTTTCAAAGTTATCAACATTTTTATGTTTGGCGTTCCGGAATCGACCTTATCTCAGGCTGAAAACGCCTTTTACGCATTGTGGCATAACTTTGCACGGAAGCTTCAGAACATCAAATTTTCACCTCCCACTATAGTAGAAATGGTCTTTCTAGTAGTTGCACATAAAATCTAAGCTGTCTGAACTGTTTTTCGAAAGTTATCAACATTTTTATGTTTGGCATTCCGGAACCCACCTTATGTCAGTTTGAAAACGCGTTTCCTGCTTTGTGGCATAACTTTGCACGGAAGGTTCAGAACATGAAATTTTCACCTCCCGCTATACCAGAAAGGATCTTTCTAGTAGTTGCACATCATATCTAAGTTGTCTGAAGTGTTTTTCCAAAGTTATCAACATTTTTATGTTTGGCGTTCCGGAACCCACCTTATCTCAGGCTGAAAACGCGTTTTCTGCATTGTGCCATAACTTTGCAGGGAAGCTTCAGAGCATGAAATTTTCACATGCCACTATAGCAGAAATGGTCTTTCTCGTTGTTGCACGTCAAATCTATGCTGTCTGAAGTGTATTTCAAAAGTTATCAACTTTTTTATATTTGGCGTTCCTGAATCGACCTTATCTCAGGTTGAAAACGCGTATAACGCATTGTTCCATAACTTTGCAGGGAAGCTTCAGAACATCGAATTTTCACCACCCACTATAGCAGAAAGGGTCTTTCTCGTAGTTGCTCATCAAATCTAAGCTGTCTGAAGTGTTTTTCCAAAGTTATCAACATTTTTATGTTTGGCGTTCCGGAATCAACCTTATCTCAGGCTGAATACGGCTTTTACGCATTGTGGCATAACTTTGCACGGAAGCTTCAGAACATCAAATTTTCACCTCCCACTATAGTAGAAATGGTCTTTCTAGTAGTTGCACATCAATTCTAATCTGTCTGAAGTGTATTTAAAAAGTCATCAACTTTTTTATTTTTGGCGTTGCGGAATCGACCTTATCTCAGGCTGAAAACGCGCTTTCTGCTTTGTGCCATAACTTTGCAGGGAAGCTTCACAACACGAAATTTTAACCTCCCACTAGAGAATAAAGGGTCTTTTTGTAGTTGCACATCAAATCTAAGCTGTCTGAAGTGTTTTTTCAAAGTTACAACATTTTTATGTTTGGCGTTCTGGAATCGAACTTATCTCAGGCTGAAAATGAGTTTTCTGCATAGTGCCATAACTTTGCAGGGAAGCTTCAGAACATGAAATTTTCAACTTCGACCATAGCAGAAAGGGTCTTTCTAGTAGTTGCACATCGAATCTAAGCTGTCTGAAGTGTTTTTCCAAAGTTATCATCATTTTTGTGTTTGGCGTTCCGGAATCGATCTTATCTCAGGCTGAAAATGTGTTTTCTGCATTGAGCAATAACTTTGCTGGGAAGCTTCAGAACATGAAATTTTCACCTCCCACTATGGCATAAAGGGTCTTTCAAGTAGTTGCACATCATATCTAAGCTGTCTGAAGTGTTTTTCCAAAGTTATCAACATTTTTATGTTTGGCGTTCCGGAACCCACCTTATCTCAGGCTGAAAACGCGTTTTACGCATTGTGCCATAACTTTGCATAAACCTTCAGAACATGAAATTTTCACCTGCCACTATAGCAGAAAGGGTCTTTCTAGTAGTTGCACATCAGATCTAATCTGTCTGAAGTGTTTTTCCAAATGTTATCAACATTTTTATGTTTGGCGTTCCGGAATCGAACTTATCTCAGGCTGAAAATGTGTTTTCTGCATAGTGCCAAAACTTTGCTGGGAAGCTTCAGAACATTACATTTTCACATCCCACTATAGCAGAAAGGGTCTTTCTAGTAGTTGCAGATCAAATCTAAGCTGTCTGAAGTGTTTTTCCAAAGTTATCAACATTTTTATGTTTGGCGTTCCGGAACCCACCTTATCTCCGGCTGAAAACGCGTTTTCTGCATTGTGCCATAACTTTTCAGGGAAGCTTCAGAACATTAAATTTTCAGCTCCCACTATAGCAGAAAGGGTCTTTCTAGTAGTTGCACGTCAAATCTAAGCTGTCTGAAGTGTTTTTCCAAAGTTATCAACATTTTTATGTTTGGCCTTCCGGAATCGACCTTATCTCACGCTGAAAACGCGTTTTCTACATTGTGCCATTACTTTGCAGGGAAGCCTCAGAACATGATATTTTCTCCTCCCACTATAGTAGAAAGGGTCTTTCTAGTAGTTGCACATCAAATCTAAGCTGTCTGAAGTATTTTTCCAAAGTCATCAACATTTTTATGTTTGGTGTTCCAGAATCGACCTTATCTCAGGCTGAAAATGCGTTTTACGCATTGTGTCGTAAATTTGCAGGAAAGCTTCAGAACATGAAATTTTCACCTCCCACTATAGCAGAAAGGGTCTTTCTAGTAGTTGCACATCAAATCTAAGCTCTCGGAAGAGTTTTTCCAAAGTTATCAACATTTTTATGTTTGGCGTTCCGGAATCGACCTTATCTCAGTCTGAAAATGCGTTTTCTGCATTCTGCCATAACTTTGCAGAGAAGCTTCAGAACTTGAAATTTTCACCTCCCACTATAGCAGAAACGGTCTTTCTAGTAGTTGCACATCAAATCTAAGCTGTCTGAAGTGTTTTTCCAAAGTTATCAACATTTTTATGTTTGGCGTTCTGCAATCGACCTTATCTCAGGCTGAAAACACGTTTGCTGCATTGTGCCATAACTTTTCAGGGAAGGTTCAGAACATGAAAATTTCACATCCCACTATAGCAGAAAGGGTCTTTCTAGTAGTTGCACATTTAATCTAAGCTGTCTGAAGTGTTTTTCCAAAGTTATCAACATTTTTATGGTTGGCGTTCCGGAACCCACCTCATCTCAGGCTGAAAATGCGTTTTCTGCATTGTGCCATAACTTTGCAGAGAAGCTTCAGAACATGAAATTTTCAACTCCCGCTTTAGCAGAAAGGTTCTTTCTAGTAGTTGCACATCAAATCTAAGCTTTAGTCTGAAGTGTTTTTCCAAAGTTATCAAGATTTTTATGTTTGGCGTTTTGCAATCGACCTTATCTCAGGCAGAAAACGTGTTTTACGCATTGTGCCATAACTTTGCAGGGAAGCTTCAGAACTTGAAATTATCACCACCCACTATAGCAGAAAGGGTCTTTCTAGTAGTTGCACATCAAATCTAAGCTGTCTTAAGTGTTTTTCCAAAGTTATCAACATTTTTATGTTTGGCGTCCGGAATCGACCTAATCTCAGGCTGAAAACGCGCTTTACGCAATGTGCCATAACTTTGCATATAGCTTCAGAACATTAAATTTTCACCTCCCATTATAGCAGAAAGGGTCTTTCTAGTAGTTGCAGATCGAATCTATGCTGACTGAAATGTTTTTACAGAGTAATCAACATTTTTATGTTTGGCGTACCGGAACCCACCTTATCTCAGGCTGAAAACGTGTTTTCTGCATTGTGCCATGACTTTGCAGGAAACCCTCAAAAAATGATATTTTCACCTCCCACTATAGTAGAAAGGGTCTTTTTAGTATTTGCACATCATATCTGAGCTGTCTGAAGTGTTTTTCCAAAGTTATCAACATTTTTATGTTTGGTGTTCCGGAATCGACCTTATCTCAGGCTGAAAACGCCTTTTACACATTGTGCCATAACTTTGCAGGGAAGCTTCAGAACAAGCAATTTTCACCTCCCACTATAGCAGAAAGGGTCTTTCTAGTAGTTGCACATCAAATCTAAGCTGTCTGAAGTATTTTTCCAAAGTTATCAACATTTTTATGTTTGGCGTTCCTGAACCCACCTTATCTCAGTCTGAAAACGCATTTCCTCCATTGTGCCATAACTTTGCAGGGAAGATTCAGAACATGAAATTTTCACCTCCCACTATAGCAGAAAGGGTCTTTCTAGTAGTTGCACATCAAATATAAGCTGTCTGAAGTGTTTTTAAAAGTTATCAACGTTTTTATGTTTGGCGTCAGGAATCGACCTTATCTCAGGCTGAAAACGCGTTATACGCATAGTGCCATAACTTTGCATGTAGCTTCAGAACATGATATTTTCACCTCCTACTAAAGTAGAAAGGGTCTTTCTAGTAGTTGCATATCAAATCGAAGCTGTCTGAATTTTTTTCCAACGTTATCAACATTTTCATGTTTGGCGTTGTGCAATCGACCTTATCTCAGGCTGAAAACGCGTTTTCTGCATTGTGCCATAACTTTTCAGGGAAGGTTCAGAACATGAAAATTTCACATCCCACTATAGCAGAAAGGGTCTTTCTCGTAGTTGTACATTTAATCTAAGCTGTCTGAAGTGTTTTTCCAAAGTTATCAACATTTTTATGGTTGGCGTTCCGGAACCCACCTCATCTCAGGCTGGAAATGTGTTTTCTGCATTGTGCCATAACTTTGCAGAGAAGCTTCAGAACATGAAATTTTCACGTCCCGCTTTAGCAGAAAGGTTCTTTCTAGTAGTTGCACATCAAATCTAAGCTGTCTGAAGTGTTTTTTCAAAGTTATCAAGATTTTTATGTTTGGCGTTTTGCAATCGACCTTATCTCAGGCTGAAAACGCGTTTTCTGCATTCTGCCATAACTTTGCAGGGAAGCTTCAGAACATGAAATTTTCACGTCCCACAATAACAGAAACGGTATTTCTAGTAGTTGCACTTCACATCTAAGTTGTCTGAAGTGTTTTTCCAAAGTTATCAACATTTTTATGTTTGGCGTTCCGGAACTTACCTCATATCAGGCTGAAAATGCGTTTTACGCATTGTGCCATAATTTTGCAAGGAAGCTTCAGAACATGAAATTATCACCACCCACTATAGCAGAAAGGGTCTTTCTAGTAGTTGCAGATCAAATCTAAGCTGTCGAAAGTGTTTTTCCAAAGTTATCAACATTTTTATGTTTGGCGTCCGGAATCGACCTTATCTCATGCTGAAAACGCCTTTTCTGCATTGTGCCATAACTTTGCAGGGAAGCTTCGGAACATGAAATTTTCACCTCCCACGATAGCGGAAAGGGTCTTTCTAGTCGTTGCACATCAAATCTAAGCTGTCTGAAATGTTTTTACAAAGTTATCAACATTTTTATGTTTGGCGTTCCCGAATCGACCTTATCTCAGCCTGAAAACGTGTTTTACGCATTGTGCCATAACTTTGCAGGGAAGCTTCCGAACATGAAATTATCACCACCCACTATAGCAGAAAGGGTCTTTCGAGTAGTTGCACATCAAATCAAGGGAGTTAAATGAGCTGGCTAGGAGCAAATTAGAAATAATATTTAACAATTAAACAAACAAGAAAACAACTGAAAGCGTCACCGAACCGGGAGTTAAATGAGCTAGCTAGCATAAGAGACCGAAACAATGACAACCGGGAGGTAAATGAGCTGGCTAGCATGAGAGACTGAAACAATGAGAACCAGGAGTTAAATGAGCTAGCTAGCACAAAAAACAAGAAGCTGAACAGAGAGGGAGAGACATGAGAACCAGCTAGCTAGCATGAGAGACCGGAACAATGAGAACCAGGAGTTAAATGAGCTAGCTAGCACACAAAACAAGAAGCTGAACAGAGAGGGAGAGACACGAGAACCATCTAGCTAGCATGAGAGACTGACACAATGAGAACCAGGAGTTAAATGAGCTAGCTAGCACAAAAAACAAGAAGCTGAACAGAGAGGGAGAGACATGAGAACCAGCTAGCTAGCATGAGAGACCGGAACAATGAGAACCAGGAGTTAAATGAGCTAGCTAGCACACAAAACAAGAAGCTGAACAGAGAGGGAGAGACACGAGAACCAGGAGTTACCAAGGGGAACGAGAAGTCCAAAAAACACAGGAGCGAGTGGACACATCACAGGGAATATGGAAACGAAGAACAACACTGGGAACAAATCATGGGAATAAATATATAACGGTCTGGCACACGTTGCTGGAGCCCAGGTGTTCTTGTACACAAGTCATCAGAGGTTAATCGGCTCCAGCTGTGTGCCAAAGGAACAGAGGGGAAAAAAGCAAAACCAGAATTCGGAGCCTGGAAGCGGAGCCATGACAGTACCCCTCCCGTAAAGAACACCTCTTGGTGTTCTGCCAGTTATGGAAGCACGGTCGTCGTAGACGAGGGGAGGAGGAGGCCCATTGGAGCAGTTGACGAGCCGGGCTGCAGCGAGCCGGAAGACACGCTGGGGTCCTGGGGAGGCGGTGGGTGGGAAGCCGCGCTGTGGTCTTTGGGAAGCCGCGGCTGCTGGGATCTTCAGAAGGCCGCGGCGGCAGCTTGGTAGCCACGCTGGGATCTTCGGGAGGCCGCGGCGGCGGCTTGGGAGCCACGCTGGAGCCATCGGGAGGACGCGGAGGCCGCTTGAAATTTTTGCCTCCCAATATAGCAGAAAGGGTCTTTCGAGTAGATGCACATCAAATTTAAGCTGTCTGAAGTGTTTTTCCAAAGTTATCAACATTTTTATGTTTGACGTTCCGGAACCCACCTTATCTCAGGCTGAAAACGTGTTTTCTACTTTGAGCTATATCTTTGCAGGGAAGCTTCAGAACATTACATTTTCACATCCCACGATAGCAGAAAGGGTCTTTCTAGTAGTTGCACATCAAATCTAAGCTGTCTGAAGTGTTTTTCCAAAGTTATCAACATTTTTATGTTTGGCGTTCCGGAACCCACCTTATCTCCGGCTGAAAACGCGTTTTCTGCATTGTGCCATAACTTTGCAGGGAAGCTTCAGAACATGGAATTTTCAAGTCCCACTATAGCAGAAAAGGTCTTTGTAGTAGTTGCACATCAAATCTAAGCTGTCTGAAGTGTTTTTCCAAAGTTATCAACATTTTTATGTTTGGCGTCCGAAATCGACCTTATCTCAGGCTGAAAACGCGCTTTACGCAATGTGCCATAATTTTGCATATAGCTTCAGTACGTGAAATTTTCACCTCCCACTATAGCAGAAAGGGTTTTTCTAGTAGTTGCAGATCAAATCTATGCTTTCTTAAATGTTTTTCGAAAGTTATCAACATTTTTTTGTTTGGCGTTCCGGAACCCACCTTATCTCAGGCTGAAAACGCGTTTTCTGCATTGTGCCATAACTTTGGAGGGAAGCCTCAGAACATGAAATTTTCACATCCCACCATAGTAGAAAGGGTCTTTCTAGTAGTTGCACATCAAATCTAAGCTTTCTGAAGTGTTTTTCCAAAGTTATCAGCATTTTTATGTTTGGTGTTCGGGAATCGACCTTATCTCAGGCTGAAAATGCGTTTTACGCATTGTGCCATAACTTTGCAGGGAAGCTTCAGAACATGAAATTTTCACCTCCCACAATAGCAGAAAGGGTTTTTCTAGTAGTTGCAGATCAAATCTATGCTGACTGAAATGTTTTTCCAGAGTAATCAACATTTTTATGTTTGGCGTACCAGAACCCACCTTGTCTCAGGCTGAAAACGTGTTTTCTGCATTGTGCCATAACTTTGCAGGAAACCCTCAGAACATGATATTTTCACCTCCCAGTATAGTAGAAAGGGTCTTTCTAGTATTTGCACATCATATCTAAGCTGTCTGAAGTGTTTTTCCAAAGTTATCAACATTTTTATGTTTGTTGTTCCGGAATCGACCTTATCTCAGGCTGAAAACGCGTTTTACACATTGTGCCATAACTTTGCAGAGAAGCTACAGAACATGAAATTTTCAACTCCCACTATAGCCGAAAGGGTCTTTCTATTAGTTGCACATCAAATCTAAGCTTTCTGAAGTGTTTTTCCAAAGTTATCAGCATTTTTATGTTTGGTGTTCGGGAATCGACCTTATCTCAGGCTGAAAATGCGTTTTACGCATTGTGCCATAACTTTGCAGGGAAGCTTCAGAACATGAAATTTTCACCTCCCACAATAGCAGAAAGGGTTTTTCTAGTAGTTGCAGATCAAATCTATGCTGACTGAAATGTTTTTCCATAGTAATCAACATTTTTATGTTTGGCGTACCAGAACCCACCTTGTCTCAGGCTGAAAACGTGTTTTCTGCATTGTGCCATAACTTTGCAGGAAACCCTCAGAACATGATATTTTCACCTCCCAGTATAGTAGAAAGGGTCTTTCTAGTATTTGCACATCATATCTAAGCTGTCTGAAGTGTTTTTCCAAAGTTATCAACATTTTTATGTTTGTTGTTCCGGAATCGACCTTATCTCAGGCTGAAAACGCGTTTTACACATTGTGCCATAACTTTGCAGAGAAGCTACAGAACATGATATTTTCACCTCCCAGTATAGTAGAAAGGGTCTTTCTAGTATTTGCACATCAAATCTAAGTTGTCTGAAGTGTTTTTCCAAAGTTATCAACATTTTTATGTTTGGCGTTTCGGAACCCACCTCAAATCAGGCTGAAAACGCGTTTTCTGCTTTGTGCCATAACTTTGCATAAAGCTTCAGAACATGAAATTTTCACCTGCCGCTATAATAGAAAGGGTCTTTCTAGTAGTTGCACATCAAATCTAAGCTGTCTGAAGTGTTTTTCGAAAGTTATCAACATTTTTATGTTTGGCGTTCCGGAATCGACCTAATCTCAGGATGAAAATGCATTTTCTGCATTGTCCCATAACTTTCCAGGGAAGCTTCAGAACATGAAATTTTGACCTCCCACTATAGCAGAAAGGGTCTTTCTAGTAGTTGCACATCAAATCTAAGCTGTCTGAAGTGTTTTTCCAAAGTTATCAACATTTTTATGTTTGGCGTTCCGGAATCGACCTTATCTCAGGATGAAAACGCATTTTCTGCATTGTGCCATAACTTTGCAGGGAAGCTTCAGAACATAAAATTTTCACCTCCCACAATAGCAGAAAGGGTCTTTCTAGTAGTTGCACATCAAATCTAAGCTGTCTGAAGTGTATTTCAAAAGTTATTAACTTTTTTATGTTTCGCGTTCCGGAATCGACCTTATGTCAGGCTGAAAACGCGTTTTACGCATTGTGCCATAACCTTGCAGGGAAGCTTCAGAACATGAAATTTTCACTTCCCACTTTAGCAGAAAGGGTCTTTCTAGTAGTTTCACGTGAAATCTAAGGTGTCTGAAGTGTTTTTCCAAAGTTATCAACATTTTTATGTTTGGCGTTCCGGAATCAACTTTATCTCAGGCTGAAAACGTGTTTTCCGCATTGTGCCATAACTTTGCAAGGAAGCTTCAGAACATGAAATTTTGAACTTCCACTAAAGCAGAAAAGGTCTTTCTGGTAGTTGCGCATCAAATCTAAGCTGTCTCAAGTGTTTTTCGAAAGTTATCAACATTTTTACGTATGGCGTTTGGAACCCACCTTATCTCAGGCTGAAAACGCGTTTTCTGCATTGTGCCATAACTTCTCAGGGAAGCTTCAGAACATGAAATGTTCACCTCCCACTATAGCAGAAAGGTTCTTTCTGGAAGTTGCACATCAAATCTAAGCTGTCTGAAGTGTTTTTCCAAAGTTATCAACATTTTTATGTTTGGCGTTCCGGAATCAACCTTATCTCAGGCTGAAAACGCATTTTCTGCATTGTGCCATAACTTTGCAAGGAAGCTTGAGAACATGAAATTTTCACCTCCCACTATAGCAGAAAGGGTCTTTCTAGTAGTTGCACATTAAATCTAAGCTGTCTGAAGTGTTTTTTCCAAAGTTATCAACATTTTTACGTATGGCGTTTGGGAACCCACCTTATCTCAGGCTGAAAACGCGTTTTCTGCATTGTGCCATAACTTCTCAGGGTAGCTTCAGAACATGAAATGTTCACCTCCCACTATAGCAGAAAGGTTCTTTCTAGTAGTTGCACATCAAATCTAAGCTGTCTGAAGTGTTTTTCCAAAGTTATCAACATTTTTATGTTTGGCGTTCCGGAATCAACCTTATCTCAGGCTGAAAACGCATTTTCTGCATTGTGCCATAACTTTGCAAGGAAAGCTTCAGAACATGAAATTTTCACCTCCCACTATAGCAGAAAGGGTCTTTCTAGTAGTTGCACATCAAATCTAAGCTGTCTGAAGTGTTTTTCGAAAGTTATCAACATTTTTATGTTTGGCGTTCCAGAATCGACCTTATCTCAGGCTGAATACGCGTTTTTTGCATTGTGCCATAACTTTGCAGGGAAGCTTCAGAACATGAAATTTTCACCTCCCACTATAGCAGAAAGGTTCTTTCTAGTCGTTGTACATCAAATCTAAGCTGTCTGAAGTGTTTTTCCAAAGTTATCAACATTTTTACGTTTGGCGTTCCGGAACCCACCTTATCTCAGGCTGAAAACGCATTTTCTTCATCGTGCCATCACTTTGCAAGGAAGCTTCAGAACATGAAATTTTCACCTCCCACTATAGCAGAAAGGGTCTTTCTAGTAGTTGCACATCAAATCTAAGCTGTCTGAAGTGTTTTTCCAAAGTTATCAACATTTTTATGTTTGGCGTTCCGGAATCGACCTCATCTCAGGCTGAAAACGCGTTTTACGCATTGTGCCATAACTTTGCAGGGAAGCTTCAGAAAATGAAATTTACAAATCCCACTGTAACAGACAGGGTCTTTCTAGTAGTTGCAGATAAAATCTAAGTTGTCTGAAGTGTTTTTCGAAAGCTATCAACATTTTTATGTTTGGCGTTCCGGAAACGACCTTATCTCGGGCTGAAAACGCGTTTTCTGCATTGTGCCATAACTTTGCAGGAAAGCATCAGAACATGAAATTTTCACCTCCCACTATAGCAGAAAGGTTCTTTCTAGTCGTTGTACATCAAATCTAAGCTGTCTGAAGTGTTTTTCCAAAGTTATCAACATTTTTACGTTTGGCGTTCCGGAACCCACCTTATCTCAGGCTGAAAACGCGTTTTCTGCATTGTGCCATAACTTCTCAGGGAAGTTTCCAAACATGAAATTTTCACCTCCCTCTATACCAGAAAGGGTCTTTCTAGTAGTTGCTCATCAAATCTAAGCCGTCTGAAGTGTTTTTCCAAAGTTATCAACATTTTTATGTTTGGTGTTCCGGAATCGACCTAATCTCAGCATGAAAATGCGTTTTGTGCATTGTCCCATAACTTTGCAGGGAAACATCAGAACATGAAATTTTGACCTCCCACTATAGCAGAAAGGGTCGTTCTCGTAGTTGCACATCAAATCTAAGCTGTCTGAAGTGTTTTTCCAAAGTTATCAACATTTTTATGTTTGGCGTTCCAGAATCGACCTTATCTCAGGCTGAAAACGTGTTTTACGCATTGTGCCATAACTTTGAAGGAAAGCTTCAGAACATGAAAGTTTCACCTACCACTATAGCAGAAAATGTCTTTCTAGTAGTTGCACATCAAATATAAGCTGTCTGAAGTGTTTTTCCAAAGTTATCAACATTTTTATGTTTGGCGTTCCGGAATCGACCTTATCTCACGATGAAAAATCGTTTTCTGCATTGTCCCATAACTTTCCAGGGAAGCTTCAGAACATGAAATTTTGACCTCCCACTATAGCAGAAAGGGTCTTTCTAGTAGTTGCACATCAAATCTAAGCTGTCTGAAGTGTTTTTCGAAAGTTATCAACATTTTTACGTTTGGCGTTCCGGAACCCACCTTATCTCAGGCTGAAATCGCGTTTTCTGCATTGTGCCATAACTTTGCAGGGAACCTTTAGAACATGAAAGTTTCACCTCCCACTATAGCAGAAAGGGTCTTTCTAGTAGTTGCACATCAAATCTAAGCTGTCTGAAGTGTTGTTCCAAAGTTATCAACATTTTCACGTTTGGCGTTTCGGAAACCACCTCATATCAGGCTGAAAATGGGTTTTCTGCACTGTGCCATAACTTCTCAGGGAAGCTTGAGAACATGAAATGTTCACCTCCCACTATAGCAGAAATGGTCTTTCTAGTAGTTGCACATCAAATCTAAGCTGTCTGAAGTGTTTTTCCATAGTTATCAACATTTTCATGTTTGGCGTTCCGGAAACGACCTTATCTCGGGCTGAAAACGCGTTTTCTGCATTGTGCCATAACTTTGCAGGAAAGCTTCAGAACATGAAATTTTCACCTCCCACTATAGCAGAAAGGGTCTTTCTAGTAGTTGCACATCAAATCTAAGCTGTCTGAAGTGTTTTTCGAAAGTTATCAACATTTTTATGTTTGGCGTTCCAGAATCGACCTTATCTCAGGCTGAATACGCGTTTTCTGCATTGTGCCATAACTTTGCAGGGAAGCTTCAGAACATGAAATTTTCACCTCCCACTATAGCAGAAAGGTTCTTTCTAGTCGTTGTACATCAAATCTAAGCTGTCTGAAGTGTTTTTCCAAAGTTATCAACATTTTTACGTTTGGCGTTCCGGAACCCACCTTATCTCAGGCTGAAAACGCGTTTTCTGCATTGTGCCATAACTTCTCAGGGAAGTTTCCGAACATGAAATTTTCACCTCCCTCTATACCAGAAAGGGTATTTCTAGTAGTTGCTCATCAAATCTAAGCCGTCTGAAGTGTTTTTCCAAAGTTATCAACATTTTTATGTTTGGTGTTCCGGAATCGACCTAATCTCAGCATGAAAATGCGTTTTCTGCATTGTCCTATAACTTTGCAGGGAAACATCAGAACATGAAATTTTGACCTCCCACTATAGCAGAAAGGGTATTTCTAGTAGTTGCTCATCAAATCTAAGCTGTCTGAAGTGTTTTTCCAAAGTCATCAACATTTTTATGTTTGGCCTTCCGGAACCCACCTTACCTCAGGCTGAAAACGCGTTTTCTGCATTGATCCTCAACTTTGCAGGGAAGCTTTAGAACATGAAATTTTAACCTCCCACTGTAGCAGAAAGGGTATTTCTAGTAGTTGCACATCAAATCTAAGTTGTCTGAAGTGTTTTTCGAAAGCTATCAACATTTTTTAGGTTGGCGTTCCAGAAACGACATTATCTCGGGCTGAAAACGCGTTTTCTGCATTGTGCCATAAATTTGCAGGGAAGCTTGAGAACACGAAATATTCACCTCCCACTATAGCAGAAAGGGTCTTTCTAGTAGTTGCACATCAAATCTCAGCTGTCTGAAGTGTTGTTCCAAAGTTATCAACATTTTTATGTTTGGCGTTCCGGAACCCACCTTATCTCAGGCTGAAAACGCGTTGTCTGCATTGTGCCATAACTTTGCATGGAAGCTTCCGAACATGAAATTTTAACCACCCACTATAGCAGAAAGGGTCTTTCTAGTAGTTGCACATCAAATCTAAGCTGTCTGAAGTGTTTTTCCAAAGTTATCAAAATTTTTATGTTTGGCGTTCCGGAATCGACCTCATCTCAGGCTGAAAACGCGTTTTACGCATTGTGCCATAACTTTGCAGGGAAGCTTCAGAAAATGAAATTTACAAATCCCACTGTAACAGACAGGGTCTTTCTAGTAGTTGCAGATCAAATCTAAGTTGTCTGAAGTGTTTTTCGAAAGCTATCAACATTTTTATGTTTGGCGTTCCGGAAACGACCTTATCTCGGGCTGAAAACGCGTTTTCTGCATTGTGCCATAACTTTGCAGCAAAGCATCAGAACATGAAATTTTCACCTCCCACTATAGCAGAAAGGTTCTTTCTAGTCGTTGTACATCAAATCTAAGCTGTCTGAAGTGTTTTTCCAAAGTTATCAACATTTTTACGTTTGGCGTTCCGGAACCCACCTTATCTCAGGCTGAAAACGCGTTTTCTGCATTGTGCCATAACTTCTCAGGGAAGTTTCCAAACATGAAATTTTCACCTCCCTCTATACCAGAAAGGGTCTTTCTAGTAGTTGCTCATCAAATCTAAGCCGTCTGAAGTGTTTTTCCAAAGTTATCAACATTTTTATGTTTGGTGTTCCGGAATCGACCTAATCTCAGCATGAAAATGCGTTTTCTGCATTGTCCCATAACTTTGCAGGGAAACATCAGAACATGAAATTTTGACCTCCCACTATAGCAGAAAGGGTCGTTCTCGTAGTTGCACATCAAATCTAAGCTGTCTGAAGTGTTTTTCCAAAGTTATCAACATTTTTACGTTTGGCGTTCCGGAACCCACCTTATCTCAGGCTGAAATCGCGTTTTCTGCATTGTGCCATAACTTTGCAGGGAACCTTTAGAACATGAAAGTTTCACCTCCCACTATAGCAGAAAGGGTCTTTCTAGTAGTTGCACATCAAATCTAAGCTGTCTGAAGTGTTGTTCCAAAGTTATCAACATTTTCACGTTTGGCGTTTCGGAAACCACCTCATATCAGGCTGAAAATGCGTTTTCTGCACTGTGCCATAACTTCTCAGGGAAGCTTGAGAACATGAAATGTTCACCTCCCACTATAGCAGAAATGGTCTTTCTAGTAGTTGCACATCAAATCTAAGCTGTCTGAAGTGTTTTTCCATAGTTATCAACATTTTCATGTCTGGCGTCCCGGAATCGACCTTATCTCAGGCTGAAAACACGTTTTACGCATTGTGCCATAACTTTGCAGGGAAGTTTCAGAACATGAAATTTACAATTCCCACTGTAACAGACAGGGTCTTTCTAGTAGTTGCACATCAAATCTAAGCTGTCTGAAGTGTTTTTCGAAAGTTATCAACATTTTTATGTTTGGCGTTCCGGAAACGACCTTATCTCAGGCTGAAAACGCGTTTTCTGCATTGTGCCATAACTTTGCAGGAAAGCTTCAGAACATGAAATTTTCACCTCCCACTATAGCAGAAAGGGTCTCTCTAGTAGTTGCACATCAAATCTAAGCTGTCTGAAGTGTTTTTCGAAAGTTATCAACATTTTTATGTTTGGCGTTCCAGAACCCACCTTATCTCAGGCTGAAAACGCGTTTTCTGCATTGTGCCATAACTTCTCAGGGAAGTTTCCGAACATGAAATTTTCACCTCCCTCTATACCAGAAAGGGTATTTCTAGTAGTTGCTCATCAAATCTAAGCCGTCTGAAGTGTTTTTCCAAAGTTATCAACATTTTTATGTTTGGTGTTCCGGAATCGACCTAATCTCAGCATGAAAATGCGTTTTCTGCATTGTCCCATAACTTTGCAGGGAAACATCAGAACATGAAATTTTGACCTCCCACTATAGCAGAAAGGGTGTTTCTAGTAGTTGCTCATCAAATCTAAGCTGTCTGAAGTGTTTTTCCAAAGTCATCAACATTTTTATGTTTGGCCTTCCGGAACCCACCTTACCTCAGGCTGAAAACGCGTTTTCTGCATTGATCCTCAACTTTGCAGGGAAGCTTTAGAACATGAAATTTTCACCTCCCACTGTAGCAGAAAGGGTATTTCTAGTAGTTGCACATCAAATCTAAGTTGTCTGAAGTGTTTTTCGAAAGCTATCAACATTTTTTAGGTTGGCGTTCCAGAAACGACCTTATCTCGGGCTGAAAACGCGTTTTCTGCATTGTGCCATAAATTTGCAGGGAAGCTTGAGAACACGAAATATTCACCTCCCACTATAGCAGAAAGGGTCTTTCTAGTCGTTGCGCATCAAAACTAAGCTGTCTGAAGTGTTTTTCCAAAGTTATCTACATTTTTATGTTTGGCGTTCCGGAACCCACCTTATCTCAGGCTGAAAACGCGTTTTCTGCATTGTGCCATAACTTTGCAGGGACGCTTCAGAACATGAAATTTTAACCTCCCATTGTAGCAGAAAGGGTCTTTCTAGTAGTTGCACATCAAATCTAAGCTGTCTGAAGTGTTTTTCCAAAGTTATCAACATTTTTATGTTTGAAGTTCCGGAACCCACCTTATGTCAGGCTGAAAACGCGTCTTCTGCATTGTTCCTTAACTTTGCAGGGAAGCTTCAGAACATGAAAGTTTCACCTCCCACTATGGCAGAAAGTGTCTTTCTAGTAGTTACACAACAAATCTAAGCTGTCTGAAGTGTTTTTCCAAAGTTATAAACATTTTTGTGTTTGGCGTTCCGGGACCCACCTTATCTCAGGCTGAAAACGCGTTTTCTGCATTGTGCCATAACATTTAAGGAAAGCTTCAGAACATGAAAGTTTCACCTCCCACTACAGCAGAAAGGGTCTTTCTAGTAGTTACACATCTAATCTAAGCTGTCTGAAGTGTTTTTCCAAAGTTATCAACATTTTTATGTTTGGCGTTCCGGAACCCACCTTATCTCAGGTTGAAAACGCGTTTTCTGCATTGTGCCATAACTTTGCAGGGAAGCTTCAGAACGTGAAATTTTAACCTCCCACTGTAGCAGAAAGGTTCTTTCTAGTAGTTGCACACCAAATCTAAGCTGCATGAAGTGTTTTTCCAAAGTTATCAACATTTTTATGTTTAGCGTTCCGGAACCCACCTTATCTCAGGCTAAAAACGCGTTTTCTGCATTGTGCCATAACTTTGAAGGAAAGCTTCAGTACATGAAAGTTTCACCTACCACTATAGCAGAAATTGTCTTTCTAGTAGTTGCACATCAAATCTAAGCTGTCTGAAGTGTTTTTCCAAAGTTATCAACATTTTTGTGTTTGGCGTTCCAGAACCCACCTTATGTCAGGCTGAAAACACGTTTTCTGCATTGTTCCTTAACTTTGCAGGGAAGCTTCAGAACATGAAATTTTTACCTCCCACTGTAGCGGAAAGGGTCTTTCTAGTAGTTGCACATCAAATCTAAGCTGTTTGAAGTGGTTTTCCAAAGTTATCAACATTTTTATGTTTGGCGTTCCAGAATCCACTTTATCTCAGGCTGAAAACGCGTCTTCTGCATTGTTCCTTAACTTTGCAGGGAAGCTTCAGAACATGAAATTTTCAACTCCCTCTATAACAGACAGGGTCTTTGGAGTAGTTGCATATCAAATCTAAGCTGTCTGAAGTGTTTTTCGAAAGTTATCAACATTTTTATGTTTGGCGTTCCGGAACCCACCTTGTCTCAGGCTGAAAACGCGTTTTCTGCATTGTGCCATAACTTTGAAGGAAAGCTTCAGAACATGAAAGTTTCACCTCCCACTATGGCAGAAAGTGTCTTTCTAGTAGTTACACAACAAATCTAAGCTGTCTGAAGTGTTTTTCCAAAGTTATAAACATTTTTGTGTTTGGCGTTCCGGGACCCACCTTATCTCAGGCTGAAAACGCGTTTTCTGCATTGTGCCATAACATTTAAGGAAAGCTTCAGAACATGAAAGTTTCACCTCCCACTACAGCAGAAAGGTTCTTTCTAGTCGTTGTACATCAAATCTAAGCTGTCTGAAGTGTTTTTCCAAAGTTATCAACATTTTTACGTTTGGCGTTCCGGAACCCACCTTATCTCAGGCTGAAAACGCGTTTTCTGCATTGTGCCATAACTTCTCAGGGAAGTTTCCGAACATGAAATTTTCACCTCCCTCTATACCAGAAAGGGTCTTTCTCGTAGTTGCTCATCAAATCTAAGCCGTCTGAAGTGTTTTTCCAAAGTTATCAACATTTTTATGTTTGGTGTTCCGGAATCGACCTAATCTCAGCATGAAAATGCGTTTTCTGCATTGTCCCATAACTTTGCAGGGAAACATCAGAACATGAAATTTTGACCTCCCACTATAGCAGAAAGGGTCTTTCTAGTAGTTGCACATCAAATCTAAGCTGTCTGAAGTGTTTTTCCAAAGTTATCAACATTTTTATGTTTGGCGTTCCAGAATCGACCTCATCTCAGGCTGAAAACGCGTTTTGTGCATTGTGCCATAACTTCTCAGGGAAGCTTCAGAACATGAAATGTTCTCCTCCCACTATAACAGAAAGGGTCTTTCTAGTAGTTGCACATCAAATCTAAGCTGTCTGAAGTGTTTTTCCAAAGTTATCAACATTTTTATGTTTGGCGTTCCGGAACCCACCTTATCTCAGCCTGAAAACGCGTTTTCTGCATTGTGCCATAACTTTGCAGGGAAGCTTCAGAACATGAAATTTTAACCTCCCACTATTGCAGAAAGTGTCTTTGTAGTAGTTGCACATCAAATCTAAGCTGTCTGAAGTGTTTTTCGAAAGTTATCAACATTTTTATGTTTGGCGTTCCGGAACCCACCTTGTCTCAGGCTGAAAACGCGTTTTCTGCGTTGTGCCATAACTTTGAAGGAAAGCTTCAGAACATGAAAGTTTCACCTCCCACTATGGCAGAAAGTGTCTTTCTAGTAGTTACACAACAAATCTAAGCTGTCTGAAGTGTTTTTCCAAAGTTATAAACATTTTTGTGTTTGGCGTTCCGGAACCCACCTTATCTCAGGTTGAAAACGCGTTTTCTGCATTGTGCCATAACTTTGCAGGGAAGCTTCAGAACATGAAATTTTAACCTCCCACTGTAGCAGAAAGGTTCTTTCTAGTAGTTGCACATCAAATCTAAGCTGCCTGAAGTGTTTTTCCAAAGTTATCAACATTTTTATGTTTAGCGTTCCGGAACCCACCTTATCTCAGGCTGAAAACGAGTTTTCTGCATTGTGCCATAACTTTGAAGGAAAGCTTCAGAACATGAAAGTTTCACCTACCACTATAGCAGAAATTGTCTTTCTAGTAGTTGCACATCAAATCTAAGCTGTCTGAAATGTTTTTTCCATAGTTATCAAGAATTTTATGTTTGCCGTTCCGGAACCCACCTTATCTCTGGCTGAAAACGCGTTTTCTGCATTGTGCCATAACTTTGCAGGGAAGCTTCAGAACATGAAAGTTTCACCTCCCACTATAGCAGAAATTGTCTTTCTAGCAGTTGCACATCAAATCTAAGCTGTCTGAAGTGTTTTTCCAAAGTTATCAACATTTTTATGTTTGGCGTTCCGGAACCCACCTTATCTCAGGCTGAAAACGCGTTTTCGGCATTGTGCCATAACTTTGCAGGGAAGCTTCAGAACATGAAATTTTAACCTCCCACTATAGCGGAAATGGTCTTTCTAGTAGTTGCACATCAAATCTAAGTTGTCTGAAGTGTTTTTGCAAAGTTATCAACACTTTTATGTATGGCATTCCGGAATCGACCTTTTCTCAGTCTCAAAATGCGTTTTCTGCATTGTGCCATAACTTTGCCGGGAAGATTCTGAACATTAAATTTTAACCTCCCTCTATAGCACAAAGGGTCTTTCTAGTAGTTGCACATCAAATCTAAGCTGTCTGAAGTGTTTTTCCAAAGTTATCAACATTTTTATGTTTGGCGTTCCGGAACCCACCTTATCTCAGGCTGAAAACGCGTTTTCGGCATTGTGCCATAACTTTGCAGGGAAACTTCAGAACATGAAATTTTCACGTCCCAATATGGCAGAAAGGGTCTTTCTAGTAGTTGCACATCAAATCTAAGCTGTCTGATGTGTTTTTCCAAAGTTATCAACATTTTTATGTTTTGCGTTCCGGAATCGACCTTATCTCAGTCTGAAAACGAGTTTTCTGCATTGTGCCATAACTTTGAAGGAAATCTTCAGAACATGAAAGTTTCACCTCCCACTATGGCAGAAAGGGTCTTTCTAGTAGTTACACATCAAATCTAAGCTGTCTGAAGTGTTTTTCCAAAGTTATAAACATTTTTGTGTTTGGTGTTCCTGAATCGACCTTATCTCAGGCTGAAAACGCGTTTTACGCATTGTGCCATAACTTTGCAGGGAAGCTTCAGAACATGAAAGTTTCACCTACCACTATAGCAGAAATTGTCTTTCTAGCAGTTGCACATCAAATATAAGTTGTCTGAAGTTTTTTTCCAAAGTTATCAACATTTTTATGTTTAGCGTTCTGGAACCCACCTTATCTCAGGCTGGAAACGTGTTTTCTGCATTGTGCCGTCACTTTGGAGGGAAGCTTCCGAACATGAAAATTTCACCTCCCACTGCAGCAGAAATTGTCTTTCTAGTAGTTGCACATCAAATATAAGCTGTCTGAAGTGTTTTTCCAAAGTTATCAACATTTTTATGATTGGCGTTCCGGAATCGACCTTATCTCAGTCTCAAAATGCGTTTTCTGCATTGTGCCATAACTTTGCAGGGAAGCTTCTGAACATTAAATTTTAACCTACCACTATAGCACAAAGGGTCTTTGTAGTAGTTGCACATCAAATCTAAGCTGTCTGAAGTGTTTTTCCAAAATTATCAACATTTTTATGTTTGACGTTCCGGAAACCACCTTATCTCAGGCTGAAAACGCGTTTTCGGCATTGTGCCATAACTTTGCAGTGAAGCTTCAGAACATGAAATTTTCACGTCCCAATATGGCAGAAAGGGTCTTTCTAGTAGTTGCACATCAAATCTAAGCTGTCTGAAGTGTTTTTCCAAAGCTATCAACATTTTTATGTTTGGCGTTCCGGAACCCACCTTATCTCAGGATGAAAACGCGTTTTCGGCATTGTGCATTAACTTTGCAGGGAAGCTTCAGAACATGAAATTTTCAACTCCCACTATAACAGACAGGGTCTTTCTAGTAGTTGCACATCAAATATAAGCAGTCTGAAGTGTTTTTCCAAAGTCATCAACATTTTTATGTTTAGCGTTCTGGAACCCACCTTATCTCATGCTGAAAACGCGTTTTCTGCATTGTGCCATAACTTTGCAGGGAAGTTTCAGAAAATGAAATTTTCACCTCCCACTATAGCAGAAAGGGTCTTTCTAGTAGTTGCACATCAAATCTAAGCTGTCTGAAGTGTTTTTCAAAAGTTATCAACATTTTTATGTTTGGCGTTCCGGAATCGACCTTATCTCAGGATGAAAAATCGTTTTCTGCATTGTCCCATAACTTTGCAGGGAAGCTTCAGAACATGAAAGTTTCACCTACCACTATAGCAGAAATTGATTGTCTTTCTAGCAGTTGCACATCAAATATAAGTTGTCTGAAGTTTTTTTCCAAAGTTATCAACATTTTTATGTTTAGCGTTTTGGAACCCACCTTATCTCAGGCTGGAAACGTGTTTTCTGCGTTGTGCCATCACTTTGGAGGGAAGCTTCCGAACATGAAAATTTCAACTCCCACTACAGCAGAAATGGTCTTTCTAGTAGTTGCACATCAAATCTAAGCTGTCTGAAGTGTTTTTCCAAAGTTATCAACACTTTTATGTATGGCGTTCCGGAATCGACCTTATGTGAGTCTCAAAATGCGTTTTCTGCATTGTGCCATAACTTTGCAGGGAAGCTTCTGAACATTAAATTTTAACCTACCACTATAGCAGAAATTGTCTTTCTAGCAGTTGCACATCAAATATAAGTTGTCTGAAGTTTTTTTCCAAAGTTATCAAAATTTTTATGTTTAGCGTTCTGGAACCCACCTTATCTCAGGCTGGAAACGTGTTTTCTGCATTGTGCCATCACTTTGGAGGGAAGCTTCCGAACATGAAATTTTCACATCCCACTATAGCAGAAAGGGTCTTTCTAGTAGTTGCACATCAAATCTAAGCTGTCTGAAGTGGTTTTCCAAAGTTATCAACATTTTTATGTTTGGCGTTCCGGAACCCACCTTATCTCAGGCTGAAAACGCGTTTTCTGCATTGTGCCATAACTTTGCAGGGAAGCTTCAGAACATGAAAGTTTCACCTACCAGTATAGCAGAAATTGTCTTTCTAGTAGTTGCAAATCAAATATAAGCTGTCTGAAGTGTTTTTCCAAAGTTATCAACATTTTTATGATTGACGTTCCGGAACCCACCTTATCTCAGGCTGAAAACGCGTTTTCTGCATTGTGCCATAACTTTGCATGGAAGCTTCAGAACATGAAATTTTAACCTCCCACTATAGCAGAAATGGTCTTTCTAGTAGTTGCACATCAAATCTAAGCTGTCTGAAGTGTTTTTCCAAAGTTATCAACACTTTTATGTATGGCGTTCCGGAATCGACCTTATGTGAGTCTCAAAATGCGTTTTCTGCATTGTGCCATAACTTTGCAGGGAAGCTTCTGAACATTAAATTTTAACCTACCACTATAGCAGAAATTGTCTTTCTAGCAGTTGCACATCAAATATAAGTTGTCTGAAGTTTTTTTCCAAAGTTATCAAAATTTTTATGTTTAGCGTTCTGGAACCCACCTTATCTCAGGCTGGAAACGTGTTTTCTGCATTGTGCCATCACTTTGGAGGGAAGCTTCCGAACATGAAATTTTCACATCCCACTATAGCAGAAAGGGTCTTTCTAGTAGTTGCACATCAAATCTAAGCTGTCTGAAGTGGTTTTCCAAAGTTATCAACATTTTTATGTTTGGCGTTCCGGAACCCACCTTATCTCAGGCTGAAAACGCGTTTTCTGCATTGTGCCATAACTTTGCAGGGAAGCTTCAGAACATGAAAGTTTCACCTACCAGTATAGCAGAAATTGTCTTTCTAGTAGTTGCAAATCAAATATAAGCTGTCTGAAGTGTTTTTCCAAAGTTATCAACATTTTTATGATTGACGTTCCGGAACCCACCTTATCTCAGGCTGAAAACGCGTTTTCTGCATTGTGCCATAACTTTGCAGGGAAGCTTCAGAACATGAAAGTTTCACCTACCAGTATAGCAGAAATGGTCTTTCTAGTAGTTGCACATCAAATCTAAGCTGTCTGAAGTGTTTTTCCAAAGTTATCAACACTTTTATGTATGGCGTTCCGGAATAGACCTTATCTCAGTCTCAAAATGCGTTTTCTGCATTGTGCCATAACTTTGCAGGGAAGCTTCTGAACATTACATTTTAACCTCCCACTATAGCACAAAGGGTCTTTGTAGTAGTTGGGCATCAAATCTAAGCTGTCTGAAGTGTTTTTCCAAAGTTATCAACATTTTTATGTTTGGCGTTCCGGAAACCACCTTATCTCAGGCTGAAAACGTATTTTGGGCATTATGCCATAACTTTGCAGGGAAGCTTCAGAACATGAAATTTTCTCTTGCCAATATGGCAGAAAGGGTCTTTCTAGTAGTTGCACATCAAATCTTAGCTTTCTGAAGTGTTTTTCCAAAGTTATCAACACTTTTATGTATGGCGTTCCGGAATCGACCTTATCTCAGTCTCAAAATGCGTTTTCTGCATTGTGCCATAACTTCGCAGGGAAGCTTCTGAACATGAAATTTTAACCTCCCACTATAGCAGAAATGGTCTTTCTAGTAGTTGCACATCAAATCTAAGCTGTCTGAAGTGTTTTTCCAAAGTTATCAACATTTTTATGTTTGGCGTTCCGGAACCCACCTTATCTTTGGCTGAAAACGGGTTTTCGGCATTGTGCCATAACTTTGCAGGGAAGCTTCAGAACATGAAATTTTCTCTTCCCAATATGGCTGAAAGGGTCTTTCTAGTAGTTGCACATCAAATCTAAGCTGTCTGAAGTGTTTTTCCAAAGTTATTAACATTTTTATGTTTGGCGTTCCGGAACCCACCTTATCTCAGTCTGAAAACGCGTTTTACGCATTGTGCCATAACTTTGCAGGGAAGCTTCAGAACATGAAATGTTCACCTCCCACTATAGCAGAAAGGGTCTTTCTAGTAGTTGCTCATCAAATCTAAGCTGTCTGAAGTGTTTTTCCAAAGCTATCAACATTTTTATGTTTGGCGTTCCGGAACCCACCTTATCTCAGGATGAAAACGCGTTTTCTGCATTGTGCATTAACTTTGCAGGGAAGCTTCAGAACATGAATTTTTCAACTCCCACTATAACAGACAGGGTCTTTCTAGTAGTTGCACATCAAATATAAGCTGTCTGAAGTGTTTTTCCAAGGTCATCAACATTTTTATGTTTAGCGTTCTGGAACCCACCTTATCTCAGGCTGGAAACGTGTTTTCTGCGTTGTGCCATAATTTTGCAGGGAAGCTTCCCAACATGAAATTTTAACCTCCCACTATAGCAGAAAGGGTCTTTCTAGTAGTTGCACATCAAATCTAAGCTGTCTGAAGTGTTGAACCAAAGTTATCAACATTTTTATGCTTGGCGTTCCGGAACCCACCTTATCTCAGGCTGAAAACGCGTTTTCTGTATTGTGCATTAACTTTGCAGGGAAGCTTCAGAACATGAATTTTTCAACTCCCACTATAACAGACAGGGTCTTTCTAGTAGTTGCACATCAAATATAAGCTGTCTGAAGTGTTTTTCCAAAGTCATCAACATTTTTATGTTTAGCGTTCTGGAACCCACCTTATCTCAGGCTGGAAACGTGTTTTCTGCGTTGTGCCATAATTTTGCAGGGAAGCTTCCCAACATGAAATTTTAACCTCCCACTAAAGCAGAAAGGGTCTTTCTAGTAGTTGCACATCAAATCTAAGCTGTCTGATGTGTTTTTCCAAAGTTATCAACATTTTTATGTATGGCGTTCCGGAATCGACCTTATCTCAGGCTGAAAACGCATTTTCTGCATTGTGCCATAACTTTGCAGGGAAGCTTCAGAACATTAAATTTTCACGTCCCACTATAGCAGAAAGGGTATTTCTAGTAGTTGCACATCAAATCTAAGCTGTCTGAAATGTTTTTCGAAAGTTATCAACATTTTTATTTTTGGCGTTCCGGAAACCATCTTATCTCATGCTGAAAACGCGTTTTCTGCATTGTGCCATAACTTTGAAGGAAAGCTTCAGAACATGAAAGTTTCAACTACCACTATAGCAGAAATTGTCTTTCTAGTAGTTGCACATCAAATATAAGCTGTCTGAAGTGTTTTTCCAAAGTTATCAACATTTTTATGTTTGGCGTTCCGGAACCCACCTTATCTCAGGCTGAAAACGCGTTTTCTGCATTGTGCCAAAACTTTGCAGGGAAGCTTCAGAACATGACATTTTCACCTCCCATTATAGCAGAAAGGGTCTTTCTAGTAGTTGCACATCAAATCTAAGCTGTCTGAAATGTTTTTTCCAAAGTTATCAAGAATTTTATGTTTGACGTTCCGGAATCGACCTCATCTCAGGGTGAAAAATCGTTTTCTGCATTGTGCCATAACTTTGCAGGGAAGCTTCAGATCATGAAATTTTCACCTCCCACTATACCAGAAAGGGTCCTTCTAGTAGTTGCACATCAAATCTAAGATGTCTGAAGTGCATTTCCAAACGTATCAACATTTTTACGATTGGCGTTCCGGAACCCACCTTATCTCGAGCTGAAAACGCGTTTTCTGCATTGTGCCATAATTTTGCAGGGAAGCTTCAGAACATGATATTTTCACTTCCCACTATAGCAGAAACGGTCTTTCTCGTAGTTGCACAACAAATCTAAGCTGTCTGAAGTGTTTTTCGAAAGTTTTCAACATTTTTATGTTTGGTGTTCCTGAATCGACCTTATCTCAGGCCCAAAACGCGTTTTCTGCATTGTGCCCTAACTTTGGAGGGAAGCTTCAGAACATGAAATGTTCACTTCCCACTATACCAGAAAGGGTCTTTCTAGTAGTTGCACATCAAATCTAAGCTGTCTGATGTGTTTTTCCAAAGTTATCAACATTTTATGTTTGGCGTTCCGGAATAGACCTTATCTTAGGCTGAAAACGCGTTTTACGCATTGTGCAATAACTTTGCAGGGAAGCTTCAGAACATGAAATGTTCACCTCCCACTATAGCAGAAAGGGTCTTTCTCGTAGTTGCACAACAAATCTAAGCTGTCTGAAGTGTTTTTCGAAAGTTTTCAACATTTTTATGTTTGGTGTTCCTGAATCGACCTTATCTCAGGCCCAATACGCGTTTTCTGCATTGTGCCATAACTTTGGAGGGAAGCTTCAGAACATGAAATGTTCACCTCCCACTATACCAGAAAGGGTCTTTCTAGTAGTTGCACATCAAATCTAAGCTGTCTGATGTGTTTTTCCAAAGTTATCAACATTTTTATGTTTGGCGTTCCAGAACCCACCTCATCTCAGGCTGAAAACAGGTTTTCTGCATTGTGACATAACTTTGCAGGGAAGCTTCAGAACATGAAATGTTCACATCCCACTATAGCAGAAAGGGTCTTTCTAGTAGTTGCACAACAAATGTAAGCTGTCTGAAGTGTTTTTCCAAAGTTATGAAAATGTTTATGTTTGGCGTTCCGGAATCAACCTTATCTCAGGCTGAAAAGGCGTTTTCTGCATTGTGCCATAACTTTGCAGGGAAGCTTCAGAACATGAAATTTTCACCTCCCACTATACCAGAAAGGGTCTTTCTAGTAGTTGCAAATTAAATCTAAGCTGTCTGATGTGTTTTTCCAAAGTTATCAACATTTTTATGTTTGGCGTTCCGGAATCGACCTTATCTTAGACTGAAAACGCGTTTTACGCATTGTGCAATAGCTTTGCAGGGAAGCTTCAGAACATGAAATGTTCACCTCCCACTATAGCAGAAAGGGTCTTTCTAGTAGTTGCACATCAAATCTAAGCTGTCTGAAGTGTTTTTCCAAAGTTATCAACATTTTTATTTTTGGCGTTCCGGAATCAACCATATCTCAGGCTGAAAACGCGTTTTCTGCATTGTGCCATAACTTTGCAGGGAACCTTCAGAACATGAAATTTTCACCTCCCACTATAGCAGAAAGGGTCTTTCTAGTAGTTGCACATCAAATCTAAGCTGTCTGAAGTGTTGAACCAAAGTTATCAACATTTTTGTGCTTGGCGTTCCGGAACCCACCTTATCTCAGGCTGAAAACGCGTTTTCTGTATTGTGCCATAACTTCTCAGGGAAGCTTCAGAACAAGAAATGTTCTAGTCCCACTATTGCAGAAAGGGTCTTTCTAGTAGTTGCACATCAAATCTAAGCTGTCTGAAATGTTTATCCAAAGTTATCAACATTTTTACGTTTGGCGTTCCGGAACCCACCTTATCTCAGGCTGAACAGGCGTTTTCTGCATTGTGCCATAACATTGCAGGGAAGCTTCAGGACATGAAATTTTCACCTCCCACATTAGCCGAAAGGGTCTTTCTAGTAGTTGCACATCAAATCTAAGCTGTCTGAAGAGTTTTTCCAAAGTTATGAACATTTTTATGTTTGGCGTTCCGGAATCAACCTTATCTCAGGCTGAAAAGGCGTTTTCTGCATTGTGCCATAACTTTGCAGGGAAGCTTCAGAACATGAAATTTTCACCTCCCACTATACCAGAAAGGGTCTTTCTAGTAGTTGCAAATCAAATCTAAGCTGTCTGATGTGTTTTTCCAAAGTTATCAACATTTTTATGTTTGGCGTTCCGGAATCGACCTTATCTTAGGCTGAAAACGTGTTTTCTGCATTGTGCCATAACTTTGCAGGGAACCTTCAGAACATGAAATTTTCACCTCCCACTATAGCAGAAAGGGTCTTTCTAGCAGTTGCACATCAAATCTAAGCTGTCTGAAGTGTTGAACCAAAGTTATCAACATTTTTATGCTTGGCGTTCCGGAACCCACCTTATCTCAGGCTGAAAACGCGTTTTCTGTATTGTGCCATAACTTCTTAGGGAAGCTTCAGAACAAGAAATGTTCTAGTCCCACTATTGCAGAAAGGGTCTTTCTAGTAGTTGCACATCAAATCTAAGCTGTCTGAAATGTTTTTCCAAAGTTATCAACATTTTTACGTTTGGCGTTCCGGAACCCACCTTATCTCAGGCTGAACACGCGTTTTCTGCATTGTGCCATAACTTTGCAGGGAAGCTTCAGGACATGAAATTTTCACCTCCCACATTAGCCGAAAGGGTCTTTCTAGTAGTTGGACATCAAATCTAAGCTGTCTGAAGTGTTTTTCCAAAGTTATCAACATTTTTATGTTTGGCGTTCCGGAATCAACCTTATCTCAGGCTGAAAACGCGTTTTCTGCATTGTGCCATAACTTTGCAGGGAACCTTCAGAACATGAAATTTTCACCTCCCACTATACCAGAAAGGGTCTTTCTAGTAGATGCACATCAAATCTAAGCTGTCTGATATGTTTTTCCAAAGTTATCAACATTTTATGTTTGGCGTTCCGGAATAGACCTTATCTTAGGCTGAAAACGCGTTTTACGCATTGTGCAATAACTTTGCAGGGAAGCTTCAGAACATGAAATGTTCACCTCCCACTATAGCAGAAAGGGTCTTTCTAGTAGTTGCATATCAAATCTAAGCTGTCTGAAGTGTTTTTCCAAGGTTATCAACATTTCTATGTTTGGCGTTCCAGAACCCACCTCATCTCAGGCTGAAAACAGGTTTTCTCCATTGTCACATAACTTTGCAGGGAAGCTTCAGAACATGAAATGTTCACATCCCACTATAGCAGAAAGGGTCTTTCTAGTTGTTGCCCAACAAATGTAAGCTGTCTGAAGTGTTTTTCCAAAGTTATGAAAATTTTTATGTTTGGCGTTCCGGAATCGACCTTATCTTAGGCTGAAAACGCGCTTTACGCATTGTGCAATAACTTTGCAGGGAAGCTTCAGAACATGAAATTTTCACCTCCCACTATACCAGAAAGGGTCTTTCTAGTAGTTGCACATCAAATCTAAGCTGTCTGATGTGTTTTTCCAAAGTTATCAACATTTTTATGTTTGGCATTCCGGAATACACCTTATCTTAGGCTGAAAACGCGTTTTACGCATTGTGCAATAACTTTGCAGGGAAGCTTCAGAACATGAAATGTTCACCTCCCACTATAGCAGAAAGGGTCTTTCTAGTAGTTGCATATCAAATCTAAGCTGTCTGAAGTGTTTTTCCAAAGTTATCAACATTTTTATGTTTGGCGTTCCGGAACCCACCTTATCTCAGGCTGAAAACAGGTTTTCTGCATTGTGCATAACTTTGCAGGGAAGCTTCAGAACATGACATTTTCACGTCCCACTATAGCAGAAAGGGTCTTTCTAGTAGTTGCACATCAAATCTAAGCTGTCTGAAGTGTTTTTCGAATGTTATCAACATTTTTATGTTTGGCGTTCCAGAATCGACCTTATCTCAGGCTGAAAACGGGTTGTCTGCATCGTGCCATAACTTTGCATGGAAGCTTCCGAACATGAAATTTTAACCTCCCACTATAGCAGAAAGGGTTTTTCTAGTAGTTGCACATCAAATCTAAGCTGTCTGAAGTATTTTCGAAAGTTATCAACATTTTTATGTTTGGCATTCCGGAATCGACCTTATCTCAGGCTGAAAATGCGTTTTACGCATTGTGCCATAACTTTGCGGGGAAGCTTCAGAACATGAAATGTTCACCTCCCACTATAGCAGAGAGGGTCATTCTCGTAGTTGCATATCAAATGTAAGCTGTCTAAAGTGTTTTTCCAAAGTTATGAACATTTTTATGTTTTGCGTTCCGGAATCGACCTTATCTCAGGCTGAAAACGCGTTTTACGCATTGTGCCATAACTTTGCAGGGAAGCTTCAGAAAATGAAATTTTCACGTCCCACTATACCAGAAAGGGTCTTTCTTGTAGTTGCACATCAAATCTAAGCTGTCTGAAGTGTTTTTCGAAAGTTATCAACATCTTTATGTTTGGCGTTCCGGAACCCACCTTATCTCAAGCTGAAAACGAGTTTTCTGCATTGTGCCATAACTTCTCAGGGAAGCTTCAGAACATGAAATGTTCACCTCCCACTATAGCAGAAAGGGTCTTTCTAGTAGTTGCACATCAAATCTAAGCTGTCTGATGTGTTTTTCCAAAGTTATCAACATTTTTATGTTTGGCATTGCGGAACCGAGCTTATCTCAGGCTGAAAACTCGCTTTACGCATTGTGCCATAACTTTGCAGGGAAGCTTCAGAAAATGAAATTTTCACCTCCCACTATAGCAGAAAGGGTCTTTCCAGTAGTTGCACATCAAATCTAAGCTGTCTGAAGTGTTTTTCCAAAGTTATCAACATTTTTATGTTTGGCGTTCCGGAACCCACCTTATCTCAGGCTGAAAACAGGTTTTCTGCATTGTGCCATAACTTTGCAGGGAAGCTTCAGAACATGAAATTTTCAAGTCCCACTATAGCAGAAAGGGTCTTTCTAGTAGTTGCACATCAAATCTAAGCTGTCTGAAGTGTTTTTCGAATGTTATCAACATTTTTATGTTTGGCGTTCCAGAATCGACCTTATCTCAGGCTGAAAACGGGTTGTCTGCATTGTGCCATAACTTTGCATGGAAGCTTCCGAATATGAAATTTTAACCTCCCACTATAGCAGAAAGGGTCTTTCTAGTCGTTGCACATCAAATCTAAGCTGTCTGAAGTGTTTTTCGAAAGTTATCAACATTTTTATGTTTGGCGTTCCGGAATCGACCTTATCTCAGGCTGAAAACGCGTTTTACGCATTGTGCCATAACTTTGCGGCGAAGCTTCAGAACATGAAATGTTCACCTCCCACTATAGCAGAAAGGGTCATTCTCGTAGTTGCAGATCAAATGTAAGCTGTCTGAAGTGTTTTTCCAAAGTTATGAACATTTGTATGTTTTGCGTTCCGGAATCAACCTTATCTCAGGCTGAAGAGGCGTTTTCTACATTGTGCCATAACTTTGCAGGGAAGCTTCAGAACATGAAATTTTCACCTCCCACTATACCAGAAAGGGTCTTTCTAGTAGTTGCACATCAAATCTAAGCTGTCTGAAGTGTTTTTCCAAAGTTATCAACATATTTTTGGTGGGCGTTCCGGAATCGACCTTATCTCCGGCTGAAAACGCGTTTTACGCATTGTGCCATAACTTTGCAGGGAGACTTCAGAACATGACATTTTCTCCTCCCACTATAGCAGAAAGGGTCTTTCTAGTAGTTGCACATCAAATCTAAGCTGTCTGAAGTGTTTTTCCATAGTTATCAACACTTTTATGTTTGGCTTTCCGGAACCCACCTTATCTCAGGCTGAAAACGCGTGTTCTGCATTGTGCCATAACTTTGCAGGGAAGCTTCAGAAAATGAAATTTTCATCTCACACTATAGCAGAAAGGGTCTTTCTAGTAGTTGCACATCAAATCTAAGCTGTCTGAAGTGTTTTTCAAAAGTTATCAACATTTTTATGTTTGGAGTTCCGGAATCGACCTTATCTCAGGATGAAAAATCGTTTTCTGCATTGTCCCATAACTTTGCAGCGGAGCTTCAGAACCTGAAATTTTGACCTCCCAATATAGCAGAAAGGGTCTTTCTAGTAGTTGCACATCAAATCTAAGCTGTCTGAAGTGTTTTTCCAAAGTTATCAACATTTTTATGTTTGGCGTTGCGGAATCGACCTTATCTCAGGCTGAAAACGCGTTTTACGCATTGTGCCATAACTTTGCAGGGAAGATTCAGAACATGAAAATTTCGCCTCCCACTACAGCAGAAAGGGTCTTTCTAGTAGTTGCAGATCAAATCTAAGCTGTCTGATGCGTTTTTTCAAAGTTATCAACATTTTTATGTTTGGCGTACCGGAATCGACCTTATCTCAGGCTGAAAACGCGTTTTACACATGGTGCCATAAATTTGCAGGGAAGCTTCAGAAAATGAAATTTTCACCTCCTACTATAGCAGAAAGGGTCTTTCTAGTAGTTGCACATCAAAACTAAGCTGTCTGAAGTGTTTTTCGATAGTTATCAACATTTTTATGTTTGGCGTTCCGGAATCGACCTTATCTCAGGATGAAAAATCGTTTTCTGCATTGTGCCATAACTTTGCAGGGAAGCTTCCGAACATGAAATTTTAACCTCCCACTATAGCAGAAAGGGTCTTTCTAGTAGTTGCACATCAAATCTAAGCTGTCTGATGTGTTTTTCCAAAGTTATCAACATTTTTATGTTTGTCGTTCCGGAATCGACCTTATCCCAGGCTGAAAACGCGTTTTCTGCATTGTGCCATAACTTTGCAGGGAAGCTTCAGGACATGAAATTTTCACCTCCCACTATAGCAGAAAGGGTCTTTCTCGTAGTTTCACATCAAATCTAAGCTGTCTGAAGTGTGTTTCCAAAGTTATCAACATTTTTTTGTTTGGCGTTCCGGAATCGACCTTATCTCAGGCCCAAAACGCGTTTTCTGTATTGTGCCATAACTTCTCAGGGAAGCTTCAGAACAAGAAATGTTCTAGTCCCACTATTGCAGAAACGGTCTTTCTAGTAGTTGCACATCAACTCTAAGCTGTCTGAAATGTTTTTCCAAAGTTATCAACATTTTTACGTTTGGCGTTCCGGAACCCACCTTATCTCAGGCTGAACACGCGTTTTTTGCATTGTGCCATAACTTTGCAGGGAAGCTTCAGAACATGAAATTTTCTCCTCCCACTATAGCAGAAAGGGTCTTTCTAGTAGTTGCACATCAAATCTAAGCTGTCTGATGATTTTTTCCAAAGTTATCAACATTCTTATGTTTGGCGTTCCGGAATTGACCTTATCTCAGGCTGAAAACGCGTTATCTGCATTGTGCCATAACTTTGCAGGGAAGCTTTAGAACATGATATTTTCACTTCCCACTATAGCAGAAACGGTCTTTCTCGTAGTTGCACAACAAATCTAAGCTGTCTGAAGTGTTTTTCAAAAGTTTTCAACATTTTTATGTTTGGTGTTCCTGAATCGACCTTATCTCAGGCTGAAAACGCGTTTTACGTATTGTGCCATAACTTCTCAGGGAAGCTTCAGACCATGAAATTTTGACATCCCACTATAGCAGAAAGGGTCTCTCTAGTAGTTGCACACAAATCTAAGCTGTCTGAAGTGTTTTTCGAAAGTTATCAACATTTTTATGTTTGGCTTTCTGGAACCCACCTTATCTCAAGCTGAAAACGCCTTTTCTGCATTGTGCCATAACTTTGCATGGAAGTTTCAGAACATGAAATGTTCACCTCCCACTATAGCAGAAAGGGTCTTTCTAGTAGTTGCTCATCAAATCTAAGCAGTCTGAAGTGTTTTTCGAAAGTTATCAACATTTTTACGTTTGGCGTTCCGGAACCCACCTTATCTCAGGTTGAACACGCGTTTTCTGCATTGTGCCATAACTTTGGAGGGAAGCTTCAGGACATGAAATTTTCACCTCCCACTATAGCAGAAAGGGTCTTTCTAGTAGTTGCACATCAAATCTAAGCTGTCTGAAGTGTTTTTCCAAAGTTATCAATATTTTTATGTTTGGCGTTCCGGAATCGACCTTATCTCAGGCTGAAAACGCATTTTCTGCATTGTGCCATAACTTTGCAGGGAGACTTCAGAACATGACATTTTCTCCTCCCACTATTGCAGAAAGGGTCTTTCTAGTAGTTGCACATCAAATCTAAGCTGTCTGAAGTGTTTTTCCATAGTTATCAACACTTTTATGTTTGGCGTTCTGGAACCCACCTTATCTCAGGCTGAAAACGCGTTTTCTGCATTGTGCCATAACTTTGCAGGGAAGCTTCAGAACATGAAATTTTCTCCTCCCCCTATAGCAGACAGGGTCTTTCTAGTAGTTGCACATCAAATCTAAGCTGTCTGATGAGTTTTTCCAAGGTTATCAACATTCTTATGTTTGGCGTTCCGGAATTGACCTTATCTCACGCTGAAAACGCGTTTTCTGCATTGTGCCATAACTTTGAAGGGAAGCTTTAGAACATGATATTTTCACTTCCCACTATAGCAGAAACGGTCTTTCTCGTAGTTGCACAACAAATCTAAGCTGTCTGAAGTGTTTTTCGAAAGTTTTCAACATTTTTATGTTTGGTGTTCATGAATCGACCTTATCTCAGGCCCAAAACGCGTTTTCTGCATTGTGCCATAACTTTGGAGGGAAGCTTCAGAACATGAAATTTTCACCTCACACTATAGCAGATAGGGTCTTTCTAGTAGTTGCACATCAAATCTAAGCTGTCTGAAATGTTTTTCCAAAGTTATCAACATTTTTATGTTTGGCTTTCCGGATCCCACCTTATCTCAGGCTGAAAACGCGTGTTCTGCATTGTGCCATAACTTTGCAGGGAAGCTTCAGAAAATGAAATTTTCACCTCACACTATAGCAGAAAGGGTCTTTCTAGTAGTTGCACATCAAATCTAAGCTGTCTGAAGTGTTTTTCAAAAGTTATCAACATTTTTATGTTTGGCGTTCCGGAATCGACCTTATCTCAGGATGAAAAATCGTTTTCTGCATTGTCCCATAACTTTGCAGCGAAGCTTCAGAACCTGAAATTTTGACCTCCCAATATAGCAGAAAGGGTCTTTCTAGTAGTTGCACATCAAATCTAAGCTGTCTGAAGTGTTTTTCCAAAGTTATCAACATTTTTATGTTTGGCGTTGCGGAATCGACCTTATCTCAGGCTGAAAACGCGTTTTACGCATTGTGCCATAACTTTGCAGGGAAGCTTCAGAAAATGAAATTTTCACCTCCCACTATAGCAGAAAGGGTCTTTCTTGTAGTTGCACATCAAAACTTAGCTGTCTGAAGTGTTTTTCGATAGTTATCAACATTTTTATGTTTGGCGTTCCGGAATCGACCTTATCTCAGGATGAAAAATCGTTTTCTGCATTGTGCCATAACTTTGCAGGGAAGCTTCCGAACATGAAATTTTCACCTCCCACGAAAGCAGAAAGGGTCTTTCTAGTAGTTGCACATCAAATCTAAGCTGTCTGATGTGTTTTTCCAAAGTTATCAACATTTTTATGTTTGTCGTTCCGGAATCGACCTTATCCCAGGCTGAAAACGCGTTTTCTGCATTGTGCCATAACTTTGCAGGGAAGCTTCAGGACATGAAATTTTCACATCCCACTATAGCAGAAAGGGTCTTTCTCGTAGTTTCACACCAAATCTAAGCTGTCTGAAGTGTGTTTCCAAAGTTATCAACATTTTTTTGTTTGGCGATCCGGAATCGACCTTATCTCAGGCCCAAAACGCGTTTTCTGTATTGTGCCATAACTTCTCAGGGAAGCTTCAGAACAAGAAATGTTCTAGTCCCACTATTGCAGAAACGGTCTTTCTAGTAGTTGCACATCAACTCTAAGCTGTCTGAAATGTTTTTCCAAAGTTATCAACATTTTTACGTTTGGCGTTCCGGAACCCACCTTATCTCAGGCTGAACACGCGTTTTTTGCATTGTGCCATAACTTTGCAGGGAAGCTTCAGAACATGAAATTTTCTCCTCCCACTATAGCAGAAAGGGTCTTTCTAGTAGTTGCATATCAAATCTAAGCTGTCTGATGAGTTTTTCCAAAGTTATCAACATTCTCATGTTTGGCGTTCCGGAATTGACCTTATCTCAGGCTGAAAACGCGTTTTCTGCATTGTGCCATAACTTTGCAGGGAAGCTTTAGAACATGATATTTTCACTTCCCACTATAGCAGAAACGGTCTTTCTCGTAGTTGCACATCAAATCTAAGCTGTCTGAAGTGTTTTTCGAAAGTTATCAACATTTTTATGTTTGGCGTCCCGGAACCCACCTTATCTCAAGCTGAAAACGCGTGTTCAGCATTGTGCCATAACTTTGCAGGGAAGCTTCAGAACATTAAATTTTCACCTCCCACTATAGCAGAAAGGGTCTTTCTAGTAGTTGCACATCAAATCTAAGCTGTCTGATGTGTTTTTCCAAAGTTATCAACATTTTTATGTTTGGCGTTCCGGAATCGACCTTATCTCAGGCTGAAAACGCGTTTTACGCATTGTGCCATAACTTCTCAGGGAAGCTTCAGACCATGAAATTTTGACATCCCACTATAGCAGAAAGGGTCTCTCTAGTAGTTGCACACAAATCTAAGCTGTCTGAAGTGTTTTTCGAAAGTTATCAACATTTTTATGTTTGGCGTTCTGGAACCCACCTTATCTCAAGCTGAAAACGCCTTTTCTGCATTGTGCCATAACTTTGCATGGAAGTTTCAGAACATGAAATGTTCACCTCCCACTATAGCAGAAAGGGTCTTTCTAGTAGTTGCTCATCAAATCTAAGCAGTCTGAAGTGTTTTTCGAAAGTTATCAACATTTTTACGTTAGGCGTTCCGGAACCCACCTTATCTCAGGCTGAACACGTGTTTTCTGCATTGTGCCATAACTTTGGAGGGAAGCTTCAGGACATGAAATTTTCACCTCCCACTATAGCAGAAAGGGTCTTTCTAGTAGTTGCACATCAAATCTAAGCTGTCTGAAATGTTTTTTCCAAAGTTATCAAGAATTTTATGTTTGGCGTTCTGGAACCCACCTTATCACAGGCTGAAAACGCGTTTTCTGCATTGTGCCATAACTTTGCAGGGAAGCTTCAGAACATGAAATTTTAACCTCCCACTATAGCAGAAAAGGTCCTTCTAGTAGTTGCACATCAAATCTAAGATGTCTGAAGTGTTTTTCCAAACTTATCAACATTTTTACGTTTGGCGTTCCGGAACCCACCTTATCTCGAGCTGAAAACGTGTTTTCTGCATTGTGCCATAATTTTGCAGGGAAGCTTCAGAACATGAAATTTTCACGTCCCACTATAGCAGAAAGGGTCTTTCTAGTAGTTGCACATCAAATCTAAGCTGTCTGAAGTGTTTTTCCAAAGTTATCAATATTTTTATGTTTGGCGTTCCGGAATCGACCTTATCTCAGGCTGAAAACGCGTTTTCTGCATTGTGCCATAACTTTGCAGGGAGACTTCAGAACATGACATTTTCTCCTCCCACTATAGCAGAAAGGGTCTTTCTAGTAGTTGCACATCAGATCTAAGCTGTCTGAAGTGTTTTTCCAAAGTTATCAACACTTTTATGTTTGGCGTTCTGGAACCCACCTTATCTCAGGCTGAAAACGTGTTTTCTGCATTGTGCCATAACTTTGCAGGGAAGCTTCAGAACATGAAATTTTCTCCTCCCCCTATAGCAGAAAGGGTCTTTCTAGTAGTTGCACATCAAATATAAGCTGTCTGAAGTGTTTTTCGAAAGTTATCAACATTTTTATATTTGGCGTTCCAGAATCGACCTTATCTCAGGCTGAAAACGCGTTGTCTGCATTGTGCCATAACTTTGCAGGGAAGCTTCAGAAAATGACATTTTCACCTCCCATTATAGCAGAAAGGGTCTTTCTAGTAGTTGCACATCAAATATAAGCTGTCTGAAATGTTTTTTCCAAAGTTATCAAGAATTTTATGTTTGGCGTTCTGGAATCGACCTTATCTCAGGCTGAAAACGCATTTTCTGCATTGTGCCATAACTTTGCAGGGAGACTTCAGAACATGACATTTTCTCCTCCCACTATAGCAGAAAGGGTCTTTCTAGTAGTTGCACATCAAATCTAAGCTGTCTGAAGTGTTTTTCCATAGTTATCAACACTTTTATGTTTGGCGTTCTGGAACCCACCTTATCTCAGGCTGAAAACGCGTTTTCTGCATTGTGCCATAACTTTGCAGGGAAGCTTCAGAACATAAAATTTTCTCCTCCCCCTACAGCAGAAAGGGTCTTTCTAGTAGTTGCACATCAAATCTAAGCAGTCTGATGAGTTTTTCCAAAGTTATCAACATTCTTATGTTTGGCGTTCCGGAATTGACCTTATCTCAGGCTGAAAACGCATTTTCTGCATTGCGCCATAACTTTGCAGGGAAGCTTTAGAACATGATATTTTCACTTCCCACTATAGCAGAAACGGTCTTTCTCGTAGTTGCACAACAAATCTAAGCTGTCTGAAGTGTTTTTCGAAAGTTTTCAACATTTTTACGTTTGGCTTTCCGGAACCCACCTTATCTCAGGCTGAAAACGCGTGTTCTGCATTGTGCCATAACTTTGCAGGGAAGCTTCAGAAAATGAAATTTTCACCTCACACTATAGCAAAAAGGGTCTTTCTAGTAGTTGCACAACAAATCTAAGCTGTCTGAAGTGTTTTTCAAAAGTTATCACCATTTTTATGTTTGGCGTTCCGGAATCGACCTTATCTCAGGATGAAAAATCGTTTTCTGCATTGTCACATAACTTTGCAGCGAAGCTTCAGAACCTGAAATTTTGACCTCCCAAGATAGCAGAAAGGGTCTTTCTAGTAGTTGCACATCAAATCTAAGCTGTCTGAAGTGTTTTTCCAAAGTTATCAACATTTTTATGTTTGGCGTTGCGGAATCGACCTTATCTCAGGCTGAAAACGCGTTTTACGCATTGTGCCATAACTTTGCAGGGAAGATTCAGAACATGAAAATTTCACCTCCCACTACAGCAGAAAGGGTCTATCTAGTAGTTGCAGATCAAATCTAAGCTGTCTGAAATGTTTTTCCAAAGTTATCAACATTTTTTTTGTTTGGCGTTCCGGAATCGACCTTATCTCAGGCCCAAAACGCGTTTTCTGTATAGTGCCATAACTTCTCAGGGAAGCTTCAGAACAAGAAATGTTCTAGTCCCACTATTGCAGAAACGGTCTTTCTAGTAGTTGCACATCAACTCTAAGCTGTCTGAAATGTTTTTCCAAAGTTATCAACATTTTTTTGTTTGGCGTTCCGGAATCGACCGTATCTCAGGCCCAAAACGCGTTTTCTGTATTGTGCCATAACTTCTCAGGGAAGCTTCAGAACAAGAAATGTTCTAGTCCCACTATTGCAGAAACGGTCTTTCTAGTAGTTGCACATCAACTCTAAGCTGTCTGAAATGTTTTTCCAAAGTTATCAACATTTTTACGTTTGGCGTTCCGGAACCCACCTTATCTCAGGCTGAACACGCGTTTTTTGCATTGTGCCATAACTTTGCAGGGAAGCTTCAGAACATGAAATTTTCTCCTCCCACTATAGCAGAAAGGGTCTTTCTAGTAGTTGGTCATCAAATCTAAGCTGTCTGATGAGTTTTTCCAAAGTTATCAACATTCCTATGTTTGGCGTTCCGGAATTGACCTTATCTCAGGCTGAAAACGCGTTTTCTGCATTGTGCCATAACTTTGCAGGGAAGCTTTAGAACATGATATTTTCACTACCCACTATAGCAGAAACGGTCTTTCTCGTAGTTGCACAACAAATCTAAGCTGTCTGAAGTGTTTTTCGAAAGTTTTCAACATTTTTATGTTTGGTGTTCCTGAATCGACCTTATCTCAGGCCCAAAACGCGTTTTCTGCATTGTGCCATAACTTTGGAGGGAAGCTTCGGAACATGAAATTTTCACCTCACACTATAGCAGATAGGGTCTTTCTAGTAGTTGCACATCAAATCTAAGCTGTCTGAAATGTTTTTCCAAAGTTATCAACATTTTTATGTTTGGCTTTCCGGAACCCACCTTATCTCAGGCTGGAAACGCGTGTTCTGCATTGTGCCATAACTTTGCAGGGAAGCTTCAGAAAATGAAATTTTCACCTCCCACTATAGCAGAAAGGGTCTTTCTAGTAGTTTCACATCAAATCTAAGCTGTCTGAAGTGTTTTTCCAAAGTTATCAACATTTTTATGTTTGGCGTTGCGGAATCGACATTATCTCAGGATGAAAAATCGTTTTCTGCATTGTCCCATAACTTTGCAGCGAAGCTTCAGAACCTGAAATTTTGACCTCCCAATATAGCAGAAAGGGTCTTTCTACTAGTTGCACATCAAATCTAAGCTGTCTGAAGTGTTTTTCCAAAGTTATCAACATTTTTATGTTTGGCGTTGCGGAATCGACCTTATCTCAGGCTGAAAACGCGTTTTACGCATTGTGCCATAACTTTGCAGGGAAGATTCAGAACATGAAAATTTCACCTCCCACTACAGCAGAAAGGGTCTTTCTAGTAGTTGCAGATCAAATCTAAGCTGTCTGATGCGTTTTTTCAAAGTTATCAACATTTTTATGTTTGGCGCACCGGAATCGACCTTATCTCAGGCTGAAAACGCGTTTTACGCATGGTGCCATAACTTGCAGGGAAGCTTCAGAAAATGAAATTTTCACCTCCCACTATAGCAGAAAGGGTCTTTCTAGTAGTTGCACATCAAAACTAAGCTGTCTGAAGTGTTTTTCGATAGTTATCAACATTTTTATGTTTGGCGTTCCGGAATCGACCTTATCTCAGGATGAAAAATCGTTTTCTGCATTGTGCCATAACTTTGCAGGGAAGCTTCAGGACATGAAATTTTCACCTCCCACTATAGCAGAAAGGGTCTTTCTAGTAGTTTCACATCAAATCTAAGCTGTCTGAAGTGTGTTTCCAAAGTTATCAACATTTTTTTGTTTGGCGTTCCGGAATCGACCTTATCTCAGGCCCAAAACGCGTTTTCTGTATTGTGCCATAACTTCTCAGGGAAGCTTCAGAACAAGAAATGTTCTAGTCCCACTATTGCAGAAACGGTCTTTCTAGTAGTTGCACATCAACTCTTAGCTGTCTGAAATGTTTTTCCAAAGTTATCAACATTTTTACGTTTGGCGTACCGGAATCGACCTTATCTCAGGCTGAAAACGCGTTTTACGCATGGTGCCATAACTTTGCAGGGAAGCTTCAGAAAATGAAATGTTCACATCCCACTATAGCAGAAAGGGTCTTTTTATTAGTTGCACAACAAATTTAAGCTGTCTGAAGTGTTTTTCCAAAGTTATGAAAATTTTTATGTTTGGCGTTCCGGAATCAACCTTATCTCAGGCTGAAATCGCGTTTTACGCATTGTGCCATAACTTTGCAGGGAAGCTTCAGAACATGAAATTTTAACCTCCCACTATAGCAGAAAGGGTCTTTCTAGTAGTTGCACATCAAATCTAAGCTGTCTGAAGTGTTGAACCAAAGTTATCAACATTTTTATGCTTGGCGTTCCGGAACCCACCTTATCTCAGGCTGAAAACACGTTTTCTGTATTGTGCCATAACTTCTCAGGGAAGCTTCAGGACATGAAATTTTCACCTCCCACAATAGCCGAAAGGGTCTTTCTAGTAGTTGCACATCAAATCTAAGCTGTCTGAAGTGTTTTTCCAAAGTTATCAACATTTTTATGTTTGGCGTTCCGGAACCCACCTTATCTCAGGCTGAAAACAGGTTTTCTGCATTGTGACATAACTTTTCAGGGAAGCTTCAGAACATGAAATGTTCACATCCCACTATAGCAGAAAGGGTCTTTCTAGTAGTTGCACATCAAATCTAAGCTGTCTGAAGTGTTTTTCCAAAGTTATCAACATTTTTATGTTTGGCGTTCCGGAACCCACCTTATCTCAGGCTGAAAACAGGTTTTCTGCATTGTGCCATAACTTTGCAGGGAAGCTTCAGAACATGAAATTTTCACGTCCCACTATAGCAGAAAGGGTCTTTCTAGTAGTTGCACATCAAATCTAAGCTGTCTGAAGTGTTTTTCGAATGTTATCAACATTTTTATGTTTGGCGTTCCAGAATCGACCTTATCTCAGGCTGAAAACGGGTTGTCTGCATCGTGCCATAACTTTGCATGGAAGCTTCCGAACATGAAATTTTAACCTCCCACTATAGCAGAAAGGGTCTTTCTAGTAGTTGCACATCAAATCTATGCTGTCTGATGTGTTTTACCAAAGTTATCAACATTTTTATGTTTGGCGTTCCGGAATCGACCTCATCTTAGTCTGAAAACGCGTTTTACACATTGTGCAATAACTTTGCAGGGAAGCTTCAGAACATGAAATGTTCACATCCCACTATAGCAGAAAGGGTCTTTCTAGTAGATGCACATGAAATCTAAGCTGTCTGAAGTGTTTTTCCAAAGTTATCAACATTTTTATGTTTGGCGTTCCAGAATCGACCTTATCTCAGGCTGAAAACGCGTTTTACGCATTGTGCCATAACTTTGCAGGGAAGCATCAGAAAATGAAATTTTCACCTCCCACTACAGCAGAAAGGGTCTTTCTAGTAGTTGCAGATCAAATCTAAGCTGTCTGAAATGTTTTTCCAAAGTTATCAACATTTTTTTTGTTTGGCGTTCCGGAATCGACCTTATCTCAGGCCCAAAACGCGTTTTCTGTATAGTGCCATAACTTCTCAGGGAAGCTTCAGAACAAGAAATGTTCTAGTCCCACTATTGCAGAAACGGTCATTCTAGTAGTTGCACATCAACTCTAAGCTGTCTGAAATGTTTTTCCAAAGTTATCAACATTTTTTTGTTTGGCGTTCCGGAATCGACCTTATCTCAGGCCCAAAACGCGTTTTCTGTATTGTGCCATAACTTCTCAGGGAAGCTTCAGAACAAGAAATGTTCTAGTCCCACTATTGCAGAAACGGTCTTTCTAGTAGTTGCACATCAACTCTAAGCTGTCTGAAATGTTTTTCCAAAGTTATCAACATTTTTACGTTTGGCGTTCCGGAACCCACCTTATCTCAGGCTGAACACGCGTTTTTTGCATTGTGCCATAACTTTGCAGGGAAGCTTCAGAACATGAAATTTTCTCCTCCCACTATAGCAGAAAGGGTCTTTCTAGTAGTTGCTCATCAAATCTAAGCTGTGTGATGAGTTTTTCCAAAGTTATCAACATTCTTATGTTTGGCGTTCCGGAATTGACCTTATCTCAGGCTGAAAACGCGTTTTCTGCATTGTGCCATAACTTTGCAGGGAAGCTTTAGAACATGATATTTTCACTACCCACTATAGCAGAAACGGTCTTTCTCGTAGTTGCACAACAAATCTAAGCTGTCTGAAGTGTTTTTCGAAAGTTTTCAACATTTTTATGTTTGGTGTTCCTGAATCGACCTTATCTCAGGCCCAAAACGCGTTTTCTGCATTGTGCCATAACTTTGGAGGGAAGCTTCGGAACATGAAATTTTCACCACACACTATAGCAGATAGGGTCTTTCTAGTAGTTGCACATCAAATCTAAGCTGTCTGAAATGTTTTTCCAAAGTTATCAACATTTTTATGTTTGGCGTTCCGGAACCCACCTTATCTCAGGCTGGAAACGCGTGTTCTGCATTGTGCCATAACTTTGCAGGGAAGCTTCAGAAAATGACATTTTCACCTCCCACTATAGCAGAAAGGGTCTTTCTAGTAGTTTCACATCAAATCTAAGCTGTCTGAAGTGTTTTTCCAAAGTTATCAACATTTTTATGTTTGGCGTTGCGGAATCGACCTTATCTCAGGATGAAAAATCGTTTTCTGCATTGTCCCATAACTTTGCAGCGAAGCTTCAGAACCTGAAATTTTGACCTCCCAATATAGCAGAAAGGGTCTTTCTAGTAGTTGCACATCAAATCTAAGCTGTCTGAAGTGTTTTTCCAAATTTATCAACATTTTTATGTTTGGCGTTGCGGAATCGACCTTATCTCAGGCTGAAAACGCGTTTTACGCATTGTGCCATAACTTTGCAGGGAAGATTCAGAACATGAAAATTTCACCTCCCACTACAGCAGAAAGGGTCTTTCTAGTAGTTGCAGATCAAATCTAAGCTGTCTGATGCGTTTTTTCAAAGTTATCAACATTTTTATGTTTGGCGCACCGGAATCGACCTTATCTCAGGCTGAAAACGCGTTTTACGCATGGTGCCATAACTTTGCAGGGAAGCTTCAGGACATGAAATTTTCACCTTCCACTATAGCAGAAAGGGTCTTTCTAGTAGTTTCACATCAAATCTAAGCTGTCTGAAGTGTGTTTCCAAAGTTATCAACATTTTTTTGTTTGGCGTTCCGGAATCGACCTTATCTCAGGCCCAAAACGCGTTTTCTGTGTTGTGCCATAACTTCTCAGGGAAGCTTCAGAACAAGAAATGTTCTAGTCCCACTATTGCAGAAACGGTCTTTCTAGTAGTTGCACATCAACTCTAAGCTGTCTGAAATGTTTTTCCAAAGTTATCAACATTTTTACGTTTGGCGTACCGGAATCGACCTTATCTCAGGCTGAAAACGCGTTTTACGCATGGTGCCATAACTTTGCAGGGAAGCTTCAGAAAATGAAATTTTCACCTCCCACTATAGCAGAAAGGGTCTTTCTAGTAGTTGCACAACAAATTTAAGCTGTCTGAAGTGTTTTTCCAAAGTTATGAAAATTTTTATGTTTGGCGTTCCGGAATCAACCTTATCTCAGGCTGAAATCGCGTTTTACGCATTGTGCCATAACTTTGCAGGGAAGCTTCAGAACATGAAATTTTAACCTCCCACTATAGCAGAAAGGGTCTTTCTAGTAGTTGCACATCAAATCTAAGCTGTCTGAAGTGTTGAACCAAAGTTATCAACATTTTTATGCTTGGCGTTCCGGAACCCACCTTATCTCAGGCTGAAAACGCGTTTTCTGTATTGTGCCATAACTTCTCAGGGAAGCTTCAGAACAAGAAATGTTCTAGTCCCACTATTGCAGAAAGGGTCTTTCTAGTAGTTGCACATCAAATCTAAGCTGTCTGAAATGTTTTACCAAAGTTATCAACATTTTTACGTTTGGCGTTCGGGAACCCACCTTATCTCAGGCTGAACACGCGTTTTCTGCATTGTGCCATGACTTTGCAGGGAAGCTTCAGGACATGAAATTTTCACCTCCTACATTAGCCGAAAGGGTCTTTCTCGTAGTTGCAAATCAAATCTAAGCTGACTGAAGTGTTTTTCCAAAGTTATCAACATTTTTATGTTTGGCGTTCCAGAATAGACCTCATCTCAGGCTGAAAACAGGTTTTCTGCATTGTGACATAACTTTGCAGGGAAGCTTCAGAACATGAAATGTTCACATCCCACTATAGCAGAAAGGGTCTTTCTAGTAGTTGCACATCAAATCTAAGCTGTCTGAAGTGTTTTTCCAAAGTTATCAACATTTTTATGTTTGGCGTTCCGGAACCCACCTTATCTCAGGCTGAAAACAGGTTTTCTGCATTGTGCCATAACTTTGGAGGGAAGCTTCAGAACATGAAATTTTCACGTCCCACTATAGCAGAAAGGGTCTTTCTAGTAGTTGCACATCAAATCTAAGCTGTCTGAAGTGTTTTTCGAATGTTATCAACATTTTTATGTTTGGCGTTCCAGAATCGACCTTATCTCAGGCTGAAAACGGGTTGTCTGCATCGTGCCATAACTTTGCATGGAAGCTTCCGAACATGAAATTTTAACCTCCCACTATAGCAGAAAGGGTCTTTCTAGTAGTTGCACATCAAATCTATGCTGTCTGATGTGTTTTTCCAAAGTTATCAACATTTTTATGTTTGGCGTTCCGGAATCGACCTTATCTTAGTCTGAAAACGCGTTTTACACATTGTGCAATAACTTTGCAGGGAAGCTTCAGAACATGAAATGTTCACATCCCACTATAGCAGAAAGGGTCTTTCTAGTAGATGCACATGAAATCTAAGCTGTCTGAAGTGTTTTTCCAAAGTTATCAACATTTTTATGTTTGGCGTTCAAGAATCGACCTTATCTCAGGCTGAAAACGCGTTTTACGCATTGTGCCATAACTTTGCAGGGAAGCATCAGAAAATGAAATTTTCACCTCCCACTATAGCAGAAAGGGTCTTTCTAGTAGTTGCACATCAAATCTAAGCTGTCTGAAGTGTTGTTCCAAAGTAATCAACATTTTTATGTTGGGCGTTCGGGAATCGACCTTATCTCCGGCTGAAAACGCATTTTACGCATTGTGCAATAACTTTGCAGGGAAGCTTCAGAAAATGAAATTTTCCCGTCCCACTATTCCAGAAAGGGTCTTTCTTGTAGTTGCACATCAAATCTAAGCTGTCTGAAGTGTTTTTAAAAAGTTATCAACATTTTTAAGTTTGGCGTTCCGGATCCCACCTTATCTCAAGCTGAAAACGCGGTTTCTGCATTGTGCCAAAACTTTGCTGGGAAGCTTCAGAACATGAAATTTTCACGACACACTATAGTAGAAAGGGTCTTCCTAATAGTTGCACATCAAATCTAAGCTGTCTGAAGTGTTTTTCGAAAGTTATCAACATTTTTATGTTTGGCGTCCCGGAACCCACCTTATCTCAAGCTGAAAACGCGTGTTCAGCATTGTGCCATAACTTTGCAGGGAAGCTTCAGAACATGAAATTTTCACCTCCCACTATAGCAGAAAGGGTCTTTCTTGTAGTTGCACATCAAATCTAAGCTGTCTGATGTGTTTTTCCAAAGTTATCAACATTTTTATGTTTGGCGTTCCGGAATCGACCTTATCTCAGGCTGAAAACGCGTTTTACGCATTGTGCCATAACTTTTCTGGGAACCTTTAGAACATGAAATTTTCACCTCCCACTATAGCAGAAAGGGTCTTTCTAGTAGTTGCACATCAGATCTAAGCTGTCTGAAGTGTTGTTCCAAAGTTATCAACATTTTTACGTTTGGCGTTTCGGAAACCACCTTATCTCAGGCTGATAATGCGTTTTTTGCATTGTGCCATAACCTCTTAGGGAAGCTTGAGAACATGAAATGTTCACCTCCCACTATAGCAGAAATGGGCATTCTAGCAGTTGCACATCAAATCTAAGCTGTCTGAAGTGTTCTTCCAAAGTTAGCAACATTTTTACGGTTGCCGTTCCGGAACCCACCTTATCTCAGGCTGAAAACGCTTTTTCTGCATTGTGCCATAACTTCTCAGGGAAGCTTCAGAACATGAAATGTTCACCTCCCACTATAGCAGAAAAGGTCTTTCTAGTAGTTGCATATCAAATCTAAGCTGTCTGAAGTGTTTTTCCAAAGTTATCAACATTTTTATGTTTGGCGTTCCGGAATCGACCTTATCTCAGGCTGAAAACTCGTTTTACGCATTGTGCCATAACTTTGAAGGGAAGCTTCAGAAAATGAAATTTTCACCTCCCACTATAGCAGAAAGGGTCTTTCCAGTAGTTGCACATCAAATCTAAGCTGTCTGAAGTGTTTTTCCAAACTTATCAACATTTTTATGTTTGGCGTTCCTGAACCCACCTTATCTCAGGCTGAAAACAGGTTTTCTGCATTGTGCCATAACTTTGCAGGGAAGCTTCAGAACATGAAATTTTCACGTCCCACTATAGCAGAAAGGGTCTTTCTAGTAGTTGCACATCAAATCTAAGCTGTCTGAAGTGTTTTTCCAAAGTTATCAACATTTTTATGTTTGGCGTTCCGGAACCCACCTTATCTCAGGCTGAAAACAGGTTTTCTGCATTGTGCCATAACTTTGCAGGGAAGCTTCAGAACAAGAAATTTTCACGTCCCACTATAGCAGAAAGGGTCTTTCTAGTAGTTGCACATCAAATCTAAGCTGTCTGAAGTGTTTTTCGAATGTTATCAACATTTTTATGTTTGGCGTTCCAGAATCGACCTTATCTCAGGCTGAAAACGGGTTGTCTGCATCGTGCCATAACTTTGCATGGAAGCTTCCGAACATGAAATTTTAACCTCCCACTATAGCAGAAAGGGTCTTTCTAGTAGTTGCACATCAAATCTATGCTGTCTGATGTGTTTTACCAAAGTTATCAATATTTTTATGTTTGGCGTTCCGGAATCGACCTTATCTTAGTCTGAAAACGCCTTTTACACATTGTGCAATAACTTTGCAGGGAAGCTTCAGAACATGAAATGTTCACATCCCACTATAGCAGAAAGGGTCTTTCTAGTAGATGCACATGAAATCTAAGCTGTCTGAAGTGTTTTTACAAAGTTATCAACATTTTTATTTTTGGCGTTCCAGAATCGACCTTATCTCAGGCTGAAAACGCGTTTCACGCATTGTGCCATAACTTTGCAGGGAAGCATCAGAAAATGAAATTTTCACCTCCCACTATAGCAGAAAGGGTCTTTCTAGTAGTTGCACATCAAATCTAAGCTGTCTGAAGTGTTGTTCCAAAGTAATCAACATTTTTATATTGGGCGTTCGGGAATCGACCTTATCTCCGGCTGAAAACGCGTTTTACGCATTGTGCCATAACTTTGCAGGGAAGCTTCAGAAAATGAAATTTTCACGTCCCACTATTCCAGAAAGGGTCTTTCTTGTAGTTGCACATCAAATCTAAGCTGTCTGAAGTGTTTTTAAAAAGTTATCAACATTTTTTTGTTTGGCGTTCCGGATCCCACCTTATCTCAAGCTGAAAACGCGTTTTCTGCATTGTGGCATAACTTCTCAGGGAAGCTTCAGAACATGAAATGTTCACCTCCCACTATAGCAGAAAGGGTCTTTCTAGTAGTTGCACATCAAATCTGAGCTGTCTGAAGTGTTTTTCCAAAGTTATCAACATTTTTATGTTTGGCGTTCCAGAATCGACCTTATCTCAGGCTGAAAACGCGTTTTACGCATTGTGCAATAACTTTGCAGGGAAGCATCAGAAAATGAAATTTTCACGTCCCACTATAGTAGAAAGGGTCTTCCTAGTAGTTGCACATCAAATCTAAGCTCTCTGAAGTGTTTTTCGAAAGTTATCAACATTTTTATGTTTGGCGTCCCGGAACCCACCTTATCTCAAGCTGAAAACGCGTGTTCAGCATTGTGCCATAACTTTGCAGGGAAGCTTCAGAACATGAAATTTTCACCTCCCACTATAGCAGAAAGGGTCTTTCTAGTAGTTGCACATCAAATCTGAGCTGTCTGAAGTGTTTTTCCAAAGTTATCAACATTTTTATGTTTGGCGTTCCAGAATCGACCTTATCTCAGGCTGAAAACGCGTTTTACGCATTATGCAATAACTTTGCAGGGAAGCATCAGAAAATGAAATTTTCACGTCCCACTATAGCAGAAAGGGTCTTCCTAGTAGTTGCACATCAAATCTAAGCTGTCTGAAGTGTTTTTCCAAAGTTATCAACATTTTTATGTTTGGCGTTCCTGAACCCACCTTATCTCAGGCTGAAAACAGGTTTTCTGCATTGTGCCATAACTTTGCAGGGAAGCTTCAGAACATGAAATTTTCACCTCCCACTATAGCAGAAAGGGTCTTTCTAGTAGTTGCACATCAAATCTAAGCTGTCTGAAGTGTTTTTCCAAAGTTATCAACATTTTTATGTTTGGCGTTCCAGAATCGACCTTATCTCAGGCTGAAAACGCGTTTTACGCATTGTGCCATAACTTTGCAGGGAAGCATCAGAAAATGAAATTTTCACGTCCCACTATTCCAGAAAGGGTCTTTCTTGTAGTTGCTCATCAAATCTAAGCTGTCTGAAGTGTTTTTCGAAAGTTATCAACATTTTTATGTTTGGCGTTCCGGAACCCACCTTATCTCAACCTGAAAACGCGTTTTCTGCATTGTGGCATAACTTCTCAGGGAAGCTTCAGAACATGAAATGTTCACCTCCCACTATAGCAGAAAGGGTCTTTCTAGTAGTTGCACATCAAATCTGAGCTGTCTGAAGTGTTTTTCCAAAGCTATCAACATTTTTATGTTTGGCGTCCCGGAACCCACCTTATCTCAAGCTGAAAACGCGTGTTCAGCATTGTGCCATAACTTTGCAGGGAAGCTTCAGAACATTAAATTTTCACCTCCCACTATAGCAGAAATGGTCTTTCTAGTAGTTGCACATCAAATCTAAGTTGTCTGAAGTGTTTTTCCAAAGTTATCAACATTTTTATGTTTGGCGTTCCGGAATCGACCTTATCTCAGGCTGAAAACGCGTTTTACGCATTGTGCCATAACTTTTCTGGGAACCTTTAGAACATGAAATTTTCACCTCCCACTATAGCAGAAAGGGTCTTTCTAGTAGTTGCACATCAAATCTAAGCTGTCTGAAGTGTTGTTCCAAAGTTATCAACATTTTTACGTTTGGCGTTTCGGAAACCACCTTATCTCAGGCTGATAATGCGTTTTTCGCATTGTGCCATAACTTCTTAGGGAAGCTTGAGAACATGAAATGTTCACCTCCCACTATAGCAGAAATGGTCATTCTAGCAGTTGCACATCAAATCTAAGCTGTCTGAAGTGTTCTTCCAAAGTTAGAAACATTTTTACGCTTGCCGTTCCGGAACCCACCTTATCTCAGGTTGAAAACGCGTTTTCTGCATTGTGCCATAACTTCTCTGGGAAGCTTCAGAACATGAAATTTTGACCTCCCACTATAGCAGAAAGGGTCTTTCTAGTAGTTGCACATCAAATCTAAGCTGTCTGATGTGTTTTTCCAAAGTTATCAACATTTTTATGTTTGGCGTTCCGGAATAGACCTTATCTTAGGCTGAAAACGCGTTTTACGCATTGTGCAATAACTTTGCAGGGAAGCTTCAGAACATGAAATGTTCACCTCCCACTATAGCAGAAAGGGTCTTTCTAGTAGTTGCATATCAAATCTAAGCTGTCTGAAGTGTTTTTCCAAAGTTATCAACATTTTTATGTTTGGCTTTCCGGAATCGACCTTATCTCAGGCTGAAAACTCGTTTTACGCATTGTGACATAACTTTACAGGGAAGCTTCAGAAAATGAAATTTTCACCTCCCACTATAGCAGAAAGGGTCTTTCCAGTAGTTGCACATCAAATCTAAGCTGTCTGAAGTGTTTTTCCAAAGTTATCAACATTTTTATGTTTGGCGTTCCTGAACCCACCTTATCTCAGGCTGAAAACAGGTTTTCTGCATTGTGCCATAACTTTGCAGGGAAGCTTCAGAACATGAAATTTTCACGTCCCACAATAGCAGAAAGGGTCTTTCTAGTAGTTGCACATCAAATCTAAGCTGTCTGAAGTGTTTTTCGAATGTTATCAACATTTTTATGTTTGGCGTTCCAGAATCGACCTTATCTCAGGCTGAAAACGGGTTGTCTGCATTGTGCCATAACTTTGCATGGAAGCTTCCGAACATGAAATTTTAACCTCCCACTATAGCAGAAAGGGTCTTTCTAGTAGTTGCACATCAAATCTAAGCTGTCTGATGTGTTTTACCAAAGTTATCAACATTTTTATGTTTGGCGTTCCGGAACCCACCTTATCTCAAGCTGAAAACGCGTTTTCTGCATTGTGGCATAACTTCTCAGGGAAGCTTCAGAACATGAAATGTTCACCTCCCACTATAGCAGAAAGGGTCTTTCTAGTAGTTGCACATCAAATCTGAGCTGTCTGAAGTGTTTTTCCAAAGTTATCAACATTTTTATGTTTGGCGTTCCAGAATCGACCTTGTCTCAGGCTGAAAACGCGTTTTACGCATTGTGCAATAACTTTGCTGGGAAGCATCAGAAAATGAAATTTTCACGTCCCACTATAGTAGTAAGGGTCTTCCTAGTAGTTGCACATCAAATCTAAGCTGTCTGAAGTGTTTTTCGAAAGTTATCAACATTTTTATGTTTGGCGTCCCGGAACCCACCTTATCTCAAGCTGAAAACGCGTGTTCAGCATTGTGCCATAACTTTGCAGGGAAGCTTCAGAACATGAAATTTTCACCTCCCACTATAGCAGAAATGGTCTTTCTAGTAGTTGCACATCAAATCTAAGCTGTCTGAAGTGTTTTTCCAAAGTTATCAACATTTTTATGTTTGGCGTTCCGGAATCGACCTTATCTCAGGCTGAAAACGCGTTTTACGCATTGTGCCATAACTTTTCTGGGAACCTTTCGAACATGAAATTTTCACCTCCCACTATAGCAGAAAGGGTCTTTCTAGTAGTTGCACATCAAATCTAAGCTGTCTGAAGTGTTGTTCCAAAGTTATCAACATTTTTACGTTTGGCGTTTCGGAAACCACCTTATCTCAGGCTGATAATGCGTTTTTTGCATTGTGCCATAACTTCTTAGGGAAGCTTGAGAACATGAAATGTTCACCTCCCACTATAGCAGAAATGGTCATTCTAGCAGTTGCACATCAAATCTAAGCTGTCTGAAGTGTTCTTCCAAAGTTAGAAACATTTTTACGCTTGCCGTTCCGGAACCCACCTTATCTCTGGTTGAAAACGCGTTTTCTGCATTGTGCCATAACTTTGCAGGGAAGCTTCAGAACATGAAATTTTCACGTCCCACTATAGCAGAAAGGGTCTTTCTAGTAGTTGCACATCAAATCTAAGCTGTCTGAAGTGTTTTTCGAATGTTATCAACATTTTTATGTTTGGCGATCCAGAATCGACCTTATCTCAGGCTGAAAACGGGTTGTCTGCATTGTGCCATAACTTTGCATGGAAGCTTCCGAACATGAAATTTTAACCTCCCACTATAGCAGAAAGGGTCTTTCTAGTAGTTGCACATCAAATCTAAGCTGTCTGATGTGTTTTACCAAAGTTATCAACATTTTTATGTTTGGCGTTCCGGAACCCACCTTATCTCAAGCTGAAAACGCGTTTTCTGCATTGTGGCATAACTTCTCAGGGAAGCTTCAGAACATGAAATGTTCACCTCCCACTATAGCAGAAAGGGTCTTTCTAGCAGTTGCACATCAAATCTAAGCTGTCTGAAGTGTTCTTCCAAAGTTAGAAACATTTTTACGCTTGCCGTTCCGGAACCCACCTTATCTCAGGTTGAAAACGCGTTTTCTGCATTGTGCCATAACTTCTCTGGGAAGCTTCAGAACATGAAATTTTGACCTCCCACTCTAGCAGAAAGGGTCTTTCGAGTAGTTGCACATCAAATCTAAGCTGTCTGATGTGTTTTTCCAAAGTTATCAACATTTTTATGTTTGGCGTTCCGGAATAGACCTTATCTTAGGCTGAAAACGCGTTTTACGCATTGTGCAATAACTTTGCAGGGAAGCTTCAGAACATGAAATGTTCACCTCCCACTATAGCAGAAAGGGTCTTTCTAGTAGTTGCATATCAAATCTAAGCTGTCTGAAGTGTTTTTCCAAAGTTATCAACATTTTTATGTTTGGCTTTCCGGAATCGACCTTATCTCAGGCTGAAAACTCGTTTTACGCATTGTGCCATAACTTTACAGGGAAGCTTCAGAAAATGAAATTTTCACCTCCCACTATAGCAGAAAGGGTCTTTCCAGTAGTTGCACATCAAATCTAAGCTGTCTGAAGTGTTGTTCCAAAGTTATCAACATTTTTATGTTTGGCGTTCCTGAACCCACCTTATCTCAGGCTGAAAACAGGTTTTCTGCATTGTGCCATAACTTTGCAGGGAAGCTTCAGAACATGAAATTTTCACGTCCCACTATAGCAGAAAGGGTCTTTCTAGTAGTTGCACATCAAATCTAAGCTGTCTGAAGTGTTTTTCGAATGTTATCAACATTTTTATGTTTGGCGTTCCAGAATCGACCTTATCTCAGGCTGAAAACGGGTTGTCTGCATTGTGCCATAACTTTGCATGGAAGCTTCCGAACATGAAATTTTAACCTCCCACTATAGCAGAAAGGTTCTTTCTAGTAGTTGCACATCAAATCTAAGCTGTCTGATGTGTTTTACCAAAGTTATCAACATTTTTATGTTTGGCGTTCCGGAACCCACCTTATCTCAAGCTGAAAACGCGTTTTCTGCATTGTGGCATAACTTCTCAGGGAAGCTTCAGAACATGAAATGTTCACCTCCCACTATAGCAGAAAGGGTCTTTCTAGTAGTTGCACATCAAATCTGAGCTGTCTGAAGTGTTTTTCCAAAGTTATCAACATTTTTATGTTTGGCGTTCAAGAATCGACCTTGTCTCAGGCTGAAAACGCGTTTTACGCATCGTGCAATAACTTTGCAGGGAAGCATCAGAAAATGAAATTTTCACGTCCCACTATAGTAGAAAGGGTCTTCCTAGTAGTTGCACATCAAATCTAAGCTGTCTGAAGTGTTTTTCGAAAGTTATCAACATTTTTATGTTTGGCGTCCCGGAACCCACCTTATCTCAAGCTGAAAACGCGTGTTCAGCATTGTGCCATAACTTTGCAGGGAAGCTTCAGAACATGAAATTTTCACCTCCCACTATAGCAGAAATGGTCTTTCTAGTAGTTGCACATCAAATCTAAGCTGTCTGAAGTGTTTTTCCAAAGTTATCAACATTTTTATGTTTGGCGTTCCGGAATCGACCTTATCTCAGGCTGAAAACGCGTTTTACGCATTGTGCCATAACTTTTCTGGGAACCTTTAGAACATGAAATTTTCACCTCCCACTATAGCAGAAAGGGTCTTTCTAGTAGTTGCACATCAAATCTAAGCTGTCTGATGTGTTTTTCCAAAGTTATCAACATTTTTATGTTTGGCGTTCCGGAATAGACCTTATCTTAGGCTGAAAACGCGTTTTACGCATTGTGCAATAACTTTGCAGGGAAGCTTCAGAACATGAAATGTTCACCTCCCACTATAGCAGAAAGGGTCTTTCTAGTAGTTGCATATCAAATCTAAGCTGTCTGAAGTGTTTTTCCAAAGTTATCAACATTTTTATGTTTGGCTTTCCGGAATCGACCTTATCTCAGGCTGAAAACTCGTTTTACGCATTGTGCCATAACTTTACAGGGAAGCTTCAGAAAATGAAATTTTCACCTCCCACTATAGCAGAAAGGGTCTTTCCAGTAGTTGCACATCAAATCTAAGCTGTCTGAAGTGTTTTTCCAAAGTTATCAACATTTTTATGTTTGGCGTTCCTGAACCCACCTTATCTCAGGCTGAAAACAGGTTTTCTGCATTGTGCCATAACTTTGCAGGGAAGCTTCAGAACATGAAATTTTCACGTCCCACTATAGCAGAAAGGGTCTTTCTAGTAGTTGCACATCAAATCTAAGCTGTCTGAAGTGTTTTTCGAATGTCATCAACATTTTTATGTTTGGCGTTCCAGAATCGACCTTATCTCAGGCTGAAAACGGGTTGTCTGCATTGTGCCATAACTTTGCATGGAAGCTTCCGAACATGAAATTTTAACCTCCCACTATAGCAGAAAGGGTCTTTCTAGTAGTTGCACATCAAATCTAAGCTGTCTGATGTGTTTTACCAAAGTTATCAACATTTTTATGTTTGGCGTTCCGGAATCGACCTTATCTTAGTCTGAAAACGCGTTTTACACATTGTGCAATAACTTTGCAGGGAAGCTTCAGAACATGAAATGTTCACATCCCACTATAGCAGAAACGGTCTTTCTAGTAGTTGCACATCAAATCTAAGCTGTCTGAAGTGTTTTTCGAAAGTTATCAACATTTTTATGTTTGGCGTTCCGGAATCGACCTTATCTCAGGCTGAAAACGCGTTTTACGCATTGTGCCATAACTTTGCGGGGAAGCTTCAGAACATGAAATGTTCACCTCCCACTATAGCAGAAAGGGTCTTTCTCGTAGTTGCACATCAAATGTAAGCTGTCTGAAGTGTTTTTCCAAAGTTATGAACATTTTTATGTTTTGCGTTCCGGAATCAACCTTATCTCAGGCTGACAAAGCGTTTCCGGCATTATGCCATAACTTTGCAGGGAAGCTTCAGAACATGAAATTTTCACCTCCCACTATACCAGAAAGGGTCTTTCTAGTAGTTGCACATCAAATCTAAGCTGTCTGAACTGTTTTTCCAAAGTTATCCACATATTTTTGTTGGGCGTTCCGGAATCGACCTTATCTCAGGCTGAAAACGCGTTTTACGCATTGTGCCATAACTTTGCAGGGAAGCTTCAGAAAATGAAATTTTCACGTCGCACTATTCCAGAAAGGGTCTTTCTTGTAGTTGCACATCAAATCTAAGCTGTCTGAAGTGTTTTTCCAAAATTATCAACATTTTTATGTTTGGCGTTCCGGAACCCACCTTATCTCAAGCTGAAAACGCGTTTTCTGCATTGTGCCATAACTTTGCTGGGAAGCTTCAGAACATGAAATTTTCACGTCCCACTATAGCAGAAAGGGTCTTTCTAGTAGTTGCACATCAAATCTAAGCTGTCTGAAGTGTTTTTCGAAAGTTATCAACATTTTTATGTTTGGCGTTCCGGAACCCACCTTATCTCAAGCTGAAAACGCGTTTTCTGCATTGTGGCATAACTTCTCAGGGAAGCTTCAGAACATGAAATGTTCACCTACCACTATAGCAGATAGGGTCTTTCTAGTAGAAGCACATCAAATCTGAGCTGTCTGAAGTGTTTTTCCAAAGTTATCAACATTTTTATGTTTGGCGTTCCACAATCGACCTTATCTCAGGCTGAAAACGCGTTTTACGCATTGTGCAATAACTTTGCAGGGAAGCATCAGAAAATGAAATTTTCACGTCCCTCTATAGCAGAAAGGGTCTTCCTAGTAGTTGCACATCAAATCTAAGCTGTCTGAAGTGTTTTTCCAAAGTTATCAACATTTTTATGTTTGGCGTTCCGGAATCGACCTTATCTCAGGCTGAAAACGCGTTTTACGCATTGTGCCATAACTTTTCTGGGAACCTTTAGAACATGAAATTTTCACCTCCCACTATAGCAGAAAGGGTCTTTCTAGTAGTTGCACATCAGATCTAAGCTGTCTGAAGTGTTGTTCCAAAGTTATCAACATTTTTACGTTTGGCGTTTCGGAAACCACCTTATCTCAGGCTGATAATGCGTTTTTTGCATTGTGCCATAACTTCTTAGGGAAGCTTGAGAACATGAACTGTTCACCTCCCACTATAGCAGAAATGGTCATTCTAGCAGTTGCACATCAAATCTAAGCTGTCTGAAGTGTTCTTCCAAAGTTAGCAACATTTTTACGCTTGCCGTTCCGGAACCCACCTTATCTCAGGCTGAAAACGCGTTTTCTGCATTGTGCCATAACTTCTCAGGGAAGCTTCAGAACATGAAATTTTGACCTCCCACTATAGCAGAAAGGGTCTTTCTAGTAGTTGCACATCAAATCTAAGCTGTCTGATGTGTTTTACCAAAGTTATCAACATTTTTATGTTTGGCGTTCCGGAATAGACCTTATCTCAGGCTGAAAACGGGTTGTCTGCATTGTGCCATAACTTTGCATGGAAGCTTCCGAACATGAAATTTTAACCTCCCACTATAGCAGAAAGGATCTTTCTAGTAGTTGCACATCAAATCTGAGCTGTCTGATGTGTTTTACCAAAGTTATCAACATTTTTATGTTTGGCGTTCCGGAATCGACCTTATCTTAGTCTGAAAACGCGTTTTACACATTGTGCAATAACTTTGCAGGGAAGCTTCAGAACATGAAATGTTCACATCCCACTATAGCAGAAACTGTATTTCTAGTAGTTGCACATCAAATATAAGCTGTCTGAAGTGTTTTTCCAAAGTTATCAACATATTTTTATTTGGCGTTCCAGAATCGACCTTATCTCAGGCTGAAAACGGGTTGTCTGCATTGTGCCATAACTTTGCATGGAAGGTTCCGAACATGAAATTTTAACCTCCCACTATAGCAGAAAGGGTCTTTCTAGTAGTTGCACATCAAATCTAAGCTGTCTGATGTGTATTACCAAAGTTATCAACATTTTTATGTTTGGCGTTCCGGAATCGACCTTATCTCAGGCTGAAAACGCGTTTTCCGCATTGTGCCATAACTTTTCTGGGAACCTTTAGAACATGAAATGTTCACCTCCCACTATAGCAGAAATGGTCATTCTAGCAGTTGCACATCAAATCTAAGCTGTCTGAAGTGTTCTTCCAAAGTTAGCAACATTTTTACGGTTGCCGTTCCGGAACCCACCTTATCTCAGGCTGAAAACGCGTTTTCTGCATTGTGCCATAACTTCTCAGGGAAGCTTCAGAACATGAAATTTTGACCTCCCACTATAGCAGAAAGGGTCTTTCTAGTAGTTGCACATCAAATCTAAGCTGTCTGATGTGTTTTTCCAAAGTTATCAACATTTTTATGTTTCGTGTTCCGGAATAGACCTTATCTTAGGCTGAAAACGCGTTTTACGCATTGTGCAATAACTTTGCAGGGAAGCTTCAGAACATGAAATGTTCACCTCCCACTATAGCAGAAAGGGTCTTTCTAGTAGTTGCATGTCAAATGTAAGCTGTCTGAAGTGTTTTTCCAAAGTTATCAACATTTTTATGTTTGGCGTTCCGGAATCGACCTTATCTCAGGCTGAAAACTCGTTTTACGCATTGTGCCATAACTTTGCAGGGAAGCTTCAGAAAATGAAATTTTCACCTCCCACTATAGCAGAAAGGGTCTTTCTAGTAGTGGCACATCAAATCTAAGCTGTCTGAAGTGTTTTTCCAAAGTTATCAACATATTTTTGTTGGGCGTTCCGGAATCGACCTTATCTCAGGCTGAAAACGCGTTTTACGCATTGTGCCATAACTTTGGAGGGAAGCTTCAGAAAATGAAATTTTCACGTCCCACTATACCAGAAAGGGTCTTTCTTGTAGTTGCACATCAAATCTAAGCTGTCTGAAGTGTTTTTCCAAAGTTATCAACATATTTTTGTTGGGCGTTCCGGAATCGACCTTATCTCAGGCTGAAAACGCGTTTTACGCATTGTGCCATAACTTTGGAGGGAAGCTTCAGAAAATGAAATTTTCACGTCCCACTATACCAGAAAGGGTCTTTCTTGTAGTTGCACATCAAATCTAAGCTGTCTGAAGTGTTTTTCGAAAGTTATCAACAATTTTATGTTTGGCGTTCCGGAAGCCACCTTATCTCAAGCTGAAAACGCGTTTTCTGCATTGTGCCATAACTTCTCAGGGAAGCTTCAGAACATGAAATTTTCAGCTCCCACTATAGCAGAAAGGGTCTTTCTAGTAGTTGCACATCAAATCTAAGCTGTCTGAAGTGTTGTTCCAAAGTAATCAACATTTTTATGTTGGGCGTTCGGGAATCGACCTTATCTCAGGCTGAAAACGCGTTTTACGCATTGTGCCATAACTTTGCAGGGAAGCTTCAGAAAATGAAATTTTCACGTCCCACTATAGCAGAAAGGGTCTTCCTAGTAGTTGCACATCAAATCTAAGCTGTCTGAACTGTTTTTCGAAAGTTATCAACATTTTTATGTTTGGGGTTCGGGAACCCACCTTATCTCAAGCTGAAAACGCGTGTTCTGCATTGTGCCATAACTTTGCAGGGAAGCTTCAGAACATGAAATTTTCACCTCCGACTGTAGCAGAAAGGGACTTTCAAGTAGTTGCACATCAAATCTAAGCTGTCTGAAGTGTTTTTCCAAAGTTATCAACATATTTTTGTTGGGCGTTCCGGAATCGACCTTATCTCAGGCTGAAAACGCGTTTTACGCATTGTGCCATAACTTTGCAGGGAAGCTTCAGAAAATGAAATTTTCACGTCCCACTATACCAGAAAGGGTCTTTCTTGTAGTTGCACATCAAATCTAAGCTGTCTGAAGTGTTTTTCGAAAGTTATCAACATTTTTATGTTTGGCGTTCCGGAACCCACCTTATCTCAAGCTGAAAACGCCTTTTCCGCATTGTGCCATAACTTTGCATGGAAGCTTCAGAACATGAAATGTTCACCTCCCACTATAGCAGATAGGGTCTTTCTAGTAGTTGCTCATCAAATCGAAGAAGTCTGAAGTGTTTTTCGAAAGTTATCAACATTTTTATGTTTGCCGTTCCAGAATCGACCTTATTTCAGGCTAAAAAAGCGTTGTCTGCATTGTGCCATTACTTTGCATGGAAGTTCCTGAACATGAAATTTTGACCTCCCACTGTAGCAGAAAGGGTCTTTCCAGTAGTTGCACATCAAATCTAAGCTGTCTGAAGTGTTTTTCCAAAGTTATCAACATTTTTATGTTTGGCGTTCCTGAACCCTCCTTATCTCAGGCTGAAAACAGGTTTTCTGCATTGTGCCATAACTTTGCAGGGAAGCTTCAGAACATGAAATTTTCACGTCCCACTATAGCAGAAAGGGTCTTTCTAGTAGTTGCACATCAAATCTAAGCTGTCTGAAGTGTTTTTCGAATGTTATCAACATTTTTATGTTTGGCGTTCCAGAATCGACCTTATCTCAGGCTGAAAACGGGTTGTCTGCATTGTGCCATAACTTTGCATGGAAGCTTCCGAACATGAAATTTTAACCTCCCACTATAGCAGAAAGGGTCTTTCTAGTAGTTGCACATCAAATCTAAGCTGTCTGATGTGTTTTACCAAAGTTATCAACATTTTTATTTTTGGCGTTCCGGAATCGACCTAATCGTAGTCTGAAAACGCGTTTTACACATTGTGCAATAACTTTGCAGGGAAGCTTCAGAACATGAAATGTTCACATCCCACTATAGCAGAAACGGTCTTTCTAGTAGTTGCACATCAAATCTAAGCTGTCTGAAGTGTTTTTCGAAAGTTATCAACATTTTTATGTTTGGCGTTCCGGAACCCACCTTATCTCAAGCTGAAAACGCCTTTTCCGCATTGTGCCATAACTTTGCATGGAAGCTTCAGAACATGAAATGTTCACCTCCCACTATAGCACATAGGGTCTTTCTAGTAGTTGCTCATCAAATCGAAGCAGTCTGAAGTGTTTTTCGAAAGTTATCAACATTTTTATGTTTGCCGTTCCAGAATCGACCTTATTTCAGGCTAAAAAAGCGTTGTCTGCATTGTGCCATTACTTTGCATGGAAGTTCCCGAACATGAAATTTTGACCTCCCACTGTAGCAGAAAGGGTCTTTCCAGTAGTTGCACATCAAATCTAAGCTGTCTGAAGTGTTTTTCCAAAGTTATCAACATTTTTATGTTTGGCGTTCCTGAACCCTCCTTATCTCAGGCTGAAAACAGGTTTTCTGCATTGTGCCATAACTTTGCAGGGAAGCTTCAGAACATGAAATTTTCACGTCCGACTATAGCAGAAAGGGTCTTTCTAGTAGTTGCACATCAAATCTAAGCTGTCTGAAGTGTTTTTCGAATGTTATCAACATTTTTATGTTTGGCGTTCCAGAATCGACCTTATCTCAGGCTGAAAACGGGTTATCTGCATTGTGCCATAACTTTGCATGGAAGCTTCCGAACATGAAATTTTAACCTCCCACTATAGCAGAAAGGGTCTTTCTAGTAGTTGCACATCAAATCTAAGCTGTCTGATGTGTTTTACCAAAGTTATCAACATTTTTATTTTTGGCGTTCCGGAATCGACCTTATCGTAGTCTGAAAACGCGTTTTACACATTGTGCAATAACTTTGCAGGGAAGCTTCAGAACATGAAATGTTCACATCCCACTATAGCAGAAATGGTCTTTCTAGTAGTTGCACATCAAATCTAAGCTGTCTGAAGTGTTTTTCGAAAGTTATCAACATTTTTATGTTTGGCGTTCCGGAATCGACCTTATCTCAGGCTGAAAACGCGTTTTACGCATTGTGCCACAACTTTCCGGGGAAGCTTCAGAACATGAAATGTTCACCTCCCACTATAGCAGAAAGGGTCTTTCTCGTAGTTGCACATCAAATGTAAGCTGTCTGAAGTGTTTTTCCAAAGTTATGAACATTTTTATGTTTTGCCTTCCGGAATCAACCTTATCTCAGGCTGAATAGGCGTTTTCTGCATTGTGCCATAACTTTGCAGGGAAGCTTCAGAACATGAAATTTTCACCTCCCACTATACCAGAAAGGGTCTTTCTAGTAGTTGCACATCAAATCTAAGCTGTCTGGCGTTCCGGAATCGACCTTATCTCAGGATGAAAACGCGTTTTACGCGTTGTGCCATAACTTAGCAGGGAAGCTTCAGAAAATGAAATTTTCACCTCCCACTATAGCAGAAAGGGTCTTTCTAGTAGTTGCACATCAAATCTAAGCTGTCTGAAGTGTTTTTCGAAAGTTATCAACATTTTTATGTTTGGCGTTCCGGAATCGACCTTATCTCAGGCTGAAAACGCGTTTTACGCATTGTGCCCTAACTTTGCGGGGAAGCTTCAGAACATGAAATGTTCACCTCCCACTATAGCAGAAAGGGTCTTTCTCGTAGTTGCACATCAAATGTATGCTGTCTGAAGTGTTTTTCCAAAGTTATGAACATTTTTATGTTTTGCGTTCCGGAATCAACCTTATCTCAGGCTGAAAAAGCGTTTTCTGCATTGTCCCATAAATTTGCAGGGAAGCTTCAGAACATGAAATTTTCACCTCCCACTATACCAGAAAGGGTCTTTCTAGTAGTTGCACATCAAATCTAAGCTGTCTGAAGTGTTTTTCCAAAGTTATCAACATATTTTTGTTGGGCGTTCCGGAATCGACCTTATCTCAGGCTGAAAGCGCGTTTTACGCATTGTGCCATAACTTTGGAGGGAAGCTTCAGAAAATGAAATTTTCACGTCCCACTATACCAGAAAGGGTCTTTCCTGTAGTTGCACATCAAATCTAAGCTGTCTGAAGTGTTTTTCCAAAGTTATCAACATTTTTATGTTTGGTGTTCCGGAATAGACCTTATCTTAGGCTGAAAACGCGTTTTACGCATTGTGCAATAACTTTGCAGGGAAGCTTCAGAACATGAAATGTTCACCTCCCACTATAGCAGAAAGGGTCTTTCTAGTAGTTGCATATCAAATCTAAGCTGTCTGAAGTGTTTTTCCAAAGTTATCAACATTTTTATGTTTGGCGTTCCGGAATCGACCTTATCTCAGGCTGAAAACTCGTTTTACGCATTGTGCAATAACTTTGCAGGGAAGCTTCAGAAAATGAAATTTTCACCTCCCACTATAGCAGAAAGGGTCTTTCCAGTAGTTGCACATCAAATCTAAGCTGTCTGAAGTGTTTTTCGAATGTTATCAACATTTTTATGTTTGGCGTTCCAGAATCGACCTTATCTCAGGCTGAAAACGGGTTGTCTGTATTGTGCCATAACTTTGCATGGAAGCTTCCGAACATGAAATTTTAACCTCCCACTATAGCAGAAAGGATCTTTCTAGTAGTTGCACATCAAATCTAAGCTGTCTGATGTGTTTTACCAAAGTTATCAACATTTTTATGTTTGGCGTTCCGGAATCGACCTTATCTTAGTCTGAAAACGCGTTTTACACATTGTGCAATAACTTTGCAGGGAAGCTTCAGAACATGAAATGTTCACATCCCACTATAGCAGAAACGGCCTTTCTAGTAGTTGCACATCAAATCTAAGCTGTCTGAAGTGTTTTTCGAAAGTTATCAACATTTTTATGTTTGGCCTTCCGGAATCGACCTTATCTCAGGATGAAAAATCGTTTTCTGCATTGTCCCATAACTTTGCAGGGAAGCTTCAGAACATGAAATTTTCACCTCCCACTATAGCAAAAAGGGTCTTTCTAGTAGTTGCACATCAAATCTAAGCTGTCTGAAGTGTTGTTCCAAAGTAATCAACATTTTTATGTTGGGCGTTCGGGAATCGACCTTATCTCAGGCTGAAAACGCGTTTTACGCATTGTGCCATAACTTTGCAGGGAAGCTTCAGAAAATGAAATTTTCACGTCCCACTATAGCAGAAAGGGTCTTTCTAGTAGTTGCAGACAAATCTAAGCTGTCTGAAGTGTTTTTCGAAAGTTATCAACATTTTTATGTTTGGCGTTCCAGAACCCACCTTATCTCAAGCTGAAAACGCCTTTTCTGCATTGTGCCATAACTTTGCATGGAAGTTTCAGAACATGAAATGTTCACCTCCCACTATAGCAGAAAGGGTCTTTCTAGTAGATGCACATCAAATCTAAGCTGTCTGAAGTGTTTTTCCAAAGTTATCAACATTTTTATGTTTGGTGTTCCGGAATAGACCTTATCTTAGGCTGAAAACGCGTTTTACGCATTGTGCAATAACTTTGCAGGGAAGCTTCAGAACATGAAATGTTCACCTCCCACTATAGCAGAAAGGGTCTTTCTAGTAGTTGCATATCAAATCTAAGCTGTCTGAAGTGTTTTTCCAAAGTTATCAACATTTTTATGTTTGGCGTTCCGGAATCGACCTTATCTCAGGCTGAAAACTCGTTTTACGCATTGTGCCATAACTTTGCAGGGAAGCTTCAGAAAATGAAATTTTCACCTCCCACTATAGCAGAAAGGGTCTTTCCAGTAGTTGCACATCAAATCTAAGCTTTCTGAAGTGTTTTTCCAAAGTTATCAACATTTTTATGTTTGGCGTTCCTGAACCCACCTTATCTCAGGCTGAAAACAGGTTTTCTGCATTGTGCCATAACTTTGCAGGGAAGCTTCAGAACATGAAATTTTCACGTCCCACTATAGCAGAAAGGGTCTTTCTAGTAGTTGCACATCAAATCTAAGCTGTCTGAAGTGTTTTTCGAATGTTATCAACATTTTTATGTTTGGCGTTCCAGAATCGACCTTATCTCAGGCTGAAAACGGGTTGTCTGTATTGTGCCATAACTTTGCATGGAAGCTTCCGAACATGAAATTTTAACCTCCCACTATAGCAGAAAGGATCTTTCTAGTAGTTGCACATCAAATCTAAGCTGTCTGATGTGTTTTACCAAAGTTATCAACATTTTTATGTTTGGCGTTCCGGAATCGACCTTATCTTAGTCTGAAAACGCGTTTTACACATTGTGCAATAACTTTGCAGGGAAGCTTCAGAACATGAAATGTTCACATCCCACTATAGCAGAAACGGCCTTTCTAGTAGTTGCACATCAAATGTATGCTGTCTGAAGTGTTTTTCCAAAGTTATGAACATTTTTATGTTTTGCGTTCCGGAATCAACCTTATCTCAGGCTGAAAAAGCGTTTTCTGCATTGTGCCATAACTTTGCAGAGAAGCTTCAGAACATGAAATGTTCACATCCCACTATAGCAGAAACGGCCTTTCTAGTAGTTGCACATCAAATCTAAGCAGTCTGAAGTGTTTTTCGAAAGTTATCAACATTTTTACGTTAGGCGTTCCGGAATCCACCTTATCTCAGGCTGAACACGCGTTTTCTGCATTGTGCCATAACTTTGGAGGGAAGCTTCAGGACATGAAATTTTCACCTCCCACTATAGCAGAAAGGGTCTTTCTAGTAGTTGCACATCAAATCTAAGCTGTCTGATGTGTTTTTCCAAAGTTATCAACATTTTTATGTTTGGCGTTCCGGAATCGACCTTATCTCAGGCTGAAAACGCGTTTTACGCATTGTGCCATAACTTCTCAGGGAAGCTTCAGACCATGAAATTTTGACATCCCACTATAGCAGAAAGGGTCTTTCTAGTAGTTGCAGACAAATCTAAGCTGTCTGAAGTGTTTTTCGAAAGTTATCAACATTTTTATGTTTGGCGTTCCAGAACCCACCTTATCTCAAGCTGAAAACGCCTTTTCTGCATTGTGCCATAACTTTGCATGGAAGTTTCAGAACATGAAATGTTCACCTCCCACTATAGCAGACAGGGTCTTTGTAGTAGTTGCTCATCAAATCTAAGCAGTCTGAAGTGTTTTTCGAAAGTTATCAACATTTTTACGTTTGGCGTTCCGGAACCCACCTTATCTCAGGCTGAAAACGCGTTTTCTGCATTGTGCCATAACTTCTCGGGGAAGCTTCAGACCATGAAATTTTGACATCCCACTATAGCAGAAAGGGTATTTCTAGTAGTTGCACATCAGATCTAAGCTGTCTGAAGTGTTTTTCGAAAGTTATCAACATTTTTATGTTTGGCGTTCCGGAACCCACCTTATCTCAAGCTGAAAACGCGTTTTCTGCATTGTGCCATAACTTTGCAAGGAAGCTTCAAAACATGAAATTTTCACCTCCCACTATAGCAGAACGGGTCTTTCTAGTAGTTGCACATCAAATCTAAGCTGTCTGAAGTGTTTTTCGAAAGTTATCAACAGTTTTATGTTTGGCGTTCCGGAATCGACCTAATCTCAGGATGAAAACGCGTTGTCTGCATTGTCCCATAACTTTCCAGGGAAGCTTCAGAACATGAAATTTTGACCTCCCACTATAGCAGAAAGGGTCTTTCTAGTAGTTGCACATCAAATCTCAGCAGTCTGAACTGTTTTTCGAAAGTTATCAACATTTTTATGTTTGACGTTCCAGAATCGACTTTATCTCAGGCTGAAAACGCGTTTTACACATTGTGCTATAACTTTGCAGGGAAGCTTCAGAACATGAAATGTTCACATCCCACTATAGCAGAAACGGTCTTTCTAGTAGTTGCACTTCAAATCTAAGCTGTCTGACGTGTTTTTCCAAAGTTATCAACATATTTTTGTTGGGCGTTCCGGAATCGACCTTATCTCAGGCTGATAACGCTTTTTACGCATTGTGCCATAACTTTGCAGGGAAGCTTCAGAAAATGAAATTTTCACGTCCCACTATACCAGAAAGGGTCTTTCTTGTAGTTGCACATCAAATCTAAGCTGTCTGAAGTGTTTTTCGAAAGTTTTCAACATTTTTATATTTGGCGTTCCTGAATCGACCTTATCTCGGGCTGAAAACGCGTTTTCTGCATTGTGCCATAATTTTGCAGGGAATCTTCTGAACATGAAATTTTCAACTGCCACTACAGCAGAAAAGGTCTTTCTAGTAGTTGCACGTCAAATCTAAGCTATCTGAAGTGTTTTTCCAAAGTTATCAACATTTTTATGTTTTGCATTCCAGAATCAACCTTATCTCTGGCTGAAAACGCGTTTTCTACATTGTGATATAACTTTGCAGGGAAACTTCAGAACACGAAATTTTCAACTCCCACTACAGCAGAAAGGGTCTTTCAAGTAATTGCACATCAAATCTAAGCTGTCTGAAGTGTTTTTCCAAAGTTATCAACATTTTTATGTTTGGCGTTCCGGAACCCACCTTATCTCAGGCTTTAAAACGCGTTTTCTGCATTGTGCCATAACTTTGCAGGGAAGCTTCAGAACATGAAATTTTAACCTGCCACTATAGCAGAAGGGGTCTTTCTCGTAGTTGCATATCAAATCTATGCGGTCTGAAGTGTTTTTCCAAAGTTATCAACATTTTTATGTTTGGCGTTCCTGAACCCACCTTATCTCAGGCTGAAAACAGGTTTTCTGCATTGTGCCATAACTTTGCAGGGAAGCTTCAGAACATGAAATTTTCACGTCCCACTATAGCAGAAAGGGTCTTTCTAGTAGTTGCACATCAAATCTAAGCTGTCTGAAGTGTTTTTCGAATGTTATCAACATTTTTACGTTTGGCGTTCCAGAATCGACCTTATCTCAGGCTGAAAACGGGTTGTCTGCATTGTGCCATAACTTTGCATGGAAGCTTCCGAACATGAAATTTTAACCTCCCACTGTAGCAGAAAGGGTCTTTCCAGTAGTTGCACATCAAATCTAAGCTGTCTGAAGTGTTTTTCCAAAGTTATCAACATTTTTATGTTTGGCGTTCCGGAATCGACCTTATCTCAGGCTGAAAACGCGTTTTACACATTGTGCTATAACTTTGCAGGGAAGCTTCAGAACATGAAATGTTCACATCCCACTATAGCAGAAACGGTCTTTCTAGTAGTTGCACTTCAAATCTAAGCTGTCTGACGTGTTTTTCCAAAGTTATCAACATATTTTTGTTGGGCGTTCCGGAATCGACCTTATCTCAGGCTGATAACGCTTTTTACGCATTGTGCCATAACTTTGCAGGGAAGCTTCAGAAAATGAAATTTTCACGTCCCACTATACCAGAAAGGGTCTTTCTTGTAGTTGCACATCAAATCTAAGCTGTCTGAAGTGTTTTTCGAAAGTTATCAACATCTTTATGTTTGGCGTTCCGGAACCCACCTTATCTCAAGGTGAAAAATCGTTTTCTGCATTGTGCCATAACTTTGCATGGAAGCTTCAGAACATGAAATGTTCACCTCCCACTGTAGCAGAAAGGGACTTTCTAGTAGTTGCACATCAAATCTAAGCTGTCTGAAGTGTTTTACCAAAGTTATCAACATATTTTTGTTGGGCGTTCCGGAATCGACCTTATCTCAGGCTGAAAACGCGTTTTACGCATTGTGCCATAACTTTGCAGGGAAGCTTCAGAAAATGAAATTTTCACGCCCCGTTATACCAGAAAGGGTCTTTCTTGTAGTTGCACATCAAATCTAAGCTGTCTGACGTGTTTTTCGAAAGTTATCAACATCTTTATGTTTGGCGTTCCGGAACCCACCTTATCTCAAGCTGAAAACGAGTTTTCTGCATTGTGACATAACTTTGCAAGGAAGCTTCAAAACATGAAATTTTCACCTCCCACTATAGCAGAACGGGTCTTTCTAGTAGTTGCACATCAAATCTAAGCTGTCTGAAGTGTTTTTCGAAAGTTATCAACAGTTTTATGTTTGGCGTTCCGGAATCGACCTAATCTCAGGATGAAAATGCGTTTTCTGCATTGTCCCATAACTTTCCAGGGAAGCTTCAGAACATGAAATTTTGACCTCCCACTATAGCAGAAAGGGTCTTTCTAGTAGTTGCACATCAAATCTCAGCAGTCTGAACTGTTTTTCGAAAGTTATCAACATTTTTATGTTTGACGTTCCAGAATCGACTTTATCTCAGGCTGAAAACGCGTTGTCTGCATTGTGCCATAACTTTGCATGGAAGCTTCCGAACATTAAATTTTATGCTCCAATATAGCAGAAAGGGTCTTTCTAGTAGTTGCACATCAAATCTAAGCTGTCTGAAGTGTTTTTCCAAAGTTATCAACATTTTTATGTTTGGCGTTCCGGAACCCACCTTATCTCAGGCTGAAAACGCGTTTTCTGCATTGTGCCATAACTTTGCAGGGAAGCTTCAGAACATGAAATGTTCACCTCCCACTATAGCAGAAAGTGTCTTTCTCGTAGTTGCATATCAAATCTAAGCGGTCTGAAGTGTTTTTCCAAAGTTATCAACATTTTAATGTTTGGCGTTCCTGAACCCACCTTATCTCAGGCTGAAAACAGGTTTTCTGCATTGTGCCATAACTTTGCAGGGAAGCTTCAGAACATGAAATTTTCACGTCCCACTATAGCAGAAAGGGTCTTTCTAGTAGTTGCACATCAAATCTAAGCTGTCTGAAGTGTTTTTCGAATGTTATCAACATTTTTACGTTTGGCGTTCCAGAATCGACCTTATCTCAGGCTGAAAACGGGTTGTCTGCATTGTGCCATAACTTTGCATGGAAGCTTCCGAACATGAAATTTTAACCTCCCACTACAGCAGAAAAGGTCTTTCTAGTAGTTGCACGTCAAATCAAAGCTATCTGAAGTGTTTTTCCAAAGTTATCAACATTTTTATGTTTGGCATTCCAGAATCGACCTTATCTCTGGGTGAAAACGCGTTTTCTGCATTGTGATATAACTTTGCAGGGAAACTTCAGACCACAAAATTTTCAACTCCCACTACAGCAGAAAGGGTCTTTCAAGTAATTGCACATCAAATCTAAGCTGTCTGAAGTGTTTTTCCAAAGTTATCAACATTTTTATGTTTGGCGTTCCGGAACCCACCTTATCTCAGGCTTTAAAACGCGTTCTCTGCATTGTGCCATAACTTTGCATGGAAGCTTCAGAACATGAAATTTTAACCTGCCACTATAGCAGAAGGGGTCTTTCTCGTAGTTGCATATCAAATCTAAGCGGTCTGAAGTGTTTTTCCAAAGTTATCAACATTTTAATGTTTGGCGTTCCTGAACCCACCTTATCTCAGGCTGAAAACAGGTTTTCTGCATTGTGCCATAACTTTGCAGGGAAGCTTCAGAACATGAAATTTTCACGTCCCACTATAGCAGAAAGGGTCTTTCTAGTAGTTGCACATCAAATCTAAGCTGTCTGAAGTGTTTTTCGAATGTTATCAACATTTTTACGTTTGGCGTTCCAGAATCGACCTTATCTCAGGCTGAAAACGGGTTGTCTGCATTGTGCCATAACTTTGCATGGAAGCTTCCGAACATGAAATTTTAACCTCCCACTATAGCAGACAGGGTCTTTCTAGTAGTTTCACATCAAATCTAAGCTGTCTGATGTGTTTTACCAAAGTTATCAACATTTTTATGTTTGGCGTTCCGGAATCGACCTTATCTTAGTCTGAAAACGCGTTTTACACATTGTGCAATAACTTTGCAGGGAAGCTTCAGAACATGAAATGTTCACATCCCACTATAGCAGAAACGGTCTTTCTAGTAGTTGCACATCAAATCTAAGCTGTCTGAAGTGTTTTTCAAAAGTTATCAACATTTTTATGTTTGGCGTTCCAGAATCGACCTTATCTCAGGCTGAAAACGCCTTTTACGCATTGTGCCATAACTTTGCAGGGAAGCTTCAGAAAATGAAATTTTCACGTCCCACTATACCAGAAAGGGTCTTTCTTGTAGTTGCACATCAAATCTAAGCTGTCTGAAGTGTTTTTCGAAAGTTATCAACATCTTTATGTTTGGCGTTCCGGAACCCACCTTATCTCAAGCTGAAAACGAGTTTTCTGCATTGTGCCATAACTTCTCAGGGAAGCTTCAGAACATGAAATGTTCACCTCCCACTATAGCAGAAAGGGTCTTTCTAGTAGTTGCACATCAAATCTAAGCAGTCTGAAGTGTTTTTCGAAAGTTATCAACATTTTTATGTTTGCCGTTTCAGAATCGACCTTATTTCAGGCTAAAAAAGCGTTGTCTGCATTGTGCCATTACTTTGCACGGAAGCTTCCGAACATGAAATTTTAACCTCCCACTGTAGCAGAAAGGGTCTTTCCAGTAGTTGCACATCAAATCTAAGCTGTCTGAAGTGTTTTTCCAAAGTTATCAACATTTTTATGTTTGGCGTTCCTGAATTGACCTTATCTCAGGCTGAAAACAGGTTTTCTGCATTGTGCCATAACTTTGCAGGGAAGCTTCAGAACATGAAATTTTCTCGTCCCACTATAGCAGAAAGGGTCTTTCTAGTAGTTGCACATCAAATCTAAGCTGTCTGAAGTGTTTTTCGAATGTTATCAACATTTTTATGTTTGGCGTTCCAGAATCGACCTTATCTCAGGCTGAAAACGGGTTGTCTGCATTGTGCCATAACTTTGCATGGAAGCTTCCGAACATGAAATTTTAACCTCCCACAATAGCAGGAAGGGTCTTTCTAGTAGTTGCACATCAAATCTAAGCTGTCTGATGTGTTTTACCAAAGTTATCAACATTTTTATTTTTGGCGTTCCGGAATCGACCTTATCTCAGGCTGAAAACGCGTTTTACACATTGTGCAATAACTTTGCAGGGAAGCTTCAGAACATGAAATGTTCACATCCCACTATAGCAGAAACGGTCTTTCTAGTAGTTGCACTTCAAATCTAAGCTGTCTGACGTGTTTTTCCAAAGTTATCAACATATTTTTGTTGGGCGTTCCGGAATCGACCTTATCTCAGGCTGAAAACGCTTTTTACGCATTGTGCCATAACTTTGCAGGGAAGCTTCAGAAAATGAAATTTTCACGTCCCACTATACCAGAAAGGGTCTTTCTTGTAGTTGCACATCAAATCTAAGCAGTCTGAAGTGTTTTTCGAAAGTTATCAACATCTTTATGTTTGGCGTTCCGGAACCCACCTTATCTCAAGGTGAAAAATCGTTTTCTGCATTGTGCCATAACTTTTCAGGGAAGCTTCAGAACATGAAATGTTCACCTCCCACTGTAGCAGAAAGGGACTTTCTAGTAGTTGCACATCAAATCTAAGCTGTCTGAAGTGTTTTACCAAAGTTATCAACATATTTTTGTTGGGCGTTCCGGAATCGACCTTATCTCAGGCTGAAAACGCGTTTTACGCATTGTGCCATAACTTTGCAGGGAAGCTTCAGAAAATGAAATTTTCACCACCCACTATAGCAGAAAGGGTCTTTCTAGCAGTTGCACATCAAATCTAAGCTGTCTGAAGTGTTTTTCGAAAGTTATCAACATCTTTATGTTTGGCGTTCCGGAACCCACCTTATCTCAAGCTGAAAACGCGTTTTCTGCATTGTGCCATAACTTTGCTGGGAAGCTTCAGAACATGAAATTTTCACGTCCCACTATAGCAGAAAGGGTCTTTCTAGTAGTTGCACATCAAATCTAAGCTGTCTGAAGTGTTTTTCGAAAGTTATCAACATTTTTATGTTGGGCGTTCGGGAATCGACCTTATCTCAGGCTAAAAACGCGTTTTACGCATTGTGCCATGACTTTGCAGGGAAGCTTCAGAAAATGAAATTTTCACCACCCACTATAGCAGAAAGGGTCTTTCTAGCAGTTGCACATCAAATCTAAGCTGTCTGAAGTGTTGTTCCAAAGTAATCAACATTTTTATGTTGGGCGTTCGGGAATCGACCTTCTCTCAGGCTAAAAACGCGTTTTACGCATTGTGCCAAGACTTTGCAGGGAAGCTTCAGAAAATGAAATTTTCACGTAGCACTATAGCAGAAAGGGTCATCCAAGTAGTTGCACATCAAATCTAAGCTGTCTGAAGTGTTTTTCGAAAGTTATCAACATTTTTATGTTTGGCGTCCCGGAACCCACCTTATCTCAAGCTGAAAACGCGTGTTCAGCATTGTGCCATAACTTTGCATGGAAGCTTCCGAACATGAAATTTTAACCTCCCACAATAGCAGGAAGGGTCTTTCTAGTAGTTGCACATCAAATCTAAGCTGTCTGATGTGTTTTACCAAAGTTATCAACATTTTTATTTTTGGCGTTCCGGAATCGACCTTATCTCAGGCTGAAAACGCGTTTTACACATTGTGCAATAACTTTGCAGGGAAGCTTCAGAACATGAAATGTTCACATCCCACTATAGCAGAAACGGTCTTTCTAGTAGTTGCACTTCAAATCTAAGCTGTCTGACGTGTTTTTCCAAAGTTATCAACATATTTTTGTTGGGCGTTCCGGAATCGACCTTATCTCAGGCTGAAAACGCTTTTTACGCATTGTGCCATAACTTTGCAGGGAAGCTTCAGAAAATGAAATTTTCACGTCCCACTATACCAGAAAGGGTCTTTCTTGTAGTTGCACATCAAATCTAAGCTGTCTGAAGTGTTTTTCGAAAGTTATCAACATCTTTATGTTTGGCGTTCCGGAACCCACCTTATCTCAAGGTGAAAAATCGTTTTCTGCATTGTGCCATAACTTTGCATGGAAGCTTCAGAACATGAAATGTTCACCTCCCACTGTAGCAGAAAGGGACTTTCTAGTAGTTGCACATCAAATCTAAGCTGTCTGAAGTGTTTTACCAAAGTTATCAACATATTTTTGTTGGGCGTTCCGGAATCGACCTTATCTCAGGCTGAAAACGCGTTTTACGCATTGTGCCATAACTTTGCAGGGAAGCTTCAGAAAATGAAATTTTCACCACCCACTATAGCAGAAAGGGTCTTTCTAGCAGTTGCACATCAAATCTAAGCTGTCTGAAGTGTTTTTCGAAAGTTATCAACATCTTTATGTTTGGCGTTCCGGAACCCACCTTATCTCAAGCTGAAAACGAGTTTTCTGCATTGTGACATATCTTCTCAGGGAAGCTTCAGAACATGAAATGTTCACCTCCCACTGTAGCAGAAAGGGACTTTCTAGTAGTTGCCAATCAAATCTAAGCTGTCTGAAGTGTTTTTAAAAAGTTATCAACATTTTTATGTTTGGCGTTCCGGAACCCACCTTATCTCAAGCTGAAAACGCGTTTTCTGCATTGTGCCATAACTTTGCTGGGAAGCTTCAGAACATGAAATTTTCACGTCCCACTATAGCAGAAAGGGTCTTTCTAGTAGTTGCACATCAAATCTAAGCTGTCTGAAGTGTTTTTCGAAAGTTATCAACATTTTTATGTTGGGCGTTCGGGAATCGACCTTATCTCAGGCTAAAAACGCGTTTTACGCATTGTGCCATGACTTTGCAGGGAAGCTTCAGAAAATGAAATTTTCACCACCCACTATAGCAGAAAGGGTCTTTCTAGCAGTTGCACATCAAATCTAAGCTGTCTGAAGTGTTGTTCCAAAGTAATCAACATTTTTATGTTGGGCGTTCGGGAATCGACCTTATCTCAGGCTAAAAACGCGTTTTACGCATTGTGCCATGACTTTGCAGGGAAGCTTCAGAAAATGAAATTTTCACGTACCACTATAGCAGAAAGGGTCATCCAAGTAGTTGCACATCAAATCTAAGCTGTCTGAAGTGTTTTTCGAAAGTTATCAACATTTTTATGTTTGGCGTCCCGGAACCCACCTTATCTCAAGCTGAAAACGCGTGTTCAGCATTGTGCCATAACTTTGCAGGGAAGCTTCAGAACATGAAATTTTCACCTCCCACTATAGCAGAAAGGGTCTTTCTAGTAGTTGCACATCAAATTGAAGCTGTCTGATGTGTTTTTCCAAAGTTATCAAGATTTTTATGTTTGGCGTTCCGGAATCGACCTTATCTCAGGCTGAAAACGCGTTTTACGCATTGTGCCATAACTTCTCAGGGAAGCTTCAGACCATGAAATTTTGACATCCCACTATAGCAGAAAGGGTCTTTCTAGTAGTTGCACATCACATCTAAGCTGTCTGAAGTGTTTTTCCAAAGTCATCAACATTTTTACGTTAGGCGTTCCGGAATCAACCTTATCTCAGGCTGAAAACGCGTTTCATGCATTGTGCCATAACTTTGCAGGAAAGCTTCAAAACATGAAAATTTCAATTCCCACTAAAGCAGAAAGGGTCTATCTTCTACCTGCACATCATATCTAAGCTGTCTGAAGTGTTTTCCAGTAGTTGCACGTCAAATCTAAGCTGTCTGAAGTGTTTTTCCAAAGTTATCAACATTTTTATGTTTGGCGTCCCGGAATCGACCTTATCTCAGGCTGAAAACGCGATTCACGCATTCTGCATTAACTTTGCAGGGAATCTTCAGAACATGAAATTTTCATATCCCACTATTGCAGAAAGGGTCTTTCTAGTAGTTGCACATCAAATCTAAGCTGTCTGACGTGTTTTTCGAATGTTATCAACATTTTTATGTTTGGCGTTCCAGAATCGACCTTATCTCAGGCTGAAAACGGGTTGTCTGTATTGTGCCATAACTTTGCATGGAAGCTTCCGAACATGAAATTTTAACCTCCCACTATAGCAGAAAGGATCTTTCTAGTAGTTGCACATCAAATCTAAGCTGTCTGATGTGTTTTACCAAAGTTATCAACATTTTTATGTTTGGCGTTCCGGAATCGACCTTATCTTAGTCTGAAAACGCGTTTTACACATTGTGCAATAACTTTGCAGGGAAGCTTCAGAACATGAAATGTTCACATCCCACTATAGCAGAAACGGCCTTTCTAGTAGTTGCACATCAAATGTATGCTGTCTGAAGTGTTTTTCCAAAGTTATGAACATTTTTATGTTTTGCGTTCCGGAATCAACCTTATCTCAGGCTGAAAAAGCGTTTTCTGCATTGTGCCATAACTTTGCAGAGAAGCTTCAGAACATGAAATGTTCACATCCCACTATAGCAGAAACGGCCTTTCTAGTAGTTGCACATCAAATCTAAGCAGTCTGAAGTGTTTTTCGAAAGTTATCAACATTTTTACGTTAGGCGTTCCGGAATCCACCTTATCTCAGGCTGAACACGCGTTTTCTGCATTGTGCCATAACTTTGGAGGGAAGCTTCAGGACATGAAATTTTCACCTCCCACTATAGCAGAAAGGGTCTTTCTAGTAGTTGCACATCAAATCTAAGCTGTCTGATGTGTTTTTCCAAAGTTATCAACATTTTTATGTTTGGCGTTCCGGAATCGACCTTATCTCAGGCTGAAAACGCGTTTTACGCATTGTGCCATAACTTCTCAGGGAAGCTTCAGACCATGAAATTTTGACATCCCACTATAGCAGAAAGGGTCTTTCTAGTAGTTGCAGACAAATCTAAGCTGTCTGAAGTGTTTTTCGAAAGTTATCAACATTTTTATGTTTGGCGTTCCAGAACCCACCTTATCTCAAGCTGAAAACGCCTTTTCTGCATTGTGCCATAACTTTGCATGGAAGTTTCAGAACATGAAATGTTCACCTCCCACTATAGCAGACAGGGTCTTTGTAGTAGTTGCTCATCAAATCTAAGCAGTCTGAAGTGTTTTTCGAAAGTTATCAACATTTTTACGTTTGGCGTTCCGGAACCCACCTTATCTCAGGCTGAAAACGCGTTTTCTGCATTGTGCCATAACTTCTCGGGGAAGCTTCAGACCATGAAATTTTGACATCCCACTATAGCAGAAAGGGTATTTCTAGTAGTTGCACATCAGATCTAAGCTGTCTGAAGTGTTTTTCGAAAGTTATCAACATTTTTATGTTTGGCGTTCCGGAACCCACCTTATCTCAAGCTGAAAACGCGTTTTCTGCATTGTGCCATAACTTTGCAAGGAAGCTTCAAAACATGAAATTTTCACCTCCCACTATAGCAGAACGGGTCTTTCTAGTAGTTGCACATCAAATCTAAGCTGTCTGAAGTGTTTTTCGAAAGTTATCAACAGTTTTATGTTTGGCGTTCCGGAATCGACCTAATCTCAGGATGAAAACGCGTTGTCTGCATTGTCCCATAACTTTCCAGGGAAGCTTCAGAACATGAAATTTTGACCTCCCACTATAGCAGAAAGGGTCTTTCTAGTAGTTGCACATCAAATCTCAGCAGTCTGAACTGTTTTTCGAAAGTTATCAACATTTTTATGTTTGACGTTCCAGAATCGACTTTATCTCAGGCTGAAAACGCGTTTTACACATTGTGCTATAACTTTGCAGGGAAGCTTCAGAACATGAAATGTTCACATCCCACTATAGCAGAAACGGTCTTTCTAGTAGTTGCACTTCAAATCTAAGCTGTCTGACGTGTTTTTCCAAAGTTATCAACATATTTTTGTTGGGCGTTCCGGAATCGACCTTATCTCAGGCTGATAACGCTTTTTACGCATTGTGCCATAACTTTGCAGGGAAGCTTCAGAAAATGAAATTTTCACGTCCCACTATACCAGAAAGGGTCTTTCTTGTAGTTGCACATCAAATCTAAGCTGTCTGAAGTGTTTTTCGAAAGTTTTCAACATTTTTATATTTGGCGTTCCTGAATCGACCTTATCTCGGGCTGAAAACGCGTTTTCTGCATTGTGCCATAATTTTGCAGGGAATCTTCTGAACATGAAATTTTCAACTGCCACTACAGCAGAAAAGGTCTTTCTAGTAGTTGCACGTCAAATCTAAGCTATCTGAAGTGTTTTTCCAAAGTTATCAACATTTTTATGTTTTGCATTCCAGAATCAACCTTATCTCTGGCTGAAAACGCGTTTTCTACATTGTGATATAACTTTGCAGGGAAACTTCAGAACACGAAATTTTCAACTCCCACTACAGCAGAAAGGGTCTTTCAAGTAATTGCACATCAAATCTAAGCTGTCTGAAGTGTTTTTCCAAAGTTATCAACATTTTTATGTTTGGCGTTCCGGAACCCACCTTATCTCAGGCTTTAAAACGCGTTTTCTGCATTGTGCCATAACTTTGCAGGGAAGCTTCAGAACATGAAATTTTAACCTGCCACTATAGCAGAAGGGGTCTTTCTCGTAGTTGCATATCAAATCTATGCGGTCTGAAGTGTTTTTCCAAAGTTATCAACATTTTTATGTTTGGCGTTCCTGAACCCACCTTATCTCAGGCTGAAAACAGGTTTTCTGCATTGTGCCATAACTTTGCAGGGAAGCTTCAGAACATGAAATTTTCACGTCCCACTATAGCAGAAAGGGTCTTTCTAGTAGTTGCACATCAAATCTAAGCTGTCTGAAGTGTTTTTCGAATGTTATCAACATTTTTACGTTTGGCGTTCCAGAATCGACCTTATCTCAGGCTGAAAACGGGTTGTCTGCATTGTGCCATAACTTTGCATGGAAGCTTCCGAACATGAAATTTTAACCTCCCACTGTAGCAGAAAGGGTCTTTCCAGTAGTTGCACATCAAATCTAAGCTGTCTGAAGTGTTTTTCCAAAGTTATCAACATTTTTATGTTTGGCGTTCCGGAATCGACCTTATCTCAGGCTGAAAACGCGTTTTACACATTGTGCTATAACTTTGCAGGGAAGCTTCAGAACATGAAATGTTCACATCCCACTATAGCAGAAACGGTCTTTCTAGTAGTTGCACTTCAAATCTAAGCTGTCTGACGTGTTTTTCCAAAGTTATCAACATATTTTTGTTGGGCGTTCCGGAATCGACCTTATCTCAGGCTGATAACGCTTTTTACGCATTGTGCCATAACTTTGCAGGGAAGCTTCAGAAAATGAAATTTTCACGTCCCACTATACCAGAAAGGGTCTTTCTTGTAGTTGCACATCAAATCTAAGCTGTCTGAAGTGTTTTTCGAAAGTTATCAACATCTTTATGTTTGGCGTTCCGGAACCCACCTTATCTCAAGGTGAAAAATCGTTTTCTGCATTGTGCCATAACTTTGCATGGAAGCTTCAGAACATGAAATGTTCACCTCCCACTGTAGCAGAAAGGGACTTTCTAGTAGTTGCACATCAAATCTAAGCTGTCTGAAGTGTTTTACCAAAGTTATCAACATATTTTTGTTGGGCGTTCCGGAATCGACCTTATCTCAGGCTGAAAACGCGTTTTACGCATTGTGCCATAACTTTGCAGGGAAGCTTCAGAAAATGAAATTTTCACGCCCCGTTATACCAGAAAGGGTCTTTCTTGTAGTTGCACATCAAATCTAAGCTGTCTGACGTGTTTTTCGAAAGTTATCAACATCTTTATGTTTGGCGTTCCGGAACCCACCTTATCTCAAGCTGAAAACGAGTTTTCTGCATTGTGACATAACTTTGCAAGGAAGCTTCAAAACATGAAATTTTCACCTCCCACTATAGCAGAACGGGTCTTTCTAGTAGTTGCACATCAAATCTAAGCTGTCTGAAGTGTTTTTCGAAAGTTATCAACAGTTTTATGTTTGGCGTTCCGGAATCGACCTAATCTCAGGATGAAAATGCGTTTTCTGCATTGTCCCATAACTTTCCAGGGAAGCTTCAGAACATGAAATTTTGACCTCCCACTATAGCAGAAAGGGTCTTTCTAGTAGTTGCACATCAAATCTCAGCAGTCTGAACTGTTTTTCGAAAGTTATCAACATTTTTATGTTTGACGTTCCAGAATCGACTTTATCTCAGGCTGAAAACGCGTTGTCTGCATTGTGCCATAACTTTGCATGGAAGCTTCCGAACATTAAATTTTATGCTCCAATATAGCAGAAAGGGTCTTTCTAGTAGTTGCACATCAAATCTAAGCTGTCTGAAGTGTTTTTCCAAAGTTATCAACATTTTTATGTTTGGCGTTCCGGAACCCACCTTATCTCAGGCTGAAAACGCGTTTTCTGCATTGTGCCATAACTTTGCAGGGAAGCTTCAGAACATGAAATGTTCACCTCCCACTATAGCAGAAAGTGTCTTTCTCGTAGTTGCATATCAAATCTAAGCGGTCTGAAGTGTTTTTCCAAAGTTATCAACATTTTAATGTTTGGCGTTCCTGAACCCACCTTATCTCAGGCTGAAAACAGGTTTTCTGCATTGTGCCATAACTTTGCAGGGAAGCTTCAGAACATGAAATTTTCACGTCCCACTATAGCAGAAAGGGTCTTTCTAGTAGTTGCACATCAAATCTAAGCTGTCTGAAGTGTTTTTCGAATGTTATCAACATTTTTACGTTTGGCGTTCCAGAATCGACCTTATCTCAGGCTGAAAACGGGTTGTCTGCATTGTGCCATAACTTTGCATGGAAGCTTCCGAACATGAAATTTTAACCTCCCACTACAGCAGAAAAGGTCTTTCTAGTAGTTGCACGTCAAATCAAAGCTATCTGAAGTGTTTTTCCAAAGTTATCAACATTTTTATGTTTGGCATTCCAGAATCGACCTTATCTCTGGGTGAAAACGCGTTTTCTGCATTGTGATATAACTTTGCAGGGAAACTTCAGACCACAAAATTTTCAACTCCCACTACAGCAGAAAGGGTCTTTCAAGTAATTGCACATCAAATCTAAGCTGTCTGAAGTGTTTTTCCAAAGTTATCAACATTTTTATGTTTGGCGTTCCGGAACCCACCTTATCTCAGGCTTTAAAACGCGTTCTCTGCATTGTGCCATAACTTTGCATGGAAGCTTCAGAACATGAAATTTTAACCTGCCACTATAGCAGAAGGGGTCTTTCTCGTAGTTGCATATCAAATCTAAGCGGTCTGAAGTGTTTTTCCAAAGTTATCAACATTTTAATGTTTGGCGTTCCTGAACCCACCTTATCTCAGGCTGAAAACAGGTTTTCTGCATTGTGCCATAACTTTGCAGGGAAGCTTCAGAACATGAAATTTTCACGTCCCACTATAGCAGAAAGGGTCTTTCTAGTAGTTGCACATCAAATCTAAGCTGTCTGAAGTGTTTTTCGAATGTTATCAACATTTTTACGTTTGGCGTTCCAGAATCGACCTTATCTCAGGCTGAAAACGGGTTGTCTGCATTGTGCCATAACTTTGCATGGAAGCTTCCGAACATGAAATTTTAACCTCCCACTATAGCAGACAGGGTCTTTCTAGTAGTTTCACATCAAATCTAAGCTGTCTGATGTGTTTTACCAAAGTTATCAACATTTTTATGTTTGGCGTTCCGGAATCGACCTTATCTTAGTCTGAAAACGCGTTTTACACATTGTGCAATAACTTTGCAGGGAAGCTTCAGAACATGAAATGTTCACATCCCACTATAGCAGAAACGGTCTTTCTAGTAGTTGCACATCAAATCTAAGCTGTCTGAAGTGTTTTTCAAAAGTTATCAACATTTTTATGTTTGGCGTTCCAGAATCGACCTTATCTCAGGCTGAAAACGCCTTTTACGCATTGTGCCATAACTTTGCAGGGAAGCTTCAGAAAATGAAATTTTCACGTCCCACTATACCAGAAAGGGTCTTTCTTGTAGTTGCACATCAAATCTAAGCTGTCTGAAGTGTTTTTCGAAAGTTATCAACATCTTTATGTTTGGCGTTCCGGAACCCACCTTATCTCAAGCTGAAAACGAGTTTTCTGCATTGTGCCATAACTTCTCAGGGAAGCTTCAGAACATGAAATGTTCACCTCCCACTATAGCAGAAAGGGTCTTTCTAGTAGTTGCACATCAAATCTAAGCAGTCTGAAGTGTTTTTCGAAAGTTATCAACATTTTTATGTTTGCCGTTTCAGAATCGACCTTATTTCAGGCTAAAAAAGCGTTGTCTGCATTGTGCCATTACTTTGCACGGAAGCTTCCGAACATGAAATTTTAACCTCCCACTGTAGCAGAAAGGGTCTTTCCAGTAGTTGCACATCAAATCTAAGCTGTCTGAAGTGTTTTTCCAAAGTTATCAACATTTTTATGTTTGGCGTTCCTGAATTGACCTTATCTCAGGCTGAAAACAGGTTTTCTGCATTGTGCCATAACTTTGCAGGGAAGCTTCAGAACATGAAATTTTCTCGTCCCACTATAGCAGAAAGGGTCTTTCTAGTAGTTGCACATCAAATCTAAGCTGTCTGAAGTGTTTTTCGAATGTTATCAACATTTTTATGTTTGGCGTTCCAGAATCGACCTTATCTCAGGCTGAAAACGGGTTGTCTGCATTGTGCCATAACTTTGCATGGAAGCTTCCGAACATGAAATTTTAACCTCCCACAATAGCAGGAAGGGTCTTTCTAGTAGTTGCACATCAAATCTAAGCTGTCTGATGTGTTTTACCAAAGTTATCAACATTTTTATTTTTGGCGTTCCGGAATCGACCTTATCTCAGGCTGAAAACGCGTTTTACACATTGTGCAATAACTTTGCAGGGAAGCTTCAGAACATGAAATGTTCACATCCCACTATAGCAGAAACGGTCTTTCTAGTAGTTGCACTTCAAATCTAAGCTGTCTGACGTGTTTTTCCAAAGTTATCAACATATTTTTGTTGGGCGTTCCGGAATCGACCTTATCTCAGGCTGAAAACGCTTTTTACGCATTGTGCCATAACTTTGCAGGGAAGCTTCAGAAAATGAAATTTTCACGTCCCACTATACCAGAAAGGGTCTTTCTTGTAGTTGCACATCAAATCTAAGCAGTCTGAAGTGTTTTTCGAAAGTTATCAACATCTTTATGTTTGGCGTTCCGGAACCCACCTTATCTCAAGGTGAAAAATCGTTTTCTGCATTGTGCCATAACTTTTCAGGGAAGCTTCAGAACATGAAATGTTCACCTCCCACTGTAGCAGAAAGGGACTTTCTAGTAGTTGCACATCAAATCTAAGCTGTCTGAAGTGTTTTACCAAAGTTATCAACATATTTTTGTTGGGCGTTCCGGAATCGACCTTATCTCAGGCTGAAAACGCGTTTTACGCATTGTGCCATAACTTTGCAGGGAAGCTTCAGAAAATGAAATTTTCACCACCCACTATAGCAGAAAGGGTCTTTCTAGCAGTTGCACATCAAATCTAAGCTGTCTGAAGTGTTTTTCGAAAGTTATCAACATCTTTATGTTTGGCGTTCCGGAACCCACCTTATCTCAAGCTGAAAACGCGTTTTCTGCATTGTGCCATAACTTTGCTGGGAAGCTTCAGAACATGAAATTTTCACGTCCCACTATAGCAGAAAGGGTCTTTCTAGTAGTTGCACATCAAATCTAAGCTGTCTGAAGTGTTTTTCGAAAGTTATCAACATTTTTATGTTGGGCGTTCGGGAATCGACCTTATCTCAGGCTAAAAACGCGTTTTACGCATTGTGCCATGACTTTGCAGGGAAGCTTCAGAAAATGAAATTTTCACCACCCACTATAGCAGAAAGGGTCTTTCTAGCAGTTGCACATCAAATCTAAGCTGTCTGAAGTGTTGTTCCAAAGTAATCAACATTTTTATGTTGGGCGTTCGGGAATCGACCTTCTCTCAGGCTAAAAACGCGTTTTACGCATTGTGCCAAGACTTTGCAGGGAAGCTTCAGAAAATGAAATTTTCACGTAGCACTATAGCAGAAAGGGTCATCCAAGTAGTTGCACATCAAATCTAAGCTGTCTGAAGTGTTTTTCGAAAGTTATCAACATTTTTATGTTTGGCGTCCCGGAACCCACCTTATCTCAAGCTGAAAACGCGTGTTCAGCATTGTGCCATAACTTTGCATGGAAGCTTCCGAACATGAAATTTTAACCTCCCACAATAGCAGGAAGGGTCTTTCTAGTAGTTGCACATCAAATCTAAGCTGTCTGATGTGTTTTACCAAAGTTATCAACATTTTTATTTTTGGCGTTCCGGAATCGACCTTATCTCAGGCTGAAAACGCGTTTTACACATTGTGCAATAACTTTGCAGGGAAGCTTCAGAACATGAAATGTTCACATCCCACTATAGCAGAAACGGTCTTTCTAGTAGTTGCACTTCAAATCTAAGCTGTCTGACGTGTTTTTCCAAAGTTATCAACATATTTTTGTTGGGCGTTCCGGAATCGACCTTATCTCAGGCTGAAAACGCTTTTTACGCATTGTGCCATAACTTTGCAGGGAAGCTTCAGAAAATGAAATTTTCACGTCCCACTATACCAGAAAGGGTCTTTCTTGTAGTTGCACATCAAATCTAAGCTGTCTGAAGTGTTTTTCGAAAGTTATCAACATCTTTATGTTTGGCGTTCCGGAACCCACCTTATCTCAAGGTGAAAAATCGTTTTCTGCATTGTGCCATAACTTTGCATGGAAGCTTCAGAACATGAAATGTTCACCTCCCACTGTAGCAGAAAGGGACTTTCTAGTAGTTGCACATCAAATCTAAGCTGTCTGAAGTGTTTTACCAAAGTTATCAACATATTTTTGTTGGGCGTTCCGGAATCGACCTTATCTCAGGCTGAAAACGCGTTTTACGCATTGTGCCATAACTTTGCAGGGAAGCTTCAGAAAATGAAATTTTCACCACCCACTATAGCAGAAAGGGTCTTTCTAGCAGTTGCACATCAAATCTAAGCTGTCTGAAGTGTTTTTCGAAAGTTATCAACATCTTTATGTTTGGCGTTCCGGAACCCACCTTATCTCAAGCTGAAAACGAGTTTTCTGCATTGTGACATATCTTCTCAGGGAAGCTTCAGAACATGAAATGTTCACCTCCCACTGTAGCAGAAAGGGACTTTCTAGTAGTTGCCAATCAAATCTAAGCTGTCTGAAGTGTTTTTAAAAAGTTATCAACATTTTTATGTTTGGCGTTCCGGAACCCACCTTATCTCAAGCTGAAAACGCGTTTTCTGCATTGTGCCATAACTTTGCTGGGAAGCTTCAGAACATGAAATTTTCACGTCCCACTATAGCAGAAAGGGTCTTTCTAGTAGTTGCACATCAAATCTAAGCTGTCTGAAGTGTTTTTCGAAAGTTATCAACATTTTTATGTTGGGCGTTCGGGAATCGACCTTATCTCAGGCTAAAAACGCGTTTTACGCATTGTGCCATGACTTTGCAGGGAAGCTTCAGAAAATGAAATTTTCACCACCCACTATAGCAGAAAGGGTCTTTCTAGCAGTTGCACATCAAATCTAAGCTGTCTGAAGTGTTGTTCCAAAGTAATCAACATTTTTATGTTGGGCGTTCGGGAATCGACCTTATCTCAGGCTAAAAACGCGTTTTACGCATTGTGCCATGACTTTGCAGGGAAGCTTCAGAAAATGAAATTTTCACGTACCACTATAGCAGAAAGGGTCATCCAAGTAGTTGCACATCAAATCTAAGCTGTCTGAAGTGTTTTTCGAAAGTTATCAACATTTTTATGTTTGGCGTCCCGGAACCCACCTTATCTCAAGCTGAAAACGCGTGTTCAGCATTGTGCCATAACTTTGCAGGGAAGCTTCAGAACATGAAATTTTCACCTCCCACTATAGCAGAAAGGGTCTTTCTAGTAGTTGCACATCAAATTGAAGCTGTCTGATGTGTTTTTCCAAAGTTATCAAGATTTTTATGTTTGGCGTTCCGGAATCGACCTTATCTCAGGCTGAAAACGCGTTTTACGCATTGTGCCATAACTTCTCAGGGAAGCTTCAGACCATGAAATTTTGACATCCCACTATAGCAGAAAGGGTCTTTCTAGTAGTTGCACATCACATCTAAGCTGTCTGAAGTGTTTTTCCAAAGTCATCAACATTTTTACGTTAGGCGTTCCGGAATCAACCTTATCTCAGGCTGAAAACGCGTTTCATGCATTGTGCCATAACTTTGCAGGAAAGCTTCAAAACATGAAAATTTCAATTCCCACTAAAGCAGAAAGGGTCTATCTTCTACCTGCACATCATATCTAAGCTGTCTGAAGTGTTTTCCAGTAGTTGCACGTCAAATCTAAGCTGTCTGAAGTGTTTTTCCAAAGTTATCAACATTTTTATGTTTGGCGTCCCGGAATCGACCTTATCTCAGGCTGAAAACGCGATTCACGCATTCTGCATTAACTTTGCAGGGAATCTTCAGAACATGAAATTTTCATATCCCACTATTGCAGAAAGGGTCTTTCTAGTAGTTGCACATCAAATCTAAGCTGTCTGACGTGTTTTTCGAAAGTTTTCAACATTTTTATATTTGGCGTTCCTGAATCGACCTTATCTCAGGCTGAATACGCGTTTTCTGCATTGTGCCATAACTTTGCAGGGAAGCTTCAGAACAAGAAATTTTCAACTCCCACTACAGCAGAAAGGGTCTTTCTAGTAGTTGCACGTCAAATCTAAGCTGTCTGAAGTGTTTTTCCAAAGTTATCAACATTTCAATGTTTGGCGTTCCTGAATCGACATTATCTTTGGCTGAAAACGCGTTTTCTGCATTCTGCCATAACATTGCAGGGAATCTTCAGAACATGAAATTTTCACCTCCCACTATAGCAGAAAGGGTCTTTCTAGTAGTTGCACATCAAACCTAAGCTGTTTGAAGTGTTTTTCCAAAGTTATCAACATTTTTATGTTTGGCGTTCCGGAATCAACCTTATCTCAGGCTAAAAACGCGTTTTACGCATTGTCCCATAACTTTGCAGGAAAGCTTCAGAACATGAAATTTTCAATTCCCTATGAAGCAGAAAGGGTCTTTCTCCTACTTGCACATCAATTCTAAGCTGTCTGAAGTGTTTTTCGAAAGTTTTCAACATTTTTATATTTGGCGTTCCTGAATCGACCTTATCTCAGGCTGAAAACGCGTTTTCTGCATTGTGCGATAACTTTGCAGGGAAGCTTCACAACATGAAATTTTAACCACCCACTGTAGCAGAAAGGCTCTTTCTAGTAGTTGCACATCAAATCTAAGCTGTCTGAAATGTTTTTTCCAAAGTCATCAACATTTTTATGTTTGGCGTTCCGGAACCCACCTTATCTCAGGCTGAAAACGCGTTTTCTGCATTGTGCCATAACTTTGCAGGAAAGCTTCAGAACATGACATTTTAACCACCCACTGTAGCAGAAATGGTCTTTCTAGTAGTTACACATCAAATCTAAGCTGTCTGAAGTGTTTTTCCAAAGTTATCAACATTTTTATGTTTGGCTTTCCGGAACCCACCTTATCTCAGGCTGAAAACGCGTTTTCTGCATTGTGACATAACTTTGCAGGGAACCTTCAGAACATGAAATTTTCATATCCCACTATTCCAGAAAGGGTCTTTCTAGTAGTTGCACATCACATCTAAGCTGTCTGAAGTGTTTTTCCAAAGTTATCAACATTTTTATGTTTGGCGTTCCGGAACCCACCTTGTCTCAGGCTGAAAACGCGTTTTCTGCCTTGTGCCATAACTTTGCAGGGAAGCTTCAGAACATTACATTTTCACATCCCACTATAGCAGAACGGGTCGCTCTAGTAGTTGCACATGAAATCTAAGCTGTTTGAAGTGTTTTTCCAAAGTTATAAAAATTTTTATGTTTGGCGTTCCGGAATCGACCTTATCTCAGGCTGAAAACGCGATTCACGCATTCTGCCATAACTTTGCAGGGAATCTTCAGAACAAGAAATTTTCATATCCCACTATTGCAGAAAGGGTCTTTCTAGTAGTTGCACATCAAATCTAAGCTGTCTGATGTGTTTTTCCAAAGTTCTCAACATTTTTATGTTTGGCGTTCTGTAATCAACCTCATCTCAGGCTGAAAACGCATTTTACGCAATGTGCCATGACTTTGCAGGGAAGCTTCAGAACATGAAATTTTAACCTCCCACTATAGCAGAAAGGGTCTTTCTAGTAGTTGCACATCAAATCTAAGCTGTCGAAAGTGTTTTTCCAAAGTCATCAACATTTTTATGTTTGGCGTTTCGGGATCGACCTTATCTCCGGCTGAAAACGCGTTTTCTGCATTGTGCCATAACTTTGCAGGGAAGCTTCAGAACATGAAAATTTCACCTCCCACTAAAGCAGAAAAGGTCATTCTAGTAGTTGCACATCATATCTAAGCTGTCTGAAGTGTTTTTCCAAAGTCATCAACATTTTTACGTTAGGCGTTTCGGAACCCACCTTATCTCAGGCTGAAAACGCGTTTTACGTATTGTGCCATAACTTTGCAGGGAAGCTTCAGAACAGCGAATTTTCAACTCCCACTGTAGCAGAAAGGGTCTTTCTAGTAGTTGCACATCAAATCTAAGCTGTCTGAAGTGTTTTTCCAGTATTATCAACATTTTTATGTTTGGCGTTCCGGAATCAACCTTATCTCAGGCTCTAAACGCTTTTTTTGCATTGTGCCATAACTTTGGAGGGAAGCTTCAGAACTTGAAATTTTAACCTCCCACTGTAGCAGAAAGGGTCTTTCTAGGAGTTGCACATCAAATCTAAGCTGTCTGTAGTGTTTTTCGAAAGATATCAACATTTTTATGTTTGGCGTTCCGGATCGCACCTTATTGAAAACGCCTTTTCTGCATTGTGCCATAACTTTGCCGGGAAGCTTCAGAACATGAAATTTTCACCTCCCACGATAGCAGAAAGGGTCTTTCTAGTAGTTGCACATCAAATCTAAGCTGTCTGAAGTGTTTTTCAAAAGTTTTCAACATTATTATATTTGGCGTTCCGGAATCGACCTTTTCTCAGGCTGAAAATGCGTTTTCTGCATTGTGCCATAACTTTGAAGGAAAGCTTCAGAACATGAAAGTTTCACCTCCCACTATAGCAGAAAGGGTCTTTCTAGTAGTTGCACATCAAATCTAAGCTGTCTGAATAGTTTTTCCAAAGTTATCAACATTTTTATGTTTGGCATTCCGGAATCGACCTTATCTCAGGCTGAAAACGAATTTTCGGAATTGTGCCATATCTTTGCCGGGAAGCTTCGGAACATGAAATTTTTACATCCCACTATAGCAGAAAGGGTCTTTCTAGTAGTTGCACATCAAATCTAAGCTGTCTGAAGTGTTTTTCCAGTATTATCAACATTTTTATGTTTGGCGTTCCGGAATCAACCTTATCTCAGGCTCTAAACGCTTTTTTTGCATTGTGCCATAACTTTTGAGGGAAGCTTCAGAACTTGAAATTTTAACCTCCCACTGTAGCAGAAAGGGTCATTCTAGTAGTTGCACATCAAATCTAAGCTGTCTGTAGTGTTTTTCGAAAGATATCAACATTTTTATGTTCGGCGTTCCGGAACCCACCTTATCTCAGGCTGAAAACGCGTTTTCTGCATTGTCCCACAACTTTGCAGGGAAGCTTCAGAACATGAAATTTTCACCCCCCACTATAGCAGAAAGGGTCTTTCGAGTAGTTGCACATCAAATCTAAGCTGTCTCAAGTGTTTCTCCAAAGTCATCAACATTTTTACGTTTGGCGTTCTGGAACCCGACTTATGTCAGGCAGAAAACGCGTTTTCTGCATTGTGCCATAACGTTGCAGGGAAGCTTCAGAACATGAAATTTGCACCTCCCACGATAGCAGAAAGGGTCTTTCTAGTAGTTGCACATCAAATCTAAGGTGTATGAAATGTTTTTCCAAAGTTATCATATTTTTATGTTTGGCGTTCTGGAATTGACCTTGTCTCTTGCTGAAAACGCGTTTTCTGCATTGTGCCATATCTTTGCAGGGAAGCTTCAGAACATGAAATTTTCACCTCCCATTATAGCAGAAATGTTCTTTCTAGTAGTTGCACATCAAATCTCAGCTGTCTGAAGTGTTTTTCGAAACTTATCAACAATTTTAAGTTTGGCATTCCGGAATCAACCTTATCTCAGGCTGAAAACGCGTTTTCTGCATTGTGCCATGACTTTGCAGGGAAGCTTCAGAACATGAAATTTTCACCTCCCATTATAGCAGAAAGGGTCTTTCTCATACTTGCACATCAAATCTAAGCTGTCTGAAGTGTTTTTTGAAAGTTTTCAACATTTTTATGTTTGGCGTTCCTGAATCGACCTTATCTCAGGCTGTAAACGCGTTTTCTGCATTGTGCCATAACTTTGGAGGGAAGCTTCAGAACATGAAATTTTAACCTGCCACTATAGCAGAAAGGGTTCTTCTAGTCGTTGCACATCAAATCTAACCTCTCTGAAGTGTTTTTCCAAAGTCATCAACATTCTTATGTTTGGCGTTCCGGAATCAACCTTATCTCAGGCTGAAAACGCGTTTTCTGCATTGTGCCATCACTGTGCAAGAATGCTGCAGAATATGAAATTTTCACCTCTCACTATAACAGACAGGGTCTTTCTCGTAGTTGCACATCAAATCTAAGCTGTCTGAAGTGTTTTTCCAAAGTCATCAACATTTTTATGTTTGGCGTTCCGGAACCCACCTTATCTCAGGCTGAAAACGCGTTTTACGTATTGTGCCATAACTTCTCAGGGAAGCTTCAGACCATGAAATTTTGACATCCCACTATAGCAGAAAGGGTCTCTCTAGTAGTTGCACACAAATCTAAGCTGTCTGAAGTGTTTTTCGAAAGTTATCAACATTTTTATGTTTGGCTTTCTGGAACCCACCTTATCTCAAGCTGAAAACGCCTTTTCTGCATTGTGCCATAACTTTGCATGGAAGTTTCAGAACATGAAATGTTCACCTCCCACTATAGCAGAAAGGGTCTTTCTGGTAGTTGCTCATCAAATCTAAGCAGTCTGAAGTGTTTTTCTAAAGTTATCAACATTTTTACGTTTGGCGTTCCGGAACCCACCTTATCTCAGGCTGAACACGCGTTTTCTGCATTGTGCCATAACTTTGGAGGGAAGCTTCAGGACATGAAATTTTCACTTCCCACTATAGCAGAAAGGGTCTTTCTAGTAGTTGCACATCAAATCTAAGCTGTCTGAAGTGTTTTTCCAAAGTTATCAATATTTTTATGTTTGGCGTTCCGGAATCGACCTTATCTCAGGCTGAAAACGCATTTTCTGCATTGTGCCATAACTTTGCAGGGAGACTTCAGAACATGACATTTTCTCCTCCCACTATTGCAGAAAGGGTCTTTCTAGTAGTTGCACATCAAATCTAAGCTGTCTGAAGTGTTTTTCCATAGTTATCAACACTTTTATGTTTGGCGTTCTGGAACCCACCTTATCTCAGGCTGAAAACGCGTTTTCTGCATTGTGCCATAACTTTGCAGGGAAGCTTCAGAACATGAAATTTTCTCCTCCCCCTATAGCAGACAGGGTCTTTCTAGTAGTTGCACATCAAATCTAAGCTGTCTGATGAGTTTTTCCAAGGTTATCAACATTCTTATGTTTGGCGTTCCGGAATTGACCTTATCTCACGCTGAAAACGCGTTTTCTGCATTGTGCCATAACTTTGAAGGGAAGCTTTAGAACATGATATTTTCACTTCCCACTATAGCAGAAACGGTCTTTCTCGTAGTTGCACAACAAATCTAAGCTGTCTGAAGTGTTTTTCGAAAGTTTTCAACATTTTTATGTTTGGTGTTCATGAATCGACCTTATCTCAGGCCCAAAACGCGTTTTCTGCATTGTGCCATAACTTTGGAGGGAAGGTTCAGAACATGAAATTTTCACCTCACACTATAGCAGATAGGGTCTTTCTAGTAGTTGCACATCAAATCTAAGCTGTCTGAAATGTTTTTCCAAAGTTATCAACATTTTTATGTTTGGCTTTCCGGATCCCACCTTATCTCAGTCTGAAAACGCGTGTTCTGCATTGTGCCATAACTTTGCAGGGAAGCTTCAGAAAATGAAATTTTCACCTCACACTATAGCAGAAAGGGTCTTTCTAGTAGTTGCACATCAAATCTAAGCTGTCTGAAGTGTTTTTCCAAAGTTATCAACATTTTTATGTTTGGCGTTGCGGAATCGACCTTATCTCAGGCTGAAAACGCGTTTTACGCATTGTGCCATAACTTTGCAGGGAAGCTTCAGAAAATGAAATTTTCACCTCCCACTATAGCAGAAAGGGTCTTTCTTGTAGTTGCACATCAAAACTTAGCTGTCTGAAGTGTTTTTCGATAGTTATCAACATTTTTATGTTTGGCGTTCCGGAATCGACCTTATCTCAGGATGAAAAATCGTTTTCTGCATTGTGCCATAACTTTGCAGGGAAGCTTCCGAACATGAAATTTTAACCTCCCACGAAAGCAGAAAGGGTCTTTCTAGTAGTTGCACATCAAATCTAAGCTGTCTGATGTGTTTTTCCAAAGTTATCAACATTTTTATGTTTGTCGTTCCGGAATCGACCTTATCCCAGGCTGAAAACGCGTTTTCTGCATTGTGCCATAACTTTGCAGGGAAGCTTCAGGACATGAAATTTTCACATCCCACTATAGCAGAAAGGGTCTTTCTCGTAGTTTCACACCAAATCTAAGCTGTCTGAAGTGTGTTTCCAAAGTTATCAACATTTTTTTGTTTGGCAATCCGGAATCGACCTTATCTCAGGCCCAAAACGCGTTTTCTGTATTGTGCCATAACTTCTCAGGGAAGCTTCAGAACAAGAAATGTTCTAGTCCCACTATTGCAGAAACGGTCTTTCTAGTAGTTGCACATCAACTCTAAGCTGTCTGAAATGTTTTTCCAAAGTTATCAACATTTTTACGTTTGGCGTTCCGGAACCCACCTTATCTCAGGCTGAACACGCGTTTTTTGCATTGTGCCATAACTTTGCAGGGAAGCTTCAGAACATGAAATTTTCTCCTCCCACTATAGCAGAAAGGGTCTTTCTAGTAGTTGCACATCAAATCTAAGCTGTCTGATGAGTTTTTCCAAAGTTATCAACATTCTCATGTTTGGCGTTCCGGAATTGACCTTATCTCAGGCTGAAAACGCGTTTTCTGCATTGTGCCATAACTTTGCAGGGAAGCTTTAGAACATGATATTTTCACTTCCCACTATAGCAGAAACGGTCTTTCTCGTAGTTGCACATCAAATCTAAGCTGTCTGAAGTGTTTTTCGAAAGTTATCAACATTTTTATGTTTGGCGTCCCGGAACCCACCTTATCTCAAGCTGAAAACGCGTGTTCAGCATTGTGCCATAACTTTGCAGGGAAGCTTCAGAACATTAAATTTTCACCTCCCACTATAGCAGAAAGGGTCTTTCTAGTAGTTGCACATCAAATCTAAGCTGTCTGATATGTTTTTCCAAAGTTATCAACATTTTTATGTTTGGCGTTCCGGAATCGACCTTATCTCAGGCTGAAAACGCGTTTTACGCATTGTGCCATAACTTCTCAGGGAAGCTTCAGACCATGAAATTTTGACATCCCACTATAGCAGAAAGGGTCTCTCTAGTAGTTGCACACAAATCTAAGCTGTCTGAAGTGTTTTTCGAAAGTTATCAACATTTTTATATTTGGCGTTCTGGAACCCACCTTATCTCAAGCTGAAAACGCCTTTTCTGCATTGTGCCATAACTTTGCATGGAAGTTTCAGAACATGAAATGTTCACCTCCCACTATAGCAGAAAGGGTCTTTCTAGTAGTTGCACATCAAATCTAAGCTGTCTGAACTGTTTTTCCAAAGTTATCAAGAATTTTATGTTTGGCGTTCTGGAATCGACCTTATCTCAGGCTGAAAACGCATTTTCTGCATTGTGCCATAACTTTGCAGGGAGACTTCAGAACATGACATTTTCTCCTCCCACTATAGCAGAAAGGGTCTTTCTAGTAGTTGCACATCAAATCTAAGCTGTCTGAAGTGTTTTTCCATAGTTATCAACACTTTTATGTTTGGCGTTCTGGAACCCACCTTATCTCAGGCTGAAAACGCGTTTTCTGCATTGTGCCATAACTTTGCAGGGAAGCTTCAGAACATTAAATTTTCTCCTCCCCCTACAGCAGAAAGGGTCTTTCTAGTAGTTGCACATCAAATCTAAGCTGTCTGATGAGTTTTTCCAAAGTTATCAACATTCTTATGTTTGGCGTTCCGGAATTGACCTTATCTCAGGCTGAAAACGCATTTTCTGCATTGTGCCATAACTTTGCAGGGAAGCTTTAGAACATGATATTTTCACTTCCCACTATAGCAGAAACGGTCTTTCTCGTAGTTGCACAACAAATCTAAGCTGTCTGAAGTGTTTTTCGAAAGTTTTCAACATTTTTATGTTTGGCTTTCCGGAACCCACCTTATCTCAGGCTGAAAACGCGTGTTCTGCATTGTGCCATAACTTTGCAGGGAAGCTTCAGAAAATGAAATTTTCACCTCACACTATAGCAGAAAGGGTCTTTCTAGTAGTTGCACAACAAATCTAAGCTGTCTGAAGTGTTTTTCAAAAGTTATCACCATTTTTATGTTTGGCGTTCCGGAATCGACCTTATCTCAGGCCCAAAACGCGTTTTCTGTATAGTGCCATAACTTCTCAGGGAAGCTTCAGAACAAGAAATGTTCTAGTCCCACTATTGCAGAAACGGTCATTCTAGTAGTTGCACATCAACTCTAAGCTGTCTGAAATGTTTTTCCAAAGTTATCAACATTTTTTTGTTTGGCGTTCCGGAATCGACCTTATCTCAGGCCCAAAACGCGTTTTCTGTATTGTGCCATAACTTCTCAGGGAAGCTTCAGAACAAGAAATGTTCTAGTCCCACTATTGCAGAAACGGTCTTTCTAGTAGTTGCACATCAACTCTAAGCTGTCTGAAATGTTTTTCCAAAGTTATCAACATTTTTACGTTTGGCGTTCCGGAACCCACCTTATCTCAGGCTGAACACGCGTTTTTTGCATTGTGCCATAACTTTGCAGGGAAGCTTCAGAACATGAAATTTTCTCCTCCCACTATAGCAGAAAGGGTCTTTCTAGTAGTTGCTCATCAAATCTAAGCTGTCTGATGAGTTTTTCCAAAGTTATCAACATTCTTATGTTTGGCGTTCCGGAATTGACCTTATCTCAGGCTGAAAACGCGTTTTCTGCATTGTGCCATAACTTTGCAGGGAAGCTTTAGAACATGATATTTTCACTACCCACTATAGCAGAAACGGTCTTTCTCGTAGTTGCACAACAAATCTAAGCTGTCTGAAGTGTTTTTCGAAAGTTTTCAACATTTTTATGTTTGGTGTTCCTGAATCGACCTTATCTCAGGCTGGAAACGCGTGTTCTGCATTGTGCCATAACTTTGCAGGGAAGCTTCAGAAAATGAAATTTTCACCTCCCACTATAGCAGAAAGGGTCTTTCTAGTAGTTTCACATCAAATCTAAGCTGTCTGAAGTGTTTTTCCAAAGTTATCAACATTTTTATGTTTGGCGTTGCGGAATCGACCTTATCTCAGGATGAAAAATCGTTTTCTGCATTGTCCCATAACTTTGCAGCGAAGCTTCAGAACCTGAAATTTTGACCTCCCAATATAGCAGAAAGGGTCTTTCTAGTAGTTGCACATCAAATCTAAGCTGTCTGAAGTGTTTTTCCAAAGTTATCAACATTTTTATGTTTGGCGTTGCGGAATCGACCTTATCTCAGGCTGAAAACGCGTTTTACGCATGGTGCCATAACTTTGCAGGGAAGCTTCAGGACATGAAATTTTCACCTCCCACTATAGCAGAAAGGGTCTTTCTAGTAGTTTCACATCAAATCTAAGCTGTCTGAAGTGTGTTTCCAAAGTTATCAACATTTTTTTGTTTGGCGTTCCGGAATCGACCTTATCTCAGGCCCAAAACGCGTTTTCTGTGTTGTGCCATAACTTCTCAGGGAAGCTTCAGAACAAGAAATGTTCTAGTCCCACTATTGCAGAAACGGTCTTTCTAGTAGTTGCACATCAACTCTAAGCTGTCTGAAATGTTTTTCCAAAGTTATCAACATTTTTACGTTTGGCGTACCGGAATCGACCTAATCTCAGGCTGAAAACGCGTTTTACGCATGGTGCCATAACTTTGCAGGGAAGCTTCAGAAAATGAAATTTTCACCTCCCACTATAGCAGAAAGGGTCTTTCTAGTAGTTGCACATCAAAACTAAGCTGTCTGAAGTGTTTTTCGATAGTTATCAACATTTTTATGTTTGGCGTTCCGGAATCGACCTTATCTCAGGATGAAAAATCGTTTTCTGCATTGTGCCATAACTTTGCAGGGAAGCTTCAGAACATGAAATGTTCACATCCCACTATAGCAGAAAGGGTCTTTTTATTAGTTGCACAACAAATTTAAGCTGTCTGAAGTGTTTTTCCAAAGTTATGAAAATTTTTATGTTTGGCGTTCCGGAATCAACCTTATCTCAGGCTGAAATCGCGTTTTACGCATTGTGCCATAACTTTGCAGGGAAGCTTCAGAACATGACATTTTAACCTCCCACTATAGCAGAAAGGGTCTTTCTAGTAGATGCACATGAAATCTAAGCTGTCTGAAGTGTTTTTCCAAAGTTATCAACATTTTTATGTTTGGCGTTCCAGAATCGACCTTATCTCAGGCTGAAAACGCGTTTTACGCATTGTGCCATAACTTTGCAGGGAAGCATCAGAAAATGAAATTTTCACCTCCCACTATAGCAGAAAGGGTCTTTCTAGTAGTTGCACATCAAATCTAAGCTGTCTGAAGTGTTGTTCCAAAGTAATCAACATTTTTATGTTGGGCGTTCGGGAATCGACCTTATCTCCGGCTGAAAACGCATTTTACGCATTGTGCAATAACTTTGCAGGGAAGCTTCAGAAAATGAAATTTTCCCGTCCCACTATTCCAGAAAGGGTCTTTCTTGTAGTTGCACATCAAATCTAAGCTGTCTGAAGTGTTTTTAAAAAGTTATCAACATTTTTAAGTTTGGCGTTCCGGATCCCACCTTATCTCAAGCTGAAAACGCGGTTTCTGCATTGTGCCAAAACTTTGCTGGGAAGCTTCAGAACATGAAATTTTCACGACACACTATAGCAGAAAGGGTCTTTCTAGTAGTTGCACATCAAATATAAGCTGTCTGAAGTGTTTTTCGAAAGTTATCAACATTTTTATGTTTGGCGTTCCGGAACACACCTTATCTCAAGCTGAAAACGCGTTTTCTGCATTGTGGCATAACTTCTCAGGGAAGCTTCAGAACATGAAATGTTCACCTCCCACTATAGCAGAAAGGGTCTTTCTAGTAGTTGCACATCAAATCTGAGCTGTCTGAAGTGTTTTTCCAAAGTTATCAACATTTTTATGTTTGGCATTCCAGAATCGACCTTATCTCAGGCTGAAAACGCGTTTTACGCATTGTGCAATAACTTTGCAGGGAAGCATCAGAAAATGAAATTTTCACGTCCCACTATAGTAGAAAGGGTCTTCCTAATAGTTGCACATCAAATCTAAGCTGTCTGAAGTGTTTTTCGAAAGTTATCAACATTTTTATGTTTGGCGTCCCGGAACCCACCTTATCTCAAGCTGAAAACGCGTGTTCAGCATTGTGCCATAACTTTGCAGGGAAGCTTCAGAACATGAAATTTTCACCTCCCACTATAGCAGAAAGGGTCTTTCTAGTAGTTGCACATCAAATCTAAGCTGTCTGATGTGTTTTTCCAAAGTTATCAACATTTTTATGTTTGGCGTTCCGGAATCGACCTTATCTCAGGCTGAAAACGCGTTTTACGCATTGTGCCATAACTTTTCTGGGAACCTTTAGAACATGAAATTTTCACCTCCCACTATAGCAGAAAGGGTCTTTCTAGTAGTTGCACATCAGATCTAAGCTGTCTGAAGTGTTGTTCCAAAGTTATCAACATTTTTACGTTTGGCGTTCCGGAACCCACCTTATCTCAGGCTGAAAACGCTTTTTCTGCATTGTGCCATAACTTCTCAGGGAAGCTTCAGAACATGAAATGTTCACCTCCCACTATAGCAGAAAGGGTCTTTCTAGTAGTTGCATATCAAATCTAAGCTGTCTGAAGTGTTTTTCCAAAGTTATCAACATTTTTATGTTTGGCGTTCCGGAATCGACCTTATCTCAGGCTGAAAACTCGTTTTACGCATTGTGCCATAACTTTGCAGGGAAGCTTCAGAAAATGAAATTTTCACCTCCCACTATAGCAGAAAGGGTCTTTCCAGTAGTTGCACATCAAATCTAAGCTGTCTGAAGTGTTTTTCCAAACTTATCAACATTTTTATGTTTGGCGTTCCTGAACCCACCTTATCTCAGGCTGAAAACAGGTTTTCTGCATTGTGCCATAACTTTGCAGGGAAGCTTCAGAACATGAAATTTTCACGTCCCACTATAGCAGAAAGGGTCTTTCTAGTAGTTGCACATCAAATCTAAGCTGTCTGAAGTGTTTTTCCAAAGTTATCAACATTTTTATGTTTGGCGTTCCGGAACCCACCTTATCTCAGGCTGAAAACAGGTTTTCTGCATTGTGCCATAACTTTGCAGGGAAGCTTCAGAACAAGAAATTTTCACGTCCCACTATAGCAGAAAGGGTCTTTCTAGTAGTTGCACATCAAATCTAAGCTGTCTGAAGTGTTTTTCGAATGTTATCAACATTTTTATGTTTGGCGTTCCAGAATCGACCTTATCTCAGGCTGAAAACGCTTTTTCTGCATTGTGCCATAACTTCTTAGGGAAGCTTCAGAACATGAAATGTTCACCTCCCACTATAGCAGAAAGGGTCTTTCTAGTAGATGCACATGAAATCTAAGCTGTCTGAAGTGTTTTTACAAAGTTATCAACATTTTTATTTTTGGTGTTCCAGAATCGACCTTATCTCAGGCTGAAAACGCGTTTCACGCATTGTGCCATAACTTTGCAGGGAAGCATCAGAAAATGAAATTTTCACCTCCCACTATAGCAGAAAGGGTCTTTCTAGTAGTTGCACATCAAATCTAAGCTGTCTGAAGTGTTGTTCCAAAGTAATCAACATTTTTATGTTGGGCGTTCGGGAATCGACCTTATCTCCGGCTGAAAACGCGTTTTACGCATTGTGCCATAACTTTGCAGGGAAGCTTCAGAAAATGAAATTTTCACGTCCCACTATTCCAGAAAGGGTCTTTCTTGTAGTTGCACATCAAATCTAAGCTGTCTGAAGTGTTTTTAAAAAGTTATCAACATTTTTTTGTTTGGCGTTCCGGATCCCACCTTATCTCAAGCTGAAAACGAGTTTTCTGCATTGTGGCATAACTTCTCAGGGAAGCTTCAGAACATGAAATGTTCACCTCCCACTATAGCAGAAAGGGTCTTTCTAGTAGTTGCACATCAAATCTGAGCTGTCTGAAGTGTTTTTCCAAAGTTATCAACATTTTTATGTTTGGCGTTCCAGAATCGACCTTATCTCAGGCTGAAAACGCGTTTTACGCATTGTGCAATAACTTTGCAGGCAAGCATCAGAAAATGAAATTTTCACGTCCCACTATAGTAGAAAGGGTCTTCCTAGTAGTTGCACATCAAATCTAAGCTCTCTGAAGTGTTTTTCGAAAGTTATCAACATTTTTATGTTTGGCGTCCCGGAACCCACCTTATCTCAAGCTGAAAACGCGTGTTCAGCATTGTGCCATAACTTTGCAGGGAAGCTTCAGAACATGAAATTTTCACCTCCCACTATAGCAGAAAGGGTCTTTCTAGTAGTTGCACATCAAATCTAAGCTGTCTGATGTGTTTTTCCAAAGTTATCAACATTTTTATGTTTGGCGTTCCGGAATCAACCTTATCTCAGGCTGAAAAAGCGTTTTCTGCATTGTGCCATAACTTTGCAGGGAAGCTTCAGAACATGACATTTTCACATCCCACTATACCAGAAAGGGTCTTTCTAGTAGTTGCACATCAAATCTGAGCTGTCTGAAGTGTTTTTCCAAAGTTATCAACATTTTTATGTTTGGCGTTCCAGAATCGACCTTATCTCCGGCTGAAAACGCGTTTTACGCATTGTGCCATAACTTTGCAGGGAAGCTTCAGAAAATGAAATTTTCACCTCCCACTATTCCAGAAAGGGTCTTTCTTGTAGTTGCTCATCAAATCTAAGCTGTCTGAAGTGTTTTTCGAAAGTTATCAACATTTTTATGTTTGGCGTTCCGGAACCCACCTGATCTCAACCTGAAAACGCGTTTTCTGCATTGTGGCATAACTTCTCAGGGAAGCTTCAGAACATGAAATGTTCACCTCCCACTATAGCAGAAAGGGTCTTTCTAGTAGTTGCACATCAAATCTGAGCTGTCTGAAGGGTTTTTCCAAAGTTATCAACATTTTTATGTTTGGCGTCCCGGAACCCACCTTATCTCAAGTTGAAAACGCGTGTTCAGCATTGTGCCATAACTTTGCAGGGAAGCTTCAGAACATGAAATTTTCACCTCCCACTATAGCAGAAATGGTCTTTCTAGTAGTTGCACATCAAATCTAAGCTGTCTGAAGTGTTTTTCCAAAGTTATCAACATTTTTATGTTTGGCGTTCCGGAATCGACCTTATCTCAGGCTGAAAACGCGTTTTACGCATTGTGCCATAACTTTTCTGGGAACCTTTAGAACATGAAATTTTCACCTCCCACTATAGCAGAAAGGGTCTTTCTAGTAGTTGCACATCAAATCTAAGCTGTCTGAAGTGTTGTTCCAAAGTTATCAACATTTTTACGTTTGGCGTTTCGGAAACCACCTTATCTCAGGCTGATAATGCGTTTTTTGCATTGTGCCATAACTTCTTAGGGAAGCTTGAGAACATGAAATGTTCACCTCCCACTATAGCAGAAATGGTCATTCTAGCAGTTGCACATCAAATCTAAGCTGTCTGAAGTGTTCTTCCAAAGTTAGAAACATTTTTACGCTTGCCGTTCCGGAACCCACCTTATCTCAGGTTGAAAACGCGTTTTCTGCATTGTGCCATAACTTCTCTGGGAAGCTTCAGAACATGAAATTTTGACCTCCCACTATAGCAGAAAGGGTCTTTCTAGTAGTTGCACATCAAATCTAAGCTGTCTGATGTGTTTTTCCAAAGTTATCAACATTTTTATGTTTGGCGTTCCGGAATAGACCTTATCTTAGGCTGAAAACGCGTTTTACGCATTGTGCAATAACTTTGCAGGGAAGCTTCAGAACATGAAATGTTCACCTCCCACTATAGCAGAAAGGGTCTTTCTAGTAGTTGCATATCAAATCTAAGCTGTCTGAAGTGTTTTTCCAAAGTTATCAACATTTTTATGTTTGGCGTTCCTGAACCCACCTTATCTCAGGCTGAAAACAGGTTTTCTGCATTGTGCCATAACTTTGCAGGGAAGCTTCAGAACATGAAATTTTCACGTCCCACTATAGCAGAAAGGGTCTTTCTAGTAGTTGCACATCAAATCTAAGCTGTCTGAAGTGTTTTTCGAATGTTATCAACATTTTTATGTTTGGCGTTCCAGAATCGACCTTATCTCAGGCTGAAAACGGGTTGTCTGCATTGTGCCATAACTTTGCATGGAAGCTTCCGAACATGAAATTTTAACCTCCCACTATAGCAGAAAGGGTCTTTCTAGTAGTTGCACATCAAATCTAAGCTGTCTGATGTGTTTTATCAAAGTTATCAACATTTTTATGCTTGGCGTTCCGGAACCCACCTTATCTCAAGCTGAAAACGCGTTTTCTGCATTGTGGCATAACTTCTCAGGGAAGCTTCAGAACATGAAATGTTCACCTCCCACTATAGCAGAAAGGGTCTTTCTAGTAGTTGCACATCAAATCTGAGCTGTCTGAAGTGTTTTTCCAAAGTTATCAACATTTTTATGTTTGGCGTTCCAGAATCGACCTTGTCTCAGGCTGAAAACGCGTTTTACGCATTGTGCAATAACTTTGCAGGGAAGCATCAGAAAATGAAATTTTCACGTCCCACTATAGTAGAAAGGGTCTTCCTAGTAGTTGCACATCAAATCTAAGCTGTCTGAAGTGTTTTTCGAAAGTTATCAACATTTTTATGTTTGGCGTCCCGGAACCCACCTTATCTCAGGCTGAAAACGCGTTTTACGCATTGTGCCATAACTTTTCTGGGAACCTTTAGAACATGAAATTTTCACCTCCCACTATAGCAGAAAGGGTCTTTCTAGTAGTTGCACATCAAATCTAAGCTGTCTGAAGTGTTGTTCCAAAGTTATCAACATTTTTACGTTTGGCGTTTCGGAAACCACCTTATCTCAGGCTGATAATGCGTTTTTTGCATTGTGCCATAACTTCTTAGGGAAGCTTGAGAACATGAAATGTTCACCTCCCACTATAGCAGAAATGGTCATTCTAGCAGTTGCACATCAAATCTAAGCTGTCTGAGGTGTTCTTCCAAAGTTAGAAACATTTTTACGCTTGCCGTTCCGGAACCCACCTTATCTCAGGTTGAAAACGCGTTTTCTGCATTGTGCCATAACTTTGCAGGGAAGCTTCAGAACATGAAATTTTCACGTCCCACTATAGCAGAAAGGGTCTTTCTAGTAGTTGCACATCAAATCTAAGCTGTCTGAAGTGTTTTTCGAATGTTATCAACATTTTTATGTTTGGCGTTCCAGAATCGACCTTATCTCAGGCTGAAAACGGGTTGTCTGCATTGTGCCATAACTTTGCATGGAAGCTTCCGAACATGAAATTTTCACGTCCCACTATAGCAGAAAGGGTCTTTCTAGTAGTTGCACATCAAATCTAAGCTGTCTGAAGTGTTTTTCGAATGTCATCAACATTTTTATGTTTGGCGTTCCAGAATCGACCTTATCTCAGGCTGAAAACAGGTTGTCTGCATTGTGCCATAACTTTGCATGGAAGCTTCCGAACATGAAATTTTAACCTCCCACTATAGCAGAAAGGGTCTTTCTAGTAGTTGCACATCAAATCTAAGCTGTCTGATGTGTTTTACCAAAGTTATCAACATTTTTATGTTTGGCGTTCCGGAATCGACCTTATCTTAGTCTGTAAACGCGTTTTACACATTGTGCAATAACTTTGCAGGGAAGCTTCAGAACATGAAATGTTCACATCCCACTATAGCAGAAACGGTCTTTCTAGTAGTTGCACATCAAATCTAAGCTGTCTGAAGTGTTTTTCGAAAGTTATCAACATTTTTATGTTTGGCGTTCCGGAATCGACCTTATCTCAGGCTGAAAACGCGTTTTACGCATTGTGCCATAACTTTGCGGGGAAGCTTCAGAACATGAAATGTTCACCTCCCACTATAGCAGAAAGGGTCTTTCTCGTAGTTGCACATCAAATGTAAGCTGTCTGAAGTGTTTTTCCAAAGTTATGAACATTTTTATGTTTTGCGTTCCGGAATCAACCTTATCTCAGGCTGAAAAAGCGTTTTCTGCATTATGCCATAACTTTGCAGGGAAGCTTCAGAACATGAAATTTTCACCTCCCACTATACCAGAAAGGGTCTTTCTAGTAGTTGCACATCAAATCTAAGCTGTCTGAACTGTTTTTCCAAAGTTATCCACATATTTTTGTTGGGCGTTCCGGAATCGACCTTATCTCAGGCTGAAAACGCGTTTTACGCATTGTGCCATAACTTTGCAGGGAAGCTTCAGAAAATGAAATTTTCACGTCGCACTATTCCAGAAAGGGTCTTTCTTGTAGTTGCACATCAAATCTAAGCTGTCTGAAGTGTTTTTCCAAAATTATCAACATTTTTATGTTTGGCGTTCCGGAACCCACCTTATCTCAAGCTGAAAACGCGTTTTCTGCATTGTGCCATAACTTTGCTGGGAAGCTTCAGAACATGAAATTTTCACGTCCCACTATAGCAGAAAGGGTCTTCCTAATAGTTGCACATCAGATCTAAGCTGTCTGAAGTGTTGTTCCAAAGTTATCAACATTTTTACGTTTGGCGTTTCGGAAACCACCTTATCTCAGGCTGATAATGCGTTTTTTGCATTGTGCCATAACTTCTTAGGGAAGCTTGAGAACATGAAATGTTCACCTCCCACTATAGCAGAAATGGTCATTCTAGCAGTTGCACATCAAATCTAAGCTGTCTGAAGTGTTCTTCCAAAGTTAGCAACATTTTTACGCTTGCCGTTCCGGAACCCACCTTATCTCAGGCTGAAAACGCGTTTTCTGCATTGTGCCATAACTTCTCAGGGAAGCTTCAGAACATGAAATTTTGACCTCCCACTATAGCAGAAAGGGTCTTTCTAGTAGTTGCACATCAAATCTAAGCTGTCTGAAGTGTTTTTCGAATGTTATCAACATTTTTATGTTTGGCGTTCCAGAATCGACCTTTTCTCAGGCTGAAAACGGGTTGTCTGCATTGTGCCATAACTTTGCATGGAAGCTTCCGAACATGAAATTTTAACCTCCCACTATAGCAGAAAGGATCTTTCTAGTAGTTGCACATCAAATCTGAGCTGTCTGATGTGTTTTACCAAAGTTATCAACATTTTTATGTTTGGCGTTCCGGAATCGACCTTATCTCAGGCTGAAAACGCGTTTTACGCATTGTGCCACAACTTTCCGGGGAAGCTTCAGAACATGAAATGTTCACCTCCCACTATAGCAGAAAGGGTCTTTCTCGTAGTTGCACATCAAATGTAAGCTGTCTGAAGTGTTTTTCCAAAGTTATGAACATTTTTATGTTTTGCCTTCCGGAATCAACCTTATCTCAGGCTGAATAGGCGTTTTCTGCATTGTGCCATAACTTTGCAGGGAAGCTTCAGAACATGAAATTTTCACCTCCCACTATACCAGAAAGGGTCTTTCTAGTAGTTGCACATCAAATCTAAGCTGTCTGAAGTGTTGTTCCAAAGTAATCAACATTTTTATGTTGGGCGTTCGGGAATCGACCTTATCTCAGGCTGAAAACGCGTTTTCTGCCTTGTGCCATAACTTTGCAGGGAAGCTTCAGAACATGAAATTTTCACATCCCACTATAGCAGAAAGGGTCTTTCTAGTAGTTGCACATCACATCTAAGCTGTCTGAAGTGTTTTTCCAAAGTTATGAACATTTTTATGTTTGGCGTTCCGGAATCAACCTTATCTCAGACTGAAAAGGCGTTTTCTGCATTGTGCCATAACTTTGCAGGGAAGCTTCAGAACATGATATTTTCACCTCCCACTATACCAGAAAGGGTCTTTCTAGTAGTTGCACATCAAATCTAAGCTGTCTGGCGTTCCGGAATCGACCTTATCTCAGGATGAAAAATCGTTTTCTGCATTGTCCCATAACTTTGCAGGGAAGCTTCAGAACATGAAATTTTCACCTCCCACTATAGCAAAAAGGGTCTTTCTAGTAGTTGCACATCAAATCTAAGCTGTCTGAAGTGTTGTTCAAAAGTAATCAACATTTTTATGTTGGGCGTTCGGGAATCGACCTTATCTCAGGCTGAAAACGCCTTTTCTGCATTGTGCCATAACTTTGCATGGAAGTTTCAGAACATGAAATGTTCACCTCCCACTATAGCAGAAAGGGTCTTTCTAGTAGATGCACATCAAATCTAAGCTGTCTGAAGTGTTTTTCCAAAGTTATCAACATTTTTATGTTTGGCGTTCCGGAATCGACCTTATCTCAGGCTGAAAACGCGTTTTACGCATTGTGCCATAACTTTTCTGGGAACCTTTAGAACATGAAATTTTCACCTCCCACTATAGCAGAAAGGGTCTTTCTAGTAGTTGCACATCAAATCTAAGCTGTCTGAAGTGTTGTTCCAAAGTTATCAACATTTTTACGTTTGGCGTTTCGGAAACCACCTTATCTCAGGCTGATAATGCGTTTTTTGCATTGTGCCATAACTTCTTAGGGAAGCTTGAGAACATGAAATGTTCACCTCCCACTATAGCAGAAATGGCCATTCTAGCAGTTGCACATCAAATCTAAGCTGTCTGAAGTGTTCTTCCAAAGTTAGAAACATTTTTACGCTTGCCGTTCCGGAACCCACCTTATCTCAGGTTGAAAACGCGTTTTCTGCATTGTGCCATAACTTCTCTGGGAAGCTTCAGAACATGAAATTTTCACCTCCCACTATAGCAGAAAGGGTCTTTCCAGTAGTTGCACATCAAATCTAAGCTGTCTGAAGTGTTTTTCCAAAGTTATCAACATTTTTATGTTTGGCGTTCCTGAACCCACCTTATCTCAGGCTGAAAACAGATTTTCTGCATTGTGCCATAACTTTGCAGGGAAGCTTCAGAACATGAAATTTTCACGTCCCACTATAGCAGAAAGGGTCTTTCTAGTAGTTGCACATCAAATCTAAGCTGTCTGAAGTGTTTTTCGAATGTTATCAACATTTTTATGTTTGGCGTTCCAGAATCGACCTTATCTCAGGCTGAAAACGGGTTGTCTGCATTGTGCCATAACTTTGCATGGAAGCTTCCGAACATGAAATTTTAACCTCCCACTATAGCAGAAAGGGTCTTTCTAGTAGTTGCACATCAAATCTAAGCTGTCTGATGTGTTTTACCAAAGTTATCAACATTTTTATGTTTGGCGTTCCGGAACCCACCTTATCTCAAGCTGAAAACGCGTTTTCTGCATTGTGGCATAACTTCTCAGGGAAGCTTCAGAACATGAAATGTTCACCTCCCACTATAGCAGAAAGGGTCTTTCTAGTAGTTGCACATCAAATCTGAGCTGTCTGAAGTGTTTTTCCAAAGTTATCAACATTTTTATGTTTGGCGTTCCAGAATCGACCTTGTCTCAGGCTGAAAACGCGTTTTACGCATTGTGCAATAACTTTGCAGGGAAGCATCAGAAAATGAAATTTTCACGTCCCACTATAGTAGAAAGGGTCTTCCTAGTAGTTGCACATCAAATCTAAGCTGTCTGAAGTGTTTTTCGAAAGTTATCAACATTTTTATGTTTGGCGTCCCGGAACCCACCTTATCTCAAGCTGAAAACGCGTGTTCAGCATTGTGCCATAACTTTGCAGGGAAGCTTCAGAACATGAAATTTTCACCTCCCATTATAGCAGAAATGGTCTTTCTAGTAGTTGCACATCAAATCTAAGCTGTCTGAAGTGTTTTTCCAAAGTTATCAACATTTTTATGTTTGGCGTTCCGGAATCGACCTTATCTCAGGCTGAAAACGCGTTTTACGCATTGTGCCATAACTTTTCTGGGAACCTTTAGAACATGAAATTTTGACCTCCCACTATAGCAGAAAGGGTCTTTCTAGTAGTTGCACATCAAATCTAAGCTGTCTGAAGTGTTGTTCCAAAGTTATCAACATTTTTACGTTTGGCGTTTCGGAAACCACCTTATCTCAGGCTGATAATGCGTTTTTTGCATTGTGCCATAACTTCTTAGGGAAGCTTGAGAACATGAAATGTTCACCTCCCACTATAGCAGAAATGGTCATTCTAGCAGTTGCACATCAAATCTAAGCTGTCTGAGGTGTTCTTCCAAAGTTAGAAACATTTTTACGCTTGCCGTTCCGGAACCCACCTTATCTCAGGTTGAAAACGCGTTTTCTGCATTGTGCCATAACTTTGCAGGGAAGCTTCAGAACATGAAATTTTCACGTCCCACTATAGCAGAAAGGGTCTTTCTAGTAGTTGCACATCAAATCTAAGCTGTCTGAAGTGTTTTTCGAATGTTATCAACATTTTTATGTTTGGCGTTCCAGAATCGACCTTATCTCAGGCTGAAAACGCGTTTTACGCATTGTGCAATAACTTTTCTGGGAACCTTTAGAACATGAAATGTTCACCTCCCACTATAGCAGAAAGGGTCTTTCTAGTAGTTGCATATCAAATCTAAGCTGTCTGAAGTGTTTTTCCAAAGTTATCAACATTTTTATGTTTGGCTTTCCGGAATCGACCTTATCTCAGGCTGAAAACTCGTTTTACGCATTGTGCCATAACTTTACAGGGAAGCTTCAGAAAATGAAATTTTCACCTCCCACTATAGCAGAAAGGGTCTTTCTTGTAGTTGCACATCAAATCTAAGCTGTCTGAAGTGTTGTTCCAAAGTTATCAACATTTTTACGTTTGGCGTTTCGGAAACCACCTTATCTCAGGCTGATAATGCGTTTTTTGCATTGTGCCATAACTTCTTAGGGAAGCTTGAGAACATGAAATGTTCACCTCCCACTATAGCAGAAATGGTCATTCTAGCAGTTGCACATCAAATCTAAGCTGTCTGAAGTGTTCTTCCAAAGTTAGAAACATTTTTACGCTTGCCGTTCCGGAACCCACCTTATCTCAGGTTGAAAACGCGTTTTCTGCATTGTGCCATAACTTCTCTGGGAAGCTTCAGAACATGAAATTTTGACCTCCCACTATAGCAGAAAGGGTCTTTCTAGTAGTTGCACATCAAATCTAAGCTGTCTGATGTGTTTTTCCAAAGTTATCAACATTTTTATGTTTGGCGTTCCGGAATAGACCTTATCTTAGGCTGAAAACGCGTTTTACGCATTGTGCAATAACTTTGCAGGGAAGCTTCAGAACATGAAATGTTCACCTCCCACTATAGCAGAAAGGGTCTTTCTAGTAGTTGCATATCAAATCTAAGCTGTCTGAAGTGTTTTTCCAAAGTTATCAACATTTTTATGTTTGGCTTTCCGGAATCGACCTTATCTCAGGCTGAAAACGCGTTTTACGCATTGTGCCATAACTTTGCAGGGAAGCTTCAGAACATGAAATTTTCACGTCCCACTATAGCAGAAAGGGTCTTTCTAGTAGTTGCACATCAAATCTAAGCTGTCTGAAGTGTTTTTCGAATGTTATCAACATTTTTATGTTTGGCGTTCCAGAATCGACCTTATCTCAGGCTGAAAACGGGTTGTCTGCATTGTGCCATAACTTTGCATGGAAGCTTCCGAACATGAAATTTTAACCTCCCACTATAGCAGAAAGGGTCTTTCTAGTAGTTGCACATCAAATCTAAGCTGTCTGATGTGTTTTACCAAAGTTATCAACATTTTTATGTTTGGCGTTCCGGAACCCACCTTATCTCAAGCTGAAAACGCGTTTTCTGCATTGTGGCATAACTTCTCAGGGAAGCTTCAGAACATGAAATGTTCACCTCCCACTATAGCAGAAAGGGTCTTTCTAGTAGTTGCACATCAAATCTGAGCTGTCTGAAGTGTTTTTCCAAAGTTATCAACATTTTTATGTTTGGCGTTCCAGAATCGACCTTGTCTCAGGCTGAAAACGCGTTTTACGCATTGTGCAATAACTTTGCAGGGAAGCATCAGAAAATGAAATTTTCACGTCCCACTATAGTACAAAGGGTTTTCCTAGTAGTTGCACATCAAATCTAAGCTGTCTGAAGTGTTTTTCGAAAGTTATCAACATTTTTATGTTTGGCGTCCCGGAACCCACCTTATCTCAAGCTGAAAACGCGTGTTCAGCATTGTGCCATAACTTTGCAGGGAAGCTTCAGAACATGAAATTTTCACGTCCCACTATAGCAGAAATGGTCTTCCTAGTAGTTGCACATCAAATCTAAGCTGTCTGAAGTGTTTTTCCAAAGTTATCAACATTTTTATGTTTGGCGTTCCGGAATCGACCTTATCTCAGGCTGAAAACGCGTTTTACGCATTGTGCCATAACTTTTCTGGGAACCTTTAGAACATGAAATTTTCACCTCCCACTATAGCAGAAAGGGTCTTTCTAGTAGTTGCACATCAAATCTAAGCTGTCTGAAGTGTTGTTCCAAAGTTATCAACATTTTTACGTTTGGCGTTTCGGAAACCACCTTATCTCAGGCTGATAATGCGTTTTTTGCATTGTGCCATAACTTCTTAGGGAAGGTTGAGAACATGAAATGTTCACCTCCCACTATAGCAGAAATGGTCATTCTAGCAGTTGCACATCAAATCTAAGCTGTCTGAGGTGTTCTTCCAAAGTTAGAAACATTTTTACGCTTGCCGTTCCGGAACCCACCTTATCTCAGGTTGAAAACGCGTTTTCTGCATTGTGCCATAACTTTGCAGGGAAGCTTCAGAACATGAAATTTTCACGTCCCACTATAGCAGAAAGGGTCTTTCTAGTAGTTGCACATCAAATCTAAGCTGTCTGAAGTGTTTTTCGAATGTTATCAACATTTTTATGTTTGGCGTTCCAGAATCGACCTTATCTCAGGCTGAAAACGGGTTGTCTGCATTGTGCCATAACTTTGCATGGAAGCTTCCGAACATGAAATTTTAACCTCCCACTATAGCAGAAAGGGTCTTTCTAGTAGTTGCACATCAAATCTAAGCTGTCTGAAGTGTTTTTCCAAAGTTATCAACATTTTTATGTTTGGCGTTCCTGAACCCACCTTATCTCAGGCTGAAAACAGGTTTTCTGCATTGTGCCATAACTTTGCAGGGAAGCTTCAGAACATGAAATTTTCACGTCCCACTATAGCAGAAAGGGTCTTTCTAGTAGTTGCACATCAAATCTAAGCTGTCTGAAGTGTTTTTCGAATGTCATCAACATTTTTATGTTTGGCGTTCCAGAATCGACCTTATCTCAGGCTGAAAACGGGTTGTCTGCATTGTGCCATAACTTTGCATGGAAGCTTCCGAACATGAAATTTTAACCTCCCACTATAGCAGAAAGGGTCTTTCTAGTAGTTGCACATCAAATCTAAGCTGTCTGATGTGTTTTACCAAAGTTATCAACATTTTTATGTTTGGCGTTCCGGAATCGACCTTATCTTAGTCTGTAAACGCGTTTTACACATTGTGCAATAACTTTGCAGGGAAGCTTCAGAACATGAAATGTTCACATCCCACTATAGCAGAAACGGTCTTTCTAGTAGTTGCACATCAAATCTAAGCTGTCTGAAGTGTTTTTCGAAAGTTATCAACATTTTTATGTTTGGCGTTCCGGAATCGACCTTATCTCAGGCTGAAAACGCGTTTTACGCATTGTGCCATAACTTTGCGGGGAAGCTTCAGAACATGAAATTTTCACCTCCCACTATACCAGAAAGGGTCTTTCTAGTAGTTGCACATCAAATCTAAGCTGTCTGAACTGTTTTTCCAAAGTTATCCACATATTTTTGTTGGGCGTTCCGGAATCGACCTTATCTCAGGCTGAAAACGCGTTTTACGCATTGTGCCATAACTTTGCAGGGAAGCTTCAGAAAATGAAATTTTCACGTCCCACTATAGCAGAAAGGGTCTTTCTTGTAGTTGCACATCAAATCTAAGCTGTCTGAAGTGTTTTTCCAAAATTATCAACATTTTTATGTTTGGCGTTCCGGAACCCACCTTATCTCAAGCTGAAAACGCGTTTTCTGCATTGTGGCATAACTTCTCAGGGAAGCTTCAGAACATGAAATGTTCACCTACCACTATAGCAGAAAGGGTCTTTCTAGTAGAAGCACATCAAATCTGAGCTGTCTGAAGTGTTTTTCCAAAGTTATCAACATTTTTATGTTTGGCGTTCCAGAATCGACCTTATCTCAGGCTGAAAACGCGTTTTACGCATTGTGCAATAACTTTGCAGGGAAGCATCAGAAAATGAAATTTTCACGTCCCACTATAGCAGAAAGGGTCTTCCTAGTAGTTGCACATCAAATCTAAGCTGTCTGAAGTGTTTTTCCAAAGTTATCAACATTTTTATGTTTGGCGTTCCGGAATCGACCTTATCTCAGGCTGAAAACGCGTTTTACGCATTGTGCCATAACTTTTCTGGGAACCTTTAGAACATGAAATTTTCACCTCCCACTATAGCAGAAAGGGTCTTTCTAGTAGTTGCACATCAGATCTAAGCTGTCTGAAGTGTTGTTCCAAAGTTATCAACATTTTTACGTTTGGCGTTTCGGAAACCACCTTATCTCAGGCTGATAATGCGTTTTTTGCATTGTGCCATAACTTCTTAGGGAAGCTTGAGAACATGAAATTTTGACCTCCCACTATAGCAGAAAGGGTCTTTCTAGTAGTTGCACATCAAATCTAAGCTGTCTGAAGTGTTTTTCCAAAGTTATCAACATTTTTATGTTTGGCGTTCCAGAATCGACCTTATCTCAGGCTGAAAACGGGTTGTCTGCATTGTGCCATAACTTTGCATGGAAGCTTCCGAACATGAAATTTTAACCTCCCACTATAGCAGAAAGGATCTTTCTAGTAGTTGCCCATCAAATCTGAGCTGTCTGATGTGTTTTACCAAAGTTATCAACATTTTTATGTTTGGCGTTCCGGAATCGACCTTATCTTAGTCTGAAAACGCGTTTTACACATTGTGCAATAACTTTGCAGGGAAGCTTCAGAACATGAAATGTTCACATCCCACTATAGCAGAAACTGTATTTCTAGTAGTTGCACATCAAATCTAAGCTGTCTGAAGTGTTTTTCCAAAGTTATCAACATATTTTTGTTTGGCGTTCCAGAATCGACCTTATCTCAGGCTGAAAACGGGTTGTCTGCATTGTGCCATAACTTTGCATGGAAGGTTCCGAACATGAAATTTTAACCTCCCACTATAGCAGAAAGGGTCTTTCTAGTAGTTGCACATCAAATCTAAGCTGTCTGATGTGTATTACCAAAGTTATCAACATTTTTATGTTTGGCGTTCCGGAATCGACCTTATCTTAGTCTGAAAACGCGTTTTACACATTGTGCCATAACTTTGCAGGGAAGCTTCAGAACATGAAATGTTCACCTCCCACTATACCAGAAAGGGTCTTTCTAGTAGTTGCACATCAAATCTAAGCTGTCTGAAGTGTTGTTCCAAAGTAATCAACATTTTTATGTTGGGCGTTCGGGAATCGACCTTATCTCAGGCTGAAAACGCGTTTTCTGCCTTGTGCCATAACTTTGCAGGGAAGCTTCAGAACATGAAATTTTCACATCCCACTATACCAGAAAGGGTCTTTCTTGTAGTTGCACATCAAATCTAAGCTGTCTGAAGTGTTTTTCGAAAGTTATCAACATTTTTATGTTTGGCGTTCCGGAACCCACCTTATCTCAAGCTGAAAACGCCTTTTCCGCATTGTGCCATAACTTTGCATGGAAGCTTCAGAACATGAAATGTTCACCTCCCACTATAGCAGATAGGGTCTTTCTAGTAGTTGCTCATCAAATCGAAGCAGTCTGAAGTGTTTTTCGAAAGTTATCAACATTTTTATGTTTGCCGTTCCAGAATCGACCTTATTTCAGGCTAAAAAAGCGTTGTCTGCATTGTGCCATTACTTTGCATGGAAGTTCCCGAACATGAAATTTTGACCTCCCACTGTAGCAGAAAGGGTCTTTCCAGTAGTTGCACATCAAATCTAAGCTGTCTGAAGTGTTTTTCCAAAGTTATCAACATTTTTATGTTTGGCGTTCCTGAACCCTCCTTATCTCAGGCTGAAAACAGGTTTTCTGCATTGTGCCATAACTTTGCAAGGAAGCTTCAGAACATGAAATTTTCACGTCCCACTATAGCAGAAAGGGTCTTTCTAGTAGTTGCACATCAAATCTAAGCTGTCTGAAGTGTTTTTCGAATGTTATCAACATTTTTATGTTTGGCGTTCCAGAATCGACCTTATCTCAGGCTGAAAACGGGTTGTCTGCATTGTGCCATAACTTTGCATGGAAGCTTCCGAACATGAAATTTTAACCTCCCACTATAGCAGAAAGGGTCTTTCTCGTAGTTGCACATCAAATCTAAGCTGTCTGATGTGTTTTACCAAAGTTATCAACATTTTTATTTTTGGCGTTCCGGAATCGACCTTATCGTAGTCTGAAAACGCGTTTTACACATTGTGCAATAACTTTGCAGGGAAGCTTCAGAACATGAAATGTTCTCATCCCACTATAGCAGAAACGGTCTTTCTAGTAGTTGCACATCAAATCTAAGCTGTCTGAAGTGTTTTTCGAAAGTTATCAACATTTTTATGTTTGGCGTTCCGGAATCGACCTTATCTCAGGCTGAAAACGCGTTTTACGCATTGTGCCACAACTTTCCGGGGAAGCTTCAGAACATGAAATGTTCACCTCCCACTATAGCAGAAAGGGTCTTTCTCGTAGTTGCACATCAAATGTAAGCTGTCTGAAGTGTTTTTCCAAAGTTATGAACATTTTTATGTTTTGCCTTCCGGAATCAACCTTATCTCAGGCTGAATAGGCGTTTTCTGCATTGTGCCATAACTTTGCAGGGAAGCTTCAGAACATGAAATTTTCACCTCCCACTATACCAGAAAGGGTCTTTCTAGTAGTTGCACATCAAATCTAAGCTGTCTGAAGTGTTGTTCCAAAGTAATCAACATTTTTATGTTGGGCGTTCGGGAATCGACCTTATCTCAGGCTGAAAACGCGTTTTCTGCCTTGTGCCATAACTTTGCAGGGAAGCTTCAGAACATGAAATTTTCACATCCCACTATAGCAGAAAGGGTCTTTCTAGTAGTTGCACATCACATCTAAGCTGTCTGAAGTGTTGTTCCAAAGTTATCAACACTTTTACGTTTGGCGTTTCGGAAACCACCTTATCTCAGGCTGATAATGCGTTTTTTGCATTGTGCCATAACTTCTTAGGGAAGCTTGAGAACATGAAATGTTCACCTCCCACTATAGCAGAAAGGGTCTTTCTAGTAGTTGCACATCAAATCTAAGCTGTCTGATGTGTTTTTCCAAAGTTATCAACATTTTTATGTTTCGTGTTCCGGAATAGACCTTATCTTAGGCTGAAAACGCGTTTTACGCATTGTGCAATAACTTTGCAGGGAAGCTTCAGAACATGAAATGTTCACCTCCCACTATAGCAGAAAGGGTCTTTCTAGTAGTTGCATGTCAAATCTAAGCTGTCTGAAGTGTTTTTCCAAAGTTATCAACATTTTTATGTTTGGCGTTCCGGAATCGACCTTATCTCAGGCTGAAAACTCGTTTTACGCATTGTGCCATAACTTTGCAGGGAAGCTTCAGAAAATGAAATTTTCACCTCCCACTATAGCAGAAAGGGTCTTTCCAGTAGTTGCACATCAAATCTAAGCTGTCTGAAGTGTTTTTCCAAAGTTATCAACATTTTTATGTTTGGCGTTCCAGAATCGACCTTATCTCAGGCTGAAAACGGGTTGTCTGTATTGTGCCATAACTTTGCATGGAAGCTTCCGAACATGAAATTTTAACCTCCCACTATAGCAGAAAGGATCTTTCTAGTAGTTGCACATCAAATCTAAGCTGTCTGATGTGTTTTACCAAAGTTATCAACATTTTTATGTTTGGCGTTCCGGAATCGACCTTATCTCAGGCTGAAAAAGCGTTTTCTGCATTGTCCCATAAATTTGCAGGGAAGCTTCAGAACATGAAATTTTCACCTCCCACTATACCAGAAAGGGTCTTTCTAGTAGTTGCACATCAAATCTAAGCTGTCTGAAGTGTTTTTCCAAAGTTATCAACATATTTTTGTTGGGCGTTCCGGAATCGACCTTATCTCAGGCTGAAAACGCGTTTTACGCATTGTGCCATAACTTTGGAGGGAAGCTTCAGAAAATGAAATTTTCACGTCCCACTATACCAGAAAGGGTCTTTCTTGTAGTTGCACATCAAATCTAAGCTGTCTGAAGTGTTTTTCGAAAGTTATCAACATCTTTATGTTTGGCGTTCCGGAAGCCACCTTATCTCAAGCTGAAAACGCGTTTTCTGCATTGTACCATAACTTCTCAGGGAAGCTTCAGAACATGAAATGTTCACCTCCCACTATAGCAGAAAGGGTCTTTCTAGTAGATGCACATCAAATCTAAGCTGTCTGAAGTGTTTTTCCAAAGTTATCAACATTTTTATGTTTGGCGTTCCAGAATCGACCTTATCTCAGGCTGAAAACGCGTTTTACGCATTGTCCCATAACTTTGCAGGGAAGCATCAGAAAATGAAATTTTCACCTCCCACTATAGCAGAAAGGGTCTTCCTAGTAGTTGCACATCAAATCTAAGCTGTCTGAAGTGTTTTTCGAAAGTTATCAACATTTTTATGTTTGGGGTTCGGGAACCCACCTTATCTCAAGCTGAAAACGCGTGTTCTGCATTGTGCCATAACTTTGCAGGGAAGCTTCAGAACATGAAATTTTCACCTCCGACTGTAGCAGAAAGGGACTTTCAAGTAGTTGCACATCAAATCTAAGCTGTCTGAAGTGTTTTTCCAAAGTTATCAACATATTTTTGTTGGGCGTTCCGGAATCGACCTTATCTCAGGCTGAAAACGCGTTTTACGCATTGTGCCATAACTTTGCAGGGAAGCTTCAGAAAAATGAAATTTTCACGTCCCACTATACCAGAAAGGGTCTTTCTTGTAGTTGCACATCAAATCTAAGCTGTCTGAAGTGTTTTTCGAAAGTTATCAACATTTTTATGTTTGGCGTTCCGGAACCCACCTTATCTCAAGCTGAAAACGCCTTTTCCGCATTGTGCCATAACTTTGCATGGAAGCTTCAGAACATGAAATGTTCACCTCCCACTATAGCAGATAGGGTCTTTCTAGTAGTTGCTCATCAAATCGAAGCAGTCTGAAGTGTTTTTCGAAAGTTATCAACATTTTTATGTTTGCCGTTCCAGAATCGACCTTATTTCAGGCTAAAAAAGCGTTGTCTGCATTGTGCCATTACTTTGCATGGAAGTTCCCGAACATGAAATTTTGACCTCCCACTGTAGCAGAAAGGGTCTTTCCAGTGGTTGCACATCAAATCTAAGCTGTCTGAAGTGTTTTTCCAAAGTTATCAACATTTTTATGTTTGGCGTTCCTGAACCCTCCTTATCTCAGGCTGAAAACGGGTTGTCTGCATTGTGCCATAACTTTGCATGGAAGCTTCCGAACATGAAATTTTAACCTCCCACTATAGCAGAAAGGGTCTTTCTAGTAGTTGCACATCAAATCTAAGCTGTCTGATGTGTTTTACCAAAGTTATCAACATTTTTATTTTTGGCGTTCCGGAATCGACCTTATCGTAGTCTGAAAACGCGTTTTACACATTGTGCAATAACTTTGCAGGGAAGCTTCAGAACATGAAATGTTCACATCCCACTATACCAGAAAGGGTCTTTCTAGTAGTTGCACATCAAATCTAAGCTGTCTGAAGTGTTGTTCCAAAGTAATCAACATTTTTATGTTGGGCGTTCGGGAATCGACCTTATCTCAGGCTGAAAACGCGTTTTCTGCCTTGTGCCATAACTTTGCAGGGAAGCTTCAGAACATGAAATTTTCACATCCCACTATAGCAGAAAGGGTCTTTCTAGTAGTTGCACATCACATCTAAGCTGTCTGAAGTGTTTTTCCAAAGTTATGAACATTTTTATGTTTGGCGTTCCGGAATCGACCTTATCTCAGGATGAAAACGCGTTTTACGCGTTGTGCCATAACTTTGCAGGGAAGCTTCAGAAAATGAAATTTTCACCTCCCACTATAGCAGAAAGGGTCTTTCTAGTAGTTGCACATCAAATCTAAGCTGTCTGATGTGTTTTACCAAAGTTATCAACATTTTTATTTTTGGCGTTCCGGAATCGACCTTATCGTAGACTGAAAACGCGTTTTACACATTGTGCAATAACTTTGCAGGGAAGCTTCAGAACATGAAATGTTCACATCCCACTATAGCAGAAACGGTCTTTCTAGTAGTTGCACATCAAATCTAAGCTGTCTGAAGTGTTTTTCGAAAGTTATCAACATTTTTATGTTTGGCGTTCCGGAATCGACCTTATCTCAGGCTGAAAACGCGTTTTACGCATTGTGCCACAACTTTCCGGGGAAGCTTCAGAACATGAAATGTTCACCTCCCACTATAGCAGAAAGGGTCTTTCTCGTAGTTGCACATCAAATGTAAGCTGTCTGAAGTGTTTTTCCAAAGTTATGAACATTTTTATGTTTTGCCTTCCGGAATCAACCTTATCTCAGGCTGAATAGGCGTTTTCTGCATTGTGCCATAACTTTGCAGGGAAGCTTCAGAACATGAAATTTTCACCTCCCACTATACCAGAAAGGGTCTTTCTAGTAGTTGCACATCAAATCTAAGCTGTCTGAAGTGTTGTTCCAAAGTAATCAACATTTTTATGTTGGGCGTTCGGGAATCGACCTTATCTCAGGCTGAAAACGCGTTTTCTGCCTTGTGCCATAACTTTGCAGGGAAGCTTCAGAACATGAAATTTTCACATCCCACTATAGCAGAAAGGGTCTTTCTAGTAGTTGCACATCACATCTAAGCTGTCTGAAGTGTTTTTCCAAAGTTATGAACATTTTTATGTTTGGCGTTCCGGAATCAACCTTATCTCAGACTGAAAAGGCGTTTTCGGCATTGTGCCATAACTTTGCAGGGAAGCTTCAGAACATGAAATTTTCACCTCCCACTATAGCAAAAAGGGTCTTTCTAGTAGTTGCACATCAAATCTAAGCTGTCTGGCGTTCCGGAATCGACCTTATCTCAGGATGAAAACGCGTTTTACGCGTTGTGCCATAACTTTGCAGGGAAGCTTCAGAAAATGAAATTTTCACCTCCCACTATAGCAGAAAGGGTCTTTCTAGTAGTTGCACATCAAATCTAAGCTGTCTGAAGTGTTTTTCGAAAGTTATCAACATTTTTATGTTTGGCCTTCCGGAATCGACCTTATCTCAGGATGAAAAATCGTTTTCTGCATTGTCCCATAACTTTGCAGGGAAGCTTCAGAACATGAAATTTTCACCTCCCACTATAGCAAAAAGGGTCTTTCTAGTAGTTGCACATCAAATCTAAGCTGTCTGAAGTGTTGTTCAAAAGTAATCAACATTTTTATGTTGGGCGTTCGGGAATCGACCTTATCTCAGGCTGAAAACGCGTTTTACGCATTGTGCCATAACTTTGCAGGGAAGCTTCAGAAAATGAAATTTTCACGTCCCACTATAGCAGAAAGGGTCTTTCTAGTAGTTGCAGACAAATCTAAGCTGTCTGAAGTGTTTTTCGAAAGTTATCAACATTTTTATGTTTGGCGTTCCAGAACCCACCTTATCTCAAGCTGAAAACGCCTTTTCTGCATTGTGCCATAACTTTGCATGGAAGTTTCAGAACATGAAATGTTCACCTCCCACTATAGCAGAAAGGGTCTTTCTAGTAGATGCACATCAAATCTAAGCTGTCTGAAGTGTTTTTCCAAAGTTATCAACATTTTTATGTTTGGTGTTCCGGAATAGACCTTATCTTAGGCTGAAAACGCGTTTTACGCATTGTGCAATAACTTTGCAGGGAAGCTTCAGAACATGAAATGTTCACCTCCCACTATAGCAGAAAGGGTCTTTCTAGTAGTTGCATATCAAATCTAAGCTGTCTGAAGTGTTTTTCCAAAGTTATCAACATTTTTATGTTTGGCGTTCCGGAATCGACCTTATCTCAGGCTGAAAACTCGTTTTACGCATTGTGCCATAACTTTGCAGGGAAGCTTCAGAAAATGAAATTTTCACCTCCCACTATAGCAGAAAGGGTCTTTCCAGTAGTTGCACATCAAATCTAAGCTGTCTGAAGTGTTTTTCCAAAGTTATCAACATTTTTATGTTTGGCGTTCCAGAATCGACCTTATCTCAGGCTGAAAACGGGTTGTCTGTATTGTGCCATAACTTTGCATGGAAGCTTCCGAACATGAAATTTTAACCTCCCACTATAGCAGAAAGGATCTTTCTAGTAGTTGCACATCAAATCTAAGCTGTCTGATGTGTTTTACCAAAGTTATCAACATTTTTATGTTTGGCGTTCCGGAATCGACCTTATCTTAGTCTGAAAACGCGTTTTACACATTGTGCAATAACTTTGCAGGGAAGCTTCAGAACATGAAATGTTCACATCCCACTATAGCAGAAACGGCCTTTCTAGTAGTTGCACATCAAATCTAAGCTGTCTGAAGTGTTTTTCGAAAGTTATCAACATTTTTATGTTTGGCCTTCCGGAATCGACCTTATCTCAGGATGAAAAATCGTTTTCTGCATTGTCCCATAACTTTGCAGGGAAGCTTCAGAACATGAAATTTTCACCTCCCACTATAGCAAAAAGGGTCTTTCTAGTATTTGCACATCAAATCTAAGCTGTCTGAAGTGTTGTTCCAAAGTAATCAACATTTTTATTTTGGGCGTTCGGGAATCGACCTTATCTCAGGCTGAAAACGCGTTTTACGCATTGTGCCATAACTTTGCAGGGAAGCTTCAGAAAATGAAATTTTCACGTCCCACTATAGCAGAAAGGGTCTTTCTAGTAGTTGCAGACAAATCTAAGCTGTCTGAAGTGTTTTTCGAAAGTTATCAACATTTTTATGTTTGGCGTTCCTGAACCCACCTTATCTCAGGCTGAAAACAGGTTTTCTGCATTGTGCCATAACTTTGCAGGGAAGCTTCAGAACATGAAATTTTCACGTCCCACTATAGCAGAAAGGATCTTTCTAGTAGTTGCACATCAAATCTAAGCTGTCTGAAGTGTTTTACCAAAGTTATCAACATTTTTATGTTTGGCGTTCCGGAATCAACCTTATCTTAGTCTGAAAACGCGTTTTACACATTGTGCAATAACTTTGCAGGGAAGCTTCAGAACATGAAATGTTCACATCCCACTATAGCAGAAAGGGTCTTTCTAGTAGTTGCACATCAAATCTAAGCTGTCTGAAGTGTTTTTCGAAAGTTATCAACATTTTTATGTTTGGCGTTCCGGAATCGACCTTATCTCAGGCTGAAAACGCGTTTTCTGCATTGTGCCATAACTTTGGAGGGAAGCTTCAGGACATGAAATTTTCACCTCCCACTATAGCAGAAAGGGTCTTTCTCGTAGTTGCACATCAAATGTATGCTGTCTGAAGTGTTTTTCCAAAGTTATGAACATTTTTATGTTTTGCGTTCCGGAATCAACCTTATCTCAGGCTGAAAAAGCGTTTTCTGCATTGTGCCATAACTTTGCAGAGAAGCTTCAGAACATGAAATGTTCACATCCCACTATAGCAGAAACGGCCTTTCTAGTAGTTGCACATGAAATCTAAGCAGTCTGAAGTGTTTTTCGAAAGTTATCAACATTTTTACGTTTGGCGTTCCGGAATCCACCTTATCTCAGGCTGAACACGCGTTTTCTGCATTGTGCCATAACTTTGGAGGGAAGCTTCAGGACATGAAATTTTCACCTCCCACTATAGCAGAAAGGGTCTTTCTAGTAGTTGCACATCAAATCTAAGCTGTCTGAAGTGTTTTTCCAAAGTTATGAACATTTTTATGTTTGGCGTTCCGGAATCAACCTTATCTCAGACTGAAAAGGCGTTTTCTGCATTGTGCCATAACTTTGCAGGGAAGCTTCAGAACATGATATTTTCACCTCCCACTATACCAGAAAGGGTCTTTCTAGTAGTTGCACATCAAATCTAAGCTGTCTGGCGTTCCGGAATCGACCTTATCTCAGGCTGAAAACGCGTTTTACGCATTGTGCCATAACTTTGCAGGGAAGCTTCAGAAAATGAAATTTGCACCTCCCACTATAGCAGAAAGGGTCTTTCTAGTAGTTGCACATCAAATCTAAGCTGTCTGAAGTGTTTTTCGAAAGTTATCAACATTTTTATGTTTGGCCTTCCGGAATCGACCTTATCTCAGGATGAAAAATCGTTTTACGCATTGTGCCATAACTTTGCAGGGAAGCTTCAGAAAATGAAAATTTCACCTCCCACTATAGCAAAAAGGGTCTTTCTAGTAGTTGCACATCAAATCTAAGCTGTCTGAAGTGTTGTTACAATGTTATCAACATTTTTACGTTTGGCGTTCCGGAACCCACCTTATCTCAAGCTGAAAACGCGTTTTCTGCATTGTGCCATTACTTTGCAGGGAAGCTTCAGAACATGAAATGTTCACCTCCCACTATAGCAGAAAGGGTCTTTCTAGTAGTTGCACATCAAATATAAGCTGTCTGAAGTGTTTTTCGAAAGTTATAAACATTTTTATATTTGGCGTTCCAGAATCGACCTTATCTCATGCTGAAAACGCGTTGTCTGCATTGTGCCATAACTTTGCATGGAAGCTTTCGAACATGAAATTTTAACCTCCCACTATAGCAGAAAGGGTCTTTCTAGTAGTTGCACATCAAATCTAAGCTGTCTGATGTGTTTTTCCAAAGTTATCAACATTTTTACGTTTGGCGTTTCGGAAACCACCTTATCTCAGGCTGATAATGCGTTTTCTGCATTGTGCCATAACTTCTCAGGGAAGCTTTAGAACATGAAACGTTCACCTCCCACTATAGCAGAAATGTTCTTTCTAGTAGTTGCACGTCAAATCTAAGCTGTCTGAAGTGTTCTTCCAAAGTTAGCAACATTTTTACGCTTGCCGTTCCGGAACCCACCTTATCTCAGGCTGAAAACGCGTTTTCTGCATTGTGCCATAACTTCTCGGGGAAGCTTCAGACCATGAAATTTTGACATCCCACTATAGCAGAAAGGGTATTTCTAGTAGTTGCACATCAGATCTAAGCTGTCTGAAGTGTTTTTCGAAAGTAATCAACATTTTTATGTTTGGCGTTCCGGAACCCACCTTATCTCAAGCTGAAAACGCGTTTTCTGCATTGTGCCATAACTTTGCATGGAAGCGTCAGAACATGAAATGTTCACCTCCCACAATAGCAGAAAGGGTCTTTCTAGTAGTTGCTCATCAAATCTAAGCAGTCTGAAGTGTTTTTCGAAAGTTATCAACATTTTTATGTTTGCCGTTCCAGAATCGACCTTATTTCAGGCTAAAAAAGCGTTGTCTGCATTGTGCGATTACTTTGCATGGAAGCTTCCGAACATGAAATTTTAACCTCCCACTATAGCAGAAAGGGTCTTTCTAGCAGTTGCACATCAAATCTAAGCTGTCTGAAGTGTTTTTCGAAAGTTATCAACATTTTTATGTTTGGCGTTCCGGAATCGACCTAATCTCAGGATGAAAATGCGTTTTCTGCATTGTCCCATAACTTTCCAGGTAAGCTTCAGAACATGAAATGTTCACCTCCCACTATAGCAGAAAGGGTCTTTCTAGTAGTTGCACATCAAATCTAAGCTGTCTGAAGTGTTTTTCCAAAGTTATCAACATTTTTATGTTTGGCGTTCCGGAATCGACCTTATCTCAGGATGAAAAATCGTTTTCTGCATTGTCCCATAACTTTCCAGGGAAGCGTCAGAACATGATATTTTGACGTCCCACTATAGCAGAAAGGGTCTTTCTAGTAGTTGCACATCAAATCTAAGCTGTCTGAAGTGTTTTTCGAAAGTTATCAACATTTTTATGTTTGGCGTTCCTAAACCCACCTTATCTCAAGCTGAAAACGTGTTTTCTGCATTGTGCCATAACTTCTCGGGGAAGCTTCAGACCATGAAATTTTGACATCCCACTATAGCAGAAAGGGTATTTCTAGTAGTTGCACATCAGATCTAAGCTGTCTGAAGTGTTTTTCGAAAGTTATCAACATTTTTATGTTTGGCGTTCCGGAACCCACCTTATCTCAAGCTGAAAACGCGTTTTCTGCATTGTGCCATAACTTTGCAAGGAAGCTTCAAAACATGAAATTTTCACCTCCCACTATAGCAGAACGGGTCTTTCTAGTAGTTGCACATCAAATCTAAGCTGTCTGAAGTGTTTTTCGAAAGTTATCAACAGTTTTATGTTTGGCGTTCCGGAATCGACCTAATCTCAGGATGAAAATGCGTTTTCTGCATTGTCCCATAACTTTCCAGGGAAGCTTCAGAACATGAAATTTTGACCTCCCACTATAGCAGAAAGGGTCTTTCTAGTAGTTGCACATCAAATCTCAGCAGTCTGAACTGTTTTTCGAAAGTTATCAACATTTTTATGTTTGACGTTCCAGAATCGACTTTATCTCAGGCTGAAAACGCGTTGTCTGCATTGTGCCATAACTTTGCATGGAAGCTTCCGAACATTACATTTTATGCTCCAATATAGCAGAAAGGGTCTTTCTAGTAGTTGCACATCAAATCTAAGCTGTCTGAAGTGTTTTTCCAAAGTTATCAACATTTTTATGTTTGGCGTTCCGGAATCAACCTTATCTCAGGCTGAAAACGCGTTTTATGCATTCTGCCATAACTTTGCAGGAAAGCTTCAGAACATGAAATTTTCAATTCCCACTAAAGCAGAAAGGGTCTTTCTCCTACCTGCACATCAAATCTAAGCTGTCTGAAGTGTTTTTCGAAAGTTTTCAACATTTTTATATTTGGCGTTCCTGAATCGACCTTATCTCAGGCTGAAAACGCGTTTTCTGCATTGTGCCATAATTTTGCAGGGAATCTTCAGAACATGAAATTTTCAACTGCCACTACAGCAGAAAAGGTCTTTCTAGTAGTTGCACGTCAAATCTAAGCTATCTGAAGTGTTTTTCCAAAGTTATCAACATTTTTATGTTTGGCATTCCAGAATCGACCTTATCTCTGGCTGAAAACGCGTTTTCTACATTGTGATATAACTTTGCAGGGAAACTTCAGAACACGAAATTTTCAACTCCCTCTACAGCAGAAAGGGTCTTTCAAGTAATTGCACATCAAATCTAAGCTGTCTGAAGTGTTTTTCCAAAGTTATCAACATTTTTATGTTTGGCGTTCCGGAACCCACCTTATCTCAGGCTTTAAAACGCGTTTTCTGCATTGTGCCATAACTTTGCAGGGAAGCTTCAGAACATGAAATTTTAACCTGCCACTATAGCAGAAGGGGTCTTTCTCGTAGTTGCATATCAAATCTAAGCGGTCTGAAGTGTTTTTCCAAAGTTATCAACATTTTTATGTTTGGCGTTCCTGAACCCACCTTATCTCAGGCTGAAAACAGGTTGTCTGCATTGTGCCATAACTTTGCATGGAAGCTTCCGAACATGAAATTTTAACCTCCCACTGTAGCAGAAAGGGTCTTTCCAGTAGTTGCACATCAAATCTAAGCTGTCTGAAGTGTTTTTCCAAAGTTATCAACATTTTTATGTTTGGCGTTCCTGAATTGACCTTATCTCAGGCTGAAAACAGGTTTTCTGCATTCTGCCATAACTTTGCAGGGAAGCTTCAGAACATGAAATTTTCACGTCCCACTATAGCAGAAAGGGTCTTTCTAGTAGTTGCACATCAAATCTAAGCTGTCTGAAGTGTTTTTCGAATGTTATCAACATTTTTATGTTTGGCGTTCCAGAATCGACCTTATCTCAGGCTGAAAACGGGTTGTCTGCATTGTGCCATAACTTTGCATGGAAGCTTCCGAACATGAAATTTTAACCTCCCACAATAGCAGGAAGGGTCTTTCTAGTAGTTGCACATCAAATCTAAGCTGTCTGATGTGTTTTACCAAAGTTATCAACATTTTTATGTTTGGCGTTCCGGAATCGACCTTATCTCAGGCTGAAAACGCGTTTTACACATTGTGCAATAACTTTGCAGGGAAGCTTCAGAACATGAAATGTTCACATCCCACTATAGCAGAAACGGTCTTTCTAGTAGTTGCACTTCAAATCTAAGCTGTCTGACGTGTTTTTCCAAAGTTATCAACATGTTTTTGTTGGGCGTCCTGGAATCGACCTTATCTCAGGCTGAAAACGCTTTTTACGCATTGTGCCATAACTTTGCAGGGAAGCTTCAGAAAATGAAATTTTCACGTCCCACTATACCAGAAAGGGTCTTTCTTGTAGTTGCACATCAAATCTAAGCTGTCTGAAGTGTTTTTCGAAAGTTATCAACATCTTTATGTTTGGCGTTCCGGAACCCAGCTTATCTCAAGGTGAAAAATCGTTTTCTGCATTGTGCCATAACTTTGCATGGAAGCTTCAGAACATGAAATGTTCACCTCCCACTGTAGCAGAAAGGGACTTTCTAGTAGTTGCACATCAAATCTAAGCTGTCTGAAGTGTTTTACCAAAGTTATCAACATATTTTTGTTGGGCGTTCCGGAATCGACCTTATCTCAGGCTGAAAACGCGTTTTACGCATTGTGCCATAACTTTGCAGGGAAGCTTCAGAAAATGAAATTTTCACGCCCCGTTATACCAGAAAGGGTCTTTCTTGTAGTTGCACATCAAATCTAAGCTGTCTGAAGTGTTTTTCGAAAGTTATCAACATCTTTATGTTTGGCGTTCCGGAACCCACCTTATCTCAAGCTGAAAACGAGTTTTCTGCATTGTGACATAACTTTGCAAGGAAGCTTCAAAACATGAAATTTTCACCTCCCACTATAGCAGAACGGGTCTTTCTAGTAGTTGCACATCAAATCTAAGCTGTCTGAAGTGTTTTTCGAAAGTTATCAACAGTTTTATGTTTGGCGTTCCGGAATCGACCTAATCTCAGGATGAAAATGCGTTTTCTGCATTGTCCCATAACTTTCCAGGGAAGCTTCAGAACATGAAATTTTGACCTCCCACTATAGCAGAAAGGGTCTTTCTAGTAGTTGCACATCAAATCTCAGCAGTCTGAACTGTTTTTCGAAAGTTATCAACATTTTTATGTTTGACGTTCCAGAATCGACTTTATCTCAGGCTGAAAACGCGTTGTCTGCATTGTGCCATAACTTTGCATGGAAGCTTCCGAACATTAAATTTTATGCTCCAATATAGCAGAAAGGGTCTTTCTAGTAGTTGCACATCAAATCTAAGCTGTCTGAAGTGTTTTTCCAAAGTTATCAACATTTTTATGTTTGGCGTTCCGGAACCCACCTTATCTCAGGCTGAAAACGCGTTTTCTGCATTGTGCCATAACTTTGCAGGGAAGCTTCAGAACATGAAATGTTCACCTCCCACTATAGCAGAAAGGGTCTTTCTAGTAGTTGCACATCAAATCTAAGCTGTCTGAAGTGTTTTTCCAAAGTTATCAACATTTTTATGTTTGGCGTTCCGGAAATAACCTTATCTCAGGCTGAAAACGCATTTTCTCCATTGTGCCATAACTTTGCAAGGAAGCTTCAGAACATGAAATTTTCACCTCCCACTATACCAGAAAGGGTCTTTCTAGTAGTTGCACATCAAATCTAAGCTGTCTGAAGTGTTTTTTTAAAGTTATCAACATTTTTATGTTTGGCGTTCCGGAATCAACCTTATCTCAGGCTGAAAACGCGTTTTACGCATTCTGCCATAACTTTGCAGGAAAGCTTCAGAACATGAAATTTTCAATTCCCACTAAAGCAGAAAGGGTCTTTCTCCTACCTGCACATCAAATCTAAGCTGTCTGAAGTGTTTTTCGAAAGTTTTCAACATTTTTATGTTTGGCGTTCCGGAACCCACCTTATCTCAGGCTTTAAAACGCGTTTTCTGCATTGTGCCATAACTTTGCATGGAAACTTCAGAACATGAAATTTTAACCTGCCACTATAGCAGAAGGTGTCTTTCTCGTAGTTGCATATCAAATCTAAGCGGTCTGAAGTGTTTTTCCAAAGTTATCAACATTTTAATGTTTGGCGTTCCTGAACCCACCTTATCTCAGGCTGAAAACAGGTTTTCTGCATTGTGCCATAACTTTGCATGGAAGCTTTCGAACATGAAATTTTAACCTCCCACTATAGCAGAAAGGGTCTTTCTAGTAGTTGCACATCAAATCTAAGCTGTCTGATGTGTTTTTCCAAAGTTATCAACATTTTTACGTTTGGCGTTTCGGAAACCACCTTATCTCAGGCTGATAATGCGTTTTCTGCATTGTGCCATAACTTCTCAGGGAAGCTTTAGAACATGAAACGTTCACCTCCCACTATAGCAGAAATGTTCTTTCTAGTAGTTGCACGTCAAATCTAAGCTGTCTGAAGTGTTCTTCCAAAGTTAGCAACATTTTTACGCTTGCCGTTCCGGAACCCACCTTATCTCAGGCTGAAAACGCGTTTTCTGCATTGTGCCATAACTTCTCGGGGAAGCTTCAGACCATGAAATTTTGACATCCCACTATAGCAGAAAGGGTATTTCTAGTAGTTGCACATCAGATCTAAGCTGTCTGAAGTGTTTTTCGAAAGTAATCAACATTTTTATGTTTGGCGTTCCGGAACCCACCTTATCTCAAGCTGAAAACGCGTTTTCTGCATTGTGCCATAACTTTGCATGGAAGCGTCAGAACATGAAATGTTCACCTCCCACAATAGCAGAAAGGGTCTTTCTAGTAGTTGCTCATCAAATCTAAGCAGTCTGAAGTGTTTTTCGAAAGTTATCAACATTTTTATGTTTGCCGTTCCAGAATCGACCTTATTTCAGGCTAAAAAAGCGTTGTCTGCATTGTGCGATTACTTTGCATGGAAGCTTCCGAACATGAAATTTTAACCTCCCACTATAGCAGAAAGGGTCTTTCTAGCAGTTGCACATCAAATCTAAGCTGTCTGAAGTGTTTTTCGAAAGTTATCAACATTTTTATGTTTGGCGTTCCGGAATCGACCTAATCTCAGGATGAAAATGCGTTTTCTGCATTGTCCCATAACTTTCCAGGTAAGCTTCAGAACATGAAATGTTCACCTCCCACTATAGCAGAAAGGGTCTTTCTAGTAGTTGCACATCAAATCTAAGCTGTCTGAAGTGTTTTTCCAAAGTTATCAACATTTTTATGTTTGGCGTTCCGGAATCGACCTTATCTCAGGATGAAAAATCGTTTTCTGCATTGTCCCATAACTTTCCAGGGAAGCGTCAGAACATGATATTTTGACGTCCCACTATAGCAGAAAGGGTCTTTCTAGTAGTTGCACATCAAATCTAAGCTGTCTGAAGTGTTTTTCGAAAGTTATCAACATTTTTATGTTTGGCGTTCCTAAACCCACCTTATCTCAAGCTGAAAACGTGTTTTCTGCATTGTGCCATAACTTCTCGGGGAAGCTTCAGACCATGAAATTTTGACATCCCACTATAGCAGAAAGGGTATTTCTAGTAGTTGCACATCAGATCTAAGCTGTCTGAAGTGTTTTTCGAAAGTTATCAACATTTTTATGTTTGGCGTTCCGGAACCCACCTTATCTCAAGCTGAAAACGCGTTTTCTGCATTGTGCCATAACTTTGCAAGGAAGCTTCAAAACATGAAATTTTCACCTCCCACTATAGCAGAACGGGTCTTTCTAGTAGTTGCACATCAAATCTAAGCTGTCTGAAGTGTTTTTCGAAAGTTATCAACAGTTTTATGTTTGGCGTTCCGGAATCGACCTAATCTCAGGATGAAAATGCGTTTTCTGCATTGTCCCATAACTTTCCAGGGAAGCTTCAGAACATGAAATTTTGACCTCCCACTATAGCAGAAAGGGTCTTTCTAGTAGTTGCACATCAAATCTCAGCAGTCTGAACTGTTTTTCGAAAGTTATCAACATTTTTATGTTTGACGTTCCAGAATCGACTTTATCTCAGGCTGAAAACGCGTTGTCTGCATTGTGCCATAACTTTGCATGGAAGCTTCCGAACATTACATTTTATGCTCCAATATAGCAGAAAGGGTCTTTCTAGTAGTTGCACATCAAATCTAAGCTGTCTGAAGTGTTTTTCCAAAGTTATCAACATTTTTATGTTTGGCGTTCCGGAATCAACCTTATCTCAGGCTGAAAACGCGTTTTATGCATTCTGCCATAACTTTGCAGGAAAGCTTCAGAACATGAAATTTTCAATTCCCACTAAAGCAGAAAGGGTCTTTCTCCTACCTGCACATCAAATCTAAGCTGTCTGAAGTGTTTTTCGAAAGTTTTCAACATTTTTATATTTGGCGTTCCTGAATCGACCTTATCTCAGGCTGAAAACGCGTTTTCTGCATTGTGCCATAATTTTGCAGGGAATCTTCAGAACATGAAATTTTCAACTGCCACTACAGCAGAAAAGGTCTTTCTAGTAGTTGCACGTCAAATCTAAGCTATCTGAAGTGTTTTTCCAAAGTTATCAACATTTTTATGTTTGGCATTCCAGAATCGACCTTATCTCTGGCTGAAAACGCGTTTTCTACATTGTGATATAACTTTGCAGGGAAACTTCAGAACACGAAATTTTCAACTCCCTCTACAGCAGAAAGGGTCTTTCAAGTAATTGCACATCAAATCTAAGCTGTCTGAAGTGTTTTTCCAAAGTTATCAACATTTTTATGTTTGGCGTTCCGGAACCCACCTTATCTCAGGCTTTAAAACGCGTTTTCTGCATTGTGCCATAACTTTGCAGGGAAGCTTCAGAACATGAAATTTTAACCTGCCACTATAGCAGAAGGGGTCTTTCTCGTAGTTGCATATCAAATCTAAGCGGTCTGAAGTGTTTTTCCAAAGTTATCAACATTTTTATGTTTGGCGTTCCTGAACCCACCTTATCTCAGGCTGAAAACAGGTTGTCTGCATTGTGCCATAACTTTGCATGGAAGCTTCCGAACATGAAATTTTAACCTCCCACTGTAGCAGAAAGGGTCTTTCCAGTAGTTGCACATCAAATCTAAGCTGTCTGAAGTGTTTTTCCAAAGTTATCAACATTTTTACGTTTGGCGTTCCTGAATTGACCTTATCTCAGGCTGAAAACAGGTTTTCTGCATTCTGCCATAACTTTGCAGGGAAGCTTCAGAACATGAAATTTTCACGTCCCACTATAGCAGAAAGGGTCTTTCTAGTAGTTGCACATCAAATCTAAGCTGTCTGAAGTGTTTTTCGAATGTTATCAACATTTTTATGTTTGGCGTTCCAGAATCGACCTTATCTCAGGCTGAAAACGGGTTGTCTGCATTGTGCCATAACTTTGCATGGAAGCTTCCGAACATGAAATTTTAACCTCCCACAATAGCAGGAAGGGTCTTTCTAGTAGTTGCACATCAAATCTAAGCTGTCTGATGTGTTTTACCAAAGTTATCAACATTTTTATGTTTGGCGTTCCGGAATCGACCTTATCTCAGGCTGAAAACGCGTTTTACACATTGTGCAATAACTTTGCAGGGAAGCTTCAGAACATGAAATGTTCACATCCCACTATAGCAGAAACGGTCTTTCTAGTAGTTGCACTTCAAATCTAAGCTGTCTGACGTGTTTTTCCAAAGTTATCAACATATTTTTGTTGGGCGTTCCGGAATCGAACTTATCTCAGGCTGAAAACGCTTTTTACGCATTGTGCCATAACTTTGCAGGGAAGCTTCAGAAAATGAAATTTTCACGTCCCACTATACCAGAAAGGGTCTTTCTTGTAGTTGCACATCAAATCTAAGCTGTCTGAAGTGTTTTTCGAAAGTTATCAACATCTTTATGTTTGGCGTTCCGGAACCCACCTTATCTCAAGGTGAAAAATTGTTTTCTGCATTGTGCCATAACTTTGCATGGAAGCTTCAGAACATGAAATGTTCACCTCCCACTGTAGCAGAAAGGGACTTTCTAGTAGTTGCACATCAAATCTAAGCTGTCTGAAGTGTTTTACCAAAGTTATCAACATATTTTTGTTGGGCGTTCCGGAATCGACCTTATCTCAGGCTGAAAACGCGTTTTACGCATTGTGCCATAACTTTGCAGGGAAGCTTCCGAACATGAAATTTTAACCTCCCACTGTAGCAGAAAGGGTCTTTCCAGTAGTTGCACATCAAATCTAAGCTGTCTGAAGTGTTTTTCCAAAGTTATCAACATTTTTATGTTTGGCGTTCCTGAACTGACCTTATCTCAGGCTGAAAACAGGTTTTCTGCATTCTGCCATAACTTTGCAGGGAAGCTTCAGAACATGAAATTTTCACGTCCCACTATAGCAGAAAGGGTCTTTCTAGTAGTTGCACATCAAATCTAAGCTGTCTGAAGTGTTTTTCGAATGTTATCAACATTTTTATGTTTGGCGTTCCAGAATCGACCTTATCTCAGGCTGAAAACGGGTTGTCTGCATTGTGCCATAACTTTGCATGGAAGCTTCCGAACATGAAATTTTAACCTCCCACAATAGCAGGAAGGGTCTTTCTAGTAGTTGCACATCAAATCTAAGCTGTCTGATGTGTTTTACCAAAGTTATCAACATTTTTATGTTTGGCGTTCCGGAATCGACCTTATCTCAGGCTGAAAACGCGTTTTACACATTGTGCAATAACTTTGCAGGGAAGCTTCAGAACATGAAATGTTCACATCCCACTATAGCAGAAACGGTCTTTCTAGTAGTTGCACTTCAAATCTAAGCTGTCTGACGTGTTTTTCCAAAGTTATCAACATGTTTTTGTTGGGCGTCCTGGAATCGACCTTATCTCAGGCTGAAAACGCTTTTTACGCATTGTGCCATAACTTTGCAGGGAAGCTTCAGAAAATGAAATTTTCACGTCCCACTATACCAGAAAGGGTCTTTCTTGTAGTTGCACATCAAATCTAAGCTGTCTGAAGTGTTTTTCGAAAGTTATCAACATCTTTATGTTTGGCGTTCCGGAACCCAGCTTATCTCAAGGTGAAAAATCGTTTTCTGCATTGTGCCATAACTTTGCATGGAAGCTTCAGAACATGAAATGTTCACCTCCCACTGTGGCAGAAAGGGACTTTCTAGTAGTTGCACATCAAATCTAAGCTGTCTGAAGTGTTTTACCAAAGTTATCAACATATTTTTGTTGGGCGTTCCGGAATCGACCTTATCTCAGGCTGAAAACGCGTTTTACGCATTGTGCCATAACTTTGCAGGGAAGCTTCAGAAAATGAAATTTTCACGCCCCGTTATACCAGAAAGGGTCTTTCTTGTAGTTGCACATCAAATCTAAGCTGTCTGAAGTGTTTTTCGAAAGTTATCAACATCTTTATGTTTGGCGTTCCGGAACCCACCTTATCTCAAGCTGAAAACGAGTTTTCTGCATTGTGACATAACTTTGCAAGGAAGCTTCAAAACATGAAATTTTCACCTCCCACTATAGCAGAACGGGTCTTTCTAGTAGTTGCACATCAAATCTAAGCTGTCTGAAGTGTTTTTCGAAAGTTATCAACAGTTTTATGTTTGGCGTTCCGGAATCGACCTAATCTCAGGATGAAAATGCGTTTTCTGCATTGTCCCATAACTTTCCAGGGAAGCTTCAGAACATGAAATTTTGACCTCCCACTATAGCAGAAAGGGTCTTTCTAGTAGTTGCACATCAAATCTCAGCAGTCTGAACTGTTTTTCGAAAGTTATCAACATTTTTATGTTTGACGTTCCAGAATCGACTTTATCTCAGGCTGAAAACGCGTTGTCTGCATTGTGCCATAACTTTGCATGGAAGCTTCCGAACATTAAATTTTATGCTCCAATATAGCAGAAAGGGTCTTTCTAGTAGTTGCACATCAAATCTAAGCTGTCTGAAGTGTTTTTCCAAAGTTATCAACATTTTTATGTTTGGCGTTCCGGAACCCACCTTATCTCAGGCTGAAAACGCGTTTTCTGCATTGTGCCATAACTTTGCAGGGAAGCTTCAGAACATGAAATGTTCACCTCCCACTATAGCAGAAAGGGTCTTTCTAGTAGTTGCACATCAAATCTAAGCTGTCTGAAGTGTTTTTCCAAAGTTATCAACATTTTTATGTTTGGCGTTCCGGAATTAACCTTATCTCAGGCTGAAAACGCATTTTCTCCATTGTGCCATAACTTTGCAAGGAAGCTTCAGAACATGAAATTTTCACCTCCCACTATACCAGAAAGGGTCTTTCTAGTAGTTGCACATCAAATCTAAGCTGTCTGAAGTGTTTTTTTAAAGTTATCAACATTTTTATGTTTGGCGTTCCGGAATCAACCTTATCTCAGGCTGAAAACGCGTTTTACGCATTCTGCCATAACTTTGCAGGAAAGCTTCAGAACATGAAATTTTCAATTCCCACTAAAGCAGAAAGGGTCTTTCTCCTACCTGCACATCAAATCTAAGCTGTCTGAAGTGTTTTTCGAAAGTTTTCAACATTTTTATGTTTGGCGTTCCGGAACCCACCTTATCTCAGGCTTTAAAACGCGTTTTCTGCATTGTGCCATAACTTTGCATGGAAACTTCAGAACATGAAATTTTAACCTGCCACTATAGCAGAAGGTGTCTTTCTCGTAGTTGCATATCAAATCTAAGCGGTCTGAAGTGTTTTTCGAATGTTATCAACATTTTTACGTTTGGCGTTCCAGAATCGACCTTATCTCAGGCTGAAAACGGGTTGTCTGCATTGTGCCATAACTTTGCATGGAAGCTTCCGAACATGAAATTTTAACCTCCCACTATAGCAGACAGGGTCTTTCTAGTAGTTTCACATCAAATCTAAGCTGTCTGATGTGTTTTACCAAAGTTATCAACATTTTTATGTTTGGCGTTCCGGAATCGACCTTATCTTAGTCTGAAAACGCGTTTTACACATTGTGCAATAACTTTGCAGGGAAGCTTCAGAACATGAAATGTTCACATCCCACTATAGCAGAAACGGTCTTTCTCGTAGTTGCACATCAAATCTAAGCTGTCTGAAGTGTTTTTCAAAAGTTATCAACATTTTTATGTTTGGCGTTCCAGAATTGACCTTATCTCAGGCTGAAAACGCCTTTTACGCATTGTGCCATAACTTTGCAGGGAAGCTTCAGAAAATGAAATTTTCACGTCCCACTATACCAGAAAGGGTCTTTCTTGTAGTTGCACATCAAATCTAAGCTGTCTGAAGTGTTTTTCGAAAGTTATCAACATCTTTATGTTTGGCGTTCCGGAACCCACCTTATCTCAAGCTGAAAACGAGTTTTCTGCATTGTGCCATAACTTCTCAGGGAAGCTTCAGAACATGAAATGTTCACCTCCCACTATAGCAGAAAGGGTCTTTCTAGTAGTTGCACATCGAATCTAAGCTGTCTGATGTGTTTTTCCAAAGTTATCAACATTTTTATGTTTGGCGTTGCGGAACCCACCTTACCTCAAGCTGAAAACGCCTTTTCCGCATTGTGCCATAACTTTGCATGGAAGCTTCAGAACATGAAATGTTCACCTCCCACTATAGCAGAAAGGGTCTTTCTAGTAGTTGCACATCAAATCTAAGCAGTCTGAAGTGTTTTTCGAAAGTTATCAACATTTTTATGTTTGCCGTTTCAGAATCGACCTTATTTCAGGCTAAAAAAGCGTTGTCTGCATTGTGCCATTACTTTGCATGGAAGCTTCCGAACATGAAATTTTAACCTCCCACTGTAGCAGAAAGGGTCTTTCCAGTAGTTGCACATCAAATCTAAGCTGTCTGAAGTGTTTTTCCAAAGTTATCAATATTTTTATGTTTGGCGTTCCTGAATTGACCTTATCTCAGGCTGAAAACAGGTTTTCTGCATTGTGCCATAACTTTGCAGGGAAGCTTCAGAACATGAAATTTTCACGTCCCACTATAGCAGAAAGGGTCTTTCTAGTAGTTGCACATCAAATCTAAGCTGTCTGAAGTGTTTTTCGAATGTTATCAACATTTTTATGTTTGGCGTTCCAGAATCGACCTTATCTCAGGCTGAAAACGGGTTGTCTGCATTGTGCCATAACTTTGCATGGAAGCTTCCGAACATGAAATTTTAACCTCCCACAATAGCAGGAAGGGTCTTTCTAGTAGTTGCACATCAAATCTAAGCTGTCTGATGTGTTTTACCAAAGTTATCAACATTTTTATTTTTGGCGTTCCGGAATCGACCTTATCTCAGGCTGAAAACGCGTTTTACACATTGTGCAATAACTTTGCAGGGAAGCTTCAGAACATGAAATGTTCACATCCCACTATAGCAGAAACGGTCTTTCTAGTAGTTGCACTTCAAATCTAAGCTGTCTGATGTGTTTTTCCAAAGTTATCAACATATTTTTGTTGGGCGTTACGGAATCGACCTTATCTCAGGCTGAAAACGCTTTTTACGAATTGTGCCATAACTTTGCAGGGAAGCTTCAGAAAATGAAATTTTCACGTCCCACTATACCAGAAAGGGTCTTTCTTGTAGTTGCACATCAAATCTAAGCTGTCTGAAGTGTTTTTCGAAAGTTATCAACATCTTTAAGTTTGGCGTTCCGGAACCCACCTTATCTCAAGGTGAAAAATCGTTTTCTGCATTGTGCCATAACTTTGCATGGAAGCTTCAGAACATGAAATGTTCACCTCCCACTGTAGCAGAAAGGGACTTTCTAGTAGTTGCACATCAAATCTAAGCTGTCTGAAGTGTTTTACCAAAGTTATCAACATATTTTTGTTGGGCGTTCCGGAATCGACCTTATCTCAGGCTGAAAACGCGTTTTACGCATTGTGCCATAACTTTGCAGGGAAGCTTCAGAAAATGAAATTTTCACCACCCACTATAGCAGAAAGGGTCTTTCTAGCAGTTGCACATCAAATCTAAGCTGTCTGAAGTGTTTTTCGAAAGTTATCAACATCTTTATGTTTGGCGTTCCGGAACCCACCTTATCTCAAGCTGAAAACGAGTTTTCTGCATTGTGACATAACTTCTCAGGGAAGCTTCAGAACATGAAATGTTCACCTCCCACTGTAGCAGAAAGGGACTTTCTAGTAGTTGCCAATCAAATCTAAGCTGTCTGAAGTGTTTTTAAAAAGTTATCAACATTTTTATGTTTGGCGTTCCGGAACCCACCTTATCTCAAGCTGAAAACGCGTTTTCTGCATTGTGCCATAACTTTGCTGGGAAGCTTCAGAACATGAAATTTTCACGTCCCACTATAGCAGAAAGGGTCTTTCTAGTAGTTGCACATCAAATCTAAGCTGTCTGAAGTGTTTTTCGAAAGTTATCAACATTTTTATGTTGGGCATTCGGGAATCGACCTTATCTCAGGCTAAAAACGCGTTTTACGCATTGTGCCATGACTTTGCAGGGAAGCTTCAGAAAATGAAATTTTCACGTACCACTATAGCAGAAAGGGTCATCCAAGTAGTTGCACATCAAATCGAAGCTGTCTGAAGTGTTTTTCGAAAGTTATCAACATTTTTATGTTTGGCGTCCCGGAACCCACCTTATCTCAAGCTGAAAACGCGTGTTCAGCATTGTGCCATAACTTTGCAGGGATGCTTCAGAACATGAAATTTTCACCTCCCACTATAGCAGAAAGGGTCTTTCTAGTAGTTGCACATCACATCTAAGCTGTCTGAAGTGTTTTTCCAAAGTCATCAACATTTTTACGTTAGGCGTTCCGGAATCAACCTTATCTCAGGCTGAAAACGCGTTTCACGCATTGTGCCATAACTTTGCAGGAAAGCTTCAAAACATGAAATTTTCAATTCCCACTAAAGCAGAAAGGGTCTATCTCCTACCTGCACATCATATCTAAGCTGTCTGAAGTGTTTTCCAGTAGTTGCACGTCAAATCTAAGCTGTCTGAAGTGTTTTTCCAAAGTTATCAACATTTTTATGTTTGGCGTCCCGGAATCGACCTTATCTCAGGCTGAAAACGCGATTCACGCATTCTGCATTAACTTTGCAGGGAATCTTCAGAACATGAAATTTTCATATCCCACTATTGCAGAAAGGGTCTTTCTAGTAGTTGCACATCAAATCTAAGCTGTCTGACGTGTTTTTCGAAAGTTTTCAACATTTTTATATTTGGCGTTCCTGAATCGACCTTATCTCAGGCTGAATACGCGTTTTCTGCATTGTGCCATAACTTTGCAGGGAAGCTTCAGAACAAGAAATTTTCAACTCCCACTACAGCAGAAAGGGTCTTTCTAGTAGTTGCACGTCAAATCTAAGCTGTCTGAAGTGTTTTTCCAAAGTTATCAACATTTCAATGTTTGGCGTTCCTGAATCGACATTATCTTTGGCTGAAAACGCGTTTTCTGCATTCTGCCATAACATTGCAGGGAATCTTCAGAACATGAAATTTTCACGGCCCACTATAGCAGAAAGGGTCTTTCTAGTAGTTGCACATCAAACCTAAGCTGTTTGAAGTGTTTTTCCAAAGTTATCAACATTTTTATGTTTGGCGTTCCGGAATCAACCTTATCTCAGGCTAAAAACGCGTTTTACGCATTGTCCCATAACGTTGCAGGAAAGCTTCAGAACATGAAATTTTCAATTCCCTATAAAGCAGAAAGGGTCTTTCTCCTACTTGCACATCAATTCTAAGCTGTTTGAAGTGTTTTTCCAAAGTCATCAACATTTTTACGTTAGGCGTTTCGGAACCCACCTTATCTCAGGCTGAAAACGCGTTTTCTGCATTGTGCCATCACTTTGCAGGGAAACTTCAGAACACGAAATTTTGACCTCCCACTATATCAGAAAGGGTCTTTCTAGTAGTTGCACATCAAATCTAAGCAGTCTGAAGTGTTTTCCCAAAGTTATCAACATTTTTATATTTGGCGTTCCGGAATTGACCTTATCTCAGGCTGAAAACGCGTTTTACGTATTGTGCCATAACTTTGCAGGGAAGCTTCAGAACAGCGAATTTTCAACTCCCACTGTAGCAGAAAGGGTCTTTCTAGTAGTTGCACATCAAATCTAAGCTGTCTGAAGTGTTTTTCCAGTATTATCAACATTTTTATGTTTGGCGTTCCGGAATCAACCTTATCTCAGGCTCTAAACGCTTTTTTTGCATTGTGCCATAACTTTGGAGGGAAGCTTCAGAACTTGAAATTTTAACCTCCCACTGTAGCAGAAAGGGTCTTTCTAGGAGTTGCACATCAAATCTAAGCTGTCTGTAGTGTTTTTCGAAAGATATCAACATTTTTATGTTTGGCGTTCCGGATCGCACCTTATTGAAAACGCCTTTTCTGCATTGTGCCATAACTTTGCCGGGAAGCTTCAGAACATGAAATTTTCACCTCCCACTATAGCAGAAAGGGTCTTTCTAGTAGTTGCACATCAAATCTAAGCTGTCTGAAGTGTTTTTCAAAAGTTTTCAACATTATTATATTTGGCGTTCCGGAATCGACCTTTTCTCAGGCTGAAAATGCGTTTTCTGCATTGTGCCATAACTTTGAAGGAAAGCTTCAGAACATGAAAGTTTCACCTCCCACTATAGCAGAAAGGGTCTTTCTAGTAGTTGCACATCAAATCTAAGCTGCCTGAATTGTTTTTCCAAAGTTATCAACATTTTTATGTTTGGTGTTCCGGAACCCACCTTATCTCAGGCTGAAAACGCGTTTTCTGCATTGTGCCATAACTTTGCAGGGAACCTTCAGAACATGAAATTTTCAATTCCCACTAAAGCAGAAAGGGTCTTTCTCCTACTTGCACATCAAATCTAAGCTGTCTGAAGTGTTTTTTGAAAGTTTTCAACATTTTTATGTTTGGCGTTCCTGAATCGACCTTATCTCAGGCTGAAAACGGGTTGTCTGCATTGTGCCATTGTGCCTTTGCATGGAAGCTTCAGAACATGAAATGTTCACCTCCCGCAATAGCAGAAAGGGTCTTTCTAGTAGTTGCACATCAAATCTAAGCTGTCTGTAGTGTTTTTCGAAAGATATCAACATTTTTATGTTTGGCGTTCCGGATCGCACCTTATTGAAAACGCCTTTTCTGCATTGTGCCATATCTTTGCCGGGAAGCTTCAGAACATGAAATTTTCACCTCCCACGATAGCAGAAAGGGTCTTTCTAGTAGTTGCACATCAAATCTAAGCTGTATGAAGTGTTTTTCCAAAGTTATCATATTTTTATGTTTGGCGTTCTGGAATTGACCTTGTCTCATGCTGAAAACGCGTTTTCTGCATTGTGCCATAACTTTGCAGGGAAGTTTCAGAACATGAAATTTACACCTCCCACTATAGCTGAATTGTTCTTTCTAGTAGTTGCACATCAAATCTCAGCTGTCTGAAGTGTTTTTCGAAAGTTATAAACATTTTTATGTTTGGCATTCCGGAATCAACCTTATCTCAGGCTGAAAACGTGTTTTCTGCATTGTGCCATAACTTTGCAGGGAAGCTTCAGAACATGAAATTTTCACGTCCCATTATAGCAGAAAGGGTCTTTCTCATACTTGCACATCAAATCTAAGCTGTCTGAAGTGTTTTTCCAAAGTTATCAACATTTTTATGTTTGGCGTTCCGGAACCCACCTTTTCTCAGGCTGAAAACGCGTTTTCTGCCTTGTGCCATAACTTTGCAGGGAAGCTTCAGAACATGACATTTTCACATCCCACTATAGCAGAACGGGTCGCTCTAGTAGTTGCACATGAATTCTAAGCTGTTTGAAGTGTTTTTCCAGTATTATCAACATTTTTATGTTTGGCGTTCCGGAATCAAGCTTATCTCAGGCTCTAAACGCTTTTTTTGCATTGTGCCATAACTTTGTAGGGAAGCTTCAGAACTTGAAATTTTAACCTCCCACTGTAGCAGAAAGGGTCTTTCTAGGAGTTGCACATCAAATCTAAGCTGTCTGTAGTGTTTTTCGAAAGATATCAACATTTTTATGTTTGGCGTTCCGGATCGCACCTTATTGAAAACGCCTTTTCTGCATTGTGCCATAACTTTGCAGGGAAGCTTCAGAACATGAAATTTTCACGTCCCATTATAGCAGAAAGGGTCTTTCTCATACTTGCACATCAAATCTAAGCTGTCTGAAGTGTATTTCAAAAGTTTTCAACATTATTATATTTGGCGTTCCGGAATCGACCTCATCTCAGGCTGAAAATGCGTTTTCTGCATTGTGCCATAACTTTGCAGGGAAGCTTCAGAACATGAAATTTTCACATCCCACTATAGCAAAAAGGGTCTTTCTAGTAATTGCACATCAAATCTGAGCAGTCTGAAGTGTTTTTCCAAAGTTATCAACATTTTTATGTTTGGCGTTCCGGGAAACCCACCTTATCTCAGGCTGTAAACGCGTTTTCTGCATTGTGCCATAACTTTGGAGGGAAGCTTCAGAACATGAAATTTTAACCTGCCACTATAGCAGAAAGGGTTCTTCGAGTCGTTGCACATCAAATCTAACCTGTCTGAAGTGTTTTTCCGAAGTCATCAACATTCTTATATTTGGCGTTCCGGAATCAACCTTATCTCAGGCTGAAAACGCGTTTTCTGCGTTGTGCCATCACTGTGCAGGAATGCTGCAGAATATGAAATTTTCATTCTCACTATAACAGACAGGGTCTTTCTCGTAGTTGCACATCAAATCTAAGCTGTCTGAAGTGTTTTTCCAAAGTCATCAACATTTTTATGTTTGGCGTTCCGGAACCCACCTTTTCTCAGGCTGAAAACGCGTATTCTGCGTTGTGCCATAACTTTGCTGGGAAGCTTCAGAACATAAAATTTTAACCTCCCACTATAGTACAAAGGGTCTTTCTAGTAATTGCACATCAAATGTAAGCTGTCTGAAATGTTTTTCCAGAGTTATCAACATTCCTATGTTTGGCGTTCCGGAATCAACCTTATCTCAGGCTGAAAACGCATTTTCTGCATTGTGCCATCACTTTGCAGGAAAGCTGCAGAATATGAAATTTTCGCCTCCCACTATAGCAGAAAGGGTCTTTCTAGTAGTTGCACATCAAATCGAAGCTGTTTGAAGTGTTTTTCCAAAGTTATCAACACTTTTATGTTTAGCGTTCCGGAATCGACCTTATCTCAGGCTGAAAACACGATTTAAGCATTCTGCCATAACTTTGCAGGGAAGCTTCAGAACATGAAATTTTCATATCCCACTATAGCAGAAAGGGTCTTTCTAGTAGTTGCACAACAAATCTAAGCTGTCTGAAGTGTTTTTCGAAAGTTATCAACATTTTTATGTTTGGCGTTCCGGAATCGACCTTATCTCTGGCTGAAAACGCGTTTTACGCATTGTGCCATAACTTTGGAGGGAAGCTTCAGAACATCGAATTTTCACCACCCACTATATCAGAAAGGGTCTTTCTAGTAGTTGCACATCAAATCTAAGCTGTCTGAAGTGTTTTTCCAAAATTATCAACATTTTTATATTTGGCGTTCCGGAATTGACCTTATCTCAGGCTGAAAACGCGTTTTACGTATTGTGCCATAACTTTGCAGGGAAGCTTCAGAACATCGAATTTTCACCACCCACTATATCAGAAAGGGTCTTTCTAGTAGTTGGACATCAAATCTAAGCAGTCTGAGGTGTTTTCTGGAAGTTATCAACATTTTTATGTTTGCCGTACCGGAATCGACCTTATCTCAGGCTGAAAACGCGTTTTCTGCATTGTGCCATGACTTTGCAGGGAAGCTTCAGAACATGAAATTTTAATCTTGCGCTAGAGCAGAAAAGGTCTTTGTAGTAGTTGTATATCAAATCTAAGCTGTCTGAAGTGTTTTTCCAAAGTTATCAACATTTTAATGTTTAACGTGCCGGAACCCACCTTATCTCAGGCCGAAAACGCGTTTTCTGCATTGTGCCATAACTTTGCCGGGAAGCTACAGAACATGAAATTTTAACCTCCCACAATAGCATAAAGGGTCTTTCTAGTAGTTGCACATCAAATCTAAGCTGTCTGAATAGTTTTTCCAAAGTTATCAACATTTTTATGTTTGGCGTTCCGGAATCGACCTTATCTCAGGCTGAAAACGAATTTTCGGAATTGTGCCATATCTTTGCCGGGAAGCTTCGGAACATGAAATTTTTACATCCCACTATAGCAGAAAGGGTCTTTCTAGTAGTTGCATATCAAATCTAAGCTGTCTGAAGTGTTTTTCGAAAGTTATCAACATTTTTATGTTTGGCGTTCCGGAACCCACCTTATCTCAAGCTGAAAACGCGTTTTCTGCATTGTGCCATAACTTTGCAGGGAAGCTTCAGAACATGAAATTTTCACGTCCCACTATAGTAGAAAAGGTCTTTCTAGTAGTTGCATATCAAATCTAAGCTGTCTGATGTGTTTTTCGAAAGTTATCAACATTTTTATGTTTGGCGTTCCGGAACGCACCTTATCTCAAGCTGAAAACGCGTTTGCTGCATTGTGCCATAACTTTGCAGGGAGGCTTCAGAACATGAAATTTTAACCTCCCACAATAGCAGAAAGGGTCCTTCTAGTAGTTGCACATCAAATGTAAGATGTCTGAAGTGTTTTCTCAAGGTTATCGACATTTTTATGTTTGGCGTTCCGGAATCGACCTTATCTCAGGCAGAAAACGCTTTTTACGCTTTGTGCCATAACTTTGCAGGGAAGCTTCAGAAAATGAAATTTTCACCTCCCACTATAGCAGAAAGGGTTTTTCTAGTAGTTGCACGTCAAATCTAAGCTGTCTGAAGTGTTTTTCCAAAGTTATCAACATTTTTATGTTTGGCGTTCCGGAATCAACCTTATCTCAGGCTGAAAACGCATTTTCTGCATTGTGCCATAACTTTGCAAGGAAGATTCAGAACATGAAATTTTCACCTCCCACTATAGCAGAAAGGGTCTTTCTCGTAGTTGCACATCTAATCTAAGCTGTCTGAAGTGTTTTTCGAAAGTTATCAACATTTTTAAGTTTGGCGTTCCAGAATCCACCTTATCTGAAGCTGAAAACACGTTTTCTGCAATGTGCCATAACTTTGCAGGGAAGCTTCAAAACATGAAATGTTCACCTCCCACTATAGCAGGAAGGGTCTTTCTAGTAGGTGCACATCAAATCTAAGCTGTCTGAAGTGTTTTTCGAAAGTTATCAACATTTTTATGTTTGGCGTTCCGGAATCCACCTTATCTGAAGCTGAAAACGCGTTTTCTGCAATGTGCCATAACTTTGCAGGGAAGCTTCAGAACATGAAATGTTCACCTCCCACTATAGCAGAAAGGGTCTTTCTAGTAGTTGCACATCAAATCTAAGCAGTCTGAAGTGTTTTTCGAAAGTTATCAACATTTTTATGTTTGGCGTTCCGGAATCGACCTTATCTCAGGATGAAAAATCGTTTTCTGCATTGTCCCATAACTTTGCAGGGAAGATTCAGAACATGAAATTTTCACGTCCCACTATATCAGAAAGGGTCTTTCTAGTATTTGCACATCAAATCTAAGCTGTCTTAAGTGTTTTTCGAAAGTTATCAACATTTTTATGTTTGGCGTTCCGGAACCCACCTTATCTCAAGCAGAAAACGCGTTTTCTGCATTGTGCCATAACTTCGCAGGGAAGCTTCAGAACATGAAATTTTCACGTCCCACTATAGCAGAAAGGGTCTTTCTAGTAGTTGCACATCAAATCTAAGCTGTCTGAAGTGTTTTTCGAAAGTTATCAACATTTTTATGTTTGGCGTTCCGGAATCGACCTTATCTCAGGATGAAAAATCGTTTTCTGCATTGTCCCATAACTTTGCAGGGAAGATTCTGAACATGAAATTTTCACGTCCCACTATAGCAGAAAGGGTCTTTCTAGTATTTGCACATCAAATCTAAGCTGTCTGAAGTGTTTTTCCAAAGTTATCAACATTTTTATGTTTGGCGTTCCGGAATCAACCTTATCTCAGGCTGATAACGCATTTTCTGCATTGTGCCATAACTTTGCAAGGAAGATTCAGAACATGAAATGTTCACCTCCCACTATAGCAGAAAGGGTCTTTCTAGTAGTTGCACATCAAATCTAAGCTGTCTGAAGTGTTGTTCCAAAGTGATAAACATTTTTACGTTTGGCGTTTCGGAACCCACCTTATCTCAGGCTGAAAACGTGTTTTCTGCATTGTGCCATAACTTTGCAGGGAGGCTTCAGAACATTACATTTTAACCTCCCACTATAGCAGAAAGGGTCCTTCTAGTAGTTGCACATCAAATGTAAGATGTCTGAAGTGTTTTCACAAAGTTATCAACATTTTTATGTTTGGCGTTCCGGAATCAACCTTATCTGAAGCTGAAAACGCGTTTTCTGCAATGTGCCATAACTTTGCAGGGAAGCTTCAGAACATGAAATGTCTACCTCCCACTATAGCAAAAAGGGTCTTTCTAGTAGGTGCACATCAAATCTAAGCTGTCTGAAGTGTTTTTCCAAAGTTATCAACATTTTTATGTTTGGCGTTCCGGAACCCACCTTATCTCAGGCTGAAAACGCGTTTTCGGCATTGTGCCATAACTTTGCAGGGAAGCTTCAGAACATGAAATTTTCACGTCCCACTATAGCAGAAAGGGTCTTTCTAGTAGTTGCACATCAAATCTAAGCTGTCTGAAGTGTTTTTCGAAAGTTATCAACATTTTTATGTTTGGCGTTCCGGAATCGACCTTATCTCAGGATGAAAAATCGTTTTCTGCATTGTCCCATAACTTTGCAGGGAAGATTCTGAACATGAAATTTTCACGTCCCACTATAGCAGAAAGGGTCTTTCTAGTATTTGCACATCAAATCTAAGCTGTCTGAAGTGTTTTTCCAAAGTTATCAACATTTTTATGTTTGGCGTTGCGGAACCCACCTTATCTCAAGCTGAAAACGCGTTTTCTGCATTGTGCCATAACTTTGCAGGGAGGCTTCAGAACATGAAATGTTCACCTCCCACTATAGCAGAAAGGGTCTTTCTAGTAGTTGCACATCAAATCTAAGATGTCTGAAGTGTTTTCCGAAAGTTATCAACATTTTTATGTTTGCCGTTCCGGAATCGACCTTATCTCAGGATGAAAAATCGTTTTCTGCATTGTGCCATAACTTTGCAGGGAAGATTCTGAACATGAAATTTTCACGTCCCACTATAGCAGAAAGGGTCTTTCTAGTATTTGAACATCAAATCTACGCTGTCTGAAGTGTTTTTCGAAAGTTATCAACATTTTTATGTTTGGCGTTCCGGAACCCATCTTATCTCAAGCTGAAAACGCGTTTTTTGCATTGTGCCATAACTTTGCAGGGAAGCTTCAGAACATGAAATTTTCCCGTCCCACTATAGCAGAAAGGGTCTTTCTAGTAGTTGCACATCAAATCTAAGCTGTCTGAAGTGTTTTTCGAAAGTTATCAACATTTTTATGTTTCGCGTACCGGAATCGACCTTATCTCAAGCTGAAAACGCGTTTTCTGCATTGTGCCATAACTTTGCAGGGAAGCTTCAGAACATGAAATGTTCACCTCCCACTATAGCAGAAAGGGTCTTTCTAGTAGTTGCACATCAAATCTAAGCTGTCTGAAGTGTTTTTCGAAAGTCATCAACATTTTTATGTTTGGTGTTCCGGAACCCACCTTATCTCAAGCTGAAAACGCGTTTTCTGCATTGTGCCATAACTTTGCAGGGAGGCTTCAGAACATGAAATGTTCATCTCCCACTATAGCAGAAAGGGTCTTTCTAGTAGTAGCACATCAAATCTATGATGTCTGAAGTGTTTTCCGAAAGTTATCAACATTTTTATGTTTGGCGTTCCGGTATCGACCTTATCTCAGGCTGAAAACGCGTTTTACGCTTTGTGCCATAACTTTGCAGGGAAGCTTCAGAAAATGAAATTTTCACCTCCCACTATTGCAGAAAGGGTCTTTCTCGTAGTTGCACATCAAATCTAAGCCGTCTGAAATGTTTTTCCAAAGTTATCAACATTTTTATGTTTGGCGTTCCGGAACCCACCTTATCTCAGGCTGAAAACGCGTTTTCGGCATTGTGCCATAACTTTGCAGGGAAGCCTCAGAACATGAAATTTTCACGGCCCACTATAGCAGAAAGGGTCTTTCCAGTAGTTGCACATCAAATCTAAGCTGTCTGAAGTGGTTTTCCAAAGTTATCAACATTTTTATGTTTGGCGATCCGGAATCGACCTTATCTGACGATGAAAAATCGTTTTCTGCATTGTCCCATAACTTTGCAGGGAAGATTCTGAAAATGAAATTTTAACCTCCCACTTTAGCAGAAAGGGTCTTTCTAGTAGTTGCACATCAAATCTAAGATGTCTGAAGTGTTTTCCGAAAGTTATCAACATTTTTATGTTTGGCGTTCCGGTATCGACCTTATCTCAGGCTGAAAACGCGTTTTACGCATTGTGCCATAACTTTGCAGGGAAGCTTCTGAAAATGAAATTTTCACCTCCCACTATAGCAGAAAGGGTCTTTCTAGTAGTTGCATATCAAATCTAAGGTGTCTGAAGTGTTTTTTGAAAGTTATCAACATTTTTATGTTTGGCGTTCCGGAATCGACCTTATCTCAGGATGAAAAATCGTTTTCTGCATTGTCCCATAACTTTGCAGGGAAGATTCTGAACATGATATTTTCACATCCCACTACAGCAGAAAGGGTCTTTCGAGTATTTGAACATCAAATCTAAGCTGTCTGAAGTGTTTTTCGAAAGTTATCAACATTTTTATGTTTGGCGTTGCGGAACCCATCTTATCTCAAGCTAAAAACGCGTTTTCTGCATTGTGCCATAACTTTGCCTGGAAGCTTCCGAACATGAAATTTTAACCTCCCACTATAGCAGAAAGGGTCTTTCTAGTAGTTGCACATCAAATCTAAGCTGTCTGATGTGTTTTTCCAAAGTTATAAACATTTTTCTGTATGGCGTTCCGGAATCTACCTTATCTCAGGCTGAAAACGCGTTTTCTGCATTGTGCCATCACTTTGCAGGGAAGCTTCAGAACATGAAATTTTCCCGTCCCACTATAGCAGAAAGGGTCTTTCTAGTAGTTGCACATCAAATCTAAGCTGTCTGAAGTGTTTTTCGAAAGTTATCAACATTTTTATGTTTGGCGTTCCGGAATCGACCTTATCTCAAGCTGAAAACGCGTTTTCTGCATTGTGCCATAACTTTGCAGGGAAGCTTCAGAACATGAAATGTTCACCTCCCACTATAGCAGAAAGGGTCTATCTAGTAGTTGCACATCAAATCTAAGCTGTCTGAAGTGTATTTCGAAAGTTAACAACATTTTTATGTTTGGCGTTCCAGAATCGACCTTATCTCAGGCTGAAAACGGGTTGTCTGCATTGTGCCATAACTTTGCATGGAAGCTTCAGAACATGAAATTTTCACCTCCCACTATAGCAGAAAGGGTCTTTCGAGTAGTTGCACATCAAATCTAAGCTGTCTGAAGTGTTTTTCCAAAGTTATCAACATTTTTATGTTTGGCGTTCCGGAACCCACCTTATCTCAGGCTGAAAACGCGTTTTCTGCATTGTGAGATAACTTTGCAGGGAAGCTTCAGAACATGAAATGTTCACCTCCCACTATAGCAGAAAGGGTCTTTCTAGTAGTTGCAAATCACATCTAAGCTGTCTGAAGTGTTTTTCCAAAGTCATCAACATTTTTACGTTAGGCGTTCCGGAATCAACCTTATCTCAGACTGAAAACGCGTTTTACGCATTGTGCCATGACTTTGCAGGAAAGCTTCAGAACATGAAATTTTCAAGTCCCACTAAAGCAGAAAGGGTCTATCTCCTACCTGCACATCAAATCTAAGCTGTCTGAAGTGTTTTCTAGTAGTTGCACGTCAAATCTAAGCTGTCTGAAGTGTTTTTCGAAAGTTATCAACATTTTTATGTTTCGCGTTCCGGAACCCATCTTATCTCAAGCTAAAAACGCGTTTTCTGCATTGTGCCATAACTTTGCCTGGAAGCTTCCGAACATGAAATTTTAACCTCCCACTATAGCAGAAAGGGTCCTTCTAGTAGTTGCACATCAAATCTAAGCTGTCTGATGTGTTTTTCCAAAGTTATAAACATTTTTATGTATGGCGTTCCGGAATCTACCTTATCTCGGGCTGAAAACGCGTTTTCTGCATTGTGCCATAACTTTGCAAGGGAGCTTCAGAACATGAAATTTTCACCTCCCACTATAGCAGAAAGGGTTTTTCTAGTAGTTACACATCAAATCTAAGCTGTCAGATGTGTTTTTCCAAAGTTCTAAACATTTTTATGTGTGGCGTTCCAGAATCGACCTTATCTCAGGCTGAAAACGGGTTGTCTGCATTGTGCCATAACTTTGCATGGAAGCTTCAGAACATGAAATGTTCACCTCCCACTATAGCAGAAAGGGTCTTTCTAGTAGTTGCAAATCAAATCTAAGCTGTCTGAAGTGTTTTTCGAAAGTTATCAACATTTTTATGTTTCGCGTTCCAGAATCGACCTTATCTCAGGCTGAAAACGCGTTTTCTGCATTGTGCCATAACTTTGCTTGGAAGCTTCAGAACATGAAATTTTCACCTCCCACTATAGCAGAAAGGTTCTTTCGAGTAGTTGCACATCAAATCTAAGCTGTCTGAAGTGTTTTTCGAAAGTTATCAACATTTTTATGTTTGGCGTTCCGGAACCCACCTTATCTCAGGCTGAAAATGCGTTTTCTGCATTGTGCCATAACTTTGCAGGGAAGCTTCAGAACATGAAATGTTCACCTCCCAGTATAGCAGAGAGGGTCTTTCTAGTAGTTGCACATCACATCGAAGCTGTCTGAAGTGTTTTTCCAAAGTCATCAACATTTTTACGTTAGGCGTTCCGGAATCAACCTTATCTCAGACTGAAAACAAGTTTTACGCATTGTGCCATAACTTTGCAGGAAAGCTTCAAAACATGAAATTTTCAATTCCCACTAAAGCAGAAAGGGTCTATCTCCTACCTGCACATCAAATCTAAGCTGTCTGAAGTGTTTTCTAGTAGTTACACGTCAAATCTAAGCTGTCTGAAGTGTTTTTCCAAAGTTATCAACATTTTTATGTTTGGCGTCCCGGAATCGACCTTATCTCAGGCTGAAAACGCGATTCACGCATTCTGCATTAACTTTGCAGGGAATCTTCAGAACGAGAAATTTTCAACTCCCACTACAGCAGAAAGGGTCTTTCTAGTAGTTGCACGTCAAATCTAAGCTGTCTGAAGTGTTTTTCCAAAGTTATCAACATTTTTATGTTTGGCGTTCCAGAATCGACCTTACCTCTGGCTGAAAACGCGTTTTCTGCATTGTGATATAACTTTGCAGGGAAACTTCAGAACATGAAATTTTCACATCCCACTATAGCAGAAAGGGTCTTTATAGTAGTTGCACATCAAATCTAAGCTGTCTGAAGTGTTTTTCCAAAGTTATCAACATTTTTATTTTTGGCGTTCCGGAATCGACCTTATCTCAGGCTGAAAACGCGATTTACGCATTCTGCCATAACTTTGCAGGGAATCTTCAGAACATGAAATTTTCACCTCCCACTATAGCAGAAAGGGTCTTTCTAGTAGTTGCACATCAAACCTAAGCTGTTTGAAGTGTTTTTCCAAAGTTATCAACATTTTTATGTTTGGCGTTCCGGAATCAACCTTATCTCAGGCTAAAAACGCGTTTTACGCATTGTGCCATAACTTTGCAGGAAAGCTTCAGAACATGAAATTTTCAATTCCCTATAAAGCAGAAAGGGTCTTTCTCCTACTTGCACATCAATTCTAAGCTGTCTGAAGTGTTTTTCGAAAGTTTTCAACATTTTTATATTTGGCGTTCCTGAATCGACCTTATCTCAGGCTGAAAACGCGTTTTCTGCATTGTGCGATAACTTTGGAGGGAAGCTTCAGAACATGAAATTTTAACCACCCACTGTAGCAGAAAGGCTCTTTCTAGTAGTTGCACATCAAATCTAAGCTGTCTGAAATGTTTTTTCCAACGTCATCAACATTTTTACGTTTGGCGTTCCGGAACCCACCTTATCTCAGGCTGAAAACGCGTTTTCTGCATTGTGCCATAACTTTGCAGGAAAGCTTCAGATCATGAAATTTTAACCACCCACTGTAGCAGAAAGGGTCTTTCTAGTAGTTGCACATCAAATCTAAGCTGTCTGAAGTGTTTTTCGAAAGTTTTCAACATTTTTATATTTGGCGTTCCTGAATCGACCTTATCTCAGGCTGAAAACGCGTTTTCTGCATTGTGCCATAACTTTGCAGGGAAGCTTCCGAACATGAAATTTTCACCTCCCACTATAGCAGAAAGGGTCTTTCTAGTAGTTGCACATCAAACCTAAGCTGTTTGAAGTGTTTTTCCAAAGTTATCAACATTTTTATGTTTGGCGTTCCGGAATCAACCTTATCTCAGGCTAAAAACGCGTTTTACGCATTGTGCCATAACTTTGCAGGAAAGCTTCAGAACATGACATTTTCAATTCCCTATAAAGCAGAAAGGGTCTTTCTCCTACTTGCACATCAATTCTAAGCTGTCTGAAATGTTTTTTCCAAAGTCATCAACATTTTTACGTTTGGCGTTCCGGAACCCACCTTATCTCAGGCTGAAAACGCGTTTTCTGCATTGTGCCATAACTTTGCAGGGAAGCTTCAGAACATGAAATTTTAACCACCCACTGTAGCAGAAATGGTCTTTCTAGTAGTTGCACATCAAATCTAAACTGTCTGAAGTGTTTTTTCCAATGTTATCAACATTTTTATGTTTGGCTTTCCGGAACCTACCTTATCTCAGGCTGAAAACGCGTTTTCTGCATTGTGACATAACTTCGCAGGGAATCTACAGAACATGAAATTTTCATATCCCGCTATTTCAGAAAGGGTCTTTCTAGTAGTTGCACATCACATCTAAGCTGTCTGAAGTGTTTTTCCAAAGTTACCAACATTTTTATGTTTGGCGTTCCGGAACCCACCTTATCTCAGGCTGAAAACGCGTTTTCTGCCTTGTGCCATAACTTTGCAGGGAAGCTTCAGAACATTCCATTTTCACATCCCACTATAGCAGAACGGGTCGCTCTAGTAGTTGCACATGAAATCTAAGCTGTTTGAAGTGTTTTTCCAATGTTATAAACATTTTTATGTTTGGCGTTAAGGAATCGACCTTATCTCTGGCTGAAAACGCGATTCACGCATTCTGCCATAACTTTGCAGGAAATCTTCAGAACATGAAATTTTCATATCCCACTATTGCAGAAAGTGTCTTTGTAGTAGTTGCACATCACATCTAAGCTGTCTGAAGTGTTTTTCCAAAGTAATAAACATTTTTATGTTTGGCGTTCCGGAATCGACCTTATCTCAGGCTGAAAACGCGATTCACGCATTCTGCCATAACTTTGCAGGAAATCTTCAGAACATGAAATTTTCATATCCCACTATTGCAGAAAGTGTCTTTGTAGTAGTTGCACATCACATCTAAGCTGTCTGAAGTGTTTTTCCAAAGTTATCAACATTTTTATGTTTGGCGTTCCAGAATCGACCTTATCTCTGGCTGAAAACGCGTTTTCTGCATTGTGATATAACTTTGCAGGGAAACTTCAGAACATGAAATTTTCACATCCCACTATAGCAGAAAGGGTCTTTATAGTAGTTGCACATCAAATCTAAGCTGTCTGAAGTGTTTTTCCAAAGTTATCAACATTTTTATGTTTGCCGTTCCGGAACCCACCTTATCTCAGGCTGAAAACGCGTTTTCTGCCTTGTGCCATAACTTTGCAGGGAAGCTTCAGAACATAACATTTTCACATCCCACTATAGCAGAAAGGGTCTTTCTAGTAGTTGCACATGAAATCTAAGCTGTTTGAAGTGTTTTTCCAAAGTTATCAACATTTTTATTTTTGGCGTTCCGGAATCGACCTTATCTCAGGCTGAAAACGCGATTTACGCATTCTGCCATAACTTTGCAGGGAATCTTCAGAACATGAAAATTTCACCTCCCACTATAGCAGAAAGGGTCTTTCTAGTAGTTGCACATCAAACCTAAGCTGTTTGAAGTGTTTTTCCAAAGTTATCAACATTTTTATGTTTGGCGTTCCGGAATCAACCTTATCTCAGGCTAAAAACGCGTTTTACGCATTGTGCCATAACTTTGCAGGAAAGCTTCAGAACATGAAATTTTCAATTCCCTATAAAGCAGAAAGGGTCTTTCTCCTACTTGCACATCAATTCTAAGCTGTCTGAAGTGTTTTTCGAAAGTTTTCAACATTTTTATATTTGGCGTTCCTGAATCGACCATATCTCAGGCTGAAAACGCGTTTTCTGCCTTGTGCCATAACTTTGCAGGGAAGCTTCAGAACATTCCATTTTCACATCCCACTATAGCAGAACCGGTCGCTCTAGTAGTTGCACATGAAATCTAAGCTGTTTGAAGTGTTTTTCCAATGTTATAAACATTTTTATGTTTGGCGTTCCGGAATCGACCTTATCTCAGGCTGAAAACGCGATTCAGGCATTCTGCCATAACTTTGCAGGAAATCTTCAGAACATGAAATTTTCATATCCCACTATTGCAGAAAGTGTCTTTGTAGTAGTTGCACATCACATCTAAGCTGTCTGAAGTGTTTTTCCAAAGTAATAAACATTTTTATGTTTGGCGTTCCGGAATCGACCTTATCTCAGGCTGAAAACGCGTTTTCTGCATTGTGCCATAACTTTGCAGGGAAGCTTCCGAACATGAAATTTTCACCTCCCACTATAGCAGAAAGGGTCTTTCTAGTAGTTGCACATCAAACCTAAGCTGTTTGAAGTGTTTTTCCAAAGTTATCAACATTTTTATGTTTGGCGTTCCGGAATCAACCTTATCTCAGGCTAAAAACGCGTTTTACGCATTGTGCCATAACTTTGCAGGAAAGCTTCAGAACATGAAATTTTCAATTCCCTATAAAGCAGAAAGGGTCTTTCTCCTACTTGCACATCAATTCTAAGCTGTCTGAAGTGTTTTTCGGAAGTTTTCAACATTTTTATATTTGGCGTTCCTGAATCGACCTTATCTCAGGCTGAAAACGCGTTTTCTGCATTGTGCGATAACTTTGCAGGGAAGCTTCAGAACATGAAATTTTAACCACCCACTGTAGCAGAAAGGTTCTTTCTAGTAGTTGCACATCAAATCTAAGCTGTCTGAAATGTTTTTTCCAAAGTCATCAACATTTTTACGTTTGGCGTTCCGGAACCCACCTTATCTCAGGCTGAAAACGCGTTTTCTGCATTGTGCCATAACTTTACAGGAAAGCTTCAGAACATGAAATTTTAACCACCCACTGTAGCAGAAATGGTCTTTCTAGTAGTTGCACATCAAATCTAAGCTGTCTGAAGTGTTTTTTCCAATGTTATCAACATTTTTATGTTTGGCTTTCCGGAACCTACCTTATCTCAGGCTGAAAACGCGTTTTCTGCATTGTGACATAACTTCGCAGGGAATCTACAGAACATGAAATTTTCATATCCCACTATTACAGAAAGGGTCTTTCTAGTAGTTGCACATCACATCTAAGCTGTCTGAAGTGTTTTTCCAAAGTTACCAACATTTTTATGTTTGGCGTTCCGGAACCCACCTTATCTCAGGCTGAAAACGCGTTTTCTGCCTTGTGCCATAACTTTGCAGGGAAGCTTCAGAACATTCCATTTTCACATCCCACTATAGCAGAACGGGTCGCTCTAGTAGTTGCACATGAAATCTAAGCTGTTTGAAGTGTTTTTCCAATGTTATAAACATTTTTATGTTTGGCGTTCCGGAATCGACCTTATCTCTGGCTGAAAACGCGATTCACGCATTCTGCCATAACTTTGCAGGAAATCTTCAGAGCATGAAATTTTCATATCCCACTATTGCAGAAAGTGTCTTTGTAGTAGTTGCACATCACATCTAAGCTGTCTGAAGTGTTTTTCCAAAGTAATAAACATTTTTATGTTTGGCGTTCCGGAATCGACCTTATCTCAGGCTGAAAACGCGATTCACGCATTCTGCCATAACTTTGCAGGAAATCTTCAGAACATGAAATTTTCATATCCCACTATTGCAGAAAGTGTCTTTGTAGTAGTTGCACATCACATCTAAGCTGTCTGAAGTGTTTTTCCAAAGTTATCAACATTTTTATGTTTGGCGTTCCAGAATCGACCTTATCTCTGGCTGAAAACGCGTTTTCTGCATTGTGATATAACTTTGCAGGGAAACTTCAGAACATGAAATTTTCACATCCCACTATAGCAGAAAGGGTCTTTATAGTAGTTGCACATCAAATCTAAGCTGTCTGAAGTGTTTTTCCAAAGTTATCAACATTTTTATGTTTGCCGTTCCGGAACCCACCTTATCTCAGGCTGAAAACGCGTTTTCTGCCTTGTGCCATAACTTTGCAGGGAAGCTTCAGAACATAACATTTTCACATCCCACTATAGCAGAAAGGGTCTTTCTAGTAGTTGCACATGAAATCTAAGCTGTTTGAAGTGTTTTTCCAAAGTTATCAACATTTTTATTTTTGGCGTTCCGGAATCGACCTTATCTCAGGCTGAAAACGCGATTTACGCATTCTGCCATAACTTTGCAGGGAATCTTCAGAACATGAAATTTTCACCTCCCACTATAGCAGAAAGGGTCTTTCTAGTAGTTGCACATCAAACCTAAGCTGTTTGAAGTGTTTTTCCAAAGTTATCAACATTTTTATGTTTGGCGTTCCGGAATCAACCTTATCTCAGGCTAAAAACGCGTTTTACGCATTGTGCCATAACTTTGCAGGAAAGCTTCAGAACATGAAATTTTCAATTCCCTATAAAGCAGAAAGGGTCTTTCTCCTACTTGCACATCAATTCTAAGCTGTCTGAAGTGTTTTTCGAAAGTTTTCAACATTTTTATATTTGGCGTTCCTGAATCGACCTTATCTCAGGCTGAAAACGCGTTTTCTGCATTGTGCGATAACTTTGCAGGGAAGCTTCAGAACATGAAATTTTAACCACCCACTGTAGCAGAAAGGCTCTTTCTAGTAGTTGCACATCAAATCTAAGCTGTCTGAAATGTTTTTTCCAACGTCATCAACATTTTTACGTTTGGCGTTCCGGAACCCACCTTATCTCAGGCTGAAAACGCGTTTTCTGCATTGTGCCATAACTTTGCAGGAAAGCTTCAGATCATGAAATTTTAACCACCCACTGTAGCAGAAAGGGTCTTTCTAGTAGTTGCACATCACATCTAAGCTGTCTGAAGTGTTTTTCCAAAGTTTTCAACATTTTTATATTTGGCGTTCCTGAATCGACCATATCTCAGGCTGAAAACGCGTTTTCTGCCTTGTGCCATAACTTTGCAGGGAAGCTTCAGAACATTCCATTTTCACATCCCACTATAGCAGAACCGGTCGCTCTAGTAGTTGCACATGAAATCTAAGCTGTTTGAAGTGTTTTTCCAATGTTATAAACATTTTTATGTTTGGCGTTCCGGAATCGACCTTATCTCAGGCTGAAAACGCGATTCAGGCATTCTGCCATAACTTTGCAGGAAATCTTCGGAACATGAAATTTTCATATCCCACTATTGCAGAAAGTGTCTTTGTAGTAGTTGCACATCACATCTAAGCTGTCTGAAGTGTTTTTCCAAAGTAATAAACATTTTTATGTTTGGCGTTCCGGAATCGACCTTATCTCAGGCTGAAAACGCGTTTTCTGCATTGTGCCATAACTTTGCAGGGAAGCTTCCGAACATGAAATTTTCACCTCCCACTATAGCAGAAAGGGTCTTTCTAGTAGTTGCACATCAAACCTAAGCTGTTTGAAGTGTTTTTCAAAGTTATCAACATTTTTATGTTTGGCGTTCCGGAATCAACCTTATCTCAGGCTAAAAACGCGTTTTACGCATTGTGCCATAACTTTGCAGGAAAGCTTCAGAACATGAAATTTTCAATTCCCTATAAAGCAGAAAGGGTCTTTCTCCTACTTGCACATCAATTCTAAGCTGTCTGAAGTGTTTTTCGAAAGTTTTCAACATTTTTATATTTGGCGTTCCTGAATCGACCTTATCTCAGGCTGAAAACGCGTTTTCTGCATTGTGCGATAACTTTGCAGGGAAACTTCAGAACATGAAATTTTCACATCCCACTATAGCAGAAAGGGTCTTTATAGTAGTTGCACATCAAATCTAAGCTGTCTGAAGTGTTTTTCCAAAGTTATCAACATTTTTATGTTTGCCGTTCCGGAACCCACCTTATCTCAGGCTGAAAACGCGTTTTCTGCCTTGTGCCATAACTTTGCAGGGAAGCTTCAGAACATAACATTTTCACATCCCACTATAGCAGAAAGGGTCTTTCTAGTAGTTGCACATGAAATCTAAGCTGTTTGAAGTGTTTTTCCAAAGTTATCAACATTTTTATTTTTGGCGTTCCGGAATCGACCTTATCTCAGGCTGAAAACGCGATTTACGCATTCTGCCATAACTTTGCAGGGAATCTTCAGAACATGAAATTTTCACCTCCCACTATAGCAGAAAGGGTCTTTCTAGTAGTTGCACATCAAACCTAAGCTGTTTGAAGTGTTTTTCCAAAGTTATCAACATTTTTATGTTTGGCTTTCCGGAACCCACCTTATCTCAGGCTGAAAACGCGTTTTCTGCATTGTGACATAACTTCGCAGGGAATCTACAGAACATGAAATTTTCATATCCCACTATTACAGAAAGGGTCTTTCTAGTAGTTGCACATCACATCTAAGCTGTCTGAAGTGTTTTTCCAAAGTTACCAACATTTTTATGTTTGGCGTTCCGGAACCCACCTTATCTCAGGCTGAAAACGCGTTTTCTGCCTTGTGCCATAACTTTGCAGGGAAGCTTCAGAACATTCCATTTTCACATCCCACTATAGCAGAACGGGTCGCTCTAGTAGTTGCACATGAAATCTAAGCTGTTTGAAGTGTTTTTCCAATGTTATAAACATTTTTATGTTTGGCGTTCCGGAATCGACCTTATCTCTGGCTGAAAACGCGATTCACGCATTCTGCCATAACTTTGCAGGAAATCTTCAGAACATGAAATTTTCATATCCCACTATTGCAGAAAGTGTCTTTGTAGTAGTTGCACATCACATCTAAGCTGTCTGAAGTGTTTTTCCAAAGTAATAAACATTTTTATGTTTGGCGTTCCGGAATCGACCTTATCTCAGGCTGAATACGCGTTTTCTGCATTGTGCCATAACTTTGCAGGGAAGCTTCAGAACATGAAATTTTCACCTCCCACTGTAGCGGAAAGGGTCTTTCTCTTACTTGCACATCAAATCTAAGCTGTCTTAAGTGTTTTTCGAAAGTTTTCAACATTTTTACATTTGGCGTTCCTGAATCGACCTTATCTCAGGCTGAAAACGCGTTTTCTGCATTGTGCCATAACTTTGCAGGGAAGCTTCCGAACATGAAATTTTGACCTCCCAATATAGCAGAAAGGGTCTTTCTAGTAGTTGCACATCACATCTAAGCTGTCTGAAGTGTTTTTCCAAAGTTATCAACATTCTTATGTTTGGCGCATCGGAATCAACCTTATCTCTGGCTGAAAACGCGTTTTCTGCATTGTGCCATCACTTTGCAGGAAAGCTGCAGAATATGAAATTTTCACCTCTCACTATAGCAGAAAGGGTATTTCTAGTAGTTGCACAACAAATCTAAGCTGTCTGAAGTGTTTTTCCAAAGTTATCAACATTTTCATGTTTGGCGTTCCGGAATCGACCTTATCTCAGGCTGAAAACGCGATTTACGCATTCTGCCATAACTTTGCAGGGAATCTTCAGAACAAGAAATTTTCATATCCCACTATAGCAGAAAGGGTCTTTCTCCTACTTGCACATCAAATCTAAGCTGTCTGAAGTGTTTTTCAAAAGTTTTCAACATTATTATATTTGGCGTTCCGGAATCGACCTTATCTCAGGCTGAAAACGGGTTTTCTGCATTGTGCCATAACTTTGCAGGGAAGCTTCAGAACATGAAATTTTCACATCCCACTATAGCAGAAAGGGTCTTTCTAGTAATTGCACATCAAATCTAAGCAGTCTGAAGTGTTTTTCCAAAGTTATCAACATTTTTATGTTTGGCGTTCCGGAACCCACCTTATCTCAGGCTGTAAACGCGTTTTCTGCATTGTGCCATAACTTTGGAGGGAAGCTTCAGAACATGAAATTTTAACCTGCCACTATAACAGAAAGGGTTCTTCGAGTCGTTGCACATCAAATCTAACCTGTCTGAAGTGTTTTTCCAAAGTCATCAACATTTTTATGTTTGGCGTTCCGGAACCCACCTTTTCTCAGGCTGAAAACGCGTTTTCTGCGTTGTGCCATAACTTTGCTGGGAAGCTTCAGAACATGAAATTTTAACCTCCCAGTATAGTAGAAAGGGTCTTTCTAGTAATTGCACATCAAATGTAAGCTGTCTGAAGTGTTTTTCCAGAGTTATCAACATTCCTATGTTTGGCGTTCCGGAATCAACCTTATCTCAGGCTGAAAACGTATTTTCTGCATTGTGCCATCACTTTGCAGGAAAGCTGCAGAATTTGAAATTTTCACCTCCCACTATAGCAGAAAGGGTCTTTCTAGTATTTGCACATCAAATCTAAGCTGTCTTAAGTGTTTTTCGAAAGTTATCAACATTTTTATGTTTGGCGTTCCGGAACCCACCTTATCTCAAGCAGAAAACGCGTTTTCTGCATTGTGCCATAACTTCGCAGGGAAGCTTCAGAACATGAAATTTTCACGTCCCACTATAGCAGAAAGGGTCTTTCTAGTAGTTGCACATCAAATCTAAGCTGTCTGAAGTGTTTTTCGAAAGTTATCAACATTTTTATGTTTGGCGTTCCGGAATCGACCTTATCTCAGGATGAAAAATCGTTTTCTGCATTGTCCCATAACTTTGCAGGGAAGATTCTGAACATGAAATTTTCACGTCCCACTATAGCAGAAAGGGTCTTTCTAGTATTTGCACATCAAATCTAAGCTGTCTGAAGTGTTTTTCCAAAGTTATCAACATTTTTATGTTTGGCGTTCCGGAATCAACCTTATCTCAGGCTGAAAACGCATTTTCTGCATTGTGCCATAACTTTGCAAGGAAGATTCAGAACATGAAATTTTCACCTCCCACTATAGCAGAAAGGGTCTTTCTCGTAGTTGCACATCAAATCTAAGCTGTCTGAAGTGATGTTCCAAAGTGATAAACATTTTTACGTTTGGCGTTTCGGAACCCACCTTATCTCAGGCTGAAAACGCGTTTTACGCTTTGTGCCATAACTTCTCAGGGAAGCTTCAGAACATGAAATGTTCACCTCCCACTATAGCAGAAAGGGTCTTTCTAGTAGTTGCACATCAGATCTAAGCTGTCCGAAGTGTTTTTCGAAAGTTATCAACATTTTTATGTTTGGCGTTCCGGAATCGACCTTATCTCAGGATGAAAAATCGTTTTCTGCATTGTCCCATAACTTTGCATGGAAGCTTCAGAACATGACATTTCCACCTCCCTCTAAAGCAGAAACGGTCTTTCTCGTAGTTGCACATCAAATCTAAGCTGTCTGAAGTGTTTTTCAAAAGTTATCAACATTTTTATGTTTGGCGTTCCGGAATCAACCTTATCTCAGGCTGAAAACGCATTTTCTGCATTGTGCCATAACTTTGCAAGGAAGATTCAGAACATGAAATTTTCACCTCCCACTATAGCAGAAAGGGTCTTTCTCGTAGTTGCACATCTAATCTAAGCTGTCTGAAGTGTTTTTTGAAAGTTATCAACATTTTTATGTTTGGCGTTCCAGAATCCACCTTATCTGAAGCTGAAAACACGTTTTCTGCAATGTGCCATAACTTTGCAGGGAAGCTTCAGAACATGAAATGTCCACCTCCCACTATAGCAAAAAGGGTCTTTCTAGTAGGTGCACATCAAATCTAAGCTGTCTGAAGTGTTTTTCCAAAGTTATCAACATTTTTATGTTTGGCGTTCCGGAACCCACCTTATCTCAGGCTGAAAACGCGTTTTCGGCATTGTGCCATAACTTTGCAGGGAAGCTTCAGAACATGAAATTTTCACGTCCCACTATAGCAGAAAGGGTCTTTCTAGTAGTTGCACATCAAATCTAAGCTGTCTGAAGTGTTTTTCAAAAGTTATCAACATTTTTATGTTTGGCGTTCCGGAATCGACCTTATCTCAGGATGAAAAATCGTTTTCTGCATTGTGCCATAACTTCGCAGGGAAGCTTCAGAACATGAAATTTTCACGTCCCACTATAGCAGAAAGGGTCTTTCTAGTAGTTGCACATCAAATCTAAGCTGTCTGAAGTGTTTTTCGAAAGTTATCAACATTTTTATGTTTGGCGTTGCGGAACCCACCTTATCTCAAGCTGAAAACGCGTTTTCTGCATTGTGCCATAACTTTGCAGGGAGGCTTCAGAACATGAAATGTTCACCTCCCACTATAGCAGAAAGGGTCTTTCTAGTAGTTGCACATCAAATCTAAGATGTCTGAAGTGTTTTCCGAAAGTTATCAACATTTTTATGTTTGGCGTTCCGGTATCGACCTTATCTCAGGCTGAAAACGCGTTTTCGGCATTGTGCCATAACTTTGCAGGGAAGCTTCAGAACATGAAATTTTCACGTCCCACTATAGCAGAAAGGGTCTTTCCAGTAGTTGCACATCAAATCTAAGCTGTCTGAAGTGTTTTTCGAAAGTTATCAACATTTTTATGTTTGGCGTTCCGGAATCGACCTTATCTCTGGATGAAAAATCGTTTTCTGCATTGTCCCATAACTTTGCAGGGAAGATTCTGAACATGAAATTTTCACGTCCCACTATAGCAGAAAGGGTCTTTCTAGTATTTGAACATCAAATCTACGCTGTCTGAAGTGTTTTTCGAAAGTTATCAACATTTTTATGTTTGGCGTTCCGGAATCGACCTTATCTCTGGATGAAAAATCGTTTTCTGCATTGTGCCATAACTTTGCAGGGAAGCTTCAGAACATGAAATTTTCCCGTCCCACTATAGCAGAAAGGGTCTTTCTAGTAGTTGCACATCAAATCTAAGCTGTCTGAAGTGTTTTTCGAAAGTTATCAACATTTTTATGTTTCGCGTACCGGAATCGACCTTATCTCAAGCTGAAAACGCGAATTCTGCATTGTGCCATAACTTTGCAGGGAAGCTTCAGAACATGAAATGTTCACCTCCCACTATAGCAGAAAGGGTCTTTCTAGTAGTTGCACATCAAATCTAAGCTGTCTGAAGTGTTTTTCGAAAGTTATCAACATTTTTATATTTTGCGTTCCAGAATCGACCTTATCTCAGGCTGAAAACGCGTTTTCTGCATTGTGCCATAACTTTGCATGGAAGCTTCAGAACATGAAATTTTCACCTCCCACTATAGCAGAAAGGGTCTTTCTAGTAGTTGCACATCAAATCTAAGCTGTCTGAAGTGTTTTTCGAAAGTTATCAACATTTTTATGTTTGGCGTTCCGGAATCGACCTTATCTCAGGATGAAAGATCGTTTTCTGCATTGTCCTATAACTTTGCAGGGAAGATTCAGAACATGAAAATTTCACGTCCCACCATAGCAGAAAGGGTCTTTCTAGTATTTGCACATCAAATCTAAGCTGTCTGATGTGTTTTTCGAAAGTTATCAACATTTTTATGTTTGGCGTTCCGGAACCCACCTTATCTCAAGCTGAAAACGGGTTTTCTGCATTGTGCCATAACTTTGCAGGGATGCTTCAGAACATGAAATTTTCACGTCCACTATAGCAGAAAGGGTCTTTCTAGTAGTTGCATATCAAATCTAAGCTGTCTGAAGTGTTCTTCGAAAGTTATCAACATTTTTATGTTTGGCGTTCCGGAACCCACCTTATCTCAAGCTGAAAACGCGTTTTCTGCGTTGTGCCATAACTTTGCTGGGAGGCTTCAGAACATGAAATGTTCACCTCCCACTATAGCAGAAAGGGTCTTTCTAGTAGTTGCACATCAAATCTAAGATGTCTGAAGTGTTTTCCGAAAGTTATCAACATTTTTATGTTTGGCGTTCCGGTATCGACCTTATCTCAGGCTGAAAACGCGTTTTACGCTTTGTGCCATAACTTTGCAGGGAAGCTTCAGAAAATGAAATTTTCACCTCCCACTATTGCAGAAAGGGTCTTTCTAGTAGTTGCACATCAAATCTAAGCCGTCTGAAGTGTTTTTCCAAAGTTATCAACATTTTTATGTTTGGCGTTCCGGAACCCAGCTTATCTCAGGCTGAAAACGCGTTTTCGGCATTGTGCCATAACTTTGCAGGGAAGCCTCAGAACATGAAATTTTCACGGCCCACTATAGCAGAAAGGGTCTTTCCAGTAGTTGCACATCAAATCTAAGCTGTCTGAAGTGGTTTTCCAAAGTTATCAACATTTTTATGTTTGGCGTTCCGGAATCGACCTTATCTGACGATGAAAAATCGTTTTCTGCATTGTCCCATAACTTTGCAGGGAAGATTCTGAACATGAAATTTTAACCTCCCACTTTAGCAGAAAGGGTCTTTCTAGTAGTTGCACATCAAATCTAAGATGTCTGAAGTGTTTTCCGAAAGTTATCAACATTTTTATGTTTGGCGTTCCGGTATCGACCTTATCTCAGGCTGAAAACGCGTTTTACGCATTGTGCCATAACTTTGCAGGGAAGCTTCTGAAAATGAAAATTTCACCTCCCACTATAGCAGAAAGGGTCTTTCTAGTAGTTGCACATCAAATCTAAGCTGTCTGAAGTGTTTTTCCAAAGTTATCAACATTTTTATGTTTGGCGTTCCGGAACCCACCTTATCTCAGGCTGAAAACGTGTTTTCGGCATTGTGCCATAACTTTGCAGGGAAGATTCAGAACATGAAATTTTTACGTCCCACGATAGCAGAAAGGGTCTTTCCAGTAGTTGCACATCAAATCTAAGCTGTCTGAAGTGTTTTTCGAAAGTTATCAACATTTTTATGTTTGGCGTTCCGGAACCCATCTTATCTCAAGCTAAAAACGCGTTTTCTGCATTGTGCCATAACTTTGCCTGGAAGCTTCCGAACATGAAATTTTAACCTCCCACTATAGCAGAAAGGGTCTTTCTAGTAGTTGCACATCAAATCTAAGCTGTCTGATGTGTTTTTCCAAAGTTATAAACATTTTTATGTATGGCGTTCCGGAATCTACCTTATCTCAGGCTGAAAACGCGTTTTCGGCATTGTGCCATAACTTTGCAGGGAAGCTTCAGAACATGAAATTTTCACGTCCCACTATAGCTGAAAGGGTCTTTCTAGTAGTTGCACATCAAATCTAAGCTGTCTGAAGTGTTTTTCAAAAGTAATCAACATTTTTATGTTTGGCGTTCCGGAATCGACCTTATCTCAGGATGAAAAATCATTTTCTGCATTGTGCCATAACTTCGCAGGGAAGCTTCAGAACATGAAATTTTCACGTCCCACTTCAGCAGAAAGGGTCTTTCTAGTAGTTGCACATCAAATCTAAGCTGTCTGAAGTGTTTTTCGAAAGTTATCAACATTTTTATGTTTGGCGTTGCGGAACCCACCTTATCTCAAGCTGAAAACGCGTTTTCTGCATTGTGCCATAACTTTGCAGGGAGGCTTCAGAACATGAAATGTTCACCTCCCACTATAGCAGAAAGGGTCTTTCTAGTAGTTGCACATCAAATCTAAGATGTCTATAGTGTTTTCCGAAAGTTAACATTTTTATGTTTGGCGTTCCGGTATCGACCTTATCTCAGGCTGAAAACGCGTTTTCGGCATTGTGCCATAACTTTGCAGGGAAGCTTCAGAACATGAAATTTTCACGTCCCACTATAGCAGAAAGGGTCTTTCCAGTAGTTGCACATCAAATCTAAGCTGTCTGAAGTGTTTTTCGAAAGTTATCAACATTTTTATGTTTGGCGTTCCGGAATCGACCTTATCTGAAGCTGAAAACGCGTTTTCTGCAATGCGCCATAACTTTGCAGGGAAGCTTCAGAACATGAAATGTCCACCTCCCACTATAGCAAAAAGGGTCTTTCTAGTAGGTGCACATCAAATCTAAGCTGTCTGAAGTGTTTTTCCAAAGTTATCAACATTTTTATGTTTGGCGTTCCGGAACCCACCTTATCTCAGGCTGAAAACGCGTTTTCGGCATTGTGCCATAACTTTGCAGGGAAGCTTCAGAACATGAAATTTTCACGTCCCACTATAGCAGAAAGGGTCTTTCTAGTAGTTGCACATCAAATCTAAGCTGTCTGAAGTGTTTTTCAAAAGTTATCAACATTTTTATGTTTGGCGTTCCGGAATCGACCTTATCTCAGGATGAAAAATCATTTTCTGCATTGTGCCATAACTTTGCAGGGAGGCTTCAGAACATGAAATGTTCACCTCCCACTATAGCAGAAAGGGTCTTTCTAGTAGTTGCACATCAAATCTAACATGTCTGAAGTGTTTTCCGAAAGTTATCAACATTTTTATGTTTGGCGTTCCGGTATCGACCTTATCTCAGGCTGAAAACGCGTTTTACGCTTTGTGCCATAACTTTGCAGGGAAGCTTCAGAAAATGAAATTTTCACCTCCCACTATTGCAGATAGGGTCTTTCTAGTAGTTGCACATCAAATCTAAGCCGTCTGAAGTGTTTTTCCAAAGTTATCAACATTTTTATGTTTGGCGTTCCGGAACCCAGCTTATCTCAGGCTGAAAACGCGTTTTCGGCATTGTGCCATAACTTTGCAGGGAAGCCTCAGAACATGAAATTTTCACGGCCCACTATAGCAGAAAGGGTCTTTCCAGTAGTTGCACATCAAATCTAAGCTGTCTGAAGTGGTTTTCCAAAGTTATCAACATTTTTATGTTTGGCGTTCCGGAATCGACCTTATCTGACGATGAAAAATCGTTTTCTGCATTGTCCCATAACTTTGCAGGGAAGATTCTGAACATGAAATTTTTACGTCCCACGATAGCAGAAAGGGTCTTTCCAGTAGTTGCACATCAAATCTAAGCTGTCTGAAGTGTTTTTCGAAAGTTATCAACATTTTCATGTTTGGCGTTCCGGAACCCATCTTATCTCAAGCTAAAAACGCGTTTTCTGCATTGTGCCATAACTTTGCCTGGAAGCTTCCGAACATGAAATTTTAACCTCCCACTATAGCAGAAAGGGTCTTTCTAGTACTTGCACATCAAATCTAAGCTGTCTGATGTGTTTTTCCAAAGTTATAAACATTTTTATGTATGGCGTTCCGGAATCTACCTTATCTCAGGCTGAAAACGCGTTTTCTGCATTGTGCCATCACTTTGCAGGGAAGCTTCAGAACATGAAATTTTCTCGTCCCACTATAGCAGAAAGGGTCTTTCTAGTAGTTGCATATCAAATCTAAGCTGTCTGAAGTGTTTTTCGAAAGTTATCAACATTTTTATGTTTGGCGTTCCGGAATCGACCTTATCTCAGGATGAAAGATCGTTTTCTGCATTGTCCCATAACTTTGCAGGGAAGATTCAGAACATGAAATTTTCACGTCCCACCATAGCAGAAAGGGTCTTTCTAGTACTTGCACATCAAATCTAAGCTGTCTGAAGTGTTTTTCCAAAGTTATCAACATTTTTACGTTTGGCGTTCCGGAACCCACCTTATCTCAGGCTGAAAACGCGTTTTCTGCATTGTGAGATAACTTTGCAGGGAAGCTTCAGAACATGAAATTTTCAATTCCCACTAAAGCAGAAAGGGTCTATCTCCTACCTGCACATCAAATCTAAGCTGTCTGAAGTGTTTTCTAGTAGTTGCACGTCAAATCTAAGCTGTCTGAAGTGTTTTTCGAAAGTTATCAACATTTTTATGTTTCGCGTTCCAGAATGGACCTTATCTCAGGCTGAAAACGCGTTGTCTGCATTGTGCCATAACTTTGCAGGGAAGCTTCCGAACATGAAATTTTAACCTCCCACTTTAGCAGAAAGGGTCTTTCTAGTAGTTGCACATCAAATCTAAGATGTCTGAAGTGTTTTCCGAAAGTTATCAACATTTTTATGTTTGGCGTTCCGGTATCGACCTTATCTCAGGCTGAAAACGCGTTTTACGCATTGTGCCATAACTTTGCAGGGAAGCTTCTGAAAATGAAATTTTCACCTCCCACTATAGCAGAAAGGGTCTTTCTGGTAGTTGCAGATCAAATCTAAGCTGTCTGAAGTGTTTTTCCAAAGTTATCAACATTTTTATGTTTGGCGTTCCGGAACCCACCTTATCTCAGGATGAAAAATCGTTTTCTGCATTGTCCCATAACTTTGCAGGGAAGATTCTGAACATGAAATTTTCACATCCCACTATAGCAGAAAGGGTCTTTCTAGTATTTGAACATCAAATCTAAGCTGTCTGAAGTGTTTTTCGAAAGTTATCAACATTTTTATGTTTGGCGTTCCGGAACCCATCTTATCTCAAGCTAAAAACGCGTTTTCTGCATTGTGCCATAACTTTGCCTGGAAGCTTCCGAACATGAAATTTTAACCTCCCACTATAGCAGAAAGGGTCTTTCTAGTAGTTGCACATCAAATCTAAGCTGTCTGATGTGTTTTTCCAAAGTTATAAACATTTTTATGTATGGCGTTCCGGAATCTACCTTATCTCAGGCTGAAAACGCGTTTTCTGCATTGTGCCATCACTTTGCAGGGAAGCTTCAGAACATGAAATTTTCCCGTCCCACTATAGCAGAAAGGGTCTTTCTAGTAGTTGCACATCAAATCTAAGCTGTCTGAAGTGTTTTTCGAAAGTTATCAACATTTTTATGTTTGGCGTTCCGGAATCGACCTTATCTCAAGCTGAAAACGCGTTTTCTGCATTGTGCCATAACTTTGCAGGGAAGCTTCAGAACATGAAATGTTCACCTCCCACTATAGCAGAAAGGGTCTTTCTAGTAGTTGCAAATCAAATCTAAGCTGTCTGAAGTGTTTTTCGAAAGTTATCAACATTTTTATGTTTCGCGTTCCAGAATCGACCTTATCTCAGGCTGAAAACGCATTTTCTGCATTGTGCCAGAACTTTGCATGGAAGCTTCAGAACATGAAATTTTCACCTCCCACTGTAGCAGAAATGGTCTTTCTAGTAGTTGCACATCAAATCTAAGCTGTCTGAAGTGTTTTTCCAAAGTCATCAACATTTTTACGTTTGGCGTTCCGGAACCCACCTTATCTCAGGCTGAAAACGCGTTTTCTGCATTGTGCCATAACTTTGCAGGAAAGCTTCAGAACATGAAATTTTAACCACCCACTGTAGCAGAAATGGTCTTTCTAGTAGTTGCACATCAAATCTAAGCTGTCTGAAGTGTTTTTCCAATGTTATCAACATTTTTATGTTTGGCTTTCCGGAACCCACCTTATCTCAGGCTGAAAACGCCTTTTCTGCATTGTGACATAACTTCGCAGGGAATCTTCAGAACATGAAATTTTCATATCCCACTATTCCAGAAAAGGTCTTTCTAGTAGTTGCACATCACATCTAAGCTGTCTGAAGTGTTTTTCCAAAGTTACCAACATTTTTATGTTTGGCGTTCCGGAACCCACCTTATCTCAGGCTGAAAACGCGTTTTCTGCCTTGTGCCATAACTTTGCAGGGAAGCTTCAGAACATTCCATTTTCACATCCCACTATAGCAGAACGGGTCGCTCTAGTAGTTGCACATGAAATCTAAGCTGTTTGAAGTGTTTTTCCAATGTTATAAACATTTTTATGTTTGGCGTTCCGGAATTGACCTTATCTCAGGCTGAAAACGCGATTCACGCATTCTGCCATAACTTTGCAGGAAATCTTCAGAACATGAAATTTTCATATCCCACTATTGCAGAAAGTGTCTTTGTAGTAGTTGCACATCACATCTAAGCTGTCTGAAGTGTTTTTCCAAAGTAATAAACATTTTTTTGTTTGGCGTTCCGGAATCGACCTTATCTCAAGGTACGTACACACCGAACGCGACATTTCTGTCGCTGTAGCGCCAGTCGTCAGCAGCAGGTAGCTTGCTCAAGTCGTCATTAGTCGCCACCTGTCCGGATCGAAAGTAGGTCAGTCGCCGGGGGGCGTGGTCTCAAGTTGTTGTGGACGGTGGATTGAAGATGGCGGAGCCGGTGCTCAAACTATCGCTACTTATTAATTGAAAACATGGAAAAAGAGACGTCTCTCGTTTCGTAGCATTCGCCAGAGCCGCTCACTCTGGTGAATTTAACTTCCTGCTCCAGCAGCGTCCCCGGGATACGGCCGCTTCGTGCGGTACTTCAGGCGGAACCGCCGCGAGTTGGACGACCTGTTGGTCCGGATCAGTGGCCGAATACAAGACACCAAGTACCGCGGTCTGTCCTCTGGCGAACGTCTGTCCTCGGTAAGCAACTCGATGTGTAGTTATGTACGGCGACTTGTGTCCAAGTCTTTCTGAACTGTCATCAGTTCATGAAGTCCGCGGTCGTATCTGCTGTATGCTTGAAGTAATTTTCGGAGATACATAATCTGTCATTGTCAATAATTTGTACACTAAAGTATTTTCAGTGAGCGCCACTTTGTGGTAATCAATGAATGCAACAGTTAAATGCATTGTGATGAAACTATTTATCCTAGATGCACTGTTGTATGGTTGATATATACTTTGTTAAATTATCACCAACATATATATGTTTACATATCCATGTATGGTTTATATTTTGCAGATCTTCGGTAACAGGAACCTCATCACCAACTGCTTCGGTGTTGGTGACCGTCCACTTCCAGGAGCTGACCAGAGGACCACGGCCACCGACCACATATGTTTTTGTTGAAGATGAGGCTTCTCCTTTTTGGAAAAAAAACAGTTATCAGTGCAACACAACTGCTCTTTCAAGAGTCAGCCACCTATTTTAACAAAGCATAGGTCCTTGCATGTAGAATTCATCTCTGCAATAAAACAAAGCTGTGTTCAACTGAATTTGTTGATATTTTGCAAAGTGCTTTTGATTTTATTTTTTTCTGTGAATCCATTTTTCACAAAAAGAAATGTTCATTGTCAAACACTTTATTTGCAAAAATAAAGTAACTCCATTCATTTATACTCATTCAATACACACAGAATCGCAGTCAAACTTGAAGTGAACTAGGTAGGTGAGTTTTGAAGGATCTTCCTCAGAGGGACGAGGGTCAAGAGAGGCGGAGGAAGTGGGGCGGCGTCCGGTTCTTTAATGAAACTGTGGCTACAAAGAAAATAAATGAAGGGTCCAAATGATTTCAGTCAGCTGTTGTTTTGCTTGGCAAAGTAACATGTACATTTTAAATTTATGTGGAACCTGGAAGGAACGAGGACCTTGAAAACTGTCCCTTCTTCTGAGCTGGGTGTGTGGAAGGAGTACATTAGTAGATGTTTGAGCTCAGCTTCAGCATCGGGGGACCCCTTCCTCTGTTGGTCTCTTCCATCGGTGTCCTGCACATAATGAAAATTGAGTTCAATTACATGCCATAGTGATGAGTACGAATAAATAAAATCTGTATAGGACAGCAATAGTTAACCTAAAGCAAGTCATGTCACTATGACAGTGCTTGAATGATGTAGAACATTTAATTAAAAAAAATAGAATAATACTAGAAAATACAATTTCTACATACATCAGGAGCAGCAGTGGATGAGGAGGGGCCAGTGGCAGGTGGAGGAGACGCAGCAGCACCAGGTGAGGCAGAGGAAGGTCCATCATCCTCCTCATCATCATCACCAACATCATGAGTGGATCCATCCTCCTCCTCTCCTTAATGACAGCATAGCGTGATTACATTATTGTACTAGCTATACAGAAAAAAGCAATACAGAAAGCTACATACATTTATATATTAATCTAGTATTCAGAATGTCCCCACTAAATGAACGTGCAAACCTACCTGTTACCTTGCTGCAGCAGCTGCTGCTGCATCTCCAGTCATGTTCACCGAGGTCTCTCTTGGAGATGAAGGGCTCCAGAAGAGAGAGGACGGTGAAGAACGCTCATTTCACGGCACTACAGTAGATGCCGCTGACCACTCCGCTCCTCGGTCACCGTCCTCCCCTCATATAAACAGACCCTTCAGGACGTCTCATCTGAAATTAATTAAATCAGAAACAGTACTTATTTATCTCGTCACCATACATACGTAGTTTCTACCGTCGCAGCGGTGCCTTCGCCTCGTAAACTCGGTGGACATTGCGTTTAGGCGAACATAACTTTAGTAAACTTACGTAAATAAAGGTCTCAACTCACCAGGAACGTCACCGTTGTGGCGAACTTTCCCTCCGGACAAGATTCTTCCTATTTATGTTCCGGTGGAAATTAAAAAATGCACGATTTGAGCCACTCTCAGGACGGCGGAAAGTCTGTTAGTAAACAACCGCAGCGATTTGCTTCTCCTCCGCCGGGACACGTCACTCGCGGATCTGGTCTCTGATTGGTCAACGCTCCGCAGGTGGTGAACTTCTGCGACTGTCGCTGTACCCCAGTTGTGTCGTCTTGAGTAGCCGGAGTCGCCGTATGTAGCTCAAATCTTGTAGCGTTGCACACCCCAGTCGTGTCGCTGCCATGTTGGTCGCCGCTGGTCGCCGTCAGTCGCCCAACCCCATTGACTTTCTATGCAAATCAGTCGTGTCGCTCGCGGAAGTCGCGTTTGGTCTGTACGTACAGTCAGGCTGAATACGCGTTTTCTGCATTGTGCCATAACTTTGCAGGGAAGCTTCAGAACATGAAATTTTCACCTCCCACTGTAGCGGAAAGGGTCTTTCTCTTACTTGCACATCAAATCTAAGCTGTCTGAAGTGTTTTTCGAAAGTTTTCAACATTTTTATATTTGGCGTTCCTGAATCGACCTTATCTCAGGCTGAAAACGCGTTTTCTGCATTGTGCCATAACTTTGCAGGGAAGCTTCCGAACATGAAATTTTGACCTCCCACAATAGCCGAAAGGGTCTTTCTAGTAGTTGCACATCAAATCTAAGCTGTCCGAAGTGTTTTTCCAAAGTTATCAACAGTCCTACGTTTGGCGTTCCGGAATCAACCTTATCTCAGGCTGAAAACGCATTTTCTGCATTGTGCCATAACTTTGCAGGGAAGCTTCAGAACATGAAATTTTCACCTCCCACTATAGCATAAAGGGTCTCTCTAGTAGTTGCACATCAAATCGAAGCTGTCTGAAGTGTTTTTCCAAAGTGATCAACATTTTTACGTTTTGCGTTTCGGAACCCACCTTATCTCAGGCTGAAAACGCGTTTTCTGGATTGTGCCATATCTTTGCAGGGAAGCTTCAGAACATGAAATTTTAACCTGCCACTATAGCAGAAGGTTCCTTCTAGTAGTTGCTCATCAAATCTAACCTGTCTGAAATGTTTTTCCAAAGTTATCAACATTCCGATGTTTGGCGTTCCGGAATCAACCTTATCTCAGGCTGAAAACGCATTTTCTGCATTGTGCCATCACTTTGCAGGAAAGCTGCAGAATATGAAATTTTCACCTCCCACTATAGCAGAAAGGATCTTTCTAGTAGTTGCACATCAAATCTAAGCTGTTTGAAGTGTTTTTCCAAAGTTATCAACATTTTTATGTTTGGCGTTCCGGAATCAACCTTAACTCAGGCAGAAAACGCGTTTTCTGCATTGTGCCATAACTTTGCAGGGAAGCTTCAGAACATGAAATTTTCATCTCCCACTTTAGCAGAAAGGGTCTTTCTAGTAGTTGCACATCAAATCAAAGCTGTCTGAAGTGTTTTTCGAAAGTTATTAACACTTTTATTTTTGGCGTTCCGAAACCCACCTCATCTCAGGCTGAAAACGCGTTTTCTGCATTGTGCCATAACTTTGGAGGGACGCTTCAGAACATGAAATTTTCACCTCCCTCTATAGCAGAAAGGGTCTTTCTAGTATTTTCACGAGAAATCTAAGCTATCTGAAGTGTTTTTCCAAAGTTATCAACATTTTTATGTTTAGCGTTCCGGAATCGACTTCATCTCAGGCTGAAAATGTGTTTTCTGCATTGTGCTATATCTTTGCAGGGTAGCTTCAGAACATGAAATTTTCACCTCCCACTATAGCAGAAAGGGTCTTTCTAGTAGTTGCACTTCAAATCCAAACTGTCTGAAGTGTTTTTCGAATGTTATCAACATTTTTATGTTTGGCGTTCCGGAACCCACCTTATCTCAGGCTGAAAACGCGTTTTCTGCATTGTGCCATAACTTTGGAGGTAAGCTTCAGAACATGAAATTTTCACCTCCCACTATAGCAGAAAGGATCTTTCTAGTAGTTGGACATCAACTCCAAGCTGTTTGAAGTGTTTTTCCAAAGTTATCAACATTTTTATGTTTGGCGTTCCGGAACCCACCTTATCTCAGGCTGAAAACGCGTTTTCTGCATTGTGCCATAACTTTGCAGGGAAGCTTCAGAACATGAAATTTTCAACTCCCACTATAGCAGAAAGGGTCTTTCTAGTAGTTGCACGTCAAATATAAGCTGTTTGAAGTGTTTTTACAAAGTTATCAACATTTTTATGTTTGGCATTCCAGAATCGACCTTATCTCTGGCTGAAAACGCGTTTTCTGCATTGTGCCATAACTTTGCAGGGAAGCTTCAGAACATGAAATTTTCACCTCCCACTATAGTAGAAAGGGTCTTTCTAGTAATTGCACATCAAATGTAAGCTGTCTGAAGTGTTTTTCCAAAGTTATCAACATTTTTATGATTGGCGTTCCGGAACCCACCTTATCTCAGGCTGTAAACGCGTTTTCTGCATTGTGCCATAACTTTGGAGGGAAGCTTCAGAACATGAAATTTTAACCTCCCACTGTAGCAGAAAGGGTCTTTCTAGTAGTTGCACATCAAATCTAAGCTGTCTGAAGTGTTTGTCCAAAGTTATCAACATTTTTATGTTTGGCGTTCCGGAATCGACCTTATCTCAGGCTGAAAACTCGTTTTCTGCATTGTGCCATAACTTTGCAGGGAAGCTTCAGAACATGAAATTTTAATCTTGCGCGAGAGCAGAAAAGGTCTTTCTAGTAGTTGTATATCAAATCTAAGCTGTCTGAAGTGTTTTTCCAAAGTTATCAACATTTTAATGTTTGACGTGCCTTAACCCACCTTGTCTCAGGCTGAAAACGCGTTTTCTGCATTGTGCCATAACTTTGCCGGGAAGCTACAGAACATGAAATTTTAACCTCCCAAAATAGCATAAAGGGTCTTTCTAGTAGTTGCACATCAAATCTAAGGTGTATGAAGTGTTTTTCCAAAGTTATCATATTTTTATGTTTGGCGTTTTGGAATTGACCTTGTCTCATGCTGAAAACGCGTTTTCTGCATTGTGGCATAAATTTGCAGGGAAGTTTCAGAACATGAAATTTACACCTCCCACTATAGCCGAAATGTTCTTTCTAGTAGTTGCACATCAAATCTCAGCTGTCTGAAGTGTTTTTCGAAAGTTATCAACATTTTTATGTTTGGCATTCCGGAATCAACCTTATCTCAGGCTGAAAACGCGTTTTCTGCATTGTGCCATAACTTTGCAGGCAAGCTTCAGAACATGAAATTCTCACCTCCCATTATAGCAGAAAGGGTCTTTCTCATACTTGCACATCAAATCTAAGCTATCTGAAGTGTTTTTCAAAAGTTTTCAACATTATTATATTTGGCGTTCCGGAATCGACCGTATCTCAGGCTGAAAATGCGTTTTCTGCATTGTGCCATAACTTTGCAGGGAAGCTTCAGAACATGAAATTTTCACATCCCACTATTGCAGAAAGGGTCTTTCTAGTAATTGCACATCAAATCTAAGCAGTCTGAAGTGTTTTTCCAAAGTTATCAACATTTTTATGTTTGGCGTTCGGGAACCCACCTTATCTCAGGCTGTAAACGCGTTTTCTGCATTGTGCCATAACTTTGGAGGGAAGCTTCAGAACATGAAATTTTAACCTGCCACTATAGCAGAAAGGGTTCTTCTAGTCGTTGCACATCAAATCTAACCTGTCTGAAGTGTTTTTCCAAAGTCATCAACATTCTTATGTTTGGCGTTCCGGAATCAACCTTATCTCAGGCTGAAAACGCGTTTTCTGCATTGTGCCATCACTTTGCAGGAAAGCAGCGGAATATGAAATTTTCACCTCCCACTATAGCAGAAAGGATCTTTCTAGTAGTTGCACATCGAATCTAAGCTATCTGAAGTGTTTTTCGAAAGTTATCAACATTTATATGTTTCGCGTTCCAGAATCGACCTTATCTCAAGCTGAAAACGCGTTTTCTGCATTGTGCCATAACTTTGCAGGGAAGCTTCAGAACATGAAATGTTCACCTCCCACTATGGCAGAAAGGGTCTTTCTAGTAGTTGCACATCAAATCTAAGCTGTCTGAAGTGTTTTTCGAAAGTTAACAACATTTTTATGTTTCGCGTTCCAGAATCGACCTTATCTCAGGCTGAAAACGCGTTTTCTGCATTGTGCCATAACTTTGCATGGAAGCTTCAGAACATGAAATTTTCACGTCCCACTATAGCAGAAAGGTTCTTTCTAGTATTTGCATATCAAATCTAAGCTGTCTGATGTGTTTTTCGAAAGTTATCAACATTTTTATGTTTGGCGTTCCGGAACCCACCTTATCTCAAGCTGAAAAAGGGTTTTCTTCATTGTGCCATAACTTTGCAGGGATGCTTCAGAACATGAAATTTTCACCTCCCACTATAGCAGAAAGGGTCTTTCTAGTAGTTACATATCAAATCTAAGCATTCTGAAGTGTTTTTCGAAAGTTATCAACATTTTTATGTTTGGCGTTCCGGAACCCACCTTATCTCAAGCTGAAAACGCGTTTTCTGCATTGTGCCATAACTTTGGAGGGAAGCTTCAGAACATGAAATTTTAACCTGCCACTATAGCAGAAAGGGTTCTTCTAGTCGTTGCACATCAAATCTAAGCTGTCTGAAGTGTTTTTCCAAAGTCATCAACATTCTTATGTTTGGCGTTCCGGAATCAACCTTATCTCAGGCTGAAAACGCGTTTTCTGCATTGTGCCATCACTGTGCTGGAATGCTGCAGAATATGAAATTTTCACCTCTCACTATAACAGACAGGGTCTTTCTAGTAGTTGCACATCAAATCTAAGCTGTCTGAAGTGTTTTTCCAAAGTCATCAACATTTTTATGTTTGGCGTTCCGGAACCCACCTTTTCTCAGGCAGAAAACGCGTTTTCTGCGTTGTGCCATAACTTTGCCGGGAAGCTTCAGAACATGAAATTTTAACCTCCCACTATAGTAGAAAGGGTCTTTCTAGTAATTGCACATCAAATGTAAGCTGTCTGAAGTGTTTTTCCAGAGTTATCAACATTCCTATGTTTGGCGTTCCGGAATCAACCTTATCTCAGGCTGAAAACGCATTTTCTGCATTGTGCCATCACTTTGCAGGAAAGCTGCAGAATATGAAATTTTCACCTCCCACTATAGCAGAAAGGGTCTTTCTAGTAGTTGCACATCAAATCTAAGCTGTCTGAAGTGTTTTTCGAAAGTTATCAACATTTTTATGTTTCGCGTTCCAGAATCGACCTTATCTCAGGCTGAGAACGCATTGTCTGCATTGTGCCATAACTTTGCATGGAAGCTTCCGAACATGAAATTTTAACCTCCCACTATAGCAGAAAGGGTCTTTCTAGTAGTTGCACATCAAATCTAAGCTGTCTGAAGTGTTTTTCGAAAGTTATCAACATTTTTATGTTTAGCGTTCCGGAACCCACCTTATCTCAGGCTGAAAACAGGTTTTCTGCATTGTGACATAACTTTGCAGGGAAGCTTCAGAACATGAAATTTTCCCGTCCCACTATAGCAAAAAGGGTCTTTCTAGTAGTTGCACATCAAATCTAAGCTGTCTGAAGTGTTTTTCGAAAGTTATCAACATTTTTATGTTTGGCGTTCCGGAATCGACCTTATCTCAAGCTGAAAACGCGTTTGCTGCATTGTGCCATAACTTTGCAGGGAAGCTTCAGAACATGAAATGTTCACCTCCCACTATGGCAGAAAGGGTCTTTCTAGTAGTTGCACATCAAATCTAAGCTGTCTGAAGTGTTTTTCGAAAGTTAACATCATTTTTATGTTTCGCGTTCCAGAATCGACCTTATCTCAGGCTGAAAACGCGTTTTCTGCATTGTGCCATAACTTTGCATGGAAGCTTCAGAACATGAAATTTTCACGTCCCACTATAGCAGAAAGGGTCTTTCTAGTATTTGCATATCAAATCTAAGCTGTCTGATGTGTTTTTCGAAAGTTATCAACATTTTTATGTTTGGCGTTCGGGAACCCACCTTATCTCAGGCTGTAAACGCGTTTTCTGCATTGTGCCATAACTTTGCAGGCAAGCTTCAGAACATGAAATTCTCACCTCCCATTATAGCAGAAAGGGTCTTTCTCATACTTGCTCATCAAATCTAAGCTGTCTGAAGTGTTTTTCAAAAGTTTTCAACATTATTATATTTGGCGTTCCGGAATCGACCGTATCTCAGGCTGAAAATGCGTTTTCTGCATTGTGCCATAACTTTGCAGGGAAGCTTCAGAACATGAAATTTTCACATCCCACTATAGCAGAAAGGGTCTTTCTAGTAATTGCACATCAAATCTAAGCAGTCTGAAGTGTTTTTCCAAAGTTATCAACATTTTTATGTTTGGCGTTCGGGAACCCACCTTATCTCAGGCTGTAAACGCGTTTTCTGCATTGTGCCATAACTTTGGAGGGAAGCTTCAGAACATGAAATTTTAACCTGCCACTATAGCAGAAAGGGTTCTTCTAGTCGTTGCACATCAAATCTAAGCTGTCTTATGTGTTTTTCGAAAGTTATCAACATTTTTATGTTTCGCGTTCCAGAATCGACCTTATCTCAGGCTGAGAACGCATTGTCTGCATTGTGCCATAACTTTGCATGGAAGCTTCCGAACATGAAATTTTAACCTCCCACTATAGTAGAAAAGGTCTTTCTAGTAATTGCACATCAAATGTAAGCTGTCTGAAGTGTTTTTCCAGAGTTATCAACATTCCTATGTTTGGCGTTCCGGAATCAACCTTATCTCAGGCTGAAAACGCATTTTCTGCATTGTGCCATCACTTTGCAGGAAAGCTGCAGAATATGAAATTTTCACCTCCCACTATAGCATAAAGGATCTTTCTAGTAGTTGCACATCAAATCTAAGCTGTCTGAAGTGTTTTTCGAAAGTTATCAACATTTTTATGTTTCGCGTTCCAGAATCGACCTTATCTCAGGCTGAGAACGCATTGTCTGCATTGTGCCATAACTTTGCATGGAAGCTTCCGAACATGAAATTTTAACCTCCCACTATAGCAGAAAGGGTCTTTCTAGTAGTTGCACATCAAATCTAAGCTGTCTGAAGTGTTTTTCGAAAGTTATCAACATTTGTATGTTTAGCGTTCCGGAACCCACCTTATCTCAGGCTGAAAACAGGTTTTCTGCATTGTGACATAACTTTGCAGGGAAGCTTCAGAACATGAAATTTTCCGGTCCCACTATAGCAAAAAGGGTCTTTCTAGTAGTTGCACATCAAATCTAAGCTGTCTGAAGTGTTTTTCGAAAGTTATCAACATTTTTATGTTTGGCGTTCCGGAATCGACCTTATCTCAAGCTGAAAACGCGTTTTCTGCATTGTGCCATAACTTTGCAGGGAAGCTTCAGAACATGAAATGTTCACCTCCCACTATGGCAGAAAGGGTCTTTCTATTAGTTGCACATCAAATCTAAGCTGTCTGAAGTGTTTTTCAAAAGTTAACATCATTTTTATGTTTCGCGTTCCAGAATCGACCTTATCTCAGGCTGAAAACGCGTTTTCTGCATTGTGCCATAACTTTGCAGGGATGCTTCAGAACATGAAATTTTCACCTCCCACTATAGCTGAAAGGGTCTTTCTAGTATTTGCATATCAAATCTAAGCTGTCTGATGTGTTTTTCGAAAGTTATCAACATTTTTATGTTTGGCGTTCCGGAACCCACCTTATCTCAAGCTGAAAACGCGTTTTCTGCATTGTGCCATAACTTTGCAGGGAAGCTTCAGAACATGAAATTTTCACGTCCCACTATAGTAGAAAAGGTCTTTCTAGTAGTTGCATATCAAATGTAAGATATCTGAAGTGTTTTCACAAAGTTATCAACATTTTTATGTTTGGCGTTCCGGAATCGACCTTATCTCAGGCAGAAAACGCTTTTTACGCTTTGTGCCATAACTTTGCAGGGAAGCTTCAGAAAATGAAATTTTCACCTCCCACTATAGCAGAAAGGGTTTTTCTAGTAGTTGCACATCTAATCTAAGCTGTCTGAAGTGTTTTTCGAAAGTTATCAACATTTTTATGTTTGGCGTTCCGGAATCCACTTTATCTGAAGCTGAAAACGCGTTTTCTGCAATGTGCCATAACTTTGCAGGGAAGCTTCAGAACATGAAATGTTCACCTCTCACTATAGCAGAAAGGGTCTTTCTAGTAGGTGCACATCAAATCTAAGCTGTCTGAAGTGTTTTTCCAAAGTAATCAACATTTTTATGTTTGGCGTTCCGGAACCCACCTTATCTCAAGCTGAAAACGCATTTTCTGCATTGTGCCATAACTTTGCAAGGAAGATTCAGAACATGACATTTTCACTTCCCACTATAGCAGAAAGGGTCTTTCTCGTAGTTGCACATCTAATCTAAGCTGTCTGAAGTGTTTTTCGAAAGTTATCAACATTTTTATGTTTGGCGTTCCGGAATCCACTTTATCTGAAGCTGAAAACGCGTTTTCTGCAATGTGCCATAACTTTGCAGGGAAGCTTCAGAACATGAAATGTTCACCTCTCACTATAGCAGAAAGGGTCTTTCTAGTAGGTGCACATCAAATCTAAGCTGTCTGAAGTGTTTTTCCAAAGTAATCAACATTTTTATGTTTGGCGTTCCGGAACCCACCTTATCTCAAGCTGAAAACGCGTTTTCTGCATTGTGCCATAACTTTGCAGGGAGGCTTCTGAACATGAAATGTTCACCTCCCACTATAGCAGAAAGGGTCTTTCTAGTAGTTGCACATCAAATCTAAGCGGTCTGAAGTGTTTTTCCAAAGTTATCAACATTTTTATGTTTGGCGTTCCGGAATCAACCTTATCTCAGGCTGAAAATGCATTTTCTGCATTGTGCCATAACTTTGCAAGGAAGCTTCAGAACATGAAATGTTCAACTCCCACTATAGCAGAAAGGGTCTTTCTCGTAGGTGCACATCAAATCTAAGCTGTCTGAAGTGTTTTTCGAAAGTTATCAACATTTTTATGTTTGGCGTTTCGGAATCCACCTTATCTGAAGCTGAAAACGCGTTTTCTGCAATGTGCCATAACTTTGCAGGGAAGCTTCAGAACGTGAAATGTTCACCTCCCACTATAGCAGAAAGTGTCTTTCTAGTAGGTGCACATCAAATCTAAGCTGTCTGAAATGTTTTTCCAAAGTTATCAACATTTTTATGTTTGGCGTTCCGGAACCCACCTTATCTCAGGCTGAAAACGCGTTTTCGGCATTGTGCCATAACTTTGCAGGGAAGCTTCAGAACATGAAATTTTCACGTCCCACTATAGCAGAAAGGGTCTTTCTAGTAGTTGCACATAAAATCTAAGCTGTCTGAAGTGTTTTTCGAAAGTTATCAACATTTTTATGTTTGGCGTTCCGGAATCGACCTTATCTCAGGATGAAAAATCGTTTTCTGCATTGTGCCATAACTTCGCAGGAAAGCTTCAGAACATGAAATTTTCACGTCCCACTAAAAGCAGAAAGGGTCTTTCTAGTAGTTGCACATCAAATCTAAGCTGTCTAAAGCGTTTTTCGAAAGTTATCAACATTTTAATGTTTGGCGTTGCGGAACCCACCTTATCTCAAGCTGAAAACGCGTTTTCTGCATTGTGCCATAACTTTGCAGGGAGGCTTCAGAACATGAAATGTTCACCTCCCACTATAGCAGAAAGGGTCTTTCTAGTAGTTGCACATCAAATCTAAGATGTCTGAAGTGTTTTCCGAAAGTTATCAACATTTTTATGTTTGGCGTTCCGGTATCGACCTTATCTCAGGCAGAAAACGCGTTTTACGCATTGTGCCATAACTTTGCATGGAAGCTTCAGAAAATGAAATTTTCACGTCCCACTATAGCAGAAAGGGTCTTTCTAGTATTTGCACATCAAATCTAAGCTGTCTGAAGTGTTTTTCCAAAGTTATCAACATTTTTATTTTTGGCGTTCCGGAATTAACCTTATCTCAGGCTGAAAACGCATTTTCTGCATTGTGCCATAACTTTGCAAGGAAGATTCAGAACATGAAATTTTCACCTCCCACTATAGCAGAAAGGGTCTTTCTCGTAGTTGCACATCTAATCTAAGCTGTCTGAAGTGTTTTTCCAAAGTAATCAACATTTTTATGTTTGGCGTTCCGGAACCCACCTTATCTCAAGCTGAAAACGCATTTTCTGCATTGTGCCATAACTTTGCAAGGAAGATTCAGAACATGACATTTTCACTTCCCACTATAGCAGAAAGGGTCTTTCTCGTAGTTGCACATCTAATCTAAGCTGTCTGAAGTGTTTTTCGAAAGTTATCAACATTTTTATGTTTGGCGTTCCGGAATCCACTTTATCTGAAGCTGAAAACGCGTTTTCTGCAATGTGCCATAACTTTGCAGGGAAGCTTCAGAACATGAAATGTTCACCTCTCACTATAGCAGAAAGGGTCTTTCTAGTAGGTGCACATCAAATCTAAGCTGTCTGAAGTGTTTTTCCAAAGTAATCAACATTTTTATGTTTGGCGTTCCGGAACCCACCTTATCTCAAGCTGAAAACGCGTTTTCTGCATTGTGCCATAACTTTGCAGGGAGGCTTCTGAACATGAAATGTTCACCTCCCACTATAGCAGAAAGGGTCTTTCTAGTAGTTGCACATCAAATCTAAGCGGTCTGAAGTGTTTTTCCAAAGTTATCAACATTTTTATGTTTGGCGTTCCGGAATCAACCTTATCTCAGGCTGAAAATGCATTTTCTGCATTGTGCCATAACTTTGCAAGGAAGCTTCAGAACATGAAATGTTCAACTCCCACTATAGCAGAAAGGGTCTTTCTCGTAGGTGCGCATCAAATCTAAGCTGTCTGAAGTGTTTTTCGAAAGTTATCAACATTTTTATGTTTGGCGTTTCGGAATCCACCTTATCTGAAGCTGAAAACGCGTTTTCTGCAATGTGCCATAACTTTGCAGGGAAGCTTCAGAACGTGAAATGTTCACCTCCCACTATAGCAGAAAGTGTCTTTCTAGTAGGTGCACATCAAATCTAAGCTGTCTGAAATGTTTTTCCAAAGTTATCAACATTTTTATGTTTGGCGTTCCGGAACCCACCTTATCTCAGGCTGAAAACGCGTTTTCGGCATTGTGCCATAACTTTGCAGGGAAGCTTCAGAACATGAAATTTTCACGTCCCACTATAGCAGAAAGGGTCTTTCTAGTAGTTGCACATAAAATCTAAGCTGTCTGAAGTGTTTTTCGAAAGTTATCAACATTTTTATGTTTGGCGTTCCGGAATCGACCTTATCTCAGGATGAAAAATCGTTTTCTGCATTGTGCCATAACTTCGCAGGAAAGCTTCAGAACATGAAATTTTCACGTCCCACTAAAAGCAGAAAGGGTCTTTCTAGTAGTTGCACATCAAATCTAAGCTGTCTAAAGCGTTTTTCGAAAGTTATCAACATTTTAATGTTTGGAGTTGCGGAACCCACCTTATCTCAAGCTGAAAACGCGTTTTCTGCATTGTGCCATAACTTTGCAGGGAGGCTTCAGAACATGAAATGTTCACCTCCCACTATAGCAGAAAGGGTCTTTCTAGTAGTTGCACATCAAATCTAAGATGTCTGAAGTGTTTTCCGAAAGTTATCAACATTTTTATGTTTGGCGTTCCGGTATCGACCTTATCTCAGGCAGAAAACGCGTTTTACGCATTGTGCCATAACTTTGCATGGAAGCTTCAGAAAATGAAATTTTCACGTCCCACTATAGCAGAAAGGGTCTTTCTAGTATTTGCACATCAAATCTAAGCTGTCTGAAGTGTTTTTCCAAAGTTATCAACATTTTTATTTTTGGCGTTCCGGAATTAACCTTATCTCAGGCTGAAAACGCATTTTCTGCATTGTGCCATAACTTTGCAAGGAAGATTCAGAACATGAAATTTTCACCTCCCACTATAGCAGAAAGGGTCTTTCTCGTAGTTGCACATCTAATCTAAGCTGTCTGAAGTGTTTTTCGAAAGTTATCAACATTTTTATGTTTGGCGTTCCAGAATCCACCTTATCTGAAGCTGAAAACACGTTTTCTGCAATGTGCCATAACTTTGCAGGGAAGCTTCAGAACATGAAATGTTCACCTCCCACTATAGCAGAAAGGGTCTTTCTCGTAGGTGCACATCAAATCTAAGCTGTCTGAAGTGTTTTTCGAAAGTTATCAACATTTTTATGTTTGGCGTTCCGGAATCCACCTTATCTGAAGCTGAAAACGCGTTTTCTGCAATGTGCCATAACTTTGCAGGGAAGCTTCAGAACATGAAATGTTCACCTCCCACTATAGCAGAAAGGGTCTTTCTAGTAGGTGCACATCAAATCTAAGCTGCCTGAAGTGTTTTTCCAAAGTTATCAACATTTTTATGTTTGGCGTTCCGGAACCCACCTTATCTCAGGCTGAAAACGCGTTTTCGGCATTGTGCCATAACTTTGCAGGGAAGCTTCAGAACATGAAATTTTCACGTCCCACTATAGCAGAAAGGGTCTTTCTAGTAGTTGCACATCAAATCTAAGCTGTCTGAAGTGTTTTTCGAAAGTTATCAACATTTTTATGTTTGGCGTTCCGGAATCGACCTTATCTCAGGATGAAAAATCGTTTTCTGCATTGTCCCATAACTTCGCAGGGAAGCTTCAGAACATGAAATTTTCCCGTTCCAGTATAGCAGAAAGGGTCTTTCTAGTAGTTGCACATCAAATCTAAGCTGTCTGAAGTGTTTTTCGAAAGTTATCAACATTTTTATGTTTCGCGTACCGGAATCGACCTTATCTCAAGCTGAAAACGCGTTTTCTGCATTGTGCCATAACGTTGCAGGGAAGCTTCAGAACATGAAATGTTCACCTCCCACTACAGCAGAAAGGGTCTTTCTAGTAGTTGCACATGAAATCTAAGCTGTCTGAAGTGTTTTTCGAAAGTTAACAACATTTTTATGTTTGGCGTTCCGGAATCGACCTTATGTGAGGCTGAAAACGCGTTTTCTGTATTGTGACATAACTTTGCAGGGAAGCTTCAGAACATGAAATTTTCACCTCCCACGATAGCAGAAAGGGTCTTTCTAGTAGTTGCACATCAAATCGAAGCTGTTTGAATTGTTTTTCCAAAGTTATCAACACTTTAATGTTTGGTGTTCCGGAATCAACCTTATCTCAGGCTGAAAACGCGTTTTCTGCATTGTGCCATAACTTTGCAGGGAAGCTTCAGAACATGAAATTTTCACCTCCCACTATAGCAGAAAGTGGCTTTCTAGTAGTTGCACATCAAATCTAAGCTGTCTGAAGTGTTTTTCCAAAGTTGTCAACATTTTTATGTTTGGCTTTCCGTAATCGACCTTATCTCAGGCTGAAAACGTGTTTTCTGCATTGTGCCATAACTTTGCTCGGAAGCTTCAGAACATGATATTTTCACATCCCACTATATCAGAAAGGGTATTTCTAGTAGTTGCACATCAAATCTATGCTGTCTGTTGAGTTTTTCCTGAGTTATCAACATATTTATGTTTGGCGTTCTGAAATCAACCTCATCTCAGGCTGAAAACGCGTTTTACGCATTGTGCCATAACTTTGCAGGGAAGCTTCAGAACATGATATTTTCACCTCCCACCGTAGCAGAAAGGGTCTTTCTAGTAGTTGTACATCAAATCTAAGCTGTCTGATGTGTTGTTCCAAAGTTATCAACATTTTTATGTTTGGCGTTCCGGAACTCTCCTTATCTCACGCTTAAAACGCGTTTTCTGCATTGTGCCATAACTTTGCAGGGAAGCTTTAGAACATGAAATTTTCACCTCCCACTAGAGCAGAAAGGGTCTTTCTAGTAGTTGCACATCAAATCTAAGCTGTCTGAAGTGTTTTTCCAAAGTTATCACCATTTTTATGTTTGGCGTTCCAGAAACAACCTTGTCTCAGGCTCAAAACGCGTTTTACGCAATTTGCCATAACTTTGCAGGAAAGCCTCAGAACATGAAATTTTCACCTCCCACTATAGCAGAAAGGGTCTTTCTAGTAGTTGCACATCAAATCTAAGCTGTCTGAAGTGTTTTTCCAAAGTTATCAACATTTTTATGTTTGGCGTTCTGGAACCCACCTTATCTCAGGCTGAAAACGCGTTTTCTGCATTGTGCCATAACTTTGCAGGGAGACTTCAGAACATGAAATTTTCTCCTCCCACTATATCAGAGATGGTCTTTCTAGTAGTTGCACATCAGATCTAAGCTGTCCGAAGTGTTTTTCGAAAGTTATCAACATTTTTATGTTTGGTGTTCCGGAATCGACCTTATCTCAGGATGATAAATCGTTTTCTGCATTGTGCCATGACTTTCCAGGGAAGCTTCAGAACATGAATTTTCGACCTCCGACTATAGCAGAATGGGTCTTTCTCGTAGTTGCACATCAAATCGAAGCTGTCTGAAGTGTTATTCCAAAGTTATCAACATTTCTATGTTTGGCGTTCCGGAACCCACCTTATCTCAGGCTGAAAACGCGTTTTCTGCATTGTGCCATATCTTTGCAGGGAAGCTTCAGAAAATGAAATTTTCACCTCCCACAATAGCAGAAAGGGTTTTTCTAGTAGTTGCACATCAAATCTAAGCTGTTTGAAGTGTTTTTCCAAAGTTATCAACATTTTTATGTTTGGCGTTCCGGAATCAACCTTATCTCAGGCTGAAAACGCATTTTCTGCATTGTGCCATAACTTTGCAAGGAAGCTTCAGAACATGAAATTTCGACCTCCCACTATAGCAGAAAGGGTCTTTCTAGTTGTTGCACTTCAAATCTAAGCTGTCTGAAGTGTTTTTCCAAAGTTATCAACATTTTTATGTTTGGCGTTACAGAATCGACCGTATCTCAGGCTGAAAAATCGTTTTCTGCATTGTCCCATAACTTCTCAGGGAAGCTTCAGAACATGAAATGTTCACCTCCCACTATAGCAGAAAGGGTCTTTCTAGTAGTTGCACATCAAATCTAAGCTGTCTGAAGTGTTTTTCGAAAGTTATCAACATTTTTATGTTTGGCGTTCCAGAATCGACCTTATCTCACGCTGAAAACGCGTTGTCTGCATTGTGCCATAACTTTGCATGGAAGCTTCCGAACATGAAATTTTAACCTACCACTATAGCAGAAAGGGTCTTTCTAGTAGTTGCACATCAAATCTAAGCTGTCTGAAGTGTTGTTCCAAAGTTATCAACATTTTTACGTTTGGCGTTCCGGAACCCACCTTATCTCAGGCTGAAAACTCGTTTTGTACATAATGCCATAACTTCTCAGGGTAGCTTCAGAACATGAAATTTTCACCTCCCACTACAACAGAAAGGGTGTTTCTAGCAGTTGCACATCAAATCTAAGTTGTCTGAAGTGTTGTTCCAAAGTTATCAACATTTTTATGTTTGGCGTTCCGGAATCGACCATATCTCAGGCTGAAAACGCGTTTTCTGCATTGTGCCATAACTTTGGAGGGAAGCTTCAGAAAATGAAATTGTCACCTCCCACTATAGCAGAAAGGGTCCTTCTAGTAGTTGCACATCAAATCTAAGCTGTCTGAAGTGTTTTTCCAAAGTTATCAACATTTTTATGTTTGGCGTTCCGGAATCAACCTTATCTCAGGCTGAAAACGCATTTTCTGCATTGTGCCATAACTTTGTAAGGAAGCTTCAGAACATGAAATTTTCACCTCCCAATATAGCAGATAGGGTCTTTCTAGTAGTTGCACATCAAATCTAAGCTGTCTGAAGTGTTTTTTCAAAGTTATCAACATTTTTATGTTTGGGGTTCCAGAATCGACCTCATCTCTGGCTGAAAACGCGTTTTCTGCATTGTGCCATAACTTCTCAGGGAAGCTTCAGAACATGAAATGTTCACCTCCCAGTATAGCAGAAAGGGTCTTTCTAGTAGTTGCACATCAAATCTAAGCTGTCTGAAGTGTTTTTCCAAAGTTATCAACATTTTTATGTTTGGCGTTCCGGAACCCACCTTATCTCAGGCTGAAAACGTGTTTTCTTCATTGTGCCATACCTTTGCAGGGAAGCTTCAGAACATGAAATTTTAACCTCCCACTATAGCAGAAAGGGTCCTTCTAGTAGTTGCACATCAAATCTAAGCTGTCTGAAGTGTTTTTCCAAAGTGATCAACATTTTTACGTTTTGCGTTTCGGAACCCACCTTATCTCAGGCTGAAAACGCGTTTTCTGCATTGTGCCATATCTTTGCAGGGAAGCTTCAGAACATGAAATTTTAACCTCCCACTATAGCAGAAAGGTTCCTTCTAGTAGTTGCACATCAAATCTAAGCTGTCTGAAGTGTTTTTCCAAAGTTATCAACATTTTTATGTTTGGCGTTCCGGAATCGACCTTATCACAGGCTGAAAACGCTTTTTACGCTTTGTGCCATAACTTTGCAGGGAAGCTTCAGTAAATGAAAATTTCACCTCCCACTATAGCAGAAAGGGTTTTTCTAGTAGTTGCACATCTAATCTAAGCTGTCTGAAGTGTTTTTCCAAAGTTATCAACATTTTTATGTTTGGCGTTCCGGAATCAACCTTATCTCAGGCTGAAAACGCATTTTCTGCATTGTGCCATAACTTTGTAAGGAAGCTTCAGAACATGAAAGTTTCACCTCCCAATATAGCAGATAGGGTCTTTCTAGTAGTTGCACATCAAATCTAAGCTGTCTGAAGTGTTTTTTCAAAGTTATCAACATTTTTATGTTTGGGCTTCCAGAATCGACCTCATCTCTGGCTGAAAACGCGTTTTCTGCATTGTGCCATAACTTCTCAGGGAAGCTTCAGAACATGAAATGTTCACCACCCACTATAGCAGAAAGGGTCTCTCTAGTAGTTGCACATCAAATCGAAGTTGTCTGAAGTGTTTTTCCAAAGTTATCAACATTTTTATGTATGGCGTTCCGGAATCGACCTTATCTCAGGCTGAAAACGCGTTTTACGCATTGTGCCATAACTTTGCAGGGAAGCTTCAGAACATGAAATGTTCACCTCCCACTATAGCAGAAAGGGTCTTTCTAGTAGTTGCACATCAAATCTAAGCTGTCTGAAGTGTTTTTCCAAAGTTATCAACATTTTTATGTTTGACGTTCCAGAATCGACCTTATCTAAGGCTGAAAACACGTTTTACGCATTGTGCCATAACTTTGCAGGGAAGCTTCAGAAAATGAAATTTCCACCTCCCACTATAGCAGAAAGGGTCTTTCTAGTAGTTGCACATCAAATCTAAGCTGTCTGAAGTGTTGTTCCAAAGTTATCAACATTTTTACGTTTGGCGTTCCGGAATCGACCTTATCTCAGGCTGAAAACACGTTTTACGCATTGTGCCATAACTTTGCATGGACGCTTCAGAACATGAAATTTTCACCTCCCACTATAACAGAAAGGGTCTTTCTAGTAGTTGCACATCAAATCTAAGCTGTCTGAAGTGTTGTTCCAAAGTGATCAACATTTTTACGTTTGGCGTTTCGGAACCCACCTTATCTCAGGCTGAAAACGCGTTTTCTGCACTGTGCCATAACTTCTCAGGGAAGCTTCAGAACATGAAATGTACACCTCCCACTATAGCAGAAAGGGTTTTTCTAGTAGTTGCACATCAAATCTAAGCTGTCTGAATTGTTTTTCCAAAGTTATCAACATTTTTATGTTTGGCGTTCCAGAATCGACCTTATCTCAGGCTGAAAACGCGTTTTACGCATTGTGCCATAACTTTGGAGGGAAGCTTCAGAAAATGAAATTTCCACCTCCCACTATAGCAGAAAGGGTCTTTCTAGTAGTTGCACATCAAATCTAAGCTGTCTGAAGTGTTGTTCCAAAGTTATCAACATTTTTACGTTTGGCGTTCCGGAATCGACCTTATCTCAGGCTGAAAACACGTTTTACGCATTGTGCCATAACTTTGCAGGGACGCTTCAGAACATAAAATTTTCACCTCCCACTATAACAGAAAGGGTCTTTCTAGTAGTTGCACATCAAATCTAAGCTGTCTTAAGTGTTGTTCCAAAGTGATCAACATTTTTACGTTTGGCGTTTCGGAACCCACCTTATCTCAGGCTGAAAACGCGTTTTCTGCACTGTGCCATAACTTCTCAGGGAAGCTTCAGAACATGAAATGTTCACCTCCCACGATCGCAGAAAGGGTCTTTCTTGTAGTTGCACATCAAATCGAAGCTGTCTGAAGTGTTTTTCCAAAGTTATCAACATTTTTATGTTTGGCGTTCCAGAATCGACCTTATCTCAGGCTGAAAACGCTTTTTACGCTTTGTGCCATAACTTTGCAGGGAAGCTTCAGAAAATGAAATTTTCACCTCCCCCCTATCGCAGAAAGGGTTTTTCTAGTAGTTGCACATCAGATCTAAGCTGTCCGAAGTGTTTTGCGAAAGTTATCAACATTTTTATGTTTGGTGTTCCGGAATCGACCTTATCTCAGGATGAAAAATCGTTTTCTGCATTGTCCCATGACTTTCCCGGGAAACTTCAGAACATGAAATTTCGACCTCCCACTATAACAGAAAGGCTCTTTCTAGTAGTTGCACATCAAATCTAAGCTGTCTGAAGTGTTGTTCCAAAGAGATCAACATTTTTACGTTTGGCGTTTCGGAACCCACCTTATCTCAGGCTGAAAACGCGTTTTCTGCATTGTGCCATAACTTCTCAGGGAAGCTTCAGAACATGAAATGTTCACCTCCCACTATCGCAGAAAGGGTCTTTCTCGTAGTTGCACATCAAATCGAAGCTGTCTGAAGTGTTTTTCCAAAGTTATCAACATTTTTATGTTTGGCGTTCCGGAACCCGCCTTATCTCAGGCTGAAAACGCGTTTTCTGCATTGTGCCATATCTTTGCAGGGAAGCTTCAGAAAATGAAATTTTCACCTCCCACTATAGCAAAAAGGGTTTTTCTAGTAGTTGCACATCAAATCTAAGCTGTTTGAATTGTTTTTCCAAAGTTATCAACATTTTTATGTTTGGCGTTCCGGAATCAACCTTATCTCAGGCTGAATACGCATTTTCTGCATTGTGCCATAACTTTGCAAGGAAGCTTCAGAACATGAAATTTTCACCTCCCACTATAGCAGAAAGGGTCTTTCTAGTAGTTGCACATCAGATCTAACCTGTCCCAAGTGTTTTTCGAAAGTTATTAACATTTTTATGTTTGGCGTTTCGGAACCCACCTTATCTCTGGCTGAAAACGCATTTTCTGCATTGTGCCATAACTTTGCAAGGAAGCTTCAGAACATGAAATTTTCACCTCCCACTACAGCAGAAAGGGTCTTTCTAGTAGTTGCACTTCAAATCTAAGCTGTCTGAAGTGTTTTTCCATAGTTATCAACATTTTAATGTTTGGCGTTACAGAATCGACCGTATCTCAGGATGAAAAATTGTTTTCTGCATTGTCCCATAACATTCCAGGGAAGATTCAGAACATGAAATTTTGACCTAACACTATAGCAGAAAAGGTCTTTCCAGTAGTTGCACATGAAATCTAAGCTGTCTGAAGTGTTTTTCGAAAGTTATCAACATTTTTATGTTTGGCGTTCCAGAATCGACCTTATCTCAGGCTGAAAACGCGTTGTCTGCATTGTGCCATAACTTTTCATGGAAGCTTCCGAACATGAAATTTTTACCTCCCACTATAACAGAAAGGGTCTTTCTAGTACTTGCACATCAAATCTAAGCTGTCTGAAGTGTTGTTCCAAAGTGATCAACATTTTTACGTTTGGCGTTTCGGAACCCACCTTATCTCAGGCTGAAAACGCGTTTTCTGCATTGTCCCATAACTTTCTAGGGAGGCTTCAGAACATGAAATTTTGACCTCCTACTATAGCAGAAAGGGTCTTTCTAGTAGTTGGACATCAAATCTAAGCTGTCTGAGGTGTTTTTCCAAAGTTATCAACATTTTTATGTTTGGCGTTCCGGAACCCACCTTATCTCAGGCTGAAAACGCATTTTCTGCATTGTGCCATAACTTCTCAGGGAAGCTTCAGAACATGAAATGTTCACCTCCCACGATAGCAGAAAGGGTCTTTCTAGTAGTTGCACATCAGATCTAAGCTGTCCGAAGTGTTTTTCGAAAGTTATCAACATTTTTATGTTTGGTGTTCCGGAATCGACCTTATCTCAGGATGAAAAATCGTTTTCTGCATTGTCCCATGACTTTCCAGGGAAGCTTCAGAACATCGAATTTTCTCCACCCTCTATAGCAGAAAGGGTCTTTCTAGTCGTTGCACATCAAATCTAAGCTGTCTGAAGTGTCTTTCCAAAGTTATCAACATTTTTATGTTTGGCGTTCCGGAATTGACCTTATCTCAGGCTGAAAACGCGTTTTCTGCATTTTGCCATAACTTTGCAGGGAAGCTTCAGAACATGAAATTTGCACCTCCCACTATAGCAGAAAGGGTCTTTCTAGTAGTTGCACATCAAATCTAAGCTGTCTGAAGTGTTGTTCCAAAGAGATCAACATTTTTACGTTTGGCGTTTCGGAACCCACCTTATCTCAGGCTGAAAACGCGTTTTCTGCACTGTGCCATAACTTCTCAGGGAAGGTTCAGAACATGAAATGTTCACCTCCCACTATAGCAGAAAGGGTCTTTCTAGTAGTTGCACATCAAATCGAAGTTGTCTGAAGTGTTTTTCCAAAGTTCTCAACATTGTTATGTATGGCGTTCCGGAATCGACCTTATCTCAGGCTGAAAACGCGTTTTACGCATTGTGCCATAACTTTGCAGGGAAGCTTCAGAACATGAAATTTTAACCTCCCAATATAGCAGAAAGGGTCTTTCTAGTAGTTGCACATCAAATCTAAGCTGTCTGAAGTGTTTTTTCAGAATTATCAACATTTTTATGTTTGGCGTTCCGGAATCGACCTTATCTCTGGCTTAAAACGCGTTTTACGCATGGTGCCATAACTTTGCAGTGAAGCTTCAGAACATCGAATTTTCACCTCCCACTATAGCAGAAAGGGTCTTTCTAGTAGTTGCAGATCAAATCTAAGCTGTCTGAAATGTTTTTCCAAAGTTATCAACATTTTTATGTTTGGCGTTCTGGAACCCACCTTATCTCAGTCTGAAAACGTGTTTTTTGCATTGTGCCATAACTTTGCAGGGATGCCACAGAACATGAAATATTCACTTGCCGCTATAGTAGAAAGGGTCTTTCTAGTAGTTGCACATCAAATCTCAGCTGTCTGAAGTGGCTTTCCAAAGTTATCAACATTTTTATGTTTGGCGTTCCGGAATCGACCATATCTCAGGCTGAAAACGCGTTTAACGCATTGTGCCATAACTTTGGAGGGAAGCTTCAGAACATCGAATTTTCACTACCCACTATATCATAAAGGGTCTTTCTAGTAGTTGCACATCAACTCTAAGCTGTCTGAAGTGTTTTTCCATAGTTATCAACATTTTTATGTTTGGCGTACCGGAATGGACCTTATCTCAGGCTGAATACGCGTTTTTTGCATTGTGCCATAACTTTGCAGGCAAGCTTCAGAACATGAAATATTCACATGCCACTATAACAGAAAGGGTCTTTCTAGTAGTTGCACATCAAATCTAAGCTGTCTGAAGTGTTTTTCCAAAGTTGTCCACCTTTTTATGTTTGGCGTTCCGGAACCCACCTTATCTCAGGCTGAAAACGCATTTTACACATTGTGCCATAACTTTGCAATGAAGCTTCAGAACATGAAATGTTCAGGACCCACTATAGTAGAAAGGGTCTTTCTAGTAGTTGCACATCAAATCTAAGCTGTTTGAAGTGTTTTTCCAAAGTTATCAACATATTTATGTTTGGCGTTCAGGAATCGACCTTATCTCAGGCTGAAAACACGATTTACGCATTCTGCCATAACTTTGCAGGGAATCTTCAGAACATGAAATTTTCATATCCCACTATAGCAGAAAGGGTCTTTCTAGTAGTTGCACATCAAATCTAAGCTGTCTGAAGTGTTTTTCCAAAGTTATAAACATTTTTATGTTTGGCGTTCTGAAATCAACCTCATCTCAGGCTGAAAACGCGTTTTACGCATTGTGCCATAACTTTGCAGGGAAGCTTCAGAACATGATATTTTCACTTCCCACCGTAGCAGAAAGGGTCTTTCTAGTAGTTGTACATCAAATCTAAGCTGTCTGAAGTGTTTTTCGAAAGTTTTCAACATTTTTTTGTTTGGTGTTCCTGAATCGACCTTATCTCAGGCCGAAAACGCGTTTTGTGCATTGTGCCATAACTTTGCAGGGAAGCTTTAGAACATGAAATTTCCACCTCCCACTAGAGCAGAAAGGTATTTCTAGTAGTTGCCCAACAAATCTAAGCTGTCTGGTGTGTTGTTCCAAAGTTATCAACATTTTTATGTTTGGCGTTCCGAAACTCACCTTATCTCACGCTTAAAACGCGTTTTCTGCATTGTGCCATAACTTTGCAGGGAATCTTTAGAACATGAAATTTTCACCTCCCACTTCAGCAGAAAGGGTCTTTCTAGTAGTTGCACATCAAATCTAAGCTGTCTGAAGTGTTTTTCCAAAGTTATCAACATTCTTATGTTTGGCGTTCCGGAATCAACCTTATCTCAGACTGAAAACGTTTTTTCTGCATTGTGCCATAACATTTTAGGGAAATTTCAGAACATAAAATTTTCACCTCTAACTATAGCAGAAAGGGTCTTTCTAGTAGTTGCACGTCAAATCTAAGCTGTTTGAAGTGTTTTTCCAAAGTTAACACCATTTTTATGTTTGGCGTTCCAGAAACAACCTTGTCTCAGGCTGAAAACGCGTTTTACGCAATTTGCCATAACTTTGCAGGAAAGCCTCAGAACATGAAATTTTCACCTCCCACTATAGCAGAAAGGGTCTTTCTAGTAGTTGCACATCAGATCTAAGCTGTCCGAAGTGTTTTTCGAAAGTTATCAACATTTTTATGTTTGGTGTTCCGGAATCGACCTTATCTCAGGATGAAAAATCGTTTTCTGCATTGTCCCATAACTTTCCAGGGAAGCTTCAGAACATGAATTTTCGACCTCCGACTATAGCAGAAAGGGTCTTTCTCGTAGTTGCACATCAAATTGAAGCTGTCTGAAGTGTTATTCCAAAGTTATCAACATTTCTATGTTTGGCGTTCCGGAACCCACCTTATCTCAGGCTGAAAACGCGTTTTCTGCATTGTGCCATAACTTTGCAGGGATGCTTCAGAACATGAAATTTTCACCTCCCTCTGTAACAGAAACGGTCTTTCTAGTAGTTGCACATCAAATCTATGCTGTCTGTTGAGTTTTTCCTGAGTTATCAACATTTTTATGTTTGGCGTTCTGAAATCAACCTCATCTCAGGCTGAAAACGCGTTTTACGCATTGTGCCATAACTTTGCAGGGAAGCTTCAGAACATGATATTTTCACCTCCCACCGTAGCAGAAAGGGTCTTTCTAGTAGTTGTACATCAAATCTAAGCTGTCTGAAGTGTTTTTCGAAAGTTTTCAACATTTTTTTGTTTGGTGTTCCTGAATCGACCTTATCTCAGGCCGAAAACGCGTTTTGTGCATTGTGCCATAACTTTGCAGGGAAGCTTCAGAACATGAAATTTTCACCTCCCACTATAGCAGAAATGGTCTTTCTAGTAGTTGCACATCAAATCTAAGCTGTCTGATGTGTTGTTCCAAAGTTATCAACATTTTTATGTTTGGCGTTCCGGAACTCTCCTTATCTCACGCTTAAAACGCGTTTTCTGCATTGTGCCATAACTTTGCAGGGAAGCTTTAGAACATGAAATTTTCACCTCCCACTAGAGCAGAAAGGTATTTCTAGTAGTTGCACAACAAATCTAAGCTGTCTGATGTGTTGTTCCAAAGTTATCAACATTTTTATGTTTGGCGTTTCCGGAACTCACCTTATCTCACGCTTAAAACGCGTTTTCTGCATTGTGCCATAACTTTGCAGGGAATCTTTAGAACATGAAATTTTCACCTCCCACTTCAGCAGAAAGGGTCTTTCTAGTAGTTGCACATCAAATCTAAGCTGTCTGAAGTGTTTTTCCAAAGTTATCAACATTCTTATGTTTGGCGTTCCGGAATCAACCTTATCTCAGACTGAAAACGTTTTTTCTGCATTGTGCCATAACATTTGCAGGGAAACTTCAGAACATAAAATTTTCACCTCCAACTATAGCAGAAAGGGTCTTTCTAGTAGTTGCACGTCAAATCTAAGCTGTTTGAAGTGTTTTTCCAAAGTTATCACCATTTTTATGTTTGGCGTTCCAGAAACAACCTTGTCTCAGGCTGAAAACGCGTTTTACGCAATTTGCCATAACTTTGCAGGAAAGCCTCAGAACATGAAATTTTCACCTCCCACTATAGCAGAAAGGGTCTTTCTAGTAGTTGCACATCAAATCTAAGCTGCTTGAAGTGTTTTTCCAAAGTTATCAACATTTTTATGTTTGGCGTTCTGGAACCCACCTTATCTCAGGCTGAAAACGCGTTTTCTGCATTGTGCCATAACTTTGCAGGGTGACTTCAGAACATGAAATTTTCTCCTCCCACGATATCAGAAAGGGGCTTCCTAGTAGTTGCACATCAGATCTAAGCTGTCCGAAGTGTTTTTCGAAAGTTATCAACATTTTTATGTTTGGTGTTCCAGAATCGACCTTATCTCAGGATGAAAAATCGTTTTCTGCATTGTCCCATGACTTTCCAGGGAAGCTTCAGAACATGAATTTTCGACCTCCGACTATAGCAGAAAGGGTCTTTCTCGTAGTTGCACATCAAATTGAAGCTGTCTGAAGTGTTATTCCAAAGTTATCAACATTTCTATGTTTGGCGTTCCGGAACCCACCTTATCTCAGGCTGAAAACGCGTTTTCTTCATTGTGCCATATCTTTGCAGTGAAGCTTCAGAAAATGAAATTTTCACCTCCCACAATAGCAGAAAGGGTTTTTCTAGTAGTTGCTCATCAAATCTAAGCTGTTGGAAGTGTTTTTCCAAAGTTATCAACATTTTTATGTTTGGCGTTCCGGAATCAACCTTATCTCAGGCTGAAAACGCATTTTCTGCATTGTGCCATAACTTTGCAAGGAAGCTTCAGAACATGAAATTTTCACCTCCCACTATAGCAGAAAGGGTCTTTCTAGTAGTTGCACATCAGATCTAAGCTGTCCGAAGTGTTTTTCGAAAGTTATCAAGATTTTTATGTTTGGCGTTTCGGAACCCACCTTGTCTCAGGCTGAAAAATCGTTTTCTGCATTGTCCCATAACTTCTCAGGGAAGCTTCAGAACATGAAATTTCGACCTCCCACTATAGCAGAAAGGGTCTTTCTAGTTGTTGCACTTCAAATCTAAGCTGTTGGAAGTGTTTTTCGAAAGTTATCAACATTTTTATGTTTGGCGTTCCAGAATCGACCTTATCTCACGCTGAAAACGCGTTGTCTGCATTGTGCCATAACTTTGCATGGAAGCTTCCGAACATGAAATTTTAACCTACCACTATAGCAGAAAGGGTCTTTCTAGTAGTTGAACATCAAATTTAAGCTGTCTGATGTGTTTTTCCAAAGTTCTCAACATTGTTATGTATGGCGTTCCGGAATCAACCTTATCTCAGGCTGAAAACGCGTTTTACGCATTGTGCCATAACTTTGCAGGGAACCTTTAGAACATGAATTTTTCACCTCCCACAATAGCAGAAAGGGTCTTTCTCGTAGTTGCACATCAAATCTAAGCTGTCTGAAGTGTTGTTCCAAAGTTATCAACATTTTTATGTATGGCGTTCCGGAACCCACCTTATCTCAGGCTGAAAACGCGTTTTCTTCATTGTGCCATATCTTTGCAGGGAAGCTTCAGAACATGAAATTTTAACCTCCCACTATAGCAGAAAGGGTCCTTCTAGTAGTTGCACATCAAATCTAAGCTGTCTGAAGTCTTTTTCCAAAGTGATCAACATTTTTACGTTTTGCGTTTCGGAACCCACCTTATCTCAGGCTGAAAACGCGTTTTCTGGATTGTGCCATATCTTTGCAGGGAAGCTTCAGAACATGAAATTATAACCTCCCACTATAGCAGAAAGGGTCCTTCTAGTAGTTGCACATCAAATCTAAGCTGTCTGAAGTGTTTTTCCAAAGTTGTCAACATTTTTATGTTTGGCGTTCCGGAATCGACCTTATCACAGGTTGAAAACGCTTTTTACGCTTTGTGCCATAACTTTGCAGGGAAGCTTCAGAAAATGAAAATTTCACCTCCCACTATAGCAGAAAGGGTTTTTCTAGTAGTTGCACATCAAATCTAATCTGTCTGAAGTGTTTTTCCAAAGTTATCAACATTTTTATGTTTGGCGTTCCGGAATCAACCTTATCTCAGGCTGAAAACGCATTTTCTGCATTGTGCCATAACTTTGTAAGGAAGCTTCAGAACATGAAATTTTCACCTCCCACTATAGCAGAAAGGGTCTTTCTAGTAGTTGCACATCAAATCTAAGCTGTCTGAAGTGTTTTTCCAAAGTTATCAACATTTTTATGTTTGGCGTTCCAGAATCGACCTCATCTCTGGCTGAAAACGCGTTTTCTGCATTGTGCCATAACTTCTCAGGGAAGCTTCAGAACATGAAATGTTCACCTCCCACTATAGCAGAAAGGGTCTTCCTAGTAGTTGCACATCAAATCTAAGCTGTCTGAAGTGTTTTTCCAAAGTTATCAACATTTTTATGTTTGGCGTTCCAGAATCGACCTTTTCTCAGGCTGAAAACGCGTTTTACGCATTGTGCCATAACTTTGCAGGGAAGCTTCAGAAAATGAAATTTCCACCTCCCACTATAGCAGAAAGGGTCTTTCTAGTAGTTGCAAATCAAATCTAAGCTGTCTGAAGTGTTTTTCCAAAGTTATCAACATTTTTATTTTTGGCGTTCCAGAATCGACCTTATCTCGGGCTGAAAACGCGTTTTACGCATTGTGCCATAACTTTGCAGGGAAGCTTCAGAAAATGAAATTTCCACCTCCCACTATAGCAGAAAGGGTCTTTCTAGTAGTTGCACATCAAATCTAAGCTGTCTGAAGTGTTGTTCCAAAGTTATCAACATTTTTACGTTTGGCGTTCCGGAATCGACCTTATCTCAGGCTGAAAACACGTTTTACGCATTGTGCCATAACTTTGCAGGGACGCTTCAGAACATGAAATTTTCACCTCCCACTATCGCAGAAAGGGTCTTTCTCGTAGTTGCACATCAAATCGAAGCTGTCTGAAGTGTTTTTCCAAAGTTATCAACATTTTTATGTTTGGCGTTCCGGAACCCGCCTCATCTCAGGCTGAAAACGCGTTTTCTGCATTGTGCCATATCTTTGCAGGGAAGCTTCAGAAAATGAAATTTTCACCTCCCACTATAGCAGAAAGGGTCTTTCTAGTAGTTGAACATCAAATCTAAGCTGTTTGAAGTGTGGTTCCAAAGTTATCAACATTTTTACGTTTGGCGTTCCGGAATCGACCTTATCTCAGGCTGAAAACACGTTTTACGCATTGTGCCATAACTTTGCAGGGACGCTTCAGAACATGAAATTTTCACCTCCCACTATAACAGAAAGGGTCTTTCTAGCAGTTGCACATCAAATCTAAGCTGTCTGAAGTGTTGTTCCAAAGAGATCAACATTTTTACGTTTGGCGTTTCGGAACCCACCTTATCTCAGGCTGAAAACGCGTTTTCTGCACTGTGCCATAACTTCTCAGGGAAGGTTCAGAACATGAAATGTTCACCTCCCACTATAGCAGAAAGGGTCTTTCTAGTAGTTGCACATCAAATCGAAGTTGTCTGAAGTGTTTTTCCAAAGTTATCAACATTTTTATGTATGGCGTTCCGGAATCGACCTTATCTCCGGCTGAAAACGCGTTTTACGCATTGTGCCATAACTTTGCAGGGAAGCTTCAGAACATGAAATGTTCACCTCCCACTATAACAGAAAGGGTCTTTCTAGTAGTTGCAAATCAAATCTAAGCTGTCTGAAGTGTTTTTCCAAAGTTATCAACATTTTTATTTTTGGCGTTCCAGAATCGACCTTATCTCGGGCTGAAAACGCGTTTTACGCATTGTGCCATAACTTTGCAGGGAAGCTTCAGAAAATGAAATTTCCACCTCCCACTATAGCAGAAAGGGTCTTTCTAGTAGTTGCACATCAAATCTAAGCTGTCTGAAGTGTTGTTCCAAAGTTGTCAACATTTTTACGTTTGGCGTTCCGGAATCGACCTTATCTCAGGCTGAAAACACGTTTTACGCATTGTGCCATAACTTTGCAGGGACGCTTCAGAACATGAAATTTTCACCTCCCACTATCGCAGAAAGGGTCTTTCTCGTAGTTGCACATCAAATCGAAGCTGTCTGAAGTGTTTTTCCAAAGTTATCAACATTTTTATGTTTGGCGTTCCGGAACCCGCCTCATCTCAGGCTGAAAACGCGTTTTCTGCATTGTGCCATATCTTTGCAGGGAAGCTTCAGAAAATGAAATTTTCACCTCCCACTATAGCAGAAAGGGTCTTTCTAGTAGTTGAACATCAAATCTAAGCTGTTTGAAGTGTTTTTCCAAAGTTATCAACATTTTTATGTTTGGCGTTCCGGAATCAATCTTATCTCAGGCTGAAAACGCATTTTCTGCATTGTGCCATAACTTCTCAGGGAAGCTTCAGAACATGAAATGTTCGCCTCCCACGATAGCAGAAAGGGTCTTTCTAGTAGTTGCACATCAGATCTAAGCTGTCCGAAGTGTTTTTCGAAAGTTATCAACATTTTTATGTTTGGTGTTCCGGAATCGACCTTATCTCAGGATGAAAAATCGTTTTCTGCATTGTCCCATGACTTTCCAGGGAAACTTCAGAACATGAAATTTCGACCTCTCACTATAACAGAAAGGCTCTTTCTAGTAGTTGCACATCAAATCTAAGCTGTCTGAAGTGTTGTTCCAAAGTGATCAACATTTTTACGTTTGGCGTTTCGGAAGCCCCCTTATCTCAGGCTGAAAACGCGTTTTCTGCATTGTGCCATAACTTCTCAGGGAAGCTTCAGAACATGAAATGTTCACCTCCCACTATCGCAGAAAGGGTTTTTCTCGTAGTTGCACGTCAAATCGAAGCTGTCTGAAGTGTTTTTCCAAAGTTATCAACATTTTTACGTTTGGCGTTTCGGAACCCACCTTATCTCAGGCTGAAAACGCGTTTTCTCCACTGTGCCATAACTTCTCAGGGAAGTTTCAGAACATGAAATGTTCACCTCCCACTATAGCAGAAAGGGTCTTTCTAGTAGTTGCACATCAAATCGAAGTTGTCTGAAGTGTTTTTCCAAAGTTATCAACATTTTTATGTATGGCGTTCCGGAATCGACCTTATCTTAGGCTGAAAACGCGTTTTACGCATTGTGCCATAACTTTGCAGGGAAGCTTCAGAAAATGAAATTTTCACCTCCCACTATAGCAAAAAGGGTCTTTCTAGTAGTTGCACATCAGATCTAAGCTGTCCGAAGTGTTTATCGAAAGTTATCAACATTTTTACGTTTGGCGTTTCGGAAACCACCTTATCTCAGGCTGAAAACGCGTTTTCTGCATTGTGCCATAACTTCTCAGTGAAGCTTCAGAACATGAAATGTTCACCTCCCACTATCGCAGAAAGGGTCTTTCTCGTAGTTGCACATCAAATCGAAGCTGTCTGAAGTGTTTTTCCAAAGTTATCAACATTTTTATGTTTGGCGTTCCGGAACCCGCCTTATCTCAGGCTGAAAACGCGTTTTCTGCATTGTGCCATATCTTTGCAGGGAAGCTTCAGAAAATAAAATTTTCACCTCCCACTATAGCAGAAAGGGTTTTTCTAGTAGTTGCACATCAAATCTAAGCTGTTTGAAGTGTTTTTCCAAAGTTATCAACATTTTTATGTTTGGCGTTCCGGAATCAACCTTATCTAAGGCTGAAAACGCATTTTCTGCATTGTGCCATAACTTTGCAAGGAAGCTTCAGAACATGAAATTTTCACCTCCCACTATAGCAGAAAGCGTCTTTCTAGTAGTTGCACATCAGATCTAAGCTGTTACAGAATCGACCGTATCTCAGGATGAAAAATTGTTTTCTGCATTGTCCCATAACTTTCCAGGGAAGCTTCAGAACATGAAATTTTGACCTAACACTATAGCAGAAAAGGTCTTTCCAGCAGTTGCAAATCAAATCTAAGCTGTCTGAGGTGTTTTTCCAAAGTTATCAATATTTTTATGTTTGGTGTTCCGGAACCCACCTTATCTCAGGCTGAAAACGCATTTTCTGCATTGTGCCATAACTTCTCAGGGAAACTTCAGAACATGAATTTTCGACCTCCCACTATAGCAGAAAGGGTCTTTCTCGTAGTTGCACATCAAATCGAAGCTGTCTGAAGTGTTATTCCAAAGTTATCAACATTTTTATGTTTGGCGTTCCGGAACCCACCTTATCTCAGGCTGAAAACGCATTTTCTGCATTGTGCCATAACTTTGCAAGGAAGCTTCAGAACATGAAATTTTCACCTCCCACTATAGCAGAAAGGGTCTTTCTAGTAGTTGCACATCAGATCTAAGCTGTTCGAAGTGTTTTTCGAAAGTTATCAACATTTTTATGTTTGGCGTTTCGGAACCCACCTTGTCTCAGGCTGAAAACGCGTTGTCTGCATTGTGCCATAACTTTGCATGGAAGCTTCCGAACATGAAATTTTAACCCACCACTATAGCAGAAAGGGTCTTTCTAGTAGTTGCACATCAAATCTAAGTTGTCTGATTTGTTTTTCCAAAGTGATCAACATTGTTATGTATGGCGTTCCAGAATCAACCTTATCTCAGGCTGAAAACGCGTTTTACGCATTGTGCCATAACTTTGCAGGGAACCTTTAGAACATGAATTTTTCACGTCCCACTATAGCAGAAAGGGTCTTTCTCGTAGTTGCACATCAAATCTAAGCTGTCTGAAGTGTTATTCCAAAGTTATCAACATTTTTATGTTTGGCGTTCCGGAACCCACCTTATCTCAGTCTGAAAACGTCTTATTTGGATTGTGCCATAACTTTGCAGGGAAGCCTCAGAACATGAAATTTTCACCTTCCACTGTAGTAGAAAGGGTCTTTCTAGTAGTTGCTCAACAAATCTAAGCTGTCTGAAGTGTTTTTCCAAAGTTATCAACATTTTTATGTTTGCGTTCCGGAATCGATCTTATCTCAGGCTGAAAACGCGTTTTACGCATTGTACCATAACTTTCCAGGGAAGCTTAAGAGCATCGAATTTTCACCACTCACTGTAGCAGAAAGGGTCTTTCTAGTAGTTTCACATCAAATCGAAGCTGTCTGAAGTGTATTTCAAAAGTTATTAACTTTTTTATGTTTGGCGTTCCGGAATCTACCTTATCTCAGGCTGAAAACGTGTTTCACGCATTGGGCCATAACTTTCCAGGGAAGATTCAGGACATCGAATTTTCTCCACCCACTATAGCAGAAAGGGTCTTTCGAGCAGTTGCACATCAAATCTAAGCTGTCTGAAGTGTTGTCCAAAGTTATCAACATTTTTATGTTTGGCGTTCCGGAATCGACCTTATCTCAGGCTGAAAACGCATTTTACGCATTGTGCCATAACTTTGCAGGGAAGCTTCAGAACATGAAATTTTCACCTCCCAGTATAGTAGAAAGGGTCTTTCTAGTAGTTGCACATGATATCTAAGCTGTCTGAAGTGTTTTTCGAAAGTTATCAACATTTTTATGTTTGGCGTTCCGGAATTGACCTTATCTCAGGCTGAAAACGCGTTTTCTGCATTTTGCCATAACTTTGCAGGGAAGCTTCAGAACATGAAATTTGCACCTCCCACTATAGCAGAAAGGGTCTTTCTAGTAGTTGCACATCAAATCTATGCTATCTGAAGTGTTTTTCCAAAGTTGTTAACATTTTTATGTTTGGCTTTCCGAAACCCACCTTATCTCAGGCTGAGAACGCATTTTTTGCATTGTGCCATATATTGTAAGGGAAGGTTCAGCACATGAAATTTTCACCACCCACTATAGCAGAAAGGGTCTTTCTAGTAGTTGCAGATCAAATCTAAGCTGTCTGAAATGTTTTTCCAAAGTTATCAACATTTTTATGTTTGGCGTTCCGGAACCGACCTTATCTCAGTCTGAAAACGTCTTATTTGGATTGTGCCATAACTTTGCAGGGAAGCCTCAGAACATGAAATTTTCACCTTCCACTGTAGTAGAAAGGGTCTTTCTAGTAGTTGCTCAACAAATCTAAGCTGTCTGAAGTGTTTTTCCAAAGTTATCAACATTTTTATGTTTGGCGTTCCGGAATCGACCTTATCTCAGGCTGAAAACGCGTTTTCTGCATTGTCCCATAACTTTCCAGGGAAGCTTAAGAGCATCGAATTTTCTCCACCCACTGTAGCAGAAAGGGTCTTTCTAGTAGTTTCACATCAAATCGAAGCTGTCTGAAGTGTATTTCAAAAGTTATTAACTTTTTTATGTTTGGCGTTCCGGAATCGACCTTATCTCAGGCTGAAAACGTGTTTTACGCATTGGGCCATAACTTTCCACGGAAGATTCAGAACATCGAATTTTCTCCACCCACTATAGCAGAAAGGGTCTTTCTAGTAGTTGCACATCAAATCTAAGCTGTCTGATATGTTTTTCCAAAGTTGTCCACCTTTTTATGTTTGGCGTTCCGGAACCCACCTTATCTCAGGCTGAAAACGTATTTTACACATTGTGCCATAACTTTGCAGGGAAGCTTCAGAACATCGAATTTTCACCACCCACTATAGCAGAAAGGGTCTTTCTAGTAGTTGCACATCAAATCTAAGCTGTCTGATATGTTTTTCCAAAGTTATCAACATTTTATGTTTGGCGTTCCGGAATAGACCTTATCTTAGGCTGAAAACGCATTTTCTGCATTGTGCCATAACTTTGCAGTATAGCGTCAGAACATGAAATGTTCACCTCCCACTATAGCAGAAAGGGTCTTTCTAGTAGTTGCACATCAAATCTAAGCTGTCTGAAGTGTTTTTCCAAAGTTATCAACATTTTTATGTTTGGCGTTCCAGAATCGACCTTATCTCAGGCTGAAAACGCGTTTTACGCATTGTGCCATAACTTTGCAGGGAAGCTTCAGAAAATGAAATTTCCACCTCCCACTATAACAGAAGGGGTCTTTCTAGTAGTTGCACATCAAATCTAAGCTGTCTGAAGTGTTGTTCCAAAGTGATCAACATTTTTACGTTTGGCGTTTCGGAACCCACCTTATCTCAGAATGAAAACGCGTTTTCTGCACTGTGCCATAACTTCTCAGGGAAGCTTCAGAACATGAAATGTTCACCTCCCACTATCGCAGAAAGGGTCTTTCTCGTAGTTGCACATCAAATCGAAGCTGTCTGAAGTGTTTTTCCAAAGTTATCAACATTTTTATGTTTGGCGTTCCGGAATCGACCTTATCTAAGACTGAAAACGCTTTTTACGCATTGTGCCATAACTTTGCAGGGAAGCTTCAGAAAATGAAATTTTCACCTCCCACTATAGCAAAAAGGGTCTTTCTAGTAGTTGCACATCAGATCTAAGCTGTCCGAAGTGTTTTTCGAAAGTTATCAATATTTTTATGTTTGGTGTTCCGGAATCGACCTTATCTCAGGATGAAAAATCGTTTTCTGCATTGTCCCATGACTTTCCAGGGAAACTTCAGAACATGAAATTTCGACCTCCCACTATAACAGAAAGGCTCTTTCTAGTAGTTGCACATCAAATCTAAGCTGTCTGAAGTGTTGTTCCAAAGTGATCAACATTTTTACGTTTGGCGTTTCGGAAACCACCTTATCTCAGGCTGAAAACGCGTTTTCTGCATTGTGCCATAACTTCTCAGTGAAGCTTCAGAACATGAAATGTTCACCTCCCACTATCGCAGAAAGGGTCTTTCTCGTAGTTGCACATCAAATCGAAGCTGTCTGAAGTGTTTTTCCAAAGTTATCAACATTTTTATGTTTGGCGTTCCGGAACCCGCCTTATCTCAGGCTGAAAACGCGTTTTCTGCATTGTGCCATATCTTTGCAGGGAAGCTTCAGAAAATAAAATTTTCACCTCCCACTATAGCAGAAAGGGTTTTTCTAGTAGTTGCACATCAAATCTAAGCTGTTTGAAGTGTTTTTCCAAAGTTATCAACATTTTTATGTTTGGCGTTCCGGAATCAACCTTATCTAAGGCTGAAAACGCATTTTCTGCATTGTGCCATAACTTTGCAAGGAAGCTTCAGAACATGAAATTTTCACCTCCCACTATAGCAGAAAGCGTCTTTCTAGTAGTTGCACATCAGATCTAAGCTGTTACAGAATCGACCGTATCTCAGGATGAAAAATTGTTTTCTGCATTGTCCCATAACTTTCCAGGGAAGCTTCAGAACATGAAATTTTGACCTAACACTATAGCAGAAAAGGTCTTTCCAGTAGTTGCACATCAAATCTAAGCTGTCTGAAGTGTTTTTCGAAAGTTATCAACATTTTTACGTTTGGCGTTTCGGAACCCACCTTATCTCAGGCTGAAAACGCGTTTTCTGCATTGTCCCATAACTTTCTAGGGAGGCTTCAGAACATGAAATTTCGACCTCCCACTATAACAGAAAGGCTCTTTCTAGTAGTTGCACATCAAATCTAAGCTGTCTGAAGTGTTGTTCCAAAGTGATCAAAATTTTTACGTTTGGCGTTTCGGAAACCACCTTATCTCAGGCTGAAAACGCGTTTTCTGCATTGTGCCATAACTTCTCAGTGAAGCTTCAGAACATGAAATGTTCACCTCCCACTACAGCAGAAAGGGTCTTTCTAGTAGTTGGACATCAAATCTAAGCTGTCTGAGGTGTTTTTCCAAAGTTATCAATATTTTTATGTTTGGCGTTCCGGAACCCACCTTATCTCAGGCTGAAAACGCATTTTCTGCATTGTGCCATAACTTCTCAGGGAAACTTCAGAACATGAATTTTCGACCTCCCACTATAGCAGAAAGGGTCTTTCTCATAGTTGTACATCAAATCGAAGCTGTCTGAAGTGTTATTCCAAAGTTATCAACATTTTTATGTTTGGCGTTCCGGAACCCACCTTATCTCAGGCTGAAAACGCATTTTCTGCATTGTGCCATAACTTTGCAAGGAAGCTTCAGAACATGAAATTTTCACCTCCCACTATAGCAGAAAGGGTCTTTCTAGTAGTTGCACATCAGATCTAAGCTGTTCGAAGTGTTTTTCGAAAGTTATCAACATTTTTATGTTTGGCGTTTCGGAACCCACCTTGTCTCAGGCTGAAAACGCGTTGTCTGCATTGTGCCATAACTTTGCATGGAAGCTTCCGAACATGAAATTTTAACCCACCACTATAGCAGAAAGGGTCTTTCTAGTAGTTGCACATCAAATCTAAGTTGTCTGATTTGTTTTTCCAAAGTGATCAACATTGTTATGTATGGCGTTCCAGAATCAACCTTATCTCAGGCTGAAAACGCGTTTTACGCATTGTGCCATAACTTTGCAGGGAACCTTTAGAACATGAATTTTTCACCTCCCACTATAGCAGAAAGGGTCTTTCTCGTAGTTGCACATCAAATCTAAGCTGTCTGAAGTGTTATTCCAAAGTTATCAACATTTTTATGTTTGGCGTTCCGGAACCCACCTTATCTCAGTCTGAAAACGTCTTATTTGGATTGTGCCATAACTTTGCAGGGAAGCCTCAGAACATGAAATTTTCACCTTCCACTGTAGTAGAAAGGGTCTTTCTAGTAGTTGCTCAACAAATCTAAGCTGTCTGAAGTGTTTTTCCAAAGTTATCAACATTTTTATGTTTGCGTTCCGGAATCGATCTTATCTCAGGCTGAAAACGCGTTTTACGCATTGTACCATAACTTTCCAGGGAAGCTTAAGAGCATCGAATTTTCACCACCCACTGTAGCAGAAAGGGTCTTTCTAGTAGTTTCACATCAAATCGAAGCTGTCTGAAGTGTATTTCAAAAGTTATTAACTTTTTTATGTTTGGCGTTCCGGAATCGACCTTATCTCAGGCTGAAAACGTGTTTTACGCATTGGGCCATAACTTTCCAGGGAAGATTCAGGACATCGAATTTTCTCCACCCACTATAGCAGAAAGGGTCTTTCGAGCAGTTGCACATCAAATCTAAGCTGTCTGAAGTGTTGTCCAAAGTTATCAACATTTTTATGTTTGGCGTTCCGGAATCGACCTTATCTCAGGCTGAAAACGCATTTTACGCATTGTGCCATAACTTTGCAGGGAAGCTTCAGAACATGAAATTTTCACCTCCCAGTATAGTAGAAAGGGTCTTTCTAGTAGTTGCACATGATATCTAAGCTGTCTGAAGTGTTTTTCGAAAGTTATCAACATTTTTATGTTTGGCGTTCCGGAATTGACCTTATCTCAGGCTGAAAACGCGTTTTCTGCATTTTGCCATAACTTTGCAGGGAAGCTTCAGAACATGAAATTTGCACCTCCCACTATAGCAGAAAGGGTCTTTCTAGTAGTTGCACATCAAATCTATGCTATCTGAAGTGTTTTTCCAAAGTTGTTAACATTTTTATGTTTGGCTTTCCGAAACCCACCTTATCTCAGGCTGAGAACGCATTTTTTGCATTGTGCCATATATTCTAAGGGAAGGTTCAGCACATGAAATTTTCACCACCCACTATAGCAGAAAGGGTCTTTCTAGTAGTTGCAGATCAAATCTAAGCTGTCTGAAATGTTTTTCCAAAGTTATCAACATTTTTATGTTTGGCGTACCGGAACCGACCTTATCTCAGGCTGAAAACGCGTTTTCTGCATTGTCCCATAACTTTCCAGGGAAGCTTAAGAGCATCGAATTTTCTCCACCCACTGTAGCAGAAAGGGTCTTTCTAGTAGTTGCACATCAAATCTAAGCATTCTGATATGTTTTTCCAAAGTTGTCCACCTTTTTATGTTTGGCGTTCCGGAACCCACCTTATCTCAGGCTGAAAACGCATTTTACACATTGTGCCATAACTTTGCAGGGAAGCTTCAGAACATCGAATTTTCACCACCCACTATAGCAGAAAGGGTCTTTCTAGTAGTTGCACATCAAATCTAAGCTGTCTGATATGTTTTTCCAAAGTTATCAACATTTTATGTTTGGCGTTCCGGAATACACCTTATCTTAGGCTGAAAACGCATTTTCTGCATTGTGCCATAACTTTGCAGTATAGCGTCAGAACATGAAATTTTCACCTCCCACTATAGCAGAAAGGGTCTTTCTAGTAGTTGCACATCAAATCTAAGCTGTCTGAAGTGTTTTTCCAAAGTTATCAACATTCTTATGTTTGCCGTTCTGGAACCCACCTTATCTGAGGCTGAAAACGCATTTTCTGCATTGTGCCATAACTTTGCAGGGAAGCTTCAGAACATGAAATATTCACATGCGACTATAGCAGAAAGGGTCTTTCTAGCAGTTGCACATCAAATCTACGCTGTCTGAAGTGTTTTTCGAAAGTCATCAACATTTTTATGTTTGGCGTTCTGAAACCCACCTTATCTCAGGCTGAAAACGCGTTTCCTGCATTGTGCCATAACTTTGGAGGAAAGCTTCAGAACATGAAATTTTCAATTCCCATTATAGCAGAATGGGTCTTTCTAGTAGTTGCACATCAAATCTAAGCTGTCTGATGGGTTTTTCGAAAGTTATCAACATTTTTTTGTTTTGCATTCCGGAACCCACCTTATCTCAGGCTTAAAACGCTTTTTCTGCCTTGTGCCATAACTTTGCACGGAAGCTTCAGAACATGACATTTTCACATCCCACTATAGCAGAAAGGGTCTTTCTAGTAGTTGCACATCAAATCTAAGCTGTTTGAAGTGTTTTTCCAAAGTTATCAACATATTTATGTTTGGCGTTCAGGAATCGACCTTATCTCAGGCTGAAAACACGATTTACGCATTCTGCCATAACTTTCCAGGGAATCTTCAGAACATGAAATTTTCATATCCCACTATAGCAGAAAGGGTCTTTCTAGTAGTTGCACATCAAATCTAAGCTGTCTGAAGTGTTTTTTGAAAGTTATAAACATTTTTATGTTTGGCATTACGGAATCGACCTTATCTCAGGCTGAATACGCGTTTTCTGCATTGTGCCAAAACTTTGCAGGGAAGCTTCAGAACATGAAATTTTCACCTCCCACTGTAGCAGAAAGGGTCTCTCTAGTAGTTGCACATCAAATCTAAGCTGTCTGAAGTGTTTTTCCAAAGTTATCAATTTTTTTATGTTTGGCGTTTCGGAACCCACCTTTTGTCAGGCTGAAAACGCGTTTTCTGCATTGTGCCATAAATTTGCAGCGAAGCTTCAGAACATGAAATTTTAACCTCCCACTATAGCAGAAAGGGTCTTTCTAGTAGTTGCACATCAAATATAAGCTGTATGAAGTGTTTTTCCAAAGTTATCAACATTTTTAAGTTTGCCGTTCTGGAACCCACCTTATCTCAGGCTGAAAATGCGTTTTCTGCATTGTGTCATAACTTTGCAGGGAAGCTTCAGAACATGAAATTTTCAGCACCCACTATAGCAGAAAGGGTATTTCTAGTAGTTGCACATCAAATTTAATCTGAATGAAGTGTTTTTCGTAAGTTATTAACATCTTTATGTTGGCGTTCCGGAACCCACCTTATCTCAGGATGAAAATGCGTTTTCTGCATTGTCCCATAACTTTGGAGGAAAGCTTCAGAACATGAAAGTTTCACCTCCCACTATAGCAGAAAGGGTCTTTGTAGTAGTTGCTCATCAAATATAAGCTGTCTGAAGTGTTTTTACAAATTTATCAACATTTTTATGTTTGGCGTTCCGGAACCCACCTTATCTCAGGCTGAAAATGCGTTTTCTGCATTGTGTCATAACTTTGCAGGGAAGCTTCAGAACATGAAATTTTCAGCACCCACTATAGCAGAAAGGGTATTTCTAGTAGTTGCACATCAAATATAAGCTGTATGAAGTGTTTTTTCAAAGTTATTAACATTTTTATGTTTGGCGTTCCGGAACCCACCTTATCTCAGGGTGAAAACGCGTTTTCTGCAATGTGCCATAACTTTGCAAGGAAGCTTCAGAACATGAAATTTTAAACTCCCACTGTAGCAGGAAGGGTCTTTCTAGTAGTTGCACATCAAATCTAATCTGTCTGAAGTGTTTTTCGAAAGTTATTAACATTTTTATGTTTGGCGTTCCAGAAACAACCTTATCTCAGGCTGAAAATGCGTTTTCTGCATTGTCCCATAACTTTGAAGGAAAGCTTCAGAACATGAAAGTTTCACCTCCCACTATAGCAGAAAGGGTCTTTGTAGTAGTTGCACATCAAATATAAGCTGTCTGAAGTGTTTTTCCAAAGTTATCAACATTTTTATGCTTGGCGTTCCGGAACCCACCTTATCTCAGGCTGAAAACGCGTTTTCTGCATTGTGTCATAACTTTGCAGGGAAGCATCAGAACATGAAATTTTCAGCTCCCACTATAGCAGAAAGGGTCTTTCTAGTAGTTGCAAATCAAATCTAAGCTGTCTGAAATGTTTTTTCCAAAGTTATCAACATTTTTACGTTTGGCGTTCCGGAATCGACCTTATCTCAGGCTGAAAACGGGTTTTACGCATTGTGCCATAACTTTGAAGGAAAGCTTCAGAACATGAAAGTTTCACCTCCCTCTATAGCAGAAAGGGTCTTTCAAGTAGTTACACATCAAATCTAAGCTGTCTGAAGTGTTTTTCCAAAGTTATCAACATTTTTATGTTTGGCGTTCCGGAACCCACCTTATCTCAGGCTGAAAACGCGTTTTCTGCATTGTGCCATAACTTCTCAGGGAAGCTTCAGAATATGAAATGTTCACCTCCCACGATAGCAGAAAGGGTCTTTCTAGTAGTTGCACATCAGATCTATGCTGTCCGAAGTGTTTTTCGAAAGTTATCAACATTTTAATGTTTGGCGTTCCGGAATCGACCTTATCTCAGCCTGAAAACGCGTTTTACGCATTGTGCCATAACTTTGAAGGAAAGCTTCAGAACATGAAAGTTTCACCTCCCACTATAGCAGAAAGGGTCGTTCTAGTAGTTACACATCAAATCTAAGCTGTCTGAAGTGTTTTTCCAAAGTTATCAACATTTTTATGTTTGGCGTTCCGGAACCCACCTTATCTCAGGTTGAAAACGCGTTTTCTGCATTGTTCCTTAACTTTGCAGGGAAGCATCTGAACATGAAATTTTCAGCTCCCACTATAGCAGAAAGGGTCTTTCTAGTAGTTGCACATCAAATCTAAGCTGTCTGAAGTGTTTTTCCAAAGTTATCAACATTTTAATGTTTGGCGTTCCAGAATCGACCTTATCTCAGCCTGAAAACGCGTTTTACGCATTGTGCCATAACTTCTCAGGGAAGCTTCAGAACATGAAATGTTCACCTCCCACTATAGCAGAAAGGGTCTTTCTAGTAGTTGCACATCAAATCTAAGCTGTCTGAAGTTTTTTTCCAAAGTTATCAACATTTTTATGTTTGGCGTTCCGGAATCGACCTCATCTCAGGATGAAAAATCGTTTTCTGCATTGTCCCATAACTTTGCAGGGAAGCGTCAGAACATGAAATTTTCACCTCCCTCTAAAGCAGAAACGGTGTTTGTAGTAGTTGCACATCAAATCTAAGCTGTCTGAAGTGTTTTTCGAAAGTTATCAACATTTTTATGTTTGGCGTTCCGGAACCCACCTTATCTCTGGCTGAAAACGCGTTTTCTGCTTTATGCCATAACTTTGCTGGGAATCTTCAGAACATGAAATTTTAACCTCCGACAATAGCATAAAGGGTCTTTCTTGTAGTTGCACATCAAATCTAAGCTGTCTGAAGTGGTTTTCCAAAGTGATCAACATTTTTATGTTTGGCGTTCCGGAACCCACCTTATCTCAGGCTGAAAATGCGTTTTCTGCATCGTGCCATAACTTTGAAGGAAAGCTTCAGAACATGAAAGTTTCACCTCCCACTATAGCAGAAAGGGTCATTCTAGTAGTTGCACATCAAATATAAGCTGTCTGAAGTGTTTTTCCAAAGATATTAACATTTTTATGTTTGGCGTTCCGGAACCCACCTTATCTCAGGCTGAAAACGCGTTCTCTGCATTGTGCCATAACTTTGCAGGGAAGCTTCAGAACATGAAATTTTCAACTCCCACTATAGCAGAAAGGGTCTTTCTAGTAGTTGCACATCCAATCTAAGCTGTCTGAAATGTTTTTTCCAAAGTTATCAACATTTTTATGGTTGGCGTCCCGGAACCCACCTTATCTCAGGCTGAAAACGCGTTTTCTGCATTGTGCCATAACTTTGCAGGGAAGCTTTAGAACATGAAATTTTCACGTCCCACTATAGCAGAAAGGGCATTTCTAGTAGTTGCACATCAAATCTAAGCTGTCTGATGTGTTTTTCCAAAGGTATCAACATTTTTATGTTTGCCGTTGCGGAATCGACCTTATCTCAGACTGAAAACGCGTTTTACGCATTGTGCAATAACTTTGTAGGGAACCTTCAGAACATGAAATTTTCACCTTCCACTATAGCAGAAAGGGTCTTTCTAGTAGTTTCACATCAAATCTAACCTGTCTGAAGTGTTTTTCCTAAGTTATCAACGTTTTTATGTTTGGCGTTCCGAATCGACGTTATCTCAGGCTGAAAACGCGTTTCACACATTGTGCCATAACTTTGCAGGGAAGCGTCAGAAAATGAAATTTTCACCTCCCACTATAGCAGAAAGGGTCTTTCTAGTAGTTGCACATAAAATCTAAGCTGTCTGAAGTGTTTTTCGAAAGTTATCAACATTTTTATGTTTGGCGGTCCGGAATCGACCTTATCTCAGGCTGAAAAATCGTTTTCTGCATTGTCCCATAACTTTGCAGGGAAGCTTCAGAACATGAAATTTTGACCTCCCAATATAGCAGAAAGGGTCTTTCTAGTAGTTGTCATCAAATGTAAGCTGTTTGAAGTGTTTTTCCAAAGTTATCAACATTTTTATGTTTGCCGTTCCGGAATCAACCTCATCTCAGGCTGAAAACGCATTTTCTGCATTGTGCCATAACTTTGCAAGGAAGCTTCAGAACATAAAATTTTCACCTCCCACTATAGCAGAAAGGGTCTTTCTCGTAGTTGCACATCAAATCTAAGCTGTCTGAAGAGTTGTTCCAAAGTTATCAACATTTTTACGCTTGGCGTTCCGGAACCCACCTTATCTCAGGCTGAAAACGCATTTTCTGCATTGTGCCATAACTTTGCAAGGAAGCTTCAGAACATGAAATTTTCACCTCCCACTATAGCAGAAAGGGTCTTTCTAGTAGTTGCACGTCAAATCTAAGCTGTCTGTAGTGTTTTTCCAAAGTTATCAACATTTTTATGTTTGGCGTTACAGAATCGACCTTATCTCAGGATGAAAAATTGTTTTCTGCATTGTCCCATAACTTTCCAGGGAAGCTTCAGAACATGAAATTTTGACCTAACGCTATAGCAGAAAGGGTCTTTCTAGTAGTTGCACATCAAATCTAAGCTGTCTGAAGTGTTTTTCGAAAGTTATCAACATTTTTATGTTTTGCGTTCCAGAATCGACCTTATCTCAGGCTGAAAACGCGTTGTCTGCATTGTGCCATAACTTTGCATGGAAGCTTCCGAACATGAAATTTTTACCTCCCACTATAGCAGAAAGGGTCTTTCTAGTAGTTGCACATCAAATCTAAGCTGTCTGAAGTGTTGTTCCAAAGTGATAAACATTTTTACGTTTGGCGTTTCGGAACCCACCTTATCTCAGGCTGAAAACGCGTTTTCTGCATTGTGCCATAACTTCTCAGGGAAGCTTCAGAACATGAAATGTTCACCTCCCACTATAGCAGAAAGGGTCTTTCTAGTAGTTGCGCATCAAATCTAAGCTGTCTGAAGTGTTTTTCCAAAGTTATTAACATTTTTATGTTTCGCGTTCCGGAACCCACCTTGTCTCAGGCTGAAAATGCGTTTTCTGCATTGTGCCATAACTTTGAAGGAAAGCTTCAAAACATGAAAGTTTCACCTCCCACTATAGCAGAAAGGGTCTTTCTAGTAGTTACACATCAAATCTCAGCTGTCTGAAGTGTTTTTCCAAAGTTATCAACATTTTTATGTTTGGCGTTCCGGAACCCACCTTATCTCTGGATGAAAACGCGTTTTCTGCTTTATGCCATAACTTTGCTGGGAATCTTCAGAACATGAAATTTTAACCTCCCACAATAGCATAAAGGGTCTTTCTTGTAGGTGCACATCAAATCTAAGCTGTCTGAAGTGGTTTTCCTAAGTTATCAACATTTTTATGTTTGGCGTTCCGGAACCCACCTTATCTCAGGCTGAAAACGCGTTTTCTGCATTGTTCCTTAAGTTTGCAGGGAAACATCAGAACATGAAATTTTCACCTCCCACTATAGCAGAAAGAGTCTTTCTAGTAGTTGCACATTAAATCTAAGCAGTTTGAAGTGTTTTTCCAAAGTTATAAACATTTTTATGTTTGGCGTTCCGGAATCAACCTTATCTCAGGCTGAAAACGCGTTTTATGCATTGTGCCATAACTTTGCAGGGAATCTTCAGAATATGAAATTTTCACCTCCCACTATAGCAGAATGGGTCTTTCTAGTAGTTGCACATCAAATTGAAGCTGTCTGAAGTGTTTTTCCAAAGTTATCAACATTTTTATGTATGGCGTTGCGGAATCGACCTTATCTCAGGCTGAAAACGCGTTTTCTGCATTGTGCCATAACTTCTCAGGGAAGCTTCAGAACATGAAATGTTCACCTCCCACTATAGCAGAATGGGTCTTTCTAGCAGTTGCACATCAGATCTAAGCTGTCCGAAGTGTTTTTCGAAAGTTATCAACATTTTTATGTATGGCGTTGCGGAATCGACCTTATCTCAGGCTGAAAACGCGTTTTCTACATTGTGCCATAACTTTGAAGGAAAGCTTCAGAACATGAAAGTTTCACCTCCCACTATAGCAGAAAGGGTCTTTCTAGTAGTTGCACATCAAATCTAAGCTGTCTGATGTGTTTTTCCAAAGTTATCAACATTTTTATGTTTGGCGTTCCGGAATCTACCTTATCTCAGGCTGAAAACGCGTTTTTCTGCATTGTGCCATAACTTTGCAGGGAAGCTTCAGAAAATGAAATTTTCACCTCCCACTATAGCAGAAAGGGTCTTTCTAGTAGTTGCACTTCAAATCTAAGCTGTCTGAAATGTTTTTCGAAAGTTATCAACATTTTTATGTTTGCCGTTACGGAATCGACCTTATCTCAGGATGAAAAATCGTTTTCTGCATTGTCCCATAACTTTGCAGGGAAGCCTCAGAACATGAAATTTTGACCTCCCAATATAGCAAAAAGGGTCTTTCTAATAGTTGCACATCAAATCTAAGCTGTCTGATGTGTTTTTCCAAAGTTATCAACATTTTTATGTTTGGCGTTCCGGAATCAACCTTATCTCAGGCTGAAAACGCGTTTTAAGTATTGTGCCATAACTTTGCAGGGAAGCTTCAGAACATGAAAATTTCACCTCCCACTATAGCAGAAAGGGTCTTTCTAGTAGTTGCACATCAAATCTAAGCTGTCTGAAGTGTTGTTCCAAAGTTATCAACATTTTTACGCGTGGTGTTCCGGAACCCACCTTATCTCAGGCTGAAAACGCATTGTCTGTATTGTGCCATAACTTCTCAGCGAAGCTTCAGAACATGACATTTTCACCTCCCACTATAGCAGAAAGGGTCCTTCTAGAATTTGCACATCAAATCTAAGCTGTCTGACATGTTTTTCCAAAGTTATCAACATTTTTATGTTTGGCGTTCCAGAACCCACCTTATCTCAGGCTGAACACGCGTTTTCTGCATTGTGCCATAACTTTGCAGGGAAGCTTCAGGACATCAAATTTTCACCTCCCACTACAGCAGAAAGGGTCTTTCTAGTAGTTTCACATCAAATCTAAGCTGACTGCAATGTTTTTCCAAAGTTATCAACATTTTTATGTTTGGCGTTCCGGAACCCACCTTATCTCAGGATGAAAAATCGTTTTCTGCATTGTGCCATAACTTTGCAGGGAAGCTTCAGAACATGAAAATTTCACCTCCCACTATAGCAGAAAGGGTCTTTCTAGTAGTTGCACATCAAATCTCAGCTGTCTGAAGTGTTGTTCCAAAGTTATCAACATTTTTACGCTTGGTGTTCCGGAACCGAACTTATCTCAGGCTGAAAACGCGTTTTCTGTATTGTGCCATAACTTCTCAGGGAAGCTTCAGAACATGACATTTTCACCTCCCAGTATAGCAGAAAGTGTCCTTCTAGAAGTTGCACATCAAATCTATGCTGTCTGAAATGTTTTTCCAAAGTTATCAACATTTTTATGTTTGGCGTTCCGGAACCCACCTTATCTCAGGCTGAACACGCGTTTTCTGCATTGTGCCATAACTTTGCAGGCAAGCTTCAGGACACAACATTTTCACCTCCCACTATAGCAGAAAGGGTTTTTCTAGTAGTTTCACATCAAATCTATGCTGTCTGAAGTGTTTTTCCAAAGTTATCAACATTTTTTTGTTTGGCGTTCCGCAATCGACCTTATCTCAGGCTGAAATCGCGTTTTACGCATTGTGCCATAACTTTGCAGGGAAGCTTCAGAACATGAAATTTTCACCTCCCACAATAGCCGAAAGGGTTTTTCTAGTAGTTGCACATCATATCCAAGCTGTTTGAAGTGTTTTTCCAAAGTTTTCAACATTTTTATGTTTGGTGTTCCGGAACCCACCTTATCTCAGGCTGAAAACTGGTTTTCTGCATTGTGCCATAACTTTGCAGGGAATCTTCAGAAGATGAAATTTTCACGTCCCGCTATAGCAGAAAGGGTCTTTCTAGTAGTTGCACATCAAATCTAAGCTGTCTGAAGTTTTTTTCGAAAGTTATCAAAATTTTTATGTTTGGCGTTCCGGAATCGACCTTATCTCAGGCTGAAAACGCGTTTTACGCATTGTGCCATAACTTTGGAGGGAAGCTTCAGAAAATGAAATTTTGACCTCCCACTATAGCAGAAAGGGTCTTTCTAGTAGTTGCACATCAAATCTAAGCTGTCTGAAGTGTTGAACCAAAGTTATCAACATTTTTACGCTTGGCGTTCCGGAACCCACCTTATCTCAGGCCGAACAAGCGTTTTCTGCATTGTGCATTAACTTTGCAGGGAAGCTTCAAGACATGAAATTTTCACCTCCCACAATAGCCGAAAGAGTCTTTCTCGTAGTTGCACATCAAATCTAAGCTGTCTGAAGTGTTTTTCCAAGGTTATCAACATTTTTATGTTTGGCGTTCGTGAACCCACCTTATCTCAGGCTGAAAACAGGTTTTCTGCATTGTCACATAACTTTGCAGGGAAGCTTCAGAGCATGAAATGTTCACCTCCCACTATAGCAGAAAGGGTCTTTCTAGTAGTTGCTCATCAAATCTAAGCTGTCTGAAGTGTTTTTCCAAAGTTATCAACATTTTTATGTTTGGCGTTCCGGAATCGACCTTATCTCAGTCTGAAAACGCGTTTTACGCATTGTGCCATAACTTTGCAGGGAAGCTTCAGAACATGAAATGTTCACCTCCCACTATAGCAGAAAGGGTCTTTCTAGTAGTTGCGCATCAAATGTAAGCTGTCTGAAGTGTTTTTCGAAAGTTATCAACATTTTTATGTTTGGCGTTCCAGAATCGACCTTATCTCAGGCTGAAAACGCGTTGTCTGCATTGTGCCATAACTTTGGAGGGAAGCTTCAGAAAATGAAATTTTGACCTCCCACTATAGCAGAAAGGGTCTTTCTAGTAGTTGCACATCAAATCTAAGCTGTCTGAAGTGTTGAACCAAAGTTATCAACATTTTTACGCTTGGCGTTCCGGAACCCACCTTATCTCAGGCTGAACAAGCGTTTTCTGCATTGTGCATTACCTTTGCAGGGAAGCTTCAAGACATGAAATTTTCACCTCCCACAATAGCCGAAAGAGTCTTTCTCGTAGTTGCACATCAAATCTAAGCTGTCTGAAGTGTTTTTCCAAGGTTATCAACATTTTTATGTTTGGCGTTCGTGAACCCACCTTATCTCAGGCTGAAAACAGGTTTTCTGCATTGTCACATAACTTTGCAGGGAAGCTTCAGAACATGAAATTTTCACCTCCCACTATAGCAGAAAGGGTCTTTCTAGTAGTTGCACACCAAATTTAAACTGTCTGAAGTGTTATTCCATAGTTATCAACATTTTTATGTTTGGCGTTCCGGAATCAACCTTATCTCAGGCTGAAAAGGCGTTTTCTGCATTATGCCATAACTTTGCAGGGAAGCTTCAGAAAATGAAATTTTCACCTCCCACTATAGCAGAAAGGGTCTTTCTAGTAGTTGCACATCAAATCTAAGCTGTCTGAAGTGTTGAACCAAAGTTATCAACATTTTTACGCTTGGCGTTCCGGAACCCACCTTATCTCAGGCTGAAAACGCGTTTTACGCATAGTGCCATAACTTTGGAGGGAAGCTTCAGAACATGAAATGTTCAAGTCCCACTATTGCAGAAAGGGTCTTTCTGGTAGTTGCACATCAAATCTAAGCTGTCTGAAGTGTTTTTCGAAAGTTATCAACATTTTTATGTTTGGCGTTCCAGAATCGACCTTATCTCAGGCTGAAAAGGCGTTTCCTGCATTGTGCCATAACTTTGCAGGGAAGCTTCAGAACATGGATTGTTCACCTCCCACTATAGCAGATAGGGTCTTTCTAGTAGTTGCACATCAAATCTAAGCTGTCTGATGTGTTTTTCCAAAGTTATCAACATTTTTACGGTTGGCGTTCCGGAACCCACCGTGTCTCAGGCTGAAAACGCGTTTTCTGTATTGTGCCATAACTTCTCAGGGAAGCTTCAGAACATGACATTTTCACATCCCACTATAGCAGAAGGGGTCTTTCTAAAAGTTGCACATCAAATCTAAGCTGTCTGAAATGTTTTTCCAAAGTTATCAACATTTTTATGTTTGGCGTTCCGGAATGACCCTTATCTCAGACTGAAAAGGCGTTTTCTGCATTATGCCATAACTTTGCAGGGAAGCTTCAGAACATGATATTTTCACCTCCCACTATACCACAAAGGGTCTTTCTAGTAGTTGCACATCAAACCTAAGCTGTCTGGCGTTCCTGAACCCACATTATCTCAGGCAGAAAACAGGTTTTCTGCATTGTGACATAACTTTGCAGGGAAGATTCAGAACATGAAATTTTCACGTCCCACTATAGCAGAAAGGGTCTTTCTAGTAGTTGCACATCAAATCTAAGCTGTCTGAAGTGTTTTTCGAAAGTTATCAATATTTTTATGTTTGGCGTTCCGGAATCGACCTTATCTCAGGATGAAAATGCGTTTTCTGCATTGTCCCATAACTTTGCAGGGAAGATTCAGAACATGATATTTTCACGTCCCACTATAGCAGAAAGGGTCTTTCTAGTATTTGCACATCAAATCTAAGTTGTCTGAAGTGTTTTTCGAAAGTTATCAACATTTTTATGTTTGGCGTTCCGGAACCCACCTTATCTCAAGCTGAAAACGCGTTTTCTGCATTGTGCCATAACTTTGAAGGGAAGCTTCAGAACATGAAATTTTCACGTTCCACTATAGCAAAAAGGGTCTTTCTAGTAGTTGCACATCAAATCTAAGCTGTCTGAAGTGTTTTTCGAAAGTTATCAACATTTTTACGTTTGGCATTCCGGAACCCACCTTATCTCAGGCTGAACACGCGTTTTCTGCATTGTGCCATAACTTTGGAGGGAAGCTTCAGGACATGAAATTTTCACCTCCCACAATAGCCAAAATGGTCTTTCTAGTAGTTGCACATCACATCTAAGCTGTCTGAAGTGTTTTTCCAAAGTTATGAACATTTTTATGTCTGGCGTTCCGGAATCGACCTTATCTCAGCCTGAAAACGCGTTTTACGCATTGTGCCATAACTTTGCAGGGAAGCTTCAGAAAATGAAATTTTCACCTCCCACTATAGCAGAAAGGGTCTTTCTAGTAGTTGCACATCCAATCTAAGCTGTCTGAAGTGTTTTTCCCACGTTATCAACATTTTTATGTTTGGCGTTCCTGAACCCACATTATCTCAGGCTGAAAACAGGTTTTCTGCATTGTGACATAACTTTGCAGGGAAGCTTCAGGACATGAAATTTTCACCTCCCACAATAGCCGAAAGGGTCTTTCTAGTAGTTGCAGATCAAATCTAAGCTGTCTGAAGTGTTTTTCCAAAGTTATCAACATTTTTATGTTTGGCGTTCCGGAATCAACCTTATCTCAGGCTGAAAACGCGTTTTACGCATTGTGCCATAACTTTGGAGGGAAGCTTCAGAAAATGAAATTTTCACCTCCCACTATAGCAGAAAGGGTCTTTCTAGTAGTTGCACATCAAATCTAAGCTGTCTGAAGTGTTGAACCAAAGTTATCAACATTTTTAGGCTTGGCGTTCCGGAACCCACCTTATCTCAGGCTGAAAACGCGTTTTCTGTATTGTGCCATAAGTTCTCAGGGAAGCTTCAGAACATGAAATGTTCAAGTCCCACTATTGCAGAAAGGGTCTTTCTGGTAGTTGCACATCAAATCTAAGCTGTCTGAAGTGTTTTTCGAAAGTTATCAACATTTTTACGGTTGGCGTTCCCGAACCCACCGTGTCTCAGGCTGAAAACGCGTTTTCTGTATTGTGCCATAACTTCTCAGGGAAGCTTCAGAACATGACATTTTCACCTCCCACTATAGCAGAAGGGGTCTTTCTAGAAGTTGCACATCAAATCTAAGCTGTCTGAAATGTTTTTCCAAAGTTATCAACATTTTTATGTTTGGCGTTCCGGAATCACCCTTATCTCAGGATGAAAATGCGTTTTCTGCATTGTCCCATAACTTTGCAGGGAAGATTCAGAACATGATATTTTCACGTCCCACTATAGCAGAAAGGGTCTTTCTAGTATTTGCACATCAAATCTAAGTTGTCTGAAGTGTTTTTCGAAAGTTATCAACATTTTTATGTTTGGCGTTCCGGAACCCACCTTATCTCAAGCTGAAAACGCGTTTTCTGCATTGTGCCATAACTTTGAAGGGAAGCTTCAGAACATGAAATTTTCACGTTCCACTATAGCAAAAAGGGTCTTTCTAGTAGTTGCACATCAAATCTAAGCTGTCTGAAGTGTTTTTCGAAAGTTATCAACATTTTTACGTTTGGCATTCCGGAACCCACCTTATCTCAGGCTGAACACGCGTTTTCTGCATTGTGCCATAACTTTGGAGGGAAGCTTCAGGACATGAAATTTTCACCTCCCACAATAGCCAAAAGGGTCTTTCTAGTAGTTGCACATCACATCTAAGCTGTCTGAAGTGTTTTTCCAAAGTTATGAACATTTTTATGTCTGGCGTTCCGGAATCGACCTTATCTCAGGCTGAAAACGCGTTTTACGCATTGTGCCATAACTTTGCAGGGAAGCTTCAGAAAATGAAATTTTCACCTCCCACTATAGCAGAAAGGGTCTTTCTAGTAGTTGCACATCAAATCTAAGCTGTCTGAAGTGTTTTTCCCACGTTATCAACATTTTTATGTTTGGCGTTCCTGAACCCACATTATCTCAGGCTGAAAACAGGTTTTCTGCATTGTGACATAACTTTGCAGGGAAGCTTCAGAACATGAAATTTTCACGTCCCACTATAGCAGAAAGGGTCTTTCTAGTATTTGCACATCAGATCTAAGTTGTCTGAAGTGTTTTTCGAAAGTTATCAACATTTTTATGTTTGGCGTTCCGGAACCCACCTTATCTGAAGCTGAAAACGCGTTTTCTGCATTGTGCCATAACTTTGAAGGGAGGCTTCAGAACATGAAATGTTCACCTCCCACTATAGCAGAAAGGGTCCTTCTAGTAGTTGCACATCAAATCTAAGATGTCTGAAGTGTTTTTCCAAGGTTATCAACACTTTTATGTTTGGCGTTCCGGAATCGACCTTATCTCAGGATGAAAATGCGTTTTCTGCATTGTCCCATAACTTTGCAGGGAAGATTCAGAACATGATATTTTCACGTCCCACTATAGCAGAAAGGGTCTTTCTAGTATTTGCACATCAAATCTAAGTTGTCTGAAGTGTTTTTCGAAAGTTATCAACATTTTTACGTTTGGCATTCCGGAACCCACCTTATCTCAGGCTGAACACGCGTTTTCTGCATTGTGCCATAGCCTCTCAGTGAAGCTTCAGAACATGAAATGTTCACCTCCCACTATAGCAGAAAGGGTCTTTCTAGTAGTTGCACATCAAATCCAAGCTGTCTGGAGTGTTTTTCCAAAGTTATCAACATTTTTATGTATGGCGTTCCGGAATCGACCTTATCTCAGGCTGAAAACGCGTTTTACGCATTGTGCCATAAATTTGCAGGGAAGCTTCAGAACATGAAATGTTCACCTCTCACTGTAGCAGAAAGGGTCTTTCTCGTAGTTGCACATCAAATCTAAGCTGTCTGAAGTGTTTTTCGAAAGTTATCAATATTTTTATGTTTGGCGTTCCGGTATCGACCTTATCTCAGGATGAAAATGCGTTTTCTGCATTGTCCCATAACTTTGCAGGGAAGATTCAGAACATGATATTTTCACGTCCCACTATAGCAGAAAGGGTCTTTCTAGTATTTGCACATCAAATCTAAGTTGTCTGAAGTGTTTTTCGAAAGTTATCAACATTTTTACGTTTGGCATTCCGGAACCCACCTTATCTCAGGCTGAAAACGCGTTTTACGCATTGTGCCATAACTTTGCAGGGAAGCTTCAGAAAAAGAAATTTTCACCTCCCACTATAGCAGAAAGGGTCTTTCTAGTAGTTGCACATCAAATCTAAGCTGTCTGAAGTGTTTTTCCCACGTTATCAACATTTTTATGTTTGGCGTTCCTGAACCCACATTATCTCAGGCTGAAAACAGGTTTTCTGCATTGTGACATAACTTTGCAGGGAAGCTTCAGAACATGAAATTTTCACGTCCCACTATAGCAGAAAGGGTCTTTCTAGTATTTGCACATCAGATCTAAGTTGTCTGAAGTGTTTTTCGAAAGTTATCAACATTTTTATGTTTGGCGTTCCGGAACCCACCTTATCTCAAGCTGAAAACGCGTTTTCTGCATTGTGCCATAACTTTGAAGGGAGGCTTCAGAACATGAAATGTTCACCTCCCACTTTTGCAGAAAGGGTCCTTCTAGTAGTTGCACATCAAATCTAAGATGTCTGAAGTGTTTTTCCAAAGTTATCAACACTTTCATGTTTGGCGTTCCGGAATCGACCTTATCTCAGGCAGAAAATGCTTTTTACGCTTTGTGCCATAACTTTGCAGGGAAGCTTCAGAAAATGAAATTTTTACCTCCCACTATAGCAGAAAGGGTTTTTCTAGTAGTTGCACATCAAATGTAAGCTGTCTGAAGTGTTTTTCCAAAGTTATCAACATTTTTATGTTTGGCGTTCCGGAATCAACCTTATCTCAGGCTGAAAACGCATTTTCTGCATTGTGCCATAACTTTGCAGGGAAGCTTCAGAACATGAAATTTTCACCTCCCACTATAGCAGAAAGGGTCTTTCTAGTAGTTGCACATCAAATCTAAGCTGTCTGATGTGTTTTTCCAAAGTTATCAACATTTTTATGTTTGGCGTTCCGGAATCGACCTTATCTCAGGCTGAAAACGCGTTTTCTGCATTGTGCCATAACTTCTCAGGGAAGCTTCAGAACATGAATTGTTCACCTCCCACTATAGCAGAAAGGGTCTTTCTAGTAGTTGCACATCAAATATAAGCTGTCTGAAGTGTTTTTCCAAAGTTATGAACATTTTTATGTTTGGCGTTCCGGAATCAACCTTATCTCAGGCTGAAAAGGCGTTTTCTGCATTGAGCCATAACTTTGCAGGGAAGCTTCAGAACATGAAATTTGCACCTCCCACTACACCAGAGAGGGTATTTCTAGTCCTTGCACATCAAATCTAAACTGTCTGATGTGTTTTTCCAAAGTTATCAACATTTTTACGGTTGGCGTTCCGGAACCCACCGTGTCTCAGGCTGAAAACGCGTTTTCTGTATTGTGCCATAACTTCTCAGGGAAGCTTCAGAACATGACATTTTCACCTCCCACTATAGCAGAAAGGGTCTTTCTAGAAGTTGCACATCAAATCTAAGCTGTCTGAAATGTTTTTCCAAAGTTATCAACATTTTTATGTTTGGCGTCCCGGAACCCACCTTATTTCAGGCTGAACACGCGTTTTCTGCATTGTGCCATAACTTTGCAGGGAAGCTTCAGGACATGAAATTTTCACCTCCCACAGTAGCCGAAAGGGTCTTTCTAGTAGTTGCACATCAAATCTAAGCTGTCTGAAGTGTTTTTTGAAAGTTATCAACATTTTTATGTTTGGCGTTTCGGAATCGACCTTGTCTTTGTCTGAAAACGCGTTTTACACATTGTGAAATAACTTTGCAGGGAAGCTTCAGAACATGAAATTTTCACGTTCCACTATAGCAGAAAGGGTCTTTCTAGTAGTTGCACATCAAATCTAAGCTGTCTGAAGTGTTTTTCGAAAGTTATCAACATTTTTATGTTTGGCGTTCCGGAACCCACCTTATCTCAGGCTGAAAACACGTTTTACGCATTCTGCCATAACTTTGCAGGGAAAGTTCAGAACATGAAATGTTCACCTCCCACTATAGCAGAAAGGGTCTTTCTAGTAGTTGCACATCAAATGTAAGCTGTCTGAAGTGTTTTTCCAAAGTTATGAACATTTTTATGTTTGGCGTTCCAGAATCAACCTTATCTCAGGCTGAAAACGCGTTTTACGCATTGTGCAATAACTTTGCAGGGAAGCTTCAGAACATGAAATGTTCACCTCCCACTATAGCAGAAAGGGTCTTTCTAGTAGTTGCCAATCAAATCTAAGCTGTCTGAAGAGTTTTTCCAAAGTTATCAACATTTTTATGTTTGGCGTTCCGGAATCAACCTTATCTCAGGCTGAAAACGCGTTTTCTGTATTGTGCCATAACTTCTCAGGGAAGCTTCAGAACATGAAATGTTCACGTCCCACTATCGCAGAAAGGGTCTTTCTAGTAGTTGCTCATCAAATCTAAGCTGTCTGAAGTGTTTTTCCAAAGTTATGAACATTTTTATGTTTGGCGTTCCGGAATCACCCTTATCTCAGACTGAAAAGGCGTTTTCTGCATTGTGCCATAACTTTGCAGGGAAGCTTCAGAACATGATATTTTCACCTCCCACTATACCACAAAGGGTTTTTCTAGTAGTTGCACATCAAACCTAAGCTGTCTGAAGTGTTTTTCCAACGTTATCAACATTTTTATGTTTGGCGTTCCTGAACCCACATTATCTCAGGCAGAAAACAGGTTTTCTGCATTGTGACATAACTTTGCAGGGAAGCTTCAGAACATGAAATTTTCATGTCCCACTATAGCAGAAAGGGTCTTTCTAGTAGTTGCACATCAAATCTAAGCTGTCTGAAGTGTTTTTCGAAAGTTATCAATATTTTTATGTTTGGCGTTCCGGAATCGACCTTATCTCAGGATGAAAATGCGTTTTCTGCATTGTCCCATAACTTTGCAGGGAAGATTCAGAACATGATATTTTCACGTCCCACTATAGCAGAAAGGGTCTTTCTAGTATTTGCACATCAAATCTAAGTTGTCTGAAGTGTATTTCGAAAGTTATCAACATTTTTATGTTTGGCGTTCCGGAACCCACCTTATCTCAAGCTGAAAACGCGTTTTCTGCATTGTGCCATAACTTTGAAGGGAAGCTTCAGAACATGAAATTTTCACGTTCCACTATAGCAAAAAGGGTCTTTCTAGCAGTTGCACATCAAATCTAAGCTGTCTGAAGAGTTTTTCCAAAGTTGTCAACATTTTTATGTTTGGCGTTCCGGAATCACCCTTATCTCAGACTGAAAAGGCGTTTTCTGCATTGTGCCATAACTTTGCAGGGAAGCTTCAGAACATGATATTTTCACCTCCCACTATACCACAAACGGTCTTTCTAGTAGTTGCACATCAAACCTAAGCTGTCTGAAGTGTTTTTCGAAAGTTATCAACATTTTTATGTTTGGCGTTCCGGAACCCACCTTATCTCAGGCTGAAAACACGTTTTACGCATTCTGCCATAACTTTGCAGGGAAAGTTCAGAACATGAAATGTTCACCTCCCACTATAGCAGAAAGGGTCTTTCTAGTAGTTGCACATCAAATGTAAGCTGTCTGAAGTGTTTTTCCAAAGTTATGAACATTTTTATGTTTGGCGTTCCAGAATCAACCTTATCTCAGGCTGAAAACGCGTTTTACGCATTGTGCAATAACTTTGCAGGGAAGCTTCAGAACATGAAATGTTCACCTCCCACTATAGCAGAAAGGGTCTTTCTAGTAGTTGCCAATCAAATCTAAGCTGTCTGAAGAGTTTTTCCAAAGTTATCAACATTTTTATGTTTGGCGTTCCGGAATCAACCTTATCTCAGGCTGAAAACGCGTTTTCTGTATTGTGCCATAACTTCTCAGGGAAGCTTCAGAACATGAAATGTTCACGTCCCACTATCGCAGAAAGGGTCTTTCTAGTAGTTGCTCATCAAATCTAAGCTGTCTGAAGTGTTTTTCCAAAGTTATGAACATTTTTATGTTTGGCGTTCCGGAATCACCCTTATCTCAGACTGAAAAGGCGTTTTCTGCATTGTGCCATAACTTTGCAGGGAAGCTTCAGAACATGATATTTTCACCTCCCACTATACCACAAAGGGTTTTTCTAGTAGTTGCACATCAAACCTAAGCTGTCTGAAGTGTTTTTCCAACGTTATCAACATTTTTATGTTTGGCGTTCCTGAACCCACATTATCTCAGGCAGAAAACAGGTTTTCTGCATTGTGACATAACTTTGCAGGGAAGCTTCAGAACATGAAATTTTCATGTCCCACTATAGCAGAAAGGGTCTTTCTAGTAGTTGCACATCAAATCTAAGCTGTCTGAAGTGTTTTTCGAAAGTTATCAATATTTTTATGTTTGGCGTTCCGGAATCGACCTTATCTCAGGATGAAAATGCGTTTTCTGCATTGTCCCATAACTTTGCAGGGAAGATTCAGAACATGATATTTTCACGTCCCACTATAGCAGAAAGGGTCTTTCTAGTATTTGCACATCAAATCTAAGTTGTCTGAAGTGTATTTCGAAAGTTATCAACATTTTTATGTTTGGCGTTCCGGAACCCACCTTATCTCAATCTGAAAACGCGTTTTCTGCATTGTGCCATAACTTTGAAGGGAAGCTTCAGAACATGAAATTTTCACGTTCCACTATAGCAAAAAGGGTCTTTCTAGCAGTTGCACATCAAATCTAAGCTGTCTGAAGAGTTTTTCCAAAGTTATCAACATTTTTATGTTTGGCGTTCCGGAATCACCCTTATCTCAGACTGAAAAGGCGTTTTCTGCATTGTGCCATAACTTTGCAGGGAAGCTTCAGAACATGATATTTTCACCTCCCACTATACCACAAACGGTCTTTCTAGTAGTTGCACATCAAACCTAAGCTGTCTGAAGTGTTTTTCGAAAGTTATCAACATTTTTATGTTTGGCGTTCCGGAACCCACCTTATCTCAGGCTGAAAACACGTTTTACGCATTCTGCCATAACTTTGCAGGGAAAGTTCAGAACATGAAATGTTCACCTCCCACTATAGCAGAAAGGGTCTTTCTAGTAGTTGCACATCAAATGTAAGCTGTCTGAAGTGTTTTTCCAAAGTTATGAACATTTTTATGTTTGGCGTTCCAGAATCAACCTTATCTCAGGCTGAAAACGCGTTTTACGCATTGTGCAATAACTTTGCAGGGAAGCTTCAGAACATGAAATGTTCACCTCCCACTATAGCAGAAAGGGTCTTTCTAGTAGTTGCCAATCAAATCTAAGCTGTCTGAAGAGTTTTTCCAAAGTTATCAACATTTTTATGTTTGGCGTTCCGGAATCAACCTTATCTCAGGCTGAAAACGCGTTTTCTGTATTGTGCCATAACTTCTCAGGGAAGCTTCAGAACATGAAATGTTCACGTCCCACTATCGCAGAAAGGGTCTTTCTAGTAGTTGCTCATCAAATCTAAGCTGTCTGAAGTGTTTTTCCAAAGTTATGAACATTTTTATGTTTGGCGTTCCGGAATCACCCTTATCTCAGACTGAAAAGGCGTTTTCTGCATTGTGCCATAACTTTGCAGGGAAGCTTCAGAACATGATATTTTCACCTCCCACTATACCACAAAGGGTTTTTCTAGTAGTTGCACATCAAACCTAAGCTGTCTGAAGTGTTTTTCCAACGTTATCAACATTTTTATGTTTGGCGTTCCTGAACCCACATTATCTCAGGCAGAAAACAGGTTTTCTGCATTGTGACATAACTTTGCAGGGAAGCTTCAGAACATTAAATTTTCATGTCCCACTATAGCAGAAAGGGTCTTTCTAGTAGTTGCACATCAAATCTAAGCTGTCTGAAGTGTTTTTCGAAAGTTATCAATATTTTTATGTTTGGCGTTCCGGAATCGACCTTATCTCAGGATGAAAATGCGTTTTCTGCATTGTCCCATAACTTTGCAGGGAAGATTCAGAACATGATATTTTCACGTCCCACTATAGCAGAAAGGGTCTTTCTAGTATTTGCACATCAAATCTAAGTTGTCTGAAGTGTATTTCGAAAGTTATCAACATTTTTATGTTTGGCGTTCCGGAACCCACCTTATCTCAATCTGAAAACGCGTTTTCTGCATTGTGCCATAACTTTGAAGGGAAGCTTCAGAACATGAAATTTTCACGTTCCACTATAGCAAAAAGGGTCTTTCTAGCAGTTGCACATCAAATCTAAGCTGTCTGAAGAGTTTTTCCAAAGTTATCAACATTTTTATGTTTGGCGTTCCGGAATCACCCTTATCTCAGACTGAAAAGGCGTTTTCTGCATTGTGCCATAACTTTGCAGGGAAGCTTCAGAACATGATATTTTCACCTCCCACTATACCACAAACGGTCTTTCTAGTAGTTGCACATCAAACCTAAGCTGTCTGAAGTGTTTTTCCAACGTTATCAACATTTTTATGTTTGGCGTTCCTGAACCCACATTATCTCAGGCAGAAAGCAGGTTTTCTGCATTGTGACATAACTTTGCAGGGAAGCTTCAGAACATGAAATTTTCACGTTCCACTATAGCAAAAAGGGTCTTTCTAGTAGTTGCACATCAAATCTAAGCTGTCTGAAGTGTTTTTCGAAAGTTAGCAACATTTTTACGTTTGGCATTCCGGAACCCACCTTATCTCAGGCTGAACACGCGTTTTCTGCATTGTGCCATAACTTTGGAGGGAAGCTTCAGGACATGAAATTTTTACCTCCCACAATAGCCAAAAGGGTCTTTCTAGCAGTTGCACATCACATCTAAGCAGTCTGAAGTGTTTTTCCAAAGTTATGAACATTTTTATGTCTGGCGTTCCGGAATCGACCTTATCTCAGGCTGAAAACGCGTTTTACGCATTGTGCCATAACTTTGCAGGGAAGCTTCAGAAAATGAAATTTTCACCTCCCACTATAGCAGAAAGGGTCTTTCTAGTAGTTGCACATCAAATCTAAGCTGTCTGAAGTGTTTTTCCCACGTTATCAACATTTTTATGTTTGGCGTTCCTGAACCCACATTATCTCAGGCTGAAAACAGGTTTTCTGCATTGTGACATAACTTTGCAGGGAAGCTTCAGAACATGAAATTTTCACGTCCCACTATAGCAGAAAGGGTCTTTCTAGTAGTTGCACATCAAATCTAAGCTGTCTGAAGTGTTTTTCGAAAGTTATCAATATTTTTATGTTTGGCGTTCCGGAATCGACCTTATCTCAGGATGAAAATGCGTTTTCTGCATTGTCCCATAACTTTGCAGGGAAGATTCAGAACATGATATTTTCACGTCCCACTATAGCAGAAAGGGTCTTTCTAGTATTTACACATCAAATCTAAGTTGTCTGAAGTGTTTTTCGAAAGTTATCAACATTTTTATGTTTGGCGTTCCGGAACCCACCTTATCTCAAGCTGAAAACGCGTTTTCTGTATTGTGCCATAACTTTGCAGGGAATCTTCAGAACATGAATTTTTCACCTCCCACTTCAGCAGAAAGGGTCTTTCTAGTAGTTGCACATCATATATAAGCTGTCTGGAATGTTTTTCCAAAGTTATCAACATTTTTACGTTTGGCGTTCCAGAATCGACATTATCTCAGGCTGAAAACGCGTTGTCTGCATTGTGCCATAACTTTGCATGGAAGCTTCCGAACATGAAAATTTAACCTCACACTATAGCAGAAATGGTCTTTCTAGTAGTTGCAGATCAAATCTAAGCTGTCTGATATGTTTTTCCAAAGTTATCAACATTTTTATGTTTGGCGTTCCGGAATCGACCTTATCTCTGGCTGAAAACGCGTTTTCTGCATTGTGCCATAACTTTGCATGGATGCTACCGAACATGAAATTTTCACGTCCCACTATCGCAGAAAGGATCTTTCTAGTAGTTGCACATCAAATCTAAGCTGTCTGATGTGTTTTTCCAAAGTTATCAACATTTTCATGTTTTGCGTTGCGGAATCGACCTTATCTCAGGCTGAAAACGCGTATTACGCATTGTGCCATAACTTTGCAGGGAAGCTTCAGAACATGACATTTTCACCTCGCACTATAGCAGAAAGGGTCCTTCTAGAAGTTGCACATCAAATCTATGCTGTCTGAAATGTTTTTCCAAAGTTATCAACATTTTTATGTTTGGTGTTCCGGAACCCACCTTATCTCAGGCTGAACACGCGTTTTCTGCATTGTGCCATAACTTTGCAGGGAAGCTTCAGAACATGAAATTTTCACCTTCCACTAAAGCAGAAAGGGTCTTTCTAGTAGTTGCATATCAAATCTAAGCTGTCTGAAGTGTTTTTCCAAAGTTTTCAGCATTTTTATGTTTGGTGTTCCTGAATCGACCTTATCTCAGGCCGAAAACGCGATGTCTGCATTGTGCCATAACTTTGGAGGGAAGGTTCAGAACATGACATTTTCACCTCCCACTATAGCAGAAATGGTCTTTCTAGTAGTTGCACATCAAATCTAAGCTGTCTGAAATGTTTTTCGAAAGTTATCAACATTTTTATGTTTGCCGTTACGGAATCGACCTTATCTCAGGATGAAAAATCGTTTTCTGCATTGTCCCATAACTTTGCAGGGAAGCTTCAGAACATGAAAACTTCACCTCCCACTATAGCAGAAAGGGTCTTTCTAGTAGTTGCACATCATATCCAAGCTGTCTGAAGTGTTTTTCCAAAGTTTTCAACATTTTTATGTTTGGTGTTCCGGAACCCACCTTATCTCAGGCTGAAAACAGGTTTTCTGCATTGTGCCATAACTTTGCAGGGAATCTTCAGAAGATGAAATTTTCACGTCCCGCTATAGCAGAAAGGGTCTTTCTAGTAGTTGCACATCAAATCTAAGCTGTCTGAAGTGTTTTTCCAAAGTTATCAACATTTTTATGTTTGGCGTTCCGGAACCCACCTTATCTCAGGCTGAACACGCGTTTTCTGCATTGTGCCATAACTTTGCAGGCAAGCTTCTGGACACAACATTTTCACCTCCCACTATAGCAGAAAGGGTCATTCTAGTAGTTGCAGATCAACTCTAAGCTGTCTGATCTGTTTTTCCAAAGTTATCAAAATTTTTATGTTTGGCGTTCTGGAATCGACCTTATGTCAGGCTGAAAACGCGTTTTACGCATTGTGCCATAACTTTGGAGGGAAGCTTCAGAAAATGAAATTTTGACCTCCCACTATAGCAGAAAGGGTCTTTCTAGTAGTTGCACATCAAATCTAAGCTGTCTGAAGTGTTGAACCAAAGTTATCAACATTTTTACGCTTGGCGTTCCGGAACCCACCTTATCTCAGGCTGAACAAGCGTTTTCTGCATTGTGGCATAACTTCGCAGGGAAGCTTCAAAACATGAAATTTTCACCTCCCACAATAGCCGAAAGAGTCTTTCTCGTAGTTGCACATCAAATCTAAGCTGTCTGAAGTGTTTTTCCAAGGTTATCAACATTTTTATGTTTGGCGTTCGTGAACCCACCTTATCTCAGGCTGAAAACAGGTTTTCTGCATTGTCACATAACTTTGCAGGGAAGCTTCAGTGCATGAAATGTTCACCTCCCACTATAGCAGAAATGGTCTTTCTAGTAGTTGCAGATCAAATCTAAGCTGTCTGATGTGTTTTTCCAAAGTTATCAACATTTTTATGTTTGGCGTTCCGGAATCGACCTTAACCTAGGCTGAAAACGCGTTTTACGCATTGTGCCATAACTTCGCAGCGAAGCTTCAGAACATGAAATGTTCACCTCCCACTATAGCAGAAAGGGTCTTTCTAGTAGTTGCACATCAAATGTAAGCTGTCTGAAGTGTTTTTCCAAAGTTATGAACATTTTCATGTTTGGCGTTCGGGAATCAACCTTATCTCAGGCTGAAAAGGTATTTTCTGCATTGTGCCATAACTTTGCAGGGAAGCTTCAGAACATGAAATTTTCACCTCCCACTATAGCAGAAAGGGTCTTTCTAGTAGTTGCACATCAAATCTAAGCTGTCTGAAGTGTTTTTCCAAAGTTATCAACATTTTTATGTTTGGCGTTCCGGAATCGACCTTATCTCAGGCTGAAAACGTGTTTTACGCATTGTGCCATAACTTTGCAGGGAAGCTTCAGAAAATGAAATTTTCACCTCCCACTATAGCAGAAAGGGTATTTCTAGTAGTTGCACATTAAATCTAAGCTGTCTGAAGTGTTGTTCCAAAGTTATCAACATTTTTATGTTTGGCGTTCCGGAACCCACATTATCTCAAGCTTAAAACGCGTTTTCTGCATTGTGGAATAACTTTGCAGGGAAGCTTCAGAACATGAAATGTTCACCTCCCACTATAGCAGAAAGGGTCTTTCTAGTAGTTGCACATCAAATCTAAGCTGTGTGAAGTGTTTTTCCACAATTATCAACATTTTTATGTTTGGCGTTCCGGAACCCACCTTATCTCAGGCTGAAAACGCGTTTTCGGCATTGTGCCATAACTTTGCAGGGAAGCTTCAGAACATGACATTTTCACGTCCCACTATAGCAGAAAGGGTCTTTCTAGTATTTGCACATCAAATCTAAGCTGTCTGAAGTGTTTTTTGAAAGTTTTCAACATTTTTATGTTTGGTGTTCCTGAATCGACTTTATCTCAGGCTGAAAACGCGTTTCCTGCATTGTGCCATAACTTTGCAGGGAATCTTCAGAACATGAATTTTTCACCTCCCACTTCAGCAGAAAGGGTCTTTCTAGTAGTTGCACATCATATATAAGCTGTCTGGAATGTTTTTCCAAAGTTATCAACATTTTTACGTTTGACGTTCCAGAATCGACATTATCTCAGGCTGAAAACGCGTTGTTTGCATTGTGCCATAACTTTGCATGGAAGCTTCCGAACATGAAAATTTAACCTCCCACTATAGCAGAAATGGTCTTTCTAGTAGTTGCAGATCAAATCTAAGCTGTCTGATATGTTTTTCCAAAGTTATCAACATTTTTATGTTTGGCGTTCCGGAATCGACCTTATCTCAGGCTGAAAACGCGTTTTACGCATTGTGCCATAACTTTGCAGGGAAGCTTCAGAACATGAAATGTTCACCTCCCACTATAGCAGAAAGGGTCTTTCTCGTAGTTGCACATCAAATGTAAGCTGTCTGAAGTGTTTTTCGAAAGTTATCAACATTTTTATGTTTGGCGTTCCGGAACCCACATTATCACAAGCTGAAAACGCGTTTTCTGCATTGTGCCATAACTTTGCAGCGAAGCTTCAGAACATGAAATTTTCACCTCCCACTATACCAGAAAGGGTCTTTCTAGTAGTTGCACATCAAATTTAAGCTGTCTGATGTGTTTTTCCAAAGTTATCAACATTTTTATATTTGGCGTTCCGGAACCCACCTTATCTCAGGCTGAAAAGAGGTTTTCTGCATTGTGCCATAACTTTGCAGGGAAGCTTCAGAACATGAAATTTTCACGTCCCACTATAGCAGAAAGGGTCTTTCTAGTAGTTGCACTTCAAATCTAAGCTGTCTGAAGTGTTGTTCCAAAGTTATCAACATTTTTATGTTTGGCGTTCCGGAACCCACATTATCTCAAGCTTAAAACGCGTTTTCTGCATTGTGGAATAACTTTGCAGGGAAGCTTCAGAACATGAAATGTTCACCTCCCACTATAGCAGAAAGGGTCTTTCTAGTAGTTGCACATCAAATCTAAGCTGTGTGAAGTGTTTTTCCACAATTATCAACATTTTTACGTTTGGCGTTCCAGAATCGACATTATCTCAGGCTGAAAACGCGTTGTCTGCATTGTGCCATAACTTTGCATGGAAGCTTCCGAACATGAAAATTTAATCTCCCACTACAGCAAAAATGGTCTTTCTAGTAGTTGCAGATCAAATCTAAGCTGTCTGAAGTGCTTTTCGAAAGTTATCAACATTTTTATGTTTGGCGTTCCGGAATCGACCTTATCTCAGGATGAAAAATCGTTTTCTGCATTGTCCCATAACTTTGCAGGGAAGCTTCAGAACATGACATTTTCACGTCCCACTATAGCAGAAAGGGTCTTTCTAGTATTTGCACATCAAATCTAAGCTGTCTGAAGTGTTTTTTGAAAGTTTTCAACATTTTTATGTTTGGTGTTCCTGAATCGACCTTATCTCAGGCTGAAAACGCGTTTCCTGCATTGTGCCATAACTTTGCAGGGAATCTTCAGAACATGAATTTTTCACCTCCCACTTCAGCAGAAAGGGTCTTTCTAGTAGTTGCACATCATATATAAGCTGTCTGGAATGTTTTTCCAAAGTTATCAACATTTTTACGTTTGGCGTTCCAGAATCGACATTATCTCAGGCTGAAAACGCGTTTTCTGCATTGTGCCATAACTTTGCAGGGAGGTTTCAGAACATGAAATGTTCACCTCCCACTATAGCAGAAAGGGTCTTTCTAGTAGTTGCAGATCAAATCTAAGATGTCTGAAGTGTTTTCCGAAAGTTATCAACATTTTTATGTTTGGCGTTCCGGTATCGACCTTATCTCAGGCAGAAAACGCGTTTTACGCATTGTGCCATAACTTTGCATGGAAGCTTCAGAAAATGAAATTTTCACGTCCCACTATAGCAGAAAGGGTCTTTCTAGTATTTGCACATCAAATCTAAGCTGTCTGAAGTGTTTTTCCAAAGTTATCAACATTTTTATTTTTGGCGTTCCGGAATTAACCTTATCTCAGGCTGAAAACGCATTTTCTGCATTGTGCCATAACTTTGCAAGGAAGATTCAGAACATGAAATTTTCACCTCCCACTATAGCAGAAAGGGTCTTTCTCGTAGTTGCACATCTAATCTAAGCTGTCTGAAGTGTTTTTCAAAAGTTATCAACATTTTTATGTTTGGCGTTCCAGAATCCACCTTATCTGAAGCTGAAAACACGTTTTCTGCAATGTGCCATAACTTTGCAGGGAAGCTTCAGAACATGAAATGTTCACCTCCCACTATAGCAGAAAGGGTCTTTCTCGTAGGTGCACATCAAATCTAAGCTGTCTGAAGTGTTTTTCGAAAGTTATCAACATTTTTATGTTTGGCGTTCCGGAACCCACCTTATCTCAGGCTGAAAACGCGTTTTCGGCATTGTGCCATAACTTTGCAGGGAAGCTTCAGAACATGAAATTTTCACGTCCCACTATAGCAGAAAGGGTCTTTCTAGTAGTTGCACATAAAATCTAAGCTGTCTGAAGTGTTTTTCGAAAGTTATCAACATTTTCATGTTTGGCGTTCCGGAATCGACCTTATCTCAGGATGAAAAATCGTTTTCTGCATTGTCCCATAACTTCGCAGGGAAGCTTCAGAACATGAAATTTTCCCGTTCCAATATAGCAGAAAGGGTCTTTCTAGTAGTTGCACATCAAATCTAAGCTGTCTGAAGTGTTTTTCGAAAGTTATCAACATTTTTATGTTCGCGTACCGGAATCGACCTTATCTCAAGCTGAAAACGCGTTTTCTGCATTGTGCCATAACTTTGCAGGGAAGCTTCAGAACATGAAATGTTCACCTCCCACTACAGCAGAAAGGGTCTTTCTCGTAGGTGCACATCAAATCTAAGCTGTCTGAAGTGTTTTTCCAAAGTTATCAACATTTTTATGTTTGGCGTTCCGGAACCCACCTTATCTCAGGCTGAAAACGCGTTTTCGGCATTGTGCCATAACTTTGCAGGGAAGCTTCAGAACATGAAATTTTCACGTCCCACTATAGCAGAAAGGGTCTTTCTAGTAGTTGCACATAAAATCTAAGCTGTCTGAAGTGTTTTTCGAAAGTTATCAACATTTTCATGTTTGGCGTTCCGGAATCGACCTTATCTCAGGATGAAAAATCGTTTTCTGCATTGTCCCATAACTTCGCAGGGAAGCTTCAGAACATGAAATTTTCCCGTTGCAATATAGCAGAAAGGGTCTTTCTAGTAGTTGCACATCAAATCTAAGCTGTCTGAAGTGTTTTTCGAAAGTTATCAACATTTTTATGTTTCGCGTACCGGAATCGACCTTATCTCAGGCTGAAAACGCGTTTTCGGCATTGTGCCATAACTTTGCAGGGAAGCTTCAGAACATGAAATTTTCACGTCCCACTATAGCAGAAAGGGTCTTTCTAGTAGTTGCACATAAAATCTAAGCTGTCTGAAGTGTTTTTCGAAAGTTATCAACATTTTCATGTTTGGCGTTCCGGAATCGACCTTATCTCAGGATGAAAAATCGTTTTCTGCATTGTCCCATAACTTCGCAGGGAAGCTTCAGAACATGAAATTTTCCCGTTCCAATATAGCAGAAAGGGTCTTTCTAGTAGTTGCACATCAAATCTAAGCTGTCTGAAGTGTTTTTCGAAAGTTATCAACATTTTTATGTTTCGCGTACCGGAATCGACCTTATCTCAAGCTGAAAACGCGTTTTCTGCATTGTGCCATAACGTTGCAGGGAAGCTTCAGAACATGAAATGTTCACCTCCCACTACAGCAGAAAGGGTCTTTCTAGTAGTTGCACATGAAATCTAAGCTGTCTGAAGTGTTTTTCGAAAGTTAACAACATTTTTATGTTTGGCGTTCCAGAATCGACCTTATCTCAGGCTGAAAACGGGTTGTCTGCATTGTGCCATAACTTTGCATGGAAGCTTCAGAACATGAAATGTTCACCTCCCACTACAGCAGAAAGGGTCTTTCTAGTAGTTGCACATCAAATCTAAGCTGTCTGAAGTGTTTTTCGAAAGTTATCAACATTTTTATGTTTCGCGTACCGGAATCGACCTTATCTCAAGCTGAAAACGCGTTTTCTGCATTGTGCCATAACTTTGCAGGGAAGCTTCAGAACATGAAATGTTCACCTCCCACTACAGCAGTCTTTCTCGTAGGTGCACATCAAATCTAAGCTGTCTGAAGTGTTTTTCCAAAGTTATCAACATTTTTATGTTTGGCGTTCCGGAACCCACCTTATCTCAGGCTGAAAACGCGTTTTCTGCATTGTGCCATAACTTTGCAGGGAAGCTTCAGAACATGAAATTTTCACGTCCCACTATAGCAGAAAGGGTCTTTCAAGTAGTTGCACATCAAATCTAAGCTGTCTGAAGTGTTTTTCGAAAGTTATCAACATTTTTATGTTTGGCGTTCCGGAATCCACCTTATCTGAAGCTGAAAACACGTTTTCTGCAAAGTGCCATAACTTTGCAGGGAAGCTTCAGAACATGAAATGTTCACCTCCCACTATAGCAGAAAGGGTCTTTCTCGTAGGTGCACATCAAATCTAAGCTGTCTGAAGTGTTATTCCAAAGTTATCAACATTTTTATGTTTGGCGTTCCGGAATCCACCTTATCTGAAGCTGAAAACGCGTTTTCTGCAATGTGCCACAACTTTGCAGGGAAGCTTCAGAACATGAAATGTTCACCTCCCACTATAGCAGAAAGGGTCTTTCTAGTAGTTGCACATCAAATCTAAGCTGTCTGAAGTGTTTTTCCAAAGTTATCAACATTTTTATGTTTGGCGTTCCGGAACCCACCTTATCTCAGGCTGAAAACGCGTTTTCGGCATTGTGCCATAACTTTGCAGGGAAGCTTCAGAACATGAAATTTTCACGTCCCACTATAGCAGAAAGGGTCTTTCTAGTAGTTGCACATAAAATCTAAGCTGTCTGAAGTGTTTTTCGAAAGTTATCAACATTTTTATGTTTGGCGTTCCGGAATCGACCTTATCTCAGGCTAAAAACGCGTTTTCTGCATTGTGCCATAACTTTGAAGGAAAGCTTCAGTACATGAAAGTTTCACCTACCACTATGGCAGAAAGGTTCTTTCTAGTCGTTGTACATCAAATCTAAGCTGTCTGAAGTGTTTTTCCAAAGTTATCAACATTTTTATGTTTGGCGTTCCGGAACCCACCTTATCTCAGGCTGAAAACGCGTTTTCGGCATTGTGCCATAACTTTGCAGGGAAGCTTCAGAACATGAAATTTTAACCTCCCACTATAGCGGAAATGGTCTTTCTAGTAGTTGCACATCAAATCTAAGTTGTCTGAAGTGTTTTTCCAAAGTTATCAACATTTTTATGTTTGGCGTTCCGGAACCCACCTTATCTCAGGCTGAAAACGCGTTTTCGGCATTGTGCCATAACTTTGCAGGGAAACTTCAGAACATGAAATTTTCACGTCCCAATATGGCAGAAAGGGTCTTTCTAGTAGTTGCACATCAAATCTAAGCTGTCTGATGTGTTTTTCCAAAGTTATCAACATTTTTATGTTTTGCGTTCCGGAATCGACCTTATCTCAGTCTGAAAACGAGTTTTCTGCATTGTGCCATAACTTTGAAGGAAATCTTCAGAACATGAAAGTTTCACCTCCCACTATGGCAGAAAGGGTCTTTCTAGTAGTTACACATCAAATCTAAGCTGTCTGAAGTGTTTTTCCAAAGTTATAAACATTTTTGTGTTTGGTGTTCCTGAATCGACCTTATCTCAGGCTGAAAACGCGTTTTACGCATTGTGCCATAACTTTGCAGGGAAGCTTCAGAACATGAAAGTTTCACCTACCACTATAGCAGAAATTGTCTTTCTAGCAGTTGCACATCAAATATAAGTTGTCTGAAGTTTTTTTTCCAAAGTTATCAACATTTTTATGTTTAGCGTTCTGGAACCCACCTTATCTCAGGCTGGAAACGTGTTTTCTGCATTGTGCCGTCACTTTGGAGGGAAGCTTCCGAACATGAAAATTTCACCTCCCACTGCAGCAGAAATTGTCTTTCTAGTAGTTGCACATCAAATATAAGCTGTCTGAAGTGTTTTTCCAAAGTTATCAACATTTTTATGATTGGCGTTCCGGAATCGACCTTATCTCAGTCTCAAAATGCGTTTTCTGCATTGTGCCATAACTTTGCAGGGAAGCTTCTGAACATTAAATTTTAACCTACCACTATAGCACAAAGGGTCTTTGTAGTAGTTGCACATCAAATCTAAGCTGTCTGAAGTGTTTTTCCAAAATTATCAACATTTTTATGTTTGACGTTCCGGAAACCACCTTATCTCAGGCTGAAAACGCGTTTTCGGCATTGTGCCATAACTTTGCAGTGAAGCTTCAGAACATGAAATTTTCACGTCCCAATATGGCAGAAAGGGTCTTTCTAGTAGTTGCACATCAAATCTAAGCTGTCTGAAGTGTTTTTCCAAAGCTATCAACATTTTTATGTTTGGCGTTCCGGAACCCACCTTATCTCAGGATGAAAACGCGTTTTCGGCATTGTGCATTAACTTTGCAGGGAAGCTTCAGAACATGAAATTTTCAACTCCCACTATAACAGACAGGGTCTTTCTAGTAGTTGCACATCAAATATAAGCAGTCTGAAGTGTTTTTCCAAAGTCATCAACATTTTTATGTTTAGCGTTCTGGAACCCACCTTATCTCATGCTGAAAACGCGTTTTCTGCATTGTGCCATAACTTTGCAGGGACGTTTCAGAAAATGAAATTGTCACCTCCCACTATAGCAGAAAGGGTCTTTCTAGTAGTTGCACATCAAATCTAAGCTGTCTGAAGTGTTTTTCAAAAGTTATCAACATTTTTATGTTTGGCGTTCCGGAATCGACCTTATCTCAGGATGAAAAATCGTTTTCTGCATTGTCCCATAACTTTGCAGGGAAGCTTCAGAACATGAAAGTTTCACCTACCACTATAGCAGAAATTGATTGTCTTTCTAGCAGTTGCACATCAAATATAAGTTGTCTGAAGTTTTTTTCCAAAGTTATCAACATTTTTATGTTTAGCGTTTTGGAACCCACCTTATCTCAGGCTGGAAACGTGTTTTCTGCGTTGTGCCATCACTTTGGAGGGAAGCTTCCGAACATGAAAATTTCAACTCCCACTACAGCAGAAATGGTCTTTCTAGTAGTTGCACATCAAATCTAAGCTGTCTGAAGTGTTTTTCCAAAGTTATCAACACTTTTATGTATGGCGTTCCGGAATCGACCTTATGTGAGTCTCAAAATGCGTTTTCTGCATTGTGCCATAACTTTGCAGGGAAGCTTCTGAACATTAAATTTTAACCTACCACTATAGCAGAAATTGTCTTTCTAGCAGTTGCACATCAAATATAAGTTGTCTGAAGTTTTTTTCCAAAGTTATCAAAATTTTTATGTTTAGCGTTCTGGAACCCACCTTATCTCAGGCTGGAAACGTGTTTTCTGCATTGTGCCATCACTTTGGAGGGAAGCTTCCGAACATGAAATTTTCACATCCCACTATAGCAGAAAGGGTCTTTCTAGTAGTTGCACATCAAATCTAAGCTGTCTGAAGTGGTTTTCCAAAGTTATCAACATTTTTATGTTTGGCGTTCCGGAACCCACCTTATCTCAGGCTGAAAACGCGTTTTCTGCATTGTGCCATAACTTTGCAGGGAAGCTTCAGAACATGAAAGTTTCACCTACCAGTATAGCAGAAATTGTCTTTCTAGTAGTTGCAAATCAAATATAAGCTGTCTGAAGTGTTTTTCCAAAGTTATCAACATTTTTATGATTGACGTTCCGGAACCCACCTTATCTCAGGCTGAAAACGCGTTTTCTGCATTGTGCCATAACTTTGCATGGAAGCTTCAGAACATGAAATTTTAACCTCCCACTATAGCAGAAATGGTCTTTCTAGTAGTTGCACATCAAATCTAAGCTGTCTGAAGTGTTTTTCCAAAGTTATCAACACTTTTATGTATGGCGTTCCGGAATCGACCTTATGTGAGTCTCAAAATGCGTTTTCTGCATTGTGCCATAACTTTGCAGGGAAGCTTCTGAACATTAAATTTTAACCTACCACTATAGCAGAAATTGTCTTTCTAGCAGTTGCACATCAAATATAAGTTGTCTGAAGTTTTTTTCCAAAGTTATCAAAATTTTTATGTTTAGCGTTCTGGAACCCACCTTATCTCAGGCTGGAAACGTGTTTTCTGCATTGTGCCATCACTTTGGAGGGAAGCTTCCGAACATGAAATTTTCACATCCCACTATAGCAGAAAGGGTCTTTCTAGTAGTTGCACATCAAATCTAAGCTGTCTGAAGTGGTTTTCCAAAGTTATCAACATTTTTATGTTTGGCGTTCCGGAACCCACCTTATCTCAGGCTGAAAACGCGTTTTCTGCATTGTGCCATAACTTTGCAGGGAAGCTTCAGAACATGAAAGTTTCACCTACCAGTATAGCAGAAATTGTCTTTCTAGTAGTTGCAAATCAAATATAAGCTGTCTGAAGTGTTTTTCCAAAGTTATCAACATTTTTATGATTGACGTTCCGGAACCCACCTTATCTCAGGCTGAAAACGCGTTTTCTGCATTGTGCCATAACTTTGCAGGGAAGCTTCAGAACATGAAAGTTTCACCTACCAGTATAGCAGAAATGGTCTTTCTAGTAGTTGCACATCAAATCTAAGCTGTCTGAAGTGTTTTTCCAAAGTTATCAACACTTTTATGTATGGCGTTCCGGAATAGACCTTATCTCAGTCTCAAAATGCGTTTTCTGCATTGTGCCATAACTTTGCAGGGAAGCTTCTGAACATTACATTTTAACCTCCCACTATAGCACAAAGGGTCTTTGTAGTAGTTGGGCATCAAATCTAAGCTGTCTGAAGTGTTTTTCCAAAGTTATCAACATTTTTATGTTTGGCGTTCCGGAAACCACCTTATCTCAGGCTGAAAACGTATTTTGGGCATTATGCCATAACTTTGCAGGGAAGCTTCAGAACATGAAATTTTCTCTTGCCAATATGGCAGAAAGGGTCTTTCTAGTAGTTGCACATCAAATCTTAGCTTTCTGAAGTGTTTTTCCAAAGTTATCAACACTTTTATGTATGGCGTTCCGGAATCGACCTTATCTCAGTCTCAAAATGCGTTTTCTGCATTGTGCCATAACTTCGCAGGGAAGCTTCTGAACATGAAATTTTAACCTCCCACTATAGCAGAAATGGTCTTTCTAGTAGTTGCACATCAAATCTAAGCTGTCTGAAGTGTTTTTCCAAAGTTATCAACATTTTTATGTTTGGCGTTCCGGAACCCACCTTATCTTTGGCTGAAAACGGGTTTTCGGCATTGTGCCATAACTTTGCAGGGAAGCTTCAGAACATGAAATTTTCTCTTCCCAATATGGCTGAAAGGGTCTTTCTAGTAGTTGCACATCAAATCTAAGCTGTCTGAAGTGTTTTTCCAAAGTTATTAACATTTTTATGTTTGGCGTTCCGGAACCCACCTTATCTCAGTCTGAAAACGCGTTTTACGCATTGTGCCATAACTTTGCAGGGAAGCTTCAGAACATGAAATGTTCACCTCCCACTATAGCAGAAAGGGTCTTTCTAGTAGTTGCTCATCAAATCTAAGCTGTCTGAAGTGTTTTTCCAAAGCTATCAACATTTTTATGTTTGGCGTTCCGGAACCCACCTTATCTCAGGATGAAAACGCGTTTTCTGCATTGTGCATTAACTTTGCAGGGAAGCTTCAGAACATGAATTTTTCAACTCCCACTATAACAGACAGGGTCTTTCTAGTAGTTGCACATCAAATATAAGCTGTCTGAAGTGTTTTTCCAAGGTCATCAACATTTTTATGTTTAGCGTTCTGGAACCCACCTTATCTCAGGCTGGAAACGTGTTTTCTGCGTTGTGCCATAATTTTGCAGGGAAGCTTCCCAACATGAAATTTTAACCTCCCACTATAGCAGAAAGGGTCTTTCTAGTAGTTGCACATCAAATCTAAGCTGTCTGAAGTGTTGAACCAAAGTTATCAACATTTTTATGCTTGGCGTTCCGGAACCCACCTTATCTCAGGCTGAAAACGCGTTTTCTGTATTGTGCATTAACTTTGCAGGGAAGCTTCAGAACATGAATTTTTCAACTCCCACTATAACAGACAGGGTCTTTCTAGTAGTTGCACATCAAATATAAGCTGTCTGAAGTGTTTTTCCAAAGTCATCAACATTTTTATGTTTAGCGTTCTGGAACCCACCTTATCTCAGGCTGGAAACGTGTTTTCTGCGTTGTGCCATAATTTTGCAGGGAAGCTTCCCAACATGAAATTTTAACCTCCCACTAAAGCAGAAAGGGTCTTTCTAGTAGTTGCACATCAAATCTAAGCTGTCTGAAATGTTTTTTCCAAAGTTATCAACATTTTTATGTTTGGCGTTCCGGAACCCACCTTATCTCAGGCTGAAAACGCGTTTTCTGCATTGTGCCAAAACTTTGCAGGGAAGCTTCAGAACATGACATTTTCACCTCCCATTATAGCAGAAAGGGTCTTTCTAGTAGTTGCACATCAAATCTAAGCTGTCTGAAATGTTTTTTCCAAAGTTATCAAGAATTTTATGTTTGACGTTCCGGAATCGACCTTATCTCAGGGTGAAAAATCGTTTTCTGCATTGTGCCATAACTTTGCAGGGAAGCTTCAGATCATGAAATTTTCACCTCCCACTATACCAGAAAGGGTCCTTCTAGTAGTTGCACATCAAATCTAAGATGTCTGAAGTGCATTTCCAAACGTATCAACATTTTTACGATTGGCGTTCCGGAACCCACCTTATCTCGAGCTGAAAACGCGTTTTCTGCATTGTGCCATAATTTTGCAGGGAAGCTTCAGAACATGATATTTTCACTTCCCACTATAGCAGAAACGGTCTTTCTCGTAGTTGCACAACAAATCTAAGCTGTCTGAAGTGTTTTTCGAAAGTTTTCAACATTTTTATGTTTGGTGTTCCTGAATCGACCTTATCTCAGGCCCAAAACGCGTTTTCTGCATTGTGCCCTAACTTTGGAGGGAAGCTTCAGAACATGAAATGTTCACTTCCCACTATACCAGAAAGGGTCTTTCTAGTAGTTGCACATCAAATCTAAGCTGTCTGATGTGTTTTTCCAAAGTTATCAACATTTTATGTTTGGCGTTCCGGAATAGACCTTATCTTAGGCTGAAAACGCGTTTTACGCATTGTGCAATAACTTTGCAGGGAAGCTTCAGAACATGAAATGTTCACCTCCCACTATAGCAGAAAGGGTCTTTCTCGTAGTTGCACAACAAATCTAAGCTGTCTGAAGTGTTTTTCGAAAGTTTTCAACATTTTTATGTTTGGTGTTCCTGAATCGACCTTATCTCAGGCCCAATACGCGTTTTCTGCATTGTGCCATAACTTTGGAGGGAAGCTTCAGAACATGAAATGTTCACCTCCCACTATACCAGAAAGGGTCTTTCTAGTAGTTGCACATCAAATCTAAGCTGTCTGATGTGTTTTTCCAAAGTTATCAACATTTTTATGTTTGGCGTTCCAGAACCCACCTCATCTCAGGCTGAAAACAGGTTTTCTGCATTGTGACATAACTTTGCAGGGAAGCTTCAGAACATGAAATGTTCACATCCCACTATAGCAGAAAGGGTCTTTCTAGTAGTTGCACAACAAATGTAAGCTGTCTGAAGTGTTTTTCCAAAGTTATGAAAATGTTTATGTTTGGCGTTCCGGAATCAACCTTATCTCAGGCTGAAAAGGCGTTTTCTGCATTGTGCCATAACTTTGCAGGGAAGCTTCAGAACATGAAATTTTCACCTCCCACTATACCAGAAAGGGTCTTTCTAGTAGTTGCAAATTAAATCTAAGCTGTCTGATGTGTTTTTCCAAAGTTATCAACATTTTTATGTTTGGCGTTCCGGAATCGACCTTATCTTAGACTGAAAACGCGTTTTACGCATTGTGCAATAGCTTTGCAGGGAAGCTTCAGAACATGAAATGTTCACCTCCCACTATAGCAGAAAGGGTCTTTCTAGTAGTTGCACATCAAATCTAAGCTGTCTGAAGTGTTTTTCCAAAGTTATCAACATTTTTATTTTTGGCGTTCCGGAATCAACCATATCTCAGGCTGAAAACGCGTTTTCTGCATTGTGCCATAACTTTGCAGGGAACCTTCAGAACATGAAATTTTCACCTCCCACTATAGCAGAAAGGGTCTTTCTAGTAGTTGCACATCAAATCTAAGCTGTCTGAAGTGTTGAACCAAAGTTATCAACATTTTTGTGCTTGGCGTTCCGGAACCCACCTTATCTCAGGCTGAAAACGCGTTTTCTGTATTGTGCCATAACTTCTCAGGGAAGCTTCAGAACAAGAAATGTTCTAGTCCCACTATTGCAGAAAGGGTCTTTCTAGTAGTTGCACATCAAATCTAAGCTGTCTGAAATGTTTATCCAAAGTTATCAACATTTTTACGTTTGGCGTTCCGGAACCCACCTTATCTCAGGCTGAACAGGCGTTTTCTGCATTGTGCCATAACTTTGCAGGGAAGCTTCAGGACATGAAATTTTCACCTCCCACATTAGCCGAAAGGGTCTTTCTAGTAGTTGCACATCAAATCTAAGCTGTCTGAAGAGTTTTTCCAAAGTTATGAACATTTTTATGTTTGGCGTTCCGGAATCAACCTTATCTCAGGCTGAAAAGGCGTTTTCTGCATTGTGCCATAACTTTGCAGGGAAGCTTCAGAACATGAAATTTTCACCTCCCACTATACCAGAAAGGGTCTTTCTAGTAGTTGCAAATCAAATCTAAGCTGTCTGATGTGTTTTTCCAAAGTTATCAACATTTTTATGTTTGGCGTTCCGGAATCGACCTTATCTTAGGCTGAAAACGTGTTTTCTGCATTGTGCCATAACTTTGCAGGGAACCTTCAGAACATGAAATTTTCACCTCCCACTATAGCAGAAAGGGTCTTTCTAGCAGTTGCACATCAAATCTAAGCTGTCTGAAGTGTTGAACCAAAGTTATCAACATTTTTATGCTTGGCGTTCCGGAACCCACCTTATCTCAGGCTGAAAACGCGTTTTCTGTATTGTGCCATAACTTCTTAGGGAAGCTTCAGAACAAGAAATGTTCTAGTCCCACTATTGCAGAAAGGGTCTTTCTAGTAGTTGCACATCAAATCTAAGCTGTCTGAAATGTTTTTCCAAAGTTATCAACATTTTTACGTTTGGCGTTCCGGAACCCACCTTATCTCAGGCTGAACACGCGTTTTCTGCATTGTGCCATAACTTTGCAGGGAAGCTTCAGGACATGAAATTTTCACCTCCCACATTAGCCGAAAGGGTCTTTCTAGTAGTTGGACATCAAATCTAAGCTGTCTGAAGTGTTTTTCCAAAGTTATCAACATTTTTATGTTTGGCGTTCCGGAATCAACCTTATCTCAGGCTGAAAACGCGTTTTCTGCATTGTGCCATAACTTTGCAGGGAACCTTCAGAACATGAAATTTTCACCTCCCACTATACCAGAAAGGGTCTTTCTAGTAGATGCACATCAAATCTAAGCTGTCTGATATGTTTTTCCAAAGTTATCAACATTTTATGTTTGGCGTTCCGGAATAGACCTTATCTTAGGCTGAAAACGCGTTTTACGCATTGTGCAATAACTTTGCAGGGAAGCTTCAGAACATGAAATGTTCACCTCCCACTATAGCAGAAAGGGTCTTTCTAGTAGTTGCATATCAAATCTAAGCTGTCTGAAGTGTTTTTCCAAGGTTATCAACATTTCTATGTTTGGCGTTCCAGAACCCACCTCATCTCAGGCTGAAAACAGGTTTTCTCCATTGTCACATAACTTTGCAGGGAAGCTTCAGAACATGAAATGTTCACATCCCACTATAGCAGAAAGGGTCTTTCTAGTTGTTGCCCAACAAATGTAAGCTGTCTGAAGTGTTTTTCCAAAGTTATGAAAATTTTTATGTTTGGCGTTCCGGAATCGACCTTATCTTAGGCTGAAAACGCGCTTTACGCATTGTGCAATAACTTTGCAGGGAAGCTTCAGAACATGAAATTTTCACCTCCCACTATACCAGAAAGGGTCTTTCTAGTAGTTGCACATCAAATCTAAGCTGTCTGATGTGTTTTTCCAAAGTTATCAACATTTTTATGTTTGGCATTCCGGAATACACCTTATCTTAGGCTGAAAACGCGTTTTACGCATTGTGCAATAACTTTGCAGGGAAGCTTCAGAACATGAAATGTTCACCTCCCACTATAGCAGAAAGGGTCTTTCTAGTAGTTGCATATCAAATCTAAGCTGTCTGAAGTGTTTTTCCAAAGTTATCAACATTTTTATGTTTGGCGTTCCGGAACCCACCTTATCTCAGGCTGAAAACAGGTTTTCTGCATTGTGCATAACTTTGCAGGGAAGCTTCAGAACATGAAATTTTCACGTCCCACTATAGCAGAAAGGGTCTTTCTAGTAGTTGCACATCAAATCTAAGCTGTCTGAAGTGTTTTTCGAATGTTATCAACATTTTTATGTTTGGCGTTCCAGAATCGACCTTATCTCAGGCTGAAAACGGGTTGTCTGCATCGTGCCATAACTTTGCATGGAAGCTTCCGAACATGAAATTTTAACCTCCCACTATAGCAGAAAGGGTTTTTCTAGTAGTTGCACATCAAATCTAAGCTGTCTGAAGTATTTTCGAAAGTTATCAACATTTTTATGTTTGGCATTCCGGAATCGACCTTATCTCAGGCTGAAAATGCGTTTTACGCATTGTGCCATAACTTTGCGGGGAAGCTTCAGAACATGAAATGTTCACCTCCCACTATAGCAGAGAGGGTCATTCTCGTAGTTGCATATCAAATGTAAGCTGTCTAAAGTGTTTTTCCAAAGTTATGAACATTTTTATGTTTTGCGTTCCGGAATCGACCTTATCTCAGGCTGAAAACGCGTTTTACGCATTGTGCCATAACTTTGCAGGGAAGCTTCAGAAAATGAAATTTTCACGTCCCACTATACCAGAAAGGGTCTTTCTTGTAGTTGCACATCAAATCTAAGCTGTCTGAAGTGTTTTTCGAAAGTTATCAACATCTTTATGTTTGGCGTTCCGGAACCCACCTTATCTCAAGCTGAAAACGAGTTTTCTGCATTGTGCCATAACTTCTCAGGGAAGCTTCAGAACATGAAATGTTCACCTCCCACTATAGCAGAAAGGGTCTTTCTAGTAGTTGCACATCAAATCTAAGCTGTCTGATGTGTTTTTCCAAAGTTATCAACATTTTTATGTTTGGCATTGCGGGACCGAGCTTATCTCAGGCTGAAAACTCGCTTTACGCATTGTGCCATAACTTTGCAGGGAAGCTTCAGAAAATGAAATTTTCACCTCCCACTATAGCAGAAAGGGTCTTTCCAGTAGTTGCACATCAAATCTAAGCTGTCTGAAGTGTTTTTCCAAAGTTATCAACATTTTTATGTTTGGCGTTCCGGAACCCACCTTATCTCAGGCTGAAAACAGGTTTTATGCATTGTGCCATAACTTTGCAGGGAAGCTTCAGAACATGAAATTTTCAAGTCCCACTATAGCAGAAAGGGTCTTTCTAGTAGTTGCACATCAAATCTAAGCTGTCTGAAGTGTTTTTCGAATGTTATCAACATTTTTATGTTTGGCGTTCCAGAATCGACCTTATCTCAGGCTGAAAACGGGTTGTCTGCATTGTGCCATAACTTTGCATGGAAGCTTCCGAATATGAAATTTTAACCTCCCACTATAGCAGAAAGGGTCTTTCTAGTCGTTGCACATCAAATCTAAGCTGTCTGAAGTGTTTTTCGAAAGTTATCAACATTTTTATGTTTGGCGTTCCGGAATCGACCTTATCTCAGGCTGAAAACGCGTTTTACGCATTGTGCCATAACTTTGCGGCGAAGCTTCAGAACATGAAATGTTCACCTCCCACTATAGCAGAAAGGGTCATTCTCGTAGTTGCAGATCAAATGTAAGCTGTCTGAAGTGTTTTTCCAAAGTTATGAACATTTGTATGTTTTGCGTTCCGGAATCAACCTTATCTCAGGCTGAAGAGGCGTTTTCTACATTGTGCCATAACTTTGCAGGGAAGCTTCAGAACATGAAATTTTCACCTCCCACTATACCAGAAAGGGTCTTTCTAGTAGTTGCACATCAAATCTAAGCTGTCTGAAGTGTTTTTCCAAAGTTATCAACATATTTTTGGTGGGCGTTCCGGAATCGACCTTATCTCCGGCTGAAAACGCGTTTTACGCATTGTGCCATAACTTTGCAGGGAGACTTCAGAACATGACATTTTCTCCTCCCACTATAGCAGAAAGGGTCTTTCTAGTAGTTGCACATCAAATCTAAGCTGTCTGAAGTGTTTTTCCATAGTTATCAACACTTTTATGTTTGGCTTTCCGGAACCCACCTTATCTCAGGCTGAAAACGCGTGTTCTGCATTGTGCCATAACTTTGCAGGGAAGCTTCAGAAAATGAAATTTTCATCTCACACTATAGCAGAAAGGGTCTTTCTAGTAGTTGCACATCAAATCTAAGCTGTCTGAAGTGTTTTTCAAAAGTTATCAACATTTTTATGTTTGGAGTTCCGGAATCGACCTTATCTCAGGATGAAAAATCGTTTTCTGCATTGTCCCATAACTTTGCAGCGGAGCTTCAGAACCTGAAATTTTGACCTCCCAATATAGCAGAAAGGGTCTTTCTAGTAGTTGCACATCAAATCTAAGCTGTCTGAAGTGTTTTTCCAAAGTTATCAACATTTTTATGTTTGGCGTTGCGGAATCGACCTTATCTCAGGCTGAAAACGCGTTTTACGCATTGTGCCATAACTTTGCAGGGAAGATTCAGAACATGAAAATTTCGCCTCCCACTACAGCAGAAAGGGTCCTTCTAGTAGTTGCAGATCAAATCTAAGCTGTCTGATGCGTTTTTTCAAAGTTATCAACATTTTTATGTTTGGCGTACCGGAATCGACCTTATCTCAGGCTGAAAACGCGTTTTACACATGGTGCCATAAATTTGCAGGGAAGCTTCAGAAAATGAAATTTTCACCTCCTACTATAGCAGAAAGGGTCTTTCTAGTAGTTGCACATCAAAACTAAGCTGTCTGAAGTGTTTTTCGATAGTTATCAACATTTTTATGTTTGGCGTTCCGGAATCGACCTTATCTCAGGATGAAAAATCGTTTTCTGCATTGTGCCATAACTTTGCAGGGAAGCTTCCGAACATGAAATTTTAACCTCCCACTATAGCAGAAAGGGTCTTTCTAGTAGTTGCACATCAAATCTAAGCTGTCTGATGTGTTTTTCCAAAGTTATCAACATTTTTATGTTTGTCGTTCCGGAATCGACCTTATCCCAGGCTGAAAACGCGTTTTCTGCATTGTGCCATAACTTTGCAGGGAAGCTTCAGGACATGAAATTTTCACCTCCCACTATAGCAGAAAGGGTCTTTCTCGTAGTTTCACATCAAATCTAAGCTGTCTGAAGTGTGTTTCCAAAGTTATCAACATTTTTTTGTTTGGCGTTCCGGAATCGACCTTATCTCAGGCCCAAAACGCGTTTTCTGTATTGTGCCATAACTTCTCAGGGAAGCTTCAGAACAAGAAATGTTCTAGTCCCACTATTGCAGAAACGGTCTTTCTAGTAGTTGCACATCAACTCTAAGCTGTCTGAAATGTTTTTCCAAAGTTATCAACATTTTTACGTTTGGCGTTCCGGAACCCACCTTATCTCAGGCTGAACACGCGTTTTTTGCATTGTGCCATAACTTTGCAGGGAAGCTTCAGAACATGAAATTTTCTCCTCCCACTATAGCAGAAAGGGTCTTTCTAGTAGTTGCACATCAAATCTAAGCTGTCTGATGATTTTTTCCAAAGTTATCAACATTCTTATGTTTGGCGTTCCGGAATTGACCTTATCTCAGGCTGAAAACGCGTTATCTGCATTGTGCCATAACTTTGCAGGGAAGCTTTAGAACATGATATTTTCACTTCCCACTATAGCAGAAACGGTCTTTCTCGTAGTTGCACAACAAATCTAAGCTGTCTGAAGTGTTTTTCAAAAGTTTTCAACATTTTTATGTTTGGTGTTCCTGAATCGACCTTATCTCAGGCTGAAAACGCGTTTTACGTATTGTGCCATAACTTCTCAGGGAAGCTTCAGACCATGAAATTTTGACATCCCACTATAGCAGAAAGGGTCTCTCTAGTAGTTGCACACAAATCTAAGCTGTCTGAAGTGTTTTTCGAAAGTTATCAACATTTTTATGTTTGGCTTTCTGGAACCCACCTTATCTCAAGCTGAAAACGCCTTTTCTGCATTGTGCCATAACTTTGCATGGAAGTTTCAGAACATGAAATGTTCACCTCCCACTATAGCAGAAAGGGTCTTTCTAGTAGTTGCTCATCAAATCTAAGCAGTCTGAAGTGTTTTTCGAAAGTTATCAACATTTTTACGTTTGGCGTTCCGGAACCCACCTTATCTCAGGTTGAACACGCGTTTTCTGCATTGTGCCATAACTTTGGAGGGAAGCTTCAGGACATGAAATTTTCACCTCCCACTATAGCAGAAAGGGTCTTTCTAGTAGTTGCACATCAAATCTAAGCTGTCTGAAGTGTTTTTCCAAAGTTATCAATGTTTTTATGTTTGGCGTTCCGGAATCGACCTTATCTCAGGCTGAAAACGCATTTTCTGCATTGTGCCATAACTTTGCAGGGAGACTTCAGAACATGACATTTTCTCCTCCCACTATTGCAGAAAGGGTCTTTCTAGTAGTTGCACATCAAATCTAAGCTGTCTGAAGTGTTTTTCCATAGTTATCAACACTTTTATGTTTGGCGTTCTGGAACCCACCTTATCTCAGGCTGAAAACGCGTTTTCTGCATTGTGCCATAACTTTGAAGGGAAGCTTTAGAACATGATATTTTCACTTCCCACTATAGCAGAAACGGTCTTTCTCGTAGTTGCACAACAAATCTAAGCTGTCTGAAGTGTTTTTCGAAAGTTTTCAACATTTTTATGTTTGGTGTTCATGAATCGACCTTATCTCAGGCCCAAAACGCGTTTTCTGCATTGTGCCATAACTTTGGAGGGAAGCTTCAGAACATGAAATTTTCACCTCACACTATAGCAGATAGGGTCTTTCTAGTAGTTGCACATCAAATCTAAGCTGTCTGAAATGTTTTTCCAAAGTTATCAACATTTTTATGTTTGGCTTTCCGGATCCCACCTTATCTCAGGCTGAAAACGCGTGTTCTGCATTGTGCCATAACTTTGCAGGGAAGCTTCAGAAAATGAAATTTTCACCTCACACTATAGCAGAAAGGGTCTTTCTAGTAGTTGCACATCAAATCTAAGCTGTCTGAAGTGTTTTTCAAAAGTTATCAACATTTTTATGTTTGGCGTTCCGGAATCGACCTTATCTCAGGATGAAAAATCGTTTTCTGCATTGTCCCATAACTTTGCAGCGAAGCTTCAGAACCTGAAATTTTGACCTCCCAATATAGCAGAAAGGGTCTTTCTAGTAGTTGCACATCAAATCTAAGCTGTCTGAAGTGTTTTTCCAAAGTTATCAACATTTTTATGTTTGGCGTTGCGGAATCGACCTTATCTCAGGCTGAAAACGCGTTTTACGCATTGTGCCATAACTTTGCAGGGAAGCTTCAGAAAATGAAATTTTCACCTCCCACTATAGCAGAAAGGGTCTTTCTTGTAGTTGCACATCAAAACTTAGCTGTCTGAAGTGTTTTTCGATAGTTATCAACATTTTTATGTTTGGCGTTCCGGAATCGACCTTATCTCAGGATGAAAAATCGTTTTCTGCATTGTGCCATAACTTTGCAGGGAAGCTTCCGAACATGAAATTTTCACCTCCCACGAAAGCAGAAAGGGTCTTTCTAGTAGTTGCACATCAAATCTAAGCTGTCTGATGTGTTTTTCCAAAGTTATCAACATTTTTATGTTTGTCGTTCCGGAATCGACCTTATCCCAGGCTGAAAACGCGTTTTCTGCATTGTGCCATAACTTTGCAGGGAAGCTTCAGGACATGAAATTTTCACATCCCACTATAGCAGAAAGGGTCTTTCTCGTAGTTTCACACCAAATCTAAGCTGTCTGAAGTGTGTTTCCAAAGTTATCAACATTTTTTTGTTTGGCGATCCGGAATCGACCTTATCTCAGGCCCAAAACGCGTTTTCTGTATTGTGCCATAACTTCTCAGGGAAGCTTCAGAACAAGAAATGTTCTAGTCCCACTATTGCAGAAACGGTCTTTCTAGTAGTTGCACATCAACTCTAAGCTGTCTGAAATGTTTTTCCAAAGTTATCAACATTTTTACGTTTGGCGTTCCGGAACCCACCTTATCTCAGGCTGAACACGCGTTTTTTGCATTGTGCCATAACTTTGCAGGGAAGCTTCAGAACATGAAATTTTCTCCTCCCACTATAGCAGAAAGGGTCTTTCTAGTAGTTGCATATCAAATCTAAGCTGTCTGATGAGTTTTTCCAAAGTTATCAACATTCTCATGTTTGGCGTTCCGGAATTGACCTTATCTCAGGCTGAAAACGCGTTTTCTGCATTGTGCCATAACTTTGCAGGGAAGCTTTAGAACATGATATTTTCACTTCCCACTATAGCAGAAACGGTCTTTCTCGTAGTTGCACATCAAATCTAAGCTGTCTGAAGTGTTTTTCGAAAGTTATCAACATTTTTATGTTTGGCGTCCCGGAACCCACCTTATCTCAAGCTGAAAACGCGTGTTCAGCATTGTGCCATAACTTTGCAGGGAAGCTTCAGAACATTAAATTTTCACCTCCCACTATAGCAGAAAGGGTCTTTCTAGTAGTTGCACATCAAATCTAAGCTGTCTGATGTGTTTTTCCAAAGTTATCAACATTTTTATGTTTGGCGTTCCGGAATCGACCTTATCTCAGGCTGAAAACGCGTTTTACGCATTGTGCCATAACTTCTCAGGGAAGCTTCAGACCATGAAATTTTGACATCCCACTATAGCAGAAAGGGTCTCTCTAGTAGTTGCACACAAATCTAAGCTGTCTGAAGTGTTTTTCGAAAGTTATCAACATTTTTATGTTTGGCGTTCTGGAACCCACCTTATCTCAAGCTGAAAACGCCTTTTCTGCATTGTGCCATAACTTTGCATGGAAGTTTCAGAACATGAAATGTTCACCTCCCACTATAGCAGAAAGGGTCTTTCTAGTAGTTGCTCATCAAATCTAAGCAGTCTGAAGTGTTTTTCGAAAGTTATCAACATTTTTACGTTAGGCGTTCCGGAACCCACCTTATCTCAGGCTGAACACGTGTTTTCTGCATTGTGCCATAACTTTGGAGGGAAGCTTCAGGACATGAAATTTTCACCTCCCACTATAGCAGAAAGGGTCTTTCTAGTAGTTGCACATCAAATCTAAGCTGTCTGAAATGTTTTTTCCAAAGTTATCAAGAATTTTATGTTTGGCGTTCTGGAACCCACCTTATCACAGGCTGAAAACGCGTTTTCTGCATTGTGCCATAACTTTGCAGGGAAGCTTCAGAACATGAAATTTTAACCTCCCACTATAGCAGAAAAGGTCCTTCTAGTAGTTGCACATCAAATCTAAGATGTCTGAAGTGTTTTTCCAAACTTATCAACATTTTTACGTTTGGCGTTCCGGAACCCACCTTATCTCGAGCTGAAAACGCGTTTTCTGCATTGTGCCATAATTTTGCAGGGAAGCTTCAGAACATGAAATTTTCACGTCCCACTATAGCAGAAAGGGTCTTTCTAGTAGTTGCACATCAAATCTAAGCTGTCTGAAGTGTTTTTCCAAAGTTATCAATATTTTTATGTTTGGCGTTCCGGAATCGACCTTATCTCAGGCTGAAAACGCGTTTTCTGCATTGTGCCATAACTTTGCAGGGAGACTTCAGAACATGACATTTTCTCCTCCCACTATAGCAGAAAGGGTCTTTCTAGTAGTTGCACATCAGATCTAAGCTGTCTGAAGTGTTTTTCCAAAGTTATCAACACTTTTATGTTTGGCGTTCTGGAACCCACCTTATCTCAGGCTGAAAACTTGTTTTCTGCATTGTGCCATAACTTTGCAGGGAAGCTTCAGAACATGAAATTTTCTCCTCCCCCTATAGCAGAAAGGGTCTTTCTAGTAGTTGCACATCAAATATAAGCTGTCTGAAGTGTTTTTCGAAAGTTATCAACATTTTTATATTTGGCGATCCAGAATCGACCTTATCTCAGGCTGAAAACGCGTTGTCTGCATTGTGCCATAACTTTGCAGGGAAGCTTCAGAAAATGACATTTTCACCTCCCATTATAGCAGAAAGGGTCTTTCTAGTAGTTGCACATCAAATATAAGCTGTCTGAAATGTTTTTTCCAAAGTTATCAAGAATTTTATGTTTGGCGTTCTGGAATCGACCTTATCTCAGGCTGAAAACGCATTTTCTGCATTGTGCCATAACTTTGCAGGGAGACTTCAGAACATGACATTTTCTCCTCCCACTATAGCAGAAAGGGTCTTTCTAGTAGTTGCACATCAAATCTAAGCTGTCTGAAGTGTTTTTCCATAGTTATCAACACTTTTATGTTTGGCGTTCTGGAACCCACCTTATCTCAGGCTGAAAACGCGTTTTCTGCATTGTGCCATAACTTTGCAGGGAAGCTTCAGAACATAAAATTTTCTCCTCCCCCTACAGCAGAAAGGGTCTTTCTAGTAGTTGCACATCAAATCTAAGCAGTCTGATGAGTTTTTCCAAAGTTATCAACATTCTTATGTTTGGCGTTCCGGAATTGACCTTATCTCAGGCTGAAAACGCATTTTCTGCATTGCGCCATAACTTTGCAGGGAAGCTTTAGAACATGATATTTTCACTTCCCACTATAGCAGAAACGGTCTTTCTCGTAGTTGCACAACAAATCTAAGCTGTCTGAAGTGTTTTTCGAAAGTTTTCAACATTTTTACGTTTGGCTTTCCGGAACCCACCTTATCTCAGGCTGAAAACGCGTGTTCTGCATTGTGCCATAACTTTGCAGGGAAGCTTCAGAAAATGAAATTTTCACCTCACACTATAGCAAAAAGGGTCTTTCTAGTAGTTGCACAACAAATCTAAGCTGTCTGAAGTGTTTTTCAAAAGTTATCACCATTTTTATGTTTGGCGTTCCGGAATCGACCTTATCTCAGGATGAAAAATCGTTTTCTGCATTGTCACATAACTTTGCAGCGAAGCTTCAGAACCTGAAATTTTGACCTCCCAAGATAGCAGAAAGGGTCTTTCTAGTAGTTGCACATCAAACCTAAGCTGTCTGAAGTGTTTTTCCAAAGTTATCAACATTTTTATGTTTGGCGTTGCGGAATCGACCTTATCTCAGGCTGAAAACGCGTTTTACGCATTGTGCCATAACTTTGCAGGGAAGATTCAGAACATGAAAATTTCACCTCCCACTACAGCAGAAAGGGTCTATCTAGTAGTTGCAGATCAAATCTAAGCTGTCTGAAATGTTTTTCCAAAGTTATCAACATTTTTTTTGTTTGGCGTTCCGGAATCGACCTTATCTCAGGCCCAAAACGCGTTTTCTGTATAGTGCCATAACTTCTCAGGGAAGCTTCAGAACAAGAAATGTTCTAGTCCCACTATTGCAGAAACGGTCTTTCTAGTAGTTGCACATCAACTCTAAGCTGTCTGAAATGTTTTTCCAAAGTTATCAACATTTTTTTGTTTGGCGTTCCGGAATCGACCGTATCTCAGGCCCAAAACGCGTTTTCTGTATTGTGCCATAACTTCTCAGGGAAGCTTCAGAACAAGAAATGTTCTAGTCCCACTATTGCAGAAACGGTCTTTCTAGTAGTTGCACATCAACTCTAAGCTGTCTGAAATGTTTTTCCAAAGTTATCAACATTTTTACGTTTGGCGTTCCGGAACCCACCTTATCTCAGGCTGAACACGCGTTTTTTGCATTGTGCCATAACTTTGCAGGGAAGCTTCAGAACATGAAATTTTCTCCTCCCACTATAGCAGAAAGGGTCTTTCTAGTAGTTGGTCATCAAATCTAAGCTGTCTGATGAGTTTTTCCAAAGTTATCAACATTCCTATGTTTGGCGTTCCGGAATTGACCTTATCTCAGGCTGAAAACGCGTTTTCTGCATTGTGCCATAACTTTGCAGGGAAGCTTTAGAACATGATATTTTCACTACCCACTATAGCAGAAACGGTCTTTCTCGTAGTTGCACAACAAATCTAAGCTGTCTGAAGTGTTTTTCGAAAGTTTTCAACATTTTTATGTTTGGTGTTCCTGAATCGACCTTATCTCAGGCCCAAAACGCGTTTTCTGCATTGTGCCATAACTTTGGAGGGAAGCTTCGGAACATGAAATTTTCACCTCACACTATAGCAGATAGGGTCTTTCTAGTAGTTGCACATCAAATCTAAGCTGTCTGAAATGTTTTTCCAAAGTTATCAACATTTTTATGTTTGGCTTTCCGGAACCCACCTTATCTCAGGCTGGAAACGCGTGTTCTGCATTGTGCCATAACTTTGCAGGGAAGCTTCAGAAAATGAAATTTTCACCTCCCACTATAGCAGAAAGGGTCTTTCTAGTAGTTTCACATCAAATCTAAGCTGTCTGAAGTGTTTTTCCAAAGTTATCAACATTTTTATGTTTGGCGTTGCGGAATCGACCTTATCTCAGGATGAAAAATCGTTTTCTGCATTGTCCCATAACTTTGCAGCGAAGCTTCAGAACCTGAAATTTTGACCTCCCAATATAGCAGAAAGGGTCTTTCTACTAGTTGCACATCAAATCTAAGCTGTCTGAAGTGTTTTTCCAAAGTTATCAACATTTTTATGTTTGGCGTTGCGGAATCGACCTTATCTCAGGCTGAAAACGCGTTTTACGCATTGTGCCATAACTTTGCAGGGAAGATTCAGAACATGAAAATTTCACCTCCCACTACAGCAGAAAGGGTCTTTCTAGTAGTTGCAGATCAAATCTAAGCTGTCTGATGCGTTTTTTCAAAGTTATCAACATTTTTATGTTTGGCGCACCGGAATCGACCTTATCTCAGGCTGAAAACGCGTTTTACGCATGGTGCCATAACTTGCAGGGAAGCTTCAGAAAATGAAATTTTCACCTCCCACTATAGCAGAAAGGGTCTTTCTAGTAGTTGCACATCAAAACTAAGCTGTCTGAAGTGTTTTTCGATAGTTATCAACATTTTTATGTTTGGCGTTCCGGAATCGACCTTATCTCAGGATGAAAAATGGTTTTCTGCATTGTGCCATAACTTTGCAGGGAAGCTTCAGGACATGAAATTTTCACCTCCCACTATAGCAGAAAGGGTCTTTCTAGTAGTTTCACATCAAATCTAAGCTGTCTGAAGTGTGTTTCCAAAGTTATCAACATTTTTTTGTTTGGCGTTCCGGAATCGACCTTATCTCAGGCCCAAAACGCGTTTTCTGTATTGTGCCATAACTTTTCAGGGAAGCTTCAGAACAAGAAATGTTCTAGTCCCACTATTGCAGAAACGGTCTTTCTAGTAGTTGCACATCAACTCTTAGCTGTCTGAAATGTTTTTCCAAAGTTATCAACATTTTTACGTTTGGCGTACCGGAATCGACCTTATCTCAGGCTGAAAACGCGTTTTACGCATGGTGCCATAACTTTGCAGGGAAGCTTCAGAAAATGAAATGTTCACATCCCACTATAGCAGAAAGGGTCTTTTTATTAGTTGCACAACAAATTTAAGCTGTCTGAAGTGTTTTTCCAAAGTTATGAAAATTTTTATGTTTGGCGTTCCGGAATCAACCTTATCTCAGGCTGAAATCGCGTTTTACGCATTGTGCCATAACTTTGCAGGGAAGCTTCAGAACATGAAATTTTAACCTCCCACTATAGCAGAAAGGGTCTTTCTAGTAGTTGCACATCAAATCTAAGCTGTCTGAAGTGTTGAACCAAAGTTATCAACATTTTTATGCTTGGCGTTCCGGAACCCACCTTATCTCAGGCTGAAAACACGTTTTCTGTATTGTGCCATAACTTCTCAGGGAAGCTTCAGGACATGAAATTTTCACCTCCCACAATAGCCGAAAGGGTCTTTCTAGTAGTTGCACATCAAATCTAAGCTGTCTGAAGTGTTTTTCCAAAGTTATCAACATTTTTATGTTTGGCGTTCCGGAACCCACCTTATCTCAGGCTGAAAACAGGTTTTCTGCATTGTGACATAACTTTTCAGGGAAGCTTCAGAACATGAAATGTTCACATCCCACTATAGCAGAAAGGGTCTTTCTAGTAGTTGCACATCAAATCTAAGCTGTCTGAAGTGTTTTTCCAAAGTTATCAACATTTTTATGTTTGGCGTTCCGGAACCCACCTTATCTCAGGCTGAAAACAGGTTTTCTGCATTGTGCCATAACTTTGCAGGGAAGCTTCAGAACATGAAATTTTCACGTCCCACTATAGCAGAAAGGGTCTTTCTAGTAGTTGCACATCAAATCTAAGCTGTCTGAAGTGTTTTTCGAATGTTATCAACATTTTTATGTTTGGCGTTCCAGAATCGACCTTATCTCAGGCTGAAAACGGGTTGTCTGCATCGTGCCATAACTTTGCATGGAAGCTTCCGAACATGAAATTTTAACCTCCCACTATAGCAGAAAGGGTCTTTCTAGTAGTTGCACATCAAATCTATGCTGTCTGATGTGTTTTACCAAAGTTATCAACATTTTTATGTTTGGCGTTCCGGAATCGACCTCATCTTAGTCTGAAAACGCGTTTTACACATTGTGCAATAACTTTGCAGGGAAGCTTCAGAACATGAAATGTTCACATCCCACTATAGCAGAAAGGGTCTTTCTAGTAGATGCACATGAAATCTAAGCTGTCTGAAGTGTTTTTCCAAAGTTATCAACATTTTTATGTTTGGCGTTCCAGAATCGACCTTATCTCAGGCTGAAAACGCGTTTTACGCATTGTGCCATAACTTTGCAGGGAAGCATCAGAAAATGAAATTTTCACCTCCCACTACAGCAGAAAGGGTCTTTCTAGTAGTTGCAGATCAAATCTAAGCTGTCTGAAATGTTTTTCCAAAGTTATCAACATTTTTTTTGTTTGGCGTTCCGGAATCGACCTTATCTCAGGCCCAAAACGCGTTTTCTGTATAGTGCCATAACTTCTCAGGGAAGCTTCAGAACAAGAAATGTTCTAGTCCCACTATTGCAGAAACGGTCATTCTAGTAGTTGCACATCAACTCTAAGCTGTCTGAAATGTTTTTCCAAAGTTATCAACATTTTTTTGTTTGGCGTTCCGGAATCGACCTTATCTCAGGCCCAAAACGCGTTTTCTGTATTGTGCCATAACTTCTCAGGGAAGCTTCAGAACAAGAAATGTTCTAGTCCCACTATTGCAGAAACGGTCTTTCTAGTAGTTGCACATCAACTCTAAGCTGTCTGAAATGTTTTTCCAAAGTTATCAACATTTTTACGTTTGGCGTTCCGGAACCCACCTTATCTCAGGCTGAACACGCGTTTTTTGCATTGTGCCATAACTTTGCAGGGAAGCTTCAGAACATGAAATTTTCTCCTCCCACTATAGCAGAAAGGGTCTTTCTAGTAGTTGCTCATCAAATCTAAGCTGTCTGATGAGTTTTTCCAAAGTTATCAACATTCTTATGTTTGGCGTTCCGGAATTGACCTTATCTCAGGCTGAAAACGCGTTTTCTGCATTGTGCCATAACTTTGCAGGGAAGCTTTAGAACATGATATTTTCACTACCCACTATAGCAGAAACGGTCTTTCTCGTAGTTGCACAACAAATCTAAGCTGTCTGAAGTGTTTTTCGAAAGTTTTCAACATTTTTATGTTTGGTGTTCCTGAATCGACCTTATCTCAGGCCCAAAACGCGTTTTCTGCATTGTGCCATAACTTTGGAGGGAAGCTTCGGAACATGAAATTTTCACCACACACTATAGCAGATAGGGTCTTTCTAGTAGTTGCACATCAAATCTAAGCTGTCTGAAATGTTTTTCCAAAGTTATCAACATTTTTATGTTTGGCGTTCCGGAACCCACCTTATCTCAGGCTGGAAACGCGTGTTCTGCATTGTGCCATAACTTTGCAGGGAAGCTTCAGAAAATGACATTTTCACCTCCCACTATAGCAGAAAGGGTCTTTCTAGTAGTTTCACATCAAATCTAAGCTGTCTGAAGTGTTTTTCCAAAGTTATCAACATTTTTATGTTTGGCGTTGCGGAATCGACCTTATCTCAGGATGAAAAATCGTTTTCTGCATTGTCCCATAACTTTGCAGCGAAGCTTCAGAACCTGAAATTTTGACCTCCCAATATAGCAGAAAGGGTCTTTCTAGTAGTTGCACATCAAATCTAAGCTGTCTGAAGTGTTTTTCCAAATTTATCAACATTTTTATGTTTGGCGTTGCGGAATCGACCTTATCTCAGGCTGAAAACGCGTTTTACGCATTGTGCCATAACTTTGCAGGGAAGATTCAGAACATGAAAATTTCACCTCCCACTACAGCAGAAAGGGTCTTTCTAGTAGTTGCAGATCAAATCTAAGCTGTCTGATGCGTTTTTTCAAAGTTATCAACATTTTTATGTTTGGCGCACCGGAATCGACCTTATCTCAGGCTGAAAACGCGTTTTACGCATGGTGCCATAACTTTGCAGGGAAGCTTCAGGACATGAAATTTTCACCTTCCACTATAGCAGAAAGGGTCTTTCTAGTAGTTTCACATCAAATCTAAGCTGTCTGAAGTGTGTTTCCAAAGTTATCAACATTTTTTTGTTTGGCGTTCCGGAATCGACCTTATCTCAGGCCCAAAACGCGTTTTCTGTGTTGTGCCATAACTTCTCAGGGAAGCTTCAGAACAAGAAATGTTCTAGTCCCACTATTGCAGAAACGGTCTTTCTAGTAGTTGCACATCAACTCTAAGCTGTCTGAAATGTTTTTCCAAAGTTATCAACATTTTTACGTTTGGCGTACCGGAATCGACCTTATCTCAGGCTGAAAACGCGTTTTACGCATGGTGCCATAACTTTGCAGGGAAGCTTCAGAAAATGAAATTTTCACCTCCCACTATAGCAGAAAGGGTCTTTCTAGTAGTTGCACAACAAATTTAAGCTGTCTGAAGTGTTTTTCCAAAGTTATGAAAATTTTTATGTTTGGCGTTCCGGAATCAACCTTATCTCAGGCTGAAATCGCGTTTTACGCATTGTGCCATAACTTTGCAGGGAAGCTTCAGAACATGAAATTTTAACCTCCCACTATAGCAGAAAGGGTCTTTCTAGTAGTTGCACATCAAATCTAAGCTGTCTGAAGTGTTGAACCAAAGTTATCAACATTTTTATGCTTGGCGTTCCGGAACCCACCTTATCTCAGGCTGAAAACGCGTTTTCTGTATTGTGCCATAACTTCTCAGGGAAGCTTCAGAACAAGAAATGTTCTAGTCCCACTATTGCAGAAAGGGTCTTTCTAGTAGTTGCACATCAAATCTAAGCTGTCTGAAATGTTTTACCAAAGTTATCAACATTTTTACGTTTGGCGTTCGGGAACCCACCTTATCTCAGGCTGAACACGCGTTTTCTGCATTGTGCCATGACTTTGCAGGGAAGCTTCAGGACATGAAATTTTCACCTCCTACATTAGCCGAAAGGGTCTTTCTCGTAGTTGCAAATCAAATCTAAGCTGACTGAAGTGTTTTTCCAAAGTTATCAACATTTTTATGTTTGGCGTTCCAGAATAGACCTCATCTCAGGCTGAAAACAGGTTTTCTGCATTGTGACATAACTTTGCAGGGAAGCTTCAGAACATGAAATGTTCACATCCCACTATAGCAGAAAGGGTCTTTCTAGTAGTTGCACATCAAATCTAAGCTGTCTGAAGTGTTTTTCCAAAGTTATCAACATTTTTATGTTTGGCGTTCCGGAACCCACCTTATCTCAGGCTGAAAACAGGTTTTCTGCATTGTGCCATAACTTTGGAGGGAAGCTTCAGAACATGAAATTTTCACGTCCCACTATAGCAGAAAGGGTCTTTCTAGTAGTTGCACATCAAATCTAAGCTGTCTGAAGTGTTTTTCGAATGTTATCAACATTTTTATGTTTGGCGTTCCAGAATCGACCTTATCTCAGGCTGAAAACGGGTTGTCTGCATCGTGCCATAACTTTGCATGGAAGCTTCCGAACATGAAATTTTAACCTCCCACTATAGCAGAAAGGGTCTTTCTAGTAGTTGCACATCAAATCTATGCTGTCTGATGTGTTTTTCCAAAGTTATCAACATTTTTATGTTTGGCGTTCCGGAATCGACCTTATCTTAGTCTGAAAACGCGTTTTACACATTGTGCAATAACTTTGCAGGGAAGCTTCAGAACATGAAATGTTCACATCCCACTATAGCAGAAAGGGTCTTTCTAGTAGATGCACATGAAATCTAAGCTGTCTGAAGTGTTTTTCCAAAGTTATCAACATTTTTATGTTTGGCGTTCAAGAATCGACCTTATCTCAGGCTGAAAACGCGTTTTACGCATTGTGCCATAACTTTGCAGGGAAGCATCAGAAAATGAAATTTTCACCTCCCACTATAGCAGAAAGGGTCTTTCTAGTAGTTGCACATCAAATCTAAGCTGTCTGAAGTGTTGTTCCAAAGTAATCAACATTTTTATGTTGGGCGTTCGGGAATCGACCTTATCTCCGGCTGAAAACGCATTTTACGCATTGTGCAATAACTTTGCAGGGAAGCTTCAGAAAATGAAATTTTCCCGTCCCACTATTCCAGAAAGGGTCTTTCTTGTAGTTGCACATCAAATCTGAGCTGTCTGAAGTGTTTTTCCAAAGTTATCAACATTTTTATGTTTGGCGTTCCAGAATCGACCTTATGTCAGGCTGAAAACGCGTTTTACGCATTGTGCAATAACTTTGCATGGAAGCATCAGAAAATGAAATTTTCACGTCCCACTATAGTAGAAAGGGTCTTCCTAATAGTTGCACATCAAATCTAAGCTGTCTGAAGTGTTTTTCGAAAGTTATCAACATTTTTATGTTTGGCGTCCCGGAACCCACCTTATCTCAAGCTGAAAACGCGTGTTCAGCATTGTGCCATAACTTTGCAGGGAAGCTTCAGAACATGAAATTTTCACCTCCCACTATAGCAGAAAGGGTCTTTCTTGTAGTTGCACATCAAATCTAAGCTGTCTGATGTGTTTTTCCAAAGTTATCAACATTTTTATGTTTGGCGTTCCGGAATCGACCTTATCTCAGGCTGAAAACGCGTTTTACGCATTGTGCCATAACTTTTCTGGGAACCTTTAGAACATGAAATTTTCACCTCCCACTATAGCAGAAAGGGTCTTTCTAGTAGTTGCACATCAGATCTAAGCTGTCTGAAGTGTTGTTCCAAAGTTATCAACATTTTTACGTTTGGCGTTTCGGAAACCACCTTATCTCAGGCTGATAATGCGTTTTTTGCATTGTGCCATAACCTCTTAGGGAAGCTTGAGAACATGAAATGTTCACCTCCCACTATAGCAGAAATGGGCATTCTAGCAGTTGCACATCAAATCTAAGCTGTCTGAAGTGTTCTTCCAAAGTTAGCAACATTTTTACGGTTGCCGTTCCGGAACCCACCTTATCTCAGGCTGAAAACGCTTTTTCTGCATTGTGCCATAACTTCTCAGGGAAGCTTCAGAACATGAAATGTTCACCTCCCACTATAGCAGAAAAGGTCTTTCTAGTAGTTGCATATCAAATCTAAGCTGTCTGAAGTGTTTTTCCAAAGTTATCAACATTTTTATGTTTGGCGTTCCGGAATCGACCTTATCTCAGGCTGAAAACTCGTTTTACGCATTGTGCCATAACTTTGAAGGGAAGCTTCAGAAAATGAAATTTTCACCTCCCACTATAGCAGAAAGGGTCTTTCCAGTAGTTGCACATCAAATCTAAGCTGTCTGAAGTGTTTTTCCAAACTTATCAACATTTTTATGTTTGGCGTTCCTGAACCCACCTTATCTCAGGCTGAAAACAGGTTTTCTGCATTGTGCCATAACTTTGCAGGGAAGCTTCAGAACATGAAATTTTCACGTCCCACTATAGCAGAAAGGGTCTTTCTAGTAGTTGCACATCAAATCTAAGCTGTCTGAAGTGTTTTTCCAAAGTTATCAACATTTTTATGTTTGGCGTTCCGGAACCCACCTTATCTCAGGCTGAAAACAGGTTTTCTGCATTGTGCCATAACTTTGCAGGGAAGCTTCAGAACAAGAAATTTTCACGTCCCACTATAGCAGAAAGGGTCTTTCTAGTAGTTGCACATCAAATCTAAGCTGTCTGAAGTGTTTTTCGAATGTTATCAACATTTTTATGTTTGGCGTTCCAGAATCGACCTTATCTCAGGCTGAAAACGGGTTGTCTGCATCGTGCCATAACTTTGCATGGAAGCTTCCGAACATGAAATTTTAACCTCCCACTATAGCAGAAAGGGTCTTTCTAGTAGTTGCACATCAAATCTATGCTGTCTGATGTGTTTTACCAAAGTTATCAATATTTTTATGTTTGGCGTTCCGGAATCGACCTTATCTTAGTCTGAAAACGCCTTTTACACATTGTGCAATAACTTTGCAGGGAAGCTTCAGAACATGAAATGTTCACATCCCACTATAGCAGAAAGGGTCTTTCTAGTAGATGCACATGAAATCTAAGCTGTCTGAAGTGTTTTTACAAAGTTATCAACATTTTTATTTTTGGCGTTCCAGAATCGACCTTATCTCAGGCTGAAAACGCGTTTCACGCATTGTGCCATAACTTTGCAGGGAAGCATCAGAAAATGAAATTTTCACCTCCCACTATAGCAGAAAGGGTCTTTCTAGTAGTTGCACATCAAATCTAAGCTGTCTGAAGTGTTGTTCCAAAGTAATCAACATTTTTATATTGGGCGTTCGGGAATCGACCTTATCTCCGGCTGAAAACGCGTTTTACGCATTGTGCCATAACTTTGCAGGGAAGCTTCAGAAAATGAAATTTTCACGTCCCACTATTCCAGAAAGGGTCTTTCTTGTAGTTGCACATCAAATCTAAGCTGTCTGAAGTGTTTTTAAAAAGTTATCAACATTTTTTTGTTTGGCGTTCCGGATCCCACCTTATCTCAAGCTGAAAACGCGTTTTCTGCATTGTGGCATAACTTCTCAGGGAAGCTTCAGAACATGAAATGTTCACCTCCCACTATAGCAGAAAGGGTCTTTCTAGTAGTTGCACATCAAATCTGAGCTGTCTGAAGTGTTTTTCCAAAGTTATCAACATTTTTATGTTTGGCGTTCCAGAATCGACCTTATCTCAGGCTGAAAACGCGTTTTACGCATTGTGCAATAACTTTGCAGGGAAGCATCAGAAAATGAAATTTTCACGTCCCACTATAGTAGAAAGGGTCTTCCTAGTAGTTGCACATCAAATCTAAGCTCTCTGAAGTGTTTTTCGAAAGTTATCAACATTTTTATGTTTGGCGTCCCGGAACCCACCTTATCTCAAGCTGAAAACGCGTGTTCAGCATTGTGCCATAACTTTGCAGGGAAGCTTCAGAACATGAAATTTTCACCTCCCACTATAGCAGAAAGGGTCTTTCTAGTAGTTGCACATCAAATCTGAGCTGTCTGAAGTGTTTTTCCAAAGTTATCAACATTTTTATGTTTGGCGTTCCAGAATCGACCTTATCTCAGGCTGAAAACGCGTTTTACGCATTATGCAATAACTTTGCAGGGAAGCATCAGAAAATGAAATTTTCACGTCCCACTATAGCAGAAAGGGTCTTCCTAGTAGTTGCACATCAAATCTAAGCTGTCTGAAGTGTTTTTCCAAAGTTATCAACATTTTTATGTTTGGCGTTCCTGAACCCACCTTATCTCAGGCTGAAAACAGGTTTTCTGCATTGTGCCATAACTTTGCAGGGAAGCTTCAGAACATGAAATTTTCACCTCCCACTATAGCAGAAAGGGTCTTTCTAGTAGTTGCACATCAAATCTAAGCTGTCTGAAGTGTTTTTCCAAAGTTATCAACATTTTTATGTTTGGCGTTCCAGAATCGACCTTATCTCAGGCTGAAAACGGGTTGTCTGCATCGTGCCATAACTTTGCATGGAAGCTTCCGAACATGAAATTTTAACCTCCCACTATAGCAGAAAGGGTCTTTCTAGTAGTTGCACATCAAATCTATGCTGTCTGATGTGTTTTACCAAAGTTATCAACATTTTTATGTTTGGCGTTCCGGAATCGACCTTATCTTAGTCTGAAAACGCGTTTTACACATTGTGCAATAACTTTGCAGGGAAGCTTCAGAACATGAAATGTTCACATCCCACTATAGCAGAAAGGGTCTTTCTAGTAGATGCACATGAAATCTAAGCTGTCTGAAGTGTTTTTCCAAAGTTATCAACATTTTTATGTTTGGCGTTCCACAATCGACCTTATCTCAGGCTGAAAACGCGTTTTACGCATTGTGCCATAACTTTGCAGGGAAGCATCAGAAAATGAAATTTTCACGTCCCACTATTCCAGAAAGGGTCTTTCTTGTAGTTGCTCATCAAATCTAAGCTGTCTGAAGTGTTTTTCGAAAGTTATCAACATTTTTATGTTTGGCGTTCCGGAACCCACCTTATCTCAACCTGAAAACGCGTTTTCTGCATTGTGGCATAACTTCTCAGGGAAGCTTCAGAACATGAAATGTTCACCTCCCACTATAGCAGAAAGGGTCTTTCTAGTAGTTGCACATCAAATCTGAGCTGTCTGAAGTGTTTTTCCAAAGCTATCAACATTTTTATGTTTGGCGTCCCGGAACCCACCTTATCTCAAGCTGAAAACGCGTGTTCAGCATTGTGCCATAACTTTGCAGGGAAGCTTCAGAACATTAAATTTTCACCTCCCACTATAGCAGAAATGGTCTTTCTAGTAGTTGCACATCAAATCTAAGTTGTCTGAAGTGTTTTTCCAAAGTTATCAACATTTTTATGTTTGGCGTTCCGGAATCGACCTTATCTCAGGCTGAAAACGCGTTTTACGCATTGTGCCATAACTTTTCTGGGAACCTTTAGAACATGAAATTTTCACCTCCCACTATAGCAGAAAGGGTCTTTCTAGTAGTTGCACATCAAATCTAAGCTGTCTGAAGTGTTGTTCCAAAGTTATCAACATTTTTACGTTTGGCGTTTCGGAAACCACCTTATCTCAGGCTGATAATGCGTTTTTCGCATTGTGCCATAACTTCTTAGGGAAGCTTGAGAACATGAAATGTTCACCTCCCACTATAGCAGAAATGGGCATTCTAGCAGTTGCACATCAAATCTAAGCTGTCTGAAGTGTTCTTCCAAAGTTAGCAACATTTTTACGGTTGCCGTTCCGGAACCCACCTTATCTCAGGCTGAAAACGCTTTTTCTGCATTGTGCCATAACTTCTCAGGGAAGCTTCAGAACATGAAATGTTCACCTCCCACTATAGCAGAAAAGGTCTTTCTAGTAGTTGCATATCAAATCTAAGCTGTCTGAAGTGTTTTTCCAAAGTTATCAACATTTTTATGTTTGGCGTTCCGGAATCGACCTTATCTCAGGCTGAAAACTCGTTTTACGCATTGTGCCATAACTTTGAAGGGAAGCTTCAGAAAATGAAATTTTCACCTCCCACTATAGCAGAAAGGGTCTTTCCAGTAGTTGCACATCAAATCTAAGCTGTCTGAAGTGTTTTTCCAAACTTATCAACATTTTTATGTTTGGCGTTCCTGAACCCACCTTATCTCAGGCTGAAAACAGGTTTTCTGCATTGTGCCATAACTTTGCAGGGAAGCTTCAGAACATGAAATTTTCACGTCCCACTATAGCAGAAAGGGTCTTTCTAGTAGTTGCACATCAAATCTAAGCTGTCTGAAGTGTTTTTCCAAAGTTATCAACATTTTTACGTTTGGCGTTCCGGAACCCACCTTATCTCAGGCTGAAAACAGGTTTTCTGCATTGTGCCATAACTTTGCAGGGAAGCTTCAGAACAAGAAATTTTCACGTCCCACTATAGCAGAAAGGGTCTTTCTAGTAGTTGCACATCAAATCTAAGCTGTCTGAAGTGTTTTTCGAATGTTATCAACATTTTTATGTTTGGCGTTCCAGAATCGACCTTATCTCAGGCTGAAAACGGGTTGTCTGCATCGTGCCATAACTTTGCATGGAAGCTTCCGAACATGAAATTTTAACCTCCCACTATAGCAGAAAGGGTCTTTCTAGTAGTTGCACATCAAATCTATGCTGTCTGATGTGTTTTACCAAAGTTATCAATATTTTTATGTTTGGCGTTCCGGAATCGACCTTATCTTAGTCTGAAAACGCCTTTTACACATTGTGCAATAACTTTGCAGGGAAGCTTCAGAACATGAAATGTTCACATCCCACTATAGCAGAAAGGGTCTTTCTAGTAGATGCACATGAAATCTAAGCTGTCTGAAGTGTTTTTACAAAGTTATCAACATTTTTATTTTTGGCGTTCCAGAATCGACCTTATCTCAGGCTGAAAACGCGTTTCACGCATTGTGCCATAACTTTGCAGGGAAGCATCAGAAAATGAAATTTTCACCTCCCACTATAGCAGAAAGGGTCTTTCTAGTAGTTGCACATCAAATCTAAGCTGTCTGAAGTGTTGTTCCAAAGTAATCAACATTTTTATATTGGGCGTTCGGGAATCGACCTTATCTCCGGCTGAAAACGCGTTTTACGCATTGTGCCATAACTTTGCAGGGAAGCTTCAGAAAATGAAATTTTCACGTCCCACTATTCCAGAAAGGGTCTTTCTTGTAGTTGCACATCAAATCTAAGCTGTCTGAAGTGTTTTTAAAAAGTTATCAACATTTTTTTGTTTGGCGTTCCGGATCCCACCTTATCTCAAGCTGAAAACGCGTTTTCTGCATTGTGGCATAACTTCTCAGGGAAGCTTCAGAACATGAAATGTTCACCTCCCACTATAGCAGAAAGGGTCTTTCTAGTAGTTGCACATCAAATCTGAGCTGTCTGAAGTGTTTTTCCAAAGTTATCAACATTTTTATGTTTGGCGTTCCAGAATCGACCTTATCTCAGGCTGAAAACGCGTTTTACGCATTGTGCAATAACTTTGCAGGGAAGCATCAGAAAATGAAATTTTCACGTCCCACTATAGTAGAAAGGGTCTTCCTAGTAGTTGCACATCAAATCTAAGCTCTCTGAAGTGTTTTTCGAAAGTTATCAACATTTTTATGTTTGGCGTCCCGGAACCCACCTTATCTCAAGCTGAAAACGCGTGTTCAGCATTGTGCCATAACTTTGCAGGGAAGCTTCAGAACATGAAATTTTCACCTCCCACTATAGCAGAAAGGGTCTTTCTAGTAGTTGCACATCAAATCTGAGCTGTCTGAAGTGTTTTTCCAAAGTTATCAACATTTTTATGTTTGGCGTTCCAGAATCGACCTTATCTCAGGCTGAAAACGCGTTTTACGCATTATGCAATAACTTTGCAGGGAAGCATCAGAAAATGAAATTTTCACGTCCCACTATAGCAGAAAGGGTCTTCCTAGTAGTTGCACATCAAATCTAAGCTGTCTGAAGTGTTTTTCCAAAGTTATCAACATTTTTATGTTTGGCGTTCCTGAACCCACCTTATCTCAGGCTGAAAACAGGTTTTCTGCATTGTGCCATAACTTTGCAGGGAAGCTTCAGAACATGAAATTTTCACCTCCCACTATAGCAGAAAGGGTCTTTCTAGTAGTTGCACATCAAATCTAAGCTGTCTGAAGTGTTTTTCCAAAGTTATCAACATTTTTATGTTTGGCGTTCCAGAATCGACCTTATCTCAGGCTGAAAACGGGTTGTCTGCATCGTGCCATAACTTTGCATGGAAGCTTCCGAACATGAAATTTTAACCTCCCACTATAGCAGAAAGGGTCTTTCTAGTAGTTGCACATCAAATCTATGCTGTCTGATGTGTTTTACCAAAGTTATCAACATTTTTATGTTTGGCGTTCCGGAATCGACCTTATCTTAGTCTGAAAACGCGTTTTACACATTGTGCAATAACTTTGCAGGGAAGCTTCAGAACATGAAATGTTCACATCCCACTATAGCAGAAAGGGTCTTTCTAGTAGATGCACATGAAATCTAAGCTGTCTGAAGTGTTTTTCCAAAGTTATCAACATTTTTATGTTTGGCATTCCACAATCGACCTTATCTCAGGCTGAAAACGCGTTTTACGCATTGTGCCATAACTTTGCAGGGAAGCATCAGAAAATGAAATTTTCACGTCCCACTATTCCAGAAAGGGTCTTTCTTGTAGTTGCTCATCAAATCTAAGCTGTCTGAAGTGTTTTTCGAAAGTTATCAACATTTTTATGTTTGGCGTTCCGGAACCCACCTTATCTCAACCTGAAAACGCGTTTTCTGCATTGTGGCATAACTTCTCAGGGAAGCTTCAGAACATGAAATGTTCACCTCCCACTATAGCAGAAAGGGTCTTTCTAGTAGTTGCACATCAAATCTGAGCTGTCTGAAGTGTTTTTCCAAAGCTATCAACATTTTTATGTTTGGCGTCCCGGAACCCACCTTATCTCAAGCTGAAAACGCCTGTTCAGCATTGTGCCATAACTTTGCAGGGAAGCTTCAGAACATTAAATTTTCACCTCCCACTATAGCAGAAATGGTCTTTCTAGTAGTTGCACATCAAATCTAAGTTGTCTGAAGTGTTTTTCCAAAGTTATCAACATTTTTATGTTTGGCGTTCCGGAATCGACCTTATCTCAGGCTGAAAACGCGTTTTACGCATTGTGCCATAACTTTTCTGGGAACCTTTAGAACATGAAATTTTCACCTCCCACTATAGCAGAAAGGGTCTTTCTAGTAGTTGCACATCAAATCTAAGCTGTCTGAAGTGTTGTTCCAAAGTTATCAACATTTTTACGTTTGGCGTTTCGGAAACCACCTTATCTCAGGCTGATAATGCGTTTTTCGCATTGTGCCATAACTTCTTAGGGAAGCTTGAGAACATGAAATGTTCACCTCCCACTATAGCAGAAATGGTCATTCTAGCAGTTGCACATCAAATCTAAGCTGTCTGAAGTGTTCTTCCAAAGTTAGAAACATTTTTACGCTTGCCGTTCCGGAACCCACCTTATCTCAGGTTGAAAACGCGTTTTCTGCATTGTGCCATAACTTCTCTGGGAAGCTTCAGAACATGAAATTTTGACCTCCCACTATAGCAGAAAGGGTCTTTCTAGTAGTTGCACATCAAATCTAAGCTGTCTGATGTGTTTTTCCAAAGTTATCAACATTTTTATGTTTGGCGTTCCGGAATAGACCTTATCTTAGGCTGAAAACGCGTTTTACGCATTGTGCAATAACTTTGCAGGGAAGCTTCAGAACATGAAATGTTCACCTCCCACTATAGCAGAAAGGGTCTTTCTAGTAGTTGCATATCAAATCTAAGCTGTCTGAAGTGTTTTTCCAAAGTTATCAACATTTTTATGTTTGGCTTTCCGGAATCGACCTTATCTCAGGCTGAAAACTCGTTTTACGCATTGTGACATAACTTTACAGGGAAGCTTCAGAAAATGAAATTTTCACCTCCCACTATAGCAGAAAGGGTCTTTCCAGTAGTTGCACATCAAATCTAAGCTGTCTGAAGTGTTTTTCCAAAGTTATCAACATTTTTATGTTTGGCGTTCCTGAACCCACCTTATCTCAGGCTGAAAACAGGTTTTCTGCATTGTGCCATAACTTTGCAGGGAAGCTTCAGAACATGAAATTTTCACGTCCCACAATAGCAGAAAGGGTCTTTCTAGTAGTTGCACATCAAATCTAAGCTGTCTGAAGTGTTTTTCGAATGTTATCAACATTTTTATGTTTGGCGTTCCAGAATCGACCTTATCTCAGGCTGAAAACGGGTTGTCTGCATTGTGCCATAACTTTGCATGGAAGCTTCCGAACATAAAATTTTAACCTCCCACTATAGCAGAAAGGGTCTTTCTAGTAGTTGCACATCAAATCTAAGCTGTCTGATGTGTTTTACCAAAGTTATCAACATTTTTATGTTTGGCGTTCCGGAACCCACCTTATCTCAAGCTGAAAACGCGTTTTCTGCATTGTGGCATAACTTCTCAGGGAAGCTTCAGAACATGAAATGTTCACCTCCCACTATAGCAGAAAGGGTCTTTCTAGTAGTTGCACATCAAATCTGAGCTGTCTGAAGTGTTTTTCCAAAGTTATCAACATTTTTATGTTTGGCGTTCCAGAATCGACCTTGTCTCAGGCTGAAAACGCGTTTTACGCATTGTGCAATAACTTTGCTGGGAAGCATCAGAAAATGAAATTTTCACGTCCCACTATAGTAGAAAGGGTCTTCCTAGTAGTTGCACATCAAATCTAAGCTGTCTGAAGTGTTTTTCGAAAGTTATCAACATTTTTATGTTTGGCGTCCCGGAACCCACCTTATCTCAAGCTGAAAACGCGTGTTCAGCATTGTGCCATAACTTTGCAGGGAAGCTTCAGAACATGAAATTTTCACCTCCCACTATAGCAGAAATGGTCTTTCTAGTAGTTGCACATCAAATCTAAGCTGTCTGAAGTGTTTTTCCAAAGTTATCAACATTTTTATGTTTGGCGTTCCGGAATCGACCTTATCTCAGGCTGAAAACGCGTTTTACGCATTGTGCCATAACTTTTCTGGGAACCTTTCGAACATGAAATTTTCACCTCCCACTATAGCAGAAAGGGTCTTTCTAGTAGTTGCACATCAAATCTAAGCTGTCTGAAGTGTTGTTCCAAAGTTATCAACATTTTTACGTTTGGCGTTTCGGAAACCACCTTATCTCAGGCTGATAATGCGTTTTTTGCATTGTGCCATAACTTCTTAGGGAAGCTTCAGAACATGAAATGTTCACCTCCCACTATAGCAGAAAGGGTCTTTCTAGTAGTTGCATATCAAATCTAAGCTGTCTGAAGTGTTTTTCCAAAGTTATCAACATTTTTATGTTTGGCTTTCCGGAATCGACCTTATCTCAGGCTGAAAACTCGTTTTACGCATTGTGACATAACTTTACAGGGAAGCTTCAGAAAATGAAATTTTCACCTCCCACTATAGCAGAAAGGGTCTTTCCAGTAGTTGCACATCAAATCTAAGCTGTCTGAAGTGTTTTTCCAAAGTTATCAACATTTTTATGTTTGGCGTTCCTGAACCCACCTTATCTCAGGCTGAAAACAGGTTTTCTGCATTGTGCCATAACTTTGCAGGGAAGCTTCAGAACATGAAATTTTCACGTCCCACAATAGCAGAAAGGGTCTTTCTAGTAGTTGCACATCAAATCTAAGCTGTCTGAAGTGTTTTTCGAATGTTATCAACATTTTTATGTTTGGCGTTCCAGAATCGACCTTATCTCAGGCTGAAAACGGGTTGTCTGCATTGTGCCATAACTTTGCATGGAAGCTTCCGAACATAAAATTTTAACCTCCCACTATAGCAGAAAGGGTCTTTCTAGTAGTTGCACATCAAATCTAAGCTGTCTGATGTGTTTTACCAAAGTTATCAACATTTTTATGTTTGGCGTTCCGGAACCCACCTTATCTCAAGCTGAAAACGCGTTTTCTGCATTGTGGCATAACTTCTCAGGGAAGCTTCAGAACATGAAATGTTCACCTCCCACTATAGCAGAAAGGGTCTTTCTAGTAGTTGCACATCAAATCTGAGCTGTCTGAAGTGTTTTTCCAAAGTTATCAACATTTTTATGTTTGGCGTTCCAGAATCGACCTTGTCTCAGGCTGAAAACGCGTTTTACGCATTGTGCAATAACTTTGCTGGGAAGCATCAGAAAATGAAATTTTCACGTCCCACTATAGTAGAAAGGGTCTTCCTAGTAGTTGCACATCAAATCTAAGCTGTCTGAAGTGTTTTTCGAAAGTTATCAACATTTTTATGTTTGGCGTCCCGGAACCCACCTTATCTCAAGCTGAAAACGCGTGTTCAGCATTGTGCCATAACTTTGCAGGGAAGCTTCAGAACATGAAATTTTCACCTCCCACTATAGCAGAAATGGTCTTTCTAGTAGTTGCACATCAAATCTAAGCTGTCTGAAGTGTTTTTCCAAAGTTATCAACATTTTTATGTTTGGCGTTCCGGAATCGACCTTATCTCAGGCTGAAAACGCGTTTTACGCATTGTGCCATAACTTTTCTGGGAACCTTTCGAACATGAAATTTTCACCTCCCACTATAGCAGAAAGGGTCTTTCTAGTAGTTGCACATCAAATCTAAGCTGTCTGAAGTGTTGTTCCAAAGTTATCAACATTTTTACGTTTGGCGTTTCGGAAACCACCTTATCTCAGGCTGATAATGCGTTTTTTGCATTGTGCCATAACTTCTTAGGGAAGCTTGAGAACATGAAATGTTCACCTCCCACTATAGCAGAAATGGTCATTCTAGCAGTTGCACATCAAATCTAAGCTGTCTGAAGTGTTCTTCCAAAGTTAGAAACATTTTTACGCTTGCCGTTCCGGAACCCACCTTATCTCAGGTTGAAAACGCGTTTTCTGCATTGTGCCATAACTTTGCAGGGAAGCTTCAGAACATGAAATTTTCACGTCCCACTATAGCAGAAAGGGTCTTTCTAGTAGTTGCACATCAAATCTAAGCTGTCTGAAGTGTTTTTCGAATGTTATCAACATTTTTATGTTTGGCGATCCAGAATCGACCTTATCTCAGGCTGAAAACGGGTTGTCTGCATTGTGCCATAACTTTGCATGGAAGCTTCCGAACATGAAATTTTAACCTCCCACTATAGCAGAAAGGGTCTTTCTAGTAGTTGCACATCAAATCTAAGCTGTCTGATGTGTTTTACCAAAGTTATCAACATTTTTATGTTTGGCGTTCCGGAACCCACCTTATCTCAAGCTGAAAACGCGTTTTCTGCATTGTGGCATAACTTCTCAGGGAAGCTTCAGAACATGAAATGTTCACCTCCCACTATAGCAGAAAGGGTCTTTCTAGTAGTTGCACATCAAATCTGAGCTGTCTGAAGTGTTTTTCCAAAGTTATCAACATTTTTATGTTTGGCGTTCCAGAATCGACCTTGTCTCAGGCTGAAAACGCGTGTTCAGCATTGTGCCATAACTTTGCAGGGAAGCTTCAGAACATGAAATTTTCACCTCCCACTATAGCAGAAATGGTCTTTCTAGTAGTTGCACATCAAATCTAAGCTGTCTGAAGTGTTTTTCCAAAGTTATCAACATTTTTATGTTTGGCGTTCCGGAATCGACCTTATCTCAGGCTGAATACGGGTTTTACGCATTGTGCCATAACTTTTCTGGGAACCTTTAGAACATGAAATTTTCACCTCCCACTATAGCAGAAAGGGTCTTTCTAGTAGTTGCACATCAAATCTAAGCTGTCTGAAGTGTTGTTCCAAAGTTATCAACATTTTTACGTTTGGCGTTTCGGAAACCACCTTATCTCAGGCTGATAATGCGTTTTTCGCATTGTGCAATAACTTTGCAGGGAAGCTTCAGAACATGAAATGTTCACCTCCCACTATAGCAGAAAGGGTCTTTCTAGTAGTTGCATATCAAATCTAAGCTGTCTGAAGTGTTTTTCCAAAGTTATCAACATTTTTATGTTTGGCTTTCCGGAATCGACCTTATCTCAGGCTGAAAACTCGTTTTACGCATTGTGACATAACTTTACAGGGAAGCTTCAGAAAATGAAATTTTCACCTCCCACTATAGCAGAAAGGGTCTTTCCAGTAGTTGCACATCAAATCTAAGCTGTCTGAAGTGTTTTTCCAAAGTTATCAACATTTTTATGTTTGGCGTTCCTGAACCCACCTTATCTCAGGCTGAAAACAGGTTTTCTGCATTGTGCCATAACTTTGCAGGGAAGCTTCAGAACATGAAATTTTCACGTCCCACAATAGCAGAAAGGGTCTTTCTAGTAGTTGCACATCAAATCTAAGCTGTCTGAAGTGTTTTTCGAATGTTATCAACATTTTTATGTTTGGCGTTCCAGAATCGACCTTATCTCAGGCTGAAAACGGGTTGTCTGCATTGTGCCATAACTTTGCATGGAAGCTTCCGAACATGAAATTTTAACCTCCCACTATAGCAGAAAGGGTCTTTCTAGTAGTTGCACATCAAATCTAAGCTGTCTGATGTGTTTTACCAAAGTTATCAACATTTTTATGTTTGGCGTTCCGGAACCCACCTTATCTCAAGCTGAAAACGCGTTTTCTGCATTGTGGCATAACTTCTCAGGGAAGCTTCAGAACATGAAATGTTCACCTCCCACTATAGCAGAAAGGGTCTTTCTAGTAGTTGCACATCAAATCTGAGCTGTCTGAAGTGTTTTTCCAAAGTTATCAACATTTTTATGTTTGGCGTTCCAGAATCGACCTTGTCTCAGGCTGAAAACGCGTTTTACGCATTGTGCAATAACTTTGCTGGGAAGCATCAGAAAATGAAATTTTCACGTCCCACTATAGTAGAAAGGGTCTTCCTAGTAGTTGCACATCAAATCTAAGCTGTCTGAAGTGTTTTTCGAAAGTTATCAACATTTTTATGTTTGGCGTCCCGGAACCCACCTTATCTCAAGCTGAAAACGCGTGTTCAGCATTGTGCCATAACTTTGCAGGGAAGCTTCAGAACATGAAATTTTCACCTCCCACTATAGCAGAAATGGTCTTTCTAGTAGTTGCACATCAAATCTAAGCTGTCTGAAGTGTTTTTCCAAAGTTATCAACATTTTTATGTTTGGCGTTCCGGAATCGACCTTATCTCAGGCTGAAAACGCGTTTTACGCATTGTGCCATAACTTTTCTGGGAACCTTTAGAACATGAAATTTTCACCTCCCACTATAGCAGAAAGGGTCTTTCTAGTAGTTGCACATCAAATCTAAGCTGTCTGAAGTGTTGTTCCAAAGTTATCAACATTTTTACGTTTGGCGTTTCGGAAACCACCTTATCTCAGGCTGATAATGCGTTTTTTGCATTGTGCCATAACTTCTTAGGGAAGCTTGAGAACATGAAATGTTCACCTCCCACTATAGCAGAAATGGTCATTCTAGCAGTTGCACATCAAATCTAAGCTGTCTGAAGTGTTCTTCCAAAGTTAGAAACATTTTTACGCTTGCCGTTCCGGAACCCACCTTATCTCTGGTTGAAAACGCGTTTTCTGCATTGTGCCATAACTTTGCAGGGAAGCTTCAGAACATGAAATTTTCACGTCCCACTATAGCAGAAAGGGTCTTTCTAGTAGTTGCACATCAAATCTAAGCTGTCTGAAGTGTTTTTCGAATGTTATCAACATTTTTATGTTTGGCGATCCAGAATCGACCTTATCTCAGGCTGAAAACGGGTTGTCTGCATTGTGCCATAACTTTGCATGGAAGCTTCCGAACATGAAATTTTAACCTCCCACTATAGCAGAAAGGGTCTTTCTAGTAGTTGCACATCAAATCTAAGCTGTCTGATGTGTTTTACCAAAGTTATCAACATTTTTATGTTTGGCGTTGCGGAACCCACCTTATCTCAAGCTGAAAACGCGTTTTCTGCATTGTGGCATAACTTCTCAGGGAAGCTTCAGAACATGAAATGTTCACCTCCCACTATAGCAGAAAGGGTCTTTCTAGCAGTTGCACATCAAATCTAAGCTGTCTGAAGTGTTCTTCCAAAGTTATCAACATTTTTATGTTTGGCGTTCCGGAATAGACCTTATCTTAGGCTGAAAACGCGTTTTACGCATTGTGCAATAACTTTGCAGGGAAGCTTCAGAACATGAAATGTTCACCTCCCACTATAGCAGAAAGGGTCTTTCTAGTAGTTGCATATCAAATCTAAGCTGTCTGAAGTGTTTTTCCAAAGTTATCAACATTTTTATGTTTGGCTTTCCGGAATCGACCTTATCTCAGGCTGAAAACTCGTTTTACGCATTGTGCCATAACTTTACAGGGAAGCTTCAGAAAATGAAATTTTCACCTCCCACTATAGCAGAAAGGGTCTTTCCAGTAGTTGCACATCAAATCTAAGCTGTCTGAAGTGTTGTTCCAAAGTTATCAACATTTTTATGTTTGGCGTTCCTGAACCCACCTTATCTCAGGCTGAAAACAGGTTTTCTGCATTGTGCCATAACTTTGCAGGGAAGCTTCAGAACATGAAATTTTCACGTCCCACTATAGCAGAAAGGGTCTTTCTAGTAGTTGCACATCAAATCTAAGCTGTCTGAAGTGTTTTTCGAATGTTATCAACATTTTTATGTTTGGCGTTCCAGAATCGACCTTATCTCAGGCTGAAAACGGGTTGTCTGCATTGTGCCATAACTTTGCATGGAAGCTTCCGAACATGAAATTTTAACCTCCCACTATAGCAGAAAGGTTCTTTCTAGTAGTTGCACATCAAATCTAAGCTGTCTGATGTGTTTTACCAAAGTTATCAACATTTTTATGTTTGGCGTTCCGGAACCCACCTTATCTCAAGCTGAAAACGCGTTTTCTGCATTGTGGCATAACTTCTCAGGGAAGCTTCAGAACATGAAATGTTCACCTCCCACTATAGCAGAAAGGGTCTTTCTAGTAGTTGCACATCAAATCTGAGCTGTCTGAAGTGTTTTTCCAAAGTTATCAACATTTTTATGTTTGGCGTTCCAGAATCGACCTTGTCTCAGGCTGAAAACGCGTTTTACGCATCGTGCAATAACTTTGCAGGGAAGCATCAGAAAATGAAATTTTCACGTCCCACTATAGTAGAAAGGGTCTTCCTAGTAGTTGCACATCAAATCTAAGCTGTCTGAAGTGTTTTTCGAAAGTTATCAACATTTTTATGTTTGGCGTCCCGGAACCCACCTTATCTCAAGCTGAAAACGCGTGTTCAGCATTGTGCCATAACTTTGCACGGAAGCTTCAGAACATGAAATTTTCACCTCCCACTATAGCAGAAATGGTCTTTCTAGTAGTTGCACATCAAATCTAAGCTGTCTGAAGTGTTTTTCCAAAGTTATCAACATTTTTATGTTTGGCGTTCCGGAATCGACCTTATCTCAGGCTGAAAACGCGTTTTACGCATTGTGCCATAACTTTTCTGGGAACCTTTAGAACATGAAATTTTCACCTCCCACTATAGCAGAAAGGGTCTTTCTAGTAGTTGCACATCAAATCTAAGCTGTCTGATGTGTTTTTCCAAAGTTATCAACATTTTTATGTTTGGCGTTCCGGAATAGACCTTATCTTAGGCTGAAAACGCGTTTTACGCATTGTGCAATAACTTTGCAGGGAAGCTTCAGAACATGAAATGTTCACCTCCCACTATAGCAGAAAGGGTTATTCTAGTTGTTGCACAGCAAATCTAAGCTGTCTGAAGTGTTTTTCCAAAGTTATCAACATTTTTATGTTTACGGTTACGGAATCGAGCTTATCTCAGGCTGAAAACGTGTTTCACACATTGTGCCATAACTTTGCATAAAACTTCAGAACATGAAATTTTCACCTCCCACTATAGCAGAAAGGGTCTTTCTCGTAATTGCACATCAAATCTAAGCTGTCTGAAGTGTTTTTCCAAAGTTATCAACATTTTTATGTTTGGCGTTCCGGAACCCACCTTATCTCAAGCTGAAAACGCCTTTTCCGCATTGTGCCATAACTTTGCATGGAAGCTTCAGAACATGAAATGTTCACCTCCCACTATAGCAGATAGGGTCTTTCTAGTAGTTGCTCATCAAATCGAAGAAGTCTGAAGTGTTTTTCGAAAGTTATCAACATTTTTATGTTTGCCGTTCCAGAATCGACCTTATTTCAGGCTAAAAAAGCGTTGTCTGCATTGTGCCATTACTTTGCATGGAAGTTCCTGAACATGAAATTTTGACCTCCCACTGTAGCAGAAAGGGTCTTTCCAGTAGTTGCACATCAAATCTAAGCTGTCTGAAGTGTTTTTCCAAAGTTATCAACATTTTTATGTTTGGCGTTCCTGAACCCTCCTTATCTCAGGCTGAAAACAGGTTTTCTGCATTGTGCCATAACTTTGCAGGGAAGCTTCAGAACATGAAATTTTCACGTCCCACTATAGCAGAAACGGCCTTTCTAGTAGTTGCACATCAAATCTAAGCTGTCTGAAGTGTTTTTCGAATGTTATCAACATTTTTATGTTTGGCGTTCCAGAATCGACCTTATCTCAGGCTGAAAACGGGTTGTCTGCATTGTGCCATAACTTTGCATGGAAGCTTCCGAACATGAAATTTTAACCTCCCACTATAGCAGAAAGGGTCTTTCTAGTAGTTGCACATCAAATCTAAGCTGTCTGATGTGTTTTACCAAAGTTATCAACATTTTTATTTTTGGCGTTCCGGAATCGACCTAATCGTAGTCTGAAAACGCGTTTTACACATTGTGCAATAACTTTGCAGGGAAGCTTCAGAACATGAAATGTTCACATCCCACTATAGCAGAAACGGTCTTTCTAGTAGTTGCACATCAAATCTAAGCTGTCTGAAGTGTTTTTCGAAAGTTATCAACATTTTTATGTTTGGCGTTCCGGAACCCACCTTATCTCAAGCTGAAAACGCCTTTTCCGCATTGTGCCATAACTTTGCATGGAAGCTTCAGAACATGAAATGTTCACCTCCCACTATAGCACATAGGGTCTTTCTAGTAGTTGCTCATCAAATCGAAGCAGTCTGAAGTGTTTTTCGAAAGTTATCAACATTTTTATGTTTGCCGTTCCAGAATCGACCTTATTTCAGGCTAAAAAAGCGTTGTCTGCATTGTGCCATTACTTTGCATGGAAGTTCCCGAACATGAAATTTTGACCTCCCACTGTAGCAGAAAGGGTCTTTCCAGTAGTTGCACATCAAATCTAAGCTGTCTGAAGTGTTTTTCCAAAGTTATCAACATTTTTATGTTTGGCGTTCCTGAACCCTCCTTATCTCAGGCTGAAAACAGGTTTTCTGCATTGTGCCATAACTTTGCAGGGAAGCTTCAGAACATGAAATTTTCACGTCCCACTATAGCAGAAAGGGTCTTTCTAGTAGTTGCACATCAAATCTAAGCTGTCTGAAGTGTTTTTCGAATGTTATCAACATTTTTATGTTTGGCGTTCCAGAATCGACCTTATCTCAGGCTGAAAACGGGTTATCTGCATTGTGCCATAACTTTGCATGGAAGCTTCCGAACATGAAATTTTAACCTCCCACTATAGCAGAAAGGGTCTTTCTAGTAGTTGCACATCAAATCTAAGCTGTCTGATGTGTTTTACCAAAGTTATCAACATTTTTATTTTTGGCGTTCCGGAATCGACCTTATCGTAGTCTGAAAACGCGTTTTACACATTGTGCAATAACTTTGCAGGGAAGCTTCAGAACATGAAATGTTCACATCCCACTATAGCAGAAATGGTCTTTCTAGTAGTTGCACATCAAATCTAAGCTGTCTGAAGTGTTTTTCGAAAGTTATCAACATTTTTATGTTTGGCGTTCCGGAATCGACCTTATCTCAGGCTGAAAACGCGTTTTACGCATTGTGCCACAACTTTCCGGGGAAGCTTCAGAACATGAAATGTTCACCTCCCACTATAGCAGAAAGGGTCTTTCTCGTAGTTGCACATCAAATGTAAGCTGTCTGAAGTGTTTTTCCAAAGTTATGAACATTTTTATGTTTTGCCTTCCGGAATCAACCTTATCTCAGGCTGAATAGGCGTTTTCTGCATTGTGCCATAACTTTGCAGGGAAGCTTCAGAACATGAAATTTTCACCTCCCACTATACCAGAAAGGGTCTTTCTAGTAGTTGCACATCAAATCTAAGCTGTCTGGCGTTCCGGAATCGACCTTATCTCAGGATGAAAACGCGTTTTACGCGTTGTGCCATAACTTAGCAGGGAAGCTTCAGAAAATGAAATTTTCACCTCCCACTATAGCAGAAAGGGTCTTTCTAGTAGTTGCACATCAAATCTAAGCTGTCTGAAGTGTTTTTCGAAAGTTATCAACATTTTTATGTTTGGCGTTCCGGAATCGACCTTATCTCAGGCTGAAAACGCGTTTTACGCATTGTGCCCTAACTTTGCGGGGAAGCTTCAGAACATGAAATGTTCACCTCCCACTATAGCAGAAAGGGTCTTTCTCGTAGTTGCACATCAAATGTATGCTGTCTGAAGTGTTTTTCCAAAGTTATGAACATTTTTATGTTTTGCGTTCCGGAATCAACCTTATCTCAGGCTGAAAAAGCGTTTTCTGCATTGTCCCATAAATTTGCAGGGAAGCTTCAGAACATGAAATTTTCACCTCCCACTATACCAGAAAGGGTCTTTCTAGTAGTTGCACATCAAATCTAAGCTGTCTGAAGTGTTTTTCCAAAGTTATCAACATATTTTTGTTGGGCGTTCCGGAATCGACCTTATCTCAGGCTGAAAGCGCGTTTTACGCATTGTGCCATAACTTTGGAGGGAAGCTTCAGAAAATGAAATTTTCACGTCCCACTATACCAGAAAGGGTCTTTCCTGTAGTTGCACATCAAATCTAAGCTGTCTGAAGTGTTTTTCCAAAGTTATCAACATTTTTATGTTTGGTGTTCCGGAATAGACCTTATCTTAGGCTGAAAACGCGTTTTACGCATTGTGCAATAACTTTGCAGGGAAGCTTCAGAACATGAAATGTTCACCTCCCACTATAGCAGAAAGGGTCTTTCTAGTAGTTGCATATCAAATCTAAGCTGTCTGAAGTGTTTTTCCAAAGTTATCAACATTTTTATGTTTGGCGTTCCGGAATCGACCTTATCTCAGGCTGAAAACTCGTTTTACGCATTGTGCCATAACTTTGCAGGGAAGCTTCAGAAAATGAAATTTTCACCTCCCACTATAGCAGAAAGGGTCTTTCCAGTAGTTGCACATCAAATCTAAGCTGTCTGAAGTGTTTTTCCAAAGTTATCAACATTTTTATGTTTGGCGTTCCTGAACCCACCTTATCTCAGGCTGAAAACAGGTTTTCTGCATTGTGCCATAACTTTGCAGGGAAGCTTCAGAACATGAAATTTTCACGTCCCACTATAGCAGAAAGGGTCTTTCTAGTAGTTGCACATCAAATCTAAGCTGTCTGAAGTGTTTTTCGAATGTTATCAACATTTTTATGTTTGGCGTTCCAGAATCGACCTTATCTCAGGCTGAAAACGGGTTGTCTGTATTGTGCCATAACTTTGCATGGAAGCTTCCGAACATGAAATTTTAACCTCCCACTATAGCAGAAAGGATCTTTCTAGTAGTTGCACATCAAATCTAAGCTGTCTGATGTGTTTTACCAAAGTTATCAACATTTTTATGTTTGGCGTTCCGGAATCGACCTTATCTTAGTCTGAAAACGCGTTTTACACATTGTGCAATAACTTTGCAGGGAAGCTTCAGAACATGAAATGTTCACATCCCACTATAGCAGAAACGGCCTTTCTAGTAGTTGCACATCAAATCTAAGCTGTCTGAAGTGTTTTTCGAAAGTTATCAACATTTTTATGTTTGGCCTTCCGGAATCGACCTTATCTCAGGATGAAAAATCGTTTTCTGCATTGTCCCATAACTTTGCAGGGAAGCTTCAGAACATGAAATTTTCACCTCCCACTATAGCAAAAAGGGTCTTTCTAGTAGTTGCACATCAAATCTAAGCTGTCTGAAGTGTTGTTCCAAAGTAATCAACATTTTTATGTTGGGCGTTCGGGAATCGACCTTATCTCAGGCTGAAAACGCGTTTTACGCATTGTGCCATAACTTTGCAGGGAAGCTTCAGAAAATGAAATTTTCACGTCCCACTATAGCAGAAAGGGTCTTTCTAGTAGTTGCAGACAAATCTAAGCTGTCTGAAGTGTTTTTCGAAAGTTATCAACATTTTTATGTTTGGCGTTCCAGAACCCACCTTATCTCAAGCTGAAAACGCCTTTTCTGCATTGTGCCATAACTTTGCATGGAAGTTTCAGAACATGAAATGTTCACCTCCCACTATAGCAGAAAGGGTCTTTCTAGTAGATGCACATCAAATCTAAGCTGTCTGAAGTGTTTTTCCAAAGTTATCAACATTTTTATGTTTGGTGTTCCGGAATAGACCTTATCTTAGGCTGAAAACGCGTTTTACGCATTGTGCAATAACTTTGCAGGGAAGCTTCAGAACATGAAATGTTCACCTCCCACTATAGCAGAAAGGGTCTTTCTAGTAGTTGCATATCAAATCTAAGCTGTTTGAATTGTTTTTCCAAAGTTATCAACACTTTAATGTTTGGTGTTCCGGAATCAACCTTATCTCAGGCTGAAAACGCGTTTTCTGCATTGTGCCATAACTTTGCAGGAAAGCCTCAGAACATGAAATTTTCACCTCCCACTATAGCAAAAAGGGTCTTTCTAGTAGTTGCACATCAAATCTAAGCTGTCTGAAGTGTTTTTCCAAAGTTATCAACATTTTTATGTTTGGCGTTCTGGAACCCACCTAATCTCAGGCTGAAAACGCGTTTTCTGCATTGTGCCATAACTTTGCAGGGAAGCTTCAGAACATGAAATTTTCACCTCCCACTATAGCAGAAAGTGGCTTTCTAGTAGTTGCACATCAAATCTAAGCTGTCTGAAGTGTTTTTCCAAAGTTATCTACATTTTTATGTTTGGCGTTCTGGAACCCACCTTATCTCAGGCTGAAAACGTGTTTTCTGCATTGTGCCATAACTTTGCTCGGAAGCTTCAGAACATGATATTTTCACCTCCCACTATATCAGAAAGGGTATTTCTAGTAGTTGCACATCAAATCTATGCTGTCTGTTGAGTTTTTCCTGAGTTATCAACATATTTATGTTTGGCGTTCTGAAATCAACCTCATCTCAGGCTGAAAACGCGTTTTACGCATTGTGCCATAACTTTGCAGGGAAGCTTCAGAACATGATATTTTCACCTCCCACCGTAGCAGAAAGGGTCTTTCCAGTAGTTGTACATCAAATCTAAGCTGTCTGAAGTGTTTTTCGAAAGTTTTCAACATTTTTTTGTTTGGTGTTCCTGAATCGACCTTATCTCAGGCCGAAAACGCGCTTTGTGAATTGTGCCATAACTTTGCAGGGAAGCTTCAGAACATGAAATTTTCACCTCCCACTATAGCAGAAATGGTCTTTCTAGTAGTTGCACATCAAATCTAAGCTGTCTGATGTGTTGTTCCAAAGTTATCAACATTTTTATGTTTGGCGTTCCGGAACTCTCCTTATCTCACGCTTAAAACGCGTTTTCTGCATTGTGCCATAACTTTGCAGGGAAGCTTTAGAACATGAAATTTTCACCTCCCACTAGAGCAGAAAGGGTATTTCTAGTAGTTGCACATCAAATCTAGGCTGTCTGAAGTGTTTTTCCAAAGTTATCACCATTTTTATGTTTGGCGTTCCAGAAACAACCTTGTCTCAGGCTCAAAACGCGTTTTACGCAATTTGCCATAACTTTGCAGGAAAGCCTCAGAACATGAAATTTTCACCTCCCACTATAGCAGAAAGGGTCTTTCTAGTAGTTGCACATCAGATCTAAGCTGTCCGAAGTGTTTTTCGAAAGTTATCAACATTTTTATGTTTGGTGTTCCGGAATCGACCTTATCTCAGGATGAAAAATCGTTTTCTGCATTGTCCCATGACTTTCCAGGGAAGCTTCAGAACATGAATTTTCGACCTCCGACTATAGCAGAATGGGTCTTTCTCGTAGTTGCACATCAAATCGAAGCTGTCTGAAGTGTTATTCCAAAGTTATCAACATTTCTATGTTTGGCGTTCCGGAACCCACCTTATCTCAGGCTGAAAACGCGTTTTCTGCATTGTGCCATATCTTTGCAGGGAAGCTTCAGAACATGAAATGTTCACCTCCCACTATAGCAGAAAGGGTTTTTCTAGTAGTTGCACATCAAATCTAAGCTGTCTGAATTGTTTTTCCAAAGTTATCAACATTTTTATGTTTGGCGTTCCAGAATCGACCTTATCTCAGGCTGAAAACGCGTTTTACGCATTGTGCCATAACTTTGGAGGGAAGCTTCAGAAAATGAAATTTCCACCTCCCACTATAGCAGAAAGGGTCTTTCTAGTAGTTGCACATCAAATCTAAGCTGTCTGAAGTGTTGTTCCAAAGTTATCAACATTTTTACGTTTGGCGTTCCGGAATCGACCTTATCTCAGGCTGAAAACACGTTTTACGCATTGTGCCATAACTTTGCAGGGACGCTTCAGAACATGAAATTTTCACCTCCCACTATAACAGAAAGGGTCTTTCTAGTAGTTTCACATCAAATCTAAGCTGTCTGAAGTGTTGTTCCAAAGTTATCAACATTTTTACGTTTGGCGTTCCGGAATCGACCTTATCTCAGGCTGAAAACGCGTTTTCTGCACTGTGCCATAACTTCTCAGGGAAGCTTCAGAACATGAAATGTTCACCTCCCACTATCGCAGAAAGGGTCTTTCTTGTAGTTGCACATCAAATCGAAGCTGTCTGAAGTGTTTTTCCAAAGTTATCAACATTTTTATGTTTGGCGTTCCGGAACCCGCCTTATCTCAGGCTGAAAACGCGTTTTCTGCATTGTGCCATATCTTTGCAGGGAAGCTTCAGAAAATGAAATTTTCACCTCCCACTATAGCAGAAAGGGTCTTTCTAGTAGTTGCACATCAAATCTAAGCTGTTTGAAGTGTTTTTCCAAAGTTATCAACATTTTTATGTTAGGCGTTCCGGAATCGACCTTATCTTAGACTGAAAACGCTTTTTACGCTTTGTGCCATAACTTTGGAGGGAAGCTTCAGAAAATGAAATTTCCACCTCCCACTATAGCAGAAAGGGTCTTTCTAGTAGTTGCACATAAAATCTAAGCTGTCTGAAGTGTTGTTCCAAAGTGATCAACATTTTTACGTTTGGCGTTTCGGAACGCACCTTATCTCAGGCTGAAAACGCGTTTTCTGCACTGTGCCATAACTTCTCAGGGAAGCTTCAGAACATGAAATGTTCACCTCCCACTATCGCAGAAAGGGTCTTTCTCGTAGTTGCACATCAAATCGAAGCTGTCTGAAGTGTTTTTCCAAAGTTATCAACATTTTTATGTTTGGCGTTCCGGAACCCGCCTTATCTCAGGCTGAAAACGCGTTTTCTGCATTGTGCCATATCTTAACAGGGAAGCTTCAGAAAATGAAATTTTCACCTCCCACTATAGCAGAAAGGCTCTTTCTAGTAGTTGCACATAAAATCTAAGCTGTTTGAAGTGATTTTCCAAAGTTATCAACATTTTTATGTTTGGCGTTCCGGAATCGACCTTATCTTAGACTGAAAACGCTTTTTACGCTTTGTGCCATAACTTTGCAGGGAAGCTTCAGAAAATGAAATTTTCACCTCCCCCCTATCGCAGAAAGGGTCTTTCTAGTAGTTTCACATCAAATCTAAGCTGTCTGAAGTGTTGTTCCAAAGTTATCAACATTTTTACGTTTGGCGTTCCGGAATCGACCTTATCTCAGGCTGAAAACACGTTTTACGCATTGTGCCATAACTTTGCAGGGACGCTTCAGAACATGAAATTTTCACCTCCCACTATAGCAGAAAGGGTCTTTCTAGTAGTTGCACATCAAATCTAAGCTGTCTGAAGTGTTTTTCCAAAATTATCAACATTTTTATGTTTGGCGTTCCGGAACCCACCTTACATCAGGCTGAAAACGCGTTTTCTGCATTGTGCAAGAACTTTGCAGGGAAGCTTCAGAACATGAAATTTTCACCTCCCACTAATCAGAAAGGGTTATTCTAGTTGTTGCACATCAAATCTAAGCTGTCTGAAGTGTTTTTCCAAAGTTATCAACATTTTTGTGTTTGCCGTTCCGGAACCTGCCTTATCTCAGGCTGAAAATGCGTTTTCTGCATTGTTCAATAAGTTTGCAGAGAAGATTCAAAACATGAATTTTTCAGATCCCACACTAGCAGAAATGTTTTTTTCTAGTAGTTGCACAACAAATCTAAGCTGTCTGAAGTGTTTTTCCTAAGTTATCAACATTTTTATGTTTGGCGTTCCGGAACCCACCTTATCTCAGGCTGAAAACGCGTTTTCTGCATTATGCCATAGCTTTGCTGGGAAGCTTCAGAAGATGAAATTTTCACTTCCCACTGCGTTCGATAATCGACCTTATCTCAGGCTGAAAACGCGTTGTCTGCATTGTGCGATAACTTTGCAGGGAAGCTTCAGAACATGAAATTTTAACCTCCCACAAAAGCAGAAAGGGTCTTTCCAGTAGTTGCACATCAAATCTAAGCTGTCTGGAGTTTTTTCCCAAAGTTATCAACGTTTTTATAGTTTGCGTTTCGGAACCCACCTGGTCTCAGGCTGAAAATGTGTTTTCTGCATTGTGCCATAACATTGCAAGGAAGTTTCAAAACATGAAATTTTCACCTCCCACTATAGCAGAAAGGGTCTTTCTTGTCGTTGCACATCAAATCTAAGCTGTCTGAAGTGTTTTTCCAAAGTTATCAACATTTTTGTGTTTGCCGTTCCGGAACCCGCCTTATCTCAGGCTGAAAATGCGTTTTCTGCATTGTTCAATAAGTTTGCAGAGAAGATTCAAAACATGAATTTTTCAGATCCCACACTAGCAGAAATGTTTTTTTCTAGTAGTTGCACAACAAATCTAAGCTGTCTGAAGTGTTTTTCCTAAGTTATCAACATTTTTATGTTTGGCGTTCCGGAACCCACCTTATCTCAGGCTGAAAATGCGTTTCCTGCTTGGTGCCATAACTTTGCAGGGAAGCTTCAGAACATGAAATTTTAACCTCCCACTATAGGAGAAAGGGTCTTTCTAGTAGTTGCACATCAAATCTAAGCTGTCTGAAGTGTTTTTCCAAAGTTATCAACATTTTTATGTTTGTCGTACCGAAACCCACCTTATCTCAGGCTGAAAACACGTTTTACGCATTGTGCCATAACTTTACAGGGAAGCTTCAGAACATGAAATTTTCACATCCCACGATAGCAGAAAGGGTCTTTCTAGTAGATGCACATCAAATCTAAGCTGTCTGAAGTGTTTTGTCAAAGTTATCAACCTTTTTATGTTTGTCGTTCCGGAAAACATCTTATCTCAGGCTGAAAACGTGTTTCACACATTGTGCCATAACTTTGCATAAAACTTCAGAACATGAAATTTTCACCTCCCACTATAGCAGAAAGGGTCTTTCTAGTAGTTGCAGATCAAATCTAAGCTGTCTGAAGGGTTTTTCCAAAGTTATCAACCTTTTTATGTTTGTCGTTCCGGAAAACATCTTATCTCAGGCTGAAAACGTGTTTTCTGCATTGTGCCATAACTTTGCAGGGAAGCTTCAGAAAACGAATTTTTCACCTCCCACTATAGCAGAAAGGGTCTTTCTAGTACTTGCACTTCAAATTTAAGCTGTCTGAAGTGTTTTTCCAAAGTTATCAACATTTTTATGTTTGGCGTTCCGGAATCGACCTTATCTGAGTTTGAAAACGCCTTTTCTGCATTGTGCAATAACTTTGCAGGGAAGCTTCAGAACATGAAATTTTAACCTCCCACTATAGTAGAAAGGGTCTTTCTAGCAGTTGCACATCAAATCTAAGCTGTCTGAAGTGTTTTTACAAAGTTATCAACATTTTTAAGTTTACCGTTACGGAATCGACCTTATCTCAGGCTGAAAACGTGTTTCACACATTGTGCCATAACTTTGCATAAAACTTCAGAACATGAAAATTTCACCTCCGACTATAGCAGAAAGGGTCTTTCTCGTAGTTGCACATCAAATCTAAGCTGTCTGAAGTGTTTTTCCAACGTTATCAACACTTTTATGTTTGGCGTTCCGTAATCGACCGTATCTCAGGCTGAAAACGCGTTTTCTGCATTGTGCCATAACGTTGCAGGGAAGCTTCAGAACATGAAATTTCAACCTCCCACTATAGCAGAAAGGGTCTTTCTAGTAGTTGCAGATCAAATCTAAGCTGTCTGAAAGGTTTTTCCAAAGTTATCAACCTTTTTATGTTTGTCGTTCCGGAAAACATCTTATCTCAGGCTGAAAACGTGTTTTCTGCATTGTGCCATAACTTTGCAGGGAAGCTTCAGAACATGAAAATTTCACTTCCCACTATAGCAGAAAGGGTCTTTCTAGTAGTTGCAGATCACATCTAAGCTGTCTGAAGTGTTTTTCCAAAGTTATCAACATTTTTATGTTTGGCGTTCCGGAATCGACCTTATCTCAGGCTGAAAACGCGTTTTCTGCATTGTGCCATAACTTTGCTGGGAAGCTTCAGAACATGAAATTTTCACCTCCCACTTTAGCAGAAAGGGTCTTTCTCATAGTTGCACATCAAATCTAAGCTGTCTGAAGTGTTTTTCCCAAGTTATCAATATTTTTATGTTTGGCGTTCCGGAATCGACCTAATCTCCGTTTGAAATTGCGTTTTCTGCATTGTGCAATAACTTTGCAGGGAAGCTTCAGAATATGAAATTTTCACCTTCCGCTTTAGCAGAAAGGGTCTTTCTAGTAGTTGCACATCAAATCTAAGCTGTCTGAAGTGTTTTTCCAAAGTTATCAACATTTTTATGTTTGGCGTTGCGGAACCCACCTTATATCAGGCTGAAAACGCATTTTCTGCATTGCGCCATAACTTTGAAGGGAAGCTTCAGAACATGAAATTTTCACCTCCCACTAAACAGAAAGGGTTATTCTAGTTGTTGCACATCAGATCTAAGCTGTCTGACGTGTTTTTCGAAAGTTATCAACATTTTTATATTTGGCGTTCGGAAACCCACCTTATCTCAGGCTGAAAACGCGTTTTCTGCATTGTGCATTAACTTTGCAGGGAAGCTTCAGAACAAGAAATTTTCTCGTCCAACTATAGCAAAAAGGGTCTTTCTAGTAGTTGCACATCAAATCTAAGCTGTCTGAAGTGTTTTTCCAAAATTATCAAAATTTTTATGTTTGGCGTTCCGGAACCCACCTTATATCAGGCTGAAAACGTGTTTTCTGCATTGTGCCATAACTTTGCAGGGAAGCTTCAGAACATGAAATTTTCACCTCCCACTAATCAGAAAGGGTTATTCTAGTTGTTGCACATCAGATCTAAGCTGTCTGACGTGTTTTTCGAAAGTTATCAACATTTTTATATTTGGCGTTCGGAAACCCAGCTTATCTCAGGCTGAAAACGCGTTTTCTGCATTGTGCCATAACTTTGCAGGGAAGCTTCAGAACATGAAATTTTCACGTCCCACTATAGCAGAAAGGGTCTTTCTAGTAGTTGCACATCAAATCTAAGCTGTCTGAAGTGTTTTTCCAAAATTATCAACATTTTTATGTTTGGCGTTCCGGAACCCACCTTATATCAGGCTGAAAACGCGTTTTCTGCATTGTGCCATAACTTTGCAGGGAAGCTTCAGAACATGAAATTTTCACCTCCCACTAATCAGAAAGGGTTATTCTAGTTGTTGCACAGCAAATCTAAGCTGTCTGAAGTGTTTTTCCAAAGTTATCAACATTTTTATGTTTACGGTTACGGAATCGAGCTTATCTCAGGCTGAAAACGTGTTTCACACATTGTGCCATAACTTTGCATAAAACTTCAGAACATGAAATTTTCACCTCCCACTATAGCAGAAAGGGTCTTTCTCGTAATTGCACATCAAATCTAAGCTGTCTGAAGTGTTTTTCCAAAGTTATCAACATTTTTATGTTTGGCGTTCCGGAACCCACCTTATCTCTGGATGAAAACGCGTTTTCTGCTTTATGCCATAACTTTGCAGGAAAGCTTCAGAACATGAAATTTTCACCTGCCACCATAGCAGAAAGGGTCTTTCTAGTAGATGCTCATCAAATCTAAGCTGTCTGCAGTGTTTTTCCAAAGTTATCAAAATTTTTATGTTTGCCTTTCCGGAACCCACCTTATCTCAGGCTGAAAATGCATTTTCTGCATTGTGCCCTAACTTTGCAGGAAAGCTTCAGAACATGAAATTTTCTCCTCCAACTATAGCACAAAGGGTCTTTCTAGTAGTTGCACATCAAATCTAAGCTGTCCGAAGTGTTTTTCCAAAGTTATCAACATTTTCATGTTTGGCGTTCCGGAACCCACCTTATCTCAGGCTGAAAACGCGTTTTCTGCATTGTGCCACAACTTCTCAGGGAAGCTACAGAACATGAAATTTTCACCTCCCACTAATCAGAAAGGGTTATTCTGGTAGGTGCACATAAAAACTAAGCTGTCTGAAGTGTTTTTCCAAAGTTATCAACATTTTTATGTTTGGCGTTCCGGAACCCACCTTATCTCAGGCTGAAAATGCGTTTTCTGCATTGTGCCATAACTTTGCAGGGAAGCTTCAGAACATGAAATTTTCACCTCCCACTAAAGCAGAAAGGGTCTTTCTAGTCGTTGCACATCAAATCTAAGCTGTCTGAAGTGTTTTTCCAAAGTTATCAACATTTTTATGTTTGGCGTTCCGGAACCCACCTTATCTCAGGCTGAAAACGCGTTTTCTGCATTGTGCCATAGCTTTGCAGGGAAGCTTCAGAACATGAAATTTTCACTTCCCACTGTAGCAGAAAGGATCTTTCTAGTAGTTGCACATCAAATCTAAGCTGTCTGATGTGTTTTTCCAAAGTTATCAACATTTTTATGTATGGCGTTCCGGAACCCACCATATGGCATGCTGAAAACGTGTTTTCTGCATTGTGCCATAACTTTGCAGGGAAGCTTCCGAACATAAAATTTTCAGCTCCCACTATAGCAAAAAGGGTCTTTCTAGTAGTTGCACATCAAATCTAAGCTGTCTGAAGTGTTTTTCCAAAGTTATCAACATTTTTATGTTTGGCATTCCGGAACCCACCTTATACCAGGCTGAAAACGCATTTCCTGCATTGTGCCATAACTTTGCAGGGAAGCTTCAGAACATGACATTTTCACCTCCCACTATAGCAGAAAGAGTCTTTCTAGTAGTTGCACATCAAATCTAAGCTGTCTGAAGTGTTTTTCCAAAGTTATCAGCATTTTTATGTTTGCCGTTCCGGAACCCACCTTATATCAGGCTGAAAACGCGTTTTCTGCATTGTGCCATAACTTTGCAAGGAAGCTTCAGAACATGAAATTTTCACCTCCCACTATAGCAGAAAGGGTCTTTCTAGTAGTTCCACATCAAATCTAAGCTGTCTGAAGTGTTTTTCCGGAGTTATCAACATTTTTATGTTTGGCGTTCCGGAACCCACCTTATCTCAGGCTGAAAACGCGTTTTCTTCATTGTGCCATAATTTTGCAGGGAAGCTTCAGAACATGAAATTTTCACCCCCCACTATAGCAGAAAGGGTCTTTCGAGTAGTTGCACAACAAATCTAAGCTGTCTGAAGTGTTTTTCCAAAGTCATCAACATTTTTACGTTTGGCGTTCTGGAACCCACCTTATGTCAGGCTGAAAACGCGTTTACTGCATTCTGCCATAACGTTGCAGGGAAGCTACAGAATATGAAATTTTAACCTCCCACTTTTGCAGAAAGGGTCTTTCTGGTAGTTGCACATCAAATCTAAGCTGTCTGAAGTGTTTTTCCTAAGTTATCAACATTTGTATGTTTGCCATTCCGGAATCGACCTTATCTCAGGCTGAAAACGCGTTTTCTGCAATGTGCCATAACTTTGCCGGGAAGCTTCAGAACATGAAATTTTCACCCCCCACTATAGCAGAAAGGGTCTTTCGAGTAGTTGCACATCAAATCTAAGCTGTCTCAAGTGTTTCTCCAAAGTCATCAACATTTTTACGTTTGGCGTTCTGGAACCCGACTTATGTCAGGCAGAAAACGCGTTTTCTGCATTGTGCCATAACGTTGCAGGGAAGCTTCAGAACATGAAATTTTAAGTTCCCACTGTAGCAGAAAGGGTCTTTCTAGTAGTTGCACATCAAATCTAAGCTGTCCGAAAAGTTTTTCCAAAGTTATCAACATTTTTATGTCTGGCGTTCCGGAATCGACCTTATCTCAGGCTGAAAACGCGTTTTCTGCATTGTGCCATAATTTTGCAGTGAAGCTTCAGAACATTGAATTTTCACCACCCACTACAGCAGAAAGGGTCTTTCTCGTAGTTGCACATCAAATCGAAGCTGTCTGAAGTGTTTTTCCAAAGTTGTCAACATTTTTATGTATGGCGTTCCGGAATCGACTTTATCTCAGGATGAAAATGTGTTTTCTGCATTGTGCCATTACTTTGCAGGGAAGCTTCAGAACATGAAATTTTAAACTTCCATGATAGCAGAAAAGGTCTTTCTAGTAGTTGCACATCAAATCTAAGCTGTCTGAAGTGTTTTTCCAAAGTTTTCAACATTTTTATGTTTGGCGTTCGGGAACCCACCTTATCTCTGGCTGAAAACGCGTTTTCTGCATTGTGCCATAACTTTTCAGGGGAGCTTCAGAACATGATATTTTAAACTTCCACTATAGCAGAAAAGGTCTTTCTAGTAGTTGCACATCAAATCTAAGCTGTCTGAAGTGTTTTTCCAAAGTTATCAACATTTTTATGTTTGGCGTTCTGGAATCGACCTTATCTCAGGCTGAAAACGCGTTTTACTCATTGTGCCATAACTTTGCAGGGAAGCTTCAGAACATGAAATTTTAAACTTCCACTATCGCAGAAATGGTTTTTGTAGTAGTTGCACATCAAATCTAAGCTGTCTGAAGTGTTTTTCCAAAGTTATCAACATTTTTATGTTTGGCGTTCCGAAACCCACCTTATCTCAGGCTGAAAACGCGTTTTCTGCATTGTGCCATAACTTTGCAGGGAAGCTTCAGAACTTAAAATTTTCAACTCCAATTATAGCACAAAGGGTCTTTCTAGTAGTTGCACATCAAATCTAAGCTGTCTGAAGTGTTTTTCCAAAGTTATCAACATTTTTATGTTTGGCGTTCCGGAACCCACCATATCTCAGGCTGAAAACGCGTTTTCAGCATTGTGCCATAACTTTGCAGGGAAGCTTCAGAACATAAAATTTTCAGCTCCCACTATAGCAAAAAGGGTCTTTCTAGTAGTTGCACATCAAATCTAAGCTGTCTGAAGTGTTTTTCCGAAGTTATCAACATTTTTATGTTTGGCGTTCCGGAATAGACCTTATCTCAGGCTGAAAACGCGTTTTCTGCATTGTGCCATAACTTTGGAGGGAAGCTACAGAATATGAAATTTTAACCTCCCACTTTTGCAGAAAGGGTCTTTCTAGTAGTTGCACATCAAATCTAAGCTGTCTGAAGTGTTTTTCCTAAGTTATCAACATTTGTATGATTGCCATTCCGGAATCGACCTTATCTCAGGCTGAAAACGCGTTTTCTGCAATGTGCCATAACTTTGCCGGGAAGCTTCAGAACATGAAATTTTCACCCCCCACTACAGCAGAAAGGGTCTTTCTAGTAGTTGCAGATCAAATCTAAGCTGTCTGATGTGTTTTTCCAAAGTTATCAACATTTTTATGTTTGGCGTTCCGGAATCGACCTTATCTCAGGCTGAAAACGCGTTTTACGCATTGTGCCATAACTTTGCAGGGAAGCTTCAGAACATGAAATGTTCACCTCCCACTATAGCAGAAAGGGTCTTTCTAGTAGTTGCACATCAAATCTAAGCTGTCCGAAATGTTTTTCCAAAGTTATCAACATTTTTATGTTTGGCGTTCCGGAATCGACCTTATCTCAGGCTGAAAACGTGTTTTCTGCATTGTGCCATAACTTTGCATGGAAGCTTCAGATAATGAAATTTTAAGTTCCCACTATAGCAGAAAGGGTCTTTCTCATAGTTGCACATCAAATCTAAGCTGTCTGAAGTGTTTTTCGAAAGTTATCAACATTTTTATGTTTGGCGTTCCGGAACCCACCTGATCTCAGGCTGAAAACGCGTTTTCTGCATTGTGCCAAAACTTCGCAGGGAAGCTTCAGAACATGAATTTTTCAACTCCCACTAAAGAAGAAACGGTCTTTCTAGTAGTTGCACATCAAATCTAAGCTGTCTGAAGTGTTTTTCCAAAGTTATCAACATTTTTATGTTTGGCGTTCTGGAACCCACCTTATCTCTGTCTGAAAACCTTTTTTCTGCATTGTGCCATAACTTTGCATAAAGCTTCAGAACGTGAAATTTTCACTTCCCGCTATAGTAGAAAGGGTCTTTCTAGTAGTTGCAGAATAAATCTAAGCTGTCTGAAATGTTTTTCCAAAGTTATCAACATTTTTATGTTTGGCGTTCTGGAACCCACCTTATTTCAGTCTGAAAACGTGTTTTCTGCAATGTGCCATAACTTTGCCGGGAAGCTTCAGAACATGAAATTTTAACCTCCCACTATTGCAGAAAGGGTCTTTCGAGTAGTTGCACATCAAATCTAAGCTGTCTCAAGTGTTTCTCCAAAGTCATCAACATTTTTATGTTTGGCGTTCTGGAACCCGACTTATCTCAGGCTGAAAACGCGTTTTCTGCATTGTGCCATAACGTTGCAGGGAAGCTACAGAATATGAAATTTTAACCTCCCACTTTTGCAGAAAGGGTCTTTCTAGTAGTTGCACATCAAATCTAAGCTGTCTGAAGTGTTTTTCCAAAGTTATCAACATTTTTATGATTGGCGTTCGGGAATCGACCTTATCTCAGGCTGACAACGCGTTTTCCGCATTGTGCGATAACTTTGCAGTGAAGCTTCAGAACATTGAATTTTCACCACCCACTACAGCAGAAAGGGTCTTTCTCGTAGTTGCACATCAAATCGAAGCTGTCTGAAGTGTTTTTCCAAAGTTGTCAACATTTTTATGTATGGCGTTCCGGAATCGACTTTATCTCAGGATGAAAACGTGTTTTCTGCATTGTGCCATAACTTTGCAGGGAAGCTTCAGAACATGAAATTTTAAACTTCCATGATAGCAGAAAAGGTCTTTCTAGTAGTTGCACATCAAATCTAAGCTGTCTGAAGTGTTTTTCCAAAGTTTTCAACATTTTTATGTTTGGCGTTCGGGAACCCACCTTATCTCTGGCTGAAAACGCGTTTTCTGCATTGTGCCATAACTTTTCAGGGGAGCTTCAGAACATGACATTTTAAACTTCCACTATAGCAGAAAAGGTCTTTCTAGTAGTTGCACATCAAATCTAAGCTGTCTGAAGTGTTTTTCCAAAGTTATCAACATTTTTATGTTTGGCGTTCTGGAATCGACCTTATCTCAGGCTGAAAACGCGTTTTACGCATTGTGCCATAACTTTGCAGGGAAGCTTCAGAACATGAAATTTTAAACTTCCACCATCGCAGAAATGGTTTTTGTAGTAGTTGCACATCAAATCTAAGCTGTCTGAAGTGTTTTTCCAAAGTTATCAACATTTTTATGTTTGGCATTCCGGAACCCACCTTATACCAGGCTGAAAACGCATTTCCTGCATTGTGCCATAACTTTGCAGGGAAGCTTCAGAACATGACATTTTCACCTCCCACTATAGCAGAAAGAGTCTTTCTAGTAGTTGCACATCAAATCTAAGCTGTCTGAAGTGTTTTTCCAAAGTTATCAGCATTTTTATGTTTGCCGTTCCGGAACCCACCTTATATCAGGCTGAAAACGCGTTTTCTGCATTGTGCCATAACTTTGCAAGGAAGCTTCAGAACATGAAATTTTCACCTCCCACTATAGCAGAAAGGGTCTTTCTAGTAGTTGCACATCAAATCTAAGCTGTCTGAAGTGTTTTTCCTAAGTTATCAACATTTTTATGTTTGGCGTTCCGGAATCGACCTTATCTCAGGCTGAAAACGCGTTTTCTGCAATGTGCCATAACTTTGGAGGGAAGCTACAGAATATGAAATTTTAACCTCCCACTTTTGCAGAAAGGGTCTTTCTAGTAGTTGCACATCAAATCTAAGCTGTCTGAAGTGTTTTTCCTAAGTTATCAACATTTGTATGTTTGCCATTCCGGAATCGACCTTATCTCAGGCTGAAAACGCGTTTTCTGCAATGTGCCATAACTTTGCCGGGAAGCTTCAGAACATGAAATTTTCACCCCCCACTACAGCAGAAAGGGTCTTTCTAGTAGTTGCAGATCAAATCTAAGCTGTCTGATGTGTTTTTCCAAAGTTATCAACATTTTTATGTTTGGCGTTCCGGAATCGACCTTATCTCAGGCTGAAAACGCGTTTTACGCATTGTGCCATAACTTTGCAGGGAAGCTTCAGAACATGAAATTTTAAGTTCCCACTATAGCAGAAAGGGTCTTTCTCATAGTTGCACATCAAATCTAAGCTGTCTGAAGTGTTTTTCGAAAGTTATCAACATTTTTATGTTTGGCGTTCCGGAACCCACCTGATCTCAGGCTGAAAACGCGTTTTCTGCATTGTGCCAAAACTTCGCAGGGAAGCTTCAGAACATGAATTTTTCAACTCCCACTAAAGAAGAAACGGTCTTTCTAGTAGTTGCACATCAAATCTAAGCTGTCTGAAGTGTTTTTCCAAAGTTATCAACATTTTTATGTTTGGCGTTCTGGAACCCACCTTATCTCTGTCTGAAAACCTTTTTTCTGCATTGTGCCATAACTTTGCATAAAGCTTCAGAACATGAAATTTTCACTTCCCGCTATAGTAGAAAGGGTCTTTCTCGTAGTTGCAGAATAAATCTAAGCTGTCTGAAATGTTTTTCCAAAGTTATCAACATTTTTATGTTTGGCGTTCTGGAACCCACCTTATTTCAGTCTGAAAACGTGTTTTATGCATTGTGCCATAACTTTGCAGGAAACTTCAGAATATGAAATTTTAACCTCCCACTATTGCGGAAAGGGTCTGTTTTGTGGTTGCACATCAAATCTAAGCTGTCTGAAGTGTTTTTACAAAGTTATCAACATTTTTATGTTTGCCGTTCCGGAATCGACCTTATCTCAGGCTGAAAACGCCTTTTACGCATTGTTCCATAACTTTGCAGGGAAGCTTCAGAACATGAAATTTTCACCTCCCACGATGGCAGAAAGGGTCTTTCGAGTAGTTGCACATCAAATCTAAGCTGTCTGAAGTGTTTTTCCAAAGTTATCAACATTTTTATGATTGGCGTTGGGGAATCGACCTTATCTCAGGCTGACAACGCGTTTTCCGCATTGTGCCATAACTTTGCAGTGAAGCTTCAGAACATGACATTTTAAACTTCCACTATAGCAGAAAAGGTCTTTCTAGTAGTTGCACATCAAATCTAAGCAGTCTGAAGTGTTTTTCCAAAGTTATCAACATTTTTATGTTTGGCGTTCCGGAATCGACTTTATCTCAGGCTGAAAACGTGTTTTCTGCATTGTGCCTTAACTTTGCAGGGAAGCTTCTGAACATGAAATTTTAAACTTCCACTATAGCAGAAAATGTCTTGCACATCAAATCTAAGCTGTCTGAAGTGTTTTTCCAAAGTTTTCAACATTTTTATGTTTGGCGTTCGGGAATCGACTTTATCTCAGGCTGAAAACGCGTTTTACGCATTGTGCCATATCTTTGCATAAAGCTTCAGAACATGAAATTTTCACCTCCCACTATAGCAGAAAGGGTCTTTCTAGTAGTTGCACATCAAATCTAAGATGTCTGGAATGTTTTTCCAATGTTATCAACATTTTTTTGTTTGGCGCACTGGAACCCACATTATCTCAGTCTGAAAACACTTTTTCTGCATATTGCCACAACTTTGCAGGGATACATCAGAACATGAAATTTTCACCTCCCACAATAGCATAAAGGGTCTTTCTAGTAGTTGCACATCAAATCTAAGCTGTCTGCAGTGTTTTTTTCAAAGTTATCAACATTTTTATGTTTGGCGTTAGGGAATCGACCTTATCGCAGGCTGAACACGCGTTTTCTGCATTGTGCCATAACTTTGCATAAAGCTTCTGAACATGAAATTTTCACATCCCACTATAGCAGAAATGGTCTTTCTAGTAGTTTCATGTGAAATCGAAGCTGTCTGAAGTGTTTTTCCAAAGGGAGCAACATTTTTATGTTTGGCGTTCCGGAATCGACTTTATCTCAGGCTGAAAACGCGTTTTCTGCATTGTGCCATAACTTTTCAGGGGAGCTTCAGAACATGACATTTTAAACTTCCACTATAGCAGAAAAGGTCTTTCTAGTAGTTGCACATCAAATCTAAGATGTCTGAAGTGTTTTTCCAAAGTTATCAACATTTTTATGTTTGGCGTTCCTGAATCGACCTTATCTCAGGCTGAAAATGCGTTTTACGCATTGTTCCATAACTTTGCAGGGAAGCTTCAGAACATAAAATTTTCACCTCCCACAATGGCAGAAAGGGTCTTTCTTGTAGATGCACATCAAATCTAAGCTGTCTGAAGTGTTTTTCCAAAGTTATCAACATTTTTAATTTTGGCGTTCTGGAATCGACCTTGTCTCAGGCTGAAAACGCGTTTTCGGAATTGTGCCATAACTTGGCAGGGAAGCTTCAGAACATCGAATTATCACCACCCACTATATCAGAAAGGGTCTTTCTAGTAGTTGCACATCAAATCTAAGCTGTCTGAAGTGTTTTTCCAAAGTTATCAACATTTTTATGTTTGGCGTTCCGGAATCGACCTTATCTCAGGCTGAAAACGCATTTTACACATTGTGCCATAACTTTGCATAAAGGTTCAGAACATGCAATTTTCACATCCCACTATAGCAGAAAGGGTCTTTCTCGTAGTTGCACATCAAATCTATGCTGTCTGAAGTGTTTTTCCAAAGTTGTCAACATTTTTATGTATGGCGTTCCGGAACCCACATTATCTCAGGCTGAAAACACGTTTTACGCATTGTTCCATAACTTTGCAGGGAAGCTTCAGAACATAAAATTTTCACCTCCCACGATGGCAGAAAGGGTTTTTCTAGTAGTTGCAGATCAAATCTAAGCTGTCTGAAGTGTTTTTCCAAAGTTAGCAACATTTTTATGTTTGGCGTACCGGAATCGACTTTATCTCAGGCTGAAAACGTGTTTTCTGCATTGTGCCATAACTTTGCAGGGAAGCTTCAGAACATGAAATTTTAAACTTCCACTATAGCAGAAAAGGTCTTGCACATCAAATCTAAGCTGTCTGAAGTGTTTTTCCAAAGTTTTCAACATTTTTATGTTTGGCGTTCGGGAACCCACCTTATCTCAGGCTGAAAACGCGTTATACGGATTGTGCCATAACTTTGCATAAAGCTTCAGAACATGAAATTTTCACCTCCCACTATAGCAAAAAGGGTCTTTCTAGTAGTTGCATATCAAATCTAAGCTGTCTGGAATGTTTTTCCAAAGTTATCAACATTTTTTTGTTTGGCGTTCTGGAACCCACATTATCTCTGTCTGAAAACACTTTTTCTGCATTGTGCCACAACTTTGCAGGGATACATCAGAACATGAAATTTTCACCTCCCACAATAGCATAAAGGGTCTTTCTCGTAGTTGCACATCAAATCTAAGCTGTCTGAAGTGTTTTTCCAAAGTTAGCAACATTTTTATGTTTGGCGTTCTGGAATCGACTTTATCTCAGGCTGAAAACGCGTTTTCTGCATTGTGCCATAACTTTTCAGGGGAGCTTCAGAACATGACATTTTAAACTTCCACTATAGCAGAAAAGGTCTTTCTAGTAGTTGCACATCAAATCTAAGATGTCTGAAGTGTTTTTCCGAAGTTATCAACATTTTTATGTTTGGTGTTCCGGAATCGACCTTATCTCAGGCAGAAAACGCGTTTTACGCATTGTGCCATAACTTTGCATAAAGCTTCAGGACATGAAATTTTCACATCCCACTATAGCAGAAAGGGTCTTTATCGTAGTTGCACAACAAATCTAAGCTGTCTGAAGTGTTTTTCAAAAGTTATCAACATTTTTATGTTTGGCGTTCCGGAACCCACCTTTTCTCAGGCTGAAAACGCGTTTTCTGCATTGTGCCATGACTTTGCAGGGAAGCTTCAGAATATGATATTTTCACCTCCCACTATTGCAGAAAGGGTCTTTCTTGTAGTTGCTCGTCAAATCTAAGCTGTCTGAAGTGTTTTTCCAAAGTTATCAGCATTTTTATGTTTGGCATTCCGGAATCGACCTTATCTCAGGCTGAAAACGGGTTTTACGCATTGTTGTATATACTGGAAGTTCGAAAATATTATAATCAAAACCTGCTAAATAATATTTGGTATTGTTTCTGTTTTTATCATTAATGGACCTGCTAAATAATATTTGATATTGTTTCTGATTTTTTATCATTAATTGTTTAATGTTTCGAACTTTAGTGAACCTGTATGCTTTTGATCGTGCGCGTTTGAACTCACGAACAGCTGTGTGCTTGGATCTGAGAATGACCTTGTAGGCGCGCTCGTTTGAAGTCATGAGAAAGTGGCCATCTTGAACTTAGTTTGAACTTGTGCGCACGTGCTGGCAAAATGGAGTAGATGTACTGACCTAATATGGTAAACCGGGCATCAGTGACGTAAAAAAAAATGATGCAAGAGCTGACGCAATTGACACTAATATGATCCATCACCAAACATGTATCCTTTTGAGGGAAGGACTTCAAAAGGCCACCTGGAGAAAAACAAGATAAGTTAGCGTTAGAAAACGGACGTCGGTGTGTCTTCAAAGCCGTGTGTGGCTATATAAGCGCTCGGAGATGTGACCCTGGGATCTTGCTCTTTTTGGATCTTCGCCCGCGTCTGTCCGCTGTAAGGTTTTATATCTTATCTTGGGACGGTGCTCTTGCTGTTTGCTCTCGGACCATTTGATTTTAACTCATCTTTTATTTCTCTCTTACTATTTTTGAATTAATCCTTTTTATTGCAGTAATTTTGATTATATGATTTTGAAGTATTTTTTGATTATACGGTCTTTGAAGTATTTTTGATTATATGGTTTTTGAAGTATATGTACTAGTACCAGCGTCTGGCGGTACTTTTGATATTGTTGGGTATCAGCGTCTGGCGATACCCTTGAGTTTATGGATTTTATTATTTTTGGTTGACTTTGCTGTTTTTACTATTCTTTTATTAATTTTTTGAAGAAACATTTTTGTGACAAAAAACATAATAAAATTGAGTACGAATTAAGTACTGAAAAGGCACAACGGCGTTGATCCCTGACTACTAAAGAATCAACTGGCTCCTACCTACTACCATCAATTGGGTTATAGGTGAGTTACTGTTTGATTTCCTCCTGTTGCACATGTAATGAGTGTCTCACATGGTAGCATTATTCCATCCTGAATTATTGTGTCAATGATTAGGTGGTAGTTTTAGGCATTTATGGGGAAAATGTTATTTGAAAGGAATGGATTTAGGATCCGATCATGAGTCCCTAAACGAAGTTAAGTAAAGAGACTACGGTAAGGTGTAGCATTGTAAGGTCAAGAACCTGTTTCTAAACAGGTCGGGCTAATTAAATAACCCGCTCAGTGAAGCGCCGACACTACTCACTAATATAATAAGGTATAGTTGATACGCTTGTTATAGTCTTAGAACCGTGTCCGCAACAAGAGGCTGACTGAGTTGACCAACCGAGGGGCCCTTCACCAGAGAGGCAAAGGGAGGTAGTGTGCTCGGAACTAGGGACGGCTTATGTTATAGCCAATCGCCTTGTACACAAGACCTTGAAAACCTAAACCCGACGACATGGCGCCCGAACAGGGACATGATTGAAAAACGTACAATCTATTTGTGAGTAACTGGACCACAGATTAAAATTCTGGCCGGAAAAGTTCGGTAGTAAATAGATGGATCCTACAATCTCTGAGTTTTGAATCAAAGAAATAGATTCAGGCTCTATCACTCGACAACGTACGATTGTGTTGATTCTACAACTTACCAAGAGACTGTCCCTTGGGACTGATCACCCCGAGCAGGATAGTTAAAGTATTAAGGTAATTGTAGCACAACTATATAATATAGCTGGAATACAGAAGTACAGCAAAAAGTCCCGTGAGGTCTTATAACGGGCACCCCATGGTAAGGAGTCCGCTAAGGACAACTGGGGAACTGCAGCAGGAAGCAGCGGCATAGTTCGGGAAACTGTTCATAGCCGGTAAAGTGAATTCCTTAAAAATAATTTGACTGAGATTGAAAAATGGAAATGAGCAAAGAGGTTGTGCCAAAAAGTGGTGGAGCTCTTAAGAGATAATGCCGCCATGTGCACTTCCAAGCACTTTCGTTCATGGTTGGAGCAGGAAGGGATACGACATGTCTTATCCATCCCGCATCAATCCAACACTAACGGAGTCACGGAACGTGCAGTACGCGCGGCAAAATCACGAATACTACTGTATAAGCACAAATGGCACTTACCTGAAAACCTCTTTGCCATTAACCAACAACTCAGTCTCCCCAAGTTACGGGGTTCTACCCCTGCCCACTCTCACGAGCCCTCTGTATCGTTACAGATGGGAAGTGAGGTGTGGATACTCGCCACCGGAAAATCTACCACTATAGTTAAAGTCGAAGGGAACGTACTTACGGGTAAAGATGGCCACAGGTACCACCCCAAGCAACTACGACTTAAGTATAAAAATCAGGATGGAAGCTGACCGAGACCATGTGCCAGGTTGGGTTCAGGGGGTTGGGGAGGACTATGTGAAGATGCTCCCCGACCGAGTCTTCCCAAATAATGGCCTTTTGGTCATGGCCTGGGATGGTGTTAATCACTTCTGGAAAAAAGGGATTGTTATGCCCTATACTCACCCCACCACCAGTGTTAGTTGGTCTAACTATGAGCCTGGTGACTGTGTCCTTTGTGCTGCGCCTGATTTTGCCCTAATTTGGTCTGGAGATGCAAAGTACAAGCATGAGCACCGTCCTAAGCGAGCGGAGGTGGGCGCTGAACATTTGATGTGCGGGATCGAATTAATGGGGTCTGCCCCTTCACGTTTTGCAAGTGCTGCTGGGACTCGTGGGGATGTCGATATCAAATACTACGCAAAGACACGCATTGCGGGCCATGCACCTGTGGCCGACGTAACGGGGTTTGGAATGTGTGCGATACTGGCACCCCCTGGCAGATAAACCCAGCACAGTTCTTGGCGCTGCGGTATCGTTTCCACTCAAACGATCACCTTCCTCAGCCACCGTTTGCTTTACAGGCCAGTGTCATAGATTCTTGGAACTGCCCCATTCTGATATACCAGACCGTGATGACGACTGGCTATGACAAATTGTCATCAAAACAGGAAAAGAAACTCTCAGTCATCCCCAGGGATACCACCATGAAGTGGGAAGACTTTCTCCCTTGGAAGTGGGAGGATGGCTTGCGTTTGTCTGGAGATGGAAGCCTATCCTTGCCAGGCTATAGCCAGAGAGATTGGGAATCCACCTCCATGGGAAGGTGGTGGACCGAGCAAATATGGCCCCAAGATAGAGTGGCTAAGGGGAATATATTCTGCCCAGACGTGTACAACTACCCGCATTTAACCAACAATAAGAGGATTTTTACAACTTCTGGAACCTTGCCCAGGCATGCTAAGGAGGTACAGGAAGCTAGGGTCTCCACTATTGAACGTAACCTTATTCTTGTTACTGAATGCGGCCCACGTGTAGTGTCTGGGACCGCCCATGTCCTTATCTCGTTCACTGGCTTCATATGGTGCCCGTTGGGGGTCTTCATAGAAGTTGACACAAAGGACTTGATGATACTGACTAATGTCTCGATCCCGGTTAGACCTGTAGCAAGGACAAAGGTGACTGGATGGTGGTCAGCTTGGCTGAAGAGGAGAGCTAAGCTCAGCCGTACTGGATTTACTGAAGCTGTCTTGGATCATGAGATGCCAGGCAGCACGTTTTTCCAGCAGCACCTGGAACCATGCCTGGGAGGTGCGATTGGTCCAGAGGGGGAGAGGAATAATCCCAAGAACAGTTCAGCTATTATGAACCAATCAGGAGAGATCAAAAAGACGGCGTCGCAAGAACTAATGCCACCACCCTCTTCTCACCCACAGGATCTTGATAGTCCTGGGTCAGAAGACGAGGAGGTGCCTAAAGTACGCGATAAAGGCAAGCGACCAGCTAGTGGTAAGCAATCGCGAATAGCCCTCCTTCTCAAAAGAAGAAAGGGAAAGAAGAATAATGAATTTATGGGATAAATTCTGGTATTGGAGAGCTAGGCGCTGGTGGCAGTTTAAGGCGAGACAACAATTGGCATATAAAGATCAGGCCAAGGATATACAGCACCAGACACCAGCTAAAATTTCCAGGAAACATAAAATGAGCGATAAAATGATCAAGGAATGGGAGAAAACCACTAGGATGTCTCCCTTGAGACTTTTCATAATTGGAATGCTACTATTTATATTAATATTAGTAATAGCCTCATGGTCAAATATAGTCTATGAACATATGACCTATACCAGCAGTGTCACCCGACGTTGGAAATCGAAAACAGTACGTTGTAGAAACTGCACTGTCTTAACCCCGGATACGAAAGAAATATCCTTGCCAATTGCAACAGATAAAAATGGCACTCAATTTGATCAAGCTCTATGGATAAAACAAGCAATTGTCTACCTAAATATCCATGGAGCTATAAGTGGCACTTGTGAGTATGAGAAACCAAAACTTGATAGTCAGGAAGTGAAGAGTCAGGTGACCGTCAAGACACTTAAACGGAGACGTCGCCGAAGCGTGGAAAACCCTGTGGACAAAACTGCCGCACTTTCTACTTGGACAGCTGCTGCTATGCCAATTACCCCCAGTCCGATCAATCAAACGGGAAATATTAACGTGATCGAAAGCCGTATGGCCCGTAGCATGACTACACCTGAACCTGGAAAAGATACCAGGAATAATGGCACGACAGGAATAGATACTCAGACTACTTTATCTGCCAAAGACAATGAAGGGAATCTCGGTGCAGCAATGACTGAAAAGAAGACAGTCATGGCCACATCTCCTATAGATTCCATAATCATGTATACCCCAACAATGGCCCCTGATCAAATGGAGACTAATATAATCTCAACATCTGACGGCAAAACAGTTGACGTAAATACGATGGCCCCAATGTTCACATCAGAGCCCGCAGATCCTCACAAGGAAAGCATGGGAGAATGTGATATCCCATTTAAAAGTGTTAACGTGTTAAATTGTGATGAAGGACTCATGGACTGGCTTCTCCAGGCATCTCAGGCAGCGTATGAGAGGCTGTGTGAATATAAGGCCCAGTGTAAACGGAAGAATCAAACCCTATGTGAATACGACACCTGGAAAGATATAGTGACTCATTATGGACCTACCTCCAAGGAATTTGTAACAGTAAAAGTAAAGTTAATCAATCATGAAGAGATGAGACTTTCTGGATGGTCCTTCAATATCAACTCTGATAAAACCTGTTATTATAAAGTTTTTGCCCAACAAACGAGACGGGGCTGGTCGACAGGAGAGGATAGATATTATATGATGAAAACATGCCAGAAAATCAATACCACCCATGTGTGGAATGCCCCGCTTATTAGAAGGGTTGAACAATCTATCTATAATAATAGAACATGGGAAGAAGAACTGTGGACAACCACAGAAGCATATGGAAATGAAGAATGGGATAAAAGTAATCAAATAGGACAACTCCTGTTAGATATAGCCCCCCTACCTTTTTCAGCTAACTCTGATCCCGACGTGTTAAACACTGATTCGGCTGACCCTGTTTCTAGAAGAGTTAGAAGAGAGCTGGAGTACACATGTTCTAAAGAAATGTTCCAAAAGGTAGAGACAAAAACCATGCTGGTGTTACTTGAATCCATTCTTAACACTGTAACCGCAGCAAATCCAGCTAAAAGTGAAGGAGAGAAGGAACAACAAGTTAAGTTTTTTCTCTCCATACCAGAAGAGACACAATTCGACAATTGTCTTTATTTGATGACAAATGGTTCTAAACCATGGTCAGACGGCAAGTCTTCCCCGGACACCCATTTCGGGGAAGAGGAGGTTTATCCTAGGTGTCAACCAGGGAAAGATTGCAGAAACAAAGGGCCCAAGAGTGATGAGTACGACACTAGCCCACGAGACACTGGCTTACGCAATGTTTATTGGAGGTGGCATCTGTTGACCACTATGAGCGAACAAAATAGGAACAAGATTAATGGATCGGGAGGAGAGTACATTGCAGATCAGCATCCAGATAGTAAATTCTGGAAAGCTTGGCTGAAATACCCTGTGGTACAGAGAAGAGTCATGTGGTACAGATTAAGAGCATTGCAAGAAGATGGTATATTATGCCATAATAAACAGTTTAATGGTAAAGGAATGGAAGAAGGAAATGACTGTCACAAAGAAGCATGTGAGTGCCGAAGGGACCAAATAGGCCTCGCGATCCCTATGATGACGCAGCAACCTTGGAAAAACTGGGTCAGAAATAATCAGTCAGTTTGGTGGGCTGAAGCTAAGAGATGTTTATCTCAAAAGCTTGGTATAAACATAACTCATGTCAAATACGCATATCAGCTCATTAATGAGAAGCCTAACAATACAGAGAATAGGATATTTTATCCTATGAGAGGAAAAGACTGGGCAGAGGCGATGGAGTATTGTACATCGGACCTACCAGTTAATTTATCCTGCCCAAGCGGCCAACCAACAGGTCAACAACTGAATAGTCATAAACACATTATTCTTCCCACATGTCTGAACGATAAAGCTAAAAATGATCCGACGGTTTTCTTTAAGGCATGGGAATGGTCACAGTTAGCTGGTCTCATTTTGGGACAAGGATTAGGATGGAATTCGTTTGACACAGAAAGTTTAGAAATGTTGATATGGCCACACCTAGTATCGTACGATGAATTACAAACTCCTAGCGATGGAGGAAAAAATACCACTGTGATACATAGGTTCCTTGTAAACCCAGGATTGCCAGATTCCGTGAATCCACTCAACACATTAAGAGGAAAGGTTAGAAACTATGAAGTAAAAGTACAGACTGAGCAAGGAGAATGGGGGTATGATTCAGTATACCAGGAGAATATTACTGAATGGAATAAACCATCTACGGAGGGACTCCAAAATGATGGCCAAAAAACGTGGTACGCCGCTCTTAAAGAAGCAACGTTATTGTTTAACCCAAGTCAATTATGGGGCGACATTACTCAAATAAAAGGAGGTAAAAGAACCCCGGGAATGGCCCTTCAGGATCAATTAGCTAATTATCAAAATTTCTTAAAAAGGAAAGAAGTCTCCTGGAATGACTCCAATGGGGAAGTATCTATACGAGCCTGGCCTCATCTCGCAATGGAACCACTTTTCGTAGAGGCCTCGCCAAAAGATAGTGGACAGAAAAAGGGAAAAGTTGAAGATATATCTACAAGGTACACAGCTACGTTTCTGTTGCCCGATCATCTGAAGACAGTCAAACAATATTTTAAACAACACCCGGAATGGCGCCACGTAAGAACAATTCAGTCATCATTCCCGTTTGTCCATACTACTCTAATGACTACGGAAAGATTTCTGATAGCAGGGCTAGACCTCTTTCAGGTCAATAATACAAGACAAACACAGAGTCAGGTGTTTGATAAAACTGAATTTAAGAAGACTTGGTTCCCCATTATAAGTAGTGTTCAATATCCACAACTTAGATGGCAACCCCAAGACCCCGAGCATTTTAGTTTAAACGTTACAGGATACCAAGGGTGTTTCCGAGCACCTAACCTGAAGCCTAAGGCAGTTTATAGTCACGACTCTAATCCATGTGACCCACATCAGTGGGGTTATATCCCGTGTAATAGTTCTGGATGTTTTAATGGGTCCCAAGTAGCCAAGCAACTAAAAAGAGAGCATGAATCCTATTTTACTACTAGGTGGGGAACACACGGTATATTGTTGAATAATAGAGAAAAAATGTGTGGACGGCTTGGAATACATGTAGCCATACCACACTGGCCGAAAGTGGCTGCTCCGATTGGGCTTTTAGAAAGTATAAATCCAGGGTTCCTCATGTATAATCAGTATGAAACATATCGAGATCAACTATGTAACAAAGACAGAGTGTATGCAAAATCACAGACACATGTTTTTGAATTGGATGATATAATCCTATCAAAGATGACATACAGTAATTCATCTCCCTGGTACATTCCAAAAGGAGAGAGAAGCTGCGTATATGAGGAATATAGTGCCCCTGAGATCAATATAACCAAGGACCCATATGCCTGTGAGAAATTAAACGATTATTGGCATGTTGTACGTGACTTTCGGAAGAAAGTACCGACGGCAGGATGGCTAGGGTTTTTTGGAATGATGTCGGAAGCTATGATGTATGGAATAGGACAGGGAGTTGTAGATACAGCGGCAGCTGTGTGGGAAATTATCGAATTTATATGGTGGTACCTAAAATGGATATTGCTTGTATTAGCGATCCTCGTAGCTCTCGCCGTAATCTCTAAAGTAGTCACTTTATGTCGGTGCCTTAATAGTATATGCTGCTATCCGTGCCGTGCAGTCCAAAGACGAAAAGGAAGACAAGAGAAAGAGTTCTTGAGAAAGGCTCTTCGAGATGTCAAAGAAGAAATAAAGAAAAAGAAGCAAGAAAAGTGGAAAAAAGTCAATGGACAGGGGGTATAGCTAGGTTTGGGTTAGGCATCCCACTTATGTATTAAGGATTAAGGTACTGGCCACGAAAGTACCTGAGGGGGAAGTAAATAAGGAAAATCTTAGGATGAAAATCATAATTTTAACCTGAGTGTTAGGCATCATTTTAATAATATTAATATTACTTAACTTCAAAGTTACCCAGTTCTCCTAAAGAGAGGACTGGTGTTGAAGGACGGACAATACACCGTGTAAAATCATAGTTACTTAGAGTTCTCTTAAAACTCTCAGAGGGTGGAGAGAGAGAGAGAAAGAGAGTGAGAGATCAAAAGTTACCACTGTAATAACAGAAAAATACATCTTAATCAGTACCAAAGTATTAGTTTACGATATCAATTCAGGATTGATTAAAATGAGAACTAAATGATACAACTTTGCAGAGCAATGTAATACGCTCCATAGCTTTTACCCACGATTACATTAAAATACCCATAAAGTGTTTAAACACAGCACGGAACCAGACAATAGTTTGGACTCTCTTCTGGATGACATGGGCGTGTACTGGAGCAGATGCACTGACGCTCCGCCTACATCAACAGGGGACTCAAGGTAACGCCTCCATCCGCAAGCACCTGTAAAGAGCAGCGCAGCAAGTATCTCACGTTTAGTCGCACTGAACATGGCAAGCAACCAGACGAACACCACCGGGTGTCACCCCGAGAGTCCTCCCCAGGTAGGGGCAGATTTTATTGATTTTGCAATGCTGTCCATTTTGCAAGTAATATTTGTTCCTCCATTACATAAGCAAAAAACTTGTCTGGGATGCATCCTCGGATTAATAGTAGGGTGCATTCGCTTTTTCGTTAGAAAAGCATCCCCTTTACATGCCTCGTTCGGCCTCATTGGAGGCGTGGGTTTAAATTTAAGCCCTCAGAGACCATGGCTTTGGCCGACCGCGGTCGCCATAGTGTACGTACTGGACAGTCTGTACACCGAATTGGCCCTTTTGTTTTGCATAAGTTCTCAGTGTACCTATTGCATTATAGCAGGAACGGCGATATACTTCATACTCATAGGCTCATTGCTGACATTAATTTGGTCAACCCTGGGGAGGTATAAAAAAGCAGCACTTAATCTTACTGCGCAATGGATGATTCTGATGATATGGATTCTGTTCAAAAAGTTAGCTGGAGGAACTTCTTTGTATCTCTCTGTGTTTTATATAGGTTATCTGATGGGGACTTGTTACCCCATAAAGATATGGAAAACTTCGAACAGCATAAGGCTGTTTGGAATGGCGTCTACTGTTCGTAGACCTTCTCAAAATTGACATTTTGTAATGTTTCTGCAGGGCCCAATTGTGATTACGGACGGGAACGACAAAGCAGATCAATGGGATCCATGGCACACACAAAAAACGAGAGTCCTGTTAGCCCTAGATGTGATCATGGAGCCCCTTGATCCCGGAACCAAAGTCCGCCCTGTAGACAAAGGAAAACATAGGATTTTTAGTTGGGGACCCTCCACCAAAATGGTTGAATATTGGAGGGGCGAGCCCTGCATGAGATTTACAGCAAAGGTGTCACGCGGTGTACTTACCCAAGATCATAAAAAGAAGGTCCAAAAATTGTGAATACCGCATGAAATCAAAGCGAGGGATCGGGTTGTGTGGTCATTCGAAAAGGAGAGCCCGTTCATTCTCCAGGCATGGCCATGCTTTGTGGTAATGTGCCAGGAGAACGAGCCATTGAACCATTGGCTCCCAGTTGTTTGTGCTGAACTCTGGGAGTTTACGTTCCCCGGGGATGATAAGCTGCCCCGTTGACCACGCGCGCCATTAGGGCGTACCATTGTAAAATAGGACCTGGGCAGACATCCTGGATTGAACGCGGAGCATTCCATCCTCCGTATATGATGGAGGGAATGGTGCTGAGAACCGAACAGGTGGGAGAAATATACAACGAAGACTTGGGAAATGTTAGCCCAGCCAGACCTTGGGGGCCAGGAAACATTCAGCCAGGCTACCAACCTCCCGAGAATCAGATTTACCTCTATGACCCAAACTTACTGATGGTGACTCAATGGCAGAAAGACGTCGTGAGTGTGTATGAGGACTGGGAGGAGTGCGTCGTCAGGGAGCATGATGAATTGTGGCATGGGGGGCTTGGTACACAACATTACCAAGGAGGATATTGTCCTAGTGGTTACTATGAGTGGATCGAAAGGTTGTTGAAAGACAGATCAGTGGTGCCCACGGCACTTGGTTGGCATATGCAAGGACCAGTCACTTGGGAAAAATTCGCCCGACTGGTGATGAGTGGAGCTAAGGAGGAAGCAATGCCGGTGTTGAAGGGAAATCGCGACTGGAGGCGCCCTGCCATGCTCCAACAGTACAAACGGCAACTCGGGAGGCCCGCCCCCCGGAGAGCAAACCCGGCGAGACGTTGGGCAAGGAGAGCCGCGACATCCAGTAGCACAGAGGTGGCCTCTGGAGGGAGAAGCAATCTCCCGTCCAATGACGAGACACCTGCCAGCTCGGAGTCGGTAGCTACTCCAGCCCCAAGGGCACCCAAGTGTCGGAGGGCCTCCGTGTCTGTACCGATGTACCCTGAGCCAGCGCGGTCCTCTCCCGAACCACTGCCGAATGCCCCACCACCTTCAGAAAGTAGTGCAGTTGAGGACAGCCAGGAAGAACAGCCAGATCACCAAGGAGATGCCAGCGCAGCAAATTGTGCTTATTGTAAGGGAGAATTAGTAGCCCTTAAAGATCCACTCCTTTGTAAGCACGATGGCCATATCTTGGGAAGTTGCCACCTGTGTGGGTTAAACATGAGGGACATCAGCTTTGTCTTCCCTGATGTTGGACAGTTCGTAGCAGGCCCCGTTAATGACTCTCACACGGGGACAGATGGCCCTGTGGAGATGAACCCCGGAAGCATGCTAAACCCTGTACCCCCGGCATCACCAAGACGCCAGACACCTTCTCCTCAAACTGAAGACTCCAGTGATCTGTGCCCCACATCTTCTCAATCTGCAAGCCACTCGACTCCAGCCCCACGAAATGAATATTCACCCAGTACTCCCCAAGATGAGGTTCCAGGTCCCGCAGCGTCTGAGGATTGTGGTGGAGAACCTAATGACTACACTGCCCCTTTGACGTCCAGCCCTACGTCGCCTGGTGTGCCAAGATCGGCATCGGCGCTGATGTGGATCTGCTACTACGTGAACATGATGAGAGAATTGGATGATCTCGAGTCACTGCTGAGACAACGAAATGATGACGACGAAGGAATCGGACCACTGGACTTTGACGAATTGGACAAATGGTGAAGGAAGATATTTTCGGAGGGGGATGTTGTATATACTGGAAGTTCGAAAATATTATAATCAAAACCTGCTAAATAATATTTGGTATTGTTTCTGTTTTTATCATTAATGGACCTGCTAAATAATATTTAACGGACGTCGGTGTGTCTTCAAAGCTGTGTGTGGCTATATAAGCGCTCGGAGATGTGACCCTGGGTTCTTGCTCTTTTTGGATCTTCGCCCGCGTCTGTCCGCTGTAAGGTTTTATATCTTATCTTGGGACGGTGCTCTTGCTGTTTGCTCTCGGACCATTTGATTTTAACTCATCTTTTATTTCTCTCTTACTATTTTTGAATTAATCCTTTTTATTGCAGTAATTTTGATTATATGATTTTGAAGTATTTTTTGATTATACGGTCTTTGAAGTATTTTTGATTATATGGTTTTTGAAGTATATGTACTAGTACCAGCGTCTGGCGGTACTTTTGATATTGTTGGGTATCAGCGTCTGGCGATACCCTTGAGTTTATGGATTTTATTATTTTTGGTTGACTTTGCTGTTTTTACTATTCTTTTATTAATTTTTTGAAGAAACATTTTTGTGACAAAAAACATAATAAAATTCAGTACGAATTAAGTACTGAAAAGGCACAACGGCGTTGATCCCTGACTACTAAAGAATCAACTGGCTCCTACCTACTACCATCAATTGGGTTATAGGTGAGTTACTGTTTGATTTCCTCCTGTTGCACATGTAATGAGTGTCTCACATGGTAGCATTATTCCATCCTGAATTATTGTGTCAATGATTAGGTGGTAGTTTTAGGCATTTATGGGGAAAATGTTATTTGAAAGGAATGGATTTAGGATCCGATCATGAGTCCCTAAACGAAGTTAAGTAAAGAGACTACGGTAAGGTGTAGCATTGTAAGGTCAAGAACCTGTTTCTAAACAGGTCGGGCTAATTAAATAACCCGCTCAGTGAAGCGCCGACACTACTCACTAATATAATAAGGTATAGTTGATACGCTTGTTATAGTCTTAGAACCGTGTCCGCAACAAGAGGCTGACTGAGTTGACCAACCGAGGGGCCCTTTACCAGAGAGGCAAAGGGAGGTAGTGTGCTCGGAACTAGGGACGGCTTATGTTATAGCCAATCGCCTTGTACACAAGACCTTGAAAACCTAAACCCGACGACACGCATTGTGCCATAACTTTGCATAAAGCTTCAGAACATGAAATTTTCACATCCCACTATAGCAGAAATGGTCTTTCTAGTAGTTGCACATCAAATCTAAGCTGTCTGAAGTGTATTTCAAAAGTTATCAACTTTTTTCTGTTTGGCGTTCCGGAATCGACCTTATCTCAGGCTGAAATTGCGTTTTCTCCATTGTGCCATAATTTTGCAGGGAAGCTTCAGAACATGAAATTTTCACCTCCCACAATGGCAGAAAGGGTCTTTCTAGTAGTTGCACATCACATCTAAGCTGTCTGAAGTGTTTTTCCAAAGTTATCAACATTTTTATGTTTGGCGTTCCGGAACCCACTGTAGTGATTCCTTCTCCAGAGATTCAAGCATGGACCTGGTGAACGTTTCTGGAATGTGTAACTTCAACTCGGAGACATCTCCTTGAGTTCCCACCATGCCTTTGGCAGCTCAGAGGTTTCTGAACCCTCCGATAAGGACCATAAATCATTGGAATGGTCAAAGGGGGGAGAGACTAGAGCAACAGTCCAGGATGCTGTGCCGTAAGAGGAAAAAACCCTGAACAACTCGTGAACCCTGTTTGGTGGGGGACACACACAGCTCCCCCTTTTCCAGGTTCCAGATGAATAAAGACAGACTTATATGTGAATGTGTCTTAATGTGTATTTCTGAAAAAGGACTTTTGTTTCCCACTTAACCCATGGTTTCCACAGGATGTTCCAGCAAACCAGATGCCCTGAACATGTGATGTTAAACTTGACATGAATGGTTGATTGTTATGTTGATCATTATAAGAAGACAATGTGCTAGAATGGTCATGTTTGGTGTCGTTTGAATGCTTGAATTGAGATGGGAAAGTTTTGACAGATTGTGAGCAACTTTACAACTCAGGTAATGTTTTATTGTCAAATAAAACTCTGGTACTGGGGGGATCAAAATCTCCCATCTCAAGACTGGAATTTACGACCCCGTTGGAGGAGGAGGAGGAAGGCCAGGCTTGGAAATCCTCGTCCAATCAGCAATAGGTGATGGAACTCCTTCAACCAATCAAGACTGGACAAGGAGACTCTTCATGAGAGTTTAAAAGACCCAGTTTACAGAGGTTCATCGCTCTGTTCAGCTCTCTGTTCAGCCCTCTGTGCTCCTCTCTTACCCCGTTGCTCTTTTCCCCTCTGTCCCTCTGTTGCCCTCGGTTGCGCTCTTTCCCCTCCTTCTGCCGCGTCCTCTGGCTCCTTCGCCTCCTACAACCAACTACAACCAACTTCTCAGACGGTTCCTGCTCAAGTTCCTGCAAAGACTCTTGCTTCTCCTCCACCCTTGAAGCCGTGCCAGCGTTCCACTCGCTGCCCATCCAAGTGTGAGAGTGATTGAGGAACTTCTCCAAAGTTGCACGTCGCCCTCGTCCTCCAGCGGTCTGCCAAGCCAGAGCTTCCTTCAGGAACGGCCCAGTCACACCACGTGATCACAGCCGGCAGCCGTGACGAGCACGCGAGTCCAACTTTCAACAACCTTCTGCTATCTGGAGTGTGTCATTAAGGCGACCACTCTAGAAGGTTGTTCAGACCGGTGAATCACCTGGCACGAGACAAAGATACGCTTCCGGTCCTACGCCGTTCTCTGCCAGCGACGATCACTCCGTCTGCGCCGAAAGATCCACGGCGGTCCGGAAGACGATCCGAGAGTGCCATCCACGCCTGAAGCCGCGGGTCCTCATCACCTTCGACTCACCACGCTGAGAACCAGGACGCCTCCCTCCAAAGCCGCCTGCCTCCTCCCTCATCTCCTGACCGACTTTCTGCATCTACTCATCATCCTCTCATCCATCCATCCATCCATCCCATTCATCCCTCCACTCATCGTCAAAGTAAGCCGCTGTGTGTCATCTCTGCGCAGATTGGTGTGTTGGGTTTAGTAATATCATTACTTGCCTGAGGTTGACAGTTAGACTAGAACGTCTCAACTTTCCCATCAGTTACATACGCGTCTGATGCTGTATTGATATTGCTTCATAACAGGTTTACGCTTCCATCGCGATATTGTCGGGATCATCTCACTCCACTTTGCATCTTTCCTGTTTCTTTCTGTTCTTTTATTCTTAAATAAATCTATAAAATTACGTTGGTCTAGATCACGTTACTTTGGAGTGTATTATAATCAATCTAAGAGCCTCTGATCAGCAAAGGACATTACATCACGAATAGTGACTTCAGATAAATAGATTGAGTACACTAGTAATTAATTAAGTTACCACCGTTAATTAATTAATTAAGTGTTAATCAAGAGAGCTTAATAGTCTCCTGGAAACTATATTTCAGGTGGTGCCCCAAACTTTCGAGGTGATATTATTTTTCATAATATCCACGTCACAGACGGAGGCGTCCGTGACTAGACCATCCGTCACTTTCACTACACCACCTTATCTTATGCTGAAATCGCGTTTTCTGCATTGTGCCATAACTTTGCAGGGAAGCTTCAGAACATGAAATTTTCACATGCCACTATTGCAGAAATGGTCTTTCTAGTAGTTGCACGTCAAATATAAGCTGTCTGAAGTGTATTTCAAAAGTTATCAACTTTTTTATATTTGGCGTTCCTGAATCGACCTTATCTCAGGCTGAAAACGCGTTTTCTGCATTGTGCCATAACTTTACAGGGAAGCTTCAGAACATGAAATTTTCACATCCCACTATTGCAGAAAGGGTCTTTCTCGTAGTTGCACATCAAATCTAAGCTGTCTGAAGTGTTTTTTCAAAGTTATCAACATTTTTATGTTTGGCGTTCCGGAATCGACCTTATCTCAGGCTGAAAACGCCTTTTACGCATTGTGGCATAACTTTGCACGGAAGCTTCAGAACATCAAATTTTCACCTCCCACTATAGTAGAAATGGTCTTTCTAGTAGTTGCACATCATATCTAAGTTGTCTGAAGTGTTTTTCCAAAGTTATCAACATTTTTATGTTTGGCATTCCGGAACCCACCTTATGTCAGTTTGAAAACGCGTTTCCTGCTTTGTGGCATAACTTTGCAGGGAAGGTTCAGAACATGAAATTTTCACCTCCCGCTATACCAGAAAGGATCTTTCTAGTAGTTGCACATCATATCTAAGTTGTCTGAAGTGTTTTTCCAAAGTTATCAACATTTTTATGTTTGGCGTTCCGGAACCCACCTTATCTCAGGCTGAAAACGCGTTTTCTGCATTGTGCCATAACTTTGCAGGGAAGCTTCAGAGCATGAAATTTTCACATGCCACTATAGCAGAAATGGTCTTTCTCGTTGTTGCACGTCAAATCTATGCTGTCTGAAGTGTATTTCAAAAGTTATCAACTTTTTTATATTTGGCGTTCCTGAATCGACCTTATCTCAGGCTGAAAACGCGTATAACGCATTATTCCATAACTTTGCAGGGAAGCTTCAGAACATCGAATTTTCACCACCCACTATAGCAGAAAGGGTCTTTCTCGTAGTTGCTCATCAAATCTAAGCTGTCTGAAGTGTTTTTCCAAAGTTATCAACATTTTTATGTTTGGCGTTCCGGAATCAACCTTATCTCAGGCTGAAAACGCGTTTTACGCATTGTGCCATAACTTTGCAGGGAAGCTTCAGAACATAAAATTTTCACCTCCCACTAAAGTAGAAAGGGTCTTTCTCGTAGTTGCACATCAAATCTAAGCTGTCTGAAGTGTTTTTCCAAAGTTATCAACATTTTTATTTTTGGCGTTCCGGAACCCACCTTATCTCAGGCTGAATACGGCTTTTACGCATTGTGGCATAACTTTGCACGGAAGCTTCAGAACATCAAATTTTCACCTCCCACTATAGTAGAAATGGTCTTTCTAGTAGTTGCACATCAATTCTAATCTGTCTGAAGTGTATTTAAAAAGTCATCAACTTTTTTATTTTTGGCGTTGCGGAATCGACCTTATCTCAGGCTGAAAACGCGCTTTCTGCTTTGTGCCATAACTTTGCAGGGAAGCTTCACAACACGAAATTTTAACCTCCCACTAGAGAATAAAGGGTCTTTTTGTAGTTGCACATCAAATCTAAGCTGTCTGAAGTGTTTTTTCAAAGTTACAACATTTTTATGTTTGGCGTTCTGGAATCGAACTTATCTCAGGCTGAAAATGAGTTTTCTGCATAGTGCCATAACTTTGCAGGGAAGCTTCAGAACATGAAATTTTCAACTTCGACCATATCAGAAAGGGTCTTTCTAGTAGTTGCACATCGAATCTAAGCAGTCTGAAGTGTTTTTCCAAAGTTATCATCATTTTTGTGTTTGGCGTTCCGGAATCGATCTTATCTCAGGCTGAAAATGTGTTTTCTGCATTGAGCAATAACTTTGCTGGGAAGCTTCAGAACATGAAATTTTAACCTCCCACTATGGCATAAAGGGTCTTTCTAGTAGTTGCACATCATATCTAAGCTGTCTGAAGTGTTTTTCCAAAGTTATCAACATTTTTATGTGTGGCGTTCCGGAACCCACCTTATATCAGGCTGAAAACGCGTTTTCTGCATTGTGCCATTACTTTGCAGGGAAGCTTCAGAATATGACATTTTAACCTCCCACTATTGCAGAAAACGTCTGTCTTGTAGTTGCACATCAAATCTAAGCTGTCTGAAGTGTTTTTCCAAAGTTGTCAACATTTGTATTTTTGGCGTTCCGGAACCCACCTTATCTCAGGCTGAAAACGCGTTTTCTGCATTGTGCCATAACTTTGCACAAAGCTTCAGAACATGAAATTTTCACCTCCTACTATAGCAGAAAGGGTCTTTCTAGTAGTTGCACATCAGATCTAATCTGTCTGAAGTGTTTTTCCAAATGTTATCAACATTTTTATGTTTGGCGTTCCGGAATCGAACTTATCTCAGGCTGAAAACGCGTTTTCTGCATAGTGCCAAAACTTTGCTGGGAAGCTTCAGAACATTACATTTTCAGCTCCCGCTTTAGCAGAAAGGTTCTTTCTAGTAGTTGCACATCAAATCTAAGCTGTCTGAAGTGTTTTTCCAAAGTTATCAAGATTTTTATGTTTGGCGTTTTGCAATCGACCTTATTTCAAGGCTGAAAACGCGTTTTCTGCATTGTGCCATAACTTTGCAGGGAAGCTTCAGAACATGAAATTTTCACGTCCCACAATAGCAGAAACGGTATTTCTAGTAGTTGCACTTCACATCTAAGTTGTCTGAAGTGTTTTTCCAAAGTTATCAACATTTTTATGTTTGGCGTTCCGGAATCGACCTAATCTCAGGCTGAAAACGCGCGTTACGCAATGTGCCATAACTTTGCATATAGCTTCAGAACATTAAATTTTCACCTCCCATTATAGCAGAAAGGGTCTTTCTAGTAGTTGCAGATCGAATCTATGCTGACTGAAATGTTTTTACAGAGTAATCAACATTTTTATATTTGGCGTATCGGAACCCACCTTATCTCAGGCTGAAAACGCGTTTTCTGCTTTGTGCCATAACTTTGCATTGAAGCTTCAGAACATGAAAATTTCACTTCCCACTATAGCAGAAAGGGTCTTTCTAGTAGTTGCAGATCAAATCTAAGCTGTCTGAAGTGTTTTTCCGAAGTTATCAACATTTTTAAGTTTGGCGTTCTGGAACCCACCTTATCTCAGGCTGAAAACGCGTTTTCTGCTGTGTGCCATTACTTTGCAGGGAAGCTTCAGAACATGAAATTTTCACATCCCACTATAGCAGAAACGGTCTTTCTAGTAGTTGCACATCAAATCTAAGCTGTCTGAAGTGTTTTTCCAAAGTTATCAACATTTTTATGTTTGGCGTTCTGCAATCGACCTTATCTCAGGCTGAAAACACGTTTGCCGCATTGTGCCATAACTTTTCAGGGAAGGTTCAGAACATGAAAATTTCACATCCCACTATAGCAGAAAGGGTCTTTCTAGTAGTTGCACATTTAATCTAAGCTGTCTGAAGTGTTTTTCCAAAGTTATCAACATTTTTATGGTTGGCGTTCCGGAACCCACCTCATCTCAGGCTGAAAATGCGTTTTCTGCATTGTGCCATAACTTTGCAGAGAAGCTTCAAAACATGAAATTTTCAACTCCCGCTTTAGCAGAAAGGTTCTTTCTAGTAGTTGCACATCAAATCTAAGCTTTAGTCTGAAGTGGTTTTCCAAAGTTATCAAGATTTTTATGTTTGGCGTTTTGCAATCGACCATATCTCAGGCTGAAAACGCGTTTTCTGCATTGTGCCATAACTTTGCAGGGAAGCTTCAGAACATGAAATTTTCAACTCCCGCTTTAGCAGAAAGGTTCTTTCTAGTAGTTGCACATCAAATCTAAGCTGTCTGAAGTGTTTTTCCAAAGTTATCAAGATTTTTATGTTTGGCGTTTTGCAATCGACCTTATCTCAGGCAGAAAACGTGTTTTACGCATTGTGCCATAACTTTGCAGGGAAGCTTCAGAACTTGAAATTATCACCACCCACTATAGCAGAAAGGGTCTTTCTAGTAGTTGCACATCAAATCTAAGCTGTCTGAAGTGTTTTTCCAAAGTTATCAACATTTTTATGTTTGGCGTCCGGAATCGACCTAATCTCAGGCTGAAAACGCGCTTTACGCAATGTGCCATAACTTTGCATATAGCTTCAGAACATTAAATTTTCACCTCCCATTATAGCAGAAAGGGTCTTTCTAGTAGTTGCAGATCGAATCTATGCTGACTGAAATGTTTTTACAGAGTAATCAACATTTTTATGTTTGGCATACCGGAACCCACCTTATCTCAGGCTGAAAACGTGTTTTCTGCATTGTGCCATGACTTTGCAGGAAACCCTCAAAAAATGATATTTTCACCTCCCACTATAGTAGAAAGGGTCTTTTTAGTATTTGCACATCATATCTAAGCTGTCTGAAGTGTTTTTCCAAAGTTATCAACATTTTTATGTTTGGTGTTCCGGAATCGACCTTATCTCAGGCTGAAAACGCCTTTTACACATTGTGCCATAACTTTGCAGGGAAGCTTCAGAACAAGCAATTTTCACCTCCCACTATAGCAGAAAGGGTCTTTCTAGTAGTTGCACATCAAATCTAAGCTGTCTGAAGTATTTTTCCAAAGTTATCAACATTTTTATGTTTGGCGTTCCTGAACCCACCTTATCTCAGTCTGAAAACGCATTTCCTCCATTGTGCCATAACTTTGCAGGGAAGATTCAGAACATGAAATTTTCACCTCCCACTATAGCAGAAAGGGTCTTTCTAGTAGTTGCACATCAAATATAAGCTGTCTGAAGTGTTTTTCAAAGTTATCAACATTTTTATGTTTGGCGTCAGGAATCGACCTTATCTCAGGCTGAAAACGCGTTATACGCATAGTGCCATAACTTTGCATGTAGCTTCAGAACATGATATTTTCACCTCCTACTAAAGTAGAAAGGGTCTTTCTAGTAGTTGCACATCAAATATAAGCTGTCTGAATTTTTTTCCAACGTTATCAACATTTTTATGTTTGGCGTTGTGCAATCGACCTTATCTCAGGCTGAAAACGCGTTTTCTGCATTGTGCCATAACTTTTCAGGGAAGGTTCAGAACATGAAAATTTCACATCCCACTATAGCAGAAAGGGTCTTTCTCGTAGTTGTACATTTAATCTAAGCTGTCTGAAGTGTTTTTCCAAAGTTATCAACATTTTTATGGTTGGCGTTCCGGAACCCACCTCATCTCAGGCTGAAAATGTGTTTTCTGCATTGTGCCATAACTTTGCAGAGAAGCTTCAGAACATGAAATTTTCACCTCCCACAATAGCAGAAAGGGTTTTTCTAGTAGTTGCAGATCAAATCTATGCTGACTGAAATGTTTTTCCAGAGTAATCAACATTTTTATGTTTGGCGTACCAGAACCCACCTTGTCTCAGGCTGAAAACGTGTTTTCTGCATTGTGCCATAACTTTGCAGGAAACCCTCAGAACATGATATTTTCACCTCCCAGTATAGTAGAAAGGGTCTTTCTAGTATTTGCACATCATATCTAAGCTGTCTGAAGTGTTTTTCCAAAGTTATCAACATTTTTATGTTTGTTGTTCCGGAATCGACCTTATCTCAGGCTGAAAACGCGTTTTACACATTGTGCCATAACTTTGCAGAGAAGCTACAGAACATGAAATTTTCAACTCCCACTATAGCAGAAAGGGTCTTTCTATTAGTTGCACATCAAATCTAAGTTGTCTGAAGTGTTTTTCCAAAGTTATCAACATTTTTATGTTTGGCGTTTCGGAACCCACCTCAAATCAGGCTGAAAACGCGTTTTCTGCTTTGTGCCATAACTTTGCATAAAGCTTCAGAACATCAAATTTTCACCTGCCGCTATAATAGAAAGGGTCTTTCTAGTAGTTGCACATCAAATCTAAGCTGTCTGAAGTGTTTTTCGAAAGTTATCAACATTTTTATGTTTGGCGTTCCAGAATCGACTGTATCTCAGGCTGAAAACGCGTTGTCTGCATTGTGCCATAACTTTGCATGGAAGCTTCCGAACATGAAATTTTAACCTCCCACTATAGCAGAAAGGGTCTTTCTAGTAGTTGCACATCAAATCTAAGCTCTCTGAAGTGTTTTTCCAAAGATATCAACAGTTTTATGTTTGGCGTTCCGGAATCGACCTTATCTCAGGCTGAAAACGCGTTTTCTGCATTGTGCCATAACTTTGCAGGGAAGCTTCAGAACATGAAATTTTCACGTCCCACAATAACAGAAACGGTATTTCTAGTAGTTGCACTTCACATCTAAGTTGTCTGAAGTGTTTTTCCAAAGTTATCAACATTTTTATGTTTGGCGTTCCGGAACTTACCTCATATCAGGCTGAAAATGCGTTTTACGCATTGTGCCATAATTTTGCAAGGAAGCTTCAGAACATGAAATTATCACCACCCACTATAGCAGAAAGGGTCTTTCTAGTAGTTGCAGATCAAATCTAAGCTGTCGAAAGTGTTTTTCCAAAGTTATCAACATTTTTATGTTTGGCGTCCGGAATCGACCTTATCTCATGCTGAAAACGCCTTTTCTGCATTGTGCCATAACTTTGCAGGGAAGCTTCGGAACATGAAATTTTCACCTCCCACAATAGCGGAAAGGGTCTTTCTAGTCGTTGCACATCAAATCTAAGCTGTCTGAAATGTTTTTACAAAGTTATCAACATTTTTATGTTTGGCGTTCCCGAATCGACCTTATCTCAGCCTGAAAACGTGTTTTACGCATTGTGCCATAACTTTGCAGGGAAGCTTCCGAACATGAAATTATCACCACCCACTATAGCAGAAAGGGTCTTTCGAGTAGTTGCACATCAAATCTAGGGAGTTAAATGAGCTGGCTAGGAGCAAATTAGAAATAATATTTAACAATTAAACAAACAAGAAAACAACTGAAATCGTCACCGAACCGGGAGTTAAATGAGCTAGCTAGCATAAGAGACCGAAACAATGACAACCGGGAGGTAAATGAGCTGGCTAGCATGAGAGACTGAAACAATGAGAACCAGGAGTTAAATGAGCTAGCTAGCACAAAAAACAAGAAGCTGAACAGAGAGGGAGAGACATGAGAACCAGCTAGCTAGCATGAGAGACCGGAACAATGAGAACCAGGAGTTAAATGAGCTAGCTAGCACACAAAACAAGAAGCTGAACAGAGAGGGAGAGACACGAGAACCATCTAGCTAGCATGAGAGACTGACACATTGAGAACCAGGAGTTAAATGAGCTAGCTAGCACAAAAAACAAGAAGCTGAACAGAGAGGGAGAGACATGAGAACCAGCTAGCTAGCATGAGAGACCGGAACAATGAGAACCAGGAGTTAAATGAGCTAGCTAGCACACAAAACAAGAAGCTGAACAGAGAGGGAGAGACACGAGAACCAGGAGTTACCAAGGGGAACGAGAAGTCCAAAAAACACAGGAGCGAGTGGACACATCACAGGGAATATGGAAACGAAGAACAACACTGGGAACAAATCATGGGAATAAATATATAACGGTCTGGCACACGTTGCTGGAGCCCAGGTGTTCTTGTACACAAGTCATCAGAGGTTAATCGGCTCCAGCTGTGTGCCAAAGGAACAGAGGGGAAAAAAGCAAAACCAGAATTCGGAGCCTGGAAGCGGAGCCATGACAGTACCCCTCCCGTAAAGAACACCTCTTGGTGTTCTGCCAGTTATGGAAGCACGGTCGTCGTAGACGAGGGGAGGAGGAGGCCCATTGGAGCACTTGACGAGCCGGACTGCAGCGAGCCGGAAGACACGCTGGGGTCCTGGGGAGGCGGTGGGTGGGAAGCCGCGCTGTGGTCTTTGGGAAGCCGCGGCTGCTGGGATCTTCAGAAGGCCGCGGCGGCAGCTTGGTAGCCACGCTGGGATCTTCGGGAGGCCGCGGCGGCGGCTTGGGAGCCACGCTGGAGCCATCGGGAGGACGCGGAGGCCGCTTGAAATTTTTGCCTCCCAATATAGCAGAAAGGGTCTTTCGAGTAGATGCACATCAAATTTAAGCTGTCTGAAGTGTTTTTCCAAAGTTATCAACATTTTTATGTTTGACGTTCCGGAACCCACCTTATCTCAGGCTGAAAACGTGTTTTCTACTTTGAGCTATATCTTTGCAGGGAAGCTTCAGAACATTACATTTTCACATCCCACGATAGCAGAAAGGGTCTTTCTAGTAGTTGCACATCAAATGTTAGCAGTCTGAAGTGTTTTTCCAAAGTTATCAACATTTTTATGTTTGACGTTCCGGAACCCACCTTATCTCAGGCTGAAAACGCGTTTTCTGCATTGTGCCATAACTTTGCAGGGAAGCTTCAGAACATGGAATTTTCAACTCCCACTATAGCAGAAAAGGTCTTTGTAGTAGTTGCACATCAAATCTAAGCTGTCTGAAGTGTTTTTCCAAAGTTATCAACATTTTTATGTTTGGCGTCCGAAATCGACCTTATCTCAGGCTGAAAACGCGCTTTACGCAATGTGCCATAATTTTGCATATAGCTTCAGTACGTGAAATTTTCACCTCCCACTATAGCAGAAAGGGTTTTTCTAGTAGTTGCAGATCAAATCTATGCTTTCTGAAATGTTTTTCGAAAGTTATCAACATTTTTTTGTTTGGCGTTCCGGAACCCACCTTATCTCAGGCTGAAAACGCGTTTTACGCATTGTGCCATAACTTTGCAGGGAAGCTTCAGAACATGAAATTTTCACCTCCCACAATAGCAGAAAGGGTTTTTCTAGTAGTTGCAGATCAAATCTATGCTGACTGAAATGTTTTTCCAGAGTAATCAACATTTTTATGTTTGGCGTACCAGAACCCACCTTGTCTCAGGCTGAAAACGTGTTTTCTGCATTGTGCCATAACTTTGCAGGAAACCCTCAGAACATGATATTTTCACCTCCCAGTATAGTAGAAAGGGTCTTTCTAGTATTTGCACATCATATCTAAGCTGTCTGAAGTGTTTTTCCAAAGTTATCAACATTTTTATGTTTGTTGTTCCGGAATCGACCTTATCTCAGGCTGAAAACGCGTTTTACACATTGTGCCATAACTTTGCAGAGAAGCTACAGAACATGAAATTTTCAACTCCCACTATAGCAGAAAGGGTCTTTCTATTAGTTGCACATCAAATCTAAGTTGTCTGAAGTGTTTTTCCAAAGTTATCAACATTTTTATGTTTGGCGTTTCGGAACCCACCTCAAATCAGGCTGAAAACGCGTTTTCTGCTTTGTGCCATAACTTTGCATAAAGCTTCAGAACATGAAATTTTCACCTGCCGCTATAATAGAAAGGGTCTTTCTAGTAGTTGCACATCAAATCTAAGCTGTCTGAAGTGTTTTTCCAAAGTTATCAACATTTTTATGTTTGGCGTTCCGGAATCAACCTTATCTCAGGATGAAAACGCATTTTCTGCATTGTGCCATAACTTCTCAGGGAAGCTTCAGAACATGAAATGTTCACCTCCCACTATAGCAGAAAGGTTCTTTCTAGTAGTTGCACATCAAAGCTAAGCTGTCTGAAGTGTTTTTCCAAAGTTATCAACATTTTTATGTTTGGCGTTCCGGAATCAACCTTATCTCAGGCTGAAAACGCATTTTCTGCATTGTGCCATAACTTTGCAAGGAAGCTTGAGAACATGAAATTTTCACCTCCCACTACAGCAGAAAGGGTCTTTCTAGTAGTTGCACATCAAATCTAAGCTGTCTGAAGTGTTTTTTCCAAAGTTATCAACATTTTTACGTATGGCGTTTGGGAACCCACCTTATCTCAGGCTGAAAACGCGTTTTCTGCATTGTGCCATAACTTCTCAGGGAAGCTTCAGAACATGAAATGTTCACCTCCCACTATAGCAGAAAGGTTCTTTCTAGTTGTTGCACATCAAATCTAAGCTGTCTGAAGTGTTTTTCCAAAGTTATCAACATTTTTATGTTTGGCGTTCCGGAATCAACCTTATCTCAGGCTGAAAACGCATTTTCTGCATTGTGCCATAACTTTGCAAGGAAGCTTCAGAACATGAAATTTTCACCTCCCACTATAGCAGAAAGGGTCTTTCTAGTAGTTGCACATCAAATCTAAGCTGTCTGAAGTGTTTTTTCAAAGTTATCAACAGTTTTATGTTTGGCGTTCCGGAATCGACCTAATCTCAGGATGAAAATGCATTTTCTGCATTGTCCCATAACTTTCCAGGGAAGCTTCAGAACATGAAATTTTGACCTCCCACTATAGCAGAAAGGGTCTTTCTAGTAGTTGCACATCAAATCTAAGCTGTCTGAAGTGTTTTTCGAAAGTTATCAACATTTTTATGTTTGGCGTTCCAGAATCGACTGTATCTCAGGCTGAAAACGCCTTGTCTGCATTGTGCCATACCTTTGCATGGAAGCTTCCGAACATGAAATTTTAACCTCCCACTATAGCAGAAAGGGTCTTTCTAGTAGTTGCACATCAAATCTAAGCTGTCTGAAGTGTTTTTCCAAAGTTATCAACATTTTTATGTTTGGCGTTCCGGAACCCACCTTATCTCAGGCTGAAAACGCGTTTTCTGCATTGTGCCATAACTTTGCAGGGAAGCTTCAGAACATGAAATTTTCACCTCCCACTATAGGAGAAAGGGTCTTTCTAGTAGTGGCACATCAAATCTAAGCTGTCTGAAGTGTTTTTCCAAAGTTATCAACATTTTTATGTTTGGCGTTCCGGAATCGACCTTATCTCAGGATGAAAAATCGTTTTCTGCATTGTCCCGTAACTTTCCAGGGAAGCTTCAGAACATGAAATTTTGACGTCCCACTATTGCAGAAAGGGTCTTTCTAGTAGTTGCACATCAAATCTAAGCTGTCTGAAGTGTTTTTCCAAAGTTATCAACATTTTTATCTTTGGCGTTCCGGAATCAACCTTATCTCAGGCTGAAAACGCATTTTCTTCATCGTGCCATCACTTTGCAAGGAAGCTTCAGAACATGAAATTTTCACCTCCCACTATAGCAGAAAGGGTCTTTCTAGTAGTTGCACATCAAATCTCAGCTGTCTGAAGTGTTGTTCCAAAGTTATCAACATTTTTATGTTTGGCGTTCCGGAACCCACCTTATCTCAGGCTGAAAACGCGTTGTCTGCATTGTGCCATAACTTTGCATGGAAGCTTCCGAACATGAAATTTTAACCACCCACTATAGCAGAAAGGGTCTTTCTAGTAGTTGCACATCAAATCTAAGCTGTCTGAAGTGTTTTTCCAAAGTTATCAACATTTTTATGTTTGGCGTTCCGGAATCGACCTCATCTCAGGCTGAAAACGCGTTTTACGCATTGTGCCATAACTTTGCAGGGAAGCTTCAGAAAATGAAATTTTCACCTCCCACTATAGCAGAAAAGGTCTTTCTAGTAGTTGCACATCAATTCTAAGCTGTCTGAAATGTTTTTCCAAAGTTATCAACATTTTTATGTTTGGCGTTCCGGAACCCACCTTAACTCAGGCTGACAACGCGTTTTCCTCATTGTTCCTTAACTTTGCAGGGAAGCTTCAGAACATGAAATTTACAAATCCCACTGTAACAGACAGGGTCTTTCTAGTAGTTGCAGATCAAATCTAAGTTGTCTGAAGTGTTTTTCGAAAGCTATCAACATTTTTATGTTTGGCGTTCCGGAAACGACCTTATCTCAGGCTGAAAACGCGTTTTCTGCATTGTGCCATAACTTCTCAGGGAAGTTTCCAAACATGAAATTTTCACCTCCCTCTATACCAGAAAGGGTCTTTCTAGTAGTTGCTCATCAAATCTAAGCCGTCTGAAGTGTTTTTCCAAAGTTATCAACATTTTTATGTTTGGTGTTCCGGAATCGACCTAATCTCAGCATGAAAATGCGTTTTCTGCATTGTCCCATAACTTTGCAGGGAAACATCAGAACATGAAATTTTGACCTCCCACTATAGCAGAAAGGGTCGTTCTCGTAGTTGCACATCAAATCTAAGCTGTCTGAAGTGTTTTTCCAAAGTTCTCAACATTTTTATGTTTGGCGTTCCAGAATCGACCTAATCTCAGGCTGAAAACGCGTTTTACGCATTGTGCCATAACTTTGAAGGAAAGCTTCAGAACATGAAAGTTTCACCTCCCACTATAGCAGAAAATGTCTTTCTAGTAGTTGCACATCAAATCTAAGCTGTCTGAAGTGTTGTTCCAAAGTTATCAACATTTTCACGTTTGGCGTTTCGGAAACCACCTCATATCAGGCTGAAAATGCGTTTTCTGCACTGTGCCATAACTTCTCAGGGAAGCTTGAGAACATGAAATGTTCACCTCCCACTATAGCAGAAATGGTCTTTCTAGTAGTTGCACATCAAATCCAAGCTGTCTGAAGTGTTTTTCCATAGTTATCAACATTTTCATGTCTGGCGTCCCGGAATCGACCTTATCTCAGGCTGAAAACGCGTTTTACGCATTGTGCCATAACTTTGCAGGGAAGCTTCAGAAAATGAAATTTTCACCTCCCACTATAGCAGAAAGGGTCTTTCTAGCAGTTGCACATCAAATCTAAGCTGTCTGAAGTGTTTTTCGAAAGTTATCAACATTTTTATGTTTGGCGTTCCGGAACCCACCTTATCACAAGCTGAAAACGCGTTTTCTGCATTGTGCCATAACTTTGCAGGGAAGCTTCAGAACATGAAATGTTCACCTCCCACTATAGCAGAAAGGGTCTTTCTAGTAGTTGCACATCAAATCTAAGCAGTCTGAAGTGTTTTTCGAAAGTTATCAACATTTTTATGTTTACCGTTCGAGAATCAACCTTATCTCAGGCTGAAAACGCGTTGTCTGCATTGTGCCATAACTTTGCATGGAAGCTTCCGAACATGAAATTTTAACCTCCCACTATAGCAGAAAGGGTCTTTCTAGCAGTTGCACATCAAATCTAAGCTGTCTGAAGTGTTTTTCGAAAGTTATCAACATTTTTATGTTTGGTGTTCCGGAATCGACCTAATCTCAGCATGAAAATGCGTTTTCTGCATTGTCCCATAACTTTGCAGGGAAACATCAGAACATGAAATTTTGACCTCCCACTATAGCAGAAAGGGTATTTCTAGTAGTTGCTCATCAAATCTAAGCTGTCTGAAGTGTTTTTCCAAAAGTCATCAACATTTTTATGTTTGGCCTTCCGGAACCCACCTTACCTCAGGCTGAAAACGCGTTTTCTGCATTGATCCTCAACTTTGCAGGGAAGCTTTAGAACATGAAATTTTCACCTCCCACTGTAGCAGAAAGGGTCTTTCTAGTAGTTGCATATCAAATCTAAGCTGTCTGAAGTATTTTTCCAAGGTTATCAACATTTTTATGTTTGGCGTTCCAGAACCCACCTCATCTCAGGCTGAAAACAGGTTTTCTGCATTGTGACATAACTTTGCAGGGAAGCTTCAGAACATGAAATGTTCACATCCCACTATAGCAGAAAGGGTCTTTCTAGTAGTTGCACAACAAATGTAAGCTGTCTGAAGTGTTTTTCCAAAGTTATGAAAATTTTTATGTTTGGCGTTCCGGAATCAACCTTATCTCAGGCTGAAAAGGCGTTTTCTGCATTGTGCCATAACTTTGCAGGGAACCTTCAGAACATGAAATTTTCACCTCCCACTATACCAGAAAGGGTCTTTCTAGTAGTTGCACATCAAATCTAAGCTGTCTGATATGTTTTTCCAAAGTTATCAACATTTTTATGCTTGGCGTTCCGGAACCCACCTTATCTCAGGCTGAAAACGCGTTTTCTGTATTGTGCCATAACTTCTTAGGGAAGCTTCAGAACAAGAAATGTTCTAGTCCCACTATTGCAGAAAGGGTCTTTCTAGTAGTTGCACATCAAATCTAAGCTGTCTGAAATGTTTTTCCAAAGTTATCAACATTTTTACGTTTGGCGTTCCGGAACCCACCTTATCTCAGGCTGAAAACGCGTTTTCTGCATTGTGCCATAACTTTGCAGGGAACCTTCAGAACATGAAATTTTCACCTCCCACTATACCAGAAAGGGTCTTTCTAGTAGTTGCACATCAAATCTAAGCTGTCTGATATGTTTTTCCAAAGTTATCAACATTTTATGTTTGGCGTTCCGGAATAGACCTTATCTTAGGCTGAAAACGCGTTTTACGCATTGTGCAATAACTTTGCAGGGAAGCTTCAGAACATGAAATGTTCACCTCCCACTATAGCAGAAAGGGTCTTTCTAGTAGTTGCATATCAAATCTAAGCTGTCTGAAGTGTTTTTCCAAGGTTATCAACATTTCTATGTTTGGCGTTCCAGAACCCACCTCATCTCAGGCTGAAAACAGGTTTTCTGCATTGTGACATAACTTTGCAGGGAAGCTTCAGAACATGAAATGTTCACATCCCACTATAGCAGAAAGGGTCTTTCTAGTTGTTGCACAACAAATGTAAGCTCTCTGAAGTGTTTTTCCAAAGTTATGAAAATTTTTATGTTTGGCGTTCCGGAATCGACCTTATCTTAGGCTGAAAACGCGCTTTACGCATTGTGCAATAACTTTGCAGGGAAGCTTCAGAACATGAAATTTTCACCTCCCACTATACCAGAAAGGGTCTTTCTAGTAGTTGCACATCAAATCTAAGCTGTCTGATGTGTTTTTCCAAAGTTATCAACATTTTTATGTTTGGCATTCCGGAAGAGACCTTATCTTAGGCTGAAAACGCGTTTTACGCATTGTGCAATAACTTTGCAGGGAAGCTTCAGAACATGAAATGTTCACCTCCCACTATAGCAGAAAGGGTCTTTCTAGTAGTTGCATATCAAATCTAAGCTGTCTGAAGTGTTTTTCCAAAGTTATCAACATTTTTATGTTTGGCGTTCCGGAACCCACCTTATCTCAGACTGAAAACAGGTTTTCTGCATTGTGCATAACTTTGCAGGGAAGCTTCAGAACATGAAATTTTCACGTCCCACTATAGCAGAAAGGGTCTTTCTAGTAGTTGCACATCAAATCTAAGGTGTCTGAAGTGTTTTTCGAATGTTATCAACATTTTTATGTTTGGCGTTCCAGAATCCACCTTATCTCAGGCTGAAAACGGGTTGTCTGCATCGTGCCATAACTTTGCATGGAAGCTTCCGAACATGAAATTTTAACCTCCCACTATAGCAGAAAGGGTTTTTCTAGTAGTTGCACATCAAATCTAAGCTGTCTGAAGTATTTTCGAAAGTTATCAACATTTTTATGTTTGGCATTCCGGAATCGACCTTATCTCAGGCTGAAAACGCGTTTTACGCATTGTGCCATAACTTTGCGGGGAAGCTTCAGAACATGAAATGTTCACCTCCCACTATAGCAGAGAGGGTCATTCTCGTAGTTGCATATCAAATGTAAGCTGTCTAAAGTGTTTTTCCAAAGTTATGAACATTTTTATGTTTTGCGTTCCGGAATCGACCTTATCTCAGGCTGAAAACGCGTTTTACGCATTGTGCCATAACTTTGCAGGGAAGCTTCAGAAAATGAAATTTTCACGTCCCACTATACCAGAAAGGGTCTTTCTTGTAGTTGCACATCAAATCTAAGCTGTCTGAAGTGTTTTTCCAAAGTTATCAACATTTTTATGTTTGGCGTTCCGGAACCCACCTTATCTCAGGCTGAAAACAGGTTTTCTGCATTCTGCCATAACTTTGCAGGGAAGCTTCAGAACATGAAATTTTCACGTCCCACTATAGCAGAAAGGGTCTTTCTAGTAGTTGCACATCAAATCTAAGCTGTCTGAAGTGTTTTTCGAATGTTATCAACATTTTTATGTTTGGCGTTCCAGAATCGACCTTATCTCAGGCTGAAAACGGGTTGTCTGCATTGTGCCATAACTTTGCATGGAAGCTTCCGAACATGAAATTTTAACCTCCCACTATAGCAGAAAGGGTCTTTCTAGTCGTTGCACATCAAATCTAAGCTGTCTGAAGTGTTTTTCGAAAGTTATCAACATTTTTATGTTTGGCGTTCCGGAATCGACCTTATCTCAGGCTGAAAACGCGTTTTACGCATTGTGCCATAACTTTGCGGGGAAGCTTCAGAACATGAAATGTTCACCTCCCACTATAGCAGAGAGGGTCATTCTCGTAGTTGCATATCAAATGTAAGCTGTCTAAAGTGTTTTTCCAAAGTTATGAACATTTTTATGTTTTGCGTTCCGGAATCGACCTTATCTCAGGCTGAAAACGCGTTTTACGCATTGTGCCATAACTTTGCAGGGAAGCTTCAGAAAATGAAATTTTCACGTCCCACTATACCAGAAAGGGTCTTTCTTGTAGTTGCACATCAAATCTAAGCTGTCTGAAGTGTTTTTCCAAAGTTATCAACATTTTTATGTTTGGCGTTCCAGAATCGACCTTATCTCAGGCTGAAAACGGGTTGTCTGCATTGTGCCATAACTTTGCATGGAAGCTTCCGAACATGAAATTTTAACCTCCCACTATAGCAGAAAGGGTCTTTCTAGTCGTTGCACATCAAATCTAAGCTGTCTGAAGTGTTTTTCGAAAGTTATCAACATTTTTATGTTTGGCGTTCCGGAATCGACCTTATCTCAGGCTGAAAACGCGTTTTACGCATTGTGCCATAACTTTGCGGCGAAGCTTCAGAACATGAAATGTTCACCTCCCACTATAGCAGAAAGGGTCATTCTCGTAGTTGCAGATCAAATCTAAGCTGTCTGATGTGTTTTTCCAAAGTTATCAACATTTTTATGTTTGGCATTCCGGAAGAGACCTTATCTCAGGCTGAAAACAGGTTTTCTGCATTCTGCCATAACTTTGCAGGGAAGCTTCAGAACATGAAATTTTCACGTCCCACTATAGCAGAAAGGGTCTTTCTAGTAGTTGCACATCAAATCTAAGCTGTCTGAAGTGTTTTTCGAATGTTATCAACATTTTTATGTTTGGCGTTCCAGAATCGACCTTATCTCAGGCTGAAAACGGGTTGTCTGCATTGTGCCATAACTTTGCATGGAAGCTTCCGAACATGAAATTTTAACCTCCCACTATAGCAGAAAGGGTCTTTCTAGTCGTTGCACATCAAATCTAAGCTGTCTGAAGTGTTTTTCGAAAGTTATCAACATTTTTATGTTTGGCGTTCCGGAATCGACCTTATCTCAGGCTGAAAACGCGTTTTACGCATTGTGCCATAACTTTGCGGGGAAGCTTCAGAACATGAAATGTTCACCTCCCACTATAGCAGAGAGGGTCATTCTCGTAGTTGCATATCAAATGTAAGCTGTCTAAAGTGTTTTTCCAAAGTTATGAACATTTTTATGTTTTGCGTTCCGGAATCGACCTTATCTCAGGCTGAAAACGCGTTTTACGCATTGTGCCATAACTTTGCAGGGAAGCTTCAGAAAATGAAATTTTCACGTCCCACTATACCAGAAAGGGTCTTTCTTGTAGTTGCACATCAAATCTAAGCTGTCTGAAGTGTTTTTCCAAAGTTATCAACATTTTTATGTTTGGCGTTCCAGAATCGACCTTATCTCAGGCTGAAAACGGGTTGTCTGCATTGTGCCATAACTTTGCATGGAAGCTTCCGAACATGAAATTTTAACCTCCCACTATAGCAGAAAGGGTCTTTCTAGTCGTTGCACATCAAATCTAAGCTGTCTGAAGTGTTTTTCGAAAGTTATCAACATTTTTATGTTTGGCGTTCCGGAATCGACCTTATCTCAGGCTGAAAACGCGTTTTACGCATTGTGCCATAACTTTGCGGCGAAGCTTCAGAACATGAAATGTTCACCTCCCACTATAGCAGAAAGGGTCATTCTCGTAGTTGCAGATCAAATCTAAGCTGTCTGATGTGTTTTTCCAAAGTTATCAACATTTTTATGTTTGGCATTCCGGAAGAGACCTTATCTTAGGCTGAAAACGCGTTTTACGCATTGTGCAATAACTTTGCAGGGAAGCTTCAGAACATGAAATGTTCACCTCCCACTATAGCAGAAAGGGTCTTTCTAGTAGTTGCATATCAAATCTAAGCTGTCTGAAGTGTTTTTCCAAAGTTATCAACATTTTTATGTTTGGCGTTCCGGAACCCACCTTATCTCAGACTGAAAACAGGTTTTCTGCATTGTGCATAACTTTGCAGGGAAGCTTCAGAACATGAAATTTTCACGTCCCACTATAGCAGAAAGGGTCTTTCTAGTAGTTGCACATCAAATCTAAGGTGTCTGAAGTGTTTTTCGAATGTTATCAACATTTTTATGTTTGGCGTTCCAGAATCCACCTTATCTCAGGCTGAAAACGGGTTGTCTGCATCGTGCCATAACTTTGCATGGAAGCTTCCGAACATGAAATTTTAACCTCCCACTATAGCAGAAAGGGTTTTTCTAGTAGTTGCACATCAAATCTAAGCTGTCTGAAGTATTTTCGAAAGTTATCAACATTTTTATGTTTGGCATTCCGGAATCGACCTTATCTCAGGCTGAAAACGCGTTTTACGCATTGTGCCATAACTTTGCGGGGAAGCTTCAGAACATGAAATGTTCACCTCCCACTATAGCAGAGAGGGTCATTCTCGTAGTTGCATATCAAATGTAAGCTGTCTAAAGTGTTTTTCCAAAGTTATGAACATTTTTATGTTTTGCGTTCCGGAATCGACCTTATCTCAGGCTGAAAACGCGTTTTACGCATTGTGCCATAACTTTGCAGGGAAGCTTCAGAAAATGAAATTTTCACGTCCCACTATACCAGAAAGGGTCTTTCTTGTAGTTGCACATCAAATCTAAGCTGTCTGAAGTGTTTTTCCAAAGTTATCAACATTTTTATGTTTGGCGTTCCGGAACCCACCTTATCTCAGGCTGAAAACAGGTTTTCTGCATTCTGCCATAACTTTGCAGGGAAGCTTCAGAACATGAAATTTTCACGTCCCACTATAGCAGAAAGGGTCTTTCTAGTAGTTGCACATCAAATCTAAGCTGTCTGAAGTGTTTTTCGAATGTTATCAACATTTTTATGTTTGGCGTTCCAGAATCGACCTTATCTCAGGCTGAAAACGGGTTGTCTGCATTGTGCCATAACTTTGCATGGAAGCTTCCGAACATGAAATTTTAACCTCCCACTATAGCAGAAAGGGTCTTTCTAGTCGTTGCACATCAAATCTAAGCTGTCTGAAGTGTTTTTCGAAAGTTATCAACATTTTTATGTTTGGCGTTCCGGAATCGACCTTATCTCAGGCTGAAAACGCGTTTTACGCATTGTGCCATAACTTTGCGGGGAAGCTTCAGAACATGAAATGTTCACCTCCCACTATAGCAGAGAGGGTCATTCTCGTAGTTGCATATCAAATGTAAGCTGTCTAAAGTGTTTTTCCAAAGTTATGAACATTTTTATGTTTTGCGTTCCGGAATCGACCTTATCTCAGGCTGAAAACGCGTTTTACGCATTGTGCCATAACTTTGCAGGGAAGCTTCAGAAAATGAAATTTTCACGTCCCACTATACCAGAAAGGGTCTTTCTTGTAGTTGCACATCAAATCTAAGCTGTCTGAAGTGTTTTTCCAAAGTTATCAACATTTTTATGTTTGGCGTTCCAGAATCGACCTTATCTCAGGCTGAAAACGGGTTGTCTGCATTGTGCCATAACTTTGCATGGAAGCTTCCGAACATGAAATTTTAACCTCCCACTATAGCAGAAAGGGTCTTTCTAGTCGTTGCACATCAAATCTAAGCTGTCTGAAGTGTTTTTCGAAAGTTATCAACATTTTTATGTTTGGCGTTCCGGAATCGACCTTATCTCAGGCTGAAAACGCGTTTTACGCATTGTGCCATAACTTTGCGGGGAAGCTTCAGAACATGAAATGTTCACCTCCCACTATAGCAGAGAGGGTCATTCTCGTAGTTGCATATCAAATGTAAGCTGTCTAAAGTGTTTTTCCAAAGTTATGAACATTTTTATGTTTTGCGTTCCGGAATCGACCTTATCTCAGGCTGAAAACGCGTTTTACGCATTGTGCCATAACTTTGCAGGGAAGCTTCAGAAAATGAAATTTTCACGTCCCACTATACCAGAAAGGGTCTTTCTTGTAGTTGCACATCAAATCTAAGCTGTCTGAAGTGTTTTTCCAAAGTTATCAACATTTTTATGTTTGGCGTTCCAGAATCGACCTTATCTCAGGCTGAAAACGGGTTGTCTGCATTGTGCCATAACTTTGCATGGAAGCTTCCGAACATGAAATTTTAACCTCCCACTATAGCAGAAAGGGTCTTTCTAGTCGTTGCACATCAAATCTAAGCTGTCTGAAGTGTTTTTCGAAAGTTATCAACATTTTTATGTTTGGCGTTCCGGAATCGACCTTATCTCAGGCTGAAAACGCGTTTTACGCATTGTGCCATAACTTTGCGGCGAAGCTTCAGAACATGAAATGTTCACCTCCCACTATAGCAGAAAGGGTCATTCTCGTAGTTGCAGATCAAATGTAAGCTGTCTGAAGTGTTTTTCCAAAGTTATGAACATTTGTATGTTTTGCGTTCCGGAATCAACCTTATCTCAGGCTGAAGAGGCGTTTTCTACATTGTGCCATAACTTTGCAGGGAAGCTTCAGAACATGAAATTTTCACCTCCCACTATACCAGAAAGGGTCTTTCTAGTAGTTGCACATCAAATCTAAGCTGTCTGAAGTGTTTTTCCAAAGTTATCAACATATTTTTGGTGGGCGTTCCGGAATCGACCTTATCTCAGGCTGAAAACGCGTTTTACGCATTGTGCCATAACTTTGCAGGGAAGCTTCAGAAAATGAAATTTTCACGTCCCACTATACCAGAAAGGGTCTTTCTTGTAGTTGCACATCAAATCTAAGCTGTCTGAAGTGTTGTTACAAAGTTATCAACATTTTTACGTTTGGCGTTCCGGAACCCACCTTATCTCAGGCTGAAAACGTGTTTTCTGCATTGTGCCATAACTTTGCAGGGAAGCTTCAGAACATGAAATGATCACCTCCCACAATAGCAGAAAGGGTCTTTCTAGTAGTTGCACATCAAATATAAGCTGTCTGAAGTGTTTTTCGAAAGTTATCAACATTTTTATGTTGGGCGTTCGGGAATCGACCTTTTCTCAGGCTGAAAACGCGTTTTACGCATTGTGCCATAACTTTGCAGGGAAGCTTCAGAAAATGAAATTTTCACCTCCCACTATAGCAGAAAGGGTCTTTCTAGTAGTTGCACATCAAATCTAAGCTGTCTGAAGTGTTGTTACAAAGTTATCAACATTTTTATGTTTGGCGTCCCGGAACCCACCTTATCTCAGGATGAAAAATCGTTTTCTGCATTGTCCCATAACTTTGCAGGGAACCTTCAGAACATGAAATTTTCACCTCCCACTATAGCAAAAAGGGTCTTTCTAGTAGTTGCACATCAAATCTAAGCTGTCTGAAGTGTTGTTACAAAGTTATCAACATTTTTATGTTTGGCGTCCCGGAACCCACCTTATCTCAAGCTGAAAACGCGTGTTCAGCATTGTGCCATAACTTTGCAGGGAAGCTTCAGAACATGAAATTTTCACCTCCCACTATAGCAGAAAGGGTCTTTCTAGTAGTTGCACATCAAATCTAAGCTGTCTGAAGTGTTTTTCCAAAGTTATCAACATTTTTATGTTTGGCGTTCCGGAACCCACCTTATCTCAGGCTGAAAACAGGTTTTCTGCATTCTGCCATAACTTTGCAGGGAAGCTTCAGAACATGAAATTTTCACGTCCCACTATAGCAGAAAGGGTCTTTCTAGTCGTTGCACATCAAATCTAAGCTGTCTGAAGTGTTTTTCGAAAGTTATCAACATTTTTATGTTTGGCGTTCCGGAATCGACCTTATCTCAGGCTGAAAACGCGTTTTACGCATTGTGCCATAACTTTGCGGCGAAGCTTCAGAACATGAAATGTTCACCTCCCACTATAGCAGAAAGGGTCATTCTCGTAGTTGCAGATCAAATGTAAGCTGTCTGAAGTGTTTTTCCAAAGTTATGAACATTTGTATGTTTTGCGTTCCGGAATCAACCTTATCTGAGGCTGAAGAGGCGTTTTCTACATTGTGCCATAACTTTGCAGGGAAGCTTCAGAACATGAAATTTTCACCTCCCACTATACCAGAAAGGGTCTTTCTAGTAGTTGCACATCAAATCTAAGCTGTCTGAAGTGTTTTTCCAAAGTTATCAACATATTTTTGTTGGGCGTTCCGGAATCGACCTTATCTCAGGCTCAAAACGCGTTTTACGCATTGTGCCATAACTTTGCAGGGAAGCTTCAGAAAATGAAATTTTCACGTCCCACTATACCAGAAAGGGTGTTTCTTGTAGTTGCACATCAAATCTAAGCTGTCTGAAGTGTTTTTCGAAAGTTATCAACATCTTTATGTTTGGCGTTCCGGAACCCACCTTATCTCAAGCTGAAAACGAGTTTTCTGCATTGTGCCATAACTTCTCAGGGAAGATTCAGAACATGAAATGTTCACCTCCCACTATAGCAGAAAGGGTCTTTCTAGTAGATGCACATCAAATCTAAGCTGTCTGAAGTGTTTTTGCAAAGTTATCAACATTTTTATGTTTGGCGTTCCAGAATCGACCTTATCTCAGGCTGAAAACGCGTTTTACGCATTGTGCCATAACTTTGCAGGGAAGCTTCAGAAAATGAAATTTTCACCTGCTACTATAGCAGAAAGGGTCTTTCTAGTAGTTGCACATCAAATCTAAGCTGTCTGAAGTGTTGTTACAAAGTTATCAACATTTTTACGTTTGGCGTTCCGGAACCCACCAGAGAGAGGAAGGAAACCACTATCTGTCAAACCTGTAATGATTTATTGATTAATGACTCCGGAAGTAATAAACCCCAACCCTTCCGGAAGTAATAAAGCCCCTCCCCCTTTTTATATCAAAAAGAAATTAAAATAATAACCCACTCCAGTTTTTATATCAACAGGAAATTAAAATAATAACCTCCCCCTTGTTTTATGACGGGAAGGAAAATAACGGTGGTTGAGAGGGGAAGCTTCACTCTTGTGTGATACAAGGGTGGGGGTCGGTTACATCCTCACAGACGCAACAAATGGTTAAGCATGGCGGGGGGCGTCAGGTAGGATCCGTGGGAGGGTGGGGTGTGGGGGATCGGTTGCATCCTCTCAGACGCAACAAATGGTTAGACACGGCAGGGGGTGCCAGGTAGGGTCTGCGAGAAGGAGGGGTGGGGGGTGTCGGCTACATCCTCACAGACGCAACAAATGGTTAGACACGGCAGGAGGGCCAGGTAGGGTCTGTGGGAGGAAGGGGTGTGATGAGGCTTCGTGGATTTCCTTGAGGATGTGGGTAAAAGCTGCGATATTATTTCTGGTTTAAACATTCTAGAAGTTATTTAACAGCTTATGAAGCAGTTTTTCATTCTTGAAATAGTTCTTAAAGATAAAACAGTAGAAAGAAAACACTTTTTTTTTTTTTTTAAAGTCTTCACTCATAGTTCAAATGACACAGCCACCAACTCATGCACCATTTTTCAAAATGTGTTTAAAACAGATAATTTGTACATGTCTGAGAAATACTTTTAGTTTTCAGAAAATAAGGTTGAGTGAACAAGAGTAAAACAAAAGAAAGAAATACTTTTAGTTTTTCAGAAAATAAGGTTGAGTGAACAAGAGTAAAACAAAAGAAAGAAATACTTTTAGTTTTTCAGAAAATAAGGTTGAGTGAACAAGTGTAAAACAAAAGAATGAAATACTTTTAGTTTTTTCAGAAAATAAGGTTGAGCGAACAAGGGTAAAACAAAAGAAAGAAATACTTTTAGTTTTTCAGAAAATAAGGTTGAGTGAACAAGTGTAAAACAAAAGAAAGAAATACTTTTAGTTTTTTCAGAAAATAAGGTTGAGTGAACAAGGGTAAAACAAAAGAAAGAAATACTTTTAGTTTTTCAGAAAATAAGGTTGAGTGAACAAGTGTAAAACAAAAGAAAGAAATACTTTTAGTTTTTTCAGAAAATAAGGTTGAGTGAACAAGGGTAAAACAAAAGAAAGAAATACTTTTAGTTTTTCAGCATTAGTTCAGACGACACAGCTATTCAACTCATATGACTTTCTGCTGAATCAGTCTATTTAATTTTATACCCCGGTTTGAAACAATGCATTTTTACTTATTCAGGAAATACTTTCAAACAGCTGGGGTGACAACTGGTATTATGCCTGACTCTTTCTCAGACACTGAAACAGAGTCTGTGATAATTGGTTAATTTACAGGGGAGACGTGAGTTCTTTCCCACACGATTGAATCTTCAAAAGAGACAATTTGAAGGCAGAGCTCATTGACTTTCAGACAACGTTGTTTAGGCCGTGTTCACACCCAGGACACCCCACCTGTAGACCTTCCTTTTCAAATTACGCCATTTGGTGGAGGGTCGGTTCACACCTCTGAGCTACCTAGCAGACACGGGGCTCTTCCTGTGTTGTTTTGAAGTATTCAAATCAACAAAGGCGTCACCTAGGCCCTGCCCACACAAACGGAGTATTTAGGTGACCCTGATTCAGACCACATTTTACATCAGTTCAGGGGTAACCTTTGCTGTTGACCAGACCTCCCAGAACCTTAGCCGCCTCTCCAAACGACTCCAGGCCTACCATGGATGCCTCTTCCGCCGCACAGCGTAGGTGAATATCAATCTATCTATTTGTCTATCTATCTATCTATGTACAGTATACATATATGTATATACATATATGTATATCTATGTATCTACATTTACATATATAAGTATAATAAAAACGTTATGTCATGTTTATCACGTACCACATCTCTTTTCATTCACAGATATCGTCACTCATCTGTGTGATGTTCATTTAACACAGAGTGATACAGGTAAAAAATATTTAATTATTTTATAATTCGTTGTTAATACCTCTACTATTAAGCGCTACAACAACCGCTCTTCTATTTTTCAGATATTATCGCCTCCGCGGATAACTTTCCGGAGACGCTGATTGACGCTGAGGAGCTTGAGCGGTTAATGCGGGGAACTTTTGAAGACGGAGGCGTCCACACGGATCCGTCGTCGGCGAATCCGAGAGCGAGTCTTCGAGTGAGCAGCGTTGAGGATCCGAACACCCCGTGTGTTATAATAATCGACAGTGAGGACGAGTTTACCGCACCTCGGCCTGAGCCGAGTACAGGAAACCGACCGAAGGGGAGTAACCAGCGCTCTCTGAGTCGGAAACGGCGGTATAATTCGACACGGAAGACAGGACCGTCGCTAGTCATTGGTGAGAAGGAGACAGCAATTCTAAACATAATTACGATAACTAGGTAAAGAATAACAGTATTTATTAAGTGTATATACGTGCATATGTGTGTGTGTGTGTGTGTGTGTGTGTGTGTATACGTGTATGTGTGCATGAAAAGATCAATCGGAACCCGGAAATCAGACACGCCCGGGAAGTCGGCCGGACCCTGCGGTGGCTGATCATTTATTGGAGGGGTCGCTCCAACTGTTCGTCGGTGAGAGCAAAACATTCAGTTCAATCAAAAAAAAAAAAAAAAAAGAAAAAGTATTTTAACCACATCCTGTCGATGTGTTTTATGTTTAACTACCTATGTTTTTTGTTTTATTCAATGCCTGTGCGTATAAAAACAGATGTTCAGTCAGAGGTCGAAGGAGTAGATCATTCGCACGTGGATTCTTTCACTCAGCAGACACCGCAACTGATTGGGGGTGAGAAAAAACATTTAGAGTGATAGTTTACGTTTCACTGCTGTATTTATTTATTTATTTTTCACATAAAAACAGATACAAAGGCGACGAGCACGCCGTGTCTTCTACCCATCGCTTCAACGCAACCTCCAACGTTTGGTAAGATGCGAATCTCAATTTTTTTCAACACACATCTCTACCGTTCAGTATCAGATGAATGGTTGTATGTTCAGTATTATACTTGTGGTTTAATGATGCGTCTATTTGGTGTGTTAGAGCGTCAAGCTGTCTGTTATCTGTAATTTGGTTTATCTATGTTCAGGCTATATGCTTTTAGACAGTGTAATTTTATTATTGAAGGTGTTTGAGTAACTGTTACAGCTAAACGTCGTTGTAATTTTATTACTATGCTTTTTTAATGGTTATGACCCCCTAGAGGTCGTGATTACTATTTACACTATGCTTTAACGTCGTTGACCGCTAGAGGTCGCGATTACTATTTACACTATGCTCTAACGACGATAGCCACCAGAGGTCGTGGTTACTCTTTACACTATGCTTTAACGTCGTTGACCACTAGAGGTCGTGGTTACTATTTACACTATGCTTTAACGTCGTTGACCACTAGAGGTCGTGATTTTACTAATTGTAATGCGCTTTAATGACAGTATACACTAGTGATTTACTATTTGTTTTTATGCTTTAAATGTTGAACCTTAGTAGATCCCTACGTTTATTTATTATTTTATTTTATTCTTTTTATTTATTTATTTATTTTTTAATGCTCTTAAGGATCTGGTTCTGTTGTGATGATGGATTTTTTGATATGGATGCTACACATGTTGTTGTTTTATTATCGTCATTGTTAGAAAACAACACGTCTCTACACCGGTTATATGATTACGTAATTGTGTTTTTTGCAGGTCGTATTTTTTCATATTTTACTCAGCTTATTTCCATACTACTCTACTTATATTTATACGGTATTAACTGCGACCGGTGGTCTTGCTTTCCGATTGTATTTACATTTGCATTGTTGTCAATATTCTGTTTCAGATCTCCCTCCGGGGTCTTGGCCTTTGTGGGAGACATCGACACCAGTTTTAGCAGTACCTCTGGATTTGCTATCTGGATCGTTCCCTGCGGAGGACTCGCCATCGACAACTGAGGAACCTGCACCTCCACTGCCACCGTCACCGCCGTCATCAGCACCGCCACCGTCACCGCCGTCATCAACACAGCCATCGACGCCGCCGTCATCAACACCGGCAACGACCTCGGACGGCCCACGGACAGCACCCCGGATACCGACGCCGTCTTACATCACATCACCCCTCGACCATCCCCTGCCTCTACCCCCTACCGCTGAGCAGAGAGTGCGTTCGCTTGAACGGCGTCTACATCAGATCGAAATACAGAGTCGACGTCTAGCCAGGCAAGCGCGTCAAGCACGTAGATACCGACGGTTGGCGCGAAATCTACGTGAAGGTAAGATTAACAACTATTTCAATGAGTAATCAGCTGGGATGCATATGTCTTATATATTATTACCGCTGTTACAGAACTCATCGCTAAGGACGTCACAAATAAAGCTCTGGTGGCCGAAGTTCTGAGGCTCCTAAAACGTCAAGGACCTGGTGGTAACAGACGTCGTGGACTGATCTGAAGTTCAACCACAGTAAGGTCCATTTGGAGGCTCATTATTTAAAAGCAGTGCTGGATGATTGTGTTTTGAGGTTGCTGTTGCACCGCGGGACGATTGTGTTTTGAAGTTGCTGTTACATCGTGGGTGATTGTGTTTTGAGATTGTTGTTACACCACGGTTTTGTGTTTTGAGACTGTTGTTTTGTTTATTAAATTTTTAAATTATTATTTTATTGTTATTGTTATTGTTATTATTACGTTATGGCCGACCATGATGGTTTTCCTTCCGGTTCTGACCCTGAATCCACCCACAACCAGTACACTACACCACACCCCATTGACCAGAGTGCTTCACCGACACGTATGTTTCTGGCTGACTTGTTTGACGACATGTCTGAGGAGGATGTAGTGCAGGTCTACGACCCGAGTATAAACGAAAACATGGAGTCAATTTTTTTTGGTGAGAGAGAGGATAATCGTATTTTTAATATGGTTCCTGCATCATCTCGTGAGGGTAGGGCTGATACCTCTTTAGACAATGACGATTGGTTAGAAAGGTTTGTTGATAATCTACAGACGGTTGATTCAGGGACACCTGCTCTTGACCCTCTGATAGATGTACCCTGCTCTAGCCGTAGCGACGACGTTGTTGACGATGACGTTGATTCGGTTCAGGAAGGATGCTGCATTGGTGGTACCGGTATTGATTCAGAAGTCATAGAGCCTTTTAACACCGACAGGATAAGAAGGGTGCTAACACGTCCTGCTGTACCAGACACTCCTGATTTAGCTACTTTCTACAGAGGCTTGATGGAACAGGTCAGAGAGCTAGCTGACGAAGCGCAGAGACTAGCAGAACGGGAGGACGTGGTTCAGCTTGAAGTGGTTGGCGAAGATGTTCAAGAACACGTTAATGTTGTGGTTGAAGGTGACGGCGGAAATATCTACCCTGCTTTTGAGGACCTCCTCAGCAACACAGTGCAGTCTGACAGAGTCATCGCTATGGGCAAGAGAATCGAATTAACGGTTCAAATTGTACATAACCCTCGAGGAGGCGCTAAACGCAAGCTCGAGAAGACACTGGATGCCGAAATTATTGGTAAAAAAAGACGGCATCTCTATGTAGTTGGTGGTGATGGAACTGATCAGCTTTGCTTCGCAATCAGCCTTTCTTGTCTCCTTAACCCTAAGCGTACGTACCAAGATTGTGTTGAGTTGGGAAGAGAATTACAAAACAAAGCTGGTTTAGATTCTCAAACACAGATCACATTTACAGATATACCCCTGTTCGAACAGATAGTGAAGCGTAAAATCGTCGTGTTTCATAAAACGACAGCAAACCAGCCATTAGCGCATTATGCCACCGGTTTTGCTGATGGTTCGGAACCCTTATACTTGTTTCTGCTTCAGGGACACTATTACGGGGTGAAGAACCCAAAAGGTTTTTTAGGAACACGTTACTTCTGCAGCAGCTGTCATAAGGGGTATGAAGATAAATCAAAACACATATGTAAAGGTCACTGTAGTGTTTGTCACGATCCTGTTTGCCCTACAGAGGTTCCAAACCCTGTAACTTGCGAGGACTGCCGCAGGGTTTGTAGAACGCCTTCCTGCATTGCGAGACACAAAGCGATTGGTGCTAATGGGTCGAGTCTGTGTCAGAGATACAAAAAATGTGAAAAATGCGGAAGGTGCCGGTATATCCCGTTAAAACAGGGTAAACCCAACCACTGTTGCGTTGTGCTTAAATGTAACATCTGCGGTGTAAAATTATCGACGACAAATGAGGTCCACCAGTGCTACATTCAAACCGTTGCCAGGAAGACAGAGCATCCTGATCTGGTTTTTTATGATTTTGAAACGTTTACAGACGACCAAGGTAGACATGTCCCTTTTTTAGTGTGTGTGAAGACGCAGAAAGGTGAAGAGAGGGTGTTTTACGGTCTCGATTGTGTTAGAGCGTTTCTTTTATATTTCAGAAAGAACCGGTTTAGAGGCTGTGTTTTTGTTGCGCATAATGCCAGGGGTTTTGACAGCATCATTGTCTTGAGAGGTATGCTTGACGAAGGGTTAATACCCAAGAGGATAATCATGACAGGTAGTAAGATACTTTGTCTTGAGGATCCTCACTACAAGCTAAAATTCATTGACTCTCTCTCATTCCTAACCATGCGACTCAGCTCCATGCCTAAAGCTCTAGGTTTCACAGACCATTGCAAGGGTTTTTTTCCACACAAGTTTAGCTCAAAAGAGCGCCTGCATTACATCGGGGCCTATCCTCCTCCCTCAGACTATGGCGTTGAGAGCATGTCAGACCCTGAACAGAGAGATTTTTACAGCTGGTATGAATCTGTGCGTGAGAATTCTTTCGATTTCAGGAGTGAAGCTATTCGTTATTGTAAAAACGATGTCGACATTCTGGCCAGAGGATGCACAATATTTAGAGAGGAGTTTTTTAAAGAAACAGGTGTTGATGCACTCTCATCCGTAACAATCGCCTCTGCGTGTATGGCTGTTTTCAGGACCAACTTTTTAAAACCAGACACATTGGCCATACCGTGTCCCTACAATTACATGACAAGAGGCACCAAGAGGTTCTCAGATGCTTCCATCCAATGGCTGCAGTGGGAATCACACAGACAGGGTATTTTCATCCAGCATGCCTTGAATCGTGGGGAGATGTCGTTTGGCCAGTATTTTGTTGATGGTTATGCAGAAGTTGACGGTGTTAAGCAGGTCTGGGAGTTTTACGGATGTTTCTTCCACGGGTGTCCTTCGTGTGTTGATCCTCATGCAGTCTGCCCATTAAGAGGTAGACCCTATGGTGAATTCTACTCTGCTACGGTGGGGAGAGAGCAGACGTTAAAGTCTGATCATGGGGTGCGACTTGTTACCATCTGGGAGCACGAATGGCGTTCGCTTCGACAATCGTGTGATGATCTCAGAGATTTTCTCTTAGATTTTGACACCCCTGAGCCCCTCAACCCTCGTAATGCCCTCTACGGCGGTAGAACCAGTGCTTTAAAGCTACGTTACACGACCAAGCCTGGTGAAAAAGTTTATTACGCTGACGTCACCTCTCTGTATCCTTACGTCAACAGCACATGCTCCTACCCTCTAGGGCATCCCCGAATAATCCACAAGGACTTTGGTGATCCTAGACAGTACTTCGGTCTGATCAAGGCGGTTGTCTATCCTCCTAGGGGTTTATATGTACCCGTTTTACCCTATAGAGGACCAGGGGGTAAATTACACTTCACATTATGCAGTATCTGTTCGAGTCGTAATGTTCAGGACAGTGACTGTAAGCATAATGATGATGAGCGTGCTTTGACAGGGGTCTGGGTCACCGTTGAGTTCAACAAGGCTCTGGACAAGGGATACAAGGTGGCCAAGATTATCGAAGTATGGCATTTTGATAGATCTAGCGATTGTATTTTCGCGGGTTACATCCGTACATTCCTGAAGGGGAAGCAGGAGGCTTCTGGTTACCCTGCTGAGGTTGTTGATCAGGAAAGCCGCGACAAATACATTCAGGATTATCAAGCCCATCAGGGGATTTTGCTTTGTGCTGATAAGATTTGTCACAACCCAGCAAAGAGACAGGTGGCTAAAGTTTGTCTTAATAGCCTGTGGGGCAAGTTCTGCCAGAGGGAGAACATGTCTCAGGTTTCTGTAGTGTCAGACCCCAACGAGTTTTTCAGTTTCTTGTTTTCAGGGAAATACGAGGTCAGCTACTTTAACGTGCTGGATGAGAAAAAAGTTGTGATCCAGTGGCGTTACAAGGGTCTCTACCCTCCTGGTAAAAGCAGCAATGTTTTTATCGGTGCTTTTACCACTGCTTATGCTCGTCTGAAGTTGTACAGTTACATGGAGAAATTGCAGGAGAATGTTCTCTATGTCGACACAGACAGCTTGATATATGTGGTGAAAGACGGTGAGACACCTTTAAAATTAGGTAACTATCTCGGTGATCTGACTGATGAACTCGACGGGGATAGCATCGAGGACTTTGTTTCGGCAGGTCCTAAGACGTATGCTTATAGGACCAAAGGACAGAAGAAGGTTGTGATGAAGGTTAAAGGTATCACACAAACAAAAGAATCTTGTCAGCGGATAAACTTTGACTCCGTCAGAGATCTTGTAGAGGGGTATTTGCAGAATTCACCTGATGGGGTGCTTGAGACCCTCCAACACAACATCGTGAGGGATAAAAAAAACATCACCGTAAAAAACAGGTCAGTTATTAAAAAACTCCGGGTCGTGTACGATAAGAGGCGATTGTTTTCGGACGGCACAACCAAACCTTTCGGATTCTGAGTTTTGAGTGGATGAGGGGTCATTATGGAAGGAATTAATTTCGATCCTCGTTTGAAAACACCATTTTCATGTCTAGTGGTGGGACCATCGGGGTCAGGAAAGACCCATTTTGTAAAATGTATGCTTGAAAATTGTGAACATGTTATGGATGATGTCAATGTAAATATTGTGTGGATTTATACTTCTTTTCAACCTATGTACACTGAATTGCAAAAGATGAATAAAAATATCAAATTCATTGAAGGTTTACCTGAATCTTTTGAAAATGAAGATGTATTTCCTTCTGATAGAAAACATTTGATTATTCTTGATGATGTTATTTTTGAAGCTTCTGAAAACCCAGAGGTTGTCCGTGTTTTTACACAGTACAGACATCATAAAAATATGAGTGTTATAATGCTGACGCAAAACTTATTTCATCGTGGTAAATATAGTCGTACTATTAGTCTGAATAGCAATTACTTTGTATTGTTTAAGAATCCTCGCGATAAAATGCAGATAAAAGTTCTTGCTCAACAGATTTACCCGTCTCAAAGAGCTTTCTTTCTAGAAAGCTTTGAAGATGCTACAACCGACGCTCACGGGTACTTAATTGTTGATCTAACACCCTCATGTCCAGAACGCTACAGACTAAGGACTGGGATACTTCCTCACCAGCGTCACACTGTGTACATACCAAAAACATCTGTTTAAGTTATGTCAGAGCGTATAAAAAGAAACGCTGTTTTACTTAAGGAACTATACCACGCTCCGTCAAAGAAACGTAAAGACATTTTGATGCGTAGTTCTCGGGACTTTATTCAAGCTCTTGGCGAGATTGCCCTGAATGTTTTGAAGGGGAATGTACCATTGTCGCAAGCTCAGTTCAAAAAACTAAAAAAACAGAAGAAAAACATCAGACTCTTGGCTAATAAAAAAGCGTGCGTGAAGCGTAAACGAAGGATTCTTAAAAAGCAGTCGGGTGGATTCCTGTTGCCGTTGCTAGCGGCTGCCGTTCCAATCATTGGAAATCTAATAGGCGGTCTTGTAAAGAAGTAAAAGGCCATGAAGACTGTCCAGAAAATGTATCTCGTCTCTCCTCAGCAAATTAACCAGTTATCACGCCCATCCACTGACATCCGTGAAACAGCCGAAGATGAATTGAATGAGAAGATGAGGACTGTTCTAAATGATTCTCAGTTAAACTCGTATGAGAAGATTAAAAAGTATGATGCTCTATTGCAGAGATATTTAACCTTTACAAAACAGGATCAGAGAGACCAAAGGAGAGTAACTCTGACTTTACAGCGAGACGGAGATCATCCCCTCGACTCTGACAGTCGCGACGAAAGCTTTCTAAAAACACCCTCTGTAACGGACGTCGTGGGTAAGGATATTCTAAACAGCCTTCCGTCAAAAGCTCGAAGAAATGCTGAATACATTATCCAGAGGATATCCAAAAATGGCGACGGTTGGAATATGAATGGTGAATTTATGTATGAAGGAAATGCTGTAAAAGGCTCTCATGTGATTGATATATTCAAGTACCTTTCCCTACCGTATAAGAAAACAAGTTCTTCATTACCTGAGGGGTGGTCCGAGTTTCTCGTCACATTATTAAAGCTAAACATCCCTCTCACACTGCTGTCCAATCCTGAAGCGAGGACTCAATATCAGAGACTTAAATCGAATTCTACCTCGCGAAAGAAAAGTATAGCAGAGGGCTGGTCTCCCGACCCTAAGGACTCTAAAGTGACACCTCGACGACGCTTAACACATGTAGCGACCAAAGGGAAGAAATTGTCTCTAACACCTCGATGGGTTTCATGAATAATTACCTTGTACACGGTTATTGTCTTTTCATCAATAAAATGTTTTATTGAATTACTATAAGATTACAGATTTTCTTTTTAACACACGCACAAACAAAATAAGATTAGTCACACGTTACAATAGTCTTTAAAATACAGAAGAGAACAGTTTTGCTGTTTCCACGGACAGTGTGCACATCTTTTTAGACATTGTTGATGTTCTTTCACAAAGTTGTATACCATGAGGTCATTTTTTAAGGTATCGCCGCTGTATAGACTTAATACTTCTCTCATAGACAGCCCTCTAGCGCGATGACAGAGGTAGGAGACGCAGTGATGACCACATACAAACGATAGGGGGTGCTGTAGTTGACCATTGTTGTACTTGATGTCGACTGAATGTTTTTTGAGAAACTTTAAAATATTTTCAGGGTAATGTGCAAAGTAGGGACCCATTCCAAATGAGTCAAAGAAAGTTGTTCTGCCGTCTTCGTCGAGAGTTAAAGCCAACCAGTGCTCTCCCGGTTTATGCGACGGATGTGTGTTGACGATGAAATATGCAGGCAGTCTGAGGTGATGTGTCGATTGAGGCAACCTGTCCGACGGCCATACACCGTAAAATGTGTCACCCAAAAGACCTCTCAGCAGCCTCTGTAACTGGAGACTATCCATAACTTTTTAATAATAGTCCACCAGCACTTGTCTTTTTGCATCAATCTCCAGAATGGAATCGTAACAAGCGTATACAATCAGTGTTACGGTGTTCGGTAAGGGTACTCTGAATCTCATCTCCACTCTTAAATTCCCATTTGAGACAGGAGAGAGAGCGTCGTTGTCGTCGGCTGGATTGAGATTAAATGCAAACAACGAATAACCGCTGTTAAAACCTTCACGGTCAATGCTTAGAGGCAGATCCTTCAAATGTCTTCCTGTAGCTAGAATCATGTTATAAAACTCTCTGACCGCCATACCGTTATTAAACTGAGGTTGAAAAGCTTTAGCGGGGATCTGTCGGCCATCCTGACAGAGGGCTAGATATTCAGTGTTGTAATGATGAAAATTGAACGGGGAGAGCTCTCTCCTACCGGTAAACGCCTCGTGATGTACCAACCCTAAAACCACGTATTTAGGTATTGAACCCAGAAACAAATTCTCCTGGGTACATATTCTTGAGTTTTCTGGAATGGAGTATGTTTTTACATTGACTCGCGAGAGCGGGTAGAGAGCATTTCCTTTTAACAAACCCGCCGCATGACCTATTCTCACAGCTGGCGAAACAGTGACTTTCTTCACAAACAGAGATGCGCCAAGGATTTTCAGACGGAAGGTGGAGTCGCGGGGTCCGGTCAGGCAGAAGGCATCATTCGCTCTGGTGAGTTTAATTCTTAAATCGACAGAGTTTAATAACAGTCTCTCGCAGAAAAATATGTCGCTATGGAGAGGCCCTAGAAGATGTACTTCTCTGGATCTGCTCGTGAACTCGGCCCTCTTATTAAGACCTGCGTTTTAAAATATATCAGAGCTCCCTCTGGACTTCCTCTTGGCCCGTCTGCTTCTGTCAACTGACTTCTTTCTTTTTTTGTTTGTACGTTTATTAGAGCTCTGTGTTACACGCCGTCCTGGTGGGCGTCTCTTTGTCCTTCGTGATAAGACGGCTATACCTCCTGACCCTTCCTGTCTCTGTTGATCGCTCATACCTCTCACGGTGCGGGTGAACATATCCGTGGCTATGTTACCCACTGCTGATTTGAGATGGGGTTTCGCGATGGCAATACCTCTTTTCAACAGAGGTGATACAAACCGAAACATTTTCGAGAAGAGGGAACCTATGCCTCGTCCGTACATAACAGGGGCACCGTAGAAACCCGGTAGATCTCCACCCACCTGTTTTTCATAATATTGTACAAATCTGTGAGGGTCGTCTCTTAAGCCTGCGTGAACCATTGTGTTTGTTTACGCCTTGGTCTGCAAAGACTGGTTATCTCTCTCCGGTGTTGTGCTGGTGAATGAATTTCCACATGACGATACAAGGGTTATATAATATCCTCTCAAGTAACAGGTCTAAAGTGTAGAGTCACCACCACCTTTCCAAAGGTAAAATTGACTGGTTTGTTAAGATCCGATTTAATTTGTATCTGAATATTTTCAATATGGTTCTTGGCCACCGGTAAATAGTAAGCAGGGTTAAAATGTTGTGTGATTATATCTGAGTAGCTACCCTTGATTTCCACCGTTCTTAAAAGCGGTGCATATGCATCCCCTACAAGCTGAGGTCTTACAACGTCGCTGTAACAGTAGAGATGGTAAAACCCCACTTTTAAATCAACTGGATGGGGCGCTCTGTAGTCGCAAAAATTGATCCAATGACCAGGCTCTACACCTAGCATGTAAGCCAAAGGCGAGTTAAAAAGCACTAGGTTCTGCCCGTCTCCTTGAAGATCAATTTTTTGCCGTGCACTGTCAAACAGGAAGCGTATGTCGTTATTGGTTTTTTTAAAGGTTTGTGCCAACTCGGTTGTAATCTGATTAATAGAGCTGTAATATCCACCCTTAAACTTCAGTCTGGAAATATCTGTTCCAGCCGTTTTGAAATGTCGATCAATCCCACGCGATTCGTCTTTTTTCCTCTGAGCAGAGGCACTGGCATCGGGATCCGGAGCCCTAAGACGAGCCATGGCTCTATGAAATTCATCTTTATACCGTCGTGTCGTGTTAGCCTCCGAATCTGATCCTCTAGGGGGAGCCGTGTTTGTGTTGGAATCAGGTACTCTATGGTTCGGTTTCCAGTAAAATGATGCTGTATCCTCCGGAATATTATGCCACGTGTGAGGGTATGTAATCTCCGTCAAAGCGACCTCCCATTTTCCGTTTAAATCAATATGTTGTGCTAAATCGACGCGGAAAGTACCGATCGAGTTGTCTTTAAAAACTTTTGCGCTGGCGTTTGATGGTAAAGTCACATAGAAGCCTGCATTCTTTGAGCCGTACATGGTGATATGATGCCTGGTGTAAAGAAGGACCTTGTTATATATTTTTTATATCCGAAGCTTTTACCCAACTGTTGAATTTTTCAGGCCAGTTCTTCCATTGGACAAAGACCTGCCTCTCTCCTTTAACGCAGCGTTCCTTGAGAATCTTTTCAACGTGAAATACTTTATCCTTTACGAGTTGTACTTTTTGTAATTCTTGATCATAAAATGATCCTTGGATGGGCTCGCCGTCGAAATCTTTCAATTTATACACAGGCGGGGTGCGCTGAATACATTCAGTTACCGTAAATATCTCATCTGTAAAACTCTGCTCATACTTTTTGTCAAATACACCTCGTAGTTTCGATATTCTAACATGATCGCCCTCCTTAAATTTTGGCTTCTGCCGATCTTTTGACGGTCTAATGTAAAGATTGTCAAACACTTGCAGAGTATTTTCTTTAGTTACTTCCATCGGTGTCATTTTTATACTGCTGTGATAGCTGTGATTATAACTCTTTACTAGATCCTGTAAAACCTCGATGTAACGTAGTGTGTTTTTAGCCGTGAAATATCTCCACATCCGATTTTTAAGTGCGGTTAAATCTCTCAACCACAGAGGCCTTAACGTCACTCGCTGTTGAAAAATGATTAATACCCTTCCTTTCCATCAAAGCCCTGAAACTCTTGTTAAAAAATTCTTTCCCGTCATCCGTCTGTAGCTTTACAGGCGTCCCGCTCTCCTCCAACACTGATTCGAACGCCTTCACTGTCTCGATCGCAGTCTTTCTTTTTAAAACGCGTAGATAGGCCTTCTTTGAAAATACATCTATAACGGTCAACAAGTAATTTTGATCGTTGTTATATCTAGCCAATGCCTGCATGTCGCATAGGTCGGCCTGGAATTGTTGAAGAGGCCTGTGAACAAATACTCTGTTTCTCGGAAAGTTTACTCTGGTCGGTTTATGCAGGGTGTAAGCATCCTGTTTTGATAAAAAATCTTTAATAGATTTAGAACTGACAGGTTTTCCAGTCTCGACCTGCACCCCTCGACGAAGGCGATCCACGCCTCCATAGCTCCCAGGGTGAAGAGGATTGTAATAAACTCTTTTAATGATGTGTTTCACCGACATGTTAAACGAGAAATGAACGAGGTGAGATCCGAATATGCTTCTTAATGTTTTTATTAAACAGTTATGTCAGGATTCAATCGTAATGTTATACAAAGAGAGTAAAAGAGTTAAAAAAAAAGTAAATCACATACGAGGGAATCTCGTGTTTGTGACATCGACCAGGACCGGCGTTCTATTCCAGATTCTACTTGCTGATTCCAGACGTTCAATTAGAAGATCCTCTGGCTCATTTTTGATGTATTCAGTCCATACACTTGATTTTGGAGACCTCATTTCGAGCAAGACTGTCTCGGCTGTAGCCTTGATTCTCATTTTCTCTGGTTGTACATCATTCAGAGTCAAGTAATGCTGTATAGCAGGCAGAAAGTTCTTGTTACAGAGTCTCTTCATCAACGGGTGGAAGTTAAGCCTGTAGAAATCATCCTCCATTTCTTCAAGACAGCTGTGTTGTAGTTGGCTGGGATGGTCTACTTGGCAACCGTAGCAGATCTCCCTCCAATACCGGCGCATGGTTTTACCTAGTAGATGAAATACAACTGTCTTTACAGCTTTCAGGAACAAACCGCTTATCCATCCGTCCGTTTCATCATTAGCTGCTGGTTCTAGGTCTTGAGAAGCAGGGGATAAAACAGTCGGATGCACGTCGACAGTTTCGTTTCCGGTGCAGGTGGTTGCCGTCTTCCCTACGGGTTCCTCCGCGTCATCCACATCTTGCATTTCAGTTGTAACAGAGACGTCTGTGTTGTCTTTGACGGCCAATGAAGGACGGGCTCCGTCTGTCGTGTCGTCGTTAGAATCCTCGTACTTATGATCGTCAGCCGCAACGTGTTCTACCGCAGGAAGTAGAGGTGACGGCATGGAGTTGTTCATCCCGTACCCGGGACCGCCTGTAGCAGCTCCGAGGAAGGTAGTGACGATACGTCTCGGAACACCTTCGGGCCTCATCGTTGTCTTGGATGGTCTTGTTCCAACAGACACGTCTGCATGGTGTTGCTCTGGAAAAAATCCTCTTTATAACAACCATCAACAAGTAGGCGGTCCAGAGTGGGGCGGTCCTAAAAGGTCAGTGCTTTTTTCAACACAAGGGCATCATTCCATAAGCGGCTATGGTAGAAGAGACCGTCGATTTTTGGAGAAATCTCCTGGATTTTCTCACTCCAAGCATCCATCGGTATGGTTAACAGAGTACGAAAAACGCCACAATCGGAATTAAAATACTCCAGGACGAAATCTTCTTCTTCTTCGCCTGTGACTCCTGTTGATACTTTATGGATGGCCCTGAAGGACCAGCGTCCTGATCCTGACATTTTAGCCAACCATATAGCCATGAAGGACGGTTTCCTCTCCATATGCTCGGGTTTGTTAGAAACGACTCCGACCTTCTGACGTTGTTCTTCTTCTTCTCCAGTCCAGGGAAGATTTTCCGGCTTCACCTCTCTCAGCACACCCCAGTCGTTAGACGATAACACAGCCATCTCCGTACAGGCACTCAGGGTTTCGTCATCCTCCAGCTGGTAAATGTACAATTCGGCTGTTTCGTACTTAAACGTGTACCCCCATCTTCCTCGACGTCCGTAAGGCTCTAGAGACCACTCTTCCTGCAAAGATTCCCCCGGCGGTGCCTGCGTACGTCGTAGGTACATTACAGATTTACGGGGAGCCCCGACGCCCATCCACGGGTCCTCAATAACAGTCACAGCCGTCTCGCTGATCACTGGTGAGCCGCGCATCGTTGTAAGGACAGACATTGTCGGTTGGTTGTGCTCGTCGGGTCCTTGCTCCTGGCTACAGTCTGAAGGGTACGTATATATATATACACACAGGGTGATGTTTATACAGCTGTCCGCCCCACTCCCTTCGTTATTTTACTTCCTGTCATAAAAAAGGGGAGGGTTATTATTTTAATTTCTTTTTGATATAAAAAGGGGGAGGGGCTTTATTACTTCCGGAAGGGTTGGGGTTTATTACTTCCGGAGTCATAAATCAATAAATCATTACAGGTTTGACAGATAGTGGTTTCCTTCCTCTCTCTCCCACCTTATCTCAAGCTGAAAACGCGTTTTCTGCATTGTGCCATAACTTTGCAGAGAAGCTTCAGAACATGAAATTTTCACCTCCCACTATAGCAGAAAGGGTCTTTCTAGTAGTTGCACATCAAATTTAAGCTGTCTGATGTGTTTTTCCAAAGTTATCAACATTTTTATGTTTGGCGTCCCGGAACCCACCTTATCTCAAGCTGAAAACGCGTGTTCAGCATTGTGCCATAACTTTGCAGGGAAGCTTCAGAACATGAAATTTTCACCTCCCACTATAGCAGAAAGGGTCTTTCTAGTAGTTGCACATCAAATCTAAGCTGTCTGATGTGTTTTTCCAAAGTTATCAACATTTTTACGTTTGGCGTTCCGGAATCGACCTTATCTCAGGCTGCAAACGCGTTTTACGCATTGTGCCATAACTTTGCGGGGAAGCTTCAGAACATGAAATGTTCACCTCCCACTATAGCAGAAAGGGTCATTCTCGTAGTTGCACATCAAATGTAAGCTGTCTGAAGTGTTTTTCCAAAGTTATGAACATTTTTATGTTTTGCGTTCCGGAATCAACCTTATCTCAGGCTGAAAAGGCGTTTTCTACATTGTGCCATAACTTTGCAGGGAAGCTTCAGAACATGAAATTTTCACCTCCCACTATACCAGAAAGGGTCTTTCTAGTAGTTGCACATCAAATCTAAGCTGTCTGAAGTGTTTTTCCAAAGTTATCAACATATTTTTGTTGGGCGTTCCGGAATCGACCTTATCTCAGGCTGAAAACGCGTTTTACTCATTGTGCCATAACTTCGCAGGGAAGCTTCAGAAAATGAAATTTTCACGTCCCACTATACCAGAAAGGGTGTTTCTTGTAGTTGCACATCAAATCTAAGCTGTCTGAAGTGTTTTTGCAAAGTTATCAACATTTTTATGTTTGGCGTTCCAGAATCGACCTTATCTCAGGCTGAAAACGCGTTTTACGCATTGTGCCATAACTTTGCAGGGAAGCATCAGAAAATGAAATTTTCACCTCCCACTATAGCAGAAAGGGTCTTTCTAGTAGTTACACATCAAATCTAAGCTGTCTGAAGTGTTGTTACAAAGTTATCAACATTTTTACGTTTGGCGTTCCGGAACCCACCTTATCTCAAGCTGAAAACGCGTTTTCTGCATTGTGCCATAACTTTGCAGGGAAGCTTCAGAACATGAAATGTTCACCTCCCACTATAGCAGAAAGGGTCTTTCTAGTAGTTGCACATCAAATATAAGCTGTCTGAAGTGTTTTTCGAAAGTTATCAACATTTTTATGTTGGGCGTTCGGGAATCGACCTTATCTCAGGCTGAAAACGCGTTTTACGCATTGTGCCATAACTTTGCAGGGAAGCTTCAGAAAATGAAATTTTCATCTCCCACTATAGCAGAAAGGGTCCTTCTAGTAGTTGCACATCAAATCTAAGCTGTCTGAAGTGTTTTTCGAAAGTTATCAACATTTTTATGTTTGGCCTTCCGGAATCGACCTTATCTCAGGATGAAAAATCGTTTTCTGCATTGTCCCATAACTTTGCAGGGAAGCTTCAGAACATGAAATTTTCACCTCCCACTATAGCAAAAAGGGTCTTTCTAGTAGTTGCACATCAAATCTAAGCTGTCTGAAGTGTTTTTACAAAGTTATCAACATTTTTACGTTTGGCGTTCCGGAACCCACCTTATCTCAAGCTGAAAACGCGTTTTCTGCATTGTGCCATAACTTTGCAGGGAAGCTTCAGAACATGAAATGTTCACCTCCCACTATAGCAGAAAGGGTCTTTCTAGTAATTGCACATCAAATATAAGCTGTCTGAAGTGTTTTTCGAAAGTTATCGACATTTTTATGTTGGGCGTTGGGGAATCGACCTCATCTCAGGCTGAAAACGCGTTTTACGCATTGTGCCATAACTTTGGAGGGAAGCTTCAGGACATGAAATTTTCACCTCCCACTATAGCAGAAAGGGTCTTTCTAGTATTTGCACATCAAATCTAAGCTGTCTGAAATGTTTTTTCCAAAGTTATGAAGAATTTTATGTTTGGCGTTCTGGAACCCATCTTATCTCAGGCTGAAAACGCGTTTTCTGCATTGTGCCATAACTTTGCAGGGAAGCTTCAGAACATGAAATTTTAACTCCCACTATAGCAGAAAAGGTCCTTCTAGTAGTTGCACATCAAATCTAAGATCTCTGAAGTGTTTTTCCAAACTTATCAACATTTTTACGTTTGGCGTTCCGGAACCCACCTTATCTCGAACTGAAAACGCGTTTTCTGCATTGTGCCATAATTTTGCAGGGAAGCTTCAGAACATGAAATTTTCACGTCCCACTATACCAGAAAGGGTCTTTCTAGTAGTTGCACATCAAATCTAAGCTGTCTGATGTGTTTTTCCAAAGTTATCAATATTTTTATGTTTGGCGTTCCGGAATCGACCTTATCTCAGGCTGAAAACGCATTTTCTGCATTGTGCCATAACTTTGCAGGGAGACTTCAGAACATGACATTTTCTCCTCCCACTATAGCAGAAAGGGTCTTTCTAGTAGTTGCACATCAAATCTAAGCTGTCTGAAGTGTTTTTCCATAGTTATCAACACTTTTATGTTTGGCTTTCCGGAACCCACCTTATCTCAGGCTGAAAACGCGTGTTCTGCATTGTGCCATAACTTTGCAGGGAAGCTTCAGAAAATGAAATTTTCATCTCACACTATAGCAGAAAGGGTCTTTCTAGTAGTTGCACATCAAATCTAAGCTGTCTGAAGTGTTTTTCAAAAGTTATCAACATTTTTATGTTTGGAGTTCCGGAATCGACCTTATCTCAGGATGAAAAATCGTTTTCTGCATTGTCCCATAACTTTGCAGCGAAGCTTCAGAACCTGAAATTTTGACCTCCCAATATAGCAGAAAGGGTCTTTCTAGTAGTTGCACATCAAATCTAAGCTGTCTGAAGTGTTTTTCCAAAGTTATCAACATTTTTATGTTTGGCGTTGCGGAATCGACCTTATCTCAGGCTGAAAACGCGTTTTACGCATTGTGCCATAACTTTGCAGGGAAGATTCAGAACATGAAAATTTCGCCTCCCACTACAACAGAAAGGGTCTTTCTAGTAGTTGCAGATCAAATCTAAGCTGTCTGATGCGTTTTTTCAAAGTTATCAACATTTTTATGTTTGGCGTACCGGAATCGACCTTATCTCACGCTGAAAACGCGTTTTACGCATGGTGCCATAACTTTGCAGGGAAGCTTCAGAAAATGAAATTTTCACCTCCTACTATAGCAGAAAGGGTCTTTCTAGTAGTTGCACATCAAAACTAAGCTGTCTGAAGTGTTTTTCGATAGTTATCAACATTTTTATGTTTGGCGTTCCGGAATCGACCTTATCTCAGGATGAAAAATCGTTTTCTGCATTGTGCCATAACTTTGCAGGGAAGCTTCCGAACATGAAATTTTAACCTCCCACTATAGCAGAAAGGGTCTTTCTAGTAGTTGCACATCAAATCTAAGCTGTCTGATGTGTTTTTCCAAAGTTATCAACATTTTTATGTTTGTCGTTCCGGAATCGACCTTATCCCAGGCTGAAAACGCGTTTTCTGCATTGTGCCATAACTTTGCAGGGAAGCTTCAGGACATGAAATTTTCACCTCCCACTATAGCAGTAAGGGTCTTTCTCGTAGTTTCACATCAAATCTAAGCTGTCTGAAGTGTGTTTCCAAAGTTATCAACATTTTTTTGTTTGGCGTTCCGGAATCGACCTTATCTCAGGCCCAAAACGCGTTTTCTGTATTGTGCCATAACTTCTCAGGGAAGCTTCAGAACAAGAAATGTTCTAGTCCCACTATTGCAGAAACGGTCTTTCTAGTAGTTGCACATCAACTCTAAGCTGTCTGAAATGTTTTTCCAAAGTTATCAACATTTTTACGTTTGGCGTTCCGGAACCCACCTTATCTCAGGCTGAACACGCGTTTTTTGCATTGTGCCTTAACTTTGCAGGGAAGCTTCAGAACATGAAATTTTCTCCTCCCACTATAGCAGAAAGGGTCTTTCTAGTAGTTGCACATCAAATCTAAGCTGTCTGATGAGTTTTTCCAAAGTTATCAACATTCTTATGTTTGGCGTTCCGGAATTGACCTTATCTCAGGCTGAAAACGCGTTATCTGCATTGTGCCATAACTTTGCAGGGAAGCTTTAGAACATGATATTTTCACTTCCCACTATAGCAGAAACGGTCTTTCTCGTAGTTGCACAACAAATCTAAGCTGTCTGAAGTGTTTTTCGAAAGTTTTCAACATTTTTATGTTTGGTGTTCCTGAATCGACCTTATCTCAGGCTGAAAACGCGTTTTACGTATTGTGCCATAACTTCTCAGGGAAGCTTCAGACCATGAAATTTTGACATCCCACTATAGCAGAAAGGGTCTCTCTAGTAGTTGCACACAAATCTAAGCTGTCTGAAGTGTTTTTCGAAAGTTATCAACATTTTTATGTTTGGCTTTCTGGAACCCACCTTATCTCAAGCTGAAAACGCCTTTTCTGCATTGTGCCATAACTTTGCATGGAAGTTTCAGAACATGAAATGTTCACCTCCCACTATAGCAGAAAGGGTCTTTCTAGTAGTTGCTCATCAAATCTAAGCAGTCTGAAGTGTTTTTCTAAAGTTATCAACATTTTTACGTTTGGCGTTCCGGAACCCACCTTATCTCAGGCTGAACACGCGTTTTCTGCATTGTGCCATAACTTTGGAGGGAAGCTTCAGGACATGAAATTTTCACCTCCCACTATAGCAGAAAGGGTCTTTCTAGTAGTTGCACATCAAATCTAAGCTGTCTGAAGTGTTTTTCCAAAGTTATCAATATTTTTATGTTTGGCGTTCCGGAATCGACCTTATCTCAGGCTGAAAACGCATTTTCTGCATTGTGCCATAACTTTGCAGGGAGACTTCAGAACATGACATTTTCTCCTCCCACTATTGCAGAAAGGGTCTTTCTAGTAGTTGCACATCAAATCTAAGCTGTCTGAAGTGTTTTTCCATAGTTATCAACACTTTTATGTTTGGCGTTCTGGAACCCACCTTATCTCAGGCTGAAAACGCGTTTTCTGCATTGTGCCATAACTTTGCAGGGAAGCTTCAGAACATGAAATTTTCTCCTCCCCCTATAGCAGACAGGGTCTTTCTAGTAGTTGCACATCAAATCTCAGCTGTCTGATGAGTTTTTCCAAGGTTATCAACATTCTTATGTTTGGCGTTCCGGAATTGACCTTATCTCACGCTGAAAACGCGTTTTCTGCATTGTGCCATAACTTTGAAGGGAAGCTTTAGAACATGATATTTTCACTTCCCACTATAGCAGAAACGGTCTTTCTCGTAGTTGCACAACAAATCTAAGCTGTCTGAAGTGTTTTTCGAAAGTTTTCAACATTTTTATGTTTGGTGTTCATGAATCGACCTTATCTCAGGCCCAAAACGCGTTTTCTGCATTGTGCCATAACTTTGGAGGGAAGCTTCAGAACATGAAATTTTCACCTCACACTATAGCAGATAGGGTCTTTCTAGTAGTTGCACATCAAATCTAAGCTGTCTGAAATGTTTTTCCAAAGTTATCAACATTTTTATGTTTGGCTTTCCGGATCCCACCTTATCTCAGGCTGAAAACGCGTGTTCTGCATTGTGCCATAACTTTGCAGGGAAGCTTCAGAAAATGAAATTTTCACCTCACACTATAGCAGAAAGGGTCTTTCTAGTAGTTGCACATCAAATCTAAGCTGTCTGAAGTGTTTTTTCAAAGTTATCAACATTTTTATGTTTGGCGTTGCGGAATCGACCTTATCTCAGGCTGAAAACGCGTTTTACGCATTGTGCCATAACTTTGCAGGGAAGCTTCAGAAAATGAAATTTTCACCTCCCACTATAGCAGAAAGGGTCTTTCTTGTAGTTGCACATCAAAACTTAGCTGTCTGAAGTGTTTTTCGATAGTTATCATCATTTTTATGTTTGGCGTTCCGGAATCGACCTTATCTCAGGATGAAAAATCGTTTTCTGCATTGTGCCATAACTTTGCAGGGAAGCTTCCGAACATGAAATTTTAACCTCCCACGAAAGCAGAAAGGGTCTTTCTAGTAGTTGCACATCAAATCTAAGCTGTCTGATGTGTTTTTCCAAAGTTATCAACATTTTTATGTTTGTCGTTCCGGAATCGACCTTATCCCAGGCTGAAAACGCGTTTTCTGCATTGTGCCATAACTTTGCAGGGAAGCTTCAGGACATGAAATTTTCACATCCCACTATAGCAGAAAGGGTCTTTCTCGTAGTTTCACACCAAATCTAAGCTGTCTGAAGTGTGTTTCCAAAGTTATCAACATTTTTTTGTTTGGCGATCCGGAATCGACCTTATCTCAGGCCCAAAACGCGTTTTCTGTATTGTGCCATAACTTCTCAGGGAAGCTTCAGAACAAGAAATGTTCTAGTCCCACTATTGCAGAAACGGTCTTTCTAGTAGTTGCACATCAACTCTAAGCTGTCTGAAATGTTTTTCCAAAGTTATCAACATTTTTACGTTTGGCGTCCCGGAACCCACCTTATCTCAAGCTGAAAACGCGTGTTCAGCATTGTGCCATAACTTTGCAGGGAAGCTTCAGAACATTAAATTTTCACCTCCCACTATAGCAGAAAGTGTCTTTCTAGTAGTTGCACATCAAATCTAAGCTGTCTGATGTGTTTTTCCAAAGTTATCAACATTTTTATGTTTGGCGTTCCGGAATCGACCTTATCTCAGGCTGAAAACGCGTTTTACGCATTGTGCCATAACTTCTCAGGGAAGCTTCAGACCATGAAATTTTGACATCCCACTATAGCAGAAAGGGTCTTTCTAGTAGTTGCTCATCAAATCTAAGCAGTCTGAAGTGTTTTTCGAAAGTTATCAACATTTTTACGTTTGGCGTTCCGGAACCCACCTTATCTCAGGCTGAACACGCGTTTTCTGCATTGTGCCATAACTTTGGAGGGAAGCTTCAGGACATGAAATTTTCACCTCCCACTAAAGCAGAAAGGGTCTTTCTAGTAGTTGCACATCAAATCTAAGCTGTCTGAAATGTTTTTTCCAAAGTTATCAAGAATTTTATGTTTGGCGTTCTGGAACCCACCTTATCACAGGCTGAAAACGCGTTTTCTGCATTGTGCCATAACTTTGCAGGGAAGCTTCAGAACATGAAATTTTAACCTCCCACTATAGCAGAAAAGGTCCTTCTAGTAGTTGCACATCAAATCTAAGATGTCTGAAGTGTTTTTCCAAACTTATCAACATTTTTACGTTTGGCGTTCCGGAACCCACCTTATCTCGAGCTGAAAACGCGTTTTCTGCATTGTGCCATAATTTTGCAGGGAAGCTTCAGAACATGAAATTTTCACGTCCCACTATAGCAGAAAGGGTCTTTCTAGTAGTTGCACATCAAATCTAAGCTGTCTGAAGTGTTTTTCCAAAGTTATCAATATTTTTATGTTTGGCGTTCCGGAATCGACCTTATCTCAGGCTGAAAACGCGTTTTCTGCATTGTGCCATAACTTTGCAGGGAGACTTCAGAACATGACATTTTCTCCTCCCACTATAGCAGAAAGGGTCTTTCTAGTAGTTGCACATCAGATCTAAGCTGTCTGAAGTGTTTTTCCAAAGTTATCAACACTTTTATGTTTGGCGTTCTGGAACCCACCTTATCTCAGGCTGAAAACGTGTTTTCTGCATTGTGCCATAACTTTGCAGGGAAGCTTCAGAACATGAAATTTTCTCCTCCCCCTATAGCAGAAAGGGTCTTTCTAGTAGTTGCACATCAAATATAAGCTGTCTGAAGTGTTTTTCGAAAGTTATCAACATTTTTATATTTGGCGTTCCAGAATCGACCTTATCTCAGGCTGAAAACGCGTTGTCTGCATTGTGCCATAACTTTGCAGGGAAGCTTCAGAAAATGACATTTTCACCTCCCATTATAGCAGAAAGGGTCTTTCTAGTAGTTGCACATCAAATATAAGCTGTCTGAAATGTTTTTTCCAAAGTTATCAAGAATTTTATGTTTGGCGTTCTGGAATCGACCTTATCTCAGGCTGAAAACGCATTTTCTGCATTGTGCCATAACTTTGCAGGGAGACTTCAGAACATGACATTTTCTCCTCCCACTATAGCAGAAAGGGTCTTTCTAGTAGTTGCACATCAAATCTAAGCTGTCTGAAGTGTTTTTCCATAGTTATCAACACTTTTATGTTTGGCGTTCTGGAACCCACCTTATCTCAGGCTGAAAACGCGTTTTCTGCATTGTGCCATAACTTTGCAGGGAAGCTTCAGAACATAAAATTTTCTCCTCCCCCTACAGCAGAAAGGGTCTTTCTAGTAGTTGCACATCAAATCTAAGCTGTCTGTTGAGTTTTTCCAAAGTTATCAACATTCTTATGTTTGGCGTTCCGGAATTGACCTTATCTCAGGCTGAAAACGCATTTTCTGCATTGTGCCATAACTTTGCAGGGAAGCTTTAGAACATCATATTTTCACTTCCCACTATAGCAGAAACGGTCTTTCTCGTAGTTGCACAACAAATCTAAGCTGTCTGAAGTGTTTTTCGAAAGTTTTCAACATTTTTATGTTTGGCTTTCCGGAACCCACCTTATCTCAGGCTGAAAACGCGTGTTCTGCATTGTGCCATAACTTTGCAGGGAAGCTTCAGAAAATGAAATTTTCACCTCACACTATAGCAAAAAGGGTCTTTCTAGTAGTTGCACAACAAATCTAAGCTGTCTGAAGTGTTTTTCAAAAGTTATCACCATTTTTATGTTTGGCGTTCCGGAATCGACCTTATCTCAGGATGAAAAATCGTTTTCTGCATTGTCCCATAACTTTGCAGCGAAGCTTCAGAACCTGAAATTTTGACCTCCCAAGATAGCAGAAAGGGTCTTTCTAGTAGTTGCACATCAAATCTAAGCTGTCTGAAGTGTTTTTCCAAAGTTATCAACATTTTTATGTTTGGCGTTCCGGAATCGACCTTATCTCAGCCCCAAAACGCGTTTTCTGTATAGTGCCATAACTTCTCAGGGAAGCTTCAGAACAAGAAATGTTCTAGTCCCACTATTGCAGAAACGGTCTTTCTAGTAGTTGCACATCAACTCTAAGCTGTCTGAAATGTTTTTCCAAAGTTATCAACATTTTTTTGTTTGGCGTTCCGGAATCGACCGTATCTCAGGCCCAAAACGCGTTTTCTGTATTGTGCCATAACTTCTCAGGGAAGCTTCAGAACAAGAAATGTTCTAGTCCCACTATTGCAGAAACGGTCTTTCTAGTAGTTGCACATCAACTCTAAGCTGTCTGAAATGTTTTACCAAAGTTATCAACATTCTTATGTTTGGCGTTCCGGAATCGACCTTATCTCAGGCTGAAAACGCGTTTTACGCATGGTGCCATAACTTGCAGGGAAGCTTCAGAAAATGAAATTTTCACCTCCCACTATAGCAGAAAGGGTCTTTCTAGTAGTTGCACATCAAAACTAAGCTGTCTGAAGTGTTTTTCGATAGTTATCAACATTTTTATGTTTGGCGTTCCGGAATCGACCTTATCTCAGGATGAAAAATCGTTTTCTGCATTGTGCCATAACTTTGCAGGGAAGCTTCAGGACATGAAATTTTCACCTCCCACTATAGCAGAAAGGGTCTTTCTAGTAGTTTCACATCAAATCTAAGCTGTCTGAAGTGTGTTTCCAAAGTTATCAACATTTTTTTGTTTGGCGTACCGGAATCGACCTTATCTCAGGCTGAAAACGCGTTTTACGCATGGTGCCATAACTTTGCAGGGAAGCTTCAGAAAATGAAATTTTCACCTCCCACTATAGCAGAAAGGGTCTTTCTAGTAGTTGCACATCAAAACTAAGCTGTCTGAAGTGTTTTTCGATAGTTATCAACATTTTTATGTTTGGCGTTCCGGAATCGAACTTATCTCAGGATGAAAAATCGTTTTCTGCATTGTGCCATAACTTTGCAGGGAAGCTTCAGAACATGAAATGTTCACATCCCACTATAGCAGAAAGGGTCTTTTTATTAGTTGCACAACAAATTTAAGCTGTCTGAAGTGTTTTTCCAAAGTTATGAAAATTTTTATGTTTGGCGTTCCGGAATCAACCTTATCTCAGGCTGAAATCGCGTTTTACGCATTGTGCCAAACTTTGCAGGGAAGCTTCAGAACATGAAATTTTAACCTCCCACTATAGCAGAAAGGGTCTTTCTAGTAGTTGCACATCAAATCTAAGCTGTCTGAAGTGTTGAACCAAAGTTATCAACATTTTTATGCTTGGCGTTCCGGAACCCACCTTATCTCAGGCTGAACACGCGTTTTCTGCATTGTGCCATGACTTTGCAGGGAAGCTTCAGGACATGAAATTTTCACCTCCCACATTAGCCGAAAGGGTCTTTCTAGTAGTTGCAAATCAAATCTAAGCTGTCTGAAGTGTTTTTCCAAAGTTATCAACATTTTTATGTTTGGCGTTCCGGAACCCACCTTATCTCAGGCTGAAAACAGGTTTTCTGCATTGTGACATAACTTTGCAGGGAAGCTTCAGAACATGAAATGTTCACATCCCACTATAGCAGAAAGGGTCTTTCTAGTAGTTGCACATCAAATCTAAGCTGTCTGAAGTGTTTTTCCAAAGTTATCAACATTTTTATGTTTGGCGTTCCGGAACCCACCTTATCTCAGGCTGAAAACAGGTTTTCTGCATTGTGCCATAACTTTGCAGGGAAGCTTCAGAACATGAAATTTTCACGTCCCACTATAGCAGAAAGGGTCTTTCTAGTAGTTGCACATCAAATCTAAGCTGTCTGAAGTGTTTTTCGAATGTTATCAACATTTTTATGTTTGGCGTTCCAGAATCGACCTTATCTCAGGCTGAAAACGGGTTGTCTGCATCGTGCCATAACTTTGCATGGAAGCTTCCGAACATGAAATTTTAACCTCCCACTATAGCAGAAAGGGTCTTTCTAGTAGTTGCACATCAAATCTATGCTGTCTGATGTGTTTTACCAAAGTTATCAACATTTTTATGTTTGGCGTTCCGGAATCGACCTCATCTTAGTCTGAAAACGCGTTTTACACATTGTGCAATAACTTTGCAGGGAAGCTTCAGAACATGAAATGTTCACATCCCACTATAGCAGAAAGGGTCTTTCTAGTAGATGCACATGAAATCTAAGCTGTCTGAAGTGTTTTTCCAAAGTTATCAACATTTTTATGTTTGGCGTTCCAGAATGGACCTTATCTCAGGCTGAAAACGCGTTTTACGCATTGTGCCATAACTTTGCAGGGAAGCATCAGAAAATGAAATTATCACCTCCCACTATAGCAGAAAGGGTCTTTCTAGTAGTTGTACATCAAATCTAAGCTGTCTGAAGTGTTGTTCCAAAGTAATCAACATTTTTATGTTGGGCGTTCGGGAATCGACCTTATCTCCGGCTGAAAACGCATTTTACGCATTGTGCCATAACTTTGCAGGGAAGCTTCAGAAAATGAAATTTTCCCGTCCCACTATTCCAGAAAGGGTCTTTCTTGTAGTTGCACATCAAATCTAAGCTGTCTGAAGTGTTTTTAAAAAGTTATCAACATTTTTAAGTTTGGCGTTCCGGATCCCACCTTATCTCAAGCTGAAAACGCGGTTTCTGCATTGTGCCAAAACTTTGCTGGGAAGCTTCAGAACATGAAATTTTCACGACACACTATAGCAGAAAGGGTCTTTCTAGTAGTTGCACATCAAATCTAAGCTGTCTGAAGTGTTTTTCGAAAGTTATCAACATTTTTATGTTTGGCGTTCCGGAACCCACCTTATCTCAAGCTGAAAACGCGTTTTCTGCATTGTGGCAGAACTTCTCAGGGAAGCTTCAGAACATGAAATGTTCACCTCCCACTATAGCAGAAAGGGTCTTTCTAGTAGTTGCACATCAAATCTGAGCTGTCTGAAGTGTTTTTCCAAAGTTATCAACATTTTTATGTTTGGCGTTCCAGAATCGACCTTATCTCAGGCTGAAAACGCGTTTTACGCATAGTGCAATAACTTTGCAGGGAAGCATCAGAAAATGAAATTTTCACGTCCCACTATAGTAGAAAGGGTCTTCCTAATAGTTGCACATCAAATCTAAGCTGTCTGAAGTGTTTTTCGAAAGTTATCAACATTTTTATGTTTGGCGTCCCGGAACCCACCTTATCTCAAGCTGAAAACGCGTGTTCAGCATTGTGCCATAACTTTGCAGGGAAGCTTCAGAACATGAAATTTTCACCTCCCACTATAGCAGAAAGGGTCTTTCTAGTAGTTGCACATCAAATCTAAGCTGTCTGATGTGTTTTTCCAAAGTTATCAACATTTTCATGTTTGGCGTTCCGGAATCGACCTTATCTCAGGCTGAAAACGCGTTTTACGCATTGTGCCATAACTTTTCTGGGAACCTTTAGAACATGAAATTTTCACCTCCCACTATAGCAGAAAGGGTCTTTCTAGTAGTTGCACATCAAATCTAAGCTGTCTGAACTGTTTTTCCAAAGTTATCAAGAATTTCATGTTTGGCGTTCTGGAATCGACCTTATCTCAGGCTGAATACGCATTTTCTGCATTGTGCCATAACTTTGCAGGGAGACTTCAGAACATGACATTTTCTCCTCCCACTATAGCAGAAAGGGTCTTTCTAGTAGTTGCACATCAAATCTAAGCTGTCTGAAGTGTTTTTCCATAGTTATCAACACTTTTATGTTTGGCGTTCTGGAACCCACCTTATCTCAGGCTGAAAACGCGTTTTCTGCATTGTGCCATAACTTTGCAGGGAAGCTTCAGAACATAAAATTTTCTCCTCCCCCTACAGCAGAAAGGGTCTTTCTAGTAGTTGCACATCAAATCTAAGCTGTCTGATGAGTTTTTCCAAAGTTATCAACATTCTTATGTTTGGCGTTCCGGAATTGACCTTATCTCAGGCTGAAAACGCATTTTCTGCATTGTGCCATAACTTTGGAGGGAAGCTTTAGAACATGATATTTTCACTTCCCACTATAGCAGAAACGGTCTTTCTCGTAGTTGCACAACAAATCTAAGCTGTCTGAAGTGTTTTTCGAAAGTTTTCAACATTTTTATGTTTGGCTTTCCGGAACCCACCTTATCTCAGGCTGAAAACGCGTGTTCTGCATTGTGCCATAACTTTGCAGGGAAGCTTCAGAAAATGAAATTTTCACCTCACACTATAGCAGAAAGGGTCTTTCTAGTAGTTGCACAACAAATCTAAGCTGTCTGAAGTGTTTTTCAAAAGTTATCACCATTTTTATGTTTGGCGTTCCGGAATCGACCTTATCTCAGGATGAAAAATTGTTTTCTGCATTGTCCCATAACTTTGCAGCGAAGCTTCAGAACCTGAAATTTTGACCTCCCAAGATAGCAGAAAGGGTCTTTCTAGTAGTTGCACATCAAATCTAAGCTGTCTGAAGTGTTTTTCCAAAGTTATCAACATTTTTTTTGTTTGGCGTTCCGGAATCGACCTTATCTCAGGCCCAAAACGCGTTTTCTGTATAGTGCCATAACTTCTCAGGGAAGCTTCAGAACAAGAAATGTTCTAGTCCCACTATTGCAGAAACGGTCATTCGAGTAGTTGCACATCAACTCTAAGCTGTCTGAAATGTTTTTCCAAAGTTATCAACATTTTTTTGTTTGGCGTTCCGGAATCGACCTTATCTCAGGCCCAAAACGCGTTTTCTGTATTGTGCCATAACTTCTCAGGGAAGCTTCAGAACAAGAAATGTTCTAGTCCCACTATTGCAGAAACGGTCTTTCTAGTAGTTGCACATCAACTCTAAGCTGTCTGAAATGTTTTTCCAAAGTTATCAACATTTTTACGTTTGGCGTTCCGGAACCCACCTTATCTCAGGCTGAACACGCGTTTTTTGCATTGTGCCATAACTTTGCAGGGAAGCTTCAGAACATGAAATTTTCTCCTCCCACTATAGCAGAAAGGGTCTTTCTAGTAGTTGCTCATCAAATCTAAGCTGTCTGATGAGTTTTTCCAAAGTTATCAACATTCTTATGTTTGGCGTTCCGGAATTGACCTTATCTCAGGCTGAAAACGCGTTTTCTGCATTGTGCCATAACTTTGCAGGGAAGCTTTAGAACATGATATTTTCACTACCCACTATAGCAGAAACGGTCTTTCTCGTAGTTGCACAACAAATCTAAGCTGTCTGAAGTGTTTTTCGAAAGTTTTCAACATTTTTATGTTTGGTGTTCCTGAATCGACCTTATCTCAGGCCCAAAACGCGTTTTCTGCATTGTGCCATAACTTTGGAGGGAAGCTTCGGAACATGAAATTTTCACCTCACACTATAGCAGAAAGGGTCTTTCTAGTAGTTTCACATCAAATCTAAGCTGTCTGAAGTGTTTTTCCAAAGTTATCAACATTTTTATGTTTGGCGTTGCGGAATCGACCTTATCTCAGGATGAAAAATCGTTTTCTGCATTGTCCCATAACTTTGCAGCGAAGCTTCAGAACCTGAAATTTTGACCTCCCAATATAGCAGAAAGGGTCTTTCTAGTAGTTGCACATCAAATCTAAGCTGTCTGAAGTGTTTTTCCAAAGTTATCAACATTTTTATGTTTGGCGTTGCGGAATCGACCTTATCTCAGGCTGAAAACGCGTTTTACGCATTGTGCCATAACTTTGCAGGGAAGATTCAGAACATGAAAATTTCACCTCCCACTACAGCAGAAAGGGTCTTTCTAGTAGTTGCAGATCAAATCTAAGCTGTCTGATGCGTTTCTTCAAAGTTATCAACATTTTTATGTTTGGCGCACCGGAATCGACCTTATCTCAGGCTGAAAACGCGTTTTACGCATGGTGCCATAACTTTGCAGGGAAGCTTCAGGACATGAAATTTTCACCTCCCACTATAGCAGAAAGGGTCTTTCTAGTAGTTTCACATCAAATCTAAGCTGTCTGAAGTGTGTTTCCAAAGTTATCAACATTTTTTTGTTTGGCGTTCCGGAATCGACCTTATCTCAGGCCCAAAACGCGTTTTCTGTGTTGTGCCATAACTTCTCAGGGAAGCTTCAGAACAAGAAATGTTCTAGTCCCACTATTGCAGAAACGGTCTTTCTAGTAGTTGCACATCAACTCTAAGCTGTCTGAAATGTTTTTCCAAAGTTATCAACATTTTTACGTTTGGCGTACCGGAATCGACCTTATCTCAGGCTGAAAACGCGTTTTACGCATGGTGCCATAACTATGCAGGGAAGCTTCAGAAAATGAAATTTTCACCTCCCACTATAGCAGAAAGGGTCTTTCTAGTAGTTGCACATCAAAACTAAGCTGTCTGAAGTGTTTTTCGATAGTTATCAACATTTTTATGTTTGGCGTTCCGGAATCGACCTTATCTCAGGATGAAAAATCGTTTTCTGCATTGTGCCATAACTTTGCAGGGAAGCTTCAGAACATGAAATGTTCACATCCCACTATAGCAGAAAGGGTCTTTTTATTAGTTGCACAACAAATTTAAGCTGTCTGAAGTGTTTTTCCAAAGTTATGAAAATTTTTATGTTTGGCGTTCCGGATCCCACCTTATCTCAAGCTGAAAACGCGGTTTCTGCATTGTGCCAAAACTTTGCTGGGAAGCTTCAGAACATGAAATTTTCACGACACACTGTAGCAGAAAGGGTCTTTCTAGTAGTTGCACATCAAATCTAAGCTGTCTGAAGTGTTTTTCGAAAGTTATCAACATTTTTATGTTTGGCGTTCCGGAACCCACCTTATCTCAAGCTGAAAACGCGTTTTCTGCATTGTGGCATAACTTCTCAGGGAAGCTTCAGAACATGAAATGTTCACCTCCCACTATAGCAGAAAGGGTCTTTCTAGTAGTTGCACATCAAATCTGAGCTGTCTGAAGTGTTTTTCCAAAGTTATCAACATTTTTATGTTTGGCGTTCCAGAATCGACCTTATCTCAGGCTGAAAACGCGTTTTACGCATTGTGCAATAACTTTGCAGGGAAGCATCAGAAAATGAAATTTTCACGTCCCACTATAGTAGAAAGGGTCTTCCTAATAGTTGCACATCAAATCTAAGCTGTCTGAAGTGTTTTTCGAAAGTTATCAGCATTTTTATGTTTGGCGTCCCGGAACCCACCTTATCTCAAGCTGAAAACGCGTGTTCAGCATTGTGCCATAACTTTGCAGGGAAGCTTCAGAACATGAAATTTTCACCTCCCACTATAGCAGAAAGGGTCTTTCTAGTAGTTGCACATCAAATCTAAGCTGTCTGATGTGTTTTTCCAAAGTTATCAACATTTTTATGTTTGGCGTTCCGGAATCGACCTTATCTCAGGCTGAAAACGCGTTTTACGCATTGTGCCATAACTTTTCTGGGAACCTTTAGAACATGAAATTTTCACCTCCCACTATAGCAGAAAGGGTCTTTCTAGTAGTTGCACATCAGATCTAAGCTGTCTGAAGTGTTGTTCCAAAGTTATCAACATTTTTACGTTTGGCGTTTCGGAAACCACCTTATCTCAGGCTGATAATGCGTTTTTTACATTGTGCCATAACCTCTTAGGGAAGCTTGAGAACATGAAATGTTCACCTCCCACTATAGCAGAAATGGTCATTCTAGCAGTTGCACATCAAATCTAAGCTGTCTGAAGTGTTCTTCCAAAGTTAGCAACATTTTTACGCTTGCCGTTCCGGAACCCACCTTATCTCAGGCTGAAAACGCTTTTTCTGCATTGTGCCATTACTTCTCAGGGAAGCTTCAGAACATGAAATGTTCACCTCCCACTATAGCAGAAAGGGTCTTTCTAGTAGTTGCATATCAAATCTAAGCTGTCTGAAGTGTTTTTCCAAAGTTATCAACATTTTTATGTTTGGCGTTCCGGAATCGACCTTATCTCAGGCTGAAAACTCGTTTTACGCATTGTGCCATTACTTTGCAGGGAAGCTTCAGAAAATGAAATTTTCACCTCCCACTATAGCAGAAAGGGTCTTTCCAGTAGTTGCACATCAAATCTAAGCTGTCTGAAGTGTTTTTCCAAACTTATCAACATTTTTATGTTTGGCGTTCCTGAACCCACCTTATCTCAGGCTGAAAACAGGTTTTCTGCATTGTGCCATAACTTTGCAGGGAAGCTTCAGAACATGAAATTTTCACGTCCCACTATAGCAGAAAGGGTCTTTCTAGTAGTTGCACATCAAATCTAAGCTGTCTGAAGTGTTTTTCCAAAGTTATCAACATTTTTATGTTTGGCGTTCCGGAACCCACCTTATCTCAGGCTGAAAACAGGTTTTCTGCATTGTGCCATAACTTTGCAGGGAAGCTTCAGAACAAGAAATTTTCACGTCCCACTATAGCAGAAAGGGTCTTTCTAGTAGTTGCACATCAAATCTAAGCTGTCTGAAGTGTTTTTCGAATGTTATCAACATTTTTATGTTTGGCGTTCCAGAATCGACCTTATCTCAGGCTGAAAACGGGTTGTCTGCATCGTGCCATAACTTTGCATGGAAGCTTCCGAACATGAAATTTTAACCTCCCACTATAGCAGAAAGGGTCTTTCTAGTAGTTGCACATCAAATCTAAGCTGTCTGAAGTGTTTTTCCAAAGTTATCAACATTTTTATGTTTGGCGTTCCAGAATCGACCTTATCTCAGGCTGAAAACGCGTTTTACGCATTGTGCAATAACTTTGCAGGGAAGCATCAGAAAATGAAATTTTCACGTCCCACTATAGCAGAAAGGGTCTTCCTAGTAGTTGCACATCAAATCTAAGCTGTCTGAAGTGTTTTTCCAAAGTTATCAACATTTTTATGTTTGGCGTTCCTGAACCCACCTTATCTCAGGCTGAAAACAGGTTTTCTGCATTGTGCCATAACTTTGCAGGGAAGCTTCTGAACATGAAATTTTCACCTCCCACTATAGCAGAAAGGGTCTTTCTAGTAGTTGCACATCAAATCTAAGCTGTCTGAAGTGTTTTTCCAAAGTTATCAACATTTTTATGTTTGGCGTTCCAGAATCGAACTTATCTCAGGCTGAAAACGGGTTGTCTGCATCGTGCCATAACTTTGCATGGAAGCTTCCGAACATGAAATTTTAACCTCCCACTATAGCAGAAAGGGTCTTTCTAGTAGTTGCACATCAAATCTATGCTGTCTGATGTGTTTTACCAAAGTTATCAACATTTTTATGTTTGGCGTTCCGGAATCGACCTTATCTTAGTCTGAAAACGCGTTTTACACATTGTGCAATAACTTTGCAGGGAAGCTTCAGAAAATGAAATTTTCACCTCCCACTATAGCAGAAAGGGTCTTTCTAGTAGTTGCACATCAAATCTAAGCTGTCTGAAGTGTTGTTCCAAAGTTATCAACATTTTTATGTTTGGCGTTCCTGAACCCACCTTATCTCAGGCTGAAAACAGGTTTTCTGCATTGTGCCATAACTTTGCAGGGAAGCTTCAGAACATGAAATTTTCACCTCCCACTATAGCAGAAAGGGTCTTTCTAGTAGTTGCACATCAAATCTAAGCTGTCTGAAGTGTTTTTCCAAAGTTATCAACATTTTTATGTTTGGCGTTCCAGAATCGAACTTATCTCAGGCTGAAAACGGGTTGTCTGCATCGTGCCATAACTTTGCATGGAAGCTTCCGAACATGAAATTTTAACCTCCCACTATAGCAGAAAGGGTCTTTCTAGTAGTTGCACATCAAATCTATGCTGTCTGATGTGTTTTACCAAAGTTATCAACATTTTTATGTTTGGCGTTCCGGAATCGACCTTATCTTAGTCTGAAAACGCGTTTTACACATTGTGCAATAACTTTGCAGGGAAGCTTCAGAAAATGAAATTTTCACCTCCCACTATAGCAGAAAGGGTCTTTCTAGTAGTTGCACATCAAATCTAAGCTGTCTGAAGTGTTTTTCCAAAGTTATCAACATTTTTATGTTTGGCGTTCCGGAATCGACCTTATCTCAGGCTGAAAACGCGTTTTACGCATTGTGCCATAACTTTTCTGGGAACCTTTAGAACATGAAATTTTCACCTCCCACTATAGCAGAAAGGGTCTTTCTAGTAGTTGCACATCAAATCTAAGCTGTCTGAAGTGTTGTTCCAAAGTTATCAACATTTTTACGTTTGGCGTTTCGGAAACCACCTTATCTCAGGCTGATAATGCGTTTTTTGCATTGTGCCATAACTTCTTAGGGAAGCTTGAGAACATGAAATGTTCACCTCCCACTATAGCAGAAATGGTCATTCTAGCAGTTGCACATCAAATCTAAGCTGTCTGAAGTGTTCTTCCAAAGTTAGAAACATTTTTACGCTTGCCGTTCCGGAACCCACCTTATCTCAGGTTGAAAACGCGTTTTCTGCATTGTGCCATAACTTCTCTGGGAAGCTTCAGAACATGAAATTTTGACCTCCCACTATAGCAGAAAGGGTCTTTCTAGTAGTTGCACATCAAATCTAAGCTGTCTGATGTGTTTTTCCAAAGTTATCAACATTTTTATGTTTGGCGTTCCGGAAGAGACCTTATCTTAGGCTGAAAACGCGTTTTACGCATTGTGCAATAACTTTGCAGGGAAGCTTCAGAACATGAAATGTTCACCTCCCACTATAGCAGAAAGGGTCTTTCTAGTAGTTGCTCATCAAATCTAAGCTGTCTGAAGTGTTTTTCCAAAGTTATCAACATTTTTATGTTTGGCGTTCCTGAACCCACCTTATCTCAGGCTGAAAACAGGTTTTCTGCATTGTGCCATAACTTTGCAGGGAAGCTTCAGAACATGAAATTTTCACGTCCCACTATAGCAGAAAGGGCCTTTCTAGTAGTTGCACATCAAATCTAAGCTGTCTGAAGTGTTTTTCGAATGTTATCAACATTTTTATGTTTGGCGTTCCAGAATCGACCTTATCTCAAGCTGAAAACGCGTTTTCTGCATTGTGGCATAACTTCTCAGGGAAGCTTCAGAACATGAAATGTTCACCTCCCACTATAGCAGAAAGGGTCTTTCTAGTAGTTGCACATCAAATCTGAGCTGTCTGAAGTGTTTTTCCAAAGTTATCAACATTTTTATGTTTGGCGTTCCAGAATCGACCTTGTCTCTGGCTGAAAACGCGTTTTACGCATTGTGCAATAACTTTGCAGGGAAGCATCAGAAAATGAAATTTTCACGTCCCACTATAGTAGAAAGGGTCTTCCTAGTAGTTGCACATCAAATCTAAGCTGTCTGAAGTGTTTTTCGAAAGTTATCAACATTTTTATGTTTGGCGTCCCGGAACCCACCTTATCTCAAGCTGAAAACGCGTGTTCAGCATTGTGCCATAACTTTGCAGGGAAGCTTCAGAACATGAAATTTTCACCTCCCACTATAGCAGAAATGGTCTTTCTAGTAGTTGCACATCAAATCTAAGCTGTCTGAAGTGTTTTTCCAAAGTTATCAACATTTTTATGTTTGGCGTTCCGGAATCGACCTTATCTCAGGCTGAAAACGCGTTTTACGCACTGTGCCTTAACTTTTCTGGGAACCTTTAGAACATGAAATTTTCACCTCCCACTATAGCAGAAAGGGTCTTTCTAGTAGTTGCACATCAAATCTAAGCTGTCTGAAGTGTTGTTCCAAAGTTATCAACATTTTTACGTTTGGCGTTTCGGAAACCACCTTATCTCAGGCTGATAATGCGTTTTTTGCATTGTGCCATAACTTCTTAGGGAAGCTTGAGAACATGAAATGTTCACCTCCCACTATAGCAGAAATGGTCATTCTAGCAGTTGCACATCAAATCTAAGCTGTCTGAAGTGTTCTTCCAAAGTTAGAAACATTTTTACGCTTGCCGTTCCGGAACCCACCTTATCTCAGGTTGAAAACGCGTTTTCTGCATTGTGCCATAACTTTGCAGGGAAGCTTCAGAACATGAAATTTTCACGTCCCACTATAGCAGAAAGGGTCTTTCTAGTAGTTGCACATCAAATCTAAGCTGTCTGAAGTGTTTTTCGAATGTTATCAACATTTTTATGTTTGGCGTTCCAGAATCGACCTTATCTCAGGCTGAAAACGGGTTGTCTGCATTGTGCCATAACTTTGCATGGAAGCTTCCGAAAATGAAATTTTAACCTCCCACTATAGCAGAAAGGGTCTTTCTAGTAGTTGCACATCAAATCTAAGCTGTCTGAAGTGTTTTTCCAAAGTTATCAACATTTTTATGTTTGGCGTTCCTGAACCCACCTTATCTCAGGCTGAAAACAGGTTTTCTGCATTGTGCCATAACTTTGCAGGGAAGCTTCAGAACATGAAATTTTCACGTCCCACTATAGCAGAAAGGGTCTTTCTAGTAGTTGCACATCAAATCTAAGCTGTCTGAAGTGTTTTTCGAATGTCATCAACATTTTTATGTTTGGCGTTCCAGAATCGACCTTATCTCAGGCTGAAAACGTGTTGTCTGCATTGTGCCATAACTTTGCATGGAAGCTTCCGAACATGAAATTTTAACCTCCCACTATAGCAGAAAGGGTCTTTCTAGTAGTTGCACATCAAATCTAAGCTGTCTGAAGTGTTTTTCGAATGTCATCAACATTTTTATGTTTGGCGTTCCAGAATCGACCTTATCTCAGGCTGAAAACGTGTTGTCTGCATTGTGCCATAACTTTGCAGGGAAGCTTCAGAACATGAAATTTTAACCTCCCACTATAGCAGAAATGGTCTTTCTAGTAGTTGCACATCAAATCTAAGCTGTCTGAAGTGTTTTTCCAAAGTTATCAACATTTTTATGTTTGGCGTTCCGGAATCGACCTTATCTCAGGCTGAAAACGCGTTTTACGCACTGTGCCTTAACTTTTCTGGGAACCTTTAGAACATGAAATTTTCACCTCCCACTATAGCAGAAAGGGTCTTTCTAGTAGTTGCACATCAAATCTAAGCTGTCTGAAGTGTTGTTCCAAAGTTATCAACATTTTTACGTTTGGCGTTTCGGAAACCACCTTATCTCAGGCTGATAATGCGTTTTTTGCATTGTGCCATAACTTCTTAGGGAAGCTTGAGAACATGAAATGTTCACCTCCCACTATAGCAGAAATGGTCATTCTAGCAGTTGCACATCAAATCTAAGCTGTCTGAAGTGTTCTTCCAAAGTTAGAAACATTTTTACGCTTGCCGTTCCGGAACCCACCTTATCTCAGGTTGAAAACGCGTTTTCTGCATTGTGCCATAACTTTGCAGGGAAGCTTCAGAACATGAAATTTTCACGTCCCACTATAGCAGAAAGGGTCTTTCTAGTAGTTGCACATCAAATCTAAGCTGTCTGAAGTGTTTTTCGAATGTTATCAACATTTTTATGTTTGGCGTTCCAGAATCGACCTTATCTCAGGCTGAAAACGGGTTGTCTGCATTGTGCCATAACTTTGCATGGAAGCTTCCGAAAATGAAATTTTAACCTCCCACTATAGCAGAAAGGGTCTTTCTAGTAGTTGCACATCAAATCTAAGCTGTCTGAAGTGTTTTTCCAAAGTTATCAACATTTTTATGTTTGGCGTTCCTGAACCCACCTTATCTCAGGCTGAAAACAGGTTTTCTGCATTGTGCCATAACTTTGCAGGGAAGCTTCAGAACATGAAATTTTCACGTCCCACTATAGCAGAAAGGGTCTTTCTAGTAGTTGCACATCAAATCTAAGCTGTCTGAAGTGTTTTTCGAATGTCATCAACATTTTTATGTTTGGCGTTCCAGAATCGACCTTATCTCAGGCTGAAAACGTGTTGTCTGCATTGTGCCATAACTTTGCATGGAAGCTTCCGAACATGAAATTTTAACCTCCCACTATAGCAGAAAGGGTCTTTCTAGTAGTTGCACATCAAATCTAAGCTGTCTGATGTGTTTTACCAAAGTTATCAACATTTTTATGTTTGGCGTTCCGGAATCGACCTTATCTTAGTCTGAAAACGCGTTTTACACATTGTGCAATAACTTTGCAGGGAAGCTTCAGAACATGAAATGTTCACATCCCACTATAGCAGAAACGGTCTTTCTAGTAGTTGCACATCAAATCTAAGCTGTCTGAAGTGTTTTTCGAAAGTTATCAACATTTTTATGTTTGGCGTTCCGGAATCGACCTTATCTCAGGCTGAAAACGCGTTTTACGCATTGTGCCATAACTTTGCGGGGAAGCTTCAGAACATGAAATGTTCACCTCCCACTATAGCAGAAAGGGTCTTTCTCGTAGTTGCACATCAAATGTAAGCTGTCTGAAGTGGTTTTCCAAAGTGATCAACATTTTTATGTTTTGCGTTCCGGAATCAACCTTATCTCAGGCTGAAAAAGCGTTTTCTGCATTATGCCATAACTTTGCAGGGAAGCTTCAGAACATGAAATTTTCACCTCCCACTATACCAGAAAGGGTCTTTCTAGTAGTTGCACATCAAATCTAAGCTGTCTGAAGTGTTTTTCCAAAGTTATCCACATATTTTTGTTGGGCGTTCCGGAATCGACCTTATCTCAGGCTGAAAACGCGTTTTCTGCATTGTGCCATAACTTTGCAGGGAAGCTTCAGAAAATGAAATTTTCACGTCGCACTATTCCAGAAAGGGTCTTTCTTGTAGTTGCACATCAAATCTAAGCTGTCTGAAGTGTTTTTCCAAAATTATCAACATTTTTATGTTTGGCGTTCCGGAACCCACCTTATCTCAAGCTGAAAACGCGTTTTCTGCATTGTGCCATAACTTTGCTGGGAAGCTTCAGAACATGAAATTTTCACGTCCCACTATAGCAGAAAGGGTCTTTCTAGTAGTTGCACATCAAATCTAAGCTGTCTGGCGTTCCGGAATCGACCTTATCTCAGGCTGAAAACGCGTTTTACGCATTGTGCCATAACTTTGCAGGGAAGCTTCAGAAAATGAAATTTTCACCTCCCACTATAGCAGAAAGGGTCTTTCTAGTAGTTGCACATCAAATCTAAGCTGTCTGAAGTGTTTTTCGAAAGTTATCAACATTTTTATGTTTGGCCTTCCGGAATCGACCTTATCTCAGGATGAAAAATCGTTTTACGCATTGTGCCATAACTTTGCAGGGAAGCTTCAGAAAATGAAAATTTCACCTCCCACTATAGCAAAAAGGGTCTTTCTAGTAGTTGCACATCAAATCTAAGCTGTCTGAAGTGTTTTTCGAAAGTTATAAACATTTTTATATTTGGCGTTCCAGAATCGACCTTATCTCATGCTGAAAACGCGTTGTCTGCATTGTGCCATAACTTTGCATGGAAGCTTTCGAACATGAAATTTTAACCTCCCACTATAGCAGAAAGGGTCTTTCTAGTAGTTGCACATCAAATCTAAGCTGTCTGATGTGTTTTTCCTAAGTTATCAACATTTTTACGTTTGGCGTTTCGGAAACCACCTTATCTCAGGCTGATAATGCGTTTTCTGCATTGTGCCATAACCTCTCAGGGAAGCTTTAGAACATGAAACGTTCACCTCCCACTATAGCAGAAATGTTCTTTCTAGTAGTTGCACATCAAATCTAAGCTGTCTGAAGTGTTCTTCCAAAGTTAGCAACATTTTTACGCTTGCCGTTCCGGAACCCACCTTATCTCAGGCTGAAAACGCGTTTTCTGCATTGTGCCATAACTTCTCGGGGAAGCTTCAGACCATGAAATTTTGACATCCCACTATAGCAGAAAGGGTATTTCTAGTAGTTGCACATCAGATCTAAGCTGTCTGAAGTGTTTTTCGAAAGTTATCAACATTTTTATGTTTGGCGTTCCGGAACCCACCTTATCTCAAGCTGAAAACGCGTTTTCTGCATTGTGCCATAACTTTGCATGGAAGCGTCAGAACATGAAATGTTCACCTCCCACAATAGCAGAAAGGGTCTTTCTAGTAGTTGCTCATCTAATCTAAGCAGTCTGAAGTGTTTTTCGAAAGTTATCAACATTTTTATGTTTGCCGTTCCAGAATCGACCTTATTTCAGGCTAAAAAAGCGTTGTCTGCATTGTGCGATTACTTTGCATGGAAGCTTCCGAACATGAAATTTTAACCTCCCACTATAGCAGAAAGGGTCTTTCTAGCAGTTGCACATCAAATCTAAGCTGTCTGAAGTGTTTTTCGAAAGTTATCAACATTTTTATGTTTGCCGTTCCGGAATCCACCTAATCTCAGGATGAAAATGCGTTTTCTGCATTGTCCCATAACTTTCCAGGGAAGCGTCAGAACATGATATTTTGACGTCCCACTATAGCAGAAAGGGTCTTTCTAGTAGTTGCACATCAAATCTAAGCTGTCTGAAGTGTTTTTCGAAAGTTATCAACATTTTTATGTTTGCCGTTCCAGAATCGACCTTATTTCAGGCTAAAAAAGCGTAGTCTGCATTGTGCCATTACTTTGCATGGAAGCTTCCGAACATGAAATTTTAACCTCCCACTATAGCAGAAAGGGTCTTTCTAGTAGTTGCACATCAAATCTAAGCTGTCTGAAGTGTTTTTCGAAAGTTATCAACATTTTTATGTTTGGCGTTCCTAAACCCACCTTATCTCAAGCTGAAAACGCGTTTTCTGCATTGTGCCATAATTTTGCAGGGAATCTTCAGAACATGAAATTTTCCACTGCCACTACAGCAGAAAAGGTCTTTCTAGTAGTTGCACGTCAAATCTAAGCTATCTGAAGTGTTTTTCCAAAGTTATCAACATTTTTATGTTTGGCATTCCAGAATCGACCTTATCTCTGGCTGAAAACGCGTTTTCTACATTGTGATATAACTTTGCAGGGAAACTTCAGAACACGAAATTTTCAACTCCCTCTACAGCAGAAAGGGTCTTTCAAGTAATTGCACATCAAATCTAAGCTGTCTGAAGTGTTTTTCCAAAGTTATCAACATTTTTATGTTTGGCGTTCCGGAACCCACCTTATCTCAGGCTGAAAACGCGTTTTCTGCATTGTGCCATAACTTTGCAGGGAAGCTTCAGAACATGAAATGTTCACCTCCCACTATAGCAGAAAGGGTCTTTCTAGTAGTTGCACATCAAATCTAAGCTGTCTGAAGTGTTTTTTTAAAGTTATCAACATTTTTATGTTTGGCGTTCCGGAATCAACCTTATCTCAGGCTGAAAACGCGTTTTACGCATTCTGCCATAACTTTGCAGGAAAGCTTCAGAACATGAAATTTTCAATTCCCACTAAAGCAGAAAGGGTCTTTCTCCTACCTGCACATCAAATCTAAGCTGTCTGAAGTGTTTTTCGAAAGTTTTCAACATTTTTATATTTGGCGTTCCTGAATCGACCTTATCTCAGGCTGAAAACGCGTTTTCTGCATTGTGCCATAATTTTGCAGGGAATCTTCAGAACATGAAATTTTCAACTGCCACTACAGCAGAAAAGGTCTTTCTAGTAGTTGCACGTCAAATCTAAGCTATCTGAAGTGTTTTTCCAAAGTTATCAACATTTTTATGTTTGGCATTCCAGAATCGACCTTATCTCTGGCTGAAAACGCGTTTTCTGCATTGTGATATAACTTTGCAGGGAAACTTCAGAACACAAAATTTTCAACTCCCACTACAGCAGAAAGGGTCTTTCAAGTAATTGCACATCAAATCTAAGCTGTCTGAAGTGTTTTTCCAAAGTTATCAACATTTTTATGTTTGGCGTTCCGGAATCGACCTTATCTCAGGATGAAAAATCGTTTTCTGCATTGTCCCATAACTTTCCAGGGAAGCGTCAGAACATGATATTTTGACGTCCCACTATAGCAGAAAGGGTCTTTCTAGTAGTTGCACATCAAATCTAAGCTGTCTGAAGTGTTTTTCGAAAGTTATCAACATTTTTATGTTTGCCGTTCCAGAATCGACCTTATTTCAGGCTAAAAAAGCGTAGTCTGCATTGTGCCATTACTTTGCATGGAAGCTTCCGAACATGAAATTTTAACCTCCCACTATAGCAGAAAGGGTCTTTCTAGTAGTTGCACATCAAATCTAAGCTGTCTGAAGTGTTTTTCCAAAGTTATCAACATTTTTATGTTTGGCGTTCCGGAATCGACCTTATCTCAGGCTGAAAACGCGTTTTCTGCTTTGTGCCATAACTTTGCAGGGAAGCTTCAGAACATGAACTTTTCACCTCCCACTATAGCAGAAAGGGTCTTTCTAGTAGTTGCACATCAAATCTAAGCTGTCTGAAGTGTTTTTCGAAAGTTATCAACATTTTTATGTTTGGCGTTCCTAAACCCACCTTATCTCAAGCTGAAAACGCGTTTTCTGCATTGTGCCATAATTTTGCAGGGAATCTTCAGAACATGAAATTTTCAACTGCCACTACAGCAGAAAAGGTCTTTCTAGTAGTTGCACGTCAAATCTAAGCTATCTGAAGTGTTTTTCCAAAGTTATCAACATTTTTATGTTTGGCATTCCAGAATCGACCTTATCTCTGGCTGAAAACGCGTTTTCTACATTGTGATATAACTTTGCAGGGAAACTTCAGAACACGAAATTTTCAACTCCCTCTACAGCAGAAAGGGTCTTTCAAGTAATTGCACATCAAATCTAAGCTGTCTGAAGTGTTTTTCCAAAGTTATCAACATTTTTATGTTTGGCGTTCCGGAACCCACCTTATCTCAGGCTTTAAAACGCGTTTTCTGCATTGTGCCATAACTTTGCAGGGAAGCTTCAGAACATGAAATTTTAACCTGCCACTATAGCAGAAGGGGTCTTTCTCGTAGTTGCATATCAAATCTAAGCGGTCTGAAGTGTTTTTCCAAAGTTATCAACATTTTTATGTTTGGCGTTCCTGAACCCACCTTATCTCAGGCTGAAAACAGGTTTTCTGCATTGTGCCATAACTTTGCAGGGAAGCTTCAGAACATGAAATTTTCACGTCCCACTATAGCAGAAAGGGTCTTTCTAGTAGTTGCACATCAAATCTAAGCTGTCTGAAGTGTTTTTCGAATGTTATCAACATTTTTACGTTTGGCGTTCCAGAATCGACCTTATCTCAGGCTGAAAACGGGTTGTCTGCATTGTGCCATAACTTTGCATGGAAGCTTCCGAACATGAAATTTTAACCTCCCACTGTAGCAGAAAGGGTCTTTCCAGTAGTTGCACATCAAATCTAAGCTGTCTGAAGTGTTTTTCCAAAGTTATCAACATTTTTATGTTTGGCGTTCCTGAATTGACCTTATCTCAGGCTGAAAACAGGTTTTCTGCATTCTGCCATAACTTTGCAGGGAAGCTTCAGAACATGAAATTTTCACGTCCCACTATAGCAGAAAGGGTCTTTCTAGTAGTTGCACATCAAATCTAAGCTGTCTGAAGTGTTTTTCGAATGTTATCAACATTTTTATGTTTGGCGTTCCAGAATCGACCTTATCTCAGGCTGAAAACGGGTTGTCTGCATTGTGCCATAACTTTGCATGGAAGCTTCCGAACATGAAATTTTAACCTCCCACAATAGCAGGAAGGGTCTTTCTAGTAGTTGCACATCAAATCTAAGCTGTCTGATGTGTTTTACCAAAGTTATCAACATTTTTATGTTTGGCGTTCCGGAATCGACCTTATCTCAGGCTGAAAACGCGTTTTACACATTGTGCAATAACTTTGCAGGGAAGCTTCAGAACATGAAATGTTCACATCCCACTATAGCAGAAACGGTCTTTCTAGTAGTTGCACTTCAAATCTAAGCTGTCTGACGTGTTTTTCCAAAGTTATCAACATCTTTATGTTTGGCGTTCCGGAACCCACCTTATCTCAAGGTGAAAAATCGTTTTCTGCATTGTGCCATAACTTTGCATGGAAGCTTCAGAACATGAAATGTTCACCTCCCACTGTAGCAGAAAGGGACTTTCTAGTAGTTGCACATCAAATCTAAGCTGTCTGAAGTGTTTTACCAAAGTTATCAACATATTTTTGTTGGGCGTTCCGGAATCGACCTTATCTCAGGCTGAAAACGCGTTTTACGCATTGTGCCATAACTTTGCAGGGAAGCTTCAGAAAATGAAATTTTCACGCCCCGTTATACCAGAAAGGGTCTTTCTTGTAGTTGCACATCAAATCTAAGCTGTCTGAAGTGTTTTTCGAAAGTTATCAACATCTTTATGTTTGGCGTTCCGGAACCCACCTTATCTCAAGCTGAAAACGAGTTTTCTGCATTGTGACATAACTTTGCAAGGAAGCTTCAAAACATGAAATTTTCACCTCCCACTATAGCAGAACGGGTCTTTCTAGTAGTTGCACATCAAATCTAAGCTGTCTGAAGTGTTTTTCGAAAGTTATCAACAGTTTTATGTTTGGCGTTCCGGAATCGACCTAATCTCAGGATGAAAATGCGTTTTCTGCATTGTCCCATAACTTTCCAGGGAAGCTTCAGAACATGAAATTTTGACCTCCCACTATAGCAGAAAGGGTCTTTCTAGTAGTTGCACATCAAATCTCAGCAGTCTGAACTGTTTTTCGAAAGTTATCAACATTTTTATGTTTGACGTTCCAGAATCGACTTTATCTCAGGCTGAAAACGCGTTGTCTGCATTGTGCCATAACTTTGCATGGAAGCTTCCGAACATTAAATTTTATGCTCCAATATAGCAGAAAGGGTCTTTCTAGTAGTTGCACATCAAATCTAAGCTGTCTGAAGTGTTTTTCCAAAGTTATCAACATTTTTATGTTTGGCGTTCCGGAACCCACCTTATCTCAGGCTGAAAACGCGTTTTCTGCATTGTGCCATAACTTTGCAGGGAAGCTTCAGAACATGAAATGTTCACCTCCCACTATAGCAGAAAGGGTCTTTCTAGTAGTTGCACATCAAATCTAAGCTGTCTGAAGTGTTTTTTTAAAGTTATCAACATTTTTATGTTTGGCGTTCCGGAATCAACCTTATCTCAGGCTGAAAACGCGTTTTACGCATTCTGCCATAACTTTGCAGGAAAGCTTCAGAACATGAAATTTTCAATTCCCACTAAAGCAGAAAGGGTCTTTCTAGTAGTTGCACGTCAAATCTAAGCTATCTGAAGTGTTTTTCCAAAGTTATCAACATTTTTATGTTTGGCATTCCAGAATCGACCTTATCTCTGGCTGAAAACGCGTTTTCTGCATTGTGATATAACTTTGCAGGGAAACTTCAGAACACAAAATTTTCAACTCCCACTACAGCAGAAAGGGTCTTTCAAGTAATTGCACTTCAAATCTAAGCTGTCTGAAGTGTTTTTCCAAAGTTATCAACATTTTTATGTTTGGCGTTCCGGAACCCACCTTATCTCAGGCTTTAAAACGCGTTTTCTGCATTGTGCCATAACTTTGCATGGAAGCTTCAGAACATGAAATTTTAACCTGCCACTATAGCAGAAGGGGTCTTTCTCGTAGTTGCATATCAAATCTAAGCGGTCTGAAGTGTTTTTCCAAAGTTATCAACATTTTAATGTTTGGCGTTCCTGAACCCACCTTATCTCAGGCTGAAAACAGGTTTTCTGCATTGTGCCATAACTTTGCAGGGAAGCTTCAGAACATGAAATTTTCACGTCCCACTATAGCAGAAAGGGTCTTTCTAGTAGTTGCACATCAAATCTAAGCTGTCTGAAGTGTTTTTCGAATGTTATCAACATTTTTACGTTTGGCGTTCCAGAATCGACCTTATCTCAGGCTGAAAACGGGTTGTCTGCATTGTGCCATAACTTTGCATGGAAGCTTCCGAACATGAAATTTTAACCTCCCACTATAGCAGACAGGGTCTTTCTAGTAGTTTCACATCAAATCTAAGCTGTCTGATGTGTTTTACCAAAGTTATCAACATTTTTATGTTTGGCGTTCCGGAATCGACCTTATCTTAGTCTGAAAACGCGTTTTACACATTGTGCAATAACTTTGCAGGGAAGCTTCAGAACATGAAATGTTCACATCCCACTATAGCAGAAACGGTCTTTCTAGTAGTTGCACATCAAATCTAAGCTGTCTGAAGTGTTTTTCAAAAGTTATCAACATTTTTATGTTTGGCGTTCCAGAATCGACCTTATCTCAGGCTGAAAACGCCTTTTACGCATTGTGCCATAACTTTGCAGGGAAGCTTCAGAAAATGAAATTTTCACGTCCCACTATACCAGAAAGGGTCTTTCTTGTAGTTGCACATCAAATCTAAGCTGTCTGAAGTGTTTTTCGAAAGTTATCAACATCTTTATGTTTGGCCTTCCGGAACCCACCTTATCTCAAGGTGAAAAATCGTTTTCTGCATTGTGCCATAACTTTGCATGGAAGCTTCAGAACATGAAATGTTCACCTCCCACTATAGCAGAAAGGGTCTTTCTAGTAGTTGCACATCGAATCTAAGCTGTCTGATGTGTTTTTCCAAAGTTATCAACATTTTTATGTTTGGCGTTCCGGAACCCACCTTATCTCAAGCTGAAAACGCCTTTTCCGCATTGTGCCATAACTTTGCATGGAAGCTTCAGAACATGAAATGTTCACCTCCCACTATAGCAGAAAGGGTCTTTCTAGTAGTTGCACATCAAATCTAAGCAGTCTGAAGTGTTTTTCGAAAGTTATCAACATTTTTATGTTTGCCGTTTCAGAATCGACCTTATTTCAGGCTAAAAAAGCGTTGTCTGCATTGTGCCATTACTTTGCATGGAAGCTTCCGAACATGAAATTTTAACCTCCCACTGTAGCAGAAAGGGTCTTTCCAGTAGTTGCACATCAAATCTAAGCTGTCTGAAGTGTTTTTCCAAAGTTATCAACATTTTTATGTTTGGCGTTCCTGAATTGACCTTATCTCAGGCTGAAAACAGGTTTTCTGCATTGTGCCATAACTTTGCAGGGAAGCTTCAGAACATGAAATTTTCACGTCCCACTATAGCAGAAAGGGTCTTTCTAGTAGTTGCACATCAAATCTAAGCTGTCTGAAGTGTTTTTCGAATGTTATCAACATTTTTATGTTTGGCGTTCCAGAATCGACCTTATCTCAGGCTGAAAACGGGTTGTCTGCATTGTGCCATAACTTTGCATGGAAGCTTCCGAACATGAAATTTTAACCTCCCACAATAGCAGGAAGGGTCTTTCTAGTAGTTGCACATCAAATCTAAGCTGTCTGATGTGTTTTACCAAAGTTATCAACATTTTTATTTTTGGCGTTCCGGAATCGACCTTATCTCAGGCTGAAAACGCGTTTTACACATTGTGCAATAACTTTGCAGGGAAGCTTCAGAACATGAAATGTTCACATCCCACTATAGCAGAAACGGTCTTTCTAGTAGTTGCACTTCAAATCTAAGCTGTCTGACGTGTTTTTCCAAAGTTATCAACATATTTTTGTTGGGCGTTCCGGAATCGACCTTATCTCAGGCTGAAAACGCTTTTTACGCATTGTGCCATAACTTTGCAGGGAAGCTTCAGAAAATGAAATTTTCACGTCCCACTATACCAGAAAGGGTCTTTCTTGTAGTTGCACATCAAATCTAAGCTGTCTGAAGTGTTTTTCGAAAGTTATCAACATCTTTATGTTTGGCCTTCCGGAACCCACCTTATCTCAAGGTGAAAAATCGTTTTCTGCATTGTGCCATAACTTTGCATGGAAGCTTCAGAACATGAAATGTTCACCTCCCACTGTAGCAGAAAGGGACTTTCTAGTAGTTGCACATCAAATCTAAGCTGTCTGAAGTGTTTTACCAAAGTTATCAACATATTTTTGTTGGGCGTTCCGGAATCGACCTTATCTCAGGCTGAAAACGCGTTTTACGCATTGTGCCATAACTTTGCAGGGAAGCTTCAGAAAATGAAATGTTCACCTCCCACTGTAGCAGAAAGGGACTTTCTAGTAGTTGCCAATCAAATCTAAGCTGTCTGAAGTGTTTTTAAAAAGTTATCAACATTTTTATGTTTGGCGTTCCGGAACCCACCTTATCTCAAGCTGAAAACGCGTTTTCTGCATTGTGCCATAACTTTGCTGGGAAGCTTCAGAAAATGAAATTTTCACGTACCACTATAGCAGAAAGGGTCATCCAAGTAGTTGCACATCAAATCTAAGCTGTCTGAAGTGTTTTTCGAAAGTTATCAACATTTTTATGTTTGGCGTCCCGGAACCCACCTTATCTCAAGCTGAAAACGCGTGTTCAGCATTGTGCCATAACTTTGCAGGGAAGCTTCAGAACATGAAATTTTCACCTCCCACTATAGCAGAAAGGGTCTTTCTAGTAGTTGCACATCAAATTGAAGCTGTCTGATGTGTTTTTCCAAAGTTATCAACATTTTTATGTTTGGCGTTCCGGAATCGACCTTATCTCAGGCTGAAAACGCGTTTTACGCATTGTGCCATAACTTCTCAGGGAAGCTTCAGACCATGAAATTTTGACATCCCACTATAGCAGAAAGGGTCTTTCTAGTAGTTGCACATCACATCTAAGCTGTCTGAAGTGTTTTTCCAAAGTCATCAACATTTTTACGTTAGGCGTTCCGGAATCAACCTTATCTCAGGCTGAAAACGCGTTTCACGCATTGTGCCATAACTTTGCAGGAAAGCTTCAAAACATGAAATTTTCAATTCCCACTAAAGCAGAAAGGGTCTATCTCCTACCTGCACATCATATCTAAGCTGTCTGAAGTGTTTTCCAGTAGTTGCACGTCAAATCTAAGCTGTCTGAAGTGTTTTTCCAAAGTTATCAACATTTTTATGTTTGGCGTCCCGGAATCGACCTTATCTCAGGCTGAAAACGCGATTCACGCATTCTGCATTAACTTTGCAGGGAATCTTCAGAACATGAAATTTTCATATCCCACTATTGCAGAAAGGGTCTTTCTAGTAGTTGCACATCAAATCTAAGCTGTCTGACGTGTTTTTCGAAAGTTTTCAACATTTTTATATTTGGCGTTCCTGAATCGACCTTATCTCAGGCTGAATACGCGTTTTCTGCATTGTGCCATAACTTTGCAGGGAAGCTTCAGAACAAGAAATTTTCAACTCCCACTACAGCAGAAAGGGTCTTTCTAGTAGTTGCACGTCAAATCTAAGCTGTCTGAAGTGTTTTTCCAAAGTTATCAACATTTCAATGTTTGGCGTTCCTGAATCGACATTATCTTTGGCTGAAAACGCGTTTTCTGCATTCTGCCATAACATTGCAGGGAATCTTCAGAACATGAAATTTTCACCTCCCACTATAGCAGAAAGGGTCTTTCTAGTAGTTGCACATCAAACCTAAGCTGTTTGAAGTGTTTTTCCAAAGTTATCAACATTTTTATGTTTGGCGTTCCGGAATCAACCTTATCTCAGGCTAAAAACGCGTTTTACGCATTGTCCCATAACTTTGCAGGAAAGCTTCAGAACATGAAATTTTCAATTCCCTATAAAGCAGAAAGGGTCTTTCTCCTACTTGCACATCAATTCTAAGCTGTCTGAAGTGTTTTTCGAAAGTTTTCAACATTTTTATATTTGGCGTTCCTGAATCGACCTTATCTAAGGCTGAAAACGCGTTTTCTGCATTGTGCGATAACTTTGCAGGGAAGCTTCACAACATGAAATTTTAACCACCCACTGTAGCAGAAAGGCTCTTTCTAGTAGTTGCACATCAAATCTAAGCTGTATGAAATGTTTTTTCCAAAGTCATCAACATTTTTATGTTTGGCGTTCCGGAACCCACCTTATCTCAGGCTGAAAACGCGTTTTCTGCATTGTGCCATAACTTTGCAGGAAAGCTTCAAAACATGAAATTTTAACCACCCACTGTAGCAGAAATGGTCTTTCTCGTAGTTACACATCAAATCTAAGCTGTCTGAAGTGTTTTTCCAAAGTCATCAACATTTTTACGTTAGGCGTTTCGGAACCCACCTTATCTCAGGCTGAAAACGCGTTTTCTGCTTTGTGCCATAACTTTGCAGGGAAGCTTCAGAACAGCGAATTTTCAACTCCCACTGTAGCAGAAAGGGTCTTTCTAGTAGTTGCACATCAAATCTAAGCTGTCTGAAGGGTTTTTCCAGTATTATCAACATTTTTATGTTTGGCGTTCCGGAATCAACCTTATCTCAGGCTCTAAACGCTTTTTTTGCATTGTGCCATAACTTTGGAGGGAAGCTTCAGAACTTGAAATTTTAACCTCCCACTGTAGCAGAAAGGGTCTTTCTAGGAGTTGCACATCAAATCTAAGCTGTCTGTAGTGTTTTTCGAAAGATATCAACATTTTTATGTTTGGCGTTCCGGATCGCACCTTATTGAAAACGCCTTTTCTGCATTGTGCCATAACTTTGCCGGGAAGCTTCAGAACATGAAATTTTCACCTCCCACGATAGCAGAAAGGGTCTTTCTAGTAGTTGCACATCAAATCTAAGCTGTCTGAAGTGTTTTTCAAAAGTTTTCAACATTATTACATTTGGCGTTCCGGAATCGACCTTTTCTCAGGCTGAAAATGCGTTTTCTGCATTGTGCCATAACTTTGAAGGAAAGCTTCAGAACATGAAAGTTTCACCTCCCACTATAGCAGAAAGGGTCTTTCTAGTAGTTGCACATCAAATCTAAGCTGCCTGAATTGTTTTTCCAAAGTTATCAACATTTTTATGTTTGGCGTTCCGGAACCCACCTTATCTCAGGCTGAAAACGCGTTTTCTGCATTGTGCCATAACTTTGCAGGGAAGCTTCAGAACATGAAATTTTCAATTCCCACTAAAGCAGAAAGGGTCTTTCTCCTACTTGCACATCAAATCTAAGCTGTCTGAAGTGTTTTTTGAAAGTTTTCAACATTTTTATGTTTGGCGTTCCTGAATCGACCTTATCTCAGGCTGAAAACGGGTTGTCTGCATTGTGCCATTGTGCCTTTGCATGGAAGCTTCAGAACATGAAATGTTCACCTACCGCAATAGCAGAAAGGGTCTTTCTAGTAGTTGCACATCAAATCTAAGCTGTCTGTAGTGTTTTTCGAAAGATATCAACATTTTTATGTTTGGCGTTCCGGATCGCACCTTATTGAAAACGCCTTTTCTGCATTGTGCCATATCTTTGCCGGGAAGCTTCAGAACATGAAATTTTCACCTCCCACGATAGCAGAAAGGGTCTTTCTAGTAGTTGCACATCAAATCTAAGCTGTATGAAGTGTTTTTCCAAAGTTATCATATTTTTATGTTTGGCGTTCTGGAATTGACCTTGTCTCATGCTGAAAACGCGTTTTCTGCATTGTGCCATAACTTTGCAGGGAAGTTTCAGAACATGAAATTTACACCTCCCACTATAGCTGAATTGTTCTTTCTAGTAGTTGCACATCAAATCTCAGCTGTCTGAAGTGTTTTTCGAAAGTTATAAACATTTTTATGTTTGGCATTCCGGAATCAACCTTATCTCAGGCTGAAAACGTGTTTTCTGCATTGTGCCATAACTTTGCAGGGAAGCTTCAGAACATGAAATTTTCACGTCCCATTATAGCAGAAAGGGTCTTTCTCATACTTGCACATCAAATCTAAGCTGTCTGAAGTGTTTTTCCAAAGTTATCAACATTTTTATGTTTGGCGTTCCGGAACCCACCTTGTCTCAGGCTGAAAACGCGTTTTCTGCCTTGTGCCATAACTTTGCAGGGAAGCTTCAGAACATTACATTTTCACATCCCACTATAGCAGAACGGGTCGCTCTAGTAGTTGCACATGAAATCTAAGCTGTTTGAAGTGTTTTTCCAAAGTTATAAAAATTTTTATGTTTGGCGTTCCGGAATCGACCTTATCTCAGGCTGAAAACGCGATTCACGCATTCTGCCATAACTTTGCAGGGAATCTTCAGAACAAGAAATTTTCATATCCCACTATTGCAGAAAGGGTCTTTCTAGTAGTTGCACATCAAATCTAAGCTGTCTGATGTGTTTTTCCAAAGTTCTCAACATTTTTATGTTTGGCGTTCTGAAATCAACCTCATCTCTGGCTGAAAACGCGTTTTACGCAATGTGCCATGACTTTGCAGGGAAGCTTCAGAACATGAAAATTTCACCTCCCACTAAAGCAGAAAAGGTCATTCTAGTAGTTGCACATCATATCTAAGCTGTCTGAAGTGTTTTTCCAAAGTCATCAACATTTTTACGTTAGGCGTTTCGGAACCCACCTTATCTCAGGCTGAAAACGCGTTTTCTGCATTGTGCCATCACTTTGCAGGGAAACTTCAGAACACGAAATTTTGACCTCCCACTATATCAGAAAGGGTCTTTCTAGTAGTTGCACATCAAATCTAAGCAGTCTGAAGTGTTTTCCCAAAGTTATCAACATTTTTATATTTGGCGTTCCGGAATTGACCTTATCTCAGGCTGAAAACGCGTTTTACGTATTGTGCCATAACTTTGCAGGGAAGCTTCAGAACAGCGAATTTTCAACTCCCACTGTAGCAGAAAGGGTCTTTCTAGTAGTTGCACATCAAATCTAAGCTGTCTGAAGTGTTTTTCCAGTATTATCAACATTTTTATGTTTGGCGTTCCGGAATCAAGCTTATCTCAGGCTCTAAACGCTTTTTTTGCATTGTGCCATAACTTTGGAGGGAAGCTTCAGAACTTGAAATTTTAACCTCCCACTGTAGCAGAAAGGGTCTTTCTAGGAGTTGCACATCAAATCTAAGCTGTCTGAAGTGTTTTTTGAAAGTTTTCAACATTTTTATGTTTGCCGTTCCTGAATCGACCTTATCTCAGGCTGAAAACGCGATTTACGCATTCTGCCATAACTTTGCAGGGAATCTTCAGAACATAAAAATTTTATATCCCACTATAGCAGAAAGGGTCTTTCTAGTAATTGCAGATGAAATCTGAGCAGTCTGAAGAGTTTTTCCAAAGTTATCAACATTTTTATGTTTGGCATTACGGAAACAACCTTATCTCAGGCTGAAAACGTGTTTTCTGCATTGTGCCATAACTTTGCAGGGAAGCTTCAGAACATGAAATTTTCACGTCCCATTATAGCAGAAAGGGTCTTTCTCATACTTGCACATCAAATCTAAGCTGTCTGAAGTGTATTTCAAAAGTTTTCAACATTATTATATTTGGCGTTCCGGAATCAACCTTATCTCAGGCTGAAAACGCATTTTCTGCATTGTGCCATCACTTTGCAGGAAAGCTGCAGAATATGAAATTTTCACCTCCCACTATAGCAGAAAGGGTCTTTCTAGTAGTTGCACATCAAATCGAAGCTGTTTGAAGTGTTTTTCCAAAGTTATCAACACTTTTATGTTTAGCGTTCCGGAATCGACCTTATCTCAGGCTGAAAACACGATTTAAGCATTCTGCCATAACTTTGCAGGGAAGCTTCAGATCATGAAATTTTCACCTCCCACTATAGCAGAAAGGGTCTTTCTAGTAGTTGCACAACAAATCTAAGCTGTCTGAAGTGTTTTTCGAAAGTTATCAACATTTTTATGTTTGGCGTTCCGGAATCGACCTTATCTCTGGCTGAAAACGCGTTTTACGCATTGTGCCATAACTTTGGAGGGAAGCTTCAGAACATCGAATTTTCACCACCCACTATATCAGAAAGGGTCTTTCTAGTAGTTGCACATCAAATCTAAGCTGTCTGAAGTGTTTTTCCAAAATTATCAACATTTTTATATTTGGCGTTCCGGAATTGACCTTATCTCAGGCTGAAAACGCGTTTTACGTATTGTGCCATAACTTTGCAGGGAAGCTTCAGAACATCGAATTTTCACCACCCACTATATCAGAAAGGGTCTTTCTAGTAGTTGGACATCAAATCTAAGCAGTCTGAGGTGTTTTCTGGAAGTTATCAACATTTTTATGTTTGCCGTACCGGAATCGACCTTATCTCAGGCTGAAAACGCGTTTTCTGCATTGTGCCATGACTTTGCAGGGAAGCTTCAGAACATGAAATTTTAATCTTGCGCTAGAGCAGAAAAGGTCTTTGTAGTAGTTGTATATCAAATCTAAGCTGTCTGAAGTGTTTTTCCAAAGTTATCAACATTTTAATGTTTAACGTGCCGGAACCCACCTTATCTCAGGCCGAAAACGCGTTTTCTGCATTGTGCCATAACTTTGCCGGGAAGCTACAGAACATGAAATTTTAACCTCCCACAATAGCATAAAGGGTCTTTCTAGTAGTTGCACATCAAATCTAAGCTGTCTGAATAGTTTTTCCAAAGTTATCAACATTTTTATGTTTGGCGTTCGGGAATCGACCTTATCTCAGGCTGAAAACGAATTTTCGGAATTGTGCCATATCTTTGCCGGGAAGCTTCGGAACATGAAATTTTTACATCCCACTATAGCAGAAAGGGTCTTTCTAGTAGTTGCACATCAAATCTAAGCTGTCTGAAGTGTTTTTCCAGTATTATCAACATTTTTATGTTTGGCGTTCCGGAACCCACCTTATCTCAGGCTGAAAACGCGTTTTCTGCATTGTGCCATAACTTTTGAGGGAAGCTTCAGAACTTGAAATTTTAACCTCCCACTGTAGCAGAAAGGGTCTTTCTAGTAGTTGCACATCAAATCTAAGGTGTATGAAATGTTTTTCCAAAGTTATCATATTTTTATGTTTGGCGTTCTGGAATTGACCTTGTCTCTTGCTGAAAACGCGTTTTCTGCATTGTGCCATATCTTTGCAGGGAACCTTCAGAACATGACATTTTCACGTCCCACTATAGCCGAAATGTTCTTTCTAGTAGTTGCACATCAAATCTCAGCTGTCTGAAGTGTTTTTCGAAACTTATCAACAATTTTATGTTTGGCATTCCGGAATCAACCTTATCTCAGGCTGAAAACGCGTTTTCTGCATTGTGCCATGACTTTGCAGGGAAGCTTCAGAACATGAAATTTTCACCTCCCATTATAGCAGAAAGGGTCTTTCTCATACTTGCACATCAAATCTAAGCTGTCTGAAGTGTTTTTCGAAAGTTTTCAACATTTTTATGTTTGGCATTCCGGAATCAACCTTATCTCAGGCTGAAAACGTGTTTTCTGCATTGTGCCATAACTTTGCAGGGAAGCTTCAGAACATGAAATTTTCACGTCCCATTATAGCAGAAAGGGTCTTTCTCATACTTGCACATCAAATCTAAGCTGTCTGAAGTGTTTTTCCAAAGTTATCAACATTTTTATGTTTGGCGTTCCGGAACCCACCTTGTCTCAGGCTGAAAACGCGTTTTCTGCCTTGTGCCATAACTTTGCAGGGAAGCTTCAGAACATTACATTTTCACATCCCACTATAGCAGAACGGGTCGCTCTAGTAGTTGCACATGAAATCTAAGCTGTTTGAAGTGTTTTTCCAAAGTTATAAAAATTTTTATGTTTGGCGTTCCGGAATCGACCTTATCTCAGGCTGAAAACGCGATTCACGCATTCTGCCATAACTTTGCAGGGAATCTTCAGAACAAGAAATTTTCATATCCCACTATTGCAGAAAGGGTCTTTCTAGTAGTTGCACATCAAATCTAAGCTGTCGAAAGTGTTTTTCCAAAGTCATCAACATTTTTATGTTTGGCGTTTCGGGATCGACCTTATCTCCGGCTGAAAACGCGTTTTCTGCATTGTGCCATAACTTTGCAGGGAAGCTTCAGAACATGAAAATTTCACCTCCCACTAAAGCAGAAAAGGTCATTCTAGTAGTTGCACATCATATCTAAGCTGTCTGAAGTGTTTTTCCAAAGTCATCAACATTTTTACGTTAGGCGTTTCGGAACCCACCTTATCTCAGGCTGAAAACGCGTTTTCTGCATTGTGCCATCACTTTGCAGGGAAACTTCAGAACACGAAATTTTGACCTCCCACTATATCAGAAAGGGTCTTTCTAGTAGTTGCACATCAAATCTAAGCAGTCTGAAGTGTTTTCCCAAAGTTATCAACATTTTTATATTTGGCGTTCCGGAATTGACCTTATCTCAGGCTGAAAACGCGTTTTACGTATTGTGCCATAACTTTGCAGGGAAGCTTCAGAACAGCGAATTTTCAACTCCCACTGTAGCAGAAAGGGTCTTTCTAGTAGTTGCACATCAAATCTAAGCTGTCTGAAGTGTTTTTCCAGTATTATCAACATTTTTATGTTTGGCGTTCCGGAATCAAGCTTATCTCAGGCTCTAAACGCTTTTTTTGCATTGTGCCATAACTTTGGAGGGAAGCTTCAGAACTTGAAATTTTAACCTCCCACTGTAGCAGAAAGGGTCTTTCTAGGAGTTGCACATCAAATCTAAGCTGTCTGAAGTGTTTTTTGAAAGTTTTCAACATTTTTATGTTTGCCGTTCCTGAATCGACCTTATCTCAGGCTGAAAACGCGATTTACGCATTCTGCCATAACTTTGCAGGGAATCTTCAGAACATAAAAATTTTATATCCCACTATAGCAGAAAGGGTCTTTCTAGTAATTGCAGATCAAATCTGAGCAGTCTGAAGAGTTTTTCCAAAGTTATCAACATTTTTATGTTTGGCATTACGGAAACAACCTTATCTCAGGCTGAAAACGTGTTTTCTGCATTGTGCCATAACTTTGCAGGGAAGCTTCAGAACATGAAATTTTCACGTCCCATTATAGCAGAAAGGGTCTTTCTCATACTTGCACATCAAATCTAAGCTGTCTGAAGTGTATTTCAAAAGTTTTCAACATTATTATATTTGGCGTTCCGGAATCGACCTCATCTCAGGCTGAAAATGCGTTTTCTGCATTGTGCCATAACTTTGCAGGGAAGCTTCAGAACATGAAATTTTCACATCCCACTATAGCAGAAAGGGCCTTTCTAGTAATTGCACATCAAATCTGAGCAGTCTGAAGTGTTTTTCCAAAGTTATCAACATTTTTATGTTTGGCGTTCCGGAACTCTCCTTATCTCACGCTTAAAACGCGTTTTCTGCATTGTGCCATAACTTTGCAGGGAAGCTTTAGAACATGAAATTTTCACCTGCCACTATAGCAGAAAGGGTTCTTCGAGTCGTTGCACATCAAATCTAACCTGTCTGAAGTGTTTTTCCGAAGTCATCAACATTCTTATATTTGGCGTTCCGGAATCAACCTTATCTCAGGCTGAAAACGCGTTTTCTGCGTTGTGCCATCACTGTGCAGGAATGCTGCAGAATATGAAATTTTCAGCTCTCACTATAACAGACAGGGTCTTTCTCGTAGTTGCACATCAAATCTAAGCTGTCTGAAGTGTTTTTCCAAAGTCATCAACATTTTTATGTTTGGCGTTCCGGAACCCACCTTTTCTCAGGCTGAAAACGCGTATTCTGCGTTGTGCCATAACTTTGCTGGGAAGCTTCAGAACATAAAATTTTAACCTCCCACTATAGTACAAAGGGTCTTTCTAGTAATTGCACATCAAATGTAAGCTGTCTGAAATGTTTTTCCAGAGTTATCAACATTCCTATGTTTGGCGTTCCGGAATCAACCTTATCTCAGGCTGAAAACGCATTTTCTGCATTGTGCCATCACTTTGCAGGAAAGCTGCAGAATATGAAATTTTCACCTCCCACTATAGAAGAAAGGGTCTTTCTAGTAGTTGCACATCAAATATAAGCTGTCTGAAGTGTTTTTCGAAAGTTATCAACATTTTTATATTTGGCGTTCCAGAATCGACCTTATCTCAGGCTGAAAACGCGATTTACGCATTCTGCCATAACTTTGCAGGGAAGCTTCAGAACATGAAATTTTCACATCCCACTATAGCAGAAAGGGTCTTTCTAGTAATTGCACATCAAATCTAAGCAGTCTGAAGTGTTTTTCCAAAGTTATCAACATTTTTATGTTTGGCGTTCGGGAACCCACCTTATCTCAGGCTGTAAACGCGTTTTCTGCATTGTGCCATAACTTTGGAGGGAAGCTTCAGAACATGAAATTTTAACCTGCCACTATAGCAGAAAGGGTCTTTCTAGTAGTTGCATATCAAATCTAACCTCTCTGAAGTGTTTTTCCAAAGTCATCAACATTCTTATGTTTGGCGTTCCGGAATCAACCTTATCTCAGGCTGAAAACGCGTTTTCTGCATTGTGCCATCACTGTGCAAGAATGCTGCAGAATATGAAATTTTCACCTCTCACTATAACAGACAGGGTCTTTCTCGTAGTTGCACATCAAATCTAAGCTGTCTGAAGTGTTTTTCCAAAGTCATCAACATTTTTATGTTTGGCGTTCCGGAACCCACCTTTTCTCAGGCTGAAAACGCGTTTTCTGCGTTGGGCCATAACTTTCCTGGGAAGCTTCAGAACATGAAATTTTAACCTCCCACTATAGTAGAAAGGGTCTTTCTAGTAATTGCACATCAAATGTAAGCTGTCTGAAGTGTTTTTCCAGAGTTATCAACATTCCTATGTTTGGCGTTCCGGAATCAACCTTATCTCAGGCTGAAAACGCATTTTCTGCATTGTGCCATAACTTTGCAGGGATGCTTCAGATCATGAAATGTTCACCTCCCACTATAGCAGAAAGGGTCTTTCTAGTAGTTGCATATCAAATCTAAGCTGTCTGAAGTGTTTTTCGAAAGTTATCAACATTTTTATGTTTGGCGTTCCGGAACCCACCTTATCTCAAGCTGAAAACGCGTTTTCTGCATTGTGCCATAACTTTGCAGGGAAGCTTCAGAACATGAAATTTTCACGTCCCACTATAGTAGAAAAGGTCTTTCTAGTAGTTGCATATCAAATCTAAGCTGTCTGATGTGTTTTTCGAAAGTTATCAACATTTTTATGTTTGGCGTTCCGGAACGCACCTTATCTCAAGCTGAAAACGCGTTTTCTGCATTGTGCCATAACTTTGCAGGGAGGCTTCAGAACATGAAATTTTAACCTCCCACAATAGCAGAAAGGGTCCTTCTAGTAGTTGCACATCAAATGTAAGATGTCTGAAGTGTTTTCACAAAGTTATCGACATTTTTATGTTTGGCGTTCCGGAATCGACCTTATCTCAGGCAGAAAACGCTTTTTACGCTTTGTGCCATAACTTTGCAGGGAAGCTTCAGAAAATGAAATTTTCACCTCCCACTATAGCAGAAAGGGTCTTTCTCGTAGTTGCACATCAAATCTAAGCTGTCTGAAGTGTTTTTCCAAAGTTATCAACATTTTTATGTTTGGCGTTCCGGAATCAACCTTATCTCAGGCTGAAAACGCATTTTCTGCATTGTGCCATAACTTTGCAAGGAAGATTCAGAACATGAAATTTTCACCTCCCACTATAGCAGAAAGGGTCTTTCTCGTAGTTGCACATCTAATCTAAGCTGTCTGAAGTGTTTTTCGAAAGTTATCAACATTTTTAAGTTTGGCGTTCCAGAATCCACCTTATCTGAAGCTGAAAACACGTTTTCTGCAATGTGCCATAACTTTGCAGGGAAGCTTCAAAACATGAAATGTTCACCTCCCACTATAGCAGAAAGGGTCTTTCTAGTAGGTGCACATCAAATCTAAGCTGTCTGAAGTGTTTTTCTAAATTTATCAACATTTTTATGTTTGCCGTTCCGGAATCCACCTTATCTGAAGCTGAAAACGCGTTTTCTGCATTGTGCCATAACTTTGGAGGGAAGCTTCAGAACATGAAATTTTAACCTGCCACTATAGCAGAAAGGGTTCTTCTAGTCGTTGCACATCAAATCTAACCTCTCTGAAGTGTTTTTCCAAAGTCATCAACATTCTTATGTTTGGCGTTCCGGAATCAACCTTATCTCAGGCTGAAAACGCGTTTTCTGCATTGTGCCATCACTGTGCAAGAATGCTGCAGAATATGAAATTTTCACCTCTCACTATAACAGACAGGGTCTTTCTCGTAGTTGCACATCAAATCTAAGCTGTCTGAAGTGTTTTTCCAAAGTCATCAACATTTTTATGTTTGGCGTTCCGGAACCCACCTTTTCTCAGGCTGAAAACGCGTTTTCTGCGTTGTGCCATAACTTTGCTGGGAAGCTTCAGAACATGAAATTTTAACCTCCCACTATAGTAGAAAGGGTCTTTCTAGTAATTGCACATCAAATGTAAGCTGTCTGAAGTGTTTTTCCAGAGTTATCAACATTCCTATGTTTGGCGTTCCGGAATCAACCTTATCTCAGGCTGAAAACGCATTTTCTGCATTGTGCCATAACTTTGCAGGGATGCTTCAGATCATGAAATGGTCACCTCCCACTATAGCAGAAAGGGTCTTTCTAGTAGTTGCATATCAAATCTAAGCTGTCTGAAGTGTTTTTCGAAAGTTATCAACATTTTTATGTTTGGCGTTCCGGAACCCACCTTATCTCAAGCTGAAAACGCGTTTTCTGCATTGTGCCATAACTTTGCAGGGAAGCTTCAGAACATGAAATTTTCACGTCCCACTATAGTAGAAAAGGTCTTTCTAGTAGTTGCATATCAAATCTAAGCTGTCTGATGTGTTTTTCGAAAGTTATCAACATTTTTATGTTTGGCGTTCCGGAACGCACCTTATCTCAAGCTGAAAACGCGTTTTCTGCATTGTGCCATAACTTTGCAGGGAGGCTTCAGAACATGAAATTTTAACCTCCCACAATAGCAGAAAGGGTCCTTCTAGTAGTTGCACATCAAATGTAAGATGTCTGAAGTGTTTTCACAAAGTTATCGACATTTTTATGTTTGGCGTTCCGGAATCGACCTTATCTCAGGCAGAAAACGCTTTTTACGCTTTGTGCCATAACTTTGCAGGGAAGCTTCAGAAAATGAAATTTTCACCTCCCACTATAGCAGAAAGGGTTTTTCTAGTAGTTGCACGTCAAATCTAAGCTGTCTGAAGTGTTTTTCCAAAGTTATCAACATTTTTATGTTTGGCGTTCCGGAATCAACCTTATCTCAGGCTGAAAACGCATTTTCTGCATTGTGCCATAACTTTGCAAGGAAGATTCAGAACATGAAATTTTCACCTCCCACTATAGCAGAAAGGGTCTTTCTCGTAGTTGCACATCTAATCTAAGCTGTCTGAAGTGTTTTTCGAAAGTTATCAACATTTTTAAGTTTGGCGTTCCAGAATCCACCTTATCTGAAGCTGAAAACACGTTTTCTGCAATGTGCCATAACTTTGCAGGGAAGCTTCAAAACATGAAATGTTCACCTCCCACTATAGCAGAAAGGGTCTTTCTAGTAGGTGCACATCAAATCTAAGCTGTCTGAAGTGTTTTTCGAAAGTTATCAACATTTTTATGTTTGCCGTTCCGGAATCCACCTTATCTGAAGCTGAAAACGCGTTTTCTGCAATGTGCCATAACTTTGCAGGGAAGCTTCAGAACATGAAATGTTCACCTCCCACTATAGCAGAAAGGGTCTTTCTAGTAGTTGCACATCAAATCTAAGCTGTCTGAAGTGTTTTTCGAAAGTTATCAACATTTTTATGTTTGGCGTTCCGGAATCGACCTTATCTCAGGATGAAAAATCGTTTTCTGCATTGTCCCATAACTTTGCAGGGAAGATTCTGAACATGAAATTTTCACGTCCCACTGTAGCAGAAAGGGTCTTTCTAGTATTTGCACATCAAATCTAAGCTGTCTGAAGTGTTTTTCCAAAGTTATCAACATTTTTATGTTTGGCGTTCCGGAATCAACCTTATCTCAGGCTGATAACGCATTTTCTGCATTGTGCCATAACTTTGCAAGGAAGATTCAGAACATGAAATGTTCACCTCCCACTATAGCAGAAAGGGTCTTTCTAGTAGTTGCACATCAAATCTAAGCTGTCTGAAGTGTTGTTCCAAAGTGATAAACATTTTTACGTTTGGCGTTTCGGAACCCACCTTATCTCAGGCTGAAAACGCGTTTTCTGCATTGTGCCATAACTTCTCAGGGAAGCTTCAGAACATGAAATGTTCACCTCCCACTATAGCAGAAAGGGTCTTTCTAGTAGTTGCGCATCAAATCTAAGCTGTCTGAAGTGTTTTTCCAAAGTTATCAACATTTTTATGTTTGGCGTTCCGGAATCGACCTTATCTCATGCTGAAAACGCGTTTTCTGCATTGTGCCATAACTTCTCAGGGAAGCTTCAGAACATGAAATTTTGACCTCCCACTATAGCAGAAAGGGTATTTCTACTAGTTGCACATCAAATCTAAGCTGTCTGAAGTGTTTTTCGAAAGTTATCATCATTTTTATGTTTGGCGTTGCGGAACCCACCTTATCTCAAGCTGAAAACGCGTTTTCTGCATTGTGCCATAACTTTGCAGGGAGGCTTCAGAACATGAAATGTTCACCTCCCACTATAGCAGAAAGGGTCTTTCTAGTAGTTGCACATCAAATCTAAGATGTCTGAAGTGTTTTCCGAAAGTTATCAACATTTTTATGTTTGGCGTTCCGGAATCGACCTTATCTCAGGATGAAAAATCGTTTTCTGCATTGTGCCATAACTTTGCAGGGAAGATTCTGAACATGAAATTTTCACGTCCCACTATAGCAGAAAGGGTCTTTCTAGTATTTGAACATCAAATCTACGCTGTCTGAAGTGTTTTTCGAAAGTTATCAACATTTTTATGTTTGGCGTTCCGGAACCCATCTTATCTCAAGCTGAAAACGCGTTTTTTGCATTGTGCCATAACTTTGCAGGGAAGCTTCAGAACATGAAATTTTCCCGTCCCACTATAGCAGAAAGGGTCTTTCTAGTAGTTGCACATCAAATCTAAGCTGTCTGAAGTGTTTTTCGAAAGTTATCAACATTTTTATGTTTCGCGTACCGGAATCGACCTTATCTCAAGCTGAAAACGCGTTTTCTGCATTGTGCCATAACTTTGCAGGGAAGCTTCAGAACATGAAATGTTCACCTCCCACTATAGCAGAAAGGGTCTTTCGAGTATTTGAACATCAAATCTAAGCTGTCTGAAGTGTTTTTCGAAAGTTATCAACATTTTTATGTTTGGCGTTCCGGAACCCATCTTATCTCAAGCTAAAAACGCGTTTTCTGCATTGTGCCATAACTTTGCCTGGAAGCTTCCGAACATGAAATTTTAACCTCCCACTATAGCAGAAAGGGTCTTTCTAGTAGTTGCACATCAAATCTAAGCTGTCTGATGTGTTTTTCCAAAGTTATAAACATTTTTATGTATGGCGTTCCGGAATCTACCTTATCTCAGGCTGAAAACGCGTTTTCTGCATTGTGCCATCACTTTGCAGGGAAGCTTCAGAACATGAAATTTTCCCGTCCCACTATAGCAGAAAGGGTCTTTCTAGTAGTTGCACATCAAATCTAAGCTGTCTGAAGTGTTTTTCGAAAGTTATCAACATTTTTATGTTTGGCGTTCCGGAATCGACCTTATCTCAAGCTGAAAACGCGTTTTCTGCATCGTGCCATAACTTTGCAGGGAAGCTTCAGAACATGAAATGTTCACCTCCCACTATAGCAGAAAGGGTCTATCTAGTAGTTGCACATCAAATCTAAGCTGTCTGAAGTGTATTTCGAAAGTTAACAACATTTTTATGTTTGGCGTTCCAGAATCGACCTTATCTCAGGCTGAAAACGCGTTTTCTGCATTGTGAGATAACTTTGCAGGGAAGCTTCAGAACATGAAATGTTCACCTCCCACTATAGCAGAAAGGGTCTTTCTAGTAGTTGCACATCACATCTAAGCTGTCTGAAGTGTTTTTCCAAAGTCATCAACATTTTTACGTTAGGCGTTCCGGAATCAACCTTACCTGACGATGAAAAATCGTTTTCTGCATTGTCCCATAACTTTGCAGGGAAGATTCTGAAAATGAAATTTTAACCTCCCACTTTAGCAGAAAGGGTCTTTCTAGTAGTTGCACATCAAATCTAAGATGTCTGAAGTGTTTTCCGAAAGTTATCAACATTTTTATGTTTGGCGTTCCGGTATCGACCTTATCTCAGGCTGAAAACGCGTTTTACGCATTGTGCCATAACTTTGCAGGGAAGCTTCTGAAAATGAAATTTTCACCTCCCACTATAGCAGAAAGGGTCTTTCTAGTAGTTGCATATCAAATCTAAGGTGTCTGAAGTGTTTTTCGAAAGTTATCAACATTTTTATGTTTGGCGTTCCGGAATCGACCTTATCTCAGGATGAAAAATCGTTTTCTGCATTGTCCCATAACTTTGCAGGGAAGATTCTGAACATGAAATTTTCACATCCCACTACAGCAGAAAGGGTCTTTCGAGTATTTGAACATCAAATCTAAGCTGTCTGAAGTGTTTTTCGAAAGTTATCAACATTTTTATGTTTGGCGTTCCGGAACCCATCTTATCTCAAGCTAAAAACGCGTTTTCTGCATTGTGCCATAACTTTGCCTGGAAGCTTCCGAACATGAAATTTTAACCTCCCACTATAGCAGAAAGGGTCTTTCTAGTAGTTGCACATCAAATCTAAGCTGTCTGATGTGTTTTTCCAAAGTTATAAACATTTTTATGTATGGCGTTCCGGAATCTACCTTATCTCAGGCTGAAAACGCGTTTTCTGCATTGTGCCATCACTTTGCAGGGAAGCTTCAGAACATGAAATTTTCCCGTCCCACTATAGCAGAAAGGGTCTTTCTAGTAGTTGCACATCAAATCTAAGCTGTCTGAAGTGTTTTTCGAAAGTTATCAACATTTTTATGTTTGGCGTTCCGGAATCGACCTTATCTCAAGCTGAAAACGCGTTTTCTGCATTGTGCCATAACTTTGCAGGGAAGCTTCAGAACATGAAATGTTCACCTCCCACTATAGCAGAAAGGGTCTATCTAGTAGTTGCACATCAAATCTAAGCTGTCTGAAGTGTATTTCGAAAGTTAACAACATTTTTATGTTTGGCGTTCCAGAATCGACCTTATCTCAGGCTGAAAACGGGTTGTCTGCATTGTGCCATAACTTTGCATGGAAGCTTCAGAACATGAAATTTTCACCTCCCACTATAGCAGAAAGGGTCTTTCGAGTAGTTGCACATCAAATCTAAGCTGTCTGAAGTGTTTTTCGAAAGTTATCAACATTTTTATGTTTGGCGTACCGGAATCGACCTTATCTCAGGATGAAAGATCGTTTTCTGCATTGTCCCATAACTTTGCAGGGAAGATTCAGAACATGAAATTTTCACGTCCCACCAAAGCAGAAAGGGTCTTTCTAGTATTTGCACATCGAATCTAAGCTGTCTGAAGTGTTTTTCCAAAGTCATCAACATTTTTACGGTAGGCGTTCCGGAATCAACCTTATCTCAGACTGAAAACGCGTTTTACGCATTGTGCCATAACTTTGCAGGAAAGCTTCAGAACATGAAATTTTCAATTCCCACTAAAGCAGAAAGGGTCTATCTCGGACCTGCACATCAAATCTAAGCTGTCTGAAGTGTTTTCTAGTAGTTGCACGTCAAATCTAAGCTGTCTGAAGTGTTTTTCGAAAGTTATCAACATTTTTATGTTTCGCGTTCCAGAATGGACCTTATCTCAGGCTGAAAACGCGTTGTCTGCATTGTGCCATAACGTTGCAGGGAAGCTTCCGAACATGAAATTTTAACCTCCCACTTTAGCAGAAAGGGTCTTTCTAGTAGTTGCACATCAAATCTAAGCTGTCTGAAGTGTTTTTCCAAAGTTATCAACATTTTTATGTTTGGCGTTCCGGAACCCACCTTATCTCAGGATGAAAAATCGTTTTCTACATTGTCCCATAACTTTGCACGGAAGATTCTGAACATGAAATTTTCACATCCCACTATAGCAGAAAGGGTCTGTCTAGTATTTGAACATCAAATCTAAGCTGTCTGAAGTGTTTTTCGAAAGTTATCAACATTTTTATGTTTGGCGTTCCGGAACCCATCTTATCTCAAGCTAAAAACGCGTTTTCTGCATTGTGCCATAACTTTGCCTGGAAGCTTCCGAACATGAAATTTTAACCTCCCACTATAGCAGAAAGGGTCTTTCTAGTAGTTGCACATCAAATCTAAGCTGTCTGATGTGTTTTTCCAAAGTTATAAACATTTTTATGTATGGCGTTCCGGAATCTACCTTATCTCTGGCTGATAACGCGTTTTCTGCATTGTGCCATAACTTTGCAAGGGAGCTTCAGAACATGAAATTTTCACCTCCCACTATAGCAGAAAGGGTTTTTCTAGTAGTTGCACACCAAATCTAAGCTGTCAGATGTGTTTTTCCAAAGTTATCAACATTTTTATGTGTGGCGTTCCGGAATCGACCTTATCTCAGGCTGAAAACGCGTTTTCTGCATTGTGCCATAACTTTGCAGGGAAGCTTCAGAACATGAAATGTTCACCTCCCACTATAGCAGAAAGGGTCTATCTAGTAGTTGCACATCAAATCTAAGCTGTCTGAAGTGTTTTTCGAAAGTTAACAACATTTTTATGTTTGGCGTTCCAGAATCGACCTTATCTCAGGCTGAAAACGGGTTGTCTGCATTGTGCCATAACTTTGCATGGAAGCTTCAGAACATGAAATGTTCACCTCCCACTATAGCAGAAAGGGTCTTTCTAGTAGTTGCAAATCAAATCTAAGCTGTCTGAAGTGTTTTTCGAAAGTTATCAACATTTTTATGTTTCGCGTTCCAGAATCGACCTTATCTCAGGCTGAAAACGCGTTTTCTGCATTGTGCCATAACTTTGCATGGAAGCTTCAGAACATGAAATTTTCACCTCCCACTATAGCAGAAAGGGTCTTTCGAGTAGTTGCACATCAAATCTAAGCTGTCTCAAGTGTTTTCTAGTAGTTACACGTCAAATCTAAGCTGTCTGAAGTGTTTTTCCAAAGTTATCAACATTTTAATGTTTGGCGTCCCGGAATCGACCTTATCTCAGGCTGAAAACGCGATTCACGCATTCTGCATTAACTTTGCAGGGAATCTTCAGAACATGAAATTTTCATATCCCACTATTGCAGAAAGGGTCTTTCTCGTAGTTGCACATCAAATCTAAGCTGTCTGACATGTTTTTCGAAAGTTTTCAACATTTTTATATTTGGCGTTCCTGAATCGACCTTATCTCAGTCTGAATACGCGTTTTCTGCATTGTGCCATAACTTTGCAGGGACGCTTCAGAACAAGAAATTTACAACTCCCACTACAGCAGAAAGGGTCTTTCTAGTAGTTGCACGTCAAATCTAAGCTGTCTGAAGTGTTTTTCCAAAGTTATCAACATTTTTATGTTTGGCGTTCCAGAATCGACCTTATCTCTGGCTGAAAACGCGTTTTCTGCATTGTGATATAACTTTGCAGGGAAACTTCAGAACATGAAATTTTCACATCCCACTATAGCAGAAAGGGTCTTTATAGTAGTTGCACATCAAATCTAAGCTGTCTGAAGTGTTTTTCCAAAGTTATCAACATTTTTATGTTGGGCGTTCGGGAATCGACCTTATCTCAAGCTGAAAACGCGTTTTCTGCATTGTGCCATAACTTTGCAGGGAAGCTTCAGAACATGAAATGTTCACCTCCCACTATAGCAGAAAGGGTCTTTCTAGTAGTTGCACATCAAATCTAAGCTGTCTGAAGTGTTTTTCGAAAGTTATCAACATTTTTATGTTTCGCGTTCCAGAATCGACCTTATCTCAGGCTGAAAACGCGTTTTCTGCATTGTTCCATAACTTTGCATGGAAGCTTCAGAACATGAAATTTTCACCTCCCACTATAGCAGAAAGGGTCTTTCGAGTAGTTGCACATCAAATCTAAGCTGTCTGAAGTGTTTTTCGAAAGTTATCAACATTTTTATGTTTGGCGTTCCGGAATCGACCTTATCTCAGGATGAAAGATCGTTTTCTGCATTGTCCCATAACTTTGCAGGGAAGATTCAGAACATGAAATTTTCACGTCCCACCATAGCAGAAAGGGTCTTTCTAGTATTTGCACATCAAATCTAAGCTGTCTGAAGTGTTTTTCCAAAGTTATCAACATTTTTATGTTTGGCGTTCCGGAACCCACCTTATCTCAGGCTGAAAACGCGTTTTCTGCATTGTGAGATAACTTTGCAGGGAAGCTTCAGAACATGAAATGTTCACCTCCCACTATAGCAGAAAGGGTCTTTCTAGTAGTTGCACATCACATCTAAGCTGTCTGAAGTGTTTTTCCAAAGTCATCAACATTTTTACGTTAGGCGTTCCGGAATCAACCTTATCTCAGACTGAAAACGCGTTTTACGCATTGTGCCATGACTTTGCAGGAAAGCTTCAGAACATGAAATTTTCACCTCCCACTATAGCAGAAAGGGTCTTTCTCGTACTTGCACATCAAATCTAAGCTGTCTGAAGTGTATTTCAAAAGTTGTTAACTTTTTTATGTTTTGCTTCCCTGAATGGACCTTTTCTCAGGCTCAAAACGCGTTTCACGGATTGTTCCATAACTTTGCAAGGAAGCTTCAGAACATGAAATTTTCACCTCCCACTATAGCAGAAAGGGTCTTTCTAGTACATGCACATCAAATCTAAGATGTCTGAAGTGTTTTTCCAAAATTATCAACATTTTTATGTTTGGCGTTCCCGAATCGACCTTATCTCAGACTGAAAACGCGTTTTCGGAATTGAGCCATAACTTGGCAGGGAAGCTTCAGAACATGAAATTTTCACCTCCCACTATAGCAGAAAGGGTCTTATTAGTAGTTGCACATCAAATCTAAGCTGTCTGAAGTGTTTTTCCAAAGTTATCTACTTTTTTATGTTTGGCGTTCTGGAACCCACCTTATCTCAGTCTGAAAATGTGTTTTCTGCTTTGTGCCGTAACTTTGCCGGGAAGCCTCAGAACATGAAATTTTCACCTCCCACTATAGCAGAATGGGTCTTTCTAGTAGTTGCACTTCAAATCTAAGCTGTCTGAAATGTTTTTTCAAAGTTATCAACACTTTTATGTTTGGCGTTCCGGAATCAACTTTATCTCAGGCTGAAAACGCGTTTTACGCATGGTGCCATAACTTTGCAGGGAAGCTTCAGAACATCGAATTTTCACCTCCCACAATGGCTGAAAGGGTCTATCTAGTAGTTGCACATCAAATCTAAGCTGTCTGAAATGTTTTTCCAAAGTTATCAACATTTTTATGTTTGGCGTTCTGGAACCCACCTTATCTCAGTCTGAAAACGTGTTTTACGCATTGTGCCATAACTTGGCATGGATGCCACAGAACATGAAATATTCACTTGCCGCTATAGTAGAAAGGGTCTTTCTAGTAGTTGCACATCAAATCTAAGCTGTCTGAAGTGGCTTTCCAAAGTTATCAACATTTTTATGTTTGGCGTTCCGGAATCGACCTAATCTCAAACTGAAAACGCGTTTTACGCATTGTGCCATAACTTTGGAGGGAAGCTTCAGAATATCGAATTTTGACCACCCGCTATATCAGAAACGGTCTTTCAAGTAGTTGCACATCAAATCTAAGCTGTCTGAAGTGTTTTTCCAAAGTTATCAACATTCTTATGTTTGGCGTTTCGGAATCGACCTAATCTCAGGCTGAAAACGTGTTTTACGCATGGTGCCATGACTTTGCAGGGAAGCTTCAGAACATGACATTTTCACCTCCCACTATAGCAGAAAGGGTCTTTCTAGTAGTTGCACATCAAATCTAAGCTGTCTGAAGTGTTTTTCCAAAGTTATCTACTTTTTTATGTTTGGCGTTCTGGAACCCATCTTATCTCAGTCTGAAAATGTGTTTTCTGCTTTGTGCCGTAACTTTGCTGGGAAGCCTCAGAACATGAAATTTTCACCTCCCACTATAGCAGAAAGGGTCTTTCTAGTAGTTGCACTTCAAATCTAAGCTGTCTGAAGTGTTTTTCCAAAGTTATCAACATTCTTATGTTTGGCGTTCCGGAATCAACCTTATCTCAGGCTGAAAACGCTTTTTCTGCATTGTGCCATAACTTTGCAGGGAAGCTTCAGAATATGATATTTTAACCTCCCACTATTCCAGAAAGGTTCTGTCTTGTAGTTGCACATCAAATCTAAGCTGTCTGAAATGTTTTTCCATAGTTATCAACATTTTTATGTTTGGCGTACCGGAATCGACCTTATCTCAGGCTGAAAACGCGTTTTCTGCATTGTGCCATAACTTTGCAGGGAAGCTTCAGAACATGAAATTTTCACCTCCCACTATAGCAGAAAGGGTCTTTCTTGTAGTTGCACATCAAATGTAAGCGGTCTGAAGTGTATTTCAAAAGTTATCAACTTTTTTATGTTTGACGTTCCTGAATCGACCTTATCACAGGCTGAAAACGCGTTTTACGCATTGTTCAATTACTTTGCCGTGAAGCTTCAGAACATGAAATTTTCACCTCCCACAATGGCAGAAATGGTCTTTCTAGTAGTTGGACATCAAATCCAAGCAGTCTGAAGTGTTTTTCCAAAGACATCAACATTTTTATGTCTGGAGTTCCGGAAACGACCTTATCTCAGGCTGAAAACGCGTTTTACGCATTGTGCCACAACTTTGCAGGGAAGCTTCAAACATGAAATTTTCACCTCCCACTATAGCAGAAAGGGTCTTTCTAGTAGTTTCGGGTGAAATCTAAGCTGTCTGAAGTGTTTTTCCAAAGTTATCAACATTTTTATGTTTGGCGTTCCGGAATCGACTTTATCTCAGACTGAAAACGTGTTTTCCGCATTGTGCCATAACTTTGCAGGGATGCAGCAGAACATGACATTTTCACCTCCCACAATAGCATATAGGGTCTTTCAAATAGTTGCACATCAAATCTAAGCTGTCTGAAGTGTTTTTCCAAAGTTCTCAACATTTTTATGTTTAGCTATACGGAATCGAGCTTATCTCAGGCTGAAAACGCGTTTTATGCATTGTGCCATAACTTTGCATAAAGCTTCAGAACATTACATTTTCACATCCTACTACAGCAGAAAGGGTCTTTCTAGCAGTTGCACATCAAATCTAAGCTGTCTGAAGTGTTTTTCCAAAGTTTTCAACATTTTTATGTTTGGCGTTCCGGAATCGACCTTATCTCAGGCTGAAAACGCGTTTTACGCATTATGCCATAACTTTGCATAAAGCTTCCGAACATTACATTTTCACATCCCACTATAGGAGAAAGGGTCTTTCTCGTAGTTGCACATCAAATCTAAGCTGTCTGAAGTGTTTTTCTTAAGTTGTCCATATTTTTATGTTTGGCGTTCCGGAACCCACCTTATCTCAGGCTGAAAACGCGTTTTCTGCATTGTGCCATAACTTTGCTGGGACGCTTCAGAACATGAAATTTTCATCTCCCACAATAGCATAAAGGGTCTTTCTAGTAGTTGCACATCAAATCTAAGCTGTCTGAAGTGTTTTTCCAAAGTTATCAACATTTTTATGTTTATCGTTCCGGAATCGACCTTATGTCAGGCTGAAAACGCGTTTTACGCATGGTGCCATAACTTTGCAGTGAAGCTTCAGAACATCGAATTTTCACCTCCCACTATAGCAGAAAGGGTCTTTCTAGTAGTTGCAGATCAAATCTAAGCTGTCTGAAATGTTTTTCCAAAGTTATCAACATTTTTATGTTTGGCGTACCGGAATCGACCTTATCTCAAGCTGAAAACGCGTTTTCTGCATTGTGCCATAACTTTGCAGGGAAGCTTCAGAACATGAAATTTTCACCTCCCACTATAGCAGAAAGGGTCTTTCTAGTAGTTGCACATCAAATGTAAGCGGTCTGAAGTGTATTTCAAAAGTTATCAACTTTTTTATGTTTGACGTTCCTGAATCGACCTTATCACAGGCTGAAAACGCGTTTTACGCATTGTTCAATTACTTTGCCGTGAAGCTTCAGAACATGAAATTTTCACCTCCCACAATGGCAGAAATGGTCTATCTAGTAGTTGGACATCAAATCTAAGCTGTCTGAAGTGTTTTTCCAAAGTCATCAACATTTTTATGTCTGGAGTTCCGGAATCGACCTTATCTCACGCTGAAAACGCGTTTTACGCATTGTGCCACAACTTTGCAGGGAAGCTTCAGAACATGAAATTTTCACCTCCCACTATAGCAGAAAGGGTCTTTCTAGTAGTTTCACGTGAAATCTAAGCTGTCTGAAGTGTTTTTCCAAAGTTATCAACATTTTTATGTTTGGCGTTCCGGAATCGACTTTATCTCAGACTGAAAACGTGTTTTCCGCATTGTGCCATAATTTTGCAAGGAAGCTTCAGAACATGAAATTTTAAACTTCCACTATAGCAGAAAGGGTATTTCTGGTAGTTGCACATCAAATCTAAGCTGTCTGAAGTGTTTTTCCAAAGTTGTCAACATTTTTATGTTTGGCGTTCCGGAACCCACCTTATCTCAGGCTGAAAACTCTTTTTCTGCATTGTGCCATAACTTTGCAGGGATGCATCAGAACATGACATTTTCACCTCCTACAATAGCATATAGGGTCTTTCTAATAGTTGCACATCAAATCTAAGCTGTCTGAAGTGTTTTTCCAAAGCTCTCAACATTTTTATGTTCAGCGTTACAGAATCGAGCTTATCTCAGGCTGAAAACGCGTTTTACGCATTGTGCCATAACTTTGCATAAAGCTTCAGAACATTACATTTTCACATCCTACTACAGCAGAAAGGGTCTTTCTAGCAGTTGCACATCAAATCTAAGCTGTCTGAAGTGTTTTTCCAAAGTTATCAACATTTTTATGTTTGGCGTTCCGGAATCGACCTTATCTCAGGCTGAAAACGCGTTTTACGCATTGTGCCATAACTTTCCAGGGAAGCTTCAGAAAATGAAATTTTCACGTCCCACTATACCAGAAAGGGTCTTTCTTGTAGTTGCACATCAAATCTAAGCTGTCTGAAGTGTTTTTCGAAAGTTATCAACATCTTTATGTTTGGCCTTCCGGAACCCACCTTATCTCAAGGTGAAAAATCGTTTTCTGCATTGTGCCATAACTTTGCATGGAAGCTTCAGAACATGAAATGTTCACCTCCCACTGTAGCAGAAAGGGACTTTCTAGTAGTTGCACATCAAATCTAAGCTGTCTGAAGTGTTTTACCAAAGTTATCAACATATTTTTGTTGGGCGTTCCGGAATCGACCTTATCTCAGGCTGAAAACGCGTTTTACGCATTGTGCCATAACTTTGCAGGGAAGCTTCAGAAAATGAAATGTTCACCTCCCACTGTAGCAGAAAGGGACTTTCTAGTAATTGCACATCAAATGTAAGCTGTCTGAAGTGTTTTTCCAGAGTTATCAACATTCCTATGTTTGGCGTTCCGGAATCAACCTTATCTCAGGCTGAAAACGCATTTTCTGCATTGTGCCATAACTTTGCAGGGATGCTTCAGATCATGAAATGTTCACCTCCCACTATAGCAGAAAGGGTCTTTCTAGTAGTTGCATATCAAATCTAAGCTGTCTGAAGTGTTTTTCGAAAGTTATCAACATTTTTATGTTTGGCGTTCCGGAACCCACCTTATCTCAAGCTGAAAACGCGTTTTCTGCATTGTGCCATAACTTTGCAGGGAAGCTTCAGAACATGAAATTTTCACGTCCCACTATAGTAGAAAAGGTCTTTCTAGTAGTTGCATATCAAATCTAAGCTGTCTGATGTGTTTTTCGAAAGTTATCAACATTTTTATGTTTGGCGTTCCGGAACGCACCTTATCTCAAGCTGAAAACGCGTTTTCTGCATTGTGCCATAACTTTGCAGGGAGGCTTCAGAACATGAAATTTTAACCTCCCACAATAGCAGAAAGGGTCCTTCTAGTAGTTGCACATCAAATGTAAGATGTCTGAAGTGTTTTCACAAAGTTATCGACATTTTTATGTTTGGCGTTCCGGAATCGACCTTATCTCAGGCAGAAAACGCTTTTTACGCTTTGTGCCATAACTTTGCAGGGAAGCTTCAGAAAATGAAATTTTCACCTCCCACTATAGCAGAAAGGGTCTTTCTCGTAGTTGCACATCAAATCTAAGCTGTCTGAAGTGTTTTTCCAAAGTTATCAACATTTTTATGTTTGGCGTTCCGGAATCAACCTTATCTCAGGCTGAAAACGCATTTTCTGCATTGTGCCATAACTTTGCAAGGAAGATTCAGAACATGAAATTTTCACCTCCCACTATAGCAGAAAGGGTCTTTCTCGTAGTTGCACATCTAATCTAAGCTGTCTGAAGTGTTTTTCGAAAGTTATCAACATTTTTAAGTTTGGCGTTCCAGAATCCACCTTATCTGAAGCTGAAAACACGTTTTCTGCAATGTGCCATAACTTTGCAGGGAAGCTTCAAAACATGAAATGTTCACCTCCCACTATAGCAGAAAGGGTCTTTCTAGTAGGTGCACATCAAATCTAAGCTGTCTGAAGTGTTTTTCTAAATTTATCAACATTTTTATGTTTGCCGTTCCGGAATCCACCTTATCTGAAGCTGAAAACGCGTTTTCTGCATTGTGCCATAACTTTGGAGGGAAGCTTCAGAACATGAAATTTTAACCTGCCACTATAGCAGAAAGGGTTCTTCTAGTCGTTGCACATCAAATCTAACCTCTCTGAAGTGTTTTTCCAAAGTCATCAACATTCTTATGTTTGGCGTTCCGGAATCAACCTTATCTCAGGCTGAAAACGCGTTTTCTGCATTGTGCCATCACTGTGCAAGAATGCTGCAGAATATGAAATTTTCACCTCTCACTATAACAGACAGGGTCTTTCTCGTAGTTGCACATCAAATCTAAGCTGTCTGAAGTGTTTTTCCAAAGTCATCAACATTTTTATGTTTGGCGTTCCGGAACCCACCTTTTCTCAGGCTGAAAACGCGTTTTCTGCGTTGTGCCATAACTTTGCTGGGAAGCTTCAGAACATGAAATTTTAACCTCCCACTATAGTAGAAAGGGTCTTTCTAGTAATTGCACATCAAATGTAAGCTGTCTGAAGTGTTTTTCCAGAGTTATCAACATTCCTATGTTTGGCGTTCCGGAATCAACCTTATCTCAGGCTGAAAACGCATTTTCTGCATTGTGCCATAACTTTGCAGGGATGCTTCAGATCATGAAATGTTCACCTCCCACTATAGCAGAAAGGGTCTTTCTAGTAGTTGCATATCAAATCTAAGCTGTCTGAAGTGTTTTTCGAAAGTTATCAACATTTTTATGTTTGGCGTTCCGGAACCCACCTTATCTCAAGCTGAAAACGCGTTTTCTGCATTGTGCCATAACTTTGCAGGGAAGCTTCAGAACATGAAATTTTCACGTCCCACTATAGTAGAAAAGGTCTTTCTAGTAGTTGCATATCAAATCTAAGCTGTCTGATGTGTTTTTCGAAAGTTATCAACATTTTTATGTTTGGCGTTCCGGAACGCACCTTATCTCAAGCTGAAAACGCGTTTTCTGCATTGTGCCATAACTTTGCAGGGAGGCTTCAGAACATGAAATTTTAACCTCCCACAATAGCAGAAAGGGTCCTTCTAGTAGTTGCACATCAAATGTAAGATGTCTGAAGTGTTTTCACAAAGTTATCGACATTTTTATGTTTGGCGTTCCGGAATCGACCTTATCTCAGGCAGAAAACGCTTTTTACGCTTTGTGCCATAACTTTGCAGGGAAGCTTCAGAAAATGAAATTTTCACCTCCCACGATAGCAGAAAGGGTTTTTCTAGTAGTTGCACGTCAAATCTAAGCTGTCTGAAGTGTTTTTCCAAAGTTATCAACATTATTATGTTTGGCGTTCCGGAATCAACCTTATCTCAGGCTGAAAACGCATTTTCTGCATTGTGCCATAACTTTGCAAGGAAGATTCAGAACATGAAATTTTCACCTCCCACTATAGCAGAAAGGGTCTTTCTCGTAGTTGCACATCTAATCTAAGCTGTCTGAAGTGTTTTTCGAAAGTTATCAACATTTTTAAGTTTGGCGTTCCAGAATCCACCTTATCTGAAGCTGAAAACACGTTTTCTGCAATGTGCCATAACTTTGCAGGGAAGCTTCAAAACATGAAATGTTCACCTCCCACTATAGCAGAAAGGGTCTTTCTAGTAGGTGCACATCAAATCTAAGCTGTCTGAAGTGTTTTTCGAAAGTTATCAACATTTTTATGTTTGCCGTTCCGGAATCCACCTTATCTGAAGCTGAAAACGCGTTTTCTGCAATGTGCCATAACTTTGCAGGGAAGCTTCAGAACATGAAATGTTCACCTCCCACTATAGCAGAAAGGGTCTTTCTAGTAGTTGCACATCAAATCTAAGCTGTCTGAAGTGTTTTTCGAAAGTTATCAACATTTTTATGTTTGGCGTTCCGGAATCGACCTTATCTCAGGATGAAAAATCGTTTTCTGCATTGTCCCATAACTTTGCAGGGAAGATTCTGAACATGAAATTTTCACGTCCCACTGTAGCAGAAAGGGTCTTTCTAGTATTTGCACATCAAATCTAAGCTGTCTGAAGTGTTTTTCCAAAGTTATCAACATTTTTATGTTTGGCGTTCCGGAATCAACCTTATCTCAGGCTGATAACGCATTTTCTGCATTGTGCCATAACTTTGCAAGGAAGATTCAGAACATGAAATGTTCACCTCCCACTATAGCAGAAAGGGTCTTTCTAGTAGTTGCACATCAAATCTAAGCTGTCTGAAGTGTTGTTCCAAAGTGATAAACATTTTTACGTTTGGCGTTTCGGAACCCACCTTATCTCAGGCTGAAAACGCGTTTTCTGCATTGTGCCATAACTTCTCAGGGAAGCTTCAGAACATGAAATGTTCACCTCCCACTATAGCAGAAAGGGTCTTTCTAGTAGTTGCGCATCAAATCTAAGCTGTCTGAAGTGTTTTTCCAAAGTTATCAACATTTTTATGTTTGGCGTTCCGGAATCGACCTTATCTCATGCTGAAAACGCGTTTTCTGCATTGTGCCATAACTTCTCAGGGAAGCTTCAGAACATGAAATTTTGACCTCCCACTATAGCAGAAAGGGTATTTCTACTAGTTGCACATCAAATCTAAGCTGTCTGAAGTGTTTTTCGAAAGTTATCATCATTTTTATGTTTGGCGTTGCGGAACCCACCTTATCTCAAGCTGAAAACGCGTTTTCTGCATTGTGCCATAACTTTGCAGGGAGGCTTCAGAACATGAAATGTTCACCTCCCACTATAGCAGAAAGGGTCTTTCTAGTAGTTGCACATCAAATCTAAGATGTCTGAAGTGTTTTCCGAAAGTTATCAACATTTTTATGTTTGGCGTTCCGGAATCGACCTTATCTCAGGATGAAAAATCGTTTTCTGCATTGTGCCATAACTTTGCAGGGAAGATTCTGAACATGAAATTTTCACGTCCCACTATAGCAGAAAGGGTCTTTCTAGTATTTGAACATCAAATCTACGCTGTCTGAAGTGTTTTTCGAAAGTTATCAACATTTTTATGTTTGGCGTTCCGGAACCCATCTTATCTCAAGCTGAAAACGCGTTTTTTGCATTGTGCCATAACTTTGCAGGGAAGCTTCAGAACATGAAATTTTCCCGTCCCACTATAGCAGAAAGGGTCTTTCTAGTAGTTGCACATCAAATCTAAGCTGTCTGAAGTGTTTTTCGAAAGTTATCAACATTTTTATGTTTCGCGTACCGGAATCGACCTTATCTCAAGCTGAAAACGCGTTTTCTGCATTGTGCCATAACTTTGCAGGGAAGCTTCAGAACATGAAATGTTCACCTCCCACTATAGCAGAAAGGGTCTTTCGAGTATTTGAACATCAAATCTAAGCTGTCTGAAGTGTTTTTCGAAAGTTATCAACATTTTTATGTTTGGCGTTCCGGAACCCATCTTATCTCAAGCTAAAAACGCGTTTTCTGCATTGTGCCATAACTTTGCCTGGAAGCTTCCGAACATGAAATTTTAACCTCCCACTATAGCAGAAAGGGTCTTTCTAGTAGTTGCACATCAAATCTAAGCTGTCTGATGTGTTTTTCCTAAGTTATAAACATTTTTATGTATGGCGTTCCGGAATCTACCTTATCTCAGGCTGAAAACGCGTTTTCTGCATTGTGCCATCACTTTGCAGGGAAGCTTCAGAACATGAAATTTTCCCGTCCCACTATAGCAGAAAGGGTCTTTCTAGTAGTTGCACATCAAATCTAAGCTGTCTGAAGTGTTTTTCGAAAGTTATCAACATTTTTATGTTTGGCGTTCCGGAATCGACCTTATCTCAAGCTGAAAACGCGTTTTCTGCATCGTGCCATAACTTTGCAGGGAAGCTTCAGAACATGAAATGTTCACCTCCCACTATAGCAGAAAGGGTCTATCTAGTAGTTGCACATCAAATCTAAGCTGTCTGAAGTGTATTTCGAAAGTTAACAACATTTTTATGTTTGGCGTTCCAGAATCGACCTTATCTCAGGCTGAAAACGGGTTGTCTGCATTGTGCCATAACTTTGCATGGAAGCTTCAGAACATGAAATTTTCACCTCCCACTATAGCAGAAAGGGTCTTTCGAGTAGTTGCACATCAAATCTAAGCTGTCTGAAGTGTTTTTCGAAAGTTATCAACATTTTTATGTTTGGCGTTCCGGAATCGACCTTATCTCAGGATGAAAGATCGTTTTCTGCATTGTCCCATAACTTTGCAGGGAAGATTCAGAACATGAAATTTTCACGTCCCACCAAAGCAGAAAGGGTCTTTCTAGTATTTGCACATCAAATCTAAGCTGTCTGAAGTGTTTTTCCAAAGTTATCAACATTTTTATGTTTGGCGTTCCGGAACCCACCTTATCTCAGGCTGAAAACGCGTTTTCTGCATTGTGAGATAACTTTGCAGGGAAGCTTCAGAACATGAAATGTTCACCTCCCACTATAGCAGAAAGGGTCTTTCTAGTAGTTGCACATCACATCTAAGCTGTCTGAAGTGTTTTTCCAAAGTCATCAACATTTTTACGTTAGGCGTTCCGGAATCAACCTTATCTGACGATGAAAAATCGTTTTCTGCATTGTCCCATAACTTTGCAGGGAAGATTCTGAAAATGAAATTTTAACCTCCCACTTTAGCAGAAAGGGTCTTTCTAGTAGTTGCACATCAAATCTAAGATGTCTGAAGTGTTTTCCGAAAGTTATCAACATTTTTATGTTTGGCGTTCCGGTATCGACCTTATCTCAGGCTGAAAACGCGTTTTACGCATTGTGCCATAACTTTGCAGGGAAGCTTCTGAAAATGAAATTTTCACCTCCCACTATAGCAGAAAGGGTCTTTCTAGTAGTTGCATATCAAATCTAAGGTGTCTGAAGTGTTTTTCGAAAGTTATCAACATTTTTATGTTTGGCGTTCCGGAATCGACCTTATCTCAGGATGAAAAATCGTTTTCTGCATTGTCCCATAACTTTGCAGGGAAGATTCTGAACATGAAATTTTCACATCCCACTACAGCAGAAAGGGTCTTTCGAGTATTTGAACATCAAATCTAAGCTGTCTGAAGTGTTTTTCGAAAGTTATCAACATTTTTATGTTTGGCGTTCCGGAACCCATCTTATCTCAAGCTAAAAACGCGTTTTCTGCATTGTGCCATAACTTTGCCTGGAAGCTTCCGAACATGAAATTTTAACCTCCCACTATAGCAGAAAGGGTCTTTCTAGTAGTTGCACATCAAATCTAAGCTGTCTGATGTGTTTTTCCAAAGTTATAAACATTTTTATGTATGGCGTTCCGGAATCTACCTTATCTCAGGCTGAAAACGCGTTTTCTGCATTGTGCCATCACTTTGCAGGGAAGCTTCAGAACATGAAATTTTCCCGTCCCACTATAGCAGAAAGGGTCTTTCTAGTAGTTGCACATCAAATCTAAGCTGTCTGAAGTGTTTTTCGAAAGTTATCAACATTTTTATGTTTGGCGTTCCGGAATCGACCTTATCTCAAGCTGAAAACGCGTTTTCTGCATTGTGCCATAACTTTGCAGGGAAGCTTCAGAACATGAAATGTTCACCTCCCACTATAGCAGAAAGGGTCTATCTAGTAGTTGCACATCAAATCTAAGCTGTCTGAAGTGTTTTTCGAAAGTTATCAACATTTTTATGTTTGGCGTTCCGGAATCGACCTTATCTCAGGATGAAAGATCGTTTTCTGCATTGTCCCATAACTTTGCAGGGAAGATTCAGAACATGAAATTTTCACGTCCCACCAAAGCAGAAAGGGTCTTTCTAGTATTTGCACATCGAATCTAAGCTGTCTGAAGTGTTTTTCCAAAGTTATCAACATTTTTATGTTTGGCGTTCCGGAACCCACCTTATCTCAGGCTGAAAATGCGTTTTCTGCATTGTGAGATAACTTTGCAGGGAAGCTTCAGAACATGAAATGTTCACCTCCCACTATAGCAGAAAGGGTCTTTCTAGTAGTTGCACATCACATCTAAGCTGTCTGAAGTGTTTTTCCAAAGTCATCAACATTTTTACGGTAGGCGTTCCGGAATCAACCTTATCTCAGACTGAAAACGCGTTTTACGCATTGTGCCATAACTTTGCAGGAAAGCTTCAGAACATGAAATTTTCAATTCCCACTAAAGCAGAAAGGGTCTATCTCGTACCTGCACATCAAATCTAAGCTGTCTGAAGTGTTTTCTAGTAGTTGCACGTCAAATCTAAGCTGTCTGAAGTGTTTTTCGAAAGTTATCAACATTTTTATGTTTCGCGTTCCAGAATGGACCTTATCTCAGGCTGAAAACGCGTTGTCTGCATTGTGCCATAACGTTGCAGGGAAGCTTCCGAACATGAAATTTTAACCTCCCACTTTAGCAGAAAGGGTCTTTCTAGTAGTTGCACATCAAATCTAAGCTGTCTGAAGTGTTTTTCCAAAGTTATCAACATTTTTATGTTTGGCGTTCCGGAACCCACCTTATCTCAGGCTGAAAACGCGTTTTCTGCATTGTGAGATAACTTTGCAGGGAAGCTTCAGAACATGAAATGTTCACCTCCCACTATAGCAGAAAGGGTCTTTCTAGTAGTTGCACATCACATCTAAGCTGTCTGAAGTGTTTTTCCAAAGTCATCAACATTTTTACGTTAGGCGTTCCGGAATCAACCTTATCTCAGACTGAAAACGCGTTTTACGCATTGTGCCATGACTTTGCAGGAAAGCTTCAGAACATGAAATTTTCACCTCCCACTATAGCAGAAAGGGTCTTTCTCGTACTTGCACATCAAATCTAAGCTGTCTGAAGTGTATTTCAAAAGTTGTTAACTTTTTTATGTTTTGCTTCCCTGAATGGACCTTTTCTCAGGCTCAAAACGCGTTTCACGCATTGTTCCATAACTTTGCAAGGAAGCTTCAGAACATGAAATTTTCACCTCCCACTATAGCAGAAAGGGTCTTTCTAGTACATGCACATCAAATCTAAGATGTCTGAAGTGTTTTTCCAAAATTATCAACATTTTTATGTTTGGCGTTCCCGAATCGACCTTATCTCAGACTGAAAACGCGTTTTCGGAATTGAGCCATAACTTGGCAGGGAAGCTTCAGAACATGAAATTTTAACCTCCCACTATTCCAGAAAGGTTCTGTCTTGTAGTTGCACATCAAATCTAAGCTGTCTGAAGTGTTTTTCCAAAGTTATCTACTTTTTTATGTTTGGCGTTCTGGAACCCACCTTATCTCAGTCTGAAAATGTGTTTTCTGCTTTGTGCCGTAACTTTGCCGGGAAGCCTCAGAACATGAAATTTTCACCTCCCACTATAGCAGAATGGGTCTTTCTAGTAGTTGCACTTCAAATCTAAGCTGTCTGAAATGTTTTTTCAAAGTTATCAACACTTTTATGTTTGGCGTTCCGGAATCAACTTTATCTCAGGCTGAAAACGCGTTTTACGCATGGTGCCATAACTTTGCAGGGAAGCTTCAGAACATCGAATTTTCACCTCCCACAATGGCTGAAAGGGTCTATCTAGTAGTTGCACATCAAATCTAAGCTGTCTGAAATGTTTTTCCAAAGTTATCAACATTTTTATGTTTGGCGTTCTGGAACCCACCTTATCTCAGTCTGAAAACGTGTTTTACGCATTGTGCCATAACTTGGCATGGATGCCACAGAACATGAAATATTCACTTGCCGCTATAGTAGAAAGGGTCTTTCTAGTAGTTGCACATCAAATCTAAGCTGTCTGAAGTGGCTTTCCAAAGTTATCAACATTTTTATGTTTGGCGTTCCGGAATCGACCTAATCTCAAACTGAAAACGCGTTTTACGCATTGTGCCATAACTTTGGAGGGAAGCTTCAGAATATCGAATTTTGACCACCCGCTATATCAGAAACGGTCTTTCAAGTAGTTGCACATCAAATCTAAGCTGTCTGAAGTGTTTTTCCAAAGTTATCAACATTCTTATGTTTGGCGTTTCGGAATCGACCTAATCTCAGGCTGAAAACGTGTTTTACGCATGGTGCCATGACTTTGCAGGGAAGCTTCAGAACATGACATTTTCACCTCCCACTATAGCAGAAAGGGTCTTTCTAGTAGTTGCACATCAAATCTAAGCTGTCTGAAGTGTTTTTCCAAAGTTATCTACTTTTTTATGTTTGGCGTTCTGGAACCCATCTTATCTCAGTCTGAAAATGTGTTTTCTGCTTTGTGCCGTAACTTTGCTGGGAAGCCTCAGAACATGAAATTTTCACCTCCCACTATAGCAGAAAGGGTCTTTCTAGTAGTTGCACTTCAAATCTAAGCTGTCTGAAGTGTTTTTCCAAAGTTATCAACATTCTTATGTTTGGCGTTCCGGAATCAACCTTATCTCAGGCTGAAAACGCTTTTTCTGCATTGTGCCATAACTTTGCAGGGAAGCTTCAGAATATGATATTTTAACCTCCCACTATTCCAGAAAGGTTCTGTCTTGTAGTTGCACATCAAATCTAAGCTGTCTGAAATGTTTTTCCATAGTTATCAACATTTTTATGTTTGGCGTACCGGAATCGACCTTATCTCAGGCTGAAAACGCGTTTTCTGCATTGTGCCATAACTTTGCAGGGAAGCTTCAGAACATGAAATTTTCACCTCCCACTATAGCAGAAAGGGTCTTTCTTGTAGTTGCACATCAAATGTAAGCGGTCTGAAGTGTATTTCAAAAGTTATCAACTTTTTTATGTTTGACGTTCCTGAATCGACCTTATCACAGGCTGAAAACGCGTTTTACGCATTGTTCAATTACTTTGCCGTGAAGCTTCAGAACATGAAATTTTCACCTCCCACAATGGCAGAAATGGTCTTTCTAGTAGTTGGACATCAAATCCAAGCAGTCTGAAGTGTTTTTCCAAAGACATCAACATTTTTATGTCTGGAGTTCCGGAAACGACCTTATCTCAGGCTGAAAACGCGTTTTACGCATTGTGCCACAACTTTGCAGGGAAGCTTCAAACATGAAATTTTCACCTCCCACTATAGCAGAAAGGGTCTTTCTAGTAGTTTCGGGTGAAATCTAAGCTGTCTGAAGTGTTTTTCCAAAGTTATCAACATTTTTATGTTTGGCGTTCCGGAATCGACTTTATCTCAGACTGAAAACGTGTTTTCCGCATTGTGCCATAACTTTGCAAGGAATCTTCAGAACATGAAATTTTAAATTTCCACTATAGCAGAAAGGGTCTTTCTGGTAGTTGCACATCAAATCTAAGCTGTCTGAAGTGTTTTTCCAAAGTTGTCAACATTTTTATGTTTGGCGTTCCGGAACCCACCTTATCTCAGGCTGAAAACGCTTTTTCTGCATTGTGCCATAACTTTGCAGGGATGCAGCAGAACATGACATTTTCACCTCCCACAATAGCATATAGGGTCTTTCAAATAGTTGCACATCAAATCTAAGCTGTCTGAAGTGTTTTTCCAAAGTTCTCAACATTTTTATGTTTAGCGTTACGGAATCGAGATTATCTCAGGCTGAAAACGCGTTTTATGCATTGTGCCATAACTTTGCATAAAGCTTCAGAACATTACATTTTCACATTCTACTACAGCAGAAAGGGTCTTTCTAGCAGTTGCACATCAAATCTAAGCTGTCTGAAGTGTTTTTCCAAAGTTTTCAACATTTTTATGTTTGGCGTTCCGGAATCGACCTTATCTCAGGCTGAAAACGCGTTTTACGCATTATGCCATAACTTTGCATAAAGCTTCCGAACATTACATTTTCACATCCCACTATAGGAGAAAGGGTCTTTCTCGTAGTTGCACATCAAATCTAAGCTGTCTGAAGTGTTTTTCTTAAGTTGTCCATATTTTTATGTTTGGCGTTCCGGAACCCACCTTATCTCAGGCTGAAAACGCGTTTTCTGCATTGTGCCATAACTTTGCTGGGACGCTTCAGAACATGAAATTTTCATCTCCCACAATAGCATAAAGGGTCTTTCTAGTAGTTGCACATCAAATCTAAGCTGTCTGAAGTGTTTTTCCAAAGTTATCAACATTTTTATGTTTATCGTTCCGGAATCGACCTTATGTCAGGCTGAAAACGCGTTTTACGCATGGTGCCATAACTTTGCAGTGAAGCTTCAGAACATCGAATTTTCACCTCCCACTATAGCAGAAAGGGTCTTTCTAGTAGTTGCAGATCAAATCTAAGCTGTCTGAAATGTTTTTCCAAAGTTATCAACATTTTTATGTTTGGCGTACCGGAATCGACCTTATCTCAAGCTGAAAACGTGTTTTCCGCATTGTGCCATAATTTTGCAAGGAAGCTTCAGAACATGAAATTTTAAACTTCCACTATAGCAGAAAGGGTCTTTCTAGTAGTTGCACATCAAATGTAAGCGGTCTGAAGTGTATTTCAAAAGTTATCAACTTTTTTATGTTTGACGTTCCTGAATCGACCTTATCACAGGCTGAAAACGCGTTTTACGCATTGTTCAATTACTTTGCCGTGAAGCTTCAGAACATGAAATTTTCACCTCCCACAATGGCAGAAATGGTCTATCTAGTAGTTGGACATCAAATCTAAGCTGTCTGAAGTGTTTTTCCAAAGTCATCAACATTTTTATGTCTGGAGTTCCGGAATCGACCTTATCTCAGGCTGAAAACGCGTTTTACGCATTGTGCCACAACTTTGCAGGGAAGCTTCAGAACATGAAATTTTCACCTCCCACTATAGCAGAAAGGGTCTTTCTAGTAGTTTCACGTGAAATCTAAGCTGTCTGAAGTGTTTTTCCAAAGTTATCAACATTTTTATGTTTGGCGTTCCGGAATCGACCTTATCTCAGGCTGAAAACGCGTTTTACGCATTGTGCAATAACTTTCCAGGGAAGCTTCAGAACATCGAATTTTCACCACCCACGATAGCAGAAAGGGTCTTTCTAGTAGTTGCACATCAAATCTAAGCTGTCTGAAGTGTTTTTCCAAAGTTATCAACTTTTTATGTTTGGCGTTCCGGAATCGACCTTATCTCAGGCTGAAAACGCGTTTTACGCATTGTGCCATAACTTTGCAGGCAAGCTTCAGAACATGGAATATTCACATGCCACTATAGCAGAAAGGGTCTTTCTCGTAGTTGCACATCAAATCTAAGCTGTCTGAAGTGTTTTTCCAAAGTTATAAACATTTTTATCTTTGGCGTTACGGAATCGCCCTTATCTCAGGCTGAATACGCGTTTTCTGCATTGTGCCATAACTTTGCAGGGAATCTTCAGAACATGAAATTTTCACCTCCCACTATAGCAGAAAGGGTCTTTCTAGTAGTTGCACATCAAATCTAAGATGTCTGAAGTGTTGTTCCAAAGTTATCATATTTTTTTGTTTGGCGTTCCGGAACCCACCTTATCTCAAGCTGAAAACGCGTTTTCGGAATTGTGCCATAACTTTGCAGGGAAGCTTCAGAACATGAAATTTTAAACTTGCGCTATAGCAGAAAGGGTCTTTTTAGTAGTTGCACATCAAATCTAAGCTGTTTGAAGTCTTATTCCAAAGTTATCAACATTTTTATGCTTGGCTTTCCGAAACCCACCTTATCTCAGGTTGAAAACGCGATTTCTGCATTGTGCCATAACTTTGCAGAGAAGATTCAGAACATGAAATTTTCACCTCCCACTACAGCAGAAACGGTCTTTCTAGTAGTTGCACATCAAATCTAAGCTGTCTGAAGTGTTGTTCCAAAGTTATCATATTTTTTTGTTTGGCGTTCCGGAACCCACCTTATCTCAGGCTGAAAACGCGTTTTCGGAATTGTGCCATAACTTTGCAGGGAAGCTTCAGAACACGAAATTTTAAACTTCCACTATAGCAGAAAGGGTCTTTATAGTAGTTTCACGTGAAATCTAAGCTGTCTGAAGTGTTTTTCCAAAGTTGTCAACATTTTTATGTTTGGCGTTCCGGAACCCACCTTATCTCAGTCTGAAAACGTCTATTCTGGATTGTGCCATAACTTTGCAGGGAAGCCTCAGAACATGAAATTTTCACCTCCCACTACAGTGGAAAGGGTCTTTCTAGTAGTTGCACATCAAATCTAAGCTGTCTGAAGTGTTTTTCCAAAGTTATCAACATTTTTATGTTTGGCGTTCCGGAATCGACCTTATCTCAGGCTGAAAATGCGTTTTACGCATTGTGCAATAACTTTCCAGGGAAGCTTCAGAACATCGAATTTTCACCACCCACGATAGCAGAAAGGGACTTTCTAGTAGTTGCACATCAAATCTAAGCTGTCTGAAGTGTTTTTCCAAAGTTATCAACATTTTTATGTTTGGCATTCCTGAATCGACCTTATCTCAGGCTGAAAACGCATTTTCTGCATTGTGCCACAACTTTGCAGGCAAGCTTCAGAACATGAAATATTCACATGCCACTATAGCAGAAAGGGTCTTTCTAGTAGTTGCACATCAAATCTAAGCTGTTTGAAGTGTTTTTCCAAAGTTATCAACATTTTTATGTTTGGAGCTCAGGAATCGACCTTATCTCAGGCTGAAAACACGATTTACGCATTCTGCCATAACTTTGCAGGGAATCTTCAGAACATGAAATTTTCATATTCCGCTATAGCAGAAAGGGTCTTTCTAGTAGTTGCACATCAAATCTAAGCTGTCTGAAGTGTTTTTCCAAAGTTATAAACATTTTTATCTTTGGCGTTACGGAATCGACCTTATCTCAGGCTGAATACGCGTTTTCTGCATTGTGCCGTAACTTTGCAGGGAATCTTCAGAACATGAAATTTTCACCTCCCATAATAGCAGAAAGGGTCTTTTTAGTAGTTGCACATCAAATCTAAGCTGTTTGAAGTCTTTTTCCAAAGTTATCAACATTTTTATGCTTGGCGTTCCGAAACCCACCTTATCTCAGGCTGAAAACGCGTTTTCTGCATTGTGCCATAACTTTGCAGAGAAGATTCAGAACATGAAATTTTCACCTCCCACTATAGCAGAAAGGGTCTTTCTAGTAGTTGCACATCAAATCTAAGGTGTCTGAAGTGTTGTTCCAAAGTTATCATATTTTTTTGTTTAGCGTTCCGGAACCCACCTTATCTCAGGCTGAAAACGCGTTTTCGGAATTTTGCTATAACTTTGCAGGGAAGCTTCAGAACATGAAATTTTAAACTTGCGCTATAGCAGAAAGGGTCTTTCTAGTAGTTGTACATCAAATCTAAGCTGTCTGAAGTGTTTTTCCAAAGTTATCAACATTTTAATGTTTGCCGTTCCGGAATCGACCTTATCTCAGGCTGAAAACGCGTTTTACGCATTGTGCCATAACTTTGCATAAAGCTTCAGAACATGAAATTTTCACCTCCCACTATAGCAGAAAGGGTCTTTCTAGTAGTTGCAGATCAAACCTAAGCTGTCTGAAATGTTTTTCCAAAGTTTTCAACATTTTTATGTTTGGCGTTCCGGAACCCACCTTATCTCAGGCTGAAAACGCGTTTTCATCATTGTGCAATAACTTTGCATAAAGCTTTAGCACATGAAATTTTCACCTCCCACTATAGCAGAAAGGGTCTTTCTAGTAGTTGCAGATTAAATCTAAGCTGTCTGAAATGTTTTTCCAAAGTTTTCAACTTTTTTTTGTTTGGCGTTCTGGAACCCACCTTATCTCAGGCTGAAAACGTGTTTTTTGCATTGTGCCATAACTTTGCAGGGATGCCACAGAACATGAAATTTTCACCTGCCGCTATAGTAGAAAGGGTCGTTCTAGTAGTTGCACATCAAATCCAAGCTGTCTGAAGTGGCTTTCCAAAGTTATCAACATTTTTATGTTTGGAGTTCCGGAATCAACCTTATCTCAGGCTGAAAACGCGTTTCCTGCATTGTCTCATAACTTTGCAGGGATGCTTCAGAACATGAAATTTCCACCTCTCACTATAGCAGAAAGGGTCTTTCTAGTAGTTGCACGTGAAATCTAAGCTGTCTGAAGTGTTTTTCCAAAGTTATCAACATTTTTATGTTTGGCATTCCAGAATCGACCTTATCTCAGGCTGAAAACGCGTTTTCTGCATTGTGCCATAACTTTGCAGGGAAACGTCAGAACATGAAATTTTCACCTCCCACTATAGCAGAAAGGGTCTTTCTAGTAGTTGCACATCAAATCTAAGATGTCTGAAGTGTTTTTTCAATGTTATCATATTTTTATGTTTGGCGTTCCGGAATTGACCTTGTCTCATGCTGAAAACGCGTTTTCTGCATTGTGCCATAACTTTGCAGGGAAGCTTCAGAACATGACATTTAAACATCCCACGATAGCAGAAAGGGTCTTTCTAGTAGTTGCACATCAAATCTAAGCTGTTTGAAGTGTTTTTCCAAAGTTATCAACATTTTTATGTTTGGCGTTCCGGAATCGACCTTATCTCAGGCTGAAAACGCGTTTTCTGCAATGTGCCATAACTTTGCAGGGAAGCTTCAGAACATGAAATTTTCAACTTCCACTATTGCAGAAAGGCTTTTTCTAGTAGTTGCACATCAAATCTAAGCTGTTTGAAGTGTTTTTCGAAAGTTATCAACGTTTTTATATTTGGCATTCCTGAATCGACCTTATCTCTTGCTGAAAACGCGTTTTCTGCATTGTGCCATAACTTTGCAGGGAAACTTCAGAACATGACATTTTCACCTCCCACTATAGCATAAAGGGTCTCTCTAGTAGTTGCACATCAAATCTAAGCTGTCTGAAGTGTTTTTCCGAAGTTATTCACATTTTTATGTTTGGCGGTCCGGAATTGACCTTATGTGAGGCTGAAAACGCGTTTTCTGCATTGTGCCATAACTTTGCAGGGAAGCTTCCGAACATGAAATTTTCAACTCCCACTATAGCAGAAAGACTTTTTCCAGTAGTTGCACATCAAATCTAAGCTGTCTGAAGTGTTTTTCCAAAGTTATCAACATTCTTATGTTTGGCGTTCCGGAATCAACCTTATCTCAGGCTGAAAACGCGTTTTACGCATTGTGGCATAACTTGCAGGGAAGCTTCAGAACATGAAATTTTCTCCTCCCACTATAGCAGAAAGGCTTTTTCCAGTAGTTGCACATCAAATCTAAGCTGTCTGAAGTGTTTTTCCAAAGTTATCAACATTTTTTTGTTTGGTGTTCCTGAATCGACCTTATCTCAGGCCGAAAACGCGTTTTCTGCATTGTGCCATAACTTTGCAGGGAAGTTTTAGAACATGAAATTTTCACCTCCCACTTCAGCAGAAAGGGTATTTCTAGTAGTTGCACATCAAATCTAAGCTGTCTGTAGAGTTTTTCCTGAGTTATCAACATTTTTATGTTTGGCGTTCCGGAATCGACCTTATCTCAGGATGAAAAATCGTTTTCTGCATTGTCCCATAACTTTGCAGGGAAGATTCAGAACATGAAATTCTTACCTCCCAATAAAGCAGAAAGGGCCTTTCTAATAGTTGCACATCAAATCTAAGCTCTCTGATGTGTTTTTCCAAAGTTATCAACATTTTTATGTATGGCGTTCTGGAACCCACCTAATCTCAAGCTGAAAACGCGTTTTCTGCATTGTGCCAAAACTTTTCAGGGAAGCTTCAGAACATGAAATGTTCGCCTCCCACTATAGCAGAAAGGGTCTTTCTGGTAGTTGCACTTCAAATCTAAGCTGTCTGAAGTGTTTTTACAAAGTTATCAACATATTTATGTTTGGCGTTCTGGAACCCACCTTATCTCGGGCTGAAAACGCGTTTTCTGCATTGTGCCATAACTTTGCAGGGAGACTTCAGAACATGAAATTTTCTCCTCCCACTATATCAGAAAGGGTATTTCTAGTAGTTGCACGTCAAATCTAATCTGTTTGAAGTGTTTTTCCAAAGTTATCACCATTTTTATGTTTGGCGTTCCAGAAACAACCTTGTCTCAGGCTGAAAACGCGTTTTACGCAATTTGCCATAACTTTGCAGGAAAGCCTCAGGACATGAAATTTTCACCTCCCACTTTAGCAGAAAGGGTCTTTCTAGTAGTTGCACATCAAATCTAAGCTGCCTGAAGTGTATTTCCAAAGTTATCAACATTTTTATGTTTGGCGTTCTGGTATCCACCTTATCTCAGGCTGAAAACGCGTTTTCTGCATTGTGCCATAACTTTGCAATGAAGCTTTAGAACATGACATTTTCACCTCCAACTATAACAGAAAGGGTCTTTCTAGTAGTTGCGCATCAAATCTAAGCTGTCTGAAGTGTTTTTCCAAAGTTATCAACATTTTTATGTTTGGCGTTCCTGAATCGACCTTATCTCAGCCTGAAAACACGTTTTCTGCAATGTGCCATAACTTTGCTTGGAAACTTCAGAACATGAAATTTTCACCTCCAACTATAGCAGAAAGGGCCTTTCTAGTAGTTGCACATCAAATCTAAGCTGTTTGAAGTGTTTTTCCAAAGATAACCCCATTTTTATGTTTGGCGTTCCAGAAACAACCTTATCTCAGGCTGAAAACGCGTTTTACGCAATTTGCCATAACTTTGCAGGAAAGCTTCAGAACATGAAATTTTCACCTCCCACTATAGCAGAAAAGGTCTTTCTAGAAGTTGCACATCAAATCTAAGCTGTTTGAAGTGTTTTTCGAAAGTTTTCAACATTTTTATGTTTGGCGTTCCTGAATCGACCTTATCTCAGGCTGAAAACGCGTTTTCTGCATTGTGCCATAACTTTGCAGGGAAGCTTCAGAACATGAAATTTTCACCTCCCACGATAGCAGAAAGGGTCTTTCGAGTAGTTGCACATAAAATCTAAGCTGCCTGAAGTGTATTTCCAAAGTTATCAACATTTTTATGTTTGGCGTTCTGGTATCCACCTTATCTCAGGCTGAAAACGCGTTTTCTGCATTGTGCCATAACTTTGCAATGAAGCTTTAGAACATGAAATTTTCACCTCCAACTATACCAGAAAGGGTCTTTCTAGTAGTTGCGCATCAAATCTAAGCTGTCTGAAGTGTTTTTCCAAAGTTATCAACATTTTTATGTTTGGCGTTCCTGAATCGACCTTATCTCAGCCTGAAAACGCGTTTTCTGCAATGTGCCATAACTTTGCTTGGAAACTTCAGAACATGAAATTTTCACCTCCAACTATAGCAGAAAGGGCCTTTCTAGTAGTTGCACATCAAATCTAAGCTGTTTGAAGTGTTTTTCCAAAGATAACCCCATTTTTATGTTTGGCGTTCCAGAAACAACCTTATCTCCGGCTGAAAACGCGTTTTACGCAATTTGCCATAATTTTGCAGGAAAGCTTCAGAACATGAAATTTTCACCTCCCACAATAGCAGAAAGGGTCTTTCTCGTAGTTGCGCATCAAATCTAAGCTGTCTGAAGTGTTTTTCGAAAGTTTTCAACATTTTTATGTTTGGTGTTCCTGAATCGACCTTTTCTCAGGCTGAAAACGCGTTTTCTGCATTGTGCCATAACTTTTCAGGGAACCTTCAGATCATGAAATGTTCATTTCCCACGATAGCAGAAAGGGTCTTTCTAGTAGTTGCACATCAAATCTAAGCTGTCTGAAGTGTTTGTCCAAAGTTATCAACATTTTTATGTTTGGCTTTCCGGAATCGACCTTATCTCAGGCTGAAAACGCATTTGACGCATTGTGCCATAACTTTGCAGGGAAGCTTCAGAACATGAAATATTCAGCTCCCACTATAGCAGAAAGGGTCTTTCTCGTAGTTGCACATAAAATCTAAGCTGTCTGAAGTGTTTTTCCAAAGTTGTCAACATTCTTATGTTTGGCGTTCCGGAATCAACCATATCTCCGGCTGAAAACAGGTTTTCTGCCTTCTGCCATAACTTTGCAGGAAAGCTTCAGAACATGAAATTTTCACCTCCCACTATACCAGAAAGGGTCTTTCTAGTACTTGCACATCAAATCTAAGCTGTCTGAAGTGTTTTTCCGAAGTTATTAACATTTTTATGTTTGGCGTTCTGGAATTGACCTTATGTGAGGCTGAACACCAGTTTTCTGCGTTGTGCCATAACATTGCAGGGAAGCTTCAGAACATGACATTTTCACCTCCCACTATAGCAGAAAGGGTTTTTCTAGTAGTTGCATATCAAATCTAAGCTGTCTGAAGTGTTTTTCGAAAGTTATCAACATTTTTATGTTTGGCGTTCTGGAACCCACCTTATCTCAGGCTAAAAACGCGTTTTCTGGATAGTGCCATAACTTTGCAGGGAGACTTCAGAACATGAAAGTTTAACATCCCACTATAGCAGAATGGGTCTTTCTAGTAGTTGCACATCAAATCTAAGCTGTCTGAAGTGTTTTTCCAAAGTTATCAACATTCTTATGTTTGGCGTTCCGGAATCAACCTAATCTCAGGCGGAAAACGCGTTTTACGCATTGTGGCATAACTTGCAGGGAAGCTTCAGAACATTAAATTTTCACCTCCCACTGTAGCAGAAAGGGTCTTTCTAGTAGTTGTACATCAAATCTAAGCTGTCTGAAGTGTTTTTCCAAAGTTATCAACATTTTTATGTTTGGCGTTCTGGAACCCACCTTATCTCAGGCTGAAAACACGTTTTATGCATTGTGCCATAACTTTGCAGGGAAGCTTCAGAAAATGAACTTTTCACCTCCCACTATAGCAGAAAGGGTCTTTCTAGTAGTTGCACATCAAATCTAAGCTGTCTGAAGTGTTGTTTCAAAGTCATCATCATTTTTTCGCTTGGCGTACCGGAACCCACCTTATCTCAGGCTGAAAACGCGTTTTCTGCATTGTGCCATAACTTCTCAGGGAAGCTTCAGAACATGAAATGTTCACCTCCCACTATAGCAGAAAGGGTCTTTCTAGTAGTTGCACATCAAATCTAAGCTGTATGAAGTGTTTTTCCAAAGTTATCAACATTTTTATGTTTGGTGTTCCGGAATTGACCTTATCACAGGATGAAAAATCGTTTTCTGCATTGTCCCATAACTTTCCAGGGAAGCTTCAGAACATGAAATTTTGACCTCCCACTATAGCAGAAATGGTCTTTTCTAGTAGTTGCACATCAAATCTAAGCTGTCTGTAGTGTTTTTCGAAAGTTATCATCATTTTTATGTTTGGCGATCCGGAACCCACCTTATCTCAAGCTGAAAACGCATTTTCTGCATTATGCCATAACTTTGCAGGGAAGCTTCGGAACATGAAATGTTCACCTCCCACTATAGCAGAAAGGGTCCTTCTAGTAGTTGCACATCAAATCTAAGCTGTCTGAAGTGTTTTTCCAAAGTTATCAACATTTTTATGTTTGGCGTTCCGGAATCTACCTTATCTCAGGCTGAAAACGCTTTTTACGCTTTGTGCCATAACTTTGCAGGGAAGCTTCAGAAAATGAAATTTTCACCTCCCACTATAGCAGAAAAGGGATTTTCTCGTAGTTGCATATCAAATCTCAGCTGTCTGAAGTGTTTTTCCAAAGTTATCAACATTTCTATGTTTGGCGTTCCGGAATCAACCTTATCTCAGGCTGAAAACGCGTTTTCTGCATTGTGCCAAAACTTTGTAGGTAAGCTTCATAACATGAAATTTTAACCTCCCACAATAGCAGAAAGGGTCCTTCTAGTAGTTGCACATCAAATCTAAGCTGTCTGAAGTGTTTTTCCAAAGTTATCAACATTTTTATGTTTGGCGTTCCGGAATCTACCTTATCTCAGGCTGAAAACGCTTTTTACGCTTTGTGCCATAACTTTGCAGGGAAGCTTCAGAAAATGAAATTTTCACCTCCCACTATAGCAGAAAAGGGATTTTCTCGTAGTTGCATATCAAATCTCAGCTGTCTGAAGTGTTTTTCCAAAGTTATCAACATTTCTATGTTTGGCGTTCCGGAATCAACCTTATCTCTGGCTGGAAACGCGTTTTCTGCTATATGCCATAACTTTGCTGGGAATCTTCAGAACATGAATTTTTAACCTCCTACAATAGCATAAAGGGTCTTTCTTGTAGTTGCACATCAAATCTAAGCTGTCTGAAGTGTTTTTCCAAAGGTATCAACATTTTTATGTTTGGCGTTCTGGAACCCACCTTATCTCAGGCTGAAAACGCGTTTTCTGCATTGTGCCAAAACTTTGTAGGTAAGCTCCAGAACATGAAATTTTCACCTCCCACTATAGCAGAAAGGGTCTTTCTAGTAGTTGCACATCAAATCTAAGCAGTTTGAAGTGTTTTTCCAAAATATCAACACTTTTATGTTTGGCGTTCCTGAATCGACCTTATCTCTGGCTGAAAACATGTTTTCTACATTGTGCCATAACTTTGCAGGGAAGCTTCAGAAAATGAACTTTTCACCTCCCACTATAGCAGAAAGGGTCTTTCTAGTAGTTGCACATCAAATCTAAGCTGTCTGAAGTGTTGTTTCAAAGTCATCATCATTTTTACAGTTGGCGTTCCGGAACCCAACTTATCTCAGGCTGAAAACGCGTTTTCTGCATTGTGCCATAACTTCTCCTGGTAGCTTCAGAACATGAAATGTTCACCTCCCACTATAGCAGAAAGGGTCTTTCTAGTAGTTGCACATCAAATCTAAGCTGTCTGAAGTGTTTTTCCAAAGTTATCAACATTTTTATGTTTGGTGTTCCGGAATCGACCTTATCTCAGGATGAAAAATCGTTTTCTGCATTGTCCCATAACTTTCCAGGGAAGCTTCAGAACATGAAATTTTCACCTCCCACTACAGCAGAAAGGGTCTTTCTAGTAGTTGCAGAGCAAATCTAAGCTGTCTGAAGTGTTTTTCCAAAGTTATCATCATTTTTATGTTTGGCGATCCGGAACCCAACTTATCTCAAGCTGAAAACGCGTTTTCTGCATTGTGCCATAACTTTGCAGGGAAGCTTCGGAACATGAAATGTTCACCTCCCACTATAGCAGAATGGGTCTTTCTAGTAGTTGCACATCAAATCTAAGCAGTCTGAAGTGTTTTTCGAAAGTTATCTACATTTTTATGTTTGCCATTCCAGAATCAACCTTATCTCAGACTGAAAACGCGTTGTCTGCATTGTGCCATAACGTTGCATGGAAGCTTCCGAACATGAAATTTTAACCTCCCACTATAGCAGAAAGGGTCTTCCTAGTAGTTGCACATCAAATCTAAGCTGTCTGAAGTGTTTTTCCAAAGTTATTAACATTTTTATGTATGGCGTTCCGGAATCAACCTTATCTCTGGCTGAAAACGCGTTTTACGCATTGTGCCATAACTTTGCAGGGAACCTTTAGAACATGAAATTTTCACCTCCCACTATAACAGAAAGGGTTTTTCTAGTAGTTGCACATCAAATCTTAGCTGTCTGAAGTGTTGTTCCAAAGTTATCAACATTTTTATGTTTGGCGTTCCGGAACCCACCTTATCTCACGCTGAAAACGCGTTTTCTGCATTGTGCCATAACTTTGCAGGGAAGCTTCAGAACATGAAATTTTAACCTCCCACTATAGCAGAAAGGGTCCTTCTAGTAGTTGCACATCAAATCTAAGCTGTCTGAAGTGTTTTTCCAAAGTTATCAACATTTTTATGTTTGGCGTTCCGGAATCAACCTTATCTCAGGCTGAAAACGCATTTTCTGCATTGTGCCATAACTTTGCAGGGAAGCTTCACAACATGAAATTTTCACCTCCCACTATAGCAGAAAGGGTCTTTCTAGTAGTTGCACATCAAATCTAAGCTGTCTGAAGTGTTTTTCCAAAGTTATCAACATTTTTATGTTTGGCGTTCCGGAATCGACCTTTTCTCAGGCTTAAAACGCGTTTTATGCATTGTGCCATAACTTTGCAGGGAACCTTTAGAATATTAAATTTTCACCTCCCAGTATAGCAGAAAGGGACTTTCTAGTAGTTGCACATCAAATCTAATCTGTCTGAAATGTTGTTCCAAAGTTATCAACATTTTTAAGTTTGGCGTTTCGGAACCCACCTTATCTCAGGCTGAAAACGCGTTTTCTGCATTGTGCCTTAACTTCTCAGGGAAGCTTCAGAACATGAAATGTTCACTTCCCACTATAGCAGAAAGGGTCTTTCTCGTAGTTGCACATCAAATCTAAGCTGTCTAAAGTGTTTTTCCAAAGTTATCAACATTTTTATGTTTGGCGTTCCAGAATCGACCTTATCTGACACTGAAAACGCGTTTTACGCATTTTGCCATAACTTTGGAGGGAAGCTTCAGAAAATGAAATTTTCACCTCCCATAATAGCAGAAAGGGTCTTTCTAGTAGTTGCACATCAAATCTAAGCTGTCTGAAGTGTTTTTCCAAAGTTATCAACATTTTTATGTTTGGCGTTCCGGAATCGACCTTATCTCAGGCTTAAAACGCGTTTTACGCATTGTGCCATAACTTTGCAGGGAACCTTTAGAACATGAAATTTTCTCCTCCCACTATAGCAGAAAGGGTCTTTCTAGTAGTTGCACATTAAATCTAAGCTGTCTGAAGTGTTTTTCCAAAGTTATCAACATTTTTATGTTTGGCGTTCCGGAATTGCCCTAATCTCAGGATGAAAATGCGTATTCTGCATTGTCCGATAACTTTCCAGAGAAGCTTCAGAACATGAAATTTTGACCTCCCACTATTGCAGATAGGGTCTTTCTAGTAGTTGCACGTCAAATCTAAGCTGTCTGAAGTGTTTTTCGAAAGTTATCAACATTTTTATGTTTGGCGTTCCGGAATCGACCTTATCTGAGGCTGAAAGTGCGTTTTACGCATTGCGCCATAACTTTGCAGGGAACCTTTAGAACATGAAATTTTCACCTCCCACTATAACAGAAAGGGTTTTTCTAGTAGTTGCACATCAAATCTTAGCTGTCTGAAGTGTTGTTCCAAAGTTATCAACATTTTTATGTTTGGCGTTCCGGAACCCACCTTATCTCACGCTGAAAACGCGTTTTCTGCATTGTGCCATAACTTTGCAGGGAAGCTTCAGAACATGAAATTTTAACCTCCCACTATAGCAGAAAGGGTCCTTCTAGTAGTTGCACATCAAATCTAAGCTGTCTGAAGTGTTTTTCCAAAGTTATCAACATTTTTATGTTTGGCGTTCCGGAATCAACCTTATCTCAGGCTGAAAACGCATTTTCTGCATTGTGCCATAACTTTGCAGGGAAGCTTCACAACATGAAATTTTCACCTCCCACTATAGCAGAAAGGGTCTTTCTAGTAGTTGCACATCAAATCTAAGCTGTCTGAAGTGTTTTTCCAAAGTTATCAACATTTTTATGTTTGGCGTTCCGGAATCGACCTTTTCTCAGGCTTAAAACGCGTTTTATGCATTGTGCCATAACTTTGCAGGGAACCTTTAGAATATTAAATTTTCACCTCCCAGTATAGCAGAAAGGGACTTTCTAGTAGTTGCACATCAAATCTAATCTGTCTGAAATGTTGTTCCAAAGTTATCAACATTTTTAAGTTTGGCGTTTCGGAACCCACCTTATCTCAGGCTGAAAACGCGTTTTCTGCATTGTGCCTTAACTTCTCAGGGAAGCTTCAGAACATGAAATGTTCACTTCCCACTATAGCAGAAAGGGTCTTTCTCGTAGTTGCACATCAAATCTAAGCTGTCTAAAGTGTTTTTCCAAAGTTATCAACATTTTTATGTTTGGCGTTCCAGAATCGACCTTATCTGACACTGAAAACGCGTTTTACGCATTTTGCCATAACTTTGGAGGGAAGCTTCAGAAAATGAAATTTTCACCTCCCATAATAGCAGAAAGGGTCTTTCTAGTAGTTGCACATCAAATCTAAGCTGTCTGAAGTGTTTTTCCAAAGTTATCAACATTTTTATGTTTGGCGTTCCGGAATCGACCTTATCTCAGGCTTAAAACGCGTTTTACGCATTGTGCCATAACTTTGCAGGGAACCTTTAGAACATGAAATTTTCTCCTCCCACTATAGCAGAAAGGGTCTTTCTAGTAGTTGCACATTAAATCTAAGCTGTCTGAAGTGTTTTTCCAAAGTTATCAACATTTTTATGTTTGGCGTTCCGGAATTGCCCTAATCTCAGGATGAAAATGCGTATTCTGCATTGTCCGATAACTTTCCAGAGAAGCTTCAGAACATGAAATTTTGACCTCCCACTATTGCAGATAGGGTCTTTCTAGTAGTTGCACGTCAAATCTAAGCTGTCTGAAGTGTTTTTCGAAAGTTATCAACATTTTTATGTTTGGCGTTCCGGAATCGACCTTATCTGAGGCTGAAAGTGCGTTTTACGCATTGCGCCATAACATTGCAGGGAACCTTTAGAACATGAAATTTTCACCTCCCACTATAGCAGAAAGGGTCTTTCTAGTAGTTGCACATCAAATCTAAGCTGTCTGAAGTGTTGTTCCAAAGTTATCAACATTTTTACGTTTGGCGTTCCGGAACCCACCTTATCTCAGGCTGAAAACGTATTTTCTGAAATGTGCCATAACTTTTGTGGGAAGCTTCAGATCATGAAATTTTCACCTCCCACTGTAGCAGAAAGGGTCTTTCTAGTAGTTGCACATCAAATCTAAGCTGTCTGAAGTGTTGTTCCAAAGTTATCAACATTTTTACGTTTGGCGTTCCGGAACCCACCTTATCTCAGGCTGAAAACGTATTTTCTGCATTGTGCCATAACTTCTCAGGGAAGCTTCAGATCACGAAATTTTCACCTCCCACTATAGCAGAGAGGGTTTTTCTAGTAGTTGCACATCAAATCTAAGCTGTCTGAATACTTTTTCCAAAATTATCAACATTTTTATGTTTGGCGTTCCGGAACCCACCTTATCTCAGGCTGAAAACGCGTTTTCTGTTGTGTGCCATAACTTTGCAGGGAAGCTTCAGAACTTGAAATTTTCACCTCCCACTATAGCAGAAAGGGTCTTTCTCGTAGTTGCACATCAAATCTAAGTTCTCTGAAGTGTTTTTCCAAAGTTATCAACATTTTTATGTTTGGCGTTCCGGAACTCGGCTTATCTCAGGCTGAAAACGCGTTTTCTGCATTGTGCCATAACTTTGCAGGGAAGCTTCAGAACATGAAATGTTCACCTCCCACTATAACAGACTGGGTCTTTCGAGTAGTTGCACATCAAATATAAGTTGTCTGAAGTGTTTCTCGAAAGCTATCAACATTTTTATGTTTGGCGTTACGGAAACGACCATATCTCGGGCTGAAAATGCGTTATCTGCATTGTGCCATAACTTCGCAGGGCAGCTTCAGAACATCAAATTTTCACGGCCCACTATAGCAGAAAGGGTCTTTCCAGTAGTTGCACATCAAATCTAAGCTGTCTGAAGTTTTTTCCAAAGTTATCAACATTTTTATGTTTGGTGTACCGGAATCGACCTTATCTCAGGCTTAAAACGCGTTTTACGCATTGTGCCATAACTTTGCAGGGAACCTTTCGAACATGAAATTTTCACCTCCCACTACAGCAGAAAGGGTATTTCTAGTAGTTGCACATCAAATCTAAGCTGTCTGAAGTGTTGTTCCAAAGTTATCAACATTTTTACGTTTGGCGTTCCGGAACCTACCTTATCTCAGGCTGAAAACTCGTTTTGTGCATTGTGCCATAACTTTACAGGGTAGCTTCAGAACATGAAATTTTCACCTCATACTATAGCAGAAAGGGTCTTTCTAGTAGTTGCACGTCAAATCTAAGCTGTCTGAAGTGTTTTTCCAAAGTTATCAACATTTTATGTTTGGCGTTCAAGAATCGACCTTATCTGAGGCTGAAAACGCGTTTTACGCATTTTGCCATAACTTTGGAGGGAAGCTTCAGAACATGAAATTTTGACCTCCCACTATTGCAGAAAGGGTCTTTCTAGTAGTTGCACATCAAATCTAAGCTCTCTGAAGTGTTGTTCCAAAGTTATCAACATTTTTACGTTTGGCGTTCCGGAACCCACCTTATCTCAGGCTGAAAACGCGTTTTCTGCATTGTGCCATAACTTCTCAGGGAAGCTTCAGAACATGAAATGTTCACCTCCCACTATAGCAAAAAGGGTGTTTCTAGTAGTTGCACATCAAATCTAAGCTGTCTGAAATGTTGTCCCAAAATTATCAACATTTTTACGTTTGGCGTTTCGGAATCCACCTTATCTCAGGCTGAAAACGCGTTTTCTGCATTGTGCCATAACTTCTCAGGGAAGCTTCAGAACATGAAATGTTCACCTCCCACTATAGCAGAAAGGGTGTTTCTAGTAGTTGCACATCAAATCTAAGCTGTCTGAAGTGTTTTTCCAAAGTTATCAACATTTTTATGTTTGGCGTTCCAGAATCGACCTTATCTCAGGCTGAAAACGCGATTTACGCATTTTGCCATAACTTTGGAGGGAATCTTCAGAAAATGAAATTTTCACCTCCCACTATAGCAGAAAGGGTCTTTCGAGTAGTTGCACATCAAATCGAAGCTGTCTGAATTGTTGTTCCAAAGTTATCAACATTTTTACGTTTGGCGTTCCGGAACCCACCTTATCTGAGGCTGAAAACGCGTTTTCTGTTGTGTCCCATAACTTTGCAGGGAAGCTTCAGAACTTGAAATTTTCAAATCCCACTATAGCAGAAAGGGTCTTTCTCGTAGTTGCTCATCAAATCTAAGTTGTCTGAAGTGTTTTTCCAAAGTTATCAACATGTTTATGTTTGGCGTTCCGGAACCCACCTTATCTCTGGCTGAAAACGCGTTTTCTGCATTGTGCCCTTACTTTTCTGGGGAGCTTCAGAACATGGAATTTTCACATCCCACGATAACAGAAAGGGTCCTTCTAGTAGTTGCACATCAAATCTAAGCAGTCTGAAGTGTTTTTCCAAAGTTATCAACATTTTTTCGTTTGGCGTTCCGGAACCCACCTTATCTCAGGCTGAAAACGCGTTTTCTGAAATGTGCCATAACTTTTGTGGGAAGCTTCAGACCATGAAATTTTCACCTCCCACTGTAGCAGAAAGGGTCTTTCTAGTAGTTGCACATCAAATCTAAGCTGTCTGAAGTGTTGTTCCAAAGTTATCAACATTTTTACATTTGGCGTTCCGGAACCCACCTTATCTCAGGCTGAAAACGTATTTTCTGCAATGTGCCATAACTTCTCAGGGAAGCTTCAGATCACGAAATTGTCACCTCCCACTATAGCAGAAAGGGTTTTTCTAGTAGTTGCACATCAAATCTAAGCTGTTTGAATACTTTTTCCAAAATTATCAACATTTTTATGTTTGGCGTTCCGGAACCCACCTTATCTCAGGCTGAAAACGCGTTTTCTGTTGTGTGCCATAACTTTGCAGGGAAGCTTCAGAACATGAAATTTTAACCTCCCTCTGTAGCAGAAAGGGTCTTTCTAGTAGTTGCACATCAAATCTAAGCTGTCTGAAGTGTTGTTCCAAAGATATCAACATTTTTATGTTTGGCGTTCCGGAACCCAATTTATCTCAGGCTGAAAACGCGTTTTCTGCATTGTTCCTTAACTTTGCAGAGAAGCTTCAGAACATGAAATTTTCAACTCCCACTATAACAGACTGGGTCTTTCGAGTAGTTGCACATCAAATATAAGTTGTCTGAAGTGTTTCTCGAAAGCCATCAACATTTTTATGTTTGGCGTTACGGAAACGACCATATCTCGGGCTGAAGACGCGTTTTCTGCATTGTGCCATAACTTTGCAGGGAAGCTTCAGAACATGAAATTTTCACCTCCCACTATAACAGACAGGGTCTTTCTAGTAGTTGCACATCAAATCTAAGTTGTCTGAAGTGTTTTTTAAAAGCTATCAACATTTTTTAGGTTGGCGTTCCAGAAACGACCTTATCTCGGGCTGAAAACGCATTTTCTGCATTGTGCCATAACTTTGCAGGGAAGCTTCAGAACATCAAATTTTCACCTCCCACTATAGCAGAAAGGGTCTTTCTAGTCGTTGCACATCAAATCTAAGCTGTCTGAAGTGTTTTTCCAAAGTTATCAACATTTTTACGTTTGGCGCTCCGGAACCCACATTACCTCAGGCTGAATACGCGTTTTCGGCATTGTGTCATAACTTTGCAGGGAAGCTTCAGAACATGAAATTTTAACCTCCCACTGTAGCAGAAAGGGTCTTTCTAGTAGTTGCACATCAAATCTAAGCTGTCTGAAGTGTTTTTCGGAAGTTATCAACATTTTTATGTTTGGCGTTCCGGAACCCACCTTGTCTCATGCTGAAAACGCGTTCTTTGCATTGTGCCATAACTTTGAAGGAAAGCTTCAGAACATGAAAGTTTCACCTCCCACTATAGCAGAAAGGGTCTTTCTCGTAGTTGCACATCAAATCTAAGCTGTCTGAAGTGTTTTTCCAAAGTTATCAACATTTTTAAGTTTGGTGTTCCGGAACCCTCCTTATCTCAGGCTGAAAACGCATTTTCTGCATTGTTCCTTAACTTTGCATGGAAGCATCAGAACATGAAATTTTCAACTCCCACTATGACAAACAGGGTCTTTCTAATAGTTGCACATCAAATCTAATCTGTCTGAAGTGTTTTTCGAAAGTTATCAACATTTTTATGTTTGGCGTTCCGGAACCCACCTTATCTCAGGCTGAAAACGCGTTTTCTGCATTGTGCCATAACTTTGCAGGGAAGCTTCAGAACATGAAATTTTCACCTCCCACTGTAGCAGAAAGGGTCTTTCTCGTAGTTGCACATGAAATATAAGCTGTCTAAAGTGTTTTTCAAAAGTTATCAACATTTTTATGTTTGGCGTTCCGGAACCCACCTTATGTCAGGCTGAAAACGCGTTTTCTGCATTGTGCCATAACTTTGCAGGGAAGCTTCAGAACATGAAATTTTAACCTCCCACTGTAGCAGAAAGGGTCTTACTAGTAGTTGGAAATCAAATCTAAGCTGTCTGAAGTGTTTTTCCAAAGTTATCAACATTTTTATGTTTGAAGTTCCGGAACCCACCTTGTCTCAGGCTGAAAACGCGTTTTCTACATTGTGCCATAACTTTGAAGGAAAGCTTCAGAACATGAAAGTTTCACCTCCCACTATAGCAGAAAGGGTCTTTCTCGTAGTTACACATCAAATCTAAGCTGTCTGAAGTGTTTTTCCAAAGTTATCAACATTTTTACGTTTGGCGTTCCGGAACCCACCTTATCTCAGGCTGAAAACGCGTTTTCTGCATTTTGCCATAACTTTGCAGGAAGCTTCACAACATGAAATTTTCACCTCCCACTATAGATGAAAGGGTCTTTCTAGTAGTTGTACATCAAATCTAAGCTTTCTGAAATGTTTTTTCCAAAGTTATCAACATTTTTATGTTTGGCGTTCCGGAACCCACCTTATCTCAGGCTGAAAACGCGTTTTCTGCATTGTCCCATAACTTTGCAGGGAAACTTCAGAACATGAAATTTTAACTTCCCACTATAGCAGAAAGGGTCTTTCTAGTAGTTGCACATCAAATCTAAGCTGTCTGAAATGTTTTTTCCAAAGTTATCAACATTTTTATGTTTGGCGTTCCGGAACCCACCTTATCTCTGGCTGAAAACGCATTTTCTGCTTTGTGCCATAACTTTGCTGGGAATCTTTAGAACATGAAATTTTAACCTCCAACTATAGCATAAAGGGTCTTTCTTGTAGTTGCACATCAAATCTAAGCTGTCTGAAGTGGTTTCCCAAAGTTATCAACATTTTTATGTTTGGCGTTCCGGAACCCACCTTTTTTCAGGCTGAAAAGGCGTTTTCTGCATTGTGCCATAACTTTGCAGGGAAGCTTCAGAACATGAAAGTTTCACCTCCCACTATAGCAGAAAGGGTCTTTCTCGTAGTTGCACATCAAATCTAAGCTGTCTGAAGTGTTTTTCCAAAGTTATCAACATTTTTAAGTTTGGTGTTCCGGAACCCTCCTTATCTCAGGCTGAAAACGCATTTTCTGCATTGTTCCTTAACTTTGCATGGAAGCATCAGAACATGAAATTTTCAACTCCCACTATGACAAACAGGGTCTTTCTAATAGTTGCACATCAAATCTAATCTGTCTGAAGTGTTTTTCGAAAGTTATCAACATTTTTATGTTTGGCGTTCCGGAACCCACCTTATCTCAGGCTGAAAACGCGTTTTCTGCATTGTGCCATAACTTTGCAGGGAAGCTTCAGAACATGAAATTTTCACCTCCCACTGTAGCAGAAAGGGTCTTTCTCGTAGTTGCACATGAAATATAAGCTGTCTAAAGTGTTTTTCCAAAGTTATCAACATTTTTATGTTTGGTGTTCCGGAACCCACCTTATGTCAGGCTGAAAACGCGTTTTCTGCATTGTGCCATAACTTTGCAGGGAAGCTTCAGAACATGAAATTTTAACCTCCCACTGTAGCAGAAAGGGTCTTACTAGTAGTTGGAAATCAAATCTAAGCTGTCTAAAGTGTTTTTCCAAAGTTATCAACATTTTTATGTTTGAAGTTCCGGAACCCACCTTGTCTCAGGCTGAAAACGCGTTTTCTGCATTGTGCCATAACTTTGAAGGAAAGCTTCAGAACATGAAAGTTTCACCTGCCACTATAGCAGAAAGGGTCTTTCTAGTAGTTACACATCAAATCTAAGCTGTCTGAAGTGTTTTTCCTAAGTTATCAACATTTTTACGTTTGGCGTTCCGGAACCCACCTTATCTCAGGCTGAAAACGCGTTTTCTGCATTGTCCCATAACTTTGCAGGGAAACTTCAGAACATGAAATTTTAACTTCCCACTATAGCAGAAAGGGTCTTTCTAGTAGTTGCACATCAAATCTAAGCTGTCTGAAATGTTTTTTCCAAAGTTATCAACATTTTTATGTTTGGCGTTCCGGAACCCACCTTATCTCAGGCTGAAAACTCGTTTTTTGCATTGTGCCATAACTTTGCAGGAAGCTTCAGAAGATGAAATTTTCACCTCCCACTACAGCAGAAAGGGTCTTTCTAGTAGTTGCACATCAAATCTAAGCTGTCTGAAATGTTTTTTACAAAGTTATCAACATTTTTATGTTTGGCGTTCCGGAACCCACCTTATCTCTGGCTGAAAACCCATTTTCTGCTTTGTGCCATAACTTTGCTGGGAATCTTTAGAACATGAAATTTTAACCTCCAACTATAGCATAAAGGGTCTTTCTTGTAGTTGCACATCAAATCTAAGCTGTCTGAAGTGGTTTCCCAAAGTTATCAACATTTTTATGTTTGGCGTTCCGGAACCCAACTTTTTTCAGGCTGAAAAGGCGTTTTCTGCATTGTGCCATAACTTTGCAGGGAAGCTTCAGAACATGAAATTTTAACCTCCCACTGTAGCAGAAAGGGTCTTTCTATTAGTTGCACATCAAATCTAAGCTGTCTGAAGTGTTTTTCCAAAGTTATCAACATTTTTAAGTTTGGTGTTCCGGAACCCACCTTATCTCAGGCTGAAAACGCGTTTTCTGCATTGTTCCTTAACTTTGCAGGGAAGCATCAGAACATGACATTTTCAACTCCCACTATGACAAACAGGGTCTTTCTAATAGTTGCTCATCTAATCTAATCTGTCTGAAGTGTTTTTCGAAAGTTATCAACATTTTTATGTTTGGCGTTCTGGAACCCAACTTTTTTCAGGCTGAAAAGGCGTTTTCTGCATTGTGCCATAACTTTGCAGGGAAGCTTCAGAACATGAAATTTTCACCTCCCACTATAGCAGAAAGGGTCTTTCTCGTAGTTGCACATGAAATATAAGCTGTCTGAAGTGTTTTTCCAAAGTTATCAACATTTTTATGTTTGGCGTTCCGGAACCCACCTTATCTCAGGCTGAAAACGTGTTTTCTGCATTGTGCCATAACTTTGCTGGGAATCTTTAGAACATGAAATTTTAACCTCCCACAATAGCATAAAGGGTCTTTCTTGTAGTTGCACATCAAATCTAAGCTATCTGAAGTGTTCTTCCAAAGTTATCAACATTTTTATGTTTGGCTTTCCGGAACCCACCTCATCTCTGGCTGAAAAAGCGTTTTCTGCTTTGTGCCATAACTTTGCTGTGAATATTTAGAACATGAAATTTTAACCTCCCACAATAGCATAAAGGGTCTTTCTTGTAGTTGCACATCAAATCTAAGCTGTCTGAAGTGTTTTTCCAAAGTTATCAACATTTTTACGTTTGGCGCTCCGGAACCCACATTACCTCTGGCTGAAAACGCGTTTTCTGCAATGTGCCATGACTTTGCTGGGAATCTTTAGAACATGAAATTTTAACCTCCCACAATAGCATAAAGGGTCTTTCTTGTAGTTGCACATCAAATCTAAGCTGTCTGAAGTGGTTTCCCAAAGTTATCAACATTTTTATGTTTGGCGTTCCGGAACCCACCTTTTTTCTGGCTGAAAAGGCGTTTTCTGCATTGTCCCATAACTTTGCAGGGAAACTTCAGAACATGAAATTTTCACTTCCCACTATAGCAGAAAGGGCCTTTCTAGTAGTTGCACATCAAATCTAAGCTGTCTGAAATGTTTTTTCCAAAGTTATCAACATTTTTATGTTTGGCGTTCCGGAACCCACCTTATCTCTGGCTGAAAACGCATTTTCTGCTTTGTGCCATAACTTTGCTGGGAATCTTTAGAACATGAAATTTTAACCTCCAACTATAGCATAAAGGGTCTTTCTTGTAGTTGCACATCAAATCTAAGCTGTCTGAAGTGGTTTCCCAAAGTTATCAACATTTTTATGTTTGGCGTTCCGGAACCCACCTTTTTTCAGGCTGAAAAGGCGTTTTCTGCATTGTGCCATAACTTTGCTGGGAATCTTTAGAACATGAAATTTTAACCTCCAACTATAGCATAAAGGGTCTTTCTTGAAGTTGCACATCAAATCTAAGCTGTCTGAAGTGTTTTTCCAAAGTTATCAACATATTTAAGTTTGGTGTTCCGGAACCCACCTTATCTCAGGCTGAAAACGCGTTTTCTGCATTGTTCCTTAACTTTGCAGGGAACCATCAGAACATGAAATTTTCGACTCCCACTATGACAAACAGGGTCTTTCTAATAGTTGCTCATCTAATCTAATCTGTCTGAAGTGTTTTTCGAAAGTTATCAACATTTTTATGTTTGGCGTTCCGGAACCCACCTTATCTCAGGCTGAAAACGTGTTTTCTGCATTGTGCCATAACTTTGCTGGGAATCTTTAGAACATGAAATTTTAACCTCCCACAATAGCATAAAGGGTCTTTCTTGTAGTTGCACATCAAATCTAAGCTGTCTGAAGGGTTTTTCCAAAGTTATCAACATTTTTATGTTTGGCTTTCCGGAACCCACCTCATCTCTGGCTGAAAAAGCGTTTTCTGCTTTGTGCCATAACTTTGCTGGGAATATTTAGAACATGAAATTTTAACCTCCCACAATAGCATAAAGGGACTTTCTTGTAGTTGCACATCAAATCTAAGCTGCCTGAAGTGTTTTTCCAAAGTTATCAACATTTTTACGTTTGGCGCTCCGGAACCCACATTACCTCTGGCTGAAAACGCGTTTTCTGCAATGTGCCATAACTTTGCTGGGAATCTTTAGAACATGAAATTTTAACCTCCCACAATAGCATAAAGGGTCTTTCTTGTAGTTGCACATTAAATCTAAGCTGTCTGAAGTGGTTTCCCAAAGTTATCAACATTTTTATGTTTGGCGTTCCGGAACCCACCTTTTTTCAGGCTGAAAAGGCGTTTTCTGCATTGTGCCATAACTTTGCAGGGAAGCTTCAGAACATGAAATTTTAACCTCCCACTGTAGCAGAAAGGGTCTTTCTATTAGTTGCACATCAAATCTAAGCTGTCTGAAGTGTTTTTCCAAAGTTATCAACATTTTTAAGTTTGGTGTTCGGGAACCCACCTTATCTCAGGCTGAAAACGCGTTTTATGCATTGTTCCTTATCTTTGCAGGGAAGCATCAGAACATGAAATTTTCAACTCCCACTATGACAAACAGGGTCTTTCTAATAGTTGCACATCAAATCTAATCTGTCTGAAGTGTTTTTCGAAAGTTATCAACAATTTTATGTTTGGCGTTCCGGAACCCACCTTGTCTCCGGCTGAAAACGCGTTTTCTGCATTGTGCCATAACTTTGAAGGATAGCTTCAGAACACGAAAGTTTCACCTCCCACTATAGCAGAAAGGGTCTTTCTAGTAGTTACACATCAAATCTAAGCTGTCTGAAGTGTTATTCGAAAGTTATCAACATTTTTATGTTTGGCGTTCCGGAACCCACCTTATCTCAGGCTGAAAACGCCTTTTCTGCATTATGCCATAACTTTGCAGGGAAGCTTCAGAACATGAAATTTTCACCTCCCACTATAGCAGAAAGGGTATTTCTCGTAGTTGCACATGAAATATAAGCTGTCTGAAGTGTTTTTCGAAAGTTATCAACATTTTTATGTTTGGCGTTCCGGAACCCACCTTATCTCAGGCTGAAAACGCGTTTTCTGCATTGTGCCATAACTTTGCAGGAAGCTTCAGAACATGAAATTTTCACCTCCCACTATAGCAGAAAGGGTCTTTCTAGTAGTTGCACATCAAATCTATGTTGTCTGAAGTGTTTTTCGAAAGTTATCAACATTTTTATGTTTGGCGTTCCGGAACCCACCTTATCTCAGGCTGAAAACGCGGTTTCTGCATTGTTCCTTAACTTTGCAGGGAAGCTTCAGAACATGAAATTTTCACCTCCCACTATAGCAGAAAGGGTCTTTCTAGTCGTTGCACATTAAATCTAAGCTTTCTGATATGTTTTTCCAAAGTTATCAACATTTTTACGTTTGCCGCTCCGGAACCCACATTATCTCGGGCTGAAAACGCGTTTTCTGCATTGTGCCATAACTTTGCAGGGAAGCTTCAGAACATGAAATTTTAACCTCCCACTGTAGCAGAAAGGGTCTTTCTAGTAGTTGCACATCAAGTCTAAGCTGTCTGAAGTGTTTTTCCAAAGTTATCAACATTTTTAAGTTTGGCGTTCCTGAACCCACCTATTCGCAGGCTGAAAACGCGTTTTCTGCATTGTTCCTTAACTTTGCAGGGAAGCATCAGAACATGAAATTTTCAACTCCCTCTACAGCAGAAAGGGTCTTTCTAGTAGTTGCACGTCAAATCTAAGCTGTCTGAAGTGTTTTTCCAAAGTTATCAACATTTTTATGTTTGGCGTTCCGGAAGCCACCTTATCTCAGGCTGAAAACGCGTTTTCTGCATTGTGCCATAACTTTGCAGGGAAGCTTCAGAACATGAAATTTTCACCTCCCACTATAGCAGAAAGGGTCTTTCTCGTAGTTGCACATCAAATCTAAGCTGTCTGAAGTGTTTTTTCAAAGTTATCATATTTTTATGTTTGGCGTTCCGGAACCCACCTTATCTCAGGCTGAAAACGTGTTTTCTGCATTGTGCCATAACTTTGCTGGGAATCTTTAGAACATGAAATTTTAACCTCCCACAATAGCATAAAGGGTCTTTCTTGTAGTTGCACATCAAATCTAAGCTGTCTGAAGTGTTTTTCCAAAGTTATCAACATTTTTATGTTTGGCTTTCCGGAACCCACCTCATCTCTGGCTGAAAACGCATTTTCTGCTTTGTGCCATAAATTTGCAGGGAAGCTTCAGAACATGAAATTTTCACCTCCCACTAAAGCAGAAAGGGTCTTTCTCGTAGTTGCACATCAAATCTAAGCTGTCTGAAATGTTTTTTCCAAAGTTATCAACATTTTAATGTTTGGCGTTCCGGAAGCCTCCTTATCTCATGCTGAAAAAGCGTTTTCTGCATTGTGCCATAACTTTGCAGGGAAGCTTCAGAACATGAAATTTTAACCTCCCACTGTAGCAGAAAGGGTCTTTCTAGTAGTTGCACATCAAATCTAAGCTGTCTGAAGTGTTTTTCCAAAGTTATAAACATTTTTATGTTTGGCGTTCCGGAACCCACCTTATCTCAGGCTGAAAACGCGGTTTCTGCATTGTTCCTTAACTTTGCAGGGAAGCTTCAGAACATGAAATTTTCACCTCCCACTATAGCAGAAAGGGTCTTTCTAGTCGTTGCACATTAAATCTAAGCTTTCTGATATGTTTTTCCAAAGTTATCAACATTTTTACGTTTGCCGCTCCGGAACCCACATTATCTCGGGCTGAAAACGCGTTTTCTGCATTGTGCCATAACTTTGCAGGGAAGCTTCAGAACATGAAATTTTAACCTCCCACTGTAGCAGAAAGGGTCTTTCTAGTAGTTGCACATCAAGTCTAAGCTGTCTGAAGTGTTTTTCCAAAGTTATCAACATTTTTAAGTTTGGCGTTCCTGAACCCACCTATTCGCAGGCTGAAAACGCGTTTTCTGCATTGTTCCTTAACTTTGCAGGGAAGCATCAGAACATGAAATTTTCAACTCCCTCTACAGCAGAAAGGGTCTTTCTAGTAGTTGCACGTCAAATCTAAGCTGTCTGAAGTGTTTTTCCAAAGTTATCAACATTTTTATGTTTGGCATTCCAGAATCGACCTTATCTCTGGCTGAAAACGCGTTTTCTGCATTGTGCCTTAACTTTGCAGTGAAACTTCAGAACATGAAATGTTCACCTCCCACTATTGCAGAAAGGGTCTTTCTCGTAGTTGCACATCAAATCTAAGCTGTCTGAAGTGTTTTTTCAAAGTTATCATATTTTTATGTTTGGCGTTCCGTAATTGACCTTGTCTCATGCTGAAAACGCGTTTTCTGCATTGTGCCATAACTTTGCAGGGAAGCTTCAGAACATGAAGTGTTCACCTCCCACTATAGCAGAAAGGGTCTCTCTAGTAGTTGCACATCAAATCTAAGCTGTCTGAAGTGTTTTTCCAAAGTTATCAACATTTTTATGTTTGGCATTCCGGAACCCACCTTTTCTCAGGCTGAAAATGCGTTTTCTGCATTGTGCCACAACTTTGCAGGGAAGCTTCAGAACATGAAATTTTCACCTCCCACTATAGCAGAAAGGGTCTTTCTAGTAGTTGCACATCAAATCTAAGCAGTTTGAAGTGTTTTTCCAAAGTTATCAACATTTTTATGTTTGGCGTTCCGGAATCAACCTTATCTCAGGCTGAAAACGCGTTTTACGCATTGCGCCATAACTTTGCAGGAAAGCTTCAGAACATGAAATTTTCAATTCCCACTAAAGCAGAAAGGGTTTTTCTCCTACTTGCACATCAAATCTAAGCTGTCTGAAATGATTTTCGAAAGTTATCAACATTTTTATGTTTGCCGTTCAGGAATCGACCATATCTCAGGCTGAAAACCCGTTTTCTGCATTGTGCCTTAACTTTGCAGGGAAGCTTCAGAACATGAAATTTTCACCTCCCACTATAGCAAAAAGGGTCTTTCTAGTAGTTGCACATCCAATCTAAGCTGTTTGAAGTGTTTTTCCAAAGTTATCAACATTTTTATGTTTGCCGTTCAGGAATCGACCATATCTCAGGCTGAAAACCCGTTTTCTGCATTGTGCCTTAACTTTGCAGGGAAGCTTCAGAACATGAAATTTTCACCTCCCACTATAGCAAAAAGGGTCATTCTAGCAGTTGCACATCAAATCTAAGCTGTCTTGAAGTGTTTTTCTGAAGTTATCAACATTTTTATGTTTGGCGTTCCGGAACCCACCTTATCTCAGCCTGAAAACGCGTTTTACATATTTTGCCATAACTTTGGAGGGAAGCTTCAGAACATGACATTTTTACATCCCACTATAGCAGAAAGGTTCTTTCTAGTAGTTGCACATCAAATCTAAGCTGTCTGAAGTGTTTTTCCAAAGTTATCAATATTTTTATGTTTGGCGTTCTGGAACCCACCTAATCTCAGCCTGAAAACGCGTTTTACATATTTTGCCATAACTTTGGAGGGAAGCTTCAAAACATGACATTTTTACATCCCACTATAGCAGAAAGGGTCTTTCTAGTAGTTGCACATCAAATCTAAGCTGTCTGAAGTGTTTTTCTGAAGTTATCAACATTTTTATGTTTGGCGTTCCGGAACCCACCTTATCTCAGCCTGAAAAAGCGTTTTACATATTTTGCCATAACTTTGCAGGGAAGCTTCAGAACATGAAATTTTAACATCCCTCTATGGCAGAAAGGGTCTTTCTAGTAGTTGCACATCAAATCTAATCTGTCTGAAGTGTTTTTTCAAAGTTATCAACATTTTTATGTTTGGCGTTCCGGAATCAACCTTATCTCAGGCTGAAAACGCGTTTTACGCATTGCGCCATAACTTTGCAGGAAAGCTTCAGAACATGAAATTTTCAATTCCCACTAAAGCAGAAAGGGTTTTTCTCCTACTTGCACATCAAATCTAAGCTGTCTGAAATGATTTTCGAAAGTTATCAACATTTTTATGTTTGCCGTTCAGGAATCGACCTTATCTCAGGCTGAAAACCCGTTTTCTGCATTGTGCCTTAACTTTGCAGGGAAGCTTCAGAACATGAAATTTTCACCTCCCACTATAGCAGAAAGGGTCTTTCTAGTAGTTGCACATCCAATCTAAGCTGTTTGAAGTGTTTTTCCAAAGTTATCAACATTTTGATGTTTGGCGTTTCGGAATCGACCTTATCTCCGGCTGAAAATGTGTTTTCTGCATTGTGCCATAACTTTGCAGGGAAGCTTGAGAACATGAAGTTTTTACCTCCCACTATAGCAGAAAAGGTCATTCTAGCAGTTGCACATCAAATCTAAGCTGTATTGAAGTGTTTTTCTGAAGTTATCAACATTTTTATGTTTGGCGTTCTGGAACCCACCTAATCTCAGGCTGAAAACGCGTTTTCTGCATTGTGCCATAACTTTTCAGGGAAGCTTCAGAACATGAAATGTTCGCCTCCCACTATAGCAGATAGGGTCTTTCTAGTAGTTGCACATCAAATCTAAGCTGTCTGAAGTGTTTTTCCAAAGTTATCAATATTTTTATGTTTGGCGTTCGGGAATCGACCTTATCTCAGGCTGAAAACGCGTTTCCTGCATTGTGCTAAAACTTTATAGGTAAGCTCCAGAACATGAAATTTTCACCTCCCACTATAGCAGAAAGGGTCTTTCTAGTAGTTGCACATCCAATCTAAGCTGTTTGAAGTGTTTATCCAAAGTTATCAACATTTTTATGTTTGGCGTTTCGGAATCGACCTTATCTCCGGCTGAAAATGCGTTTTCTGCATTGTGCCATAACTTTGCAGGGAAGCTTGAGAACATGAAGTTTTAACCTCCCACTATAGAAGAAAAGGTCATTCTAGCAGTTGCACATCAAATCTAAGATGTCTTGAAGTGTTTTTCCAAAGTTATCAATATTTTTATGTTTGGCGTTCCGGAATCTACCTTGTCTCAGGCTGAAAACGCGTTTCCTGCATTGTGGCATAACTTTGCAGGGAAGCTTCAGAACATGAAATTTTCACCTCCCACTGTAGCTAAAAGGGTCTTTCTAGTAGTTGCACATCAAATCTAAGCTGTCTGAAGTGTTTTTCCAAAGTTATCAACATTTTTATGTTTGGCGTTCTGGAACCCACCTAATCTCAGGCTGAAAACGCGTTTCCTGCATTGTTGCATAACTTTGCAGGGATGCATCAGAACATGAAATGTTCGCCTCCCACTATAGCAGATAGGGTCTTTCGAGGAGTTGCACATCAAATCTAAGCTGTCTGAAGTGTTTTTCCAAAGTTATCAACATTTTTATGTTTGGCGTTCTGGAACCCACCTTATCTCAGGCTGAAAACGCGTTTTCTGCAATGTGCCATAACTTTGCAGGGAAGCTTCAGAACATGAAGTTTTAACCTCCCACTATAGCAGAAAAGGTCATTCTAGTAGTTGCACATCAAATCTAAGCTGTATTGAAGTGTTTTTCTGAAGTTATCAACATTTTTATGTTTGGCGTTCCGGAACCCACCTTATCTCAGCCTGAAAACGCGTTTTACATATTTTGCCATAACTTTGCAGGGAAGCTTCAGAACATGAAATTTTTACATCCCACTATAGCAGAAAGGGTCTTTCTAGTAGTTGCACATCAAATCTAAGCTGTCTGAAGTGTTTTTCCAAAGTTATCAATATTTTTATGTTGGGCGATCCGGAATCGACCTTTTCTCAGGCTGAAAACGCGGTTCCTGCATTGTGGCATAACTTTGCAGGGAAGCTTCAGAACAAGAAATTTTCACCTCCCACTGTAGCTAAAAGGGTATTTCTAGTAGTTGCACATCAAATCTAAGCTGTCTGAAGTGTTTTTCCAAAGTTATCAATATTTTTATGTTTGGCGTTCTGGAACCCACCTAATTCCAGGCTGAAAACGCGTTTCCTGCATTGTTGCGTAACTTTGCAGGGATGCATCAGAACATGAAATGTTCGCCTCCCACTATAGCAGATAGGGTCTTTCGAGGAGTTGCACATCAACTCTAAGCTCTCTGAAGTGTTTTTCCAAAGTTATCAACATTTTTATGTTTGGCGTTCTGGAACCCACCTTATCTCAGGCTGAAAACGCGTTTTCTGCAACGTGCCATAACTTTGCAGGGAAGCTTCAGAACATGAAGTTTTAACCTCCCACTATAGCAGAAAAGGTCATTCTAGTAGTTGCACATCAAATCTAAGCTGTCTTGAAGTGTTTTTCTGAAGTTTTCAACATTTTTATGTTTGGCGTTCCTGAACCCACCTTATCTCAGCCTGAAAACGCGTTTTACATATTTTGCCATAACTTTGCAGGGAAGCTTCAGAACATGAAATTTTTACATCCCACTATAGCAGAAAGGGTCTTTCTAGTAGTTGCACATCAAATCTAAGCTGTTTGAAGTGTTTTCCCAAAGTTATGAACATTTTAATGTTTGGCGTTTCGGAATCGACCTTATGTCCGGCTGAAAATGCGTTTTCTGCATTGTGCCATAACTTTGCAGGGAAGCTTGAGAACATGAAGTTTTAACCTCCCACTATAGCAGAAAAGGTCATTCTAGTAGTTGCACATCAAATCTATGCTGTCTTGAAGTGTTTTTCTGAAGTTATCAACATTTTTATGTTTGGCGTTCCGGAACCCACCTTATCTCAGCCTGAAAACGCGTTTTACATATTTTGCCATAACTTTGCAGGGAAGCTTCAGAACATTAAATTTTCTACTCCCACTGTAGCAGAAAGGGTCTTTCTAGTAGTTGCACATCAAATCTAAGCTGTCTGAAGTGTTTTTCCAAAGTTATCAACATTTTTATGTTTGGCGTCCTGGAACCCACCTTATCTCAGGCTGAAAACAGTTTTCTGCATTGTGCCGTAACTTTGGAGGGAGACTTCAGAACATGAAATTTTCTCCTCCCACTATAGCAGAAAGGGTATTTCTAGTAGTTGCACATCAAATCTTAGCAGTCTGAAGTGTTTTTCCAAAGTTCTGAACATTTTTATGTTTGGCGTTCTGAAACCAATCTTATCTCAGGCTGAAAACGCGTTTTACGCACTGTGCCATAACTTTGCAGGGAAGCTTCAGAAGATGAGATTTTAACCTCCCACTATAGCAGAAAGGGTCTTTCTAGTAGTTGCACATCAAATCTAAGCTGTCGAAAGTGTTTTTCCAAAGTTATCAACATTTTTGTGTTTGGCGTTTCGGAAGCGAACTTATCTCCGGATGAAAACGCGTTTTCTGCATTGTGCCATAACTTTGCAGGGAAGCTTCAGAACATGAAATTTTAACCTCCCACTATAGCAGAAAAGGTCATTCGAGAAGTTGCACATCAAATCTAAGATGTCTTGAAGTGTTTTTCTGAAGTTATCAACATTTTTATGTTTGGCGTTCTGGAACCCACCTTATCTCAGCCTGAAAACGCGTTTTACATATTTTGCCATAACTTTGGAGGGAAGCTTCAGAACATGAAATTTTAACATCCCAATATGGCAGAAAGGGTCTTTCTAGTAGTTGCACATCAAATCTAAGCTGTCTGAAGTGTTTTTCCAAAGTTATCAATATTTTTATGTTTGGCGTTCCGGAATCGACCTTATCTCAGGCTGAAAACGCATTTCCTGCATTGTGGCATAACTTTGCAGGGAAGCTTCAGAACATGAAATTTTCTACTCCCACTGTAGGTAAAAGGGTCTTTCTAGTAGCTGCACATCAAATCTAAGCTGTCTGAAGTGTTTTTCCAAAGTTATCAACATTTTTATGTTTGGCGTTCTGGAACCCACCTAATCTCAGGATGAAAACGCGTTTCCTGCATTGTTGCATAACTTTGCAGGGATGCTTCAGAACATGAAATGTTGGCCTCCCACTATAGCAGATAGGGTCTTTCGAGGAGTTGCACATCAAATCTAAGCTGTCTGAAGTGTTTTTCCAAACTTATCAACATTTTTATGTTTGGCGTTCTGGAACCCACCTTATCTCAGCCTGAAAACGCGTTTTACATATTTTGCCATAACTTTGCAGGGAAGCTTCAGAAGATGAAATTTTAACATCCGACTATGGCAGAAAGAGTCTTTCTAGTCGTTGCACATCAAATCTAAGCTATCTGAAGTGTTTTTCCAAAGTTATCAACATTTTTATGTTTGGCGTTCTGGAACCCACCTTATCTCAGGCTGAAAACGCATTTTCTGCATTGTGCCATAACTTTGCAGGGAGACTTCAGAACATGAAATTTTCTCCTCCCACCATAGCAGAAAGGGTATTTCTAGTAGTTGCACATCAAATCTAAGTTGTCTGAAGTGTTTTTCCAAAGTTATCAACATTCTTATGTTTGGCGTTCCGGAATCAACCTTATCTCAGACTGAAAACGTGTCGTCTGCATTGTGCCATAACTTTGCAGGGAAGCTTCAGAACATGAAATTTTAACATCCCACTATAGCAGAAAGGGTCTTTCTCGTAGTTGCACATCAAATCAAAGCTGTCTGAAGTGTTTTTCCAAAGTTATCAACATTTTTATGTTTGGCGTTCAGGAACCCACCTAATCTCAGGCTGAAAACGCGTTTTCTGCATTGTGCCATAACTTTTCAGGGAAGCTTCATAACATGAAATGATCGCCTCCCACTATAGCCGATAGGGTCTTTCTAGTTGTTGCACATCAAATCTAAGCTGTCTGAAGTGTTTTTCCAAAGTTATCAACATTTTTATCTTTGGCGTTCTGGAACCCACCTTATCTCAGGTTGAAAACGCGTTTTCTGCATTGTGCCATAACTTTGCAGGGAAGCTTCAGAACATGAAATTTTCACCTCCCACTATATCAGAAAGGGTATTTCTAATAGTTGCACATCAAATCTAAGTTGTCTGAACTGTTTTTCGAAAGTTATCAACATTCTTATGTTTGGCGGTCCGGAATCAACCTTATCTCATACTGAAAACTTGTTTTCTGCATTGTGCCATAACTTTGCAGGGAAACTTCAGAACATGAAATTTGAACCTCCAACTATAGCAGAAAGGGTCTTTCTAGTAGTTGCACATCAAATCTAAGCTGTTTGCAGTGTTTTTCCAAAGTTAACACCATTCTTATGTTTGGCGTTCCAGAAATAACCTTATCTCAGGCTGAAAACGCGTTTTACACAATTTGCCATAACTTTGCAGGAAAGCTTCAGAACATGAGACTTTTACCTCCCACTATACCAGAAAGGGTCTTTCTAGTAGTTGCACAACAAATCTAAGCTGTCTGAAGTGTTTTTCCAAAGTTATCAACATTTTTATGTTTGGCGTTCTGGAAACCACCTTATCTCAGGCTGAAAACAGGTTTTCTGCATTGTGCCATAACTTTGCAGGGAAGCTTCAGAACATGAAATTTTCATATCCCACTATAGCAGAAAGGGTCTTTCTAGTAGTCTCACATCAAATCTAAGCTGTCTGAAGTGTTTTTTCAAAGTTATCAACATTTTTATGTTTGGCGCTCCGGAATCGACCTTATCTCAGGCTGAAAACGCGTTTTCTGCCTTGTGCCATAACTTTGCAGGGAGATTTCAGAACATGAAATTTTCTCCTCCCACTATAGCAGAAAGGGTCTTTCTAATAGTTGCACATCAAATCTAAGCTGTCTGAAGTGTTTTTCGAAACTTATCAACATTTTTATGTTTGGCGTTCCGGAACCCACCTTATCTCAGCCTGAAAACGCGTTTTACATATTTTGCCATAACTTTGCAGGGAAGCTTCAGAACATGAAATTTTAACATCCCACTATAGCAGAAAGGGTCTTTCTCGTAGTTGCACATCAAATCTAAGCTGACTGAAGTGTTTTTCGAAAGTTTTCAACATTTTTTTGTTTGGTGTTCCTGAATCGACCTTATCTCAGGCCTAAAACGCGTTTTCTGCATTGTGCCGTAACTTTGCAGGGCAGCTTCAGAACATGAAATTTTCACCTCCCACTATAGCAGAAAGGGTCTTTTCAGTAGTTGCACATCAAATCTAAGCTGTCTGTAGAGTTTTTCCTCAGTTATCAACATTTTTAAGTTTGGCGTTCCGGAATCGACCTTATCTCAGGCTGAAAACGCGTTTTCTGCATTGTGCCATAACTTTGCAGGGAAGCTTTAGAACATGAAATTTTCACCTCCCACTGGAGCAGAAAGGGTACTTCTAGTAGTTGCACAACAAACTAAGCTGTCTGAAGTGTTTTTCGAAAGTTATCAACAATTTTATGTTTGGCGTTCCGGAATCGACCTTATCTCAGGATGAAAAATCGTTTTCTGCATTGTCCCAAAACTTTGCAGGGAAGCTTCAGAACATGAAATTCTAACCTCCCAATATGGCAGAAAGGGTCTTTCTAGTAGTTGCACATCAAATCTAAGCTGTCTGATGTGTTTTTCCAAAGTTATCAACATTTTTATGTTTGCCGTTCTGGAACCTACCTAATCTCAAGCTGAAAACGCGTTTTCTGCATTGTGCCAAAACTTTTCAGGGAAGCTTCAGAATATGAAATTTTCACGTCCCACTATAGCAGAAAGGGTATTTCTAGTAGTTGCACATAAAATCTAAGTTGTCTGAAGTGTTTTTCCAAAGTTATCAACATTCTTATGTTTGGCGTTCCAGAATCAACCTTATCTCAGACTGAAAACGTGTTTTCTGCATTGTGCCATAACTTTGCAGGGAAACTTCAGAACATGAAATTTTCACCTCCAACTATAGCAGAAAGGGTCTTTCTCGTAGTTGCACATCAAATCTAAGCTGACTGAAGTATTTTTCGAAAGTTTTCAACATTTTTTTGTTTGGTGTTCCTGAATCGACCTTATCTCAGGCCTAAATCGCGTTTTCTGCATTGTGCCGTAACTTTGCAGGGCAGCTTCAGAACATGAAATTTTCACCTCCCACTATAGCAGAAAGGGTCTTTTCAGTAGTTGCACATCAAATCTAAGCTGTCTGTAGAGTTTTTCCTCAGTTATCAACATTTTTAAGGTTGGCGTTCCGGAATCGACCTTATCTCAGGCAGAAAACGCGTTTTCTGCATTGTGCCATAACTTTGCAGGGAAGCTTTAGAACATGAAATTTTCACCTCCCACTAGAGCAGAAAGGGTATTTCTAGTAGTTGCACAACAAACTAAGCTGTCTGAAGTGTTTTTCCAAAGTTATCAACATTTTTATGTTTGCCGTTCAGGAACCCACCTTATCTCAGGCTGAAAACGCGTTTTCTGCATTGTGCCATAACTTCTCAGGGAAGGTTCAGAACATGAAATGTTCACCTCCCACTATAGCAGAAAGGGTCTTTCTAGTAGTTGCACATCAAATCTAAGCTGTCTGAATAGTTTTTCCAAAGTTATCAACATTTTTATGTTTGGCGTTCCGGAACCCACCTTATCTCAGGCTGAAAATGCGTTTTCTGTTGTGTGCCATAACTTTGCAGGGAAGCTTCAGAACTTGAAATTTTCACCTCCCACTATAGCAGAAAGGGTCTTTCTCGTAGTTGCACATCAAATCTAAGTTGTCTGATGTGTTTTTCGAAAGCTATCAACATTTTCATGTTTGGCGTTCCGGAAACGACATTATCTCGGGATGAAAACGCGTTTTTTGCATTGTGCCATAACTTTGCAGGGAAGCTTCAGAACATGAAATTTTCAACCCCCACTATAACAGACAGGGTCTTTCGAGTAGTTGCACATCAAATCTAAGCTGTCTGAAGTGTTTTTCCAAAGATATCAACATTTTTATGTTTGGCGTTCCGGAACCCACCTTATCTCAGGCTGAAAACGCGTTTTCTGTTGTGTGCCATAACTTTGCAGGGCAGCTTCAGAAGATGAAATTTTCCCCTCCCACTATAGCAGAAAGGGTCTTTCTAGTAGTTGCACATCAAATCTAAGCTGTCTGAATAGTTTTTCCAAAGTTATCAACATTTTTATGTTTGGCGTTCCGGAACCCACCTTATCTCAGGCTGAAAACGCGTTTTCTGTTGTGTGCCATAACTTTGCAGGGCAGCTTCAGAACATGAAATTTTCACCTCCCACTATAGCAGAAAGGGTCTTTCCAGTAGTTGCACATCAAATCTAAGCTGTCTGATGTGTTTTTCCAAAGTTATCAACATTTTTATGTTTGGCGTTCCGGAATCGACCTTATCTCAGGCTGAAAACGCGTTTTACGCAATGTGCCAAAACTTTGCAGGGAAGCTTCAGAACATGAAATTTTCACCTGCCACTATAGCAGAAATGGTCTTTCTAGTAGTTGCACATCAAATCTACGCTGTCTCCAGTCTTTTTCCAAAGTTATCAACATTTTTATGTTTGGCGTTCCGGAATCGACCTTATCTCAGGCTGAAAACGCGTTTTACGCCTTTTGCATAAATTTGCAGGGAAGCTTCAGAACATGGAATTTTCACTACCAACTATAGCAGAAAGGGTCTTTCTAGTATTTGCACATCAACTCTAAGCTGTCTGAAGTGTCTTTCCAAAGTTATCAACATTTTTATGTTTGGCGTAATGGAATCGACATTATCTCAGGCTGAAAACGCGTTTTACGCATTGTGCCAAAACTTTGCAGGGAAGCTTCAGAACATGAAATTTTCACCTGCCACTATAGCAGAAATGGTCTTTCTAGTAGTTGCACATCAAATCTAAGCTGTCTCCAGTCTTTTTCCAAAGTTATCAACATTTTTATGTTTGGCGTTCCGGAATCGACCTTATCTCAGGCTGAAAACGCGTTTTACGCCTTTTGCATAAATTTGCCGGGAAGCTTCAGAACATGGAATTTTCACTACCAACTATAGCAGAAAGGGTCTTTCTAGTATTTGCACATCAACTCTAAGCTGTCTGAAGTGTCTTTCCAAAGGTATCAACATTTTTATGTTTCGCGTTCCGGAATCGACCTTATCTCAGGTTGAAAACGCGTTTTACGCCTTTTGCATGAATTTGCAGGGAAGCTTCTGACCATGGAATTTTCACTACCAACTATAGCAGAAAGGGTCTTTCCAGTATTTGCACATCAACTCTAAGCTGTCTGAAGTGTCTTTCCAAAGTTATCAACATTTTTATGTTTCGCGTTCCGGAATCGACCTTGTCTCAGGCTGAAAACATGTTTTTCGCATTATGCCATCAATTCGCTGGGAAGCTTCAGAACATGAAATTTTCACCTGCCACTATAGCAGAAATGGTCTTTCTAGTAGTTGCACATCAAATCTAAGCTGTCTGAAGTGTTTTTCCAAAGTTATCAACATTTTTATGTTTCGCGTTCCGGAATCAACCTTATCACTGCCTGAAAACGCGTTTTCTGCTTTGTGCCATAACTTTGCAGGGAAGCATCAGAATATGAAATTTTCAACTCCCAATATTGCAGAAAGAGTCTGTCTTGTAGTTGAACATCAAAACTAAGCTGTCTGAAGTGTTTTTCCAAAGTTATCAACATTTTTATGTTTGGCGTTCCGGAATCGACCTTATCTCAGGCTGAAAACGCGTTTTACGCATTGTGCCATAACTTTCCAGGGAAGCTTCAGAACATCGAATTTTCACCTCCCACTATAGTAGAAAGGGTCTTTCTAGTAGTTGCACTTCAAATCTAAGCTGTCTGAATTGTTTTTCCAAAGTTATCAACATTTTTATGTTTGGCGTTCCGGAATCGACCTTATCTCAGGCTGAAAACGCGTTTTACGCATTGTGCAATAACTTTCCAGGGAAGCTTCAGAACATCGAATTTTCACCACCCACGATAGCAGAAAGGGTCTTTCTAGTAGTTGCACATCAAATCTAAGCTGTCTGAAGTGTTTTTCCAAAGTTATCAACTTTTTATGTTTGGCGTTCCGGAATCGACCTTATCTCAGGCTGAAAACGCGTTTTACGCATTGTGCCATAACTTTGCAGGCAAGCTTCAGAACATGAAATATTCACATGCCACTATAGCAGAAAGGGTCTTTCTAGTAGTTGCACATCAAATCTAAGCTTTCTGAAGTGTTTTTCCAAAGTTATCAACTTTTTATGTTTGGCGTTCCGGAATCGACCTTATCTCAGGCTGAATACGCGTTTTCTGCATTGTGCCATAACTTTGCAGGGAATCTTCAGAACATGAAATTTTCACCTCCCACTATAGCAGAAAGGGTCTTTCTAGTAGTTGCACATCAAATCTAAGATGTCTGAAGTGTTGTTCCAAAGTTATCATATTTTTTTGTTTGGCGTTCCGGAACCCACCTTATCTCAGGCTGAAAACGCGTTTTCGGAATTGTGCCATAACTTTGCAGGGAAGCTTCAGAACATGAAATTTTAAACTTGCGCTATAGCAGAAAGGGTCTTTTTAGTAGTTGCACATCAAATCTAAGCTGTTTGAAGTCTTATTCCAAAGTTATCAACATTTTTATGCTTGGCTTTCCGAAACCCACCTTATCTCTGGCTGAAAACGCGATTTCTGCATTGTGCCATAACTTTGCAGAGAAGATTCAGAAGATGAAATTTTCACCTCCCACTACAGCAGAAACGGTCTTTCTAGTAGTTGCACATCAAATCTAAGCTGTCTGAAGTGTTGTTCCAAAGTTATCATATTTTTTTGTTTGGCGTTCCGGAACCCACCTTATCTCAGGCTGAAAACGCGTTTTCGGAATTGTGCCATAACTTTGCAGGGAAGCTTCAGAACATGAAATTTTAAACTTGCGCTATAGCAGAAAGGGTCTTTCTAGTAGTTGTACATCAAATCTAAGCTGTCTGAAGTGTTTTTCCAAAGTTATCAACATTTTAATGTTTGGCGTTCCGGAACCCACCTTATCTCAGGCTGAAAACGCGTTTTCATCATTGTGCCATAACTTTGCATAAAACTTTAGAACATGAAATTTTCACCTCCCACTATAGCAGAAAGGGTCTTTCTAGTAGTCGCAGATTAAATCTAAGATGTCTGAAATGTTTTTCCAAAGTTTTCAACTTTTTTATGTTTGGCGTTCTGGAACCCACCTTATCTCAGTCTGAAAACGTGTTTTTTGCATTGTGCCATAACTTTGCAGGGAAGCCACAGGACATGAAATTTTCACCTGCCGCTATAGTAGAAAGGGTCTTTCTAGTAGTTGCACATCAAATCTAAGCTGTCTGAAGTGTTGTTCCAAAGTTATCATATTTTTTTGTTTGGCGTTCCGGAACCCACCTTATCTCAGGCTGAAAACGCGTTTTCGGAATTGTGCCATAACTTTGCAGGGAAGCTTCAGAACATGAAATTTTAAACTTGCGCTATAGCAGAAAGGGTCTTTCTAGTAGTTGTACATCAAATCTAAGCTGTCTGAAGTGTTTTTCCAAAGTTATCAACATTTTAATGTTTGCCGTTCCGAAATCGACCTTATCTCAGGCTGAAAACGCGTTTTACGCATTGTGCCATAACTTTGCATAAAGCTTCAGAACATGAAATTTTCACCTCCCACTATAGCAGAAAGGGTCTTTCTAGTAGTTGCAGATTAAATCTAAGCTGTCTGAAATGTTTTTCCAAAGTTTTCAACTTTTTTATGTTTGGCGTTCTGGAACCCACCTTATCTCAGGCTGAAAACGTGTTTTTTGCATTGTTCCATAACTTTGCAGGGATGCCACAGAACATGAAATTTTCACCTGCCGCTATAGTAGAAAGGGTCGTTCTAGTAGTTGCACATCAAATCCAAGCTGTCTGAAGTGGCTTTCCAAAGTTATCAACATTTTTATGTTTGGAGTTCCGGAATCAACCTTATCTCAGGCTGAAAACGTGTTTCCTGCATTGTCTCATAACTTTGCAGGGATGCTTCAGAACATGAAATTTCCACCTCTCACTATAGCAGAAAGGGTCTTTCTAGTAGTTGCACATCAAATCTAAGATGTCTGAAGTGTTGTTCCAAAGTTATCATATTTTTTTGTTTGGCGTTCCGGAACCCACCTTATCTCAGGCTGAAAACGCGTTTTCGGAATTGTGCCATAACTTTGCAGGGAAGCTTCAGAACATGAAATTTTAAACTTGCGCTATAGCAGAAAGGGTCTTTTTAGTAGTTGCACATCAAATCTAAGCTGTTTGAAGTCTTATTCCAAAGATATCAACATTTTTATGCTTGGCTTTCCGAAACCCACCTTATCTCTGGCTGAAAACGCGATTTCTGCATTGTGCCATAACTTTGCAGAGAAGATTCAGAACATGAAATTTTCACCTCCCACTACAGCAGAAACGGTCTTTCTAGTAGTTGCACATCAAATCTAAGCTGTCTGAAGTGTTGTTCCAAAGTTATCATATTTTTTTGTTTGGCGTTCCGGAACCCACCTTATCTCAGGCTGAAAACGCGTTTTCGGAATTGTGCCATAACTTTGCAGGGAAGCTTCAGAACATGAAATTTTAAACTTGCGCTATAGCAGAAAGGGTCTTTCTAGTAGTTGTACATCAAATCTAAGCTGTCTGAAGTGTTTTTCCAAAGTTATCAACATTTTAATGTTTGGCGTTCCGGAACCCACCTTATCTCAGGCTGAAAACGCGTTTTCATCATTGTGCCATAACTTTGCATAAAACTTTAGAACATGAAATTTTCACCTCCCACTATAGCAGAAAGGGTCTTTCTAGTAGTCGCAGATTAAATCTAAGCTGTCTGAAATGTTTTTCCAAAGTTTTCAACTTTTTTATGTTTGGCGTTCTGGAACCCACCTTATCTCAGTCTGAAAACGTGTTTTTTGCATTGTGCCATAACTTTGCAGGGAAGCCACAGGACATGAAATTTTCACCTGCCGCTATAGTAGAAAGGGTCTTTCTAGTAGTTGCACATCAAATCTAAGCTGTCTGAAGTGTTGTTCCAAAGTTATCATATTTTTTTGTTTGGCGTTCCGGAACCCACCTTATCTCAGGCTGAAAACGCGTTTTCGGAATTGTGCCATAACTTTGCAGGGAAGCTTCAGAACATGAAATTTTAAACTTGCGCTATAGCAGAAAGGGTCTTTCTAGTAGTTGTACATCAAATCTAAGCTGTCTGAAGTGTTTTTCCAAAGTTATCAACATTTTAATGTTTGCCGTTCCGAAATCGACCTTATCTCAGGCTGAAAACGCGTTTTACGCATTGTGCCATAACTTTGCATAAAGCTTCAGAACATGAAATTTTCACCTCCCACTATAGCAGAAAGGGTCTTTCTAGTAGTTGCAGATTAAATCTAAGCTGTCTGAAATGTTTTTCCAAAGTTTTCAACTTTTTTATGTTTGGCGTTCTGGAACCCACCTTATCTCAGGCTGAAAACGTGTTTTTTGCATTGTTCCATAACTTTGCAGGGATGCCACAGAACATGAAATTTTCACCTGCCGCTATAGTAGAAAGGGTCGTTCTAGTAGTTGCACATCAAATCCAAGCTGTCTGAAGTGGCTTTCCAAAGTTATCAACATTTTTATGTTTGGAGTTCCGGAATCAACCTTATCTCAGGCTGAAAACGCGTTTCCTGCATTGTCTCATAACTTTGCAGGGATGCTTCAGAACATGAAATTTCCACCTCTCACTATAGCAGAAAGGGTCTTTCTAGTAGTTGCACATCAAATCTAAGATGTCTGAAGTGTTTTTTCAATGTTATCATATTTTTATGTTTGGCGTTCCGGAATTGACCTTGTCTCATGCTGAAAACGCGTTTTCTGCATTGTGCCATAACTTTGCAGGGAAGCTTCAGAACATGACATTTAAACATCCCACGATAGCAGAAAGGGTCTTTCTAGTAGTTGCACATCAAATCTAAGCTGTTTGAAGTGTTTTTCAAAAGTTATCAACGTTTTTATATTTGGCATTCCTGAATCGACCTTATCTCAGGCTGAAAACACGTTTTCTGCATTGTGCCATAACTTTGCAGGGAAGCTTCAGAACATGAAATTTTCAACTCCCACTACAGCAGAAAGGGTCTTTCTAGTAGTTGCATGTCAAATCTAAGCTGTCTGAAGTGTATTTCCAAAGTTATCAACATTTTTATGTTTGGCATACCAGAATCGACCTTATCTCTTGCTGAAAACGCGTTTTCTGCATTGTGCCATAACTTTGCAGGGAAACTTCAGAACATGACATTTTCACCTCCCACTATAGCATAAAGGGTCTCTCTAGTAGTTGCACATCAAATCTAAGCTGTCTGAAGTGTTTTTCCGAAGTTATAAACATTTTTATGTTTGGCGGTCCGGAATTGACCTTATGTGAGGCTGAAAACGCGTTTTCTGCATTGTGCCATAACTTTGCAGGGAAGCTTCCGAACATGAAATTTTCAACTCCCACTATAGCAGAAAGACTTTTTCCAGTAGTTGCACATCAAATCTAAGCTGTCTGAAGTGTTTTTCCAAAGTTATCAACATTTTTATGTTTGGCTTTACGGAATCGACCTTATCTCAGGCTGAAAACGCGTTTTCAGCAATGTGCCATAACTTTGCAGGGAAGCTTCAGAACATGAAATTTTCACCTCCCACTACAGCAGAAAGGGTCTTTCTAGTAGTTGCAGAGCAAATCTAAGCTGTCTGAAGTGTTTTTCCAAAGTTATCATCATTTTTATGTTTGGCGATCCGGAACCCCCCTTATCTCAAGCTGAAAACGCGTTTTCTGCATTGTGCCATAACTTTGCAGGGAAGCTTCGGAACATGAAATGTTCACCTCCCACTATAGCAGAATGGGTCTTTCTAGTAGTTGCACATCAAATCTAAGCAGTCTGAAGTGTTTTTCGAAAGTTATCTACATTTTTATGTTTGCCATTCCAGAATCAACCTTATCTCAGGCTGAAAACGCGTTGTCTGCATTGTGCGATAACGTTGCATGGAAGCTTCCGAACATGAAATTTTAACCTCCCACTATAGCAGAAAGGGTCTTCCTAGTAGTTGCACATCAAATCTAAGCTGTCTGATGTGTTTTTCCAAAGTTATCAACATTTTTATGTATGGCGTTCCGGAATCAACCTTATCTCAGGCTGAAAACGCGTTTTACGCATTGTGCCATAACTTTGCAGGGAACCTTTAGAACATGAAATTTTCACCTCCCACTATAACAGAAAGGGTTTTTCTAGTAGTTGCACATCAAATCTTAGCTGTCTGAAGTGTTGTTCCAAAGTTATCAACATTTTTATGTTTGGCGTTCCGGAACCCACCTTATCTCACGCTGAAAACGCGTTTTCTGCATTGTGCCATAACTTTGCAGGGAAGCTTCAGAACATGAAATTTTAACCTCCCACTACAGCAGAAAGGGTCCTTCTAGTAGTTGCACATCAAATCTAAGCTGTCTGAAGTGTTTTTCCAAAGTTATCAACATTTTTATATTTGGCGTTCCGGAATCTACCTTATATCAGGCTGAAAACGCTTTTTACGCTTTGTGCCATAACTTTGCAGGGAAGCTTCAGAAAATGAAATTTTCACCTCCCACTATAGTAGAAAAGGGATTTTCTCGTAGTTGCATATGAAATCTAAGCTGTCTGAAATGTTTTTCCAAAGTTTTCAACTTTTTTATGTTTGGCGTTCTGGAACCCACCTTATCTCAGGCTGAAAACGTGTTTTTTGCATTGTTCCATAACTTTGCAGGGATGCCACAGAACATGAAATTTTCACCTGCCGCTATAGTAGAAAGGGTCGTTCTAGTAGTTGCACATCAAATCCAAGCTGTCTGAAGTGGCTTTCCAAAGTTATCAACATTTTTATGTTTGGAGTTCCGGAATCAACCTTATCTCAGGCTGAAAACGCGTTTCCTGCATTGTCTCATAACTTTGCAGGGATGCTTCAGAACATGAAATTTCCACCTCTCACTATAGCAGAAAGGGTCTTTCTAGTAGTTGCACATCAAATCTAAGATGTCTGAAGTGTTTTTTCAATGTTATCATATTTTTATGTTTGGCGTTCCGGAATTGACCTTGTCTCATGCTGAAAACGCGTTTTCTGCATTGTGCCATAACTTTGCAGGGAAGCTTCAGAACATGACATTTAAACATCCCACGATAGCAGAAAGGGTCTTTCTAGTAGTTGCACATCAAATCTAAGCTGTTTGAAGTGTTTTTCAAAAGTTATCAACGTTTTTATATTTGGCATTCCTGAATCGACCTTATCTCAGGCTGAAAACACGTTTTCTGCATTGTGCCATAACTTTGCAGGGAAGCTTCAGAACATGAAATTTTCAACTCCCACTACAGCAGAAAGGGTCTTTCTAGTAGTTGCATGTCAAATCTAAGCTGTCTGAAGTGTATTTCCAAAGTTATCAACATTTTTATGTTTGGCATACCAGAATCGACCTTATCTCTTGCTGAAAACGCGTTTTCTGCATTGTGCCATAACTTTGCAGGGAAACTTCAGAACATGACATTTTCACCTCCCACTATAGCATAAAGGGTCTCTCTAGTAGTTGCACATCAAATCTAAGCTGTCTGAAGTGTTTTTCCGAAGTTATAAACATTTTTATGTTTGGCGGTCCGGAATTGACCTTATGTGAGGCTGAAAACGCGTTTTCTGCATTGTGCCATAACTTTGCAGGGAAGCTTCCGAACATGAAATTTTCAACTCCCACTATAGCAGAAAGACTTTTTCCAGTAGTTGCACATCAAATCTAAGCTGTCTGAAGTGTTTTTCCAAAGTTATCAACATTTTTATGTTTGGCTTTACGGAATCGACCTTATCTCAGGCTCAAAACGCGTTTTCAGCAATGTGCCATAACTTTGCAGGGAAGCTTCAGAACATGAAATTTTCACCTCCCACTACAGCAGAAAGGGTCTTTCTAGTAGTTGCAGAGCAAATCTAAGCTGTCTGAAGTGTTTTTCCAAAGTTATCATCATTTTTATGTTTGGCGATCCGGAACCCACCTTATCTCAAGCTGAAAACGCGTTTTCTGCATTGTGCCATAACTTTGCAGGGAAGCTTCGGAACATGAAATGTTCACCTCCCACTATAGCAGAATGGGTCTTTCTAGTAGTTGCACATCAAATCTAAGCAGTCTGAAGTGTTTTTCGAAAGTTATCTACATTTTTATGTTTGCCATTCCAGAATCAACCTTATCTCAGGCTGAAAACGCGTTGTCTGCATTGTGCGATAACGTTGCATGGAAGCTTCCGAACATGAAATTTTAACCTCCCACTATAGCAGAAAGGGTCTTCCTAGTAGTTGCACATCAAATCTAAGCTGTCTGATGTGTTTTTCCAAAGTTATCAACATTTTTATGTATGGCGTTCCGGAATCAACCTTATCTCAGGCTGAAAACGCGTTTTACGCATTGTGCCATAACTTTGCAGGGAAGCTTCAGAACATGAAATTTTCACCTCCCACTATAGTAGAAAAGGGATTTTCTCGTAGTTGCATATGAAATCTCAGCTGTCTGAAGTGTTTTTCCAAAGTTATCAACATTTCTATGTTTGGCGTTCCGGAATCAACCTTATCTCAGGCTGAAAACGCATTTTCTGCATTGTGCCATAACTTTGCAGGGAAGCTTCACAACATGAAATTTTCACCTCCCACTATAGCAGAAAGGGTCTTTCTAGTAGTTGCACATCAAATCTAAGCTGTCTGAAGTGTTTTTCGAAAGTTATAATATTTTTTATGTTTGGCGTTCCGGAATCGACCTAATCTCAGGATGAAAATGCGTTTTCTGCATTGTCCCATAACTTTCGAGGGAAGCTTCATAACATGAAATTTTGACATCCCACTATAGCAGAAAGGGTCTTTCTAGTAGTTGCACATCAAATCTAAGCTGTCTGAAGTGTTTTTCCAAAGTTATCAACATTTTTATGTTTTGCGTTCCGGAATCGACCTTTTCTCAGGCTTAAAACGCGTTTTATGCATTGTGCCATAACTTTGCAGGGAACCTTTAGAATATTAAATTTTCACCTCCCACTATAGCAGAAAGGGACTTTCTAGTAGTTGCACATCAAATCTAATCTGTCTGAAATGTTGTTCCAAAGTTATCAACATTTTTAAGTTTGGCGTTTCGGAACCCACCTTATCTCAGGCTGAAAACGCGTTTTCTGCATTGTGCCTTAACTTCTCAGGGAAGCTTCAGAACATGAAATGTTCACTTCCCACTATAGCAGAAAGGGTCTTTCTCGTAGTTGCACATCAAATCTAAGCTGTCTAAAGTGTTTTTCCAAAGTTATCAACATTTTTATGTTTGGCGTTCCAGAATCGACCTTATCTGACACTGAAAACGCGTTTTACGCATTTTGCCATAACTTTGGAGGGAAGCTTCAGAAAATGAAATTTTCACCTCCCATAATAGCAGAAAGGGTCTTTCTAGTAGTTGCACATCAAATCTAAGCTGTCTGAAGTGTTTTTCCAAAGTTATCAACATTTTTATGTTTGGCGTTCCGGAATCGACCTTATCTCAGGCTTAAAACGCGTTTTACGCATTGTGCCATAACTTTGCAGGGAACCTTTAGAACATGAAATTTTCTCCTCCCACTATAGCAGAAAGGGTCTTTCTAGTAGTTGCACATCAAATCTAAGCTGTCTGAAGTGTTTTTCCAAAGTTATCAACATTTTTATGTTTGGCGTTCCGGAACCCACCTTATCTCAGGCTGAAAACGCATTTTCTGCTTTGTGCCATAACTTTGCTGGGAATCTTTAGAACATGAAATTTTAACCTCCAACTATAGCATAAAGGGTCTTTCTTGAAGTTGCACATCAAATCTAAGCTGTCTGAAGTGTTTTTCCAAAGTTATCAACATTTTTAAGTTTGGTGTTCCGGAACCCACCTTATCTCAGGCTGAAAACGCGTTTTCTGCATTGTTCCTTAACTTTGCAGGGAAGCATCAGAACATGAAATTTTCAACTCCCACTATGACAAACACGGTCTTTCTAATAGTTGCTCATCTAATCTAATCTGTCTGAAGTGTTTTTCGAAAGTTATCAACATTTTTATGTTTGGCGTTCCGGAAGCCACCTTATCTCAGGCTGAAAACGCGTTTTCTGCATTGTGCCATAACTTTGCAGGGAAGCTTCAGAACATGAAATTTTCACCTCCCACTATAGCAGAAAGGGTCTTTCTCGTAGTTGCACATGAAATATAAGCTGTCTGAAGTGTTTTTACAAAGTTATCAACATTTTTATGTTTGGCGTTCCGGAACCCACCTTATCTCAGGCTGAAAACGTGTTTTCTGCATTGTGCCATAACTTTGCTGGGAATCTTTAGAACATGAAATTTTAACCTCCCACAATAGCATAAAGGGTCTTTCTTGTAGTTGCACATCAAATCTAAGCTGTCTGAAGTGTTTTCCCAAAGTTATCAACATTTTTATGTTTGGCGTTCCGGAACCCACCTTTTTTCAGGCTGAAAAGGCGTTTTCTGCATTGTGCCATAACTTTGAAGGATAGCTTCAGAACACGAAAGTTTCACCTCCCACTATAGCAGAAAGGGTCATTCTAGTAGTTACACATCAAATCTAAGCTGTCTGAAGTGTTATTCGAAAGTTATCAACATTTTTATGTTTGGCGTTCCGGAACCCATCTCATCTCTGGCTGAAAACGCATTTTCTGCTTTGTGGCATAACTTTGCTGGGAATCTTTAGAACATGAAATTTTAACCTCCCACAATAGCATAAAGGGTCTTTAATGTAGTTGCACATCAAATCTAAGCTGTCTGAAATGTTTTTTCCAAAGTTATCAACATTTTAATGTTTGGCGTTCCGGAACCCTCCTTATCTCAGGCTGAAAAAGCGTTTTCTGCATTGTTCCTTAACTTTGCAGGGAAGCTTCAGAACATGAAATTTTCACCTCCCACTATAGCAGAAAGGGTCTTTCTAGTCGTTGCACATTAAATCTAAGCTTTCTGATATGTTTTTCCAAAGTTATCAACATTTTTACGTTTGCCGCTCCGGAACCCACCTATTCGCAGGCTGAAAACGCGTTTTCTGCATTGTTCCTTAACTTTGCAGGGAAGCATCAGAACATGAAATTTTCAACTCCCTCTACAGCAGAAAGGGTCTTTCTAGTAGTTGCACGTCAAATCTAAGCTGTCTGAAGTGTTTTTCCAAAGTTATCAACATTTTTATGTTTGGCATTCCAGAATCGACCTTATCTCTGGCTGAAAACGCGTTTTCTGCATTGTGCCTTAACTTTGCAGGGAAACTTCAGAACATGAAATGTTCACCTCCCACTATTGCAGAAAGGGTCTTTCTAGTAGTTGCACATCAAATCTAAGCTGTCTGAAGTGTTTTTTCAAAGTTATCATATTTTTATGTTTGGCGTTCCGTAATTGACCTTGTCTCATGCTGAAAACGCGTTTTCTGCATTGTGCCACAACTTTGCAGGGAAGCTTCAGAACATGAAATTTTCACCTCCCACTATAGCAGAAAGGGTCTTTCTAGTAGTTGCACATCAAATCTAAGCAGTTTGTAGTGTTTTTCCAAAGTTATCAACATTTTTATGTTTGGCGTTCGGGAATCAACCTTATCTCAGGCTGAAAACGCGTTTTACGCATTGCGCCATAACTTTGCAGGAAAGCTTCAGAACATGAAATTGTCAATTCCCACTAAAGCAGAAAGGGTTTTTCTCCTACTTGCACATCAAATCTAAGCTGTCTGAAATTATTTTCGAAAGTTATCAACATTTTTATGTTTGCCGTTCAGGAATCGACCATATCTCAGGCTGAAAACCCGTTTTCTGCATTGTGCCTTAACTTTGCAGGGAAGCTTCAGAACATGAAATTTTCACCTCCCACTATAGCAGAAAAGGTCATTCTAGCAGTTGCACATCAAATCTAAGCTGTCTTGAAGTGTTTTTCTGAAGTTATCAACATTTTTATGTTTGGCGTTCCGGAACCCACCTTATCTCAGCCTGAAAACGCGTTTTACATATTTTGCCATAACTTTGGAGGGAAGCTTCAGAACACGACATTTTTACATCCCACTATAGCAGAAAGGGTCTTTCTAGTAGTTGCACATCAAATCTAAGCTGTCTGAAGTGTTTTTCTGAAGTTATCAACATTTTTATGTTTGGCGTTCCGGAACCCACCTTATCTCAGCCTGAAAAAGCGTTTTACATATTTTGCCATAACTTTGCAGGGAAGCTTCAGAACATGAAATTTTCAATTCCCACTAAAGCAGAAAGGGTTTTTCTCCTACTTGCACATCAAATCTAAGCTGTCTGAAATGATTTTCGAAAGTTATCAACATTTTTATGTTTGCCGTTCAGGAATCGACCTTATCTCAGGCTGAAAACCCGTTTTCTGCATTGTGCCTTAACTTTTCAGGGAAGCTTCAGAACATGAAGTTTTAACCTCCCACTATAGCAGAAAAGGCCATTCTAGTAGTTGCACATCAAATCTAAGCTGTATTGAAGTGTTTTTCTGAAGTTATCAACATTTTTTATGTTTGGCGTTCTGGAACCCACCTAATCTCAGGCTGAAAACGCGTTTTCTGCATTGTGCCATAACTTTTCAGGGAAGCTTCAGAACATGAAATGTTCGCCTCCCACTATAGCAGATAGGGTCTTTCTAGTAGTTGCACATCAAATCTAAGCTGTCTGAAGTGTTTTTCCAAAGTTATCAATATTTTTATGTTTGGCGTTCGGGAATCGACCTTATCTCAGGCTGAAAACGCGTTTCCTGCATTGTGCTAAAACTTTATAGGTAAGCTCCAGAACATGAAATTTTCACCTCCCACTATAGCAGAAAGGGTCTTTCTAGTAGTTGCACATCCAATCTAAGCTGTTTGAAGTGTTTTTCCAAAGTTATCAACATTTTTATGTTTGGCGTTTCGGAATCGACCTTATCTCCGGCTGAAAATGCGTTTTCTGCATTGTGCCATAACTTTGCAGGGAAGCTTGAGAACATGAAGTTTTAACCTCCCACCATAGAAGAAAAGGTCATTCTAGCAGTTGCACATCAAATCTAAGCTGTCTTGAAGTGTTTTTCCAAAGTTATCAATATTTTTATGTTTGGCGTTCCGGAATCTACCTTATCCCAGGCTGAAAACGCGTTTCCTGCATTGTGGCATAACTTTGCAGGGAAGCTTCAGAACATGAAATTTTCACCTCCCACTGTAGCTAAAAGGGTCTTTCTAGTAGTTGCACATCAAATCTAAGCTGTCTGAAGTGTTTTTCCAAAGTTATCAACAATTTTATGTTTGGCGTTCTGGAACCCACCTTATCTCAGGCTGAAAACGCGTTTTCTGCAATGTGCCATAACTTTGCAGGGAAGCTTCAGAACATGAAGTTTTAACCTCCCACTATAGCAGAAAAGGTCATTCTAGTAGTTGCACATCAAATCTAAGCTGTATTGAAGTGTTTTTCTGAAGTTATCAACATTTTTATGTTTGGCGTTCCGGAACCCACCTTATCTCAGCCTGAAAACGCGTTTTACATATTTTGCCATAACTTTGCAGGGAAGCTTCAGAACATGAAATTTTTACATCCCACTATAGCAGAAAGGGTCTTTCTAGTAGTTGCACATCAAATCTAAGCTGTCTGAAGTGTTTTTCCAAAGTTATCAATATTTTTATGTTTGGCGAACCGGAATCGACCTTTTCTCAGGCTGAAAACGCGGTTCCTGCATTGTGGCATAACTTTGCAGGGAAGCTTCAGAACATGAAATTTTCACCTCCCACTGTAGCTAAAAGGGTATTTCTAGTAGTTGCACATCAAATCTAAGCTGTCTGAAGTGTTTTTCCAAAGTTATCAATATTTTTATGTTTGGCGTTCTGGAACCCACCTAATTCCAGGCTGAAAACGCGTTTCCTGCATTGTTGCATAACTTTGCAGGGATGCATCAGAACATGAAATGTTCGCCTCCCACTATAGCAGATAGGGTCTTTCGAGGAGTTGCACATCAAATCTAAGCTCTCTGAAGTGTTTTTCCAAAGTTATCAACATTTTTATGTTTGGCGTTCTGGAACCCACCTTATCTCAGGCTGAAAACGCTTTTTCTGCAACGTGCCTTAACTTTGCAGGGAAGCTTCAGAACATGAAGTTTTAACCTCCCACTATAGCAGAAAAGGTCATTCTAGTAGTTGCACATCAAATCTAAGCTGTCTTGAAGTGTTTTTCTGAAGTTATCAACATTTTTATGTTTGGCGTTCCTGAACCCACCTTACCTCAGCCTGAAAACGCGTTTGACATATTTTGCCATAACTTTGCAGGGAAGCTTCAGAACATGAAATTTTTACATCCCACTATAGCAGAAAGGGTCTTTCGAGTAGTTGCACATCAAATCTAAGCTGTTTGAAGTGTTTTCCCAAAGTTATCAACATTTTAATGTTTGGCGTTTCGGAATCGACCTTATGTCCGGCTGAAAATGCGTTTTCTGCATTGTGCCATAACTTTGCAGGGAAGCTTGAGAACATGAAGTTTTAACCTCCCACTATAGCAGAAAAGGTCATTCTAGTAGTTGCACATCAAATCTAAGCTGTCTTGAAGTGTTTTTCTGAAGTTATCAACATTTTTATGTTTGGCGTTCCGGAACCCACCTTATCTCAGCCTGAAAACGCGTTTTACATATTTTGCCATAACTTTGCAGGGAAGCTTCAGAACATGAAATTTTCTACTCCCACTGTAGCAGAAAGGGTCTTTCTAGTAGTTGCACATCAAATCTAAGCTGTCTGAAGTGTTTTTCCAAAGTTATCAACATTTTTATGTTTGGCGTTCTGGAACCCACCTAATCTCAGGCTGAAAACGCGTTTTATGCATTATGCCAAAACTTTTCAGGGAAGCTTCAGAACATGAAATGTTCGCCTCCCACTATAGCAGATAGGGCCTTTTTAGTAGTTGCACATCAAATCTAAGCTGTCTGAAGTGTTTTTCCAAAGTTATCAACATTTTTATGTTTGGTGTCCTGGAACCCACCTTATCTCAGGCTGAAAACAGTTTTCTGCATTGTCCCGTAACTTTGGAGGGAGACTTCAGAACATGAAATTTTCTCCTCCCACCATAGCAGAAAGGGTATTTCTAGTAGTTGCACATCAAATCTTAGCAGTCTGAAGTGTTTTTCCAAAGTTCTGAACATTTTTATGTTTGGCGTTCTGAAACCAATCTTATCTCAGGCTGAAAACGCGTTTTACGCACTGTGCCATAACTTTGCAGGGAAGCTTCAGAAGATGAGATTTTAACCTCCCACTATAGCAGAAAGGGTCTTTCTAGTAGTTGCACATCAAATCTAAGCTGTCGAAAGTGTTTTTCCAAAGTTATCAACATTTTTGTGTTTGGCGTTTCGGAAGCGAACTTATCTCCGGATGAAAACGCGTTTTCTGCATTGTGCCATAACTTTGCAGGGAAGCTTCAGAACATGAAATTTTAACCTCCCACTATAGCAGAAAAGGTCATTCGAGAAGTTGCACATCAAATCTAAGCTGTCTTGAAGTGTTTTTCTGAAGTTATCAACATTTTTATGTTTGGCGTTCCGGAACCCACCTTATCTCAGCCTGAAAACGCGTTTTACATATTTTGCCATAACTTTGCAGGGAAGCTTCAGAACATGAAATTTTAACATCCCAATATGGCAGAAAGGGTCTTTCTAGTAGTTGCACATCAAATCTAAGCTGTCTGAAGTGTTTTTCCAAAGTTATCAATATTTTTATGTTTGGCGTTCCGGAATCGACCTTATCTCAGGCTGAAAACGCATTTCCTGCATTGTGGCATAACTTTGCAGGGAAGCTTCAGAACATGAAATTTTCTACTCCCACTGTAGGTAAAAGGGTCTTTCTAGTAGCTGCACATCAAATCTAAGCTGTCTGAAGTGTTTTTCCAAAGTTATCAACATTTTTATGTTTGGCGTTCTGGAACCCACCTAATCTCAGGATGAAAACGCGTTTCCTGCATTGTTGCATAACTTTGCAGGGATGCTTCAGAACATGAAATGTTGGCCTCCCACTATAGCAGATAGGGTCTTTCGAGGAGTTGCACATCAAATCTAAGCTGTTTGAAGTGTTTTCCCAAAGTTATCAACATTTTAATGTTTGGCGTTTCGGAATCGACCTTATGTCCGGCTGAAAATGCGTTTTCTGCATTGTGCCATAACTTTGCAGGGAAGCTTGAGAACATGAAGTTTTAACCTCCCACTATAGCAGAAAAGGCCATTCTAGTAGTTGCACATCAAATCTAAGCTGTATTGAAGTGTTTTTCTGAAGTTATCAACATTTTTATGTTTGGCGTTCTGGAACCCACCTTATCTCAGGCTGAAAACGCATTTTCTGCATTGTGCCATAACTTTGCAGGGAGACTTCAGAACATGAAATTTTCTCCTCCCACTATAGCAGAAAGGGTATTTCTAGTAGTTGCACATCAAATCTAAGTTGTCTGAAGTGTTTTTCCAAAGTTATCAACATTTTTATGTTTGGCGTTCTGGAACCCACCTTATCTCAGACTGAAAACGTGTCTTCTGCATTGTGCCATAACTTTGCAGGGAAGCTTCAGAACATGAAATTTTAACATCCCACTATAGCAGAAAGGGTCTTTCTCGTAGTTGCACATCAAATCTAAGCTGTCTGAAGTGTTTTTCCAAAGTTATCAACATTTTTATGTTTGGCGTTCTGGAACCCACCTAATCTCAGGCTGAAAACGCGTTTTCTGCATTGTGCCATAACTTTTCAGGGAAGCTTCATAACATGAAATGATCGCCTCCCACTATAGCCGATAGGGTCTTTCTAGTTGTTGCACATCAAATCTAAGCTGTCTGAAGTGTTTTTCCAAAGTTATCAACATTTTTATCTTTGGCGTTCTGGAACCCACCTTATCTCAGGTTGAAAACGCGTTTTCTGCATTGTGCCATAACTTTGCAGGGAAGCTTCAGAACATGAAATTTTCACCTCCCACTATATCAGAAAGGGTATTTCTAATCGTTGCACATCAAATCTAAGTTGTCTGAACTGTTTTTCGAAAGTTATCAACATTCTTATGTTTGGCGGTCCGGAATCAACCTTATCTCAGACTGAAAACGTGTTTTCTGCATTGTGCCATAACTTTGCAGGGAAACTTCAGAACATGAAATTTGAACCTCCAACTATAGCAGAAAGGGTCTTTCTAGTAGTTGCACATCAAATCTAAGCTGTTTGCAGTGTTTTTCCAAAGTTAACACCATTCTTATGTTTGGCGTTCCAGAAATAACCTTATCTCAGGCTGAAAACGCGTTTTACACAATTTGCCATAACTTTGCAGGAAAGCTTCAGAACATGAAACTTTTACCTCCCACTATACCAGAAAGGGTCTTTCTAGTAGTTGCACAACAAATCTAAGCTGTCTGAAGTGTTTTTCCAAAGTTATCAACATTTTTATGTTTGGCGTTCTGGAAACCACCTTATCTCAGGCTGAAAACAGGTTTTCTGCATTGTGCCATAACTTTGCAGGGAAGCTTCAGAACATGAAATTTTCATATCCCACTATAGCAGAAAGGGTCTTTCTAGTAGTCTCACATCAAATCTAAGCTGTCTGAAGTGTTTTTTCAAAGTTATCATCATTTTTATGTTTGGCGCTCCGGAATCGACCTTATCTCAGGCTGAAAACGCGTTTTCTGCCTTGTGCCATAACTTTGCAGGGAGATTTCAGAACATGAAATTTTCTCCTCCCACTATAGCAGAAAGGGTCTTTCTAATAGTTGCACATCAAATCTAAGCTGTCTGAAGTGTTTTTCGAAAGTTATCAACATTTTTATGTTTGGCGTTCCGGAACCCACCTTATCTCAGCCTGAAAACGCGTTTTACATATTTTGCCATAACTTTGCAGGGAAGCTTCAGAACATGAAATTTTCACCTCCCACTATAGCAGAAAGGGTCTTTTCAGTAGTTGCACATCAAATCTAAGCTGTCTGTAGAGTTTTTCCTCAGTTATCAACATTTTTAAGTTTGGCGTTCCGGAATCGACCTTATCTCAGCCTGAAAACGCGTTTTCTGCATTGTGCCATAACTTTGCAGGGAAGCTTTAGAACATGAAATTTTCACCTCCCACTAGAGCAGAAAGGGTACTTGTAGTAGTTGCACAACAAACTAAGCTGTCTGAAGTGTTTTTCGAAAGTTATCAACAATTTTATGTTTGGCGTTCCGGAATCGACCTTATCTCAGGATGAAAAATCGTTTTCTGCATTGTCCCATAACTTTGCAGGGAAGCTTCAGACCATGAAATTCTGACCTCCCAATATGGCAGAAAGGGTCTTTCTAGTAGTTGCACATCAAATCTAAGCTGTCTGATGTGTTTTTCCAAAGTTATCAACATTTTTATGTTTGCCGTTCTGGAACCTACCTAATCTCAAGCTGAAAACGCGTTTTCTGCATTGTGCCAAAACTTTTCAGGGAAGCTTCAGAATATGAAATTTTCACGTCCCACTATAGCAGAAAGGGTATTTCTAGTAGTTTCACATAAAATCTAAGTTGTCTGAAGTGTTTTTCCAAAGTTATCAACATTCTTATGTTTGGCGTTCCGGAATCAACCTTACCTCAGACTGAAAACGTGTTTTCTGCATTGTGCCATAACTTTGCAGGGAAACTTCAGAACATGAAATTTTCACCTCCAACTATAGCAGAAAGGGTCTTTCTAGTAGTTGCACATCAAATCTCAGCTGTCTGAAGTGTTTTTCCAAAGTTATCAACATTTTTATTTTGGCGTTCTGGAACCCACCTTATCTCAGGCTGAAAACGCGTTTTAGGCATTGTGCCATAACTTTGCAGGGAAGCTTTAGAACATGATATTTTCACCTCCCACTATAGCAGAAAGGGTCTTTCTCGTAGTTGCACATCAAATCTAAGCTGACTGAAGTATTTTTCGAAAGTTTTCAACATTTTTTTGTTTGGTGTTCCTGAATCGACCTTATCTCAGGCCTAAATCGCGTTTTCTGCATTGTGCCGTAACTTTGCAGGGCAGCTTCAGAACATGATATTTTCACTTCCCACTATAGCAGAAAGGGTCTTTTCAGTAGTTGCACATCAAATCTAAGCTGTCTGTAGAGTTTTTCCTCAGTTATCAACATTTTTAAGGTTGGCGTTCCGGAATCGACCTTATCTCAGGCAGAAAACGCGTTTTCTGCATTGTGCCATAACTTTGCAGGGAAGCTTTAGAACATGAAATTTTCACCTCCCACTAGAGCAGAAAGGGTATTTCTAGTAGTTGCACAACAAACTAAGCTGTCTGAAGTGTTTTTCGAAAGTTATCAACATTTTTATGTTTGGCGTTCCGGAATCGACCTTATCTCAGGATGAAAAATCGTTTTCTGCATTGTCCGATAACTTTGCAGGGAAGCTTCAGAACATGAAATTCTGACCTCCCAATATGGCAGAAAGGGTCTTTCTAGTAGTTGCACATCAAATCTAAGCTGTCTGATGTGTTTTTCCAAAGTTATCAACATTTTTATGTTTGCCGTTCTGGAACCTACCTAATCTCAAGCTGACAACGCGTTTTCTGCATTGTGCCAAAACTTTTCAGGGAAGCTTCAGAATATGAAATTTTCACGTCCCACTATAGCAGAAAGGGTATTTCTAGTAGTTGCACATAAAATCTAAGTTGTCTGAAGTGTTTTTCCAAAGTTATCAACATTCTTATGTTTGGCGTTCTGGAATCAACCTTATCTCAGACTGAAAACGTGTTTTCTGCATTGTGCCATAACTTTGCAGGGAAACTTCAGAACATGAAATTTTCACCTCCAACTATAGCAGAAAGGGTCTTTCTAGTAGTTGCACATCAAATCTCAGCTGTCTGAAGTGTTTTTCCAAAGTTATCAACATTTTTATTTTGGCGTTCTGGAACCCAACTTATCTCAGGCTGAAAACGCGTTTCACGCATTCTGCCATAACTTTGCAGGGATCCTTTAGAATATGAAATTTTCACCTCCCACTATAGCAGAAAGGGTCTTTCTAGTAGTTGCTCATCAAATCAAAGCTGTCTAATGTGTTTTTCCAAAGTTATCAACATTTTTATGTATGGCGTTCCGGAATCGACCTTATCTCAGGCTGAAAACGCGTTTCACGCATTGTGCCATAACTTTGCAGGGAAACTTCAGAACATGAAATTTTCACCTCCCACTATAGCAGAAAGGGTCTTTCTAGTAGTTGCACATCAAATCGAAGCTGTCTGAAGTGTTGTTCCAAAGTTATCAACATTTTTAGTTTTGGCGTTCCAGAATCAACCTTATCTCAGGCTGAACACGCATTTTCTTCATTGTGCCTTAACTTTGCAAGGAAGCTTCAGAACATGAAATTTTCACCTCCCACTATAGCAGAAAGGGTCTTTCTAGTAGTTGCACATCAAATCTAAGCTGTCTGAAGTGTTTTTCGAAAGTTATCAACATTTTTATGTTTGGCGTTCCGGAATCGACCTAATCTCAGGATTAAAATGCGTCTTCTGCATTGTCCCATAACTTTCCAGGGAAGCTTCAGAACATGAAATTCTGACCTCCCAATATGGCAGAAAGGGTCTTTCTAGTAGTTTCACATCAAATCTAAGCTGTCTGATGTGTTTTTCCAAAGTTATCAACATTTTTATGTTTGCCGTTCCGGAACCCACCTCATCTCAGGCTGAAAACGCGTTTTCTGCATTGTGCCATAACTTCTCAGGGAAGGTTCAGAACATGAAATGTTCACCTCCCACTATAGCAGAAAGGGTCTTTCCAGTAGTTGCACATCAAATCTAAGCTGTCTGAATAGTTTTCCAAAGTTATCAACATTTTTATGTTTGGCGTTCCGGAACCCACCTTATCTCAGGCTGAAAACGCGTTTTCTGTTGTGTGCCATAACTTTGCAGGGAAGCTTCAGAACTTGAAGTTTTCACTTCCCACTATAGCAGAAAGGGTCTTTTATCGTAGTTGGACATCAAATCTAAGTTGTCTGAAGTGTTTTTCCAAAGTTATCAACATTTTTATGTTTGGCGTTTTGGAATCGACCTTATCTCAGGCTGAAGACGCGTTTTAAGCATTGTGCCATAACTTTGCAGCGAAGCTTCAGAAAATGACATTTTCACTTCCCACTATAGCAGAAAGTGTCTTCCTAATAGTTGCACATCAAATCTAAGCTGTCTGAAGTGTTTTTCCAAAGATATGAACATTTTTATGATTGGCGTTCCGGAACCCACCTTATCTCAGGCTGAAGACGCGTTTTCTGCATTGTGCCATAACTTTGCAGGGAAGCTTCAGATCATGAAATTTTCACCTCCCTCTATAGCAGAAAGGGTCTTTCTCGTAGTTGCACATCAAATCTAAGTTGTCTGAAGTGTTTTTCGAAAGCTATCAACATTTTCATGTTTGGCGTTCCGGAAACGACATTATCTCGGGATGAAAACGCGTTTTCTGTTGTGTGCCATTACTTTGCAGGGCAGCTTCAGAACATGAAATTTTCCCCTCCCACTATAGCAGAAAGGGTCTTTCTAGTAGTTGCACATCAAATCTAAGCTGTCTGAATAGTTTTTCCACAGTTATCAACATTTTTATGTTTGGCGTTCCGGAACCCACCTTATCTCAGGCTGAAAACGCGTTTTCTGTTGTGTGCCATAACTTTGCAGGGCAGCTTCAGAACATGAAATTTTCACCTCCCACTATAGCAGAAAGGGTCTTTCCAGTAGTTGCACATCAAATCTAAGCTGTCTGATGTGTTTTTCCAAAGTTATCAACATTTTTATGTTTGGCGTTCCGGAATCGACCTTATCTCAGGCTGAAAACGCGTTTTACGCCTTTTGCATAAATTTGCAGGGAAGCTTCAGAACATTGAATTTTCACTACCAACTATAGCAGAAAGGGTCTTTCTAGTATTTGCACATCAACTCTAAGCTGTCTGAAGTGTCTTTCCAAAGTTATCAACATTTTTATGTTTGGCGTTCCGGAATCGACCTTATCTCAGGCTGAAAACGCGTTTTACGCAACGTGCCAAAACTTTGCAGGGAAGCTTCAGAACATGAAATTTTCACCTGCCACTATAGCAGAAATGGTCTTTCTAGTAGTTGCACATCAAATCTACGCTGTCTCCAGTCTTTTTCCAAAGTTATCAACATTTTTATGTTTGGCGTTCCGGAATCGACCTTATCTCAGGCTGAAAACGCGTTTTACGCCTTTTGCATTAATTTGCAGGGAAGCTTCAGAACATGGAATTTTCACTACCAACTATAGCAGAAAGGGTCTTTCTAGTATTTGCACATCAACTCTAAGCTGTCTGAAGTGTCTTTCCAAAGTTATCAACATTTTTATGTTTGGCCTACCGGAATCGACATTATCTCAGGCTGACAACGCGTTTTACGCATTGTGCCAAAACTTTGCAGGGAAGCTTCAGAACATGAAATTTTCACCTGCCACTAGAGCAGAAATGGTCTTTCTAGTAGTTGCACATCAAATCTAAGCTGTCTCCAGTCTTTTTCCAAAGTTATCAACATTTTTATGTTTGGCGTACCGGAATCGACATTATCTCAGGCTGAAAACGCGTTTTACGCATTGTGCCAAAACTTTGCAGGGAAGCTTCAGAACATGAAATTTTCACCTGCCAGTATAGCAGAAATGGTCTTTCTAGTAGTTGCACATCAAATCTAAGCTGTCTCCAGTCTTTTTCCAAAGTTATCAACATTTTTATGTTTGGCGTTCCGGAATCGACCTTATCTCAGGCTGAAAACGCGTTTTACGCCTTTTGCATAAATTTGCAGGGAAGCTTCAGAACATGGAATTTTCACTACCAACTATAGCAGAAAGGGTCTTTCTAGTATTTGCACATCAACTCTAAGCTGTCTCCAGTCTTTTTCCAAAGTTATCAACATTTTTATGTTTGGCGTACCGGAATCGACATTATCTCAGGCTGAAAACGCGTTTTACGCATTGTGCCAAAACTTTGCAGGGAAGCTTCAGAACATGAAATTTTCACCTGCCACTATAGCAGAAATGGTCTTTCTAGTAGTTGCACATCAAATCTAAGCTGTCTCCAGTCTTTTTCCAAAGTTATCAACATTTTTACGTTTGGCGTTCCGGAATCAACCTTATCTCAGGCTGAAAACGCGTTTTACGCCTTTTGCATAAATTTGCAGGGAAGCTTCAGAACATGGAATTTTCACTACCAACTATAGCAGAAAGGGTCTTTCTAGTATTTGCACATCAACTCTAAGCTGTCTGAAGTGTTTTTCCAAAGTTATCAACATTTTTATATTTGGCGTTCCGGAATCGACCTTGTCTCAGGCTGAAAACATGTTTTTCGCATTATGCCATCAATTCGCTGGGAAGCTTCAGAACATGAAATTTTCACCTGCCACTATAGCAGAAATGGTCTTTCTAGTAGTTGCACATCAAATCTAAGCTGTCTGAAGTGTTTTTCCAAAGTTATCAACATTTTTATGTTTCGCGTTCCGGAATCGACCTTATCTCAGGCTGAAAACGCGTTTTACGCCTTTTGCATAAATTTGCAGGGAAGCTTCAGAACATGGAATTTTCAGTACCAACAATAGCAGAAAGGGTCTTTCTAGTATTTGCACATCAACTCTAAGCTGTCTGAAGTGTCTTTCCAAAGTTATCAACATTTTTATGTTTTGCGTTCCGGAATCGACCTTATCTCAGGCTGAAAACGCGTTTTACGCATTGTGCCAAAACTTTGCAGGGAAGCTTCAGAACATGAAATTTTCACCTGCCACTATTGCAGAAATGGTCTTTCTAGTAGTTGCACATCAAATCTAAGCTGTCTCCAGTCTTTTTCCAAAGTTATCAACATTTTTATGTTTCGCGTTTCGGAATCGACCTTATCTCAGGCTGAAAACGCGTTTTACGCATTGTGCCATAACTATGCAAGGAAGCTTCAGAACATGAAATTTTCACCTGCCACTATTGCAGAAATGGTCTTTCTAGTAGTTGCACATCAAATCTAAGTTGTCTGCAGTCTTTTTCCAAAGTTAGCACCATTTTTATGTTTCGAGGTCGGGAATCGACCTTATCTCAGGCTCAATACGCGTTTTCTGCATTGTGATATAACTTTGCAGGGAAGGTTCAGAACATGAAATTTTCACATCCCACTATAGCAGAAAGGGTATTTCTAGTAATTGCACATCAAATCTAAGCTGTCTGAAGTGTTTTTCCAAAGTTATCAACATTTTTATGTTTGGCGTTCCGGAACCCACCTTATTGAAAACGCCTTTTCTGCATTGTGCCATAACTTTGCAGGGAAGGTTCAGAACATGAAATTTTCACATCCCACTATAGCAGAAAGGGTATTTCTAGTAATTGCACATCAAATCTAAGCTGTCTGAAGTGTTTTCCCAAAGTTATCATATTTTTTTTGTTTGGCGTTCCGGAACCCACCTTATCTCAGGCTGAAAACGCGTTTTCTGCATTGTGATATAACTTTGCAGGGAAGCTTCAGAAAATGAAATTTTAACCTGCCACTATAGCAGAAAGGGTCCTTCTAGTAGTTGCACATCAAATCTAACCTGTCTGAAGTGTTTTTCCAAAGTTTTCAACATTCTTATGTTTGGCGTTCTGGAATCAACCTTATCTCAGGCTGAAAACACGTTTTCTGCATTATGCCATCACTTTGCAGGAAAGCTGCAGAACATGAAATTTTCAAATCCCATTATAGCAGAAAGGGTCTTTCTAGTAGTTGCACATCAAATCTAAGCTGTCTGAAGTGTTTTTCCAAAGTTATCATATTTTTTTGTTTGGCGTTCCGGAACCCACCTTATCTCAAGCTGAAAACGCGTTTTCTGCATTGTGCCATAACTTTGCAGGAAAGCTTCAGAACATGAAATTTTCAACTCCCACTATAGCAGAAAGGGTCTTTCTAGTAGTTGCAGGTCAAATATAAGCTGTCTGAAGTGTTTTTCCAAAGTTATCAACATTTTTATGTTTGGCGTTCCGAAACCCACCTTATCGCACTCTGTAAGCGCGTTTTCTGCATTGTGCCATAACTTTGCAGGGAAGCATCAGAACATGAAATTTTCAACTCCCACTATGACAAACAGGGTCTTTCTAATAGTTGCACATCAAATCTAATCTGTCTGAAGTGTTTTTCGAAAGTTATCAACAATTTTATGTTTGGCTTTCCGGAACCCACCTTATCTCAGGCTGAAAACGCGTTTTCTGCATTGTGCCATAACTTTGCAGGAAGCTTCCGAACATGAAATTTTCACCTCCCACTATAGCAGAAAGGGTCTTTCTAGTAGTTGCACATCAAATCTAAGCTGTCTGAAATGTTTTTTCCAAAGTTATCAACATTTTTATGTTTGGCGTTCCGGAACCCACCTTATCTCAGCCTGAAAACGCGTTTTACGCATGGTGCCATAACTTTGCAGGGAAGCTTCAGAACATCAAATTTTCACCTCCCACAATGGCAGAAAGGGTCTTTTATCGTAGTTGCACATCAAATCTAAGCTGTCTGAAATGTTTTTCCAAAGTTATCAACATTTTTATGTTTGGCGTTCCGGAACCCACCTTATCTCAGGCTGAAAACGCGTTTTCTCCATTGTGCCATAACTTTGCAGGGAAGCTTCAGAACATGAAATTTTCACCTCCCACTATAGCAGAAAGGGTCTTTCTAGTAGTTGCACATCAAATCTAAGCTGTCTGAAGTGTATTTCAAAAGTTATCAACTTTTTTATGTTTGGCGTTCCTGAATCAACCTTATCTCAGGCTGAAAACGCGTTTAACGCATTGTTCCATAAATTTGCAGGGAAGCTTCAGAACATGAAATTTTCACCTCCCACTATAGCAGAAAGGGTCTTTCTAGTAGTTGCACATCAAATCTAAGCTGTCTGAAGTGTATTTCAAAAGTTATCAACATTTTTATGTTTGGCGTTCTGGAACCCACCTTATCTCAGGCTGAAAACGCGTTTTCTGCATTGTGCCATAACTTTGCAGGGAAGCTTATGTTTGGCGTTCCAGAAACAACCTTATCTCAGCCTGAAAACGCGTTTTACATATTTTGCCGTAACTTTGCAGGGAGACTTCAGAACATGAAATTTTCTCTTCCCACTATCGCAGAAAGGGTATTTCTAGTAGTTGCACATCAAATCTAAACTGTCGAAAGTGTTTTTCCAAAGTTAACAAAATTTTTATTTTTGGCGTTTCGGAACCCACCTTATCTCCGGATGAGAATGCGTTTTCTGCATTGTGCCATAACTTTGCAGGGAAGCTTCAGAACATGAAATTTTAACTTCCCACTATAGCAGAAAAGGTCATTCGAGAAGTTGCACATAAAATCTAAGCTGTCTTGAAGTGTTTTTCTGAAGTTATCAACATTTTTATGTTTGGCGTTCCGGAACCCACCTTATCTCAGCCTGAAAACGCGTTTTACATATTTTGCCATAACTTTGCAGGGAAGCTTCAGAACATGAAATTTTAACATCCCACCATAGAAGAAAGGGTCTTTCTAGTAGTTGCACATCAAATCTAAGCTGTCTGAAGTGTTTTTCCAAAGTTCTGAACATTTTTATGTTTGGCGTTCTGAAATCAATCTTATCTCAGGCTGAAAACGCGTTTTACGTACTGTGCCGTAACTTTGCAGGGAAGCTTCAGAACATGAAATTTTCACCTCCCTCTATAGCAGAAGGGGTCTTTCTAGTATTTGCACATCAAATCTAAGCTGTCGAAAGTGTTTTTCCAAAGTTATCAACATTTTTATTTTTGGCGTTTCGGAAGCGAACTTATCTCCGGATGAAAACGCGTTTTCTGCATTGTGCCATAACTTTGCAGGGAAGCTTCAGAACATGAAATATTAACCTCCCACTATAGCAGAAAAGGTCATTCGAGAAGTTGCACATAAAATCTAAGCTGTCTTGAAGTGTTTTTCTGAAGTTATCAACATTTTTATGTTTGGCGTTCCGGAACCCACCTTATCTCAGCCTGAAAACGCGTTTTACATATTTTGCCATAACTTTGCAGGGAAGCTTCAGAACATGAAATTTTAACATCCCACTATGGCAGAAAGGGTCTTTCTAGTAGTTGCACATCAAATCTAAGCTGTCTGAAGTGTTTTTCCAAAGTTATCAACATTTTTATGTTTGGCGTTCTGTAACCCACCTTATCTCAGGCTGAAAACGCGTTTTCTGAATTGTGCCGTAACTTTGCAGGGAGTCTTCAGAACATGAAATTTTCTCTTCCCACTATAGCAGAAAGGGTATTTCTAGTAGTTGCACATCAAATCTTAGCAGTCTGAAGTGTTTTTCCAAAGTTCTGAACATTTTTATGCTTGGCGTTCTGAAATCAATCTTATCTCAGGCTGAAAACGCGTTTTACGTACTGTGCCATAACTTTGGAGGGAAGCTTCAGAACATGAAATTTTCAACTCCCATAATAGCAGAAAGGGTCTTTCTAGTAGTTGCACATCAAATCTAAGCTGTCTGAAGTGTTTTTCCAAAGTTATCAATATTTTTATGTCTGGCTTTCCGGAATCGACCTTATCTCAGGCTGAAAACGCGTTTCCTGCATTGTGGCATAACTTTGCAGGGATGCTTCAGAACATGACATTTTCACCTCCCACTGTAGCAGAAAGGGTCTTTCTAGTAGTTGCACATCAAATCTAAGCTGTCTGAAGTGTTTTTCCAAAGTTATCAACATTTTTATGTTTGGCGTTCTGGAACCCACCTAATCTCAGGCTGAAAACGCGTTTTCTGCACTGTGCCATAACTTTGCAGGGAAGCTTCAGAACATGAAAATTCCACCTCCCACTATATCAGAAACGGTATTTCTAATAGTTGCACATCAAATCTAAGTTGTCTGAAGTGTTTTTCCAAAGTTATCAACATTCTTATGTTTGGCGTTCCGGAATCAACCTTATCGCAGACTGAAAACGTGTTTTCTGCATTGTGCCATAACTTTGCAGGGAAACTTCAGAACATGAAATTTTCACGTCCAACTATAGCAGAAAGGTTCTTTCTAGTAGTTGCACATCAAATCTAAGCTGTCTGAAGTGTTTTTCGAAAGTTATCAACATTTTTATGTTTGGCGTTCTGGAACCCACCTAATCTCAGGCTGAAAACGCGTTTTCTGCATTGTGCCATAACTTTGCAGGGAAGCTTCAGAACATGAAATTTTTACCTCCCACTATAGCAGAAAGGGTCTTTCTAGTAGTTGCACATCAAATCTAAGCTGTCTGAAGTGTTTTTCGAAAGTTATCAACATTTTTATGTTTGGCGTTCCGGAACCATCTTATCTCAGGCTGAAAACGCGTTTTACGCATTGTGCCATAACTTTGCAGGAAAGCTTCACAACATGAAATTTTGACATCCCACTATAGCAGAAAGGGTCTTTCTAGTAGTTGCACATCAAATCTAAGCTGTCTGAAGTGTTTTTCCAAAGTTATCAACATTCTTATGTTTGGCGTTCCGGAATCGACCTTATCTCAGGCTGAAAACGCCTTTTACACATTGTTTCATAACTTTGCCGGGAAGGTTGAGAACATCAAATTTCCACCTCCCACTATAGCAGAAAGGGTTTTTCTAGTAGTTGCACATCAAATCTAAGCTGTCTGAAGTGTTTTTCCAAAGTTATCAACATTTTTATGTTTGGCGTTCCGGAACCCACCTTATCTCAGGCTGTGAGCGCGTTTTCTGCATTGTGGCATAACTTTGGAGGAAAGCTTCAGAACATGAAATTTTCAATTCCCATTATAGCAGAAAGGGTCTTTCTCGTACTTGCACATCAAATCTTACCTGTCTGAAGTGTTTTTTGAAAGTTTTCAACATTTTTATGTTTGGCGTTCCTGAATCGACCTTATCTCAGGCTGAAAATGCGTTTTCTGCAATGTGCCCTAACTTTGCAGGGAAGCTTCAGAACATGACATTTTCAACTCCCACTATAGCAGAAAGGCTTTTTCCAGTAGTTGCACATCAAATCTAAGCTGTCTGAAGTGTTTTTCGAAAGTTATCAACATTCTTATGTTTGGCGTTTCGGAATCAACCTTATCTCTGGCTGAAAACGCGTTTTCAGCATTGTGCCATCACTTTGCAGGAAAGCTGCAGAATATAAAATTTTCACCTCCCACTATAGCAGAAAGGGTCTTTCTAGTAGTTGCACATCAAATCTAAGCTGTTTGAAGTGTTCTACGAAAGTTATCAACATTTTTATGTTTGGCGTTCCGGAATCGACCTCATCTCAGGCTGATAACGCGATTTACGCATTCTGCCATAACTTTGCAGGGAAGCTTCTGAACATGAAATTTTCAAATCCCACTATAGCAGAAAGGGTCTTTCTAGTAGTTGCACATCAAATCTAAGCTGTCTGAAGTGTTTTTCGATAGTTTTCAACATTTTTATATTTGGCGTTCCTGAATCGACCTTATCTCTGGCTGAAAAGACGTTTTCTGCATTGTGCCATAACTTTGCAGGGAAGCTTCAGAACATGAAATTTTCAACTCCCACTACAGCAGAAAGGGTCTTTCTAGTAGTTGCATGTCAAATCTAAGCTGTCTGAAGTGTTTTTCCAAAGTTATCAACATTTTTATGTTTGGCATTCCAGAATCGACCTTATGTCCGGCTGAAAATGCGTTTTCTGCATTGTGCCATAACTTTGCAGGGAAGCTTGAGAACATGAAGTTTTAACCTCCCACTATAGCAGAAAAGGTCATTCTAGTAGTTGCACATCAAATCTAAGCTGTCTTGAAGTGTTTTTCTGAAGTTATCAACATTTTTATGTTTGGCGTTCCGGAACCCACCTTATCTCAGCCTGAAAACGCGTTTTACATATTTTGCCATAACTTTGCAGGGAAGCTTGAGAACATGAAGTTTTAAGCTCCCACTATAGCAGAAAGGGTCTTTCTCGTAGTTGCTCATCAAATCTAAGTTGTCTGAAGTGTTTTTCGAAAGTTATCAACATTTTTATGTTTGGCGTTCCGGAATCGACCTTATCTCAGGCTGATAACGCGATTTACGCATTCTGCCATAACTTTGCAGGGAAGCTTCTGAACATGAAATTTTCAAATCCCACTATAGCAGAAAGGGTCTTTCTAGTAGTTGCACATCAAATCTAAGCTGTCTGAAGTGTTTTTCGATAGTTTTCAACATTTTTATATTTGGCGTTCCTGAATCGACCTTATCTCTGGCTGAAAAGACGTTTTCTGCATTGTGCCATAACTTTGCAGGGAAGCTTCAGAACATGAAATTTTCAACTCCCACTACAGCAGAAAGGGTCTTTCTAGTAGTTGCATGTCAAATCTAAGCTGTCTGAAGTGTTTTTCCAAAGTTATCAACATTTTTATGTTTGGCATTCCAGAATCGACCTTATGTCCGGCTGAAAATGCGTTTTCTGCATTGTGCCATAACTTTGCAGGGAAGCTTGAGAACATGAAGTTTTAACCTCCCACTATAGCAGAAAAGGTCATTCTAGTAGTAGCACATCAAATCTAAGCTGTCTTGAAGTGTTTTTCTGAAGTTATCAACATTTTTATGTTTGGCGTTCCGGAACCCACCTTATCTCAGCCTGAAAACGCGTTTTACATATTTTGCCATAACTTTGCAGGGAAGCTTGAGAACATGAAGTTTTAACCTCCCACTATAGCAGAAAGGGTCTTTCTCGTAGTTGCTCATCAAATCTAAGTTGTCTGAAGTGTTTTTCCAAAGTTATCAACATGTTTATGTTTGGCGTTCCGGAACCCACCTTATCTCTGGCTGTAAACGCGTTTTCTGCATTGTGCCTTTACTTTTCTGGGGAGCTTCAGAACATGGAATTTTCACATCCCACGATAACAGAAAGGGTCCTTCTAGTAGTTGCACATCAAATCTAAGCTGTCTGAAGTGTTGTTCCAAAGTTATCAACATTTTTATGTTTGGCGTTCTGGAACCCCCCTTATCTCAGGCTGAAAACGCGTTTTCTGCATTGTGCCATAACTTTGCAGGGAAACTTCAGAATATGATATTTTAACCTCCCGCTATTGCAGAAAGGGTCTGTCTTGTAGTTGCACATCAAATCTAAGCTGTCTGAAGTGTTTTTCCAAAGTTATCAACATTTTTATGTTTGGCGTTCCGGAACCCACCTTATCTCAGGCTGAAATCGCGTTTCCTCCATTGTGCCATAACTTTGCAGGGAAGCTTCAGAACATGAAATTTTCACCTCCCACTATAGCAGAAAGGGTCTTTCTAGTACTTGCACATCAAATCTAAGCTTTCTGAAGTGTATTTCAAAAGTTATCAACTTTTTTATGTTTGGCGTTCCTGAATCAACCTTATCTCAGGCTGAAAACGCGTTTAACGCATTGTTCCATAAATTTGCAGGGAAGCTTCAGAACATCGAATTTTCAACTCCCACTATAGCAGAAAGGGACTTTCTAGTAGTTGCACATCAAATCTTAGCAGTCTGAAGTGTTTTTCCAAAGTTCTGAACATTTTTATGTTTGGCGTTCCGGAACCCACCTTATCTCAGGCTGGAAACGCGTTTTCTGCATTGTGCCATAACTTTGCAAGGAAGCTTCAGAACATGAAATTTTAAACTTGCGCTATAGCAGAAAAGGTCTTTCTAGTAGTTGTACATCAAATCTAAGCTGTCTGAAGTGTTTTTCCAAAGTTATCCACATTTTAATGTTTGGCGTTCCGGAATCGACCTTATCTCAGGCTGTAAACGCGTTTTACGCATGGTGCCATAACTTTGCAGGAAAGCTTCAGAACATTAAATTTTCAACTCCCACTATAGCAGAAAGGGTCTTTCTAGTAGTTGCACATCAAATCTAAGCTGTTTGAAGTGTTTTTCCAAAGTTATCAATATTTTTATGTTTGGCTTTCCGGAATTGACCTTATCTCAGGCTGAAAACGCGTTTTCTGCATTGTGCCGTAACTTTGCAGGGAAACTTCAGAACATGAAATTTTCTCCTCCCACTATAGCAGAAAGGGTATTTCTAGTAGTTGCACATCAAATCTTAGCAGTCTGAAGTGTTTTTCCAAAGTTCTGAACATTTTTATGTTTGGCGTTCTGAAATCAATCTTATCTCAGGCTGAAAACGCGTTTTACGTACTGTGCCATAACTTTGCAGGGAAGCTTCAGAACATGAAATTTTAACCTCCCACTATAGCAGAAAGGGTCTTTCTAGTATTTGCACATCAAATCTAAGCTGTCGAAAGTGTTTTTCCAAAGTTATCAACATTTTTATTTTTGGCGTTTCGGAAGCGAACTTATCTCCGGATGAAAACGCATTTTCTGCATTGTGCCATAACTTTGCAGGGAAGCTTCAGAACATGAAATTTTAACATCCCACTATGGCAGAAAGGGTCTTTCTAGTAGTTGCACATCAAATCTAAGCTGTCTGAAGTGTTTTTCCAAAGTTATCAACATTTTTATGTTTGGCGTTCTGTAACCCACCTTATCTCAGGCTGAAAACGCGTTTTCTGCATTGTGCCGTAACTTTGCAGGGAGACTTCAGAACATGAAATTTTCTCTTCCCACTATAGCAGAAAGGGTATTTCTAGTAGTTGCACATCAAATCTTAGCAGTCTGAAGTGTTTTTCCAAAGTTCTGAACATTTTTATGTTTGGCGTTCTGAAATCAATCTTATCTCAGGCTGAAAACGCGTTTTACGTACTGTGCCATAACTTTGCAGGGAAGCTTCAGAACATGAAATTTTAACCTCCCACTATAGCAGAAAGGGTCTTTCTAGTAGTTGCACATCAAATCTAAACTGTCGAAAGTGTTTTTCCAAAGTTATCAACATTTTTATTTTTGGCGTTTCGGAAGCGAACTTATCTCCGGATGAAAACGCATTTTCTGCATTGTGCCATAACTTTGCAGGGAAGCTTCAGAACATGAAATTTTAACTTCCCACTATAGCAGAAAAGGTCATTCGAGAAGTTGCACATAAAATCTAAGCTGTCTTGAAGTGTTTTTCTGAAGTTATCAACATTTTTATGTTTGGCGTTCCGGAACCCACCTTATCTCAGCCTGAAAACGCGTTTTACATATTTTGCCATAACTTTGCAGGGAAGCTTCAGAACATGAAATTTTAACATCCCACCATGGCAGAAAGGGTCTTTCTAGTAGTTGCACATCAAATCTAAGCTGTCTGAAGTGTTTTTCCAAAGTTATCAATATTTTTATGTTTGGCGTTTTGGAATCGACCTTATCTCAGGCTGAAAACGCATTTCCTGCATTGTGGCATAACTTTGCAGGGAAGCTTCAGAACATGAAATTTTCACCTCCCACTGTAGCTAAAAGGGTCTTTCTAGTAGTTTCACATCAAATCTAAGCTGTCTGAAGAGTTTTTCCAAAGTTATCAACATTTTTATGTTTGGCGTTCTGGAACCCACCTAATCTCAGGCTGAAAACGCGTTTCCTGCATTGTTGCATAACTTTGCAGGGATGCTTCAGAACATGAAATGTTCGCCTCCCACTATAGCAGATAGGGTCATTCGAGGAGTTGCACATCAAATCTAAGCTGTCTGAAGTGTTTTTCCAAAGTTATCAACATTTTTATGTTTGGCGTTCTGGAACCCACCTTATCTCAGGCTGAAAACGCGTTTTCTGCATTGTGCCATAACTTTGCAGGGAAGCTTCAGAACATGAAATTTTCACCTCCCACTATAGCAGAAAGTGTCTTTCTAGTAGTTGCACATCAAATCTAAGCTGTCGAAAGTGTTTTTCCAAAGTTATCAACATTTTTATTTTTGGCGTTTCGGAAGCGAACTTATCTCCGGATGAAAACGCGTTTTCTGCATTGTGCCATAACTTTGCAGGGAAGCTTCAGAACATGAAATTTTAACCTCCCACTATAGCAGAAAAGGTCATTCGAGAAGTTGCACATAAAATCTAAGCTGTCTTGAAGTGTTTTTCTGAAGTTATTAACATTTTTATGTTTGGCGTTCCGGAACCCACCTTATCTCAGCCTGAAAACGCGTTTTACATATTTTGCCATAACTTTGCAGGGAAGCTTCAGAACATGAAATTTTAACCTCCCACTATAGCAGAAAGAGTCTTTCTAGTAGTTGCACATCAAATCTAAGCTGTCTGAAGTGTTTTTCCAAAGTTATCAATATTTTTATGTTTGGCGTTTCGGAATCGACCTTATCTAAGACAGAAAACGCATTTCCTGCATTGTGGCATAACTTTGCAGGGGTTCTTCAGAACATGAAATTTTCACCTCCCACTGTAGCTAAAAGGGTCTTTTATCGTAGTTGCACATCAAATCTAAGCTGTCTGAAGTGTTTTTCCAAAGTTATCAACATTTTTATGTTTGGCGTTCTGGAACCCACCTAATCTCGGGCTGAAAACGCGTTTCCTGCATTGTTGCATAACATTGCAGGGATGCTTCACAACTTGAAATGTTCGCCTCCCACTATAGCAGATAGGGTCTTTCGAGGAGTTGCACATCAAATCTAAGCTGTCTGAAGTGTTTTTCGAAAGTTATCTACATTTTTATGTTTGGCGTTCCGGAACCCACCTTATCTCAGGCTGAAAACGCGTTTTCTGCATTGTGCCATAACTTTGCAGGGAAGCTTCAGAACATGAAATTTTCAGCTCCCACTGTAGCAGAAAGGGTCTTTCTCGTAGTTGCACATGAAATATAAGCTGTCTAAAGTGTTTTTCCAAAGTTATCAACATTTTTATGTTTGGCGTTCCGGAACCCACCTTATCTCAGGCTGAAAACGCGTTTTCTGCATTGTGCCATAACTTTGCAGGAAGCTTCAGAACATGAAATTTTCACCTCCCACTATAGCAGAAAGGGTCTTTCTAGTAGTTGCACATCAAATCTAAGCTGTCTGAAATGTTTTTTCCAAAGTTATCAACATTTTTATGTTTGGCATTCCGGAATCGACCTTATCTCAGGATGAAAATGCATTTTCTGCATTGTCCCATGACTTTCCAGGGAAGCTTCAGAACATGAAATTTTGAGCTCCCACTATAGCAGAAAGGTTCTTTCTAGTAGTTGCACATCAAATCTAAGCTTTCTGATATGTTTTTCCAAAGTTATCAACATTTTTACGTTTGCCGCTCCGGAACCCACATTATCTCGGGCTGAAAACGCGTTTTCTGCATTGTGCCATAACTTTGCAGGGAAGCTTCAGAAAATGAAATTTTAACCTCCCACTGTAGCAGAAAGGGTCTTTCTAGTAGTTGCACATCAAATCTAACCTGTCTGAAGTGTTTTTCCAAAGTTATCAACATTTTTAAGTTTGGCGTTCCGGAACCCACCTTATCGCAGGCTGAAAACGCGTTTTCTGCATTGTTCCATAACTTTGCAGGGAAGCATCAGAACATGAAATTTTCAGCTCCCACTATGACAAACAGGGTCTTTCTAATAGTTGCACATCAAATCTAATCTGTCTGAAGTGTTTTTCGAAAGTTATCAACATTTTTCTGTTTGGCGTTCCGGAACCCACCTTGTCTCAGGTTGAAAACGCGTTTTATGCATTGTGCCATAACTTTGACGGAAAGCTTCAGAACATGAAAGTTTCACCTCCCACTATAGCAGAAAGAGTCTTTTTAGTAGTTACACATCAAATCTAAGCTGTCTGAAGTGTTTTTCCAAAGTTATCAATATTTCTATGTTTGGCGTTCCGGAATCGACCTTATCTCAGGCTGAAAGCGCGTTTCACGCATTGTCCCATCACTTTCCAGGGAAGCTTCAAAACATGAAATTTTGACCTCCCACTCTAGCAGAAAGGGTCTTTCTAGTAGTTGCACATCAAATCTAAGCTGTCTGAAGTGTTTTTTGAAAATTATCAACATTTTTATGTGTGGCGTTCCGGAACCCACCTTATCACAGGCTGAAAACGCGTTTTCTGCATTGTGGCATTACTTTGCAGGGAAGCTTCGGAACATGAAATGTTCACCTCCCACTATGGCAGAAAGGGTCTCTCTAGTAGTTGCACATCAAATCTAAGCTGTCTGAAGTGTTTTTCCAAAGTTATCAATATTTCTATGTTTGGCGTTCCGGAATCGACCTTATCTCAGGCTGAAAGCGCGTTTCACGCATTGTCCCATCACTTTCCAGGGAAGCTTCAAAACATGAAATTTTGACCTCCCACTCTAGCAGAAAGGGTCTTTCTAGTAGTTGCACATCAAATCTAAGCTGTCTGAAGTGTTTTTCGAAAATTATCAACATTTTTATGTTTGGCGTTCCGGAACCCACCTTATCTCAGGCTGAAAACGCGTTTTCTGCATTGTGCCATAACTTTGCAGGGAAGCTTCAGAACATGAAATTTTAACGCCCCACTATTGCAGAAAGTGTCTTTCTAGTAGTTGCAAATCTAAGCTTTCTGATGAGTTTTTCCAAAGTTATCAACATTTTCATATTTGGCATTCCGGAATTGACCTTATCTCAGGCTGAAGACGCGTTTTACGCATTGTGCCATAACTTTGCAGGGAAGTTCCAGAAAATGAAATTTTCACCTCCCACTATAACAGAAAGGGTTTTTTTAGTAGTTGCACATCAAATCTAAGCTGTCTGAAGTGTTTTTCGAAAGTTATCAACATTTTTATGTATGGCGTTCCGGAATCGACCTTATCTCAAGCTGAAAACGCGTTTTCTGCATTGTGCCATAACTTTGCAGGGAAGCTTCAGAACATGAAATGTTCACCTCCCACTATAGCAGAAAGGGTCTTTCTAGTAGTTGCACATCAAATCTAAGCAGTTTGAAGTGTTTTTCCAAAGTTATCAACATTTTTATGTTTGACGTTCCGGAATCAACCTTATCTCAGGCTGAAAACGCGTTTTACGCATTGCGCCATAACTTTGCAGGAAAGCTTCAGAACATGAAATTTTCAATTCCCACTAAAGCAGAAAGGGTTTTTCTCCTACTTGCACATCAAATCTAAGCTATCTGAAATGATTTTCGAAATTTATCAACATTTTTATGTTTGCCGTTCAGGAATCGACCTTATCTCAGGCTGAAAACCCGTTTTCTGCATTGTGCCTTAACTTTGCAGGGAAGCTTCAGAACATGAAATTTTCACCTCCCACTATAGCAAAAAGGGTCTTTCTAGTAGTTGCACATCAAATCTAAGCTGTCTGAAGTTTTTTTTTCCAAAGTTATCAACATTTTGATGTTTGGCGTTTCGGAATCGACCTTATCTAATGATGAAAACGCGTTTCCTGCATTGTGCCAAAACTTTGTAGGTAAGCTCCAGAACATGAAATTTTCACCTCCCACTATAGCAGAAAGGGTCTTTCTAGTAGTTGCACATCCAATCTAAGCTGTTTGAAGTGTTTTTCCAAAGTTATCAACATTTTTATGTTTGGCGTTTCGGAATCGACCTTATCTCCGGCTGAAAATGCGTTTTCTGCATTGTGACATAACTTTGCAGGGAAGCTTGAGAACATGAAGTTTTAACCTCCCACTATAGCATAAAAGGTCATTCTAGCAGTTGCACATCAAATCTAAGCTGTCTGAAGTGTTTTTCTGAAGTTATCAACATTTTTATGTTTGGCGTTCCGGAACCCACCTTATCTCACCCTGAAAACGCGTTTTACATATTTTGCCATAACTTTGCAGGGAAGCTTCAGAACATGAAATTTTAACATCCCACTATGGCAGAAAGGGTCTTTCTAGTAGTTGCACATCAAATCTAAGCTGTCTGAAGTGTTTTTCCAAAGTTATCAACATTTTTATGTTTGGTTTTCTGGAACCCACCTAATCTCGGGCTGAAAACGCGTTTCCTGCATTGTTGCATAACTTTGCAGGGATGCATCAGAACATGAAATGTTCGCCTCCCACTATTGCAGATAGGGTCTTTCGAGGAGTTGCACATCACATCTAAGCTGTCTGAAGTGTTTTTCCAAAGTTATCAACATTTTTATGTTTGGTTTTCTGGAACCCACCTTATCTCAGGCTGAAAACGCGTTTTCTGCAATGTGCCATAACTTTGCAGGGAAGCTTCAGAACATTAAGTTTTAACCTCCCACTATAGCAGAAAAGATCATTCTACTAGTTGCACATCGAATCTAAGCTGTTTGAAGTGTTTTTCCAAAGTTAACAACATTTTTATGTTTGGCGTTCTGGAACCCACCTAATCTCAGGCTGAAAACGCGTTTTCTGCATTGTGCCATAACTTTTCAGGGAAGCTTCAGAACATGAAATGTTCGCCTCCCACTATAGCAGATAGGGTCTTTCTAGTAGTTGCACATCAAATCTAAGCTGTCTGAAGTGTTTTTCCAAAGTTATCAATATTTTTATGTTTGGCGTTCTCGAACCCACCTAATTCCAGGCTGAAAACGCATTTCCTGCATTGTTGCATAACTTTGCAGGGATGCATCAGAACATGAAATGTTCGCCTCCCACTATAGCAGATAGGGTCTTTCGAGGAGTTGCACATCAAATCTAAGCTGTCTGAAGTGTTTTTCCAAAGTTTTCAACATTTTTATGTTTGGCGTTCCGGAACCCACCTTATCTCAGGCCGAAAACGCGTTTTCTGCAATGTGCCATAACTTTGCAGGGCAGCGACAGAACATGAAGTTTTAACCTCCCACTATAGCAGAAAAGGTCATTCTAGTAGTTGCACATCAAATATAAGCTGTTTGAAGTGTTTTCCCAAAGTTATCAACATTTTTATGTTTGGCGTTTCGGAATCGACCTTATGTCCGGCTGAAAATGCGTTTTCTGCATTGTGCCATAACTTTGCAGGGAAGCTTGAGAACATGAAGTTTTAACCTCCCACTATAGCAGAAAAGGTCATTCTAGTAGTTGCACATCAAATATAAGCTGTCTTGAAGTGTTTTTCTGAAGTTATCAACATTTTTATGTTTGGCGTTCCGGAACCCACCTTATCTCAGCCTGAAAACGCGTTTTACATATTTTGCCATAACTTTGCAGGGAAGCTTCAGAACATGAAATTTTTACATCCCACTATAGCAGAAAGGGTCTTTCTCGTAGTTGCACATCAAATCTAAGCTGTCTGAAATGATTTTCGAAATTTATCAACATTTTTATGTTTGCCGTTCAGGAATCGACCTTATCTTAGGCTGAAAACCCGTTTTCTGCATTGTGCCTTAACTTTGCAGGGAAGCTTCAGAACATGAAATTTTCACCTCCCACTATAGCAAAAAGGGTCTTTCTAGTAGTTGCACATCAAATCTAAGCTGTCTGAAGTTTTTTTTCCAAAGTTATCAATATTTTGATGTTTGGTGTTTCGGAATCAACCTTATCTAATGATGAAAACGCGTTTCCTGCATTGTGCCAAAACTTTGTAGGTAAGCTCCAGAACATGAAATTTTCACCTCCCACTATAGCAGAAAGGGTCTTTCTAGTAGTTGCACATCCAATCTAAGCTGTTTGAAGTGTTTTTCCAAAGTTATCAACATTTTTATGTTTGGCGTTTCGGAATCGACCTTATCTCCGGCTGAAAATGCGTTTTCTGCATTGTGCCATAACTTTGCAGGGAAGCTTCAGAACATGAAGTTTTAACCTCCCACTATAGCAGAAAAGGTCATTCTAGCAGTTGCACATCAAATCTAAGCTGTCTTGAAGTGTTTTTCTGAAGTTATCAACATTTTTATGTTTGGCGTTCCGGAACCCACCTTATCTCAGCCTGAAAACGCGTTTTACATATTTTGCCATAACTTTGGAGGGAAGCTTCAGAACATGACATTTTTACATCCCACTATAGCAGAAAGGGTCTTTCTAGTAGTTGCACATCAAATCTAAGCTGTCTGAAGTGTTTTTCCAAAGTTATCAATATTTTTATGTTTGGCGTTCCGGAATCGACCTTATCTCAGGCTGAAAACGCGTTTCCTGCATTGTGGCATAACTTTGCAGGGAAGCTTCAGAACATGAAATTTTCTACTCCCACTGTAGCAGAAAGGGTCTTTCTAGTAGTTGCACATCAAATCTAAGCTGTCTGAAGTGTTTTTCTGAAGTTATCAACATTTTTATGTTTGGCGTTCCGGAACCCACCTTATCTCACCCTGAAAACGCGTTTTACATATTTTGCCATAACTTTGCAGGGAAGCTTCAGAACATGAAATTTTAACATCCCACTATGGCAGAAAGGGTCTTTCTAGTAGTTGCACATCAAATCTAAGCTGTCTGAAGTGTTTTTCCAAAGTTATCAACATTTTTATGTTTGGCGTTCTGGAACCCACCTAATCTCGGGCTGAAAACGCGTTTCCTGCATTGTTGCATAACTTTGCAGGGATGCATCAGAACATGAAATGTTCGCCTCCCACTATAGCAGATAGGGTCTTTCGAGGAGTTGCACATCACATCTAAGCTGTCTGAAGTGTTTTTCCAAAGTTATCAACATTTTTATGTTTGGCGTTCTGGAACCCACCTTATCTCAGGCTGAAAACGCGTTTTCTGCAATGTGCCATAACTTTGCAGGGAAGCTTCAGAACATGAAGTTTTAACCTCCCACTATAGCAGAAAAGATCATTCTAGTAGTTGCACATCGAATCTAAGCTGTCTGAAGTGTTTTTCCAAAGTTATCAATATTTTTATGTTTGGCGTTCCGGAATCGACCTTATCTCAGGCTGAAAACGCGTTTCCTGCATTGTGGCATAACTTTGCAGGGAAGCTTCAGAACATGAAATTTTCACCTCCCACTGTAGCTAAAAGGGTCTTTCTAGTAGTTGCACATCAAATCTAAGCTGTCTGAAGTGTTTTTCCAAAGTTATCAATATTTTTATGTTTGGCGTTCTGGAACCCACCTAATTCCAGGCTGAAAACGCATTTCCTGCATTGTTGCATAACTTTGCAGGGATGCATCAGAACATGAAACGTTCGCCTCCCACTATAGCAGATAGGGTCTTTCGAGGAGTTGCACATCAAATCTAAGCTGTCTGAAGTGTTTTTCCAAAGTTATCAACATTTTTATGTTTGGCGTTCTGGAACCCACCTTATCTCAGGCTGAAAACGCGTTTTCTGCAATGTGCCATAACTTTGCAGGGCAGCTTCAGAACATGAAGTTTTAACCTCCCACTATAGCAGAAAAGGTCATTCTAGTAGTTGCACATCAAATATAAGCTGTTTGAAGTGTTTTCCCAAAGTTATCAACATTTTTATTTTTGGCGTTTCGGAATCGACCTTATGTCCGGCTGAAAATGCGTTTTCTGCATTGTGCCATAACTTTGCAGGGAAGCTTGAGAACATGAAGTTTTAACCTCCCACTATAGCAGAAAAGGTCATTCTAGTAGTTGCACATCAAATCTAAGCTGTCTTGAAGTGTTTTTCTGAAGTTATCAACATTTTTATGTTTGGCGTTCCGGAACCCACCTTATCTCAGCCTGAAAACGCGTTTTACATATTTTGCCATAACTTTGCAGGGAAGCTTCAGAACATGAAATTTTTACATCCCACTATAGCAGAAAGGGTCTTTCTCGTAGTTGCACATCAAATCAAAGCTGTCTGAAGTGTTTTTCCAAAGTTATCAACATTTTTATGTTTGGCGTTCCGGAATCGACCTTATCTCAGGCTGAAAACGCGTTTTCTGCATTGTGCCATAACTGTGCAGGGAAGCTTCAGAACATGAAATTTTCACCTCCCACTGTAGCAGAAAGGGTCTTTCTAGTAGTTGCACATCAAATCTAAGCTGTCTGAAGTGTTTTTCCAAAGTTATCATATTTCTATGTTTGGCGTTCCAGAATTGACCTTGTCTCATGCTGAAAACGTATTTTCTGCATTGTGCCATAACTTTGCAGGGAAGTTTCAGAACATGAAATTTACACCTCCCACTATAGCAGAAATGGTCTTTCTAGTAGTTGCACATCAAATCTAAGCTGTCTGAAGTGTTTTTCCAAAGTTATCAACATTATTATGGTTGGCGTTCCGAAACCCACCTTATCTCAGGCTGAAAACGCGTTTTCTGCATTGTGCCATAACTTTGCAGGGAAGCTTCAGAACATAAAATTTTCACCTCCCACTATAGCAGAAAGGGTCTTTCTAGTAGTTGCACATCAAATGTAAGCTGTCTGATGGGGTTTTCGAAAGTTATCAACATTTTTTTGTTTTATGTTCCGGAAACAACCTTATCACAGGCTGAAAACGCTTTTTCTGCCTTGTGCCATAACTTTGCAGGGAAGCTTCAGACCATGACATTTTCACATCCCACTATAGCAGAAAGGGACTTTCTAGTAGCTGCACATCAAATCTAAGCTGTTGGACGTGTTTTTCCAAAGTTATCAACATTTTTATGTTTGGCGTTCCGGAATCGACCTTATCTCAGGCTGAATACACGTTTTCTGCATTGTGCCATAACTTTGCAGGGAAGCTTCAGAACATGAAATTTTCACCTCCCACTATAGCAGAAAGGGTCTTTCTAGTAGTTGCACATCAAATCTCAGCTGTCTGAAGTGTTTTTCCAAAGTTATAAACATTTTTATGTTTGGCATTACGGAATCAACCTTATCTCAGGCTGAATACGCGTTTTCTGCATTGTGCCATAACTTTGCTGGGGATCTTCAGAACATGAAATTTTCACGTCCCACTATAGCAGAAACGGTCTTTCTAGTAGTTGCACATCAAATCTAAGCTGTTTGAAGTGTTTTTCCAAAGTTATCAACATTTTTATGCTTGGCGTTCCGAAACCCACCTTATCTCAGGCTGAAAACGCATTTTCTGCAGTGTGCCATACCTTTGCAGATAAGCTTCAGAACATGAAATTTTCACCTCCCACTATAGCAGAAAGGGTCTTTCTAGTAGTTGCACATCAAATCTAAGCTGTTTGAAGTGTTTTTCCAAAGCTATCAACATTTTTATGTTTGGCGTTCCGGAACCCACCTTATTGAAAACGCCTTTTCTGCATTGTGCCATAACTTTGCAGGGAAGCTTCAGAACATGAATTTTTCACCTCCCACTATAGCAGAAAGGGTCTTTCTAGTAGTTGCACATCAAATCGAAGCTGTCTGAAGTGTTTTCCCAAAGTTATCATATTTTTTGTTTGGCGTTCCGGAACCCACCTCATCTCAGGCTGAAAACTCGTTTTCTGCATTGTGATATAACTTTGCAGGGAAGCTTCAGAACATGAAATTTTAAACTGCCACTATAGCAGAAAGGCTTTTTCCAGTAGTTGCACATCAAATCTAAGCTGTCTGAAGTGTTTTTCCAAAGTTATCAACATTTTTATGTTTGGCGTTCCGGAATCAACCTTATCTCAGGCTAAAAACGCGTTTTACGCATTGTGCCATAACTTTGCAGGAAAGCTTCAGAACATGAAATTTTCACCTCCCACTATAGCAGAAATGGTCTTTCTAGTACTTGCACATCAAATCTAAGCTGTCTGAAGTGTTTTTCCGAAGTTATTAACATTTTTATGTTTGGCGTTCCGGAATTGACCTTATGTGAAGCTGAAAACGCGTTTTCTGCATTGTGACATAACTTTGCAGGGAAGCTTCAGAACATGAAATTTTCACGACCCACGATAGCAGAAAGGGTCTTTCTAGTAGTTGCACATCAAATCGAAACTGTTTGAATTGTTTTTCCAAAGTTATCAACATTTTTATGTTTGGCGTTCTGGAACCCACGTTATCTCAGGCTGAAAACGCGTTTTCTGCATTGTGCCATAAATTTGCAGGGAAGCTTCAGAACATGAAATTTCTACATCCCAATATAGCAGAAAGGGTCTTTCTAGTAGTTGCACATCAAATCGAAGCTGTTTGAATTGTTTTTCCAAAGTTATCAACACTTTTATGTTTGGTGTTCCGGAATCAACCTTATCTCAGGTTGAAAACGCGTTTTACGCATTGTGCCATAACTTTGCAGGAAAGCTTCAGAACATGAAATTTTCAACTCCCACTATAGCAGAAAGGGTCTTTCTAGTAGTTGCACATCAAATCTAAGCTGTCTAAAGAGTTTTTACCAAATTTTCAATATTTTTATGTTTGGCGTTCCGGAATCGACCTTATCTCAATCTGAAAACCCTTTTCCTGCATTGTGGCATAACTTTGCAGGGAAGCTTCAGAACATCGAATTTTCAACTCCCACAATGGCAGAAATGGTCTTTCTAGTAGTTGCACATCAAATCTAAGCTGTCTGAAGTGTTTTTCCAGAATTATGAACATGTTTATGTTTGGCGTTCCGGAATCGACCTTATCTCAGGCTGAAAACGCGTTTTACGCATTGTGCCATAACTTTGGTGGGAAGCTTCATATCATCGAATATTCACCACCCACTATATCAGAAAGGGTCCTTCTAGTAGTTGCACATCAAATCTAAGCTGTCTAAAGAGTTTTTCCAAAGTTATCAATATTTTTATGTTTGGCATTCCGGAATCGACCTTATGTGATGCTGAAAACGCGTTTTCTGCATTGTGACATAACTTTGCAGGGAAGCTTCAGAACATGAAATTTCTACATCCCACTATAGCAGAAAGGGTCTTTCTAGTAGTTGCACATCAAATCTAAGCTGTCTGAAGTGTTTTTCCAGAATTATGAACATGTTTATGTTTGGCGTTCCGGAATTGACCTTATCTCAGGCTGAAATCGCGTTTTACGCATTGTGCCATAACTTTGCATAAAGCTTCAGAACATGAAATGTTCACCTCCCACTATAGCAGAAAGGGTCTTTCAAGTAGTTGCAGATCAAATCTAAGCTGTCTGAAATGTTTTTTCCAAAGTTATCAACATTTTTATGTTTGGCGTTCTGGAACCCACCTTATCTCAGTCTGAAAATGTGTTTTCTGCATTGTGCCCTATCTTTGCAGGGAAGTTTCAGAACATGAAATTTTCACCTCCCGCTATAATAGAGAGGGTCTTTCTCGTAGTTGCACATCGAATCTAAGCTGTCTGAAATGTTTTTCCAAAGTTATCAACATTTTTATGTTTGGCGTTCTGGAACCCACCTTATCTCAGTCTGAAAACGTGTTTTTTGCATTGTGCCATAACTTTGCAGGGATGCCACAGAACATGAAATTTTCACCTGCCGCTATAGTAGAAAGGGTCGTTCTAGTAGTTGCATATCAAATCCAAGCTGTCTGAAGTGGCTTTCCAAAGTTATCAACATTTTTATGTTTGGAGTTCCGGAATCAACCTTATCTCAGGCTGAACACCCGTTTTCTTCATTGTGCCATAACTTTGCAGGGATGCATCAGAACATGACATTTTAAACTTCCACTATAGCAGAAAAGGTCTTTCTAGTAGTTGCACAAAAAAATTCTAATCTGTCTGAAGTGTTTTTCCAAAGTTATCAACATTTTTTTGTTTGGCGTTCCGGAACCCACCTTATCTCAGGCTGAAAACGCGTTTTCTGCATTGTGCCATAACTTTGCAAGGAAAGCTTCAGAACATGAAATTTTATAATTGCGCTATAGCAGAAAAGGTCTTTCTAGTAGGTGTACATCAAATCTAAGGTCTCTGAAGTGTTTTTCCAAAGTTATCCACATTTTAATGTTTGGCGTTCCGGAATCGACCTTATCTCAGGCTGAAAACGCGTTTTACGCATTGTGCCATAACTTTGCATAAAGCTTCAGAACATGAAATGTTCACCTCCCACGATAGCAGAAAGGGTCTTTCTAGTAGTTGCAGATCAAAACTAAGCTGTCTGAAATGTTTTTCCAAAGTTATCAACAGTTTTATGTTTGGCATTCCGGAACCCACCTTATCTCAGTCTGAAAATGTGTTTTCTGCATTGTGCCCTATCTTTGCAGGGAAGTTTCAGAACATGAAATTTTCACCTCCCGCTATAATAGAGAGAGTCTTTCTAGTAGTTGCACATCGAATCTAAGCTGTCTGAAATGTTTTTCCAAAGTTATCAACATTTTTATGTTTGGCGTTCTGGAACCCACCTTATCTCAGTCTGAAAACGTGTTTTTTGCATTGTGCCATAACTTTGCAGGGATGCCACAGAACATGAAATTTTCACCTGCCGCTGTAGTAGAAAGGGTCGTTCTAGTAGTTGCACATCAAATCCAAGCTGTCTGAAGTGGCTTTCCAAAGTTATCAACATTTTTATGTTTGGAGTTCCGGAATCAACCTTATCTCAGGCTGAACACCCGTTTTCTTCATTGTGCCATAACTTTGCAGGGATGCATCAGAACATGCCATTTTAAACTTCCACTATAGCAGAAAAGGTCTTTCTAGTAGTTGCACAAAAAAATTCTAATCTGTCTGAAGTGTTTTTCCAAAGTTATCAACATTTTTATGTTTGGCGTTCCGGAACCCACCTTATCTCAGGCTGAAAACGCGTTTTCTGCATTGTGCCATAACTTTGCAAGGAAGCTTCAGAACATGAAATTTTATAATTGCGCTATAGCAGAAAAGGTCTTTCTAGTAGGTGTACATCAAATCTAAGCTCTCTGAAGTGTTTTTCCAAAGTTATCCACATTTTAATGTTTGGCGTTCCGGAATCGACCTTATCTCAGGCTGAAAACGCGTTTTACGCATTGTGCCATAACTTTGCATAAAGCTTCAGAACATGAAATTTTCACCTCCCACGATAGCAGAAAGGGTCTTTCTAGTAGTTGCAGATCAAAACTAAGCTGTCTGAAATGTTTTTCCAAAGTTATCAACAGTTTTATGTTTGGCATTCCGGAATCGACCTTATCTCAGGCTGTAAACGCGTTTTACGCATGGTGCCATAACTTTGCTGGGAAGCTTCAGAACATCAAATTTTCACCTCCCACAATAGCAGAAACGGTCTTTCTAGTAGTTGCACATCAAATCTAAGCTGTCTGAAGTGTTTTTCCAAAGTTATCTACATTTTTATGTTTGGCGTTCCGGAATCGAACTTATCTCAGGCTGAAAACGTGTTTTCTGCATTGTGCCATAGCTTTGCAGGGAAGCTTCAGAACATGAAATTTCCACCTCCCACTATAGCAGAAAGGGTCTTTCCAGTAGTTGCACATCAAATGTAAGCGGTCTGAAGTGTATTTTAAAAGTTATCAACTTTTTTATGTTTGACGTTCCTGAATCGACCTTATCACAGGCTGAAAACGCGTTTTACGCATTGTGCCATAACTTTGCCGTGAAGCCTCAGAACATGAAATTTTCACCTCCCACAATGGCAGAAAGGGTCTTTCTAGTAATTGCAAATCAAATCTAAGCTGTCTGAAGTGTTTTTCCAAAGTTATCAACATTTTTATGTTTGGCGTTCCGGAATCGACTTTATCTCAGGCTGAAAACGTGTTTTACGCATTGTGCCATAACTTTGCATAAAGCTTCAGAACATTACATTTTCACATCCCACTATAGCAGAAAGGGTCTTTCTCGTAGTTGCACGCCAAATCTAAGCTGACAGATGTGTTTTTCCGAAGTTATCAACATTTTTATGTTTGGCGTTCCGGAATCGACCTTATATCAGGCTGAAAACGCCTTTTTTGCATTGTGCCATAACTTTGCAGGGAAGCTTCAGAACATGAAATTTTCAACTCCCACTACAGCAGAAAGGGTCTTTCTAGTAGTTGCACGTCAAATATATGCTGTCTGAAGTGTTTTTCCGAAGTTATCAACATTTTTATGTTTGGCGTTCCGGAACCCACCTTATCTCACTCTGTAAGCGTGTTTTCTGCATTGTGCCATACCTTTGGAGGAAAGCTTCAGAACATGACATTTTCAAATCCCACTATAGCAGAAAAGGTCTTTCTAGTAATTGCACATCAAATCTAAGCTGTCTGATGTGTTTTTCCAAAGTTATCAACATTTTTATGTTTGGCGTTCCGGATCGCACCTTATTGAAAACGCCTTTTCTGCATTGTGCCATAACTTTGCAGGGAAACTTCAGAACATGAAATTTTCACCTCCCACTATACCAGAAAGGGTCTTTCTAGTAGTTGCACATCAAATCTAAGCTGTCTGAAGTGTTTCTCCAAAGTTATCATATTTTTTTGTTTGGCGTTCCGGAACCCACCTTATCTCAAGCTCAAAACGCGTTTTCTGCATTGTGCCATAACTTTGCAGGGAAGCTTCAGAACATGAAATTTCCACATCCCACTATAGCAGAAAGGGTATTTCTAGTAGTTGCACATCAAATCTAAGCTGTTTGAAGTGTTTTTCCAAAGTTATCAACATTTTTATGTTTGGCGTTCCGGAATCAACCTTTTCTCAGGCTAAAAACGCGTTTTACGCATTGTGCCATAACTTTGCAGGAAAGCTTCAGAACATTAAATTTTCACCTCCCACTATAGCAGAAATGGTCTTTCTAGTACTTGCACATCAAATCTAAGCTGTCTGAAGTGTTTTTCCGAAGATATTAACATTTTTATGTTTGGCGTTCCGGAATTGACCTTATGTGAAGCTGAAAACGCGTTTTCTGCATTGTGCCATAGCTTTGCAGGGAAGCTTCAGAACATGAAATTTCCACATCCCACTATAGCAGAAAGGGTCTTTCTAGTAGTTGCACATTAAAGCTAAGAGGTCTGAAGTGTTTTTCCAAACTTATCAACATTTTTATGTTTGGCGTACCGGAACCCATCTTATCTCAGGCTGAAAACGCGTTTTCTGCATTGTGCGATACCTTTGCAGGGAAGCTTCAGAACATGAAATTTTCACCTCCCACTATAGCAGAAAGGGTCTTTCCAGTAGTTGCACATCAAATGTAAGCGGTCTGAAGTGTATTTTAAAAGTTATCAACACTTTTATGTTTGGTGTTCCGGAATCAACCTTATCTCAGGTTGAAAACGCGTTTTACGCATTGTGCCATAACTTTGAAGGAAAGCTTCAGAACATGAAATTTTCAACTCCCACTATAGCAGAAAGGGTCTTTCTAGTAGTTGCACATCAAATCTAAGCTGTCTAAAGAGTTTTTCCCAAGTTATCAATATTTTTATGTTTGGCGTTCCGGAATCGACCTTATCTCAATCTGAAAACCCTTTTCCTGCATTGTGGCATAACTTTGCAGGGAAGCTTCAGAACATCGAATTTTCAACTCCCACAATGGCAGAAATGGTCTTTCTAGTAGTTGCACATCAAATCTAAGCTGTCTGAAGTGTTTTTCCAGAATTATGAACATGTTTATGTTTGGCGTTCCGGAATCGACCTTATCTCAGGCTGAAAACGCGTTTTACGCATTGTGCCATAACTTTGGTGGGAAGCTTCATATCATCGAATATTCACCACCCACTATATCAGAAAGGGTCTTTCTAGTAGTTGCACATCAAATCTAAGCTGTCTAAAGAGTTTTTCCAAAGTTATCAATATTTTTATGTTTGGCATTCCGGAATCGACCTTATGTGATGCTGAAAACTTGTTTTCTGCATTGTGCCATAACTTTGCAGGGAAGCTTCAGAACATGAAATTTTCACCTCCCACTACAGCAGAAATGGTCTTTCTAGTACTTGCACATCAAATCTAAGCTGTCTGAAGTGTTTTTCGGAAGTTATTAACATTTTTATGTTTGGCGTTCCGGAATTGACCTTATGTGAGGCTGAAAACGCGTTTTCTGCATTGTGACATAACTTTGCAGGGAAGCTTCAGAACATGAAATTTCCACGACCCACGATAGCAGAAAGGGTCTTTCTAGCAGTTGCACATCAAATCGAAGCTGTTTGAATTGTTTTTCCAAAGTTATCAACATTTTTATGTTTGGCGTTCTGGAACCCACCTTATCTCAGGCTGAAAACGCGTTTTCTGCGTTGTGCCATAACTTTGCAGGGAAGCTTCAGAACATGAAATTTCTACATCCCACTATAGCAGAAAGGGTCTTTCTAGTAGTTGCACATCAAATCGAAGCTGTTTGAATTGTTTTTCCAAAGTTATCAACACTTTTATGTTTGGTGTTCCAGAATCAACCTTATCTCAGGCTGAAAACGCGTTTTACGCATTGTGCCATAACTTTGCAGGAAAGCTTCAGAACATCGAATTTTCACCTCCCACAATTGCAGAAATGGTCTTTCTAGTAGTTGCACATCAAATCTAAGCTGTCTGAAGTGTTTTTCCAGAATTATGAACATGTTTATGTTTGGCGTTCCGGAATTGACCTTATCTCAGGCTGAAATCGCGTTTTACGCATTGTGCCATAACTTTGCATAAAGCTTCAGAACATGAAATGTTCACCTCCCACTATAGCAGAAAGGGTCTTTCAAGTAGTTGCAGATCAAATCTAAGCTGTCTGAGATGTTTTTTCCAAAGTTATCAACATTTTTATGTTTGGCGTTCTGGAACCCACCTTATCTCACTCTGTAAGCGTGTTTTTTGCATTGTGCCATAACTTTGCAGGGAAGTTTCAGAACATGAAATTTTCACCTCCCGCTATAATAGAGAGGGTCTTTCTAGTAGTTGCACATCGAATCTAAGCTGTCTGAAATGTTTTTCCAAAGTTATCAACATTTTTATGTTTGGCGTTCTGGAACCCACCTTATCTCAGTCTGAAAACGTGTTTTTTGCATTGTGCCATAACTTTGCAGGGATGCCACAGAACATGAAATTTTCACCTGCCGCTGTAGTAGAAAGGGTCGTTCTAGTAGTTGCACATCAAATCCAAGCTGTCTGAAGTGGCTTTCCAAAGTTATCAACATTTTTATGTTTGGAGTTCCGGAATCAACCTTATCTCAGGCTGAACACCCGTTTTCTTCATTGTGCCATAACTTTGCAGGGATGCATCAGAACATGACATTTTAAACTTCCACTATAGCAGAAAAGGTCTTTCTAGTAGTTGCACAAAAAAATTCTAATCTGTCTGAAGTGTTTTTCCAAAGTTATCAACATTTTTATGTTTGGCGTTCCGGAACCCACCTTATCTCTGGCTGAAAACGCGTTTTCTGCATTGTGCCATAACTTTGCAAGGAAGCATCAGAACATGAAATTTTATAATTGCGCTATAGCAGAAAAGGTCTTTCTAGTAGGTGTACATCAAATCTAAGCTCTCTGAAGAGTTTTTCCAAAGTTATCCACATTTTAATGTTTGGCGTTCCGGAATCGACCTTATCTCAGGCTGAAAACGCGTTTTACGCATTGTGCCATAACTTTGCATAAAGCTTCAGAACATGAAATTTTCACCTCCCACGATAGCAGAAAGGGTCTTTCTAGTAGTTGCAGATCAAAACTAAGCTGTCTGAAATGTTTTTCCAAAGTTATCAACAGTTTTATGTTTGGCATTCCGGAATCGACCTTATCTCAGGCTGTAAACGCGTTTTACGAATGGTGCCATAACTTTGCTGGGAAGCTTCAGAACATCAAATTTTCACCTCCCACAATAGCAGAAACGGTCTTTCTAGTAGTTGCACATCAAATCTAAGCTGTCTGAAGTGTTTTTCCAAAGTTATCTACATTTTTATGTTTGGTGTTCCGGAATCGAACTTATCTCAGGCTGAAAACGTGTTTTCTGCATTGTGCCATAGCTTTGCAGGGAAGCTTCAGAACATGAAATTTCCACATCCCACTATAGCAGAAAGGGTCTTTCTAGTAGTTGCACATTAAAGCTAAGAGGTCTGAAGTGTTTTTCCAAACTTATCAACATTTTTATGTTTGGCGTTCCGGAACCCATCTTATCTCAGGCTGAAAACGCGTTTTCTGCATTGTGCGATACCTTTGCAGGGAAGCTTCAGAACATGAAATTTTCACCTCCCACTATAGCAGAAAGGGTCTTTCCAGTAGTTGCACATCAAATGTAAGCGGTCTGAAGTGTATTTCAAAAGTTATCAACTTTTTTATGTTTGACGTTCCTGAATCGACCTTATCACAGGCTGAAAACGCGTTTTACGCATTGTGCCATAACTTTGCCGTGAAGCTTCAGAACATGAAATTTTCACCTCCCACAATGGCAGAAAGGGTCTTTCTAGTAATTGCAAATCAAATCTAAGCTGTCTGAAGTGTTTTTCCAAAGTTATCAACATTTTTATGTTTGGCGTTCCGGAATCGACTTTATCTCAGGCTGAAAACGTGTTTTACGCATTGTGCCATAACTTTGCATAAAGCTTCAGAACATTACATTTTCACATCCCACTATAGCAGAAAGGGTCTTTCTCGTAGTTGCACGCCAAATCTAAGCTGACAGATGTGTTTTTCCGAAGTTATCAACATTTTTATGTTTGGCGTTCCGGAATCGACCTTATATCAGGCTGAAAACGCCTTTTTTGCATTGTGCCATAACTTTGCAGGGAAGCTTCAGAACATGAAATTTTCAACTCCCACTACAGCAGAAAGGGTCTTTCTAGTAGCTGCACGTCAAATATATGCTGTCTGAAGTGTTTTTCCGAAGTTATCAACATTTTTATGTTTGGCGTTCCGGAACCCACCTTATCTCACTCTGTAAGCGTGTTTTCTGCATTGTGCCATACCTTTGGAGGAAAGCTTCAGAACATGACATTTTCACCTCCCACTATAGCAGAAAGGGTCTTTCTCATAGTTGCACATCAAATCTAATCTGTCTGAAGTGTTTTTCCAAAGTTATCATATTTTTTTGTTTGGCGTTCTGGAACCCATCTTATCTCAGGCTGAAAACGCGTTTTCTGCATTGTGCCATAACTTTGCAGGGAAGCTTCAGAACATGAAATTTTCAACTCCGACTATAGCAGAAAGGGTCTTTCGAGTAGTTGCATGTCAAATCTAAGCTGTCTGATGTGTTTTTCCAAAGTTATCAACATTTTTTATGTTTGGCATTCCAGAATCGACCTTATCTCTGGCTGAAAACGCGTTTTCTGCATTGTGATATAACTTTGCAGGGAAGCTTCAGAACATGAAATTTTAACCTGCCACTATAGCAGAAAAGGTCCTTCTAGTAGTTGCACATCAAATCTAACCTGTCTGAAGTGTTTTTCCAAATTAATCAACATTCTTATGTTTGGCGTTCCGGAATCAACCTTATCTCAGGCTGAAAACGCGTTTTCTGCATTGTGTCATCACTTTGCAGGAAAGATGCAGAATATGAAATTTTCACCTCTCACTATAGCAGAAAGGGTCTTTCTAGTAGTTGCACGTCAAATATATGCTGTCTGAAGTGTTTTTCCGAAGTTATCAACATTTTTATGTTTGGCGTTCCGGAATTGACCTTATGTGAGGCTGAAAACGCGTATTCTGCATTGTGCCATAACTTTGCAGGGAAGCTTCAGAACATTAAATTTTCGCCTCCCACTACAGCATAAAGTGTCTTTCTAGTAGTTGCACATCAGATCGAAGCTGTTTGAAGTGTTTTTCCAAAGTTATCAACACTTTTATGTTTGGCGTTCCGGAGTCGACCTTAACTCAGGCTGAAAACACGATTTACGCATTCTGCCATAACTTTGCAGGGAAACTTCAGATCATGAAATTTCCACATCACAGTATATCAGAATATGTCTTTCTAGTAGTTGCACATCAAATCTTAGCTGTCTGAAGTGTTCTTCCAAAGTTCTCAACATTTTTATGTTTGGCGTTCTGAAATCAACCTCATCTCAGGTTGAAAAGGCGTTTTCTGCATTGTGCTATAACATTGCAGGGAAGCTTCAGAGCATGAAATTTTAACATCCCACTATAGCAGAAAGGGTCTTTCTAGTAGTTGCACATTAAATCTAAGCTCTCTGAAGTGTTTTTCGAAAGTTATCAACACTTTTATGTTTGGCGTTCCGAAACCCACCTTATCTCAGGCTGAAAACGCGTTTTACGCATTGTGCCATAACTTTGCATAAAGCTTCAGAACATGAAATTTTCACCTACCACTATAGCAGAAAGGGTCTTTCTAGTAGTTGCACTTCAAATCTAAGCTGTCTGAAGTGTTTTTCGAAAGTTATCGACATTTTTTTGTTTGGCCTTCGGGAACCCACCTTATCTCAGGCTGAAAACGCGTTTTACGCATTGTGCCATAACTTTGCATAAAGCTTTAGAACATGAAATTTTCACCTCCCACTATAGCAGAAAGGGTCTTTCTAGTAGTTGCACATCAAATCTAAGCTGTCTGAAGTGTTTTTCCAAAGTTATCAACATTTTTATGTTTAGCGTTCCGGAATCCACCTTATCTCAGGCTGAAAACGTGTTTTCTGCATTGTGCCATAACATTGCAGGGAAGCTTCAGAACATGAAATGTTCACCTCCCACTATAGCTGAAAGGGTCTTTCTCATAGTTGCAGATCAAATCTACGCTGTCTGAAATGTTTGTCCAAAGTTATCAACATTCTTATGTTTGGCGTTCCGGAATCAACCATATCTCAGGCTGAAAACGTGTTTTCTGCATTGTGCCATAACTTTGCAGGGAAGCTTCAGAACATGAAATTTCCACATCCCAGTATAGCAGAATATGTCTTTCTAGTAGTTGCACATCAAATCTTAGCTGTCTGAAGTGTTATCCAAAGTTCTCAACATTTTTATGTTTGGCGTTCTGAAATCAACCTCATCTCAGGCTGAAAACGCGTTTTACGCATTTTGCCATAACTTTGCATAAAGCTTCAGAACATGAAAATTTCACCTTCCACTATAGCAGAAAGGGTCTTTCTAGTAGTTGCACTTCAAATCTAAGCTGTCTGAAGTGTTTTTCGAAAGTTATCAACATTTTTATGTTTGGCGTTCCGGAACCCACCTTATCTCAGGCTGAAAACGCGTTTCCTGCATTGTGGCATAACTTTGCAGGGAAGCTTTAGAACATGAAATTTTCACCTCCCACTACAGCAGAAAGGGTCTTTCTAGTAGTTTCACATGAAATCTAAAATGTCTGAAGTGTTTTTCCAAAGTTTTCAACATTTTTTTGTTTGGCCTTCGGGAACCCACCTTATCTCAGGCTGAAAACGCGTTTTACGCATTGTGCCATAACTTTGCATAAAGCTTTAGAACATGAAATTTTCACCTCCCACTATAGCAGAAAGGGTCTTTCTAGTAGTTGCACATCAAATCTAAGCTGTCTGAAGTGGCTTTCCAAAGTCATCAACATTTTTATGTTTTACGTTCCGGAATCAACCTTATCTCAGGCTGAACATCCGTATTCTGCATTGTGCCATAACTTTGCAGGGATGCATCAGAAAATGACATTTTAAAGTTCCACAATAGCAGAAAAGGTCTTTATAGTAGTTGCACATCAAATCTAAGCTGTCTGAAGTGTTTTTCCAAAGTTATTAACACTTTTATGTTTGGCGTTCCGGAACCCACCTTATGTCAGGCTCAACACCCGTTTTCTGCATTGTGCGATAACTTTGCAGGGAAGCTTCAGAACATGAAATTTTCACCCCCCACTAAAGCAGAAATGGTCTGTCTTGTAGTTGCACATCAAATCTAAGCTGTCTGAAGTGTTTTTCCAAAGTTATCAACATATTTATGTTTGGCGTTCCGGAACCCACCTTATCTCTGGCTGAAAACGCGTTTTCTGCATTGTGCCATAACATTGCAGGGAAGCTTCAGAACATGAAATGTTCTCCTCCCACCATAGCTGAAAGGGTCTTTCTCATAGTTGCAGATCAAATCTACGCTGTCTGAAGTGTTTGTCCGAAGTTATCAACATTCTTATGTTTGGCGTTCCGGAATCAACCATATCTCAGGCTGAAAACGTGTTTTCTGCATTGTGCCATAACTTTGCAGGGAAGCTTCAGAACATGAAGTTTCCAGATCCCAGTATAGCAGAATATGTCTTTCTAGTAGTTGCACATCAAATCTTAGCTGTCTGAAGTGTTCTTCCAAAGTTCTCAACATTTTTATGTTTGGCGTTCTGAAATCAACCTCATCTCAGGCTGAAAACGCGTTTCCTGCATTGTGGCATAACTTTGCAGGGAAGCTTCAGAACATGAAATTTTCACCTCCCACTACAGCAGAAAGGGTCTTTCTAGCAGTTTCACATGAAATCTAAGCTGTCTGAAATGTTTTTCCAAAGTTTTCAACATTTTTTTGTTTGGCCTTCGGGAACCCACCTTATCTCAGGCTGAAAACGCGTTTTACGCATTGTGCCATAACTTTGCATAAAGCTTTAGAACATGAAATTTTCACCTCCCACTATAGCAGAAAGGATCTTTCTAGTAGTTGCACATCAAATTTAAGCTGTCTGAAGTGGCTTTCCAAAGTCATCAACATTTTTATGTTTTACGTTCCGGAATCAACCTTATCTCAGGCTGAAAACGCGTTTAACGCATTGTTCCATAACTTTGCAGGGAAGCTTCAGAACATGAAATTTTCACCCCCCACTATAGCAGAAAGGGTCTGTCTTGCAGTTGCACATCAAATCTAAGCTGTCTGAAGTGTTTTTCCAAAGTTGTCAACATTTTTATGTTTGGCGTTCCGGAACCCACCTTATCTCAGGCTGAAAACGCGTTTTCTCCATTGTGCCATAACTTTGCAGGGAGGCTTCAGAACATAAAATTTTCACCTCCCACTATAGCAGAAAGGGTCTTTCTAGTAGTTGCACATCAAATCTAAGCTGTCTGAAGTGTTTTTCGAAAGTTATCAACATTTTTATGTTTGGCGTTCCGGAATCGACCTGATCACTGGATGAAAAATCATTTTCTGCATTGTGCCACAACTTTGCACGGAAACTTCAGAACATGAAATTTTCACCTCCCACTATAGCAGAAAGGGTCTTTCTAGTAGTTGCACATCAAATCTATGCTGTCTGAAGTGTTTTTCGAAAGTTTTCAACATTTTTATGTTTGGCGTTCCGGAATCGACCTTATCTCAGGCTGAAAACGCGTTTTCTGCATTGTGCCATAACTTTGCAGGGAAGCTTCAGAACATGAAATTTTCACCTCCCACGATAGCAGAAAGGGTCTTTCGAGTAGTTGCACATAAAATCTAAGCTGTTTGAAGTGTTTTTCCAAAGTTATCAACATTTTTATGTTTGACGTTCCGGAATCGATCTTATCTCAGGCTGAATATTCGTTTTCTTCATTGTGCCATAACTTTGCAGGGAATTTTCAGAACATGAAATTTTCACCTCCCACTATATCGGAAAGGGTCTTTCTAGTAGTTGCACATCAAATCTAAGCTGTCTGAAGTGTTTTTCCAAAGTTATCAACATTTTTATGTTTGGCGTTCTGGAACCCACCTTATCTCAGGCTGAAAACGCGTTTTCTGCATTGTGCCATAACTTTGCAGGAAAGCTTCAGAACATGAAATTTTCACCTCCCACTATAGCAGAAAGGGTCTTTCTAGTAGTTGCACATCAAATATAAGCTGTCTGAAGTGTTTTTCCGAAGTTATTAACATTTTTATGTTTGGCGTTCCGGAATTGACCTCATGTGAGGCTGAACACGAGTTTTCTGCATTGTGCCATAACTTTTTAGGGAAGCTTCAGAACATGAAAATTTCACCTCCCACTATAGCAGAAAGGGTCCTTCTAGTAGTTGCACATCAAATCGAAGCTGTCTGAAGTGTTTTTCCAAAGTTATCAACACTGTTATGTTTGCCGTTCCGGAACCCACCTTATCTCAAGCTGAAAACGCGTTTCCTGCATTGTGCCATAACTTTGCATGGAAACTTCAGAACATGAAATTTTCAACTCCCACTATAGCAGAAAGGGTCTTTCTAGTAGTTGCACATCAAATCTAAGCTGTCTGAAGTGTTTTTCCAAAGTTATCAACATTGTTATGTTTGGCGTTCCGGAATCAACCTTATCTCAGGCTGAAAACGCGTTTTCTGAATTGTGCCATAACTTTGCAGGGAAGCTTCAGAACATGAAATTTCCACCTCCCACTATAGCAGAAAGGGTCTTTCTAGTAGTTGCACATCAAATCTAAGCTGTCTGATATGTTTTTCCAAGGTTATCTACTTTTTTCTGTTTGGCGTTCTGGAACCCACCTTATCTCAGTGTGAAAACGCGTTTTCTGCATTGTGCCATAACTTTGCAGTGAAGCTTCAGAACATGAAATTTTCACATCCCACTATAGCAGAAAGGGTTTTTCTCGTAGTTGCACATCAAATCTAAGCTGTCTGAAGTGTTTTTCCAAAGTTATCAACATTTTTATGTTTGGCGTTCCGGAACCCACCTTATCTCTGGCTGAAAACGCGTTTTTTGCATTGTGCCATAATTTGCAGGGAAGCTTCAGAACATGAAATTTTCATCTCCCACTATAGCAGAAAGGGTCTTTCTAGCAGTTGCACATCAAATCTAAGCGGTCTGAAGTGTTTTTCCAAAGTTATCAACATTTTTATGTTTGCCGTTCCGGAATCGACCATATCTCAGGCTGAAAAGGCGTTTTCTGCATTGTGCCATAACTTTGCAGAGAAGCTTCAGAACATGAAATTATCACCTCCCACTACAACAGAAAGGGTGTTTCTAGCAGTTGGACATCAAATCTAAGCTGTCTGAAGTGTTTTTCCAAAGTTATCAACATTTTTATGTTTGGCGTTCTGGAACCCACCTTATCTCAGGCTGAAAACGCGTTTTCTGCATTGTGCCATAACTTTGCAGGGAAGCTTCAGAACATGAAATTTTCACCTCCCACTAAAGCAGAAAGGGTCTTTCTAGTAGTTGCACATCAAAATTTCCAAAGTTATCAACATTTTTATGTTTGGCGTTCTGGAACCCACCTTATCTCAGGCTGAAGACGCGTTTTCTGCATTGTGCCATAACTTTGCAGGGAAGCTTCAGAACATGAAATTTTCACCTCCCACTAGAGCAGAAAGGGTATTTCTAGTAGTTGCACATCAAATCTAAGCAGTCTGTAGAGTTTTTCCTGAGTTATCAACATTTTTATGTTTGGCGTTCCGGAATGGACCTTATCTCAGGCTGAAAACCCGTTTTCTGCATTGTACCATAACTTTGCAGGGAAGCTTCAGAACATGACATTTTCACCTCCCAATAAAGCAGAAAGGGTCTTTCTAGTAGTTGCACATCAAATCTAAGCTGTCTGGAATGTTTTTCCAAATTTATCAACATTTTTATGTTTGGCGTTCCGGAACCCACCTTATCTCAGGCTGAAAACGCGTTTTCTACATCGTGCCATAACTTTGCAGGGAATCTTCAGAACATGAAATTTTCACCTCCCACTACAGCAGAAAGTGTCTTTCTAGTAGTTGCACATCAAATCTAAGCTGTCTGAAGTGTTTTTCGAAAGTTATCAACATTTTTATGTTTGGCGTTCCGGAATCGACCTTATCTCGGGATGAAAAATCGTTTTCTGCATTGTCCCATACCTTTGCAGGGAAGCCTCAGAACTTGAAATTTTGACCTCCCAATATAGCAGAAAGGGTCTTTCTAGTAGTTGCACATCAAATCTAAGCTGTCTGAAGTGTTTTTCGAAAGTTATCAACATTTTTATGTTTGGCGTTCCGGAATCGACCTTATCTCAGGCTGAAAACGGGTTTTATGCATTGTGCCATAACTTTGCAGGGACGCTTCAGAAAATGAAAATTTCACCTCCCACTATAGCAGAAAGGGTCTTTCTAGTAGTTGCACATTAAATCTAAGCTGTTAGAATTGTTGTTCCAAAGTAATCAACATTTTTACGTTTGGCGTTTTGGAAACCACCTTATCTCAGACTGAAAACGCGTTTTTTGCATTGTGCCATAACTTCTCAGGGAAGCTTCAGAACATGAAATGTTCACGTCCCACTATAGCAGAAAGGGTCTTTCGAGTTGTTGCACATCAAATCTAAGCTGTCTGAAGTGTTTTTCCAAAGTTATCAACATTTTTTTGTTTGGCGTTCCGGAACCCACCTTATCTCAGGCTGAAAACGCGTTTTCGGCATTGTGCCATAACTTTGCTGGGAAGCTTCAGAACATGAAATTTTCACGTCCCACTATAGCAGAAAGGGTCTTTCGAGTAGTTGCACATCAAATCTAAGCTGTCTGAAGTGTTTTTCGAAAGTTATCAACATTTTTATGTTTGGCGTTCCGGAATCGACCTCATCTAAGGATGAAAAATCGTTTTCTGCATTGTCCCATAACTTTGCAGGGAAGCGTTCGAACATGAAATGTTCACCTCCCACTATACCAGAAAGGGTCTTTCTAGTAGTTGCACATCAAATCTAAGCTGTCTGAAGTGTTTTTCCAAAGTTATCAACATTTTTACGTTTGGCGTTCCGTAACCCACCTTATCTCACGCTGAAAACGCGTTTTCTGCATTGTGCCATAACTTTGCAGGGAAGCTTCAGAAAATGAAATTTTCACCTCCCACTATACCAGAAAGGGTCTTTCTAGTAGTTGCACATCAAATCTAAGCTGTCTGAAGTGTTTTTCCAAAGTTATCAACATTTTTATGTTTGGCGTTCCGGAACCCACCTTATCTCAGGCTGAAAACGCGTTTTCTGCATTGTGCCATAACTTTGGAGGGAAGATTCAGAAAATGAAATTTTCACCTCCCACGACAGCAGAAAGGGTCTTTCTAGTAGTTGCACATCAAATCTAAGCTGTCTGAAGTGTTTTTCGAAAGTTATCAACATTTTTATGTTTGGCGTTCCGGAATCGACCTTATCTCAGGCTGAAAACGGGTTTTATGCATTGTGCCATAACTTTGCAGGGACGCTTCAGAAAATGAAAATTTCACCTCCCACTATAGCAGAAAGGGTCTTTCTAGTAGTTGCACATTAAATCTAAGCTGTTAGAATTGTTGTTCCAAAGTAATCAACATTTTTACGTTTGGCGTTTTGGAAACCACCTTATCTCAGACTGAAAACGCGTTTTTTGCATTGTGCCATAACTTCTCAGGGAAGCTTCAGAACATGAAATGTTCACGTCCCACTATAGCAGAAAGGGTCTTTCGAGTAGTTGCACATCAAATCTAAGCTGTCTGAAGTGTTTTTCCAAAGTTATCAACATTTTTTTGTTTGGCGTTCCGGAACCCACCTTATCTCAGGCTGAAAACGCGTTTTCGGCATTGTGCCATAACTTTGCTGGGAAGCTTCAGAACATGAAATTTTCACGTCCCACTATAGCAGAAAGGGTCTTTCGAGTAGTTGCACATCAAATCTAAGCTGTCTGAAGTGTTTTTCGAAAGTTATCAACATTTTTATGTTTGGCGTTCCGGAATCGACCTCATCTAAGGATGAAAAATCGTTTTCTGCATTGTCCCATAACTTTGCAGGGAAGCGTTCGAACATGAAATGTTCACCTCCCACTATACCAGAAAGGGTCTTTCTAGTAGTTGCACATCAAATCTAAGCTGTCTGAAGTGTTTTTCCAAAGTTATCAACATTTTTACGTTTGGCGTTCCGTAACCCACCTTATCTCACGCTGAAAACGCGTTTTCTGCATTGTGCCATAACTTTGCAAGGAAGCTTCAGAACATGAAATTTTCACCTCCCACTATAGCATAAAGGGTCTTTCTAGTAGTTGCACATCAAATCTAAGCTGTCTGAAGTGTTTTTCCAAAGTTATCAACATTTTTATGTTTGGCGTTCCGGAATCGACCTTATCTCAGGCTTAAAACGCGTTTTTTGCATTGTGCCATAACTTCTCAGGGAAGCTTCAGAACATGAAATGTTCACCTCCCACTATAGCAGAAAGGGTCTTTCTAGTAGTTGCACATCAAATCTAAGCTGTCTGAAGTGTTTTTCCAAAGTTATCAACATTTTTATGTTTGGCGTTCCAGAATCGACCTTATCTCAGGCTGAAAACGTGTTTTAGGCATTGTGCCATAACTTTGGAGGGAAGATTCAGAAAATGAAATTTTCACCTCCCACGACAGCAGAAAGGGTCTTTCTAGTAGTTGCACATCAAATCTAAGCTGTCTGAAGTGTTGTTCCAAAGTTATCAACATTTTTACGTTTGGCGTTCCGGAACCCACCTTATCTCAGGCTGAAAATTCGTTTTGTGCATTGTGCCATAACATCTCAGGGTAGCTTCAGAACATGAAATGTTCACCTCACACTATAGCAGAAAGGGTCTTTCTAGTAGTTGCACATCAAATCTAAGCTGTCTGAAGTGTTTTTCCAAAGTTATCAACATTTTTATATTTGGCGTTCCAGAATCGACCTTATCTCAGGCTGAAAACGCGTTTTACGCATTGTGCCATACCTTTGCAGGGAACCTTTAGAACATGAAATTTTCACCTCCCACTATAGCAGAAAGGGTCTTTCCAGTAGTTGCACATCAAATTTAAGCTGTCTGAAGTGTTGTTCCAAAGTGATCAACATTTTTACGTTTGGCGTTTCGGAACCCACCTTATCTCAGGCTGAAAACGCGTTTTCTGCATTGTCGCATAACTTTCCAGGGAAGTTTCAGAACATGAAATTTTAACCTCCACTGTAGCAGAAAGGGTCTTTCTAGTAGTTGCACATCAAATCTAAGCTGTCTGAAGTGTTTTTCCAAAGTTATCAACATTTTTAAGTTTGGCGTTCCGGAACCCACCTTATCTCAGGCTGAAAACGCGTTTTCTGCATTGTGCCATAACTTTGCAGGGAAGCTTCAGAACATGAAATTTTAAACTCCCAGTGTAGCAGAAAGGGTCTTTCTAGTAGTTGCACATCAAATCTAATCTGAATGAAGTGTTTTTCGTAAGTTATTAACATTTTTATGTTGGCGTTCCGGAACCCACCTTATCTCAGGCTGAAAATGCGTTTTCTGCATTGTCCCATAACTTTGAAGGAAAGCTTCAGAACATGAAAGTTTCACCTCCCACTATAGCAGAAAGGGTCTTTGTCGTAGTTGCACATCAAATATAAGCTGTCTGAAGTGTTTTTCCAAAGTTATCAACATTTTTATGTTTGGCGTTCCGGAACCCACCTTATCTCAGGCTGAAAACGCGTTTTCTGCATTGTGTCATAACTTTGCAATGAAGCTTCAGAACATGAAATTTTCAGCTCCCACTATAGCAGAAAGGGTCTTTCTAGTAGTTGCACATCAAATCTAAGCTGTCTGAAGTGTTTTTCCAAAGTTATCAACATTTTTATGTTTGGCGTTCCGGAACCCACCTTATCTCAGGGTGAAAACGCGTTTTCTGCAATGTGCCATAACTTTGCAGGGAAGCTTCAGAACATGAAATTTTCAGCTCCCACTATAGCAGAAAGGGTCTTTCTAGTAGTTGCACATCAAATCTAATCTGTCTGAAGTGTTTTTAGAAAGTTATTAACATTTTTATGTTTGGCGTTCCAGAAACAACCTTATCTCAGGCTGAAAATGCCTTTTCTGCCTTGTCCCATAACTTTGAAGGAAAGCTTCAGAACATGAAATTTTCAGCTCCCACTATAGCAGAAAGGGTCTTTCTAGTAGTTGCACATCAAATCTAATCTGAATGAAGTGTTTTTCGTAAGTTATTAACATTTTTATGTTGGCGTTCCGGAACCCACCTTATCTCAGGCTGAAAATGCGTTTTCTGCATTGTCCCATAACTTTGAAGGAAAGCTTCAGAACATGAAAGTTTCACCTCCCACTATAGCAGAAAGGGTCTTTGTAGTAGTTGCACATCAAATATAAGCTGTCTGAAGTGTTTTTCCAAAGTTATCAACATTTTTATGTTTGGCGTTCCGGAACCCACCTTATCTCAGGCTGAAAACGCGTTTTCTGCATTGTGTCATAACTTTGCAGGGAAGCTTCAGAACATGAAATTTTCAGCTCCCACTATAGCAGAAAGGGTCTTTCTAGTAGTTGCAAATCAAATCTAAGCTGTCTGAAATGTTTTTTCCAAAGTTATCAACATTTTTATGTTTGGCGTTCCAGAATCGACCTTATCTCAGGCTGAAAACGGGTTTTACGCATTGTGCCATAACTTTGCAGGGAAGCTTCAGAACATGAAATTTTCAGCTCCCACTATAGCAGAAAGGGTCTTTCTAGTAGTTGCACATCAGATCTATGCTGTCCGAAGTGTTTTTCCAAAGTTATCAACACTTTTATGTTTGGCGTTCCGGAATCGACCTTATCTCAGGCTGAAAACACGATTTACGCATTCTGCCATAACTTTGCAGTGAAGCTTCAGAACATGAAATTTTCATATCCCACTATAGCAGAAAGGGTCTTTCTTGCAGTCTCACATCAAATCTAAGCTGTCTGAAGTGTTTTTCCAAAGTTATCAACATTTTTATGTTTGGCGTTCTGAAATCAACCTCATCTCAGGCTGAAAACGCATTTTCTGCATTGTGCCATAACTTTGCAGGGAAGCTTAAGAACCTGAAATTTTCACCTCCCACTAGAGCAGAAAGGGTATTTCTAGTAGTTACACATCAAATCTAAGGTGTCTGAAGTTTTTTTCCAAAGTTATCAACATTTTTATGTTTGGCGTTCTGGAACCCACCTTATCTCAGGCTGAAAACGCGTTTTCTGCATTGTGCCATAACTTCTCAGGGAAGCTTCAGAATATGAAATGTTCAGCTCCCACTATGACTAACAGGTTCTTTCTAATAGTTGCACATCAAATCTAATCTGTCTGAAGTGTTTTTCGAAAGTTATCAACATTTTTATGTTTGGCGTTCTGGAATCGACCTTATCTCAGGCTGAAAACGTGTTTTACGCTTTGTCCCACAACTTTCCAGGGAAGCTTCAGAACATGAAATTTTGACCTCCCACTATAGCAGAATGCGTCTTTCTAGTAGTTGCACATCAAATCTTAGTTGTCTGATGTGTTTTTCCAAAGTTCTCAACATTTTTATCTTTGGCGTTCTGAAATCAACCTCATCTCAGGCTGAAAACGCGTTTTCTCCATTGTGCCATAACTTTGCAGGGAAGCTTCAGAACATGAAATTTTCAACTCCCACTATAGCAGAAAGAGTCTTTCTAGTACTTGCACATCAAATCTAAGCTGTCTGAAGTGTATTTCAAAAGTTATCAACTTTTTTATGTTTGGCGTTCTGAAATCAACCTCATCTCAGGCTGAAAACGTGTTTTACGCATTGTGCCATAACTTTGCAGGGAAGCTTTAGAACATGAAATTTTCACCTCCCACTAGAGCAGAAAGGGTCTTTCTAGTAGTTGCACGTCAAATCTAAGCTGTTTGAAGTGTTTTTCCAAAGTTATCACCATTTTTATGTTTGGCGTTCCAGAAACAACCTTGTCTCAATCTGAAAACGCGTTTTACGCAATTTGCCATAACTTTGCAGGAAAGCCTCAGAACATGAAATTTTCACCTCCCACTATAGCAGAAAGGGTCTTTCTAGTAGTTGCACATCAAATCTAAGCTGTCTGAAGGGTATTTCCAAAGTTATCAACATTTTTATGTTTTGCGTTCTGGTATCCACCTTATCTCAGGCTGAAAACGCGTTTTCTGCATTGTGCCATAACTTTGCAGGGAAGCTTCAGAACATGAAATTTTCACCTCCCACTAGAGCAGAATGGGTATTTCTAGTAGTTGCACAACAAATCTAAGCTGTCTAAAGTGTTTTTCGAAAGTTATCAACATTTTTATGTTTGGCGTTCCGGAATCGACCTTATCTCAGGATGAAAACGCGTTTTCTGCAATGTGCCATAACTTTGCAGGGAAGCTTCAGAACATGAAATTTTCACCTCCCACTATAGCAGAAAGGGTCTTTCTAGTAGTTGCACATCAAATCTAAGCTGTCGAAATTGTTTTTCCAAAGTTATCAACATTTTTATGTTTGGCGTTCTGGAACCCACCTTATCTCAGGCTAAAAACGCGTTTTCTGGATAGTGCCATAACTTTGCAGGGAGACTTCAGAACATGAAATTTTCTACTCCCACTATAGCAGAAAGGGTCTTTCTAGTAGTTGCACATCAAATCTAAGCTGTCTGAAGTGTTTTTCCAAAGTTATCAATATTTTTATGTTTGGCGTTCCGGAATCGACCTTATCTCAGGCTGAAAACGCGTTTCTTCAATTGTGGCATAACTTTGCTGGGAAGCTTCAGAACATGAAATTTTCACCTCCCACTATAGCAGAATGCGTCTTTCTAGTAGTTGCACATCAAATCTTTGCTGTCTGATGTGTTTTTCCAAAGTTCTCAACATTTTTATGTTTGGCGTTCTGAAATCAACCTCATATCAGGCTGAAAACGCGTTTTACGCATTTTGCCATAACTTTGCAGGAAGCTTCAGAACATGAAATTTTAACCTCCCACTATAGCAGAAAGGGTCTTTCTAGTAGTTGCACATCAAATCTAAGCTGTCTGAAGTGTTTTTCCAAAGTTATCAACATTCTTATGTTTGGCGTTCTGGAACCCACCTTATCTCAGGCTAAAAACGCGTTTTCTGGATAGTGCCATAACTTTGCAGGGAGACTTCAGAACATGAAATTTTAACATCCCACTATAGCAGAAAGGGTCTTTCTAGTAGTTGCACATCAAATCTAAGCTGTCTGAAGTGTTTTTCCAAAGTTATCAACATTTTTACGTTTGGCGTTCCGGAATCGACCTTATCTCAGGCTGAAAACGCGTTTTCTGCATTGTGCCATAACTTTGCAGGGAAGCTTCAGAACATGAAATTGTAACCTCCCACTATAGCAGAATGCGTCTTTCTAGTAGTTGCATATCAAATCTTAGCTGTCTGAAGTGTTTTTCCCAAGTTCTCAACATTTTTATGTTTGGCGTTCAGAAATCAACCTCATCTCAGGCTGAAAACGCGTTTTACACATTGTGCCATAACTTTGCAGGGAAGCTTTAGAACATGAAATTTTAACCTCCCACAATAGCAGAATGGGTCTTTCTAGTATTTGCACATCAAATCTAAGCTGTCGAAAGTGTTTTTCCAAAGTTATCAACATTTTTATGTTTGGCGTTTCGGAATCGACCTTATCTCAGCCTGAAAACGCGCTTTACATATTTTGCCATAACTTTGCAGGGAAGCTTCAGAACATGAAATGTTCACCTCCCACTATAGCAGAAAGGGTCTTTCTAGTAGTTGGTCATCAAATCTAAGCTGTCTGAAGTGTTTTTCCAAAGTTATCAACACTTTTATGTTTGCCGTTGCGGAATCAACCTTATCTCAGGCTGAAAACGCATTTTCTGCTTTGTGCCATATATTCTAAGGGAAGGTTCAGAACATGAAATTTTCACCTCCCACTATAGCAGAAAGGGTCTTTCTAGTAGTTGCACATCAAATCTAAGCTGTCTGATGTGTTTTTCCAAAGTTATCAACATTGTAATGTTTGGCGTTCCGGAATCAACCTTATCTCAGGCTGAAAACGCGTTTTACGCATTGTGCCATAACTTTGCAGGGAACCTTGAGAACATGAAATGTTCACCTCCCACTATAGCAGAAAGGGTCTTTCTAGTAATTGCACATCAAATATAAGCTGTCTGAAGTGTTTTTCGAAAGTTATCAACATTTTTATGTTTGGCGTTCCGGAATCGACCTTATCTGAGGATGAAAAATCGTTTTCTGCATTGTCCCATAACTTTGCAGGGAAGCTTCAGAACATGACATTTTGACCTCCCACTATAGCAGAAAGGGTCTTTCTCGTAGTTGCACATCAAATCTAAGCTGTCTGAAGTTTTATTCCAAAGTGATCAACATTTTCACGTTTTGCGTTTCGGAACCCACCTTATCTCAGGCTGAAAACGCGTTTTCTGCATTGTGCCATAACTTCTCAGGGAAGCTTCAGAACATGAAATGTTCACCTCCCACTATCGCAGAAAGGGTCTTTCTCGCAGTTGCACATCAAATCGAAGCTGTCTGAAGTGTTTTTCCAAAGTTATCAACATTTTTATGTTTGGCGTTCCGGATTCGACCTTATCTCAGGCAGAAAACGCTTTTTACGCTTTGCGCCATAACTTTGCAGGGAAGCTTCAGAAAATGAAATTTTCACCTCCCACTCTAGCAGAAAGGGTTTTTCTAGTAGTTGCACATCAGATCTAAGCTGTCTGAAATGTTTTTCCAAAGTTATCAACATTTTAATGTTTGGCGTTACAGAATCGACCGTATCTCAGGATGAAAAATTGTTTTCTGCATTGTCCCATAACTTTCCAGGGAAGCTTCAGAACATGAAATTTTGACCTAACACTATAGCAGAAAGGGTCTTTCGAGTAGTTGCACATCAAATCTAAGCTGTCTGAAGTGTTTTTCGAAAGTTATCAACATTTTTATGTTTGTCGTTCCGGAATCGACCTTATCTCAGGCTGAAAATGCTTTTTACGCTTTGTGCCATAACTTTGCAGGGAAGCTTCAGGAAATGAAATTTTCACCTCCCACTATAGCAGAAAGGGTCTTTCTAGAAGTTGCACATCAAATCTAAGCTGTCTGAAGTGTTTTTCGAAAGTTACCAACATTTTTATGTTTGGCGTTCCAGAATCGACCTAATCTCAGGCTGAAAACGCGTTGTCTGCATTGTGCCATAACTTGGCATGGAAGCTTCCGAACATGAAATGTTCACCTCCCACTATAGCAGAAAGGGTCTTTCTAGTAGTTGCACATCAAATCTAAGCTGTCTGAAGTGTTTTTCCAAAGTTATCAACATTTTTATGTTTGGCCTCCCGGAATCGACCTTATCTCTGGCTGAAAACGCGTTTTAAGCATTGTGCCATAACTTCTCAGGGAAGCTTCAGAACATCAAATGTTCACCTAACACTATAGCAGAAAAGGTCTTTCTAGTAGTTGCACATCAAATCTAAGCTGTCTGAAGTGTTTTTCCAAAGTTATGAACATTTTTATGTTTGGCGTTCCGGAATCGACCTTATCTCAGGCTGAAAACGCGTTGTCTGCATTGTGCAATAACTTTGCATGGAAGCTTCCGAACATGAAATTTTAACCTCCCACTATAGCAGAAAGGCTCTTTCTAGTAGTTGCACATTAAATCTAAGCTGTCTGAAATGTTTTTCCAAAGTTATCAACATTTTTACGTTTGGCGTTTCGGAATCGACCTTATCTTTGGCTGAAAATGCGTTTTACACATTGTGCAATAATTTTGCAGGGAAGCTTCAGAACATCACATTTTCACCTCCCACTATAGCAGAAAGGGTCTTTCTCGTAGTTGCACATTAAATCGAAGCTGCCTGAAGTGTTTTTCCAAAGTTATCAACATTTTTATGTTTGGCGTTCCGGAACCCACCTAATCTCAGGCTGAAAACGCGTTTTCTGCATTGTGCCATAACTTTGCAGGGAAGCTTCAGAACATGAAATTTTAACCTCCCACTATAGCAGAAAAGGTCTTTCTAGTAGTTGCACATCAAATCTAAGCTGTCTGGAGTGCTTTTCGAAAGTTATCAACATTTTTATGTTTGGCGTTCCGGAATCAACCTTATCTTAGGCTGAAAACGCGTTTTACGCATTGTGCCATAACTTCTCAGGCAAGCTTCAGAACATGAAATGTTCACCTCCCACTATAGCAGAAAGGGTCTTTCTAGTAGTTGCACATCAAATCTAAGCTGTCTGAAGTGTTTTTCCATAGTTATCAACATTTTTATGTTTGGCGTTCTGGAATCGACCTTATCTCAGGCTGAAAAGCGTTTTCTGCATTGTGCCATAACTTCTCAAGGAAGCTTCAGAACATGAAAGTTTCACCTCCCACTATAGTAGAAAGAGTCTTTCTAGTAGTTGCACAAGAAATCTAAGCTGTCTGAAGTGTTGTTCCAAAGTTATCAACATTTTTACGTTCGGCGTTCCGTAATCAACCTTATCTCAGGCTGAAGATGCGTTTTACGCATTGTGCCATAACTTTGCAGGGAAGTTCCAGAAAATGAAAGTTTTCACCTCCCACTATAGCAGAAAGGGTTTTTCTAGTAGTTGCACATCAAATCTAAGCTGTCTGAAGTGTTTTTCGAAAGTTATCAACATTTTTTGTTTAGCGTTCCGGAACCCACCTTATCTCAGGCTGAAAACGCGTTTTCTGCATTGTGCCATAACTTTGCAGGGAAGCTTCAGAACATGAAATTTTCAACTCCCACTATAGCAGAAAGGGTCTTTCTAGTACTTACACATCAAATCTTAGCTGTCTGAAGTGCTTTTCCAAAGTTATCAACATTTTTATGTTTGGCGTTCCGGAACCCATCTTATCTCAGGCTGTGAGCGCGTTTTCTGCATTGTGCCATAACTTTGGAGGAAAGCTTCAGAACATGAAATTTTCAATTCCCATTATAGCAGAAAGGGTCTTTCTCGTACTTGCACTTCAAATCTAAACTGTCTGAAGTGTTTTTTGAAGTTTTCAACATTTTTGTGTTTGGCATTACGGAATCGACCTTATCTCAGGCTGAATACGCGTTTTCTGCATTGTTCCTTAACTTTGCAGGGAAGCATCAGAACATTAAATTTTCAGCTCCCACTATGACAAACAGGTTCTTTCTAATAGTTGCACATCAAATCTAATCTGTCTGAAGTGTTTTTCGAAAGTTATCAACATTTTTATGTTTGGCGTTCCGGAACCCATCTTATCTCAGGCTGTGAGTGCGTTTTCTGCATTGTGCCATAACTTTGGAGGAAAGCTTCAGAACATGAAATTTTCAATTCCCATTATAGCAGAAAGGGTCTTTCTCGTACTTGCACTTCAAATCTAAACTGTCTGAAGTGTTTTTTGAAAGTTTTCAACATTTTTGTGTTTGGCATTACGGAATCGACCTTATCTCAGGCTGAATACGCGTTTTCTGCATAGTGCCATATCTTTGCAGGGAATCTTCAGAACATGAAATTTTCACCTCCCACTATAGCAGAAAGGGTCTTTCTAGTAGTTGCACATCAAATCTAAGCTGTTTGAAGTGTTTTTCCAAAGTTATCTGTCACGGGAACGAAGGGACGAGGGAGCTAAAGCCACTTAGGAGGACGTGGTGTAGAACCCAAGTGCAAGTGGTTATAGGCACAGGAGGCAGGAGGGAATTATAAATAATATTTAATAATTAAACAAACTAAAACAGAACAGAAAACGTCACCGAACCGGGAGAAACAGAGCGAACACAGAATGTAAAAACAGAGTAACCAATACTAACGGAAGTGCACAAACATGAGTAAAAAGTCAAAACAGAAAGCGTCACCGAAACGGGAGTTAAATGAACTTAAATCACAAATGAGACCGAGAATAAACTACAAAAGAAACCAAGAAACACGGCAAACAGCAAGAAACCAAAAACACTAACTCAAGGCAGCAGGGTTAAACAGTGTAACAAAAGAACTAGCAAGCGCACAGAACAAGAGAACGAAAACAAAGAGAGCCACGAGTTCAATTAACTTGTTAGCAAACAGAACTAAAAGCCGAACACAGGAAGAGACACGAGAACCAGGAGAGCTAGCAAATGGAACGAAAGAAGCCGAACACAGGGAGAGACACGAGAACCAGGAGAGCTAGCAAATGGAACAAAAGAAGCCGAACACAGGGAGAGACACGAGAACCAGGAGTTACCACGGGGGAACGAGAGGAGTCCAGAAGCACAGGAACCAGAGGAAACATCACAGGGGACGTGGAAACACACAGGGACTAGGAGAACTGGCAGGAAACAAAGACAACGATCTGGCACACGTTGCTGGAGCCCAGGTGTTCTTGAAGACCGTAATCAGGGGGTAATCGGCTCCAGCCGTGTGCCAAAGGAACAGAGGGAGAGAAGCAAAACCAGGACTCGGAGCCTGGAAGCGGAGCCATGACAGTACCCCCCCTTAAAGAACACCTCTTGGTGTTACCAGTCCTGGATGGACGGTCGTCGTAGACGAGGGGAGGAGGAGGCCCATTGGAGCGACTGGAAGAGCCGGGCTGCAGCGACCCGAAAGACAAGCTGGGGTACTGGGGAGGTGGCGGGTGGGAAGTTGCGGCTGGGGTCTTCGGGAGGATGCGGCGGCGGCTTGGGAGCCACGCAGGAGACGTGGGGAGGCCGTGGCGGCGGCTTGGAAGCCATGCTGGAGACGTCGGGAGGCGGCGGCGGCGGCTTGGGAGCCACGCTGGAGACGTCGGGAGGCGGCGGCGGCGGCTTGGGAGCCACGCTGGAGACGTCGGGAGGCGGCGGCGGCGGCTTGGGAGCCACGCTGGAGACGTCGGAAGGCGGCGGCGGCGGCGGCTTGGGAGCCACGCTGGAGACGTCGGGAGGCAGCAGCGGCGGCTTGGGAGCCCCGCTGGAGTCGTCGGGAGGAGACAGCGGCTTGGGAGCCGCGTAGGGGCCCTCGGGAGGAGACCGCCTGGGAGCTGCGTAGGGGCCCTCGGGAGGAGACGGCCTGGGAGCCGCGTAGGGGCCCTCGGGAGGAGACGGCCTGGGAGCCGCGTAGGGGCCCTCGGGAGGAGACGGCTTGGGAGCCGCGTAGGGGCCCCCGGGAGGAGACGGCCTGGGAGCCGCGTAGGGGCCCTTGGGAGGAGACGGCCTGGGAGCCGCGCAGGAAGGTTCGGGAGACGGCGGCCTGGGAGCCACAGAGGAAGGTTCGGGAGACGGCGGCCTGGGAGCCGCACAGGAAGGTTTGGGAGACGGCGGCCTGGGAGCCGCGCAGGAAGGTTTGGGAGACGGCGGCCTGGGAGCCGCGGAGGAAGGTTTGGGAGACGGCGGCCTGGGAGCCGCGCAGGAGGGTTCGGGAGACGGCGACCTAGGAGCCGCGCAGGAAGGTTCGGGAGGCGACGGGCCGGAGTTTTTGGGAGGCAGCGGCCTGACCAGGGGAGGCGCCGGCTGGAGAGCCGCGCCGGAGAACAGGGGAGGCGCCGGCTGGAGAGCCGCGCCGGAGACCAGGGAAGGCGCCGGCTGGAGAGCCGCGCCTGAGACCAGGGACGGCATCGGCTGGAGAGCCGCGCCGGAATACACGGGAGGCGCCGGCTGGAGAGCCGCGCCGAAACACAGGGGAGGCGCCGGCTGGAGAGCCGCGCCGGAAAACAGGGGAGGCGCCGGCTGGAGAGCCGCGCCAGAGACCAGGGAAGGCGCCGGCTGGAGAGCCGCGCCGCAGACCAGGGAAGGCGCCGGCTTGAGAGCCGTGCCGGAGAACACGGGAGGTGCCGGCTGGAGAGCCGCACCGGAGACCAGGGAAGGCGCCGGCTGGAGAGCCGCGCCGGAAAACACGGGAGGCGCCGGCGGGAGAGCCGCGCCGGAGACCAGGGAAGGCGCCGGCTGGAGAGCCGCGCCAGAGACCAGGGAAGGCGCCGGCTGGAGAGCCGCGCCGGAAAACATGGGAGGCGCCGGCTGGAGAGCCACGCCGGAAAACACGGGAGGCGCCGGCTGGGGAGGCGCCGGCTGGAGAGCCGCTGGCTTGAGGGCCGCGCCGGAGACCACGGGAGGCGCCGTCTGGAGAGCAGCGCCGGAGACCACGGGAGGCGCCGTCTGGAGAGCAGCGCCGGAGACCACAGGAGGCACCGGCTTGAGAGCAGCGCCGGAGACCACGGGAGGCGCCGGCTTGAGAGCTGCGCCGGAGACCACGGGAGACGCCGGCTTGAGAGCTGCGCCGGAGACCACGGGAGGCGAAGACGGGGAAACACTAGAGTCTCTAAAAAAAATATCACGGACGGGAACCAACAGAATTGGCTCCGACGGATGAGCAGAGGAAGCAAGCGGAACACCGGACAGAGCAGAGTGGGAGGAAAGCCGCGCGACTGATTGAGATATTGAGTCCAACACCTCAAAAATGGACAGAGTCATCCTCTCCATATTACCTATACTGGTGGCCGGAGCGTCTAGTTCCTCCTGCCAGCCTTTCACCACTGCTGGGTCCATAATTATGGCCAGATCGTTTCTGTCACGGGAACGAAGGGACGAGGGAGCTAAAGCCACGTAGGAGGACGTGGTGTAGGACCCAAGTGCAAGTGGTTATAGGCACAGGAGGCAGGAGGGAATTATAAATAATATTTAATAATTAAACAAACTAAAACAGAACAGAAAGCGTCACCGAACCGGGAGAAACAGAGCGAACACAGAATGTAAAAACAGAGTAACCAATACTAACGGAAGTGCACAAACATGAGTAAAAAGTCAAAACAGAAAGCGTCACCGAAACGGGAGTTAAATGAACTTAAATCACAAATGAGACCGAGAATAAACTACAAAAGAAACCAAGAAACACGGCAAACAGCAAGAAACCAAAAACACTAACTCAAGGCAGCGGGGTTAAACAGTGTAACAAAAGAACTAGCAAGCGCACAGAACAAGAGAACGAAAACAAAGAGAGCCACGAGTTCAATTAACTTGTTAGCAAACAGAACTAAAAGCCGAACACAGGAAGAGACACGAGAACCAGGAGAGCTAGCAAATGGAACGAAAGAAGCCGAACACAGGGAGAGACACGAGAACCAGGAGAGCTAACAAATGGAACAAAAGAAGCCGGACACAGGGAGAGACATGAGAACCAGGAGAGCTAGCAAATGGAACAAAAGAAGCCGTACACAGGGAGAGACACGAGAACCAGGAGAGCTAGCAAATGGAACAAAAGAAGCCAAACACAGGGAGAGACACGAGAACCAGGAGTTACCACGGGGGAACGAGAGGAGTCCAGAAGCACAGGAACCAGAGGAAACATTACAGGGGACTAGGAGAACTGGCAGGAAACAAAGACAACGATCTGGCACACGTTGCTGGAGCCCAGGTGTTCTTGAAGACCGTAATCAGGGGGTAATCGGCTCCAGCCGTGTGCCAAAGGAACAGAGGGAGAGAAGCAAAACCAGGACTCGGAGCCTGGAAGCGGAGCCATGACATTATCAACATTATTATGTTTGGCGTTCCGGAATCAACCTTATCTCAGGCTGAAAACGCCTTTTCTGCATTGTGCCATAACTTTGCACGGAAGATTCAGAACATGAAATTTTCACCTCCCACTGTAGCAGAAAGGGTCTTTCTAGTAGTTGCACATCACATCTAAGCTGTCTGAAGTGTTTTTCAAAGGTTATCATATTTTTATATTTGGCGTTCCGGAATTGACCTTGTCTCATGCTGAAAACGCGTTTTTTGCATTGTGCCGTAACTTTGCAGGGAAGTTTCAGAACTTGAAATTTACACCTCCCAGTATAGCAGAAATGGTCCTTCTAGACGTTGCACATCAAATGTAAGCTGTGTGAAGTGTTTTTCCAAAGTTATCAACATTTTTATGCTTGGCGTTCCGGAATCAACCTTATCTCAGGCTGAAAACGCGTTTTCTGCATTGTGCCATAACTTTGCAGGGAAGCTTCAGAACAAAAATTTTCCACCTCCCACTGTAGCAGAACGGGTCTTTCTAGTAGATGCACATCAAATCTAAGCTGTCTGAAGTGTTTTTCCAAAGTTATCAACATTTTTATGTTAGGCGTTTCGGAACCCACCTTATCTCAGGCTGTAAACGCTTTTTTTGCATTGTGCCATAACTTTGGAGGGAAGCTGCAGAATATGAAATTTTCTCCTCCCACTATAGCAGAAAGGGTCTTTCTAGTAGTTGCACATCAAGTCTAAGCTGTCTGAAGTGTTTTTCCAAAGTTATCAATATTTTAATGCTTGGCGTTCTGAAACCCACCTTATCTCAGGCTGAAAACGTGTTTCCTGCATTGTGCCATAACATTGCAGGGAAGCTTCAGAACATTAAATTTTCACCTCCCACCATAGCAGAAAGGGTCTTTTGAGTAGTTGCACATCAAATCTAAGCTGTCTGAAGTGTTTTTCCAAAGTTATCATGTTTCTATGTTTGGCGTTCCAGAATTGACCTTATCTCAGGCTGAAAACGCGTTTTCTGCATTGTGCCATAAATTTGCAGGGAAGCTTCAGAACATGAAATTTTCACCTCCCACTATAGCAGAAAGGGTCTTTCTAGTAGTTGCATATCAAATCTAAGCTGTCTGATGGGTTTTTCGAAAGTTATCAACGTTTTTTTGTTTTGCATTCCGGAACCCACCTTATCTCAGGCTGAAAACGCTTTTTCTGCCTTGTGCCATAACTTTGCAGGGAAGCTTCAGAACATGACATTTTCACATCCCACTATAGCAGAAAGGGTCTTTCTCGTAGTTGCACTTAAAATCTAAGCTGTTTGAAGTGTTTTTCCAAAGTTATCAACATTATTATGTTTGGCGTTCCGGAATCAACCTTATCTCAGGCTGAAAACGCCTTTTCTGCATTCTGCCATAACTTTGCACAGAAGCTTCAGAACATGAAATTTTCACCTCCCACTGTAGCAGAAAGGGTCTTTCTAGTAGTTGCACATCAAATCTGAGCTGTTTGAAGTGTTTTTCCAAAGTTATCAACATTTTTATGTTTGGCGTTCCGTAACGCACCTTTTGTCAGGCTGAAAACGCGTTTTCTGCATTGTGCCATAACTTTGCAGGAAAGCTGCAGAATATGAAATTTTCACCTCCCACTATAGCAGAAAGGGTCTTTCTAGTAGTTGCACATCAAATCTGAGCTGTTTGAAGTGTTTTTCCAAAGTTATCAACATTTTTATGTTTGGCGTTCCGGAGTCAACCTTATCTCAGGCTGAAAACGCGTTTCCTGCATTGTGCCAGAACTTTGCAGCGAAGCTTCAGAACATGAAATTTTCACCTCCCACTATAGCAGAAAGGGTCTTTCTCGTAGTTGCACATCAAATCTAAGCTGTCTGAAGTGTTTTTCGAAAGTTTTCAACATTTTTATGTTTGGTGTTCCTGAATCGACCTTATCTCAGGCTGAAAACGCGTTTTCTGCATTGTGCCATAACTTTGCAGGGAAGCTTCAGATCATGAAATGTTCATTTCCCACTATAGCAGAAAGGGTCTTTCTCGTAGTTGCACATCAAATCGAAGCTGTCAGAAGTGTTTGTCCAAAGTTATCAACATTTTTATGTTTGGCTTTCCGGAATCGACCTTATCTCAGGCTGAAAACGCGTTTTACGCATTGTGCCATAACTTTGCAGGGAAGCTTCAGAACATGAAATTTTCAACCTCCCGCTATAGTAGAAAGGGTCTTTCTAGTAGTTGCACATCAAATCTAAGCTGTCTGAAGTGTCTTTTCAAAGTTATCAACACTTTTATGTTTGGCGTTCCGGAATCGACCTTATCTCAGACTGAAAACGCGTTTTACGCATTATGCCATAACTTTGCAAGGAAGCTTCAGAACATGAAATTTTCAACCTCCCGCTATAGTAGAAAGGGTCTTTCTAGTAGTTGCACATCAAATCTAAGCAGTCTGAAGTGTTTTTCCAAAGTTATCAACATTTTTATGTTTGGCGTTCCGGAGTCGACCTTATCTCAGGCTGAAAACGCGTTTTCTGCATTGTGCCATAACTTTGCAGGGAAGCTTCAGAACAAAAATTTTCCACATCCCACTATAGCAGAAAGGGTCTTTCTCGTAGTTGCACATCAAATCAAAGCTGTCTGAAGTGTTTTTCCAAACTTATCAACATTTTTATGTTTGGCGTTCCGGAGTCGACCTTATCTCAGGCTGAAAACGCGTTTTCTGGATAGTGCCATAACTTTGCAGGGAGACTTCAGAACATGAAATTTTCTCCTCCCACTATAGCAGAAAGGGACTTTCTAGTAGTTGCACATCAAATCTAAGCTGTCTGTAGAGTTTTTCCTGAGTTATCAACATTTTTATGTTTGGGGTTCTGAAATCAACCTTATCTCAGGCTGAAAACGCGTTTTCTGCATTGTGCCATGACTTTGCAGGAAAGCTTCAGAACATGAAATTTTCAACTCCCACTGTAGCAGAAAGGGTCTTTCTAGTAGTTGCACATCAAATCTAAGCTGTCTGTAGAGTTTTTCCTGAGTTATCAACATCTTTATGTTTGGGGTTCTGAAATCAACCTCATCTCAGGCTGAAAACGCGTTTTACGCATTGTGCCATAACTTTGCAGGGAAGCCTCAGAACATGATATTTTCAACTCCCACTATGGCAGAAAGGGTCTTTCTCGTAGTTGCACATCAAATCTAAGCTGTCTGAAGTGTTTTTCGAAAGTTTTCAACACTTTTATGTTTGGTGTTCCTGAATCGACCTTATCTCAGGCCGACAACGCGTTTTCTGCATTGTGCCATAACTTTGCAGGGAAGCTTCAGAACATTAAATTTTCAACTCCCACTATAGCAGAAAGGGTCTTTCTTGTAGTTGCACGTCAAATCTAAGCTGTCTGAAGTGTTTTTCCAAAGTTATCAACATTTTTATGTTTGGCATTCCCGAATCGACTTTATCTCGGGCTGAAATCGCGTTTTCTGCATTGAGCCATAACTTTGCAGTGAAGCTTCAGAACATGAAATTTTCAACTCCCACTATAGCAGAAAGGGTCTTTCTAGTAGTTGCACGTCAAATATAAGCTGTCTGAAGTGTTTTTCCAAAGTTATCAACATTTTTATGTTTGGCGTTCCGAAACCCACCTTATCTCACTCTGTAAGCGCGTTTTCTGCATTGTGCCATACCTTTGGAGGACAGGTTCAGTACATGAAATTTTAACCTGCCACCATAGCAGAAAGGGTCCTTCTAGTAGTTGCACATCAAATCTAACCTGTCTGAAGTGTTTTTCCAAAGTTATCAACAGTCTTATGTTTGGCGTTCCGGAACCCACCTAATCTGAGGCTGAAAACGCATTTTCTGCAATGTGCCATAACTTTGCAGGGAAGCTTCAGAACATGAAATTTTCAACTCCCACTATAGCAGAAATCGTCTTTCTAGTAGTTGCACGTCAAATCTAAGCTGTCTGAAGTGTTTTTCCAAAGTTTTAAACATTTTTATGTTTGGCGTTCCGGAATCGACCTTATCTCAGGCTGAAAACGCGTTTTACGCATTGTTCCATAACTTTGCCGTGAAGCTTCAGAACATGAAATTTTCACCTCCCACAATGGCAGAAAGGGTTTTTTTAGTAATTGCAAATCAAATCTAAGCTGTCTGAAGTGTTTTTCCAAAGTTATCAACATATTTTATGTTTGGCGTTCCGGAACCCACCTTATCTCAGGCTGAAAAGCGTTTTTGTGCATTGTGCCATAACTTTTCAGGGAAGCTTCAGAACATGAAATTTTAAACTTCCACTATAGCAGAAGAGGTCTTTCTGGTAGTTGCACATCAAATCTAAGCTGTCTGAAGTGTTTTTCCAAACTTTTCAACATTTTTACGTTTGGCGTTCGGGAACCCATCTTATCTCAAGCAGGAAACGCGTTTTCTGCATTGTGCCATAACTTTGCAGGAAACTTCAGAATATGAAATTTTAACCTCCCACTATTGCAGAAAGGGTCTTTCTAGTAGGTGCAGATCAAATCTAAGCTGTCTGAAGTGTTTTTCCAAAGTTATCAACATTTTTATGTTTGGCGTTCCGGAATCGACCTTATCTCAGGCTGAAAACGCGTTTTACGCATTGTGCCATAACTTTGCACGAAAGCTTCAGAACATGAAATTTTCAACTCCCACTATAACAGACAGGGTCTTTCTAGTAGTTGCACATCAAATATAAGCTGTCTGAAGTGTTTTTCCAAAGTCATCAACATTTTTATGTTTAGCGTTCTGGAACCCACCTTATCTCAGGCTGGAAACGTGTTTTCTGCGTTGTGCCATAATTTTGCAGGGAAGCTTCCCAACATGAAATTTTAACCTCCCACTAAAGCAGAAAGGGTCTTTCTAGTAGTTGCACATCAAATCTAAGCTGTCTGATGTGTTTTTCCAAAGTTATCAACATTTTTATGTATGGCGTTCCGGAATCGACCTTATCTCAGGCTGAAAACGCATTTTCTGCATTGTGCCATAACTTTGCAGGGAAGCTTCAGAACATTAAATTTTCACGTCCCATTATAGCAGAAAGGGTATTTCTAGTAGTTGCACATCAAATCTAAGCTGTCTGAAATGTTTTTCGAAAGTTATCAACATTCTTATGTTTGGCGTTCCGTAATTGACCGTGTCTCATGCTGAAAACGCGTTTTCTGCATTGTGCCATAACTTTGCAGGGAAGCTTCAGAACATGAAATTTTCAACTCCCACTATAGCAGAAAGGCTTTTTCCAGTAGTTGCACATCAAATCTAAGCTGTCTGAAGTGTTTTTCCAAAGTTATCAACATTTTTATGTTTGGCTTTCCGGAATCGACCTCATCTCAGGCTGAAAACGCGTTTTCTGCAATGTGCCATAACTTTGCAGGGAAACTTCAGAACATGAAATTTTCACCTCCCACTATAGCAGAAAGGGTTTTTCTAATAGTTGCACATCAAATCTAAGCTGTTTTAAGTGTTTTTCCAAAGTTACCACCATTTTTATGTTTGGCGTTCCAGAAACAACTTTATCTCAGGCTGAAAACGGGTTTTACACAATTTGCCATAACTTTGCAGGAAAGCTTCAGAACATAAAATTTTTACCTCCCACTATAGCAGAAAGGGTCTTTCTAGTAGTTGCACATCAAATCTAAGCTGTCTGAAGTGTTTTCCCAAAGTTATCAACATTCTTATGTTTGGCGTTCCGGAATCAACCTTATCTCAGGCTGAAAACGCGTTTTACGCATTGTGCCATAACTTTGCAGGAAAGCTTCAGAACATGAAATTTTCAACTCCCAAAATAGCAGAAAGGGTCTTTCTAGTAGTTGCACATCAAATCTAAGCTGTCTGAAGGGTTTCTCCAAAGTTATCAACATTTTTATGTTTGGCGTCCTGGAACCCACCTAATCTCAGGCTGAAAACGCGTTTTCTGCATTGTGCCATAACTTTTCAGGGAAGCTTCAGACCATGAAATGTTCGCCTACCACTATAGCAGAAAGGGTCTTTCTAGTAGTTGCACATCAAATCTAAGCTGTCTGAAGTGTTTTTCCAAAGTTATCATATTTCTATGTTTAGCGTTCCAGAATTGACCTTGTCTCATGCTGAAAACGTGTTTTCTGCATTGTGCCATAACTTTGCAGGGAAGTTTCAGAACATGAAATTTACACCTCCCACTATAGCAGAAATCGTCTTTCTAGTAGTTGCACATCAAATCTAAGCTGCCTGAAGTGTTTTTCGAAAGTTATCAACATTTTTTTGTTTGGCTTTCCGAAACCCACCTTATCTCAGGCTGAAAACGCGTTTTCTGCATTGTGCCATAACTTTGCAGGGAAGCTTCAGAACATGAAATTTACACCTCCCACTATAGCAGAAATCGTCTTTCTAGTAGTTGCACATCAAATCTAAGCTGCCTGAAGTGTTTTTCCAAAGTTATCAACATTTTTATGTTTGGCGTTCCGGAACCCGCCTCATCTCTGGCTGAAAAAGCGTTTTCTGCTTTGTGCCATAACTTTGCTGGGAATCTTTAGAACATGAAATTTTAACCTCCCACAATAGCATAAAGGGTCTTTCTTGTAGTAGCACATCAAATCTAAGCTGTCTGGAGTGTTTTTCCAAAGTTATCAACGTTTTTACGTTTGGCGTTCCCGAACCCACCTTATCTCAGGCTGAAAACCCGTTTTCTGCATTTTGCCATAACTTTGCAGGAAGCTTCACAACATGAAATTTTCATCTCCCACTATAGATGAAAAGGTCTTTATAGTAGTTGTACATCAAATCTAAGCTTTCTGAAATGTTTTTTCCAAAGTTATCAACATTTTTATGTTTGGCGTTCCGGAACCCACCTTATCTCAGGCTGAAAACGCGTTTTCTGCATTGTCCCATAACTTTGCAGGGAAACTTCAGAACATGAAATTTTCACTTCCCACTATAGCAGAAAGGGTCTTTCTAGTAGTTGCACATCAAATCTAAGCTGTCTGAAATGTTTTTTCCAAAGTTATCAACATTTTTATGTTTGGCGTTCCGGAACCCACCTTATCTCAGGCTGAAAACGCGTTTTCTGCATTGTGCCACAACTTTGCTGGGAAGCTTCAGAACATGAAATTTTAACCTCCCACTATAGAAAAACGGGTCTTTCTAGTAGTTGCACATCAAATCTAAGCTGTCTGAAGTGTTTTTCCAAAGTTATCAACTTTTTTATGTTTGGCGTTCCGGAACCCACCTTTTGTCAGGCTGAAAACGCGTTTTCTGCATTGTGCCATAACTTTGCAGCGAAGCTTCAGAACATGAAATTTTCACCTCCCACTATAGCAGAAAGGGTCTTTCTAGTAGTTGCACATCAAATCTAAGCTGTCTGAAATGTTTTTCCAAACTTATCAACATTTTTATGTTTGGCGTTCCGGAACCCACCTTATCTCAGCCTGAAAACGCGTTTTACATATTTTGCCATAACTTTGCAGGGAAGCTTCAGAACATGAAATTTTAACCTCCCACGATAGCAGAAAGGGTCTTTCTAGTAGTTGCACATCAAATCGAAGCTTTTTGAATTGTTTTTCCAAAGTTATCAACACTTTTATCTTTGGTGTTCCGGAATCAACCTTATCTGAGGCTGAAAACGCGTTTTACGCATTGTGCCATAACTTTGCAGGAAAGCTTCAGAACATGAAATTTTCAACTCCCACTATAGCAGAAAGGCTCTTTCTAGAAGTTGCACATCAAATCTAAGCTGTCTAAAGAGTTTTTCCAAAGTTATCAATATTTTTATGTTTGGCGTTCCGGAATCGACCTTATCTCAGGCTGAAAACGCGTGTCCTACATTGTGGCATAACTTTGCAGGGAAGATTCAGAACATCGAATTTTCACCTCCCACAATGGCAGAAATGGTCTTTCTCGTAGTTGCACATCAAATCTAAGCTGTCTGAAGTGTTTTTCCAGAATTATGAACATGTTTATGTTTGGCGTTCCGGAATCGACCTTATCTCAGGCTGAAAACGCGTTTTACGCATGGTGCCATAACTTTGCAGGGAAGCTTCAGAACATGAAATTTTAAACCTGTGCTATAGCAGAAAGGGTCTTTCTAGTAGTTGTACATCAAATCTATGCTGTCTGAAGTGTTCTTCCAAAGTTATCAACATTTTTATGTTTGGCGTTCCGGAACCCACCTTATCTCAGGCTGTAAATGCTCTTTTTGCATTGTGCCATAACTTTGCAGGGAAGCTTCAGAACATGAAATTTTCACCTGCCTCTACAGCAGAAAGGGTCTTTCTCATACTTGCACATCAAATCTAAGCTGTTTGAAGTGTTTTTCCAAAGTTAGCAACATTTTTATGTTTGGCATTCCAGAATCGACCTTATCTCTGGCTGAAAACGCGTTTTCTGCATTGTGCCATGACTTTGCAGGAAAGCTTCAGAACATAAAATTTTTACCTCCCACTATAGCAGAAAGGGTCTTTCTAGTAGTTGCACATCAAATCTAAGCTGTCTGAAGTGTTTTTCCAAAGTTATCAACATTCTTTTGTTTGGCGTTCCGGATTCATTCTTATCTCAGACTGAAAACGTGTTTTCTGCATTGTGCCATAACTTTGCAGGGAAACTTCAGAACATGAAATTTTCACCTCCAACTATAGCAGAAAGGGTCTTTCTAGTAGTTGCACATCAAATCTAAGCTGTCTGAAGTGTTTTTCGAAAGTTATCAACATTTTTATGTTTGGCGTTCCGGAACCCACCTCATCTCAGGATGAAAAATCGTTTTCTGCATTGTCCCATAACTTTCCATGGGAAGCTTCAGAACATGAAATTTTGACCTCCCACGATAGAAGAAAGGGTCTTTCTAGTAGTTGCACATCAAATCTAAGCTGTCTAAAGAGTAATTCCAAAGTTATCATTATTTTTATGTTTGGCGTTCCGGAATCGACCTTATCTCAGGCTGAAAACGCGTTTTACGCATGGTGCCATTACTTTGCAGGGAAGCTTCAGAACATCGAATTTTCACCTCCCACTATTGCAGAAAGGGTCTGTCTTGTTGTTGCACATCAAATCTAAGCTGTCTGAAGTGTTTTTCCAAAGTTATCAACATTTTCATGTTTGGCGTTCCGGAATCGACCTTATCTCAGGCTGAAAACGCCTTTTACACATTGTTTCATTACTTTGCAGAGAAGCTTCAGAACATCAAATTTTCTATTCCCATTATAGCAGAAAGGGTCTTTCTCGTACTTGCACATCAAATCTAAGCTGTCTGAAGTGTTTTTTGAAAGTTTTCAACATTTTTATGTTTGGCGTTCCTGAATCGACCTTATCTCAGGCTGAAAATGCGTTTTCTGCAATGTGCCATAACTTTGCAGGGAAGTTTCAGAACATGAAATTTTCAACTCCCACTATAGCAGAAAGGGTCTTTCTAGTAGTTGCACATCAAATCTAAGCTGTTTGAAGTGTTTTTCCAAAGTTATCAACATTTTTATGTTTGCCGTTCAAAAATCAACCTCATCTCAGGCTGAAAACGAGTTTCACGCATTGTGCCATAACTTTGCAGCGAAGCTTCAGAACATGAAATTTTCACCTCCAACGATAGCAGTAAGGGTATTTCTCGTAGTTGCACATCAAATCTAAGCTGTCTGAAGTGTTTTTCGAAAGTTTTCAACATTTTTATGTTTGGTGTTCCTGAATCAACCTTTTCTCAGGCTGAAAACGCGTTTTCTGCATTGTGCAATAACTTTGCAGGGAACCTTCAGATCATGAAATGTTCATTTCCCACTATAGCAGAAAGGGTCTTTCTCGTAGTTGCACATCAAATCTAAGCTGTTTGAAGTGTTTTTCCAAAGTTATCAATATTCTTATGTTTGGCGTTCCGGAATCAACCATATCTCAGGCTGAAAACATGTTTTCTGCATTGTGCCATAACTTTGCAGGCAAGCTTCAGAACATGAAATTTTCACCTCCCACTATACCAGAAAGGGTCTTTCTAGTGCTTGCACATCAAATCTAAGCTGTCTGAAGTGTTTTTCCGAAGTTATTAACATTTTTATGTTTGGCGTTCCGGAATTGACCTTATGTGAGGCTGAACACGAGTTTTCTGCATTGTGCCATAACTTTGCAGGGCAGCTTCAGAACATGAAAGTTTCACCTCCCACTATAGCAGAAAGGGTCTTTCTAGTAGATGCACATCAAATCTATGCTGTCTGAAGTGTCTTTACAAAGTTATCAACATTTTTATGTTTGGCGTTGCGGAATCGACCTTATCTCAGGCTGAAAACGTGTTTTCTGCATTGTGCCAAAACTTTGCAGGGAAACTTCAGAACATGAAATTTTCACCTCCAGCTATAGCAGAAAGGGTCTTTCTAGTAGTTGCACAGCAAATCTAAGCTGTTTGAAGTGTTTTTCCAAAGTTAACAACATTTTTATGTTTGGCGTTCCAGAAACAACCTTATCTCAGGCTGAAAACGCGTTTTACGCAATTTGCCATAACTTTGGAGGAAAGCTTCAGAACAAGAAATTTTTACCTCCCACTATAGCAGAAAGGGTCTTTCTAGTAGTTGCACATCAAATCTAAGCTGTCTGAAGTGTTTTTCCAAAGTTATCAACATTTTTATGTTAGGCGTTCTGGAACCCACCTTATCTCAGGCTGAAAACGCGTTTTCTGCATTGTGCCGTAACTTTGCAGGGAGACTTCAGAACATGAAATTTTCTCCTCCCACTATAGCAGAAAGGGTCTTTCTCGTGGTTGCACATCAAATCTAAGCTGTCTGAAGTGTTTTTCCAAAGCTATCAACATTTTTATGTTTGGCGTTCTGGAACCCACCTTATCTCAGGCTGAAAACGCATTTTCTGCGTTGTGCCATAACTTTGCAGGGAGACTTCAGAACATGAAATTTTCTCCTCCCACTGTATCAGAAAGGGTCGTTCTAGTAGTTGCACATCAAATCTAAGCTGTTTGAAGTGTTTTTCCAAAGTTATCAACATTTTTATGTTTGGCGTTCTGGAACCCACCTTATCTCAGGCTGAAAACGCGTTTCACGCAATTTGCCATAACTTTGCAGGAAAGCTTCAGAACATGAAATTTTTACCTCCCACTATAGCAGAAAGGGTCTTTTTAGTAGTTGCACATCAAATCTAAGCTGTCTGAAGTGTTTTTCCAAAATTATCAACATTTTTATGTTTGGCGTTCTGGAACCCACCTTATCTCAGGCTGAAAACGCGTTTTCTACATTGTGCCATAACTTTGCAGGGAAGCTTCAGAACATGAAATTTTCACCTCCCACTATAGCAGAAATGGTCTTTCTCGTGGTTGCACATCAAATCTAAGCTGTCTGAAGTGTTTTTCCAAAGTTATCAACATTTTTATGTTTGGCGTTCTGGAACCCACCTTATCTCAGGCTGAAAACGCATTTTCTGCGTTGTGCGATAACTTTGCAGGGAGACTTCAGAACATGAAATTTTCTCCTCCCACTGTATCAGAAAGGGTATTTCTAATAGTTGCACATCAAATCTAAGTTGTCTGAAGTGTTTTTCCAAAGTTATCAATATTTTTATGTTTGGCGTTCCGGAATCGACCTTATCTCATGCTGAAAACGCGTTTCCTGCATTGTGGCATAACTTTTCAGGGATGCTTCAGAACATAAAATTTTCACCTCCCACTGTAGCAGAAAGGGTCTTTCTAGTAGTTGCACATCAAATCTAAGCTGTCTGAAGTGTTTTTCCAAAGTTATCAACATTTTTATGTTTGGCGTTCTGGAACCCACCTAATCTCAGGCTGAAAACGCGTTTTCTGCATTGTGCCATAACTTTGCAGGGAAGCTTCAGAACATGAAATTTTCACCTCCCACTATAGCAGAAAGGGTCTTTCTAGTAGTTGCACATCAAATCTAAGCTGTTTGAAGTGTTTTTTCCGAAGTTAACACCATTTTTATGTTTGGCGTTCCAGAAACAACCTTATCTCAGGCTGAAAACGCGTTTTACGCAATTTGTCATAACTTTGCAGGAAAGCTTCAGAACATGGAATTTTCACCTCCCACTATAGCAGAAAGGGTCTTTCTAGCAGTTGCACATCAAATCTAAGCTGTCTGAAGTGTTTTTCCAAAGTTATCAACATTTTTATGTTTGGCGTTCTGGAACCCACCTTATCTCAGGCTGAAAACGCGTTTTCTGCATTGTGCCATAACTTTGCAGGGCGACTTCAGAACATGAAATTTTCTCCTCCCACTATATCAGAAAGGGTATTTCTAGTAGTTGCACATCAAATCTAAGTTGTCTGAAGTGTTTTTCTAAAGTTATCAACATTCTTTTGTTTGGCGTTCCGGAATCAACCTTATATCAAGCTGAAAACGCGTTTTACGCAATTTGCCATAACTTTGCAGGAAAGCCTCAGTACATGAAATTTTCACCTCCCACTATAGCAGAAAGGGTCTTTCTAGTAGTTGCACATCAAATCTAAGCTGTTTGAAGTGTATTTTCCGAAGTTAACACCATTTTTATGTTTGGTGTTCCAGAAACAACCTTATCTCAGGCTGAAAAAGTGTTTTACGCAATTTGCCATAACTTTGCAGGAAAGCTTCAGAACATGAGATTTTCTCCTCCCACTATATCAGAAAGGGTATTTCTAGTAGTTGCACATCAAATCTAAGCTGTCTGTAGAGTTTTTCCTGAGTTATCAACATTTTTATGTTTGGCGTTCTGAAATCAACCTCATCTCAGGCTGAAAACGCGTTTTACGCATTGTGCCATAACTTTGCAGGGAAGCTTCAGAACATGATATTTTCACCTCCCACTATAGCAGAAAGGGTCTTTCTCGTAGTTGCACATCAAATCCAAGCTGTCTGAAGTGTTTTTCGATAGTTTTCAACATTTTTATGTTTGGTGTTCCTGAATCGACCTTATCTCAGGCTGAAAACGCGTTTTCTGCATTGTGCCGTAACTTTGCAGGGAGACTTCAGAACATGAAATTTTCTCCTCCCACTATAGCAGAAAGGGTATTTCTAGTAGTTGCACATCAAATCTAAGTTGTCTGAAGTGTTTTTCCAAAGTTATCAACATTCTTATGTTTGGCGTTCCGGAATCAACCTTATCTCAGACTGAAAACGGGTTTTCTGCATTGTTCCATAACTTTGCAGGGAAACTTCAGAACATGAAATTTTCTCCTCCAACTATAGCAGAAATGGTCTTTCTAGTAGTTGCACATCAAATCTAAGCTGTTTGAAGTGTTTTTCCAAAATTAACACCATTTTTATGTTTGGCGTTTCAGAAACATCCTTATCTCAGGCTGAAAACGCGTTTTACGCAATTTGCCATGACTTTGCAGGAAAGCTTCAGAACATGACATTTTTTCCTCCCACTATAGCAGAAAGGGTCTTTCTAGTAGTTGCACATCAAATCTAAGCTGTTTGAAGTGTTTTTCCAAAATTAACACCATTTTTATGTTTGGCGTTCCAGAAACATCCTTATCTCAGGCTGAAAACGCGTTTTACGCAATTTGCCATAACCTTGCAGGGAAACTTCAGAACATCAAATTTTAACCTCGCACTATAGCAGAAAGGGTCTTTTTAGTTGTTGCACATCAAATCTAAGCTGTCGAAAGTGTTTTTCCAAAGTTATCAATATTTTTATGTTTCGCGTAACGGAATCGACCTTATCTCCGGCTGAAAACGCGTTTTCTGCATTGTGCCATAACTTTGCAGGGAAGCTTCAGAACATGAAATTTTAACCTCCCACGATAGCAGAAAGGGTCTTTCTAGTAGTTGCACATCAAATCTAAGCTGTTTGAAATGTTTTTCCAAAGTTAAAACCATTTTTATGTTTGGCGTTCCAGAAACAACCTTATCTCAGGCTGAAAATGCGTTTTACGCAATTTGCCATAACTTTGCAGGAAAACTTCAGAACATGAAATTTTTTACCTCCCACTATAGCAGAAAGGGTCTTTTTAGTCGTTGCACATCAAATCTAAGCTGTCTGAAGTGTTTTTCCAAAGTTATCAACATTTTTATGTTTGGCGTTCTGGAACCCAACCTATCTCAGGCTGAAAACGCATTTTCTGCATTGTGCCATAACTTTGCAGGGCGACTTCAGAACATGAAATTTTCTCCTCCCACTATATCAGAAAGGGTATTTCTAGTAGTTGCACATCAAATCTTAGCTGTCTGAAGTGTTTTTCCAAAGTTATCAACATTTTTATGTTTGGCGTTCTGAAATCAATCTTATCTCAGGCTGAAAACGCGTTTTACGCACTGTGCCATAACTTTGCAGGGAAGCTTGAGAACATGAAATTTTAAACTCCCACTATAGCAGAAAGGGTCTTTCTAGTAGTTGCACATCAAATCTAAGCTGTCGAAAGTGTTTTTCCAAAGTTATCAACATTTTTATGTTTGGCGTTCTGAAATCAATCTTATCTCAGGCTGAAAACGCGTTTTAAGCACTGTGCCATAACTTTGCAGGGAAGCTTGAGAACACGAAATTTTGACCTCCCACTATAGCAGAAAGGGTCTTTCTAGTAGTTGCACATCAAATCTAAGCTGTCGAAAGTGTTTTTCCAAAGTTATCAATATTTTTATGTTTGGCGTTCCGGAATCGACCTTATCTCAGGCTGAAAACGCGTTTTATGCACTGTGCCATAACTTTGCAGGGAAGCTTCAGAACATGAAATTTTCACCTCCCACTGTAGCAGATAGGGTCTTTCTAGTAGTTGCACATCAAATCTAAGCTGTCTGAAGTGTTTTTCCAAAGTTATCAACATTTTTATGTTTGGCGTTCCGGAATTAACCTTATCTCAGACAGAAAACGCGTTTTCTGCATTGTGCCATAAGTTTTCTGTGAAGATTCAGAACATGAAATTTTCACCTCCCACTATAGCAGAAAGGTTCTTTTTAGTAGTTGCACACCAAATCTAAGCTGTCTGAAGTGTATTTCCAAAGTTATCAACATTTTTATGTTTGGCGTTCCGGAACCCACCTTATCTCAGGCTGAAAACGCGTTTTACGCATTGTGCCATAACTTTGCAGGAAAGCTTCAGAACATGAAATTTTCAACTCCCAAAATAGCAGAAAGGGTCTTTCTAGTAGTTGCACATCAAATCTAAGCTGTCTGAAGGGTTTCTCCAAAGTTATCAACATTTTTATGTTTGGCGTCCTGGAACCCACCTAATCTCAGGCTGAAAACGCGTTTTCTGCATTGTGCCATAACTTTGCAGGGAAGCTTCAGAACATGAAATTTTCACCTCCCACAGAAGCAGAAAGGGTCTTTCTAGTAGTTGCACATGAAATCTAAGCTGTCTGAAATGTTTTTTCCAAAGCTATCAACATTTTTATGTTTGGCGTTCCGGAACCCACCTTATCTCAGGCTGAAAACGCGGTTTCTGCATTGTTCCTTAACTTTGCAGGGAAGCTTCAGAACATGAAATTTTCAACTCCCACTATAACAGACAGGGTCTTTCTAGTAGTTGCACATCAAATCTAAGTTGTCTGAAGTGTTTTTCGAAAGCTATCAACATTTTTTAGGTTGGCGTTCCGGAAACGACCTTATCTGGGGCTTAAAACGCGTTTTCTGCATTGTGCCATAACTTTGCAGGGAAGCTTCAGAACATGAAATTTTCACCTCCCACTATAGCAGAAAGGGTCTTTCTAGTCGTTGCACATTAAATCTAAGCTGTCTGAAGTGTTTTTCCAAAGTTAACACCATTTTTATGTTTGGCGTTCCAGAAACAACCTTATCTCAAGCTGAAAACGCGTTTTACGCAATTTACCATAACTTTGCAGGAAAGCTTCAGAACATGAAATTTTCACCTCCCACTATAGCAGAAAGGGTCTTTCTAGTAGTTGCACATCAAATCTAAGCTGTCTGTAGAGTTTTTCCTGAGTTATCAACATTTTTATGTTTGGCGTTCTGAAATCAACCTCATCTCAGGCTGAAAACGCGTTTTACACATTGTGCCATAACTTTGCAGGGAAGCTTCAGAACATGATATTTTCACCTCCCACTATAGTAGAAAGGGTCTTTCTCGTAGTTGCACATCAAATCCAAGCTGTCTGAAGTGTTTTTCGATAGTTTTCAACATTTTTATGTTTGGTGTTCCTGAATCGACCTTATCTCAGGCTGAAAACGCGTTTTCTGCATTGTGCCGTAACTTTGCAGGGAGACTTCAGAACATGAAATTTTCTCCTCCCACTATAGCAGAAAGGGTATTTCTAGTAGTTGCACATCAAATCTAAGTTGTCTGAAGTGTTTCTCCAAAGTTATCAACATTCTTATGTTTGGCGTTCCGGAATCAACCTTATCTCAGGCTGAAAACGGGTTTTCTGCATTGTGCCATAACTTTGCAGGGAAGCTTCAGAACAAGAAATTTTAACCTCCCACTATTGCAGAAAGGGTCTTTCTAGTAGTTGCACATCAAATCTAAGCTGTCTGAAGTGTTTTTCGAAAGTTATCAACATTTTTATGTTTGGTGTCCCGGAATCGACCTTATGTCAGTTTGAAAAGTTGTTTTCTGCATTGTCCCATAACTTTCCAGGGAAGCTTCAGAACATGAAATTTTCACCTCCCACTATAGCAGAAAGGGTCTTTCTAGTAGTTGCACATCAAATCTAAGCTGTATGAAGTTTTTTTCCAAAGTTATCAACATTTTTATGTTTGGCGTTCCGGAATCAACCTTATCTCAGGCTGAAAACGCGTTTTCTGCATTGTGCCATAACTTTGCAAGGAAGTTTCAGAACATGAAATTTTCACCTCCCACTATACCAGAAAGGGTCTTTCTAGTCGTTGCACATCAAATCTAAGCTTTCTGAAGTGCTTTTCCAAAGTTATCAACATTTTTATGTTTGGCGTTCCGGAACCCACCTTTTTTCAGGCTGAAAACGCGTTTTCTGCATTGTGCCATAACTTTGCAGGGAAGCTTCAGAACATGAAATTTTCACCTCCCACAAAAGCAGAAAGGGTCTTTCTAGTAGTTGCACATGAAATCTAAGCTGTCTGAAGTGTTTTTCGAAAGCTATCAACATTTTTTAGGTTGGCGTTCCGGAAACGACCTTATCTGGGGCTGAAAACGCGTTTTCTGCATTGTGCCATAACTTTGCAGGGAAGCTTCAGAACATGAAATTTTCACCTCCCACTATAGCAGAAAGGGTCTTTCTAGTCGTTGCACATTAAATCTAAGCTGTCTGAAGTGTTTTTCCAAAGTTATCAACATTTTTACGTTTGCTGCTCCGGAACCCACATTATCTCGGGCTGAAAACGCGTTTTCTGCATTGTGCCATAACTTTGCAGGGAAGCTTCAGAACATGAAATTTTAACCTCCCACTGTAGCAGAAAGGGTCTTTCTAGAGGTTGCACATCAAATCTAAGCTGTCTGAAGTGTTTTTCCAAAGTTATCAACATTTTTACGTTTGGCGTTCTGGAACCCACCTTATCTCAGGATGAAAAATCGTTTTCTGCAATTTCCCATAACTTTACAGGGAAGCTTCAGAACATGAAATTTTGACCTCCCACTATAGCAGAAAGGGTCTTTCTAGTAGTTGCACATCAAATCTAAGCTGTCTGAAGTGTTTTTCGAAAGTTATCAACATTTTTATGTTTGGCTTTCCAGAATCGACCTAATCTCATGCTGAAAACGAGTTGTCTGCATTGTGCCATAACTTTGCAGGGAAGCTTCAGAAAATGAAATTTTCAACTCCCACTATAGCAGAAAGGGTTTTTCTAGTAGTTGCACATCTAATCTAAGCTGTCTGAAGTGTTTTTCAAAAGTTATCAACATTTTTATGTTTGGCGTTCCAGAATCGACCTTATCTCAGGCTGAAAACATGTTTTCTGCATTGTGCCATAACTTTGCAGGGAAGCTTCAGAACATGAAATTTTCACCTCGCACTATAGCAGAAAGGGTCTTTCTAGTAGTTGCACATCAAATCTAAGCTGTCTGACGTGTTTTTCCAAAGTTATCAACATTTTTATGTTTGGCGTTCCGGAATCGACCTTATCTCAGTCTGAAAACACGTTTTCTGCATCGTGCCATAACTTTGCAGAGAAGCTTAAGAACATGAAATTTTCACATCCCACTACAACAGAAAGGGTGTTTCTAGCATTTGCACATCAAATCCAAGCTGTCTGAAGTGTTTTTCAAAAGTTATCAACATTTTTATGTTTGGCGTTCCAGAATCTACCTTATCTCAGGCTGAAAACGCGTTGTACGCATTGTGCCATAACTTTACAGGGAAGCTTCAGAACATGAAATGTTCACATCCCACTATAGCAGAAAGGGTCTTTCTAGTAGTTGCACATCAAATCTAAGCTGTCTGAAGTGTTTTTCGAAAGTTATCAACATTTTTATGTTTGGCGTTCCGGAATCGACCTTATCTCTGGCTGAAAACGCGTTTTCTGCATTGTGCCATAACTTTGAATGGATGCTTCCAAACATGAAATTTTCACGTCCCACTATCGCAGAAAGGGTCTTTCTAGTAGTTGCACATCAAATCTAAGCTGTCTGAAGTGTTTTTCCAAAGTTATCAACATTTTTATGTTTGGCGTTCCGGAACCAACCTTATCTCAGTCTGAAAACACGTTTTCTGCATCGTGCCATAACTTTGCAGGGAAGCTTCAGAACATGAAATGTTCACCTCCCACTATAGCAGAAAGGGTCTTTCTAGTAGTTGCACATCAAATCTAAGCTGTCTGAAGTGTTTTTCCAAAGTTATCAACATTTTTATGTTTGGCGTTCCGGAACCCACCTTATCTCAGGCTGAAAATGCGTTTTCTGCATTGTCCCATAACTTTGCAGGGAAGCGTCAGAACATGAAATTTTGACCTCCCACTATAGCAAAAATGGTCTTTCTAGTAGTTGAACATCAAATCTAAGCTGTCTGACGTGTTTTTACAAAGTTATCAACATTTTTATGTTTGGCGTTCCGGAATCGACCTTATCTCAGGCTGAAAACGCGTTTTCTGCATTGTGCCATTACTTTGCAGAGAAGCTTCAGAACATGAAATTTTCACCTCCCACTACAGCAGAAAGGGTCTTTCTAGTAGTTGCACATCAAATCTAAGCTGTCTGAAGTGTTTTTCGAAAGTTATCAACATTTTTATGTTTGGCGTTCCGGAATCGACCTTATCTCTGGCTGAAAACGCGTTTTCTGCATTGTGCCATAATTTTGCATGGATGCTTCCGAACATGAAATGTTCACCTCCCACTATAGCAGAAAGGGTCTTCCTAGGAGTTGCACATCAAATCCAAGCTGTCTGAAGTGTTTTTCAAAAGTTATCAACATTTTTATGTTTGGCCTTCCGGAACCCACCTAATCTCAGGCTGAAAATGCGTTTTCTGCAATGTGGCATAACTTTGCAGGGAAGCTTCAGAACATGAAATTTTCACATCCCACTATAGCAGAAAGGGTCTTTCTATTACTTGCACAACAAATCTAAGCTGTCTGAAATGTTTTTCCAAAGTTATCAACATTTTTATGTTTGGCGTTCCGGAACCCACCTTATCTCAGGCTGAGAACGCGATATCTGCATTGTGCCATAACTTTGCAGAGAAGCTTCAGAACATGAAATTTTCACCTCCCACTATAGTAGAAAGGGTCTTTCTAGTAGTTGCACATCAAATCTTAGCTGTCTGAAGTGTTTTTCCAAAGTTATCAACATTTTTATCTTTGGCGTTCCGGAATCCACCTAATCTCAGGCTAAAAACGTGTTTTCTGCATTGTGCCATAACTTTGCAGTGAAGCCTCAGAACATGAAATTTTCACCTCCCACTATAGTAGAAAGGGCCTTTCTAGTAGTTGCACACCAAATCTAAGCTGTCTGATGTGTTTTTCCAAAGTTATCAACATTTTTATGTTTGGCGTTCCGGAATCGACCTTATCTCTGGCTGAAAACGCGTTTTCTGCATTGTGCCATAATTTTGCATGGATGCTTCCGAACATGAAATTTTCACGTCCCACTATCGCAGAAAGGGTCTTTCTAGTAGTTGCACGTCAAATCTAAGCTGTCTGAAATGTTTTTCCAAAGTTATCAACATTTTTATGTTTGGCGTTCCGGAACCAACCTTATCTCAGGCTGAAAACACGTTTTCTGCATCGTGCCATAACTTTGCAGGGAAGCTTCAGAACATGAAATGTTCACCTCCCACTATAGCAGAAAGGGTCTTCCTAGGAGTTGCACATCAAATCCAAGCTGTCTGAAGTGTTTTTCAAAAGTTATCAACATTTTTATGTTTGGCCTTCCGGAACCCACCTAATCTCAGGCTGAAAATGCGTTTTCTGCATTGTGGCATAACTTTGCAGGGAAGCTTCAGAACATGAAATTTTCACATCCCACTATAGCAGAAAGGGTCTTTCTAGTACTTGCACAACAAATCTAAGCTGTCTAAAATGTTTTTCCAAAGTTATCAACATTTTTATGTTTGGCGATCCGGAACCCACCTTATCTCAGGCTGAAAACGCGATATCTGCATTGTGCCATAACTTTGCAGAGAACCTTCAGAACATGAAATTTTCACATCCCACTATAGCAGAAAGGGTCTTTCTCGTAGTTGCACATCAAATCTAAGCTGTCTGAGGTGTTTTTCCAAAGTTATCAACATTTTTATGTTTGGCGTTCCGGAATGTACCTTATCTCAGGCTGAAAACGCGTTTTCTGCATTGTGCCATAACTTTGCAGGGAAACTTCAGAACATAACATTTTATTTTCACCTCCCACTATAGCAGAAAGGGTCTTTCTCGTAGTTGCACATTAATTCTATGCAGTCTGAAGTGTTTTTCCAAAGTTATCAACATTTTTATGTTTGGCATTCCGGAAACGACCTTTTTTCAGGCTGAAATCGCATTTTCTGCATTGTGCCATAACTTTGCAGTTAAGCTTGAGAACATGGAATGTTCTCCTCCCACTATAGCAGAAATGCAGAAATGGTCTTTCTTGTAGTTGCGCATTAATTCTGAGCTGTCTGAAGCGTTTTTCCAACGTTATCAACATTTTTATGTTTGGCGTTCCGGAACCCACCTAATCTCAGGCTAAAAACGTGTTTTCTGCATTGTGCCATAACTTTGCAGTGAAGCCTCAGAATATGAAATTTTCACCTCCCACTATAGTAGAAAGGGCCTTTCTAGTAGTTGCACATCAAATCTAAGCTGTCTGATGTGTTTTTCCAAAGTTATCAACATTTTTATGTTTGGCGTTCCGGAATCGACCTTATCTCAGGCTGAAAACGCTTTTTCTGCATTGTGCCATAACTTTGCAGTTAACCTTCAGAACATAAAATTTTATTTTCACATCCCACTATAGCAGAAATGGTCTTTCTAGTAGTTGCACATCAAATATAAGCTGTCTGAAATGTTTTTCCAAAGTTATCAACATTTTTATGTTTGGCGTTCCGGAATCGACCTTATCTCTGGCTGAAAACGCGTTTTCTGCATTGTGCCATAATTTTGCATGGATGCTTCCGAACATGGAATGTTCACCTCCCACTATCGCAGAAATGGTCTTTCTAGTAGTTGCACATTAATTCTAAGCACTCTGAAGTGTTTTTCCAACGTTATCAACGTTTTTATGTTTGGCGTTCCGCAATCGACCTTATCTCAGGCTGAAAACGCTTTTTCTGCATTGTGCCATAACTTTGCAGTTAACCTTCAGAACATAAAATTTTATTTTCACATCCCACTATAGCAGAAATGGTCTTTCTAGTAGTTGCACGTTAATTCTATGCTGTCTGAAGTGTTTTTCCAAAGTTATCAATATTTTTATGTTTGGCGTTCCGGAATCGACATTATCTCAGACTGAAAACGCGTTTTACGCATTGTGCCATAACTTTGCAGGGAAGCTGCAGAACATGAAATTTTCACATCCCACTATAGCAGAAAGGGTCTTTCTAGTAGTTGCACATCAAATCTAAGCCGTCTGAAGTGTTTTTCCGAAGTTATCAACATTTTTATGTTTGCCGTTCCGGAAACGACCTTATCTCAGGCTGAAATCGCATTTTCTGCATTGTGCCATAACTTTGCACTTAAGCTTTAGAACATGGAATGTTCTCCTCCCACTATAGCATAAACGGTTTTTCTAGTAGTTGCACATCAAATCAAAGCTGTCTGAAATGTTTTTCCAAACTTTTAAACATTTTTATGTTTGGCGTTCCGGAACCCACCTTATCTCAGGCTGAAAACGCGTTTTACGCATTGTGCCATAAATTTGCAGGGAAGCTTCAGAACATGAAATGTTCACCTCCCACTGTAGCAGAAAGGGTCTTTCTCGTAGTTGCACATCAAATTTAAGCTGTCTGAAGTGTTTTTCCAAAGTTATCAACATTTTTATGTTTGGCGTTCCGGAACCCACCTTATCTCAGGCTGAAAACGTGTTTTCTGCATTGTGCCATATCTTTGCAGGGAAGCTTCAGAACATGAAATTTTAACCTCCGACTATAGCTGAAAGGCTCCTTCTAGTAGTTGCACATCAAATCAAAGCTGTCTGAAGTGTTTTTCCAAAGTTATCAACATTGTTATGTTTGCCGTTCCGGAATCGACCTTATGTCAGGCTGAAGACGCGTTTTACGCATTGTGCCATAACTTTGCAGGGAAGTTCCAGAAAATGAAATTTTCACCTCCCACTATAGCAGAAAGTGTCTTTCTAGTAGTTGCACATCAAATCTAAGCTGTCTGAAGTGTTTTTACAAAGTTATCAACATTTTTATGTTTGGCCTTCCGGAACCCACCTTATCTCAGGCTGAAAACGCGTTTTCTGCATTGTGCCATATCCTTGCAGGGAAGCTTCAGAACATGAAATTTTAACCTCCCACTATAGCAGAAAGGGTCCTTCTAGTAGTTGCACATCAAATCTAAGCTGTCTGAAGTGTTTTTCCAAAGTTATCAACATTTTTATGTTTGGCGTTCCGGAATCGACCTTATCAGAGGCTGAAAACGCTTTTTAGGCTTTGTGCCATAACTTTGCAGGGAACCTTTAGAACATGAAATTTTCACCTCCCACTATAACAGAAAGGGTCTTTCTAGTAGTTGCACATCAAATCTAAGCTGTCTGAAGTGTTTTTCGAAAGTTATCAACATTTTTATGTTTGGCGTTCCAGAATCGACCTTATCTCAGGCTGAAAACGCGTTGTCTGCATTGTGCCATAACTTTCCAAGGAAGCTTCAGAACTTGAAATTTTGACCTCCCACTATAGCAGAAAGGGTCTTTCTAGTATTTGCACATCAAATCTAAGCTGTCTGATGTGTTTTTCCAAAGTTATCAACATTGTTATGTATGACGTTCCGGAATCAACCTTATCTCAGGCTGAAAACGCGTTTTACGCATTGTGCCATAACTTTGCAGGGAACCTTTAGAACATGAAATTTTCACCTCCCACTACAGCAGAAAGGGTCTTTCTAGTAGTTGCACATCAAATCTAAGCTGTTTGAAGTGTTTTTCCAAAGTTATCAACATTTTTATGTTTGGCGTTCCGGAATCAACCTTATCTCCGGCTGAAAACGCATTTTCTGCATTGTGCCATAACTTTGCAGGGAAGCTTCAGAACATGAAATTTTAACCTCCCACTATAGCAGAAAGGGTCCTTCTAGTAGTTGCACATCAAATCTAAGCTGTCTGAAGTGTTTTTCCAAAGTTATCAACATTTTTATGTTTGGCGTTCCGGAATCGACCTTATCTCGGGCTGAAAACGGTTTTCACGCTTTGTGCCATAACTTTGCAGGGAAGCTTCAGAAAATGAAATTTTCACCTCCCACTATAGCAGAAAGGGTCTTTCTTGTAGTTGCACATCAAATCTAAGCTGTCTGAAGTGTTTTTCGAAAGTTATCAACATTTTTATGTTTGGTTTTCCGGAATCGACCTTATCTCAGGATGAAAAATCGTTTTCTGCATTGTCCCATAACTTTCCAAGGAAGCTTCAGAACATGAAATTTCGACCTCGAACTATAGCAGAAAGGGTCTTTCTAGTAGTTGCACATCAAATCTAAGCTGTCTGAAGTGTTTTTCCAAAGTTATCAACATTTTTATGTTTGGCGTTCCAGAATCGACCTCATCTCAGGCTTAAAACGCGTTTTCTGCATTGTGCCATAACTTCTCAGGGAAGCTTCAGAAAAAAAAATGTTCACTTCCCACTATAGCAGAAAGGGTCTTTCTAGTACTTGCACATCAAATCTAAGCTGTCTGAAGTGTTGTTCCAAAGTGATCAATATTTTTACGTTTGGCGTTTCGGAACCCACCTTATCTCAGGCTGAAAACGCGTTTTCTGCATTGTGCCATAATTCTCAGGGAAGCTTCAGAACATTAAATGTTCACCTCCCACTATAGCAGAAAGGGTCTTTCTAGTAGTTGCACATCAAATCTAAGCTGTCTGAAGTGTTTTTCCAAAGTTATCAACATTTTTATGTTTGGCGTTCCAGAATCGACCTTATCTCAGGCTGAAAACGCGTTGTCTGCATTGTGCCACAACTTTGCATGGAAGCTTCCGAACATGAAAGTTTTACCTCCCACTATAGCAGAAAGGGTCTTTCTAGCAGTTGCACATCAAATCTAAGCTGTCTGAAGTGTTGTTCCAAAGTGATAAACATTTTTACGTTTGGCGTTTCGGAACCCACCTTATCTCAGGCTGAAAACGCGTTTTACGCATTGTGCCACAACTTCTCAGGGAAGCTTCAGAACATGAAATGTTCACCTCCCACTATAGCAGAAAGGGTCTTTCTAGTAGTTGCACATCAAATCTAAGCTGTCTGAAGTGTTTTTCCATACTTATCAACATTTTTATGTATGGCGTTCCGGAATCGACCTTATCTCAGGCTGAAAACGCGTTTAACGCATTGTGCCATAACTTTTCAGGGAAGCTTCAGAAAATGAAATGTTCACCTCCCACTATAGCAGAAAGGGTTCTTCTAGTAGTTGCACATTAAATCTAAGCTGTCTGAAGTGTTTTTCCAAAGTTATCAACATTTTTATGTTTGGCGTTCCGGAATCTACCTTATCTCAGGATGAAAAATTGTTTTCTGCATTGTTCCATAACTTTCCAGGGAAGCTTCAGAACATGAAATTTTGACCTAACACTATAGCAGAAAGGGTCTTTCTAGTAGTTGCACATCAAATCTAAGCTGTCTGAAGTGTTTTTTCGAAAGTTATCACCATTTTTATGTTTGGCGTTCCAGAATCGACCTTGTCTCAGGCTGAAAACGCGTTGTCTGCATTGTGCCATAACTTTGCATGGAAGCTTCCGAACATGAAATTTTTACCTCCCACTATAGCAGAAAGGGTCTTTATAGTAGTTGCACATCAAATCTAAGATGTCTGAAGTGTTGTTCCAAAGTTATCAACATTTTTACGCTTGGCGTTCCGGAACCCACCTTATCTCAGGCTGAAAAGCGTTTTCTGCATTGTGCCATAACTGCTCAAGGAAGCTTCAGAACATGAAATGTTCACCTCCCACTAGAGCAGAAAGGGTCTTTCTAGTAGTTGCACATCAAATCTAAGCTGTCTGAAGTGTTTTTCCAAAGTTATCAACATTTTTATGTTTGGCGTTCCGGAATCGACCTTATCTCAGGATGAAAAATCGTTTTCTGCCTTGTCCCATAACTTTCCAGGGAAGCTTCAGAACATGAAATTTTGACCTGCCACTATAGCAGAAAGGGTCTTTCTAGTAGTTGCACATCAGATCTAAGCTGTCCGAAGTGTTTTTCGAAAGTTATCAACATTTTTATGTTTGGCGTTCCGGAATCGACCTTATCTCAGGATGAAAAATCGTTTTCTGCATTGTCCCATAACTTTCCAGGGAAGCCTCAGAACATGAAATTTTAACCTGCCACTATAGCAGAAAGGGTCTTTCTAGTAGTTGCACATCAAATCTAAGCTGTCTGATGTGTTTTTCCAAAGTTATCAACATTGTTATGTATGGCGTTCCGGTATCGACCTTATCTCAGGCTGAAAACGCGTTTTACGCAATGTGCCATAACTTTGCAGGGAAGCTTCAGGAAATGAAATTTTCACCTCCCACTATAGCAGAAAGGGACTTTCTAGTAGTTGCACATCAAATCTAAGCTGTCTGAAGTGTTGTTCCAAAGTTATCAACATTTTTACGCTTGACGTTCCGGAACCCACCTTATCTCAGGCTGAAAACGCGTTTTCTGCATTGTGCCATAACTTCTCAGGGAAGCTTCAGAACATGAAATGTTCACCTCCCACTGTAGCAGAAAGGGTCTTTCTAGTAGTTGCACATCAAATCGAAGCTGTCCGAAGTGTTTTTCGAAAGTTATCAACATTTTTATGTTTGGCGTTCCGGAATCGACCTTATGTCAGGATGAAAAATAGTTTTCTGCATTGTCCCATAACTTTCCAGGGAAGCTTCAGAACATGAAATTCTGACCTCCCACTATAGCAGAAAGGGTCTTTCTAGTAGTTGCACATCAAATCTAAGCTGTCTGAAGTGTTTTTCGAAAGTTGTCAACATTTTTATGTTTGGCGTTCCAGAATCGACCTTATCTCAGGCTGAAAACGCGTTTTACGCATTGTGCCATATCTGTGCAGGGAAGCTTCAGAACATGAAATTTTCACCTCCCACTATAGCAAAAAGGGTCTTTCTAGTAGTTGCACATCAAATCTAAGCTGTCTGAAGTGTTGTTCCAAAGTTATCAACATTTTTACGCTTGGCGTTCCGGAACCCACCTTATCTCAGGATGAAAAATCGTTTTCTGCAATTTCCCATAACTTTCCAGGGAAGCTTCAGAACATGAAATTTTGACCTCCCACTATAGCAGAAAGGGTCTTTCTAGTAGTTGCACATCAAATCTAAGCTGTCTGAAGTGTTTTTCGAAAGTTATCAACATTTTTATGTTTGGCTTTCCAGAATCGACCTTATCTCATGCTGAAAACGAGTTGTCTGCATTGTGCCATAACTTTGCAGGGAAGCTTCAGAAAATGAAATTTTCACCTCCCACTATAGCAGAAAGGGTTTTTCTAGTAGTTGCACATCTAATCTAAGCTGTCTGAAGTGTTTTTCCAAAGTTATCAACATTTTTATGTTTGGCGTTCCGGAACCCACCTCATCTCAGGCTGAAAACGCGTTTTCTGCATTGTGCCATAACTTTGGATGGATGCTTCCGAACATGAAATTTTGGCCTCCTACTATAGCGGAAAGGGTCTTTTTAGTAGTTGCACATCAAATCTAAGCTGGCTGAAGTGTTTTTCGAAAGTTATCAACATTTTTATGTTTGGCGTTCCGGAATCGACCTTATCTCAGGCTGAAAATGCGTTTTTTGCATTGTGCCATAACTTTGCATGGATGCTTCCGAACATGAAATTTTCATGTCCCACTATCGCAGAAAGGGTCTTTCTAGTAGTTGCACATCAAATCTAAGCTGTCTGAAGTATTTTTCCAAAGTTATCAACATTTTTATGTTTGGCATTCCGGAATCGACCTTATCTCAGGCTGAAAACGCGTTTTCTGCATTGTGCCATAACTTTGCATGGATGCTTCCGAACATGAAATTTTCATGTCCCACTATCGCAGAAAGGGTCTTTCTAGTAGTTGCACATCAAATCTAAGCTGTCTGAAGTGTTTTTCCAAAGTTATCAACATTTTTATGTTTGGCATTCCGGAATCGACCTTATTTCAGGCTGAAAACGCGTTTTCTGCATTGTGCCATAACTTTGCAGGGAAGCTTCAGAACATGAAATTTTCACCTCCCACTATAGCAGAAAGGGTCTTTCTAGTAGTTGCACATCAAATCTGTGCGGTCAGAAGTGATTTTACAAAGTTATCAACATTTTTATGTTTGGCGTTCCGGAATCGACCTTATCTCAGGCTGAAAACGCGTTTTCAGCATTGTGCCATAAATTTGGAGGGAAGCTTCAGAACATGAAAATTTCCCCTCCCACTATAGCAGAAAGGGTGTTTCTGGCAGTTGCACATCAAATCTAAGCTGTCTGACGTGTTTTTCCAAAGTTATCAACATTTTTATGTTCGGCGTTCCGGAATCGACCTCATCTCAGGCTGAAAACGCGTTTTCTGCATTGTGCCATTACTTTGCAGAGAAGCTTCAGAACATGAAATTTTCAGCTCCCACTACAACAGAAAGGGTGTTTCTTGCAGTTGCACATCAAATCTAAGCTGTCTGAAGTGTTTTTCAAAAGTTATCAACGTTTTTTTGTTTGGCGTTCCGGAATCGACCTTATCTCGGGCTGAAAACGCGTTTTACGCATTGTGACATAACTTTACAGGGAAGCTTCAGAACATTAAATGTTCACCTCCCACTGTAGCAGAAAGGGTCTTTCTAGTAGTTGCACATCAAATCGAAGCTGTCTGAAGTGTTTTTCCAAAGTTATCAACATTTTTATGTTTGGCGTTCCGGAACCCACCTCATCTCAGGCTGAAAACGCGTTTTCTGCATTGTGCCATAACTTTGCATGGATGCTTCCGAACATGAAATTTTGGCCTCCTACTATAGCAGAAAGGGTCTTTCTAGTAGTTGCACATCAAATCGAAGCTGTCTGAAGTGTTTTTCGAAAGTTATCAACATTTTTATGTTTGGCGTTCCGGAATCGACCTTATCTCAGGCTGAAAACGCGTTTTTTGCATTGTGCCATAACTTTGCATGGATGCTTCCGAACATGAAATTTTCATGTCCCACTATCGCAGAAAGGGTCTTTCTCGTAGTTGCACATCAAATCTAAGCTGTCTGAAGTGTTTTTCCAAAGTTATCAACATTTTTATGTTTGGCATTCCGGAATCGGCCTTATCTCAGGCTGAAAATGCGTTTTCTGCATTGTGCCATAACTTTGCAGGGAAGCTTCAGAACATGAAATTTTCACCTCCCACTATAGCAGAAAGGGTCTTTCTAGTAGTTGCACATCAAATCTATGCGGTCTGAAGTGTTTTTCCAAAGTTATCAACATTTTTATGTTTGCCGTTCCGGAATCGACCTTATCTCAGGCTGAAAACGCGTTTTACGCATTTTGACATAACTTTACAGGGAAGCTTCAGAACAAGAAATGTTCACCTCCCACTGTAGCAGAAAGGGTCTTTCTAGTAGTTGCACATCAAATCGAAGCTGTCTGAAGTGTTTTTCCAAAGTTATCAACATTTTTATGTTTGGCGTTCCGGAACCCACCTCATCTCAGGCTGAAAACGCGTTTTCTGCATTGTGCCATAACTTTGCATGGATGCTTCCGAACATGAAATTTTGGCCTCCTACTATAGCAGAAAGGGTCTTTCTAGTAGTTGCACATCAAATCGAAGCTGTCTGAAGTGTTTTTCCAAAGTTATCAACATTTTTATGTTTGGCGTTCCGGAATCGACCTTATCTCAGGCTGAAAACGCGTTTTTTGCATTGTGCCATAACTTTGCATGGATGCTTCCGAACATGAAATTTTCATGTCCCACTATCGCAGAAAGGGTCTTTCTCGTAGTTGCACATCAAATCTAAGCTGTCTGAAGTGTTTTTCCAAAGTTATCAACATTTTTATGTTTGGAATTCCGGAATCGGCCTTATCTCAGGCTGAAAATGCGTTTTCTGCATTGTGCCATAACTTTGCAGGGAAGCTTCAGAACATGAAATTTTCACCTCCCACTATAGCAGAAAGGGTCTTTCTAGTAGTTGCACATCAAATCTATGCGGTCTGAAGTGTTTTTCCAAAGTTATCAACATTTTTATGTTTGCCGTTCCGGAATCGACCTTATCTCAGGCTGAAAACGCGTTTTCTGCATTGTGCCATAAATTTGGAGGGAAGCTTCAGAACATGAAAATTTCACCTCCCACTATAGCAGAAAGGGTCTTTCGAGTAGTTGCACATCAAATCTAAGCTGTCTGACGTGTTTTTCCAAAGTTATCAACATTTTTATGTTTGGCGTTCCGGAATCGACCTCATCTCAGGCTGAAAACGAGTTTTCTGCATTGTGCCATAACTTTACAGGGAAGCTTCAGAACATGAAATGTTCACATCCCACTATAGCAGAAAGGGTCTTTCTAGTAGTTGCACATCAAATCTAAGCTTTCTGAAGTGTTTTTCGAAAGTTATCAACATTTTTATGTTTGGCGTTCCGGAATCAACCTTATCTCTGGCTGAAAACGCGTTTTCTGCATTGTGCCATAACTTTGCATGGATGCTTCCGAACATGAAATTTTCAAGTCCCACTATCGCAGAAAGGGTCTTTCTAGTAGTTGCACATCAAATCTAAGCTGTCTGAAGTGTTTTTCCAAAGTTATCAACATTTTTATGTTTGGCGTTCCGGAATCGACCTTATCTCAGGCTGAAAACGCGTTTTCTGCATTGTGCCATAACTTTGCATGGATGCTTCCGAACATGAAATTTTCATGTCCCACTAAAGCAGAAAGGGTGTTTCTAGTAGTTGCACATCAAATCTAAGCTGTCTGAAGTGTTTTTCCAAAGTTATCAACATTTTTATGTTTGGCATTCCGGAATCGACCTTATTTCAGGCTGAAAACGCGTTTTCTGCATTGTGCCATAACTTTGCAGGGAAGCTTCAGAACATGAAATTTTCACCTCCCACTATAGCAGAAAGGGTCTTTCTAGTAGTTGCACATCAAATCTGTGCGGTCAGAAGTGATTTTACAAAGTTATCAACATTTTTATGTTTGGCGTTCCGGAATCGACCTTATCTCAGGCTGAAAACGCGTTTTCAGCATTGTGCCATAAATTTGGAGGGAAGCTTCAGAACATGAAAATTTCACCTCCCACTATAGCAGAAAGGGTGTTTCTAGCAGTTGCACATCAAATCTAAGCTGTCTGACGTGTTTTTCGAAAGTTATCAACATTTTTATGTTCGGCGTTCCGGAATCGACCTCATCTCAGGCTGAAAACGCGTTTTCTGCATTGTGCCATTACTTTGCAGAGAAGCTTCAGAACATGAAATTTTCACCTCCCACTACAACAGAAAGGGTGTTTCTTGCAGTTGTACATCAAATCTAAGCTGTCTGAAGTGTTTTTCAAAAGTTATCAACGTTTTTTTGTTTGGCGTTCCGGAATCGACCTTATCTCGGGGTGAAAACGCGTTTTACGCATTGTGACATAACTTTACAGGGAAGCTTCAGAACATGAAATGTTCACCTCCCACTGTAGCAGAAAGGGTCTTTCTAGTAGTTGCACATCAAATCGAAGCTGTCTGAAGTGTTTTTCCAAAGTTATCAACATTTTTATGTTTGGCGTTCCGGAACCCACCTCATCTCAGGCTGAAAACGCGTTTTCTGCATTGTGCCATAACTTTGCATGGATGCTTCCGAACATGAAATTTTGGCCTCCTACTATAGCAGAAAGGGTCTTTTTAGTAGTTGAACATCAAATCTAAGCTGTCTGAAGTGTTTTTCGAAAGTTATCAACATTTTTATGTTTGCCGTTCCGGAACCCACCTTATCTCAGGCTGAAAACGTGTTATCTGCATTGTGCCATAACTTTGCAGAGAAGCTTCAGAACATGAAATTTTCACCTCCCACTATAGTAGAAAGGGTCTTTCTAGTTGCACATCTAATCTAAGCTGTCTGAAGTGTTTTTCCAAAGTCATCAACATTTTTATGTTTGGCGTTCCGGAACCCACCTTATCTCAGGCTGAAAATGCGTTTTCTGCATTGTCCCATAACTTTGCAGGGAAGCTTCAGAACATGAAATTTTGACCTCCCACTATAGCAAAAATGGTCTTTCTAGTAGTTGCACATCAAATCTAAGCTGTCTGAAATGTTTTTCCAAAGTTATCAACATTTTTATGTTTGGCGTTCCAGAATCGACCTTATCTCAGGCTGAAAACGTGTTTTCTGCATTGTGCCATAACTTTGCAGAGAAGCTTCAGAACATGAAAATTTCACCTCCCACTATAGTAGAAAGGGTCTTTCTAGTTGTTGCACATCAAATCTAAGCTGTCTGAAGTGTTTTTCGAAAGTTATCAACATTTTTATGTTTGGCGTTCCGGAATCGACCTTATCTCTGGCTGAAAACGCGTTTTCTGCATTGTGCCATAACTTTGCATGGATGCTTCCGAACATGAAATTTTCATGTCCCACTATCGCAGAAAGGGTCTTTCTAGTAGTTGCACATCAAATCTAAGCTGTCTGAAGTGTTTTTCCAAAGTTATCAACATTTTTATGTTTGGCGTTCCGGAATCGACCTTATCTCAGGCTGAAAATGCATTTTCTGCTTTTTGGCATAACTATGCAGGGATGCATCAGAACATTAAATTTTCACATCCCACTATCGCAAAAAGGGTCTTTCTAGTACTTGCACATCAAATCTAAGCTGTCTGAAATGTTTTTCCAAAGTTATCAACATTTTTATGTTTGGCGTTCCAGAATCGACCTTATCTCAGGCTGAAAACGTGTTTTCTGCATTGTGCCATAACTTTGCAGAGAAGCTTCAGAACATGAAATTTTCACCTCCCACTATAGTAGAAAGGGTCTTTCTAGTTGTTGCACATCAAATCTAAGCTGTCTGAAGTGTTTTTCGAAAGTTATCAACATTTTTATTTTTGGCGTTCCGGAATCGACCTTATCTCAGGATGAAAAATCCTTTTCTGCATTGTCCCATAACTTTGCAGGGAAGCTTCAGAACATGAAATTTTGACCTCCCACTATAGCAAAAATGGTCTTTCTAGTAGTTGCACATCAAATCTAAGCTGTCTGAACTGTTTTTCGAAAGTTATCAACATTTTTATGTTTGGCGTTCCGGAATCGAACTTATCTCAGGCTGAAAATGCATTTTCTGCTTTTTGGCATAACTATGCAGGGATGCATCAGAACATGAAATTTTCACATCCCACTATCGCAAAAAGGGTCTTTCTAGTAGTTGCACATCAAATCTAAGCTGTCTGAAGTGTTTTTCCAAAGTTATCAACATTTTTATGTTTGGCGTTCCGGAACCCACCTTATCTCAGTCTGAAAACGCGTGATCTGCATTGTGCCATAACTTTGCAGAGAAGCTTCAGAACATGAAATTTTCACCTCCCACTATAGTAGAAAGGGTCTTTCCAGTTGTTGCACATCTAATCTAAGCTGTCTGAAGTGTTTTTCCAAAGTTATCAACATTTTTATGTTTGGCGTTCCGGAACCCACCTTATCTCAGGCTGAAAATGCGTTTTCTGCATTGTCCCATAACTTTGCAGGGAAGCTTCAGAACATGAAATTTTGACCTCCCCCTATAGCAAAAATGGTCTTTCTAGTAGTTGCACATCAAATCTAAGCTGTCTGACGTGTTTTTCCAAAGTTTATCAACATTTTTATGTTTGGCGTTCCGGAATCGACCTCATCTCAGGCTGAAAATGCGTTTTCTGCATTGTGCCATTACTTTGCAGAGAAGCTTCAGAACATGAAATTTTCACCTCCCACTACAGCAGAAAGGGTCTTTCTAGTAGTTGCACATCAAATCTAAGCTGTCTGAAGTGTTTTTCGAAAGTTATCAACATTTTTATGTTTGGCGTTCCGGAATCGACCTTATCTCAGGCTGAAAACATGTTTTCTGCATCGTGCCATAACTTTGCAGGGAAGCTTCAGAACATGAAATGTTCACCTCCCACTATAGCAGAAAGGGTCTTTCTAGGAGTTGCACATCAAATCCAAGCTGTCTGAAGTGTTTTTCAAAAGTTATCAACATTTTTATGTTTGGCATTCCGGAACCAACCTTATCTCAGGCTGAAAACACGTTTTCTGCATCGTGCCATAACTTTGCAGAGAAGCTTCAGAACATGAAATGTTCACCTCCCACTATAGCAGAAAGGGTCTTTCTAGTAGTTGCACATCAAATCTAAGCTGTCTGAAGTGTTTTTCAAAAGTTATCAACATTTTTATGTTTGGCGTTCCGGAATCGACCTTATCTCAGGCTGAAAATGCATTTTCTGCTTTTTGGCATAACTATGCAGGGATGCATCAGAACATGAAATTTTCACATCCCACCATCGCAAAAAGGGTCTTTCTAGTACTTGCACATCAAATCTAAGCTGTCTGAAATGTTTTTCCAAAGTTATCAACATTTTTATGTTTGGCGTTCCAGAATCGACCTTATCTCAGGCTGAAAACATGTTTTCTGCATTGTGCCATAACTTTGCAGAGAAGCTTCAGAACATGAAATTTTCACCTCCCACTATAGTAGAAAGGGTCTGTCTAGTTGTTGCACATCTAATCTAAACTGTCTGAAGTGTTTTTCCAAAGTTATCAACATTTTTATGTTTGGCCTTCCGGAACCCACCTAATCTCAGGCTGAAAATGCGTTTTCTGCATTGTGCCATAACTTTGCAGAGAAGCTTCAGAACATGAAATTTTCACCTTCCACTATAGTAGAAAGGGTCTTTCTAGTTGTTGCACATCAAATCTAAGCTGTCTGAAGTGTTTTTCAAAAGTTATCAACATTTTTATGTTTGGCGTTCCGGAATCGACCTTATCTCAGGCTGAAAATGCATTTTCTGCTTTTTGGCATAACTATGCAGGGATGCATCAGAACATGAAATTTTCACATCCCACCATCGCAAAAAGGGTCTTTCTAGTACTTGCACATCAAATCTAAGCTGTCTGAAATGTTTTTCCAAAGTTATCAACATTTTTATGTTTGGCGTTCCAGAATCGACCTTATCTCAGGCTGAAAACATGTTTTCTGCATTGTGCCATAACTTTGCAGAGAAGCTTCAGAACATGAAATTTTCACCTCCCACTATAGTAGAAAGGGTCTGTCTAGTTGTTGCACATCTAATCTAAACTGTCTGAAGTGTTTTTCCAAAGTTATCAACATTTTTATGTTTGGCCTTCCGGAACCCACCTAATCTCAGGCTGAAAATGCGTTTTCTGCATTGTGGCATAACTTTGCAGGGAAGCTTCAGAACATGAAATTTTCACATCCCACTATAGCAGAAAGGGTCTTTCTAGTAGTTGCACATCAAATCTGTGCGGTCAGAAGTGTTTTTCCAAAGTTATCAACATTTTTATGTTCGGCGTTCCGGAATCGACCTCATCTCAGGCTGAAAACGCGTTTTCTGCATTGTGCCATTACTTTGCAGAGAAGCTTCAGAACATGAAATTTTCACCTCCCACTACGACAGAAAGGGTGTTTCTAGCAGTTGCACATCAAATCTAAGCTGTCTGAAGTGTTTTTCAAAAGTTATCAACGTTTTTATGTTTGGCGTTCCGGAATCGACCTTATCTCAGGCTGAAAACGCGTTTTACGCATTGTGACATAACTTTACAGGGAAGCTTCAGAACATGAAATGTTCACCTCCCACTGTAGCAGAAAGGGTCTTTCTAGTATTTGCACATCAAATCGAAGCTGTCTGAAGTGTTTTTCCAAAGTTATCAACATTTTTATGTTTGGCGTTCCGGAACCCACCTCATCTCAGGCTGAAAACGCGTTTTCTGCATTGTGCCATAACTTTGCATGGATGCTTCCGAACATGAAATTTTGGCCTCCTACTATAGCAGAAAGGGTCTTTTTAGTAGTTGCACATCAAATCTAAGCTGTCTGATGTGTTGTTCCAAAGTTATCAACATTTTTATGTTTGGCGTTCCGGAACTCTCCTTATCTCACGCTTGAAACGCGTTTTCTGCATTGTGCCATAACTTTGCAGGGAAGCTTTAGAACATGAAATTTTCACCTCCCACTAGAGCAGAAAGGGTATTTCTAGTAGTTGCACAACAAATCTAAGCTGTCTGAAGTGCTTTTCGAAAGTTATCAACATTTTTATGTTTGGCGTTCCGGATCGCACCTTATTGAAAACGCATTTTCTGCATTGTGCCATAACTTTGCAGGGAAGTTCCAGAAAATGAAATTTTCACCTCCCACTATAGCAGAAAGGGTTTTTCTAGTAGTTGCACATCAAATCTAAGCTGTCTGAAGTGTTTTTCGAAAGTTATCAACATTTTTATGTTTGGCGTTCCGGAACCCACCTTATCTCAGGCTGAATACGCGTTTTCTGCATTGTGCCATAACTTTGCAGGGAAGCTTCAGAACATGAAATTTTCAACTCCCACTATAGCAGAAAGGGTCTTTCTAGTAGTTGCACATCAAATCTAAGCTGTCTGAAGCGTTTTTCCAAAGTTATCAACATTTTTATGTTTGCCGTTCCGGAATCGACCTTATCTCAGGCTGAAAACGCGTTTTCTGCATTGTGCCATAAATTTGGAGGGAAGCTTCAGAACATGAAAATTTCACCTCCCACTATAGCAGAAAGGGTCTTTCGAGTAGTTGCACATCAAATCTAAGCTGTCTGTCGTGTTTTTCCAAAGTTATCAACATTTTTATGTTTGGTGTTCCGGAATCGACCTTATCTCAGTCTGAAAACACGTTTTCTGCATCGTGCCATAACTTTGCAGAGAAGCTTAAGAACATGAAATTTTCACATCCCACTACAACAGAAAGGGTGTTTTTAGCATTTGCACATCAAATCCAAGCTGTCTGACGTGTTTTTCAAAAGTTATCAACATTTTTATGTTTGGCGTTCCAGAATCTACCTTATCTCAGGCTGAAAACGCGTTTTACGCATTGTGCCATAACTTTACAGGGAAGCTTCAGAACATGAAATGTTCACATCCCACTATAGCAGAAAGGGTCTTTCTAGTAGTTGCACATCAAATCTAAGCTGTCTGAAGTGTTTTTCGAAAGTTATCAACATTTTTATGTTTGGCGTTCCGGAATCGACCTTATCTCTGGCTGAAAACGCGTTTTCTGCATTGTGCCATAACTTTGCATGGATGCTACCGAACATGAAATTTTCACGTCCCACTATCGCAGAAAGGGTCTTTCTAGTAGTTGCACATCAAATCTAAGCTGTCTGAAGTGTTTTTCCAAAGTTATCAACATTTTTATGTTTGGCGTTCCGGAACCAACCTTATCTCAGTCTGAAAACACGTTTTCTGCATCGTGCCATAACTTTGCAGGGAAGCTTCAGAAAATGAAATGTTCACCTCCCACTATAGCAAAAAGGGTCTTTCAGGTAGTTGCACATCAAATCTAAGCTGTCTGAAGTGTTTTTCCAAAGTTATCAATATTTTTATGTTTGGCGTTCCGGAACCCACCTTATCTCAGGCTGAAAACGAGTTATCTGCATTGTGCCATAACTTTGCAGAGAAGCTTCAGAACATGAAATTTTCACCTCCCACTCTTGTAGAAAGGGTCTTTCTAGTTGTTGCACATCTAATCTAAGCTGTCTGAAGTGTTTTTCCAAAGTTATCAACATTTTTATGTTTGGCGTTCCGGACCCCACCTTATCTCAGGCTGAAAATGCGTTTTCTGCATTGTCCCATAACTTTGCAGGGAAGCTTCAGAACATGAAATTTTGACCTCCCACTATAGCAAAAATGGTCTTTCTAGTAGTTGCACATCAAATCTAAGCTGTCTGACGTGTTTTTCCAAAGTTATCAACATTTTTATGTTTGGCGTTCCGGAATCGACCTCATCTCAGGCTGAAAACGCGTTTTCTGCATTGTGCCATTACTTTGCAGAGAAGCTTCAGAACATGAAATTTTCACCTCCCACTACAGCAGAAAGGGTCTTTCTAGTAGTTCCACATCAAATCTAAGCTGTCTGAAGTGTTTTTCCAAAGTTATCAACATTTTTGTGTTTGGCGTTCCGGAACCAACCTTATCTCAGGCTGAAAACACGTTTTCTGCATCGTGCCATAACTTTGCAGGGAAGCTTCAGAACATGAAATGTTCACCTCCCACTATAGCAGAAAGGGTCTTCCTAGGAGTTGCACATCAAATCCAAGCTGTCTGAAGTGTTTTTCAAAAGTTATCAACATTTTTATGTTTGGCCTTCCGGAACCCACCTAATCTCAGGCTGAAAATGCGTTTTCTGCATTGTGGCATAACTTTGCAGGGAAGCTTCAGAACATGAAATTTTCACATCCCACTATAGCAGAAAGGGTCTTTCTAGTACTTGCACAACAAATCTAAGCTGTCTGAAATGTTTTTCCAAAGTTATCAACATTTTTATGTTTGGCGTTCCGGAACCCACCTTATCTCAGGCTGAAACCGCGATATCTGCATTGTGCCATAACTTTGCAGAGAAGCTTCAGAACATGAAATTTTCACCTCCCACTATAGTAGAAAGGGTCTTTCTAGTTGTTGCACATCTAATCTAAGCTGTCTGAAGTGTTTTTCCAAAGTTATCAAAATCTTTATGTTTGGCGTTCCGGAAAACACCTCATGTCAGGCTGAAAATGGGTTTTCTGCATTGTGTCATGACTTTGCAGAGAAGCTTCAGAACATTAAATTTTCACATCCCACTATAGCAGAAAGGGTCTTTCTAGTAGTTGCACATCAAATCTTAGCTGTCTGAAGTGTTTTTTCCAAAGTTATCAACATTTTTATCTTTGGCGTTCCGGAATCCACCATATTTCAGGCTGAAAACGCGTTTTCTGCATTTTGCCATAACTGTGCAGGGAAGCTTCAGAACATGAAATTTTCTCATCCCACAAAAGCAGAAAGGGTCTTTCTAGTAGTTGCACATCAAATCTAAGCTGTCTGAAGTGTTTTTCCAAAGTTATCAACATTTTTATGTTTGGCGTTCCGGAAATGACCTTATCTCAGGCTGAAAACGCGTTTTCTGCATTGTGCCATAACTTTGCAGGGAAGCTTCAGAACATGAAATTTTCCCGTCCCACTATAGCAGAAAGGGTCTTTCTAGTTGTTGCACATCCAATCTAAGCTGTCAGAAGTTTTTTTCGAAAGTTATCAACATTTTTATGTTTGGCGTTCCGGAATCGACCTTATCTCAAGCTGAAAACGCGTTTTCTGCATTGTACCATAACTTTGCAGGGTAGCTTCAGAACATGAAATGTTCACCTCCCACTATAGCAGAAAGGGACTTTCTAGTAGTTGCACATCAAATCTAAGCTGTCTGAAGTGTTTTTCGAAAGTTATCAACATTTTTATGTTTGGCGTTCCGGAATCAACCTTATCTCAGGCTGAAAAATCGTTTTCTGCATTGTGCCATAAATTTGCAAGGAAGCTTCAGAACATGAAATTTTCACCTCCCACTATAGCAGAAAGGGTCTTTCTAGTAGTTGCACATCAATTCTAAGCTGACTGAAGTGTTTTTCGAAAGTTATCAACATTTTTATGTTTGGCGTTCCGGAACCCACCTTATCTCAAGCTGAAAACGCGTTTTCTGCATTGTGCCATAACTGTGCAGGGAGGCTTCAGAACATGAAATTTTAACCTCCCACTATAGCAGAAAGGGTCCTTCTAGTAGTTGCACATCAAATCTAAGATGTCTGATGTGTTTTCCCAAAGTTATCAACATTTTTATGTTTGGCGTTCCGGAATCGACCTTATCTCAGGCAGAAAACGCTTTTTACGCTTTGTGCCATAACTTTGCAGGGATGCTTCAGAAAATGAAATTTTCACCTCCCACTATAGCAGAAAGGGTTTTTCTAGTAGTTGCACATCAAATCTAAGCTGTCTGATGTGTTTTTCCAAAGTTATAAACATTTTTATGTTTGGCGTTCCGGAATCAACCTTATCTCAGGCTGAAAACGCGTTTTACGCATTGTGCCATAACTTTGCTGGGAAGCTTCAGAACATGAAATGTTCACCTCCCACTATAGCAGAAAGGGTCTTGCTAGTAGTTGCACATCAAATCAAAGCTGTCTGAAGTGTTTTTCCAAAGTTATCAACATTTTTATGTTTGGCGTTCCGGAATCGACCTTATCTCAGGATGAAAATGCGTTTTCTGCATTGTCCCATAACTTTCCAGGGAAGCTTCAGAACATGAAATTTTGACCTCCCACTATAGCAGAAAGGGTCTTTCTAGTAGTTGCACATCAAATCTAAGCTGTCTGAAGTGTTTTTCCAAAGTTAACAACATTTTTATGTTTGGCGTTCCGGAATCAACCTTATCTCAGGCTGAAAACACGTTTTCTGCATTGTGCCATAACTTTGCAAGGAAGCTTCGGAAAATGAAATTTTCACCTCCCACTATAGCAGAAAGGGTTTTTCTAGTAGTTGCACATCAAATCTAAGCTGTCTGAAGTGTTTGTCCAAAGTTATCAACATTTTTATGTTTGGCGTTCCGGAATCAACATTATCTCAGGCTGAAAACGCGTTTTCTGCATTGTGCCATAACTTTGCAAGGAAGCTTCAGAACATGAAATTTTCACCTCCCACTGTAGCAGAAGGGGTCTTTCTAGTAGTTGCACATCAAATCTAAGCTGTCTGAAGTGTTTTTCGAAAGTTATCAACATTTTTACGTTTGGCGTTTCGGAACCCACCTTATCTCAGGCTGAAAACGCGTTTTCTGCATTGTGCCATAACTTCTCAGGGAAGCTTCAGAACATGAAATGTTCACCTCCCACTATAGCAGAAAGGGTTTTTCTAGTAGTTGCACATCAAATCTAAACTGTCTGAAGTGTTTTTCCAAAGTTATCAACATTTTTATGTTTGGCGTACCAGAATCGACCTTATCTCAGGCTGAAAACGCGTATTACGCATTGTGCCATAACTTTGCAGGGAAGCATCAGAAAATGAAATTTTCAACTCCCACTATAGCAGAAAGGGTTTTTCTAGTAGTTGCACATCAAATCTAAGCTGTCTGAAGTGTTTTACAAAAGTTATCAACATTTTTATGTTTGGTGTTCCGGAACCCACCTTATCTCAAGCTGAAAACGCGTTTTCTGCATTGTGCCATAACTTTGCTGGGAAGCTGCAGAACATGAAATGTTCACCTCCCACTATAGCAGAAAGGGTCTTTCTAGTAGTTGCACATCAAATCAAACTGTCTGAAGTGTTTTTCCAAAGTTATCAACATTTTTATGTTTGGCGTTCCGGAACCCACCTTATCTCAAGCTGAAAACGCGTTTTCTGCATTGTGCCATAACTTTGCAGAGCAGCTTCAGAAAAAGAAATTTTCACCTCCCACTACACCAGAACGGGTCTTTCTAGAAGTTACACATCAAATCTTAGCTGTCTGATGTGTTTTTCCAAAGTTATCAACATTTTTATGTTTGGAGTTCCGGAATCAACCTTATCTCAGGTTGAAAACGCGTTTTACGCATTGTGCCATAAGTTTGCTGGGAAGCTTCAGAACATGAAATGTTCACCTCCCACTATAGCAGAAAGGGTTTTTCTAGTAGTTGCACATCAAATCAAAGCTGTCTGAAGTGTTTTTCCAAAGTTATCAACATTTTTATGTTTGGCCTTCCGGAATCGACCTTATCTCAGGATGAAAATGCGTTTTCTGCATTGTCACATAACTTTCCAGGGAAGCTTCAGAACATGAAAATTTGACCTCCCACTATAGCAGAAAGGGTCTTTCTAGTAGTTGCACATCAAATCTAAGCTGTCTGAAGTGTTTTTCGATAGTTATCAAGATTTTTACGTTTGGCGTTTCGGAACCCACCTTATCTCAGGCTGAAAACGCGTTTTCTGCATTGTGCCATAACTTTGCAAGGAAGCTTCAGAACATGAAATTTTCACCTCCCACTGTAGCAGAAGGGGTCTTTCTAGTAGTTGCACATCAAATCTAAGCTGTCTGAAGTGTTTTTCGAAAGTTATCAACATTTTTACGTTTGGCGTTTCGGAACCCACCTTATCTCAGGCTGAAAACGCGTTTTCTGCATTGTGCCATAACTTCTCAGGGAAGCTTCAGAACATGAAATGTTCACCTCCCACTATAGCAGAAAGGGTTTTTCTAGTAGTTGCACATCAAATCTAAACTGTCTGAAGTGTTTTTCCAAAGTTATCAACATTTTTATGTTTGGCGTACCAGAATCGACCTTATCTCAGGCTGAAAACGCGTATTACGCATTGTGCCATAACTTTGCAGGGAAGCATCAGAAAATGAAATTTTCAACTCCCACTATAGCAGAAAGGGTTTTTCTAGTAGTTGCACATCAAATCTAAGCTGTCTGAAGTGTTTTACAAAAGTTATCAACATTTTTATGTTTGGTGTTCCGGAACCCACCTTATCTCAAGCTGAAAACGCGTTTTCTGCATTGTGCCATAACTTTGCTGGGAAGCTGCAGAACATGAAATGTTCACCTCCCACTATAGCAGAAAGGGTCTTTCTAGTAGTTGCACATCAAATCAAACTGTCTGAAGTGTTTTTCCAAAGTTATCAACATTTTTATGTTTGGCGTTCCGGAACCCACCTTATCTCAAGCTGAAAACGCGTTTTCTGCATTGTGCCATAACTTTGCAGAGCAGCTTCAGAAAAAGAAATTTTCACCTCCCACTACACCAGAACGGGTCTTTCTAGAAGTTACACATCAAATCTTAGCTGTCTGATGTGTTTTTCCAAAGTTATCAACATTTTTATGTTTGGAGTTCCGGAATCAACCTTATCTCAGGCTGAAAACGCGTTTTACGCATTGTGCCATAAGTTTGCTGGGAAGCTTCAGAACATGAAATGTTCACCTCCCACTATAGCAGAAAGGGTTTTTCTAGTAGTTGCACATCAAATCAAAGCTGTCTGAAGTGTTTTTCCAAAGTTATCAACATTTTTATGTTTGGCCTTCCGGAATCGACCTTATCTCAGGATGAAAATGCGTTTTCTGCATTGTCACATAACTTTCCAGGGAAGCTTCAGAACATGAAAATTTGACCTCCCACTATAGCAGAAAGGGTCTTTCTAGTAGTTGCACATCAAATCTAAGCTGTCTGAAGTGTTTTTCGATAGTTATCAAGATTTTTACGTTTGGCGTTTCGGAACCCACCTTATCTCAGGCTGAAAACGCGTTTTCTGCATTGTGCCATAACTTTGCAGGGAGGCTTCAGAACATGAAATGTTCACCTCCCACTATAGCAGAAAGGGTCTTTCTAGTAGTTGCACATCAAATCAAAGCTGTCTGAAGTGTTTTTCGGAAGTTATCAACATTTTTATGTTTGGCATTCCAGAATCGACCTTATCTCAAGCTGAAAACAAGTTTTCTGCATTGTGCCATAACTTTGCAGAGAAGCTTCAGAAAAAGAAATTTTCACCTCCCACTATAGCAGAAAGGGTCTTTCTAGTAGTTGCACATCAAATCAAAGCTGTCTGATGTGTTTTTCCAAAGTTATCAACATTTTTATGTCTGGCCTTCCGGAATCGACCTTATCTCAAGCTGAAAACGCGTTTTACGCATTGTGCCATAACTTTGCAGGGAAGCTTCAGAACATGAAATGTTCACCTCCCGCTATACCAGAAAGGGTCTTTCTAGAAGTTGCACATCAAATCTAAGCTGTCTGATGTGTTTTTCCAAAGTTATCAACATTTTTATGTTTGGCGTTCCGGAATCGACCTTATCTCAGGCTGAAAACGCGTTTTACGCATTGTGCCATAACTTTGCAGGGAAGCTTCAGAACATGAAATTTTCACCTCCCACTATAGCAGAAAGGGTCTTTCTAGTAGTTGCACATCAAATCAAAGCTGTCTGAAGTGTTTTTCCAAAGTTATCAACATTTTATGTTTGGCGTTCCGGAACCCACCTTATCTCAGGCTGAAAACGCGTTTTCGGCATTGTGCCATAACTTTGCAGGGAAGCTTCAGAACATGAAATTTTCACGTCCCACTATAGCAGAAAGGGTCTTTCTAGTAGTTGCCCATCAAATCTAAGCTGTCTGAAGTGTTTTTCGAAAGTTATCAACATTTTTATGTTTGGCGTTCCAGAATCGACCTTATCTCAGGCTGAAAACGCGTTTTACGCATTGTGCCATAACTTTGCAGGGAAGCATCAGAAAATGAATTTTTTAAACTCCCACTATAGCAGAAAGGGTTTTTCTAGTAGTTGCACATCAAATCTAAGCTGTCTGAAGTGTTTTACAAAAGTTATCAACATTTTTATGTTTGGCGTTCCGGAACCCACCTTATCTCAAGCTGAAAACGCGTTTTCTGCATTGTGCCATAACTTTGCTGGGAAGCTGCAGAACATGAAATGTTCACCTCCCACTATAGCAGAAAGGGTCTTTCTAGTAGTTGCACATCAAATCAAACTGTCTGAAGTGTTTTACAAAAGTTATCAACATATTTATGTTTGGCGTTCCGGAACCCACCTTATCTCAGGCTGAAAGCGCGTTGTCTACATTGTGCCATAACTTTGCATGGAAGCTTCAGAACATGAAATGTTCACCTCCCACTATAGCAGAAAGGGTTTTTCTAGTAGTTGCACATCAAATCTAAGATGTCTGAAGTGTTTTCCGAAAGTTATCAACATTTTTATGTTTGGCGTTCCGGAACCCACCTTATCTCAAGCTGAAAACGCGTTTTCTGCATTGTGCCATAACTTTGCTGGGAAGCTGCAGAACATGAAATGTTCACCTCCCACTATAGCAGAAAGGGTCTTTCTAGTAGTTGCACATCAAATCAAACTGTCTGAAGTGTTTTACAAAAGTTATCAACATTTTTATGTTTGGCGTTCCGGAACCCACCTTATCTCAAGCTGAAAACGCGTTTTCTACATTGTGCCATAACTTTGCAGGGAGGCTTCAGAACATGAAATGTTCACCTCCCACTATAGCAGAAAGGGTCTTTCTAGTAGTTGCACATCAAATGTAAGCTGTCTGAAGTGTTTTTCGGAAGTTATCAACATTTTTATGTTTGGCGTTCCAGAATCGACCTTATCTCAGGCTGAAAGCGCGTTGTCTGCATTGTGCCATAACTTTGCATGGAAGCTTCAGAACATGAAATGTTCACCTCCCACTATAGCAGAAAGGGTTTTTCTAGTAGTTGCACATCAAATCTAAGATGTCTGAAGTGTTTTCCGAAAGTTATCAACATTTTTATGTTTGGCGTTACGGAATCGACCTTATCTCAGGCAGAAAACGCTTTTTACGCATTGTGCCATAACTTTGCAGGGAAGCTTCAGAAAATGAAATTTTCACTTCCCACTATTGCAGAAAGGGTTTTTCTAGTAGTTGCACATCAAATCTAAGCTGTCTGAAGTGTTTTTCGAAAGTTATCAACATTTTTATGTTTGGCGTCCGGAATCAACCTTATCTCAGGCTGAAAACGCGTTTTCTGCATTGTGCCTTAACTTTGCAAGGAAGCTTCAGAAAATGAAATTTTCACCTCCCACTATAGCAGAAAGGGTCTTTCTAGTAGTTGCACATCAAATCTAAGCTGTCTGATGTGTTTTTCCAAAGTTATCAACATTTTTATGTTTGGCGTTCCGGAACCCACCTTATCTCAGGCTGAAAACGCGTTTTCTGCATTGTGCCATAACTTCTCAGGGAAGCTTCAGAACATGAAATGTTCACCTCCCACTATAGCAGAAAGGGTTTTTCTAGTTGTTGCACATCAAATCTAAGCTGTCTGAAGTGTTTATCGAAAGTTATCAACATTTTTATGTTTGGCGTTCCGGAATCGACCTTATCTCAGGCTGAAAATGCATTTTCTGCATTGTCCCATAGCTTTCCAGGGAAGCTTCAGAACATGAAATTTTGACCTCCCACTATAGCAGAAAGGTTCTTTCTAGTAGTTGCACATCAAATCTAATCTGTCTGAAGTGTTTTTCGATAGTTATCAACATTTTTACGTTTGGCGTTTCGGAACCCACCTTATCTCAGGCTGAAAACGCGTTTTCTGCATTGTGCCATAACTTCTCAGGGAAGCTTCAGAACATGAAATGTTCACCTCCCACTATAGCAGAAAGGGTTTTTCTAGTAGTTGCACATCAAATCTAAGCTGTCTGAAGTGTTTTTCCAAAGTTATCAACATTTTTATGTTTGGCGTTCCGGAATCAACCTTATCTCAGGCTGAAAACGCGTTTTCTGCATTGTGCCATAACTTTGCAAGGAAGCTTCAGAACATGAAATTTTCACCTCCCACTATAGCAGAAAGGGTCTTTCTAGTAGTTGCACATCAAATCTAAGCTGTCTGAAGTGTTTATCGAAAGTTATCAACATTTTTATGTTTGGCGTTCCGGAATCAACCTTATCTCAAGCTGAAAACGCATTTTTTGCATTGTGCCATAACTTTCCAAGGAAGCTTCAGAACATGAAATTTTCACCTCCCACTATAGCAGAAAGGGTCTTTCTCGTAGTTGCACATCAAATCTAAGCTGTCTGAAGTGTTTTTCTAAAGTTATCAACATTTTTATGTTTGGCGTTCCGGAATCGACCTTATCTCAAGCTGAAAACGCGTTTTCTGCAATGTGCCATAACTTTGCAGGGAAGCTTCAGAAAATGAAATTTTCACCTCCCACTATAGCAGAAAGGGTTTTTCTAGTAGTTGCACATCAAATCTAAGCTGTCTGAAGTGTTTTTCCAAAGTTATCAACATTTTTATGTTTGGCGTTCCGGAATCAACCTTATCTCAGGCTGAAAACGCGTTTTCTGCATTGTGCCATAACTTTGCAAGGAAGCTTCAGAACATGAAATTTTCACCTCCCACTATAGCAGAAAGGGTCTTTCTAGTAGTTGCACATCAAATCTAAGCTGTCTGAAGTGTTTATCGAAAGTTATCAACATTTTTATGTTTGGCGTTCCGGAATCAACCTTATCTCAAGCTGAAAACGCATTTTTTGCATTGTGCCATAACTTTCCAAGGAAGCTTCAGAACATGAAATTTTCACCTCCCACTATAGCAGAAAGGGTCTTTCTCGTAGTTGCACATCAAATCTAAGCTGTCTGAAGTGTTTTTCTAAAGTTATCAACATTTTTATGTTTGGCGTTCCGGAATCGACCTTATCTCAAGCTGAAAACGCGTTTTCTGCAATGTGCCATAACTTTGCAGGGAAGCTTCAGAACATGAAATGTTCACGTCCCACTATAGCAGAAAGTGTCTTTCTAGTAGTTGCACATCAAATCTAAGCTGTCTGAAGTGTTTTTCGAAAGTTATCAACATTTTTATGTTTGGCGTTCCAGAATCGACCTTATCTCAGGCTGAAATCGCGTTGTCTGCATTGTGCCATAACTTTGCAAGGAAGCTTCAGAAAATGAAATTTTCACCTCCCACTATAGCAGAAAGGGTCTTTCTAGTAGTTGTACATCAAATCTAACCTGTCTGAAGTGTTTTTCGGAAGTTATCAACATTTTTATGTTTGGCGTTCCAGAATCGACCTTATCTCAGGCTGAAAACGCGTTTTCTGCGCTGTGCCATAACTTTGCAGGGAAGCTTCAGAACATGAAATGTTCACGTCCCACTATAGCAGAAAGTGTCTTTCTAGTAGTTGCACATCAAATCTAAGCTGTCTGAAGTGTTTTTCGAAAGTTATCAACATTTTTATGTTTGGCGTTCCAGAATCGACCTTATCTCAGGCTGAAATCGCGTTGTCTGCATTGTGCCATAACTTTGCATGGAAGCTTCAGAACATGAAATGTTCACCTCCCACTATAGCAGAAAGGGTTTTTCTAGTAGTTGCACATCAAATCTAAGATGTCTGAAGTGTTTTCCGAAAGTTATCAACATTTTTATGTTTGGCGTTACGGAATCGAACTTATCTCAGGCAGAAAACGCTTTTTACGCATTGTGCCATAACTTTGCAGGGAAGCTTCAGAAAATGAAATTTTCACCTCCCACTATAGCAGAAAGGGTTTTTCTAGTAGTTGCACATCAAATCTAAGCTGTCTGATGTGTTTTTCCAAAGTTATCAACATTTTTATGTTTGGCGTTCCGGAACCCACCTTATCTCAAGCTGAAAACGCGTTTTCTGCATTGTGCCATAACTTTGCTGGGAAGCTTCAGAACATGAAATATTCACCTCCCACTATAGCAGAAAGGGTCTTTCTAGTAGTTGCCCATCAAATCTAAGCTGTCTGAAGTGTTTTTCGAAAGTTATCAACATTTTTATGTTTGGCGTTCCGGAACCCACCTTATCTCAAGCTGAAAACGCGTTTTCTGCGCTGTGCCATAACTTAGCAGGGAAGCTTCAGAAAAAGAAATTTTCACCTCCCACTATAGCAGAAAGGGTTTTTCTAGTAGTTGCACATCAAATCTAAGCTGTCTGAAGTGTTTTTCCAAAGTTATCAACATTTTTATGTTTGGCGTTCCGGAATCAACCTTATCTCAGGCTGAAAACGCGTTTTCTGCATTGTGCCATAACTTTGCAAGGAAGCTTCAGAACATGAAATTTTCACCTCCCACTATAGCAGAAAGGGTCTTTCTAGTAGTTGTACATCAAATCTAAGCTGTCTGAAGTGTTTATCGAAAGTTATCAACATTTTTATGTTTGGCGTTCCGGAATCGACCTTATCTCAGGATGAAAATGCATTTTCTGCATTGTCCCATAACTTTCCAGGGAAGCTTCAGAACATGAAATTTTGACCTCCCACTATAGCAGAAAGGTTCTTTCTAGTAGTTGCACATCAAATCTAATCTGTCTGAAGTGTTTTTCGATAGTTATCAACATTTTTACGTTTGGCGTTTCGGAACCCACCTTATCTCAGGCTGAAAACGCGTTTTCTGCATTGTGCCATAACTTCTCAGGGAAGCTTCAGAACATGAAATGTTCACCTCCCACTATAGCAGAAAGGGTTTTTCTAGTAGTTGCACATCAAATCTAAGCTGTCTGAAGTGTTTATCGAAAGTTATCAACATTTTTATGTTTGGCGTTCCGGAATCAACCTTATCTCAGGCTGAAAACGCGTTTTCTGCATTGTGCCATAACTTTGCAAGGAAGCTTCAGAACATGAAAGTTTCACCTCCCACTATAGCAGAAAGGGTCTTTCTCGTAGTTGCACATCAAATCTAAGCTGTCTGAAGTGTTTTTCTAAAGTTATCAACATTTTTATGTTTGGCGTTCCGGAATCAACCTTATCTCAGGCTGAAAACGCATTTTCTCCATTGTGCCATAACTTTGCAAGGAAGCTTCAGAACATGAAATTTTCACCTCCCACTATAGCAGAAAGGGTCTTTCTCGTAGTTGCACATCAAATCTAAGCTGTCTGAAGTGTTTTTCGAAAGTTATCAACATTTTTATGTTTGGCGTCCCAGAATCGACCTTATCTCAGGCTGAAATCGCGTTGTCTGCATTGTGGCATAACTTTGCAGGGAAGCGTCAGAAAATGAAATTTTCACCTCCAACTATAGCAGAAAAGGTCTTTCTAGTAGTTGGACATCAAATCTAAGCTCTCTGGAGTGTTTTTTCAAAGTTATCAACATTTTTATGTTTGGCGTTCCGGAACCCACCTTATCTCAGGCTGAAAACGCGTTTTCTGCATTGTGCCATAACTTTGCAAGGAAGCTTCAGAACATGAAATTTTCACGTCCCACTATAGCAGAAAGGGTCTTTCTCGTAGTAGCACATCAAATCTAAGCTGTCTGAAGTGTTTTTCGAAAGTTATCAACATTTTTATGTTTGGCGTTCCAGAATCGACCTTATCTCAGGCTGAAATCGCGTTGTCTGCATTGTGCCATAACTTTGCATGGAAGCTTCCGAACATGAAATTTTAACCTCCCACTATAGCAGAAAGGGTCTTTCTAGTAGTTGCACATCAAATCTAAGTTGTCTAAAGTGTTTTTCAAAAGTTATCAACATTTTTATGTTTGGCGTTCCGGAACCCACCTTATCTCAAGCTGAAAACGCGTTTTCTGCATTGTGCCATAACTTTGCCGGGAAGCTTCAGAACATGAAATGTTCACCTACCACTATCGCAGAAATGGTTTTTCGAGTAGTTGCACATCAAATCTAAGCTGACTGAAGTGTTTTTCCATAGTTATCAACATTTTTATGTTTGGCGTTCCGGAATCAACCTTATCTCAGGCTGAAAACACGTTTTCTGCATTGTGCCATAACTTTGCAAGGAAGCCTCAGAAAACGAAATTTTCACCTCCCACTATAGCAGAAAGGGTTCTTCTAGTAGTTGCACATCAAATCTAAGCTGTCTGAAGTGTTTTTCCAAAGTTATCAACATTTTTATGTTTGGCGTTCCGGAATCTACCTTATCTCAGGCTGAAAACGTGTTTTCTGCACTGTGCCATAACTTTGCAGGAAACTTCAAAAAATGAAATTTTAACCTCCCACTATTGCAGAAAGGGTCTGTCTTGTAGTTGCACATCAAATCTAAGCTGTCTGAAGTGTTTTTACAAAGTTATCAACATTTTTATGTTTGGCGTTCCGGAATCGACCTAATCTCAGGCTGAAAACGCGTTTTTTGCATTGTGCCATATATTCTAAGGGAAGGTTCAGAACATGAAATTTTCACCTCCCACTATAGCAGAAAGGGTCTTTCTAGTAGTTTCTCGTGAAATCTAAGCTGTCTGCAGTGTTTTTCCAAAGTTTTCAACATTTTTTTGTTTGGCCTTCGGGACCCCACCTTATCTCAGGCTAAAAACGCGTTTTACGCATTGTACCATAACTTTGCATAAAGCTTCAGAACATGAAATTTTCACCTCCCACTATAGCAGAAAGGGTCTTTCTAGTAGTTACACTTCAAATCTAAGCTGTCTGAAGTGTTTTTCGAAAGTTTTCAACATTTTTATGTTTGGCGTTCCGGAACCCACCTTATCTCAGGCTAAAAACGCGTTTTCTGCATTGTGCCATAAATTTGCAGGGAAGCTTCAGAACATGAAATTTTTACCTCCCACTATAGCAGAAAGCGTCTTTCTAGTAGTTTCTCGTGAAATCTAAGCTGTCTGCAGTGTTTTTCCAAAGATTTCAACATTTTTATTTTTGGCCTTCGGGAACCCACCTTATCTCAGGCTGAAAACGCGTTGTACGCATTGCGCCATAACTTTTCATAAAGCTTCAGAACATGAAATTTTCACCTTCCACTATAGCAGAAAGGGTCTTTCTAGTAGTTGCAGATCAAATCTAAGCTGTCTGAAATGTTTTTCCAAAGTTATCAACTTTTTTATGTTTGGCGTTCTGGAACCCACCTTATCTCAGTCTGAAAACGTGTTTTTTGCATTGTGCCACAACTTTGCAGGGATGCATCAGAACATGACATTTTAAAGTTCCACTATAGCAGAAAGGGTCTTTCTAGTAGTTGCACATCAAATCTAAGCTGTCTGAAGTGTTTTTCCAAAGTTATCTACCTTTTTATGTTTGGCGTTCCGGAACCCACCTTATCTCAGTCTGAAAATGTGTTTTCTGCTTTGTGCCGTAACTTTGCCGGGAAGCCTCAGAACATGAAATTTTCAGCTCCCGCTATAGTAGAAAGGGTCTTTCTAGTAGTTGCACTTCAAATCTACGCTGTCTGAAGTGTTTTTTCAAAGTTATCAACACTTTTATGTTTGGCGTTCCTGAATCGACGTTATCTCAGGCTGAAAACGCTTTTTACGCATTGTTCCATAACTTTGCAGGGAAGCTTCAGAACATGAAATTTTCAGCTCCCAGTATAGTAGAAAGGGTCTTTCTAGTAGTTGCACATGATATCTAAGCTGTCTAAAGTGTTTTTCGAAGGTTGTCAACATTTTTTATGTTTGGTGTTCCGGAATCGACCTTATCTCAGTCTGAAAACGCGTTTTCTGCATTGTGCCATAACTTTGCAGGGAAGCTTCAGAACATGAAATGTTCACCTCCCACTATAGCAGACAGGGTCTTTCTAGTAGTTGCACATCAAATCTTTGCTGTCTGAAGTGTTTTTCCAAAGTTGTCAACATTTTTATGTTTGGCGTTCTGGAACCCACCTTATCTCAGTCTGAAAACGTGTTTTTTGCATTGTGCCATACATTCTAAGGGAAGGTTCAGAACATGAAATTTTCACCTCCCACTATAGCAGAAAGGGTCTTTCTAGTAGTTTCACGTGAAATCTAAGCTGTCTGAAGTGTTTTTACAAAGTTATCAACATTTTTATGTTTGGCGTTTGGGAACCCACCTTATCTCAGGCTGAAAACGTGTTTTCTGCATTGTGCCATAACTTTGTAGGAAACTTCAAAAAATGAAATTTTAACCTCCCACTATTGCAGAAAGGGTCTGTCTTGTAGTTGCACATCAAATCTAAGCTGTCTGAAGTGTTTTTACAAAGTTATCAACATTTTTATGTTTGGCGTTCCGGAATCGACCTTATCTCAGGCTGAAAACGCGTTTTACGCATTGTGCCATAACTTTGCATAAAGCTTCAGCACATGAAATTTTCACCACCCACTATAGCAGAAAGGGTCTTTCTAGTAGTTGCAGATCAAATCTAAGCTGTCTGATATGTTTTTCCAATGTTATCAACATTTTTATGTTTGGCGTTCTGGAACCCACCTTATCTCAGTCTGAAAACGTGTTTTTTGCATTGTGCCATATATTCTAAGGGAAGGTTCAGTACATGAAATTTTCACCTCCCACTATAGCAGAAAGGGTCTTTCTAGTAGTTTCAAGTGAAATCTAAGCTGTCTGAAGTGTTTTTCCAAAGTTTTCAACATTTTTTTGTTTGGCCTTCGGGACCCCACCTTATCTCAGGCTAAAAACGCGTTTTACGCATTGTACCATAACTTTGCATAAAGCTTCAGAACATGAAATTTTCACCTCCCACGATAGCAGAAAGGGTCTTTCTAGTAGTTACACTTCAAATCTAAGCTGTCTGAAATGTTTTTCCAAAGTTATCAACTTTTTTATGTTTGGCGTTCTGGAACCCAACTTATCTCAGTCTGAAAACGTGTTTTTTGCATTGTGCCACAACTTTGCAGGCAAGCCACAGAACATGAAATTTTCACCTGCCGCCATAGTAGAAAGGGTCTTTCTAGCAGTTGCACAGCAAATCTAAGCTGTCTGAAGTGGCTTTCCAAAGTTATCAACATTTTTATGTTTGGCGTTCCGGAATCAACCTTATCTCAGGCTGAACACCCGTTTTCTGCATTGTGCCATTTCTTTGCAGGGATGCATCAGAACATGACATTTTAAAGTTCCACTATAGCAGAAAAGGTCTTTCTAGTAGTTGCACATCAAATCTAAGCTGCCTGAAGTGTTTTTCCAAAGTTATTAACATTTTTATGTTTGGCGTTCCGGAACCCATCTTTTCTCAGGCTGAAAACGCGTTTTCTGCATTGTGCCATAACTTTGCAGGGAAGCTTCAGAACATGAAATTTTAACCTCCCACTATTGCAGAAAGGGTCTGTCTTGTAGTTGCACATCAAATCTAACCTGTCTGAAGTGTTTTTCCAAAGTTATCAACTTTTTTATGTTTGGCGTTCCTGAATGGACCTTTTCTCAGGCTGAAAACGCGTTTCACGCATTGTTCCATAACTTTGCAGGGAAGCTTCAGAACATGAAATTTTCAGCTCCCAGTATAGTAGAAATGGTCTTTCTAGTAGTTGCACATGATATCTAAGCTGTCTAAAGTGTTTTTCGAAAGTTATCAACATTTTTATGTTTGCCGTTCTGGAACCCACCTTATCTCAGTCTGAAAACGTGTTTTTTGCATTGTGCCATACATTCTAAGGGAAGGTTCAGAACATGAAATTTTCACCTCCCACTATAGCAGAAAGGGTCTGTCTAGTAGTTGCAGATCAAATCTAAGCTGTCTGAAGTGATTTTCCAAAGTTATCAACATTTTTATGTATGGCCTTCCAGAATCGACCTTATCTCACGCTGAAAACGTGTTTTGCGCATTGTGCCATAACTTTGCAAGGAAGCTTCAGAACATGAAATTATCACCACCCACTATAGCAGAACGGGTCTTTCTAGTAGTTGCACATCAAATCCAAGCTGTCTGAAGTGTATTTCCAAAGTTATAAACATTTTTATGTTTGGCGTTCCGGAACCCACCTTATCTCAGGCTGAAACCGCATTTTCTGCATTGTGCCATAACTTTGAAGGAAAGCTTCAGAACATGAACGTTTCACCTCCCACTATAGCAGAAAGGGTCTTTCGAGTAGTTGCACATCAAATATAAGCTGTCTGATGTGTTTTTCCAAAGTTATCAACATTTTTATGTTTGGCGTTCCGGAAAACATCTTATCTCAGGCTGAAAACGCGTTTTCTGCATTGTGCCATAACTTTGCAGGAAAGCTTCAGAACACGAAAGTTTCACCTACCACTATAGCAGAAATTGTCTTTCTAGTAGTTGCACATCAAATCTAAGCTGTCTGAAATGTTTTCCGAAAGTTATCAACATTTTTATGTTTGGCGTTCCGGAATCGACATTATCTCAGGATGAAAAATCGTTTTCTGCATTGTCCCATAACTTTGCAGGGAAACTTCAGAACATGAAATGTTCACGTCCAACTATAGCAGAAAGGGTCATTCTAGTAGTTGCACATCAAATCAAAGCTGTCTGAAGTGTTTTTCCAAAGTTATCAACATTTTAATGTTTGGCGTTCCGGAATCGACCTTATCTCAGCCTGAAAACGCGTTTTACGCATTGTGCCATAACTTCTCAGGGAAGCTTCAGAACATGAAATGTTCACCTCCCACTATAGCAGAAAGGGTTTTTCTAGTAGTTGCACATCAAATCTAAGCTGTCTGAAGTGTTTTTCCAAAGTTATCAACATTTTTATGTTTGGCGTTCCAGAATCGACCTTATCTCAGGCTGAAAACGCGTTTTACGCATTGTGCCATAACTTTGCAGGGAACCTTTAGAACATGAAATTTTCACCTCCCACTATAGCAGAAAGGGTCTTTCTAGTAGTTGCACATCAAATCTAAGCTGTCTGAAGTGGTTTCCTAAAGTTATCAACATTTTTATGTTTGGCGTTCCGGAACCCACCTTTTTTCAGGCTGAAAAGGCGTTTTCTGCATTGTGCCATAACTTTGCAGGGAAGCTTCAGAACATGAAATTTTCAACTCCCACTATGACAAACAGGGTCTTTCTAATAGTTGCTCATCAAATCTAATCTGTCTGAAGTGTTTTTCGAAAGTTATCAACATTTTTATGTTTGGCGTTCCGGAACCCACCTTATCTCAGGCTGAAAACTCGTTTTCTGCATTGTGCCATAACTTTGCAGCGAAGCTTCAGAACATGAAATTTTCTCCTCCCACTATAGCAGAAAGGGTCTTTCTCGTAGTTGCACATGAAATATAAGCTGTCTGAAGTGTTTTTCCAAAGTTATCAACATTTTTATGTTTGGCGTTCCGGAACCCACCTTATCTCAGGCTGAAAACGTGTTTTCTGCATTGAGCCATAACTTTGCTGGGAATCTTTAGAACATGAAATTTTAACCTCCCACAATAGCATAAAGGGTCTTTCTTGTAGTTGCACATCAAATCTAAGCTATCTGAAGTGTTTTTCCAAAGTTATCAACATTTTTATGTTTGGCGTTCCGGAACCCACCTCATCTCTGGCTGAAAAAGCGTTTTCTGCTTTGTGCCATAACTTTGCTGGGAATATTTAGAACATGAAATTTTAACCTCCCACAATAGCATAAAGGGTCTTTCTTGTAGTTGCACATCAAATCTAAGCTGTCTGAAGTGTTTTTCCAAAGTTATCACCATTTTTACGTTTGGCGCTCCGGAACCCACATTAACCTCTGGCTGAAAACGCGTTTTCTGCATTGTGCGATAACTTTGCTGGGAATCTTTAGATCATGAAATTTTAACCTCCCACAATAGCATAAAGGGTCTTTCTTGTAGTTGCACATCAAATCTAAGCTGTCTGAAGTGGTTTCCCAAAGTGATCAACATTTTTATGTTTGGCGTTCCGGAACCCACCTTTTTTCAGGCTGAAAAGGCGTTTTCTGCATTGTGCCATAACTTTGCAGGGAAGCTTCAGAACATGAAATTTTAACCTCCCACTGTAGCAGAAAGGGTCTTTCTATTAGTTGCACATCAGATCTAAGCTGTCTGAAGTGTTTTTCCAAAGTTATCAACATTTTTAAGTTTGGTGTTCCGGAACCCACCTTATCTCAGGCTGAAAACGCGTTTTCTGCATTGTTCCTTAACTTTGCAGGGAAGCATCAGAACATGAAATTTTCAACTCCCACTATGACAAACAGGGTCTTTCTAATAGTTGCACATCAAATCTAATCTGTCTGAAGTGTTTTTCGAAAGTTATCAACAATTTTATGTTTGGCGTTCCGGAACCCACCTTATCTCAGGCTGAAAACGCCTTTTCTGCATTGTGCCATAACTTTGCAGGGAAGCTTCAGAACATGAAATTTTAACGTCCCACTATTGCAGAAAGTGTCTTTCTAGTAGTTGCAAATCTAAGCTTTCTGATGAGTTTTTCCAAAGTTATCAACATTTTCATGTTTGGCATTCCGGAATTGACCTTATCTCAGGCTGAAGACGCGTTTTACGCATTGTGCCATAACTTTGCAGGGAAGTTCCAGAAAATGAAATTTTCACCTCCCACTATAACAGAAAGGGTTTTTTTAGTAGTTGCACATCAAATCTAAGCTGTCTGAAATGTTTTTTCCAAAGTTATTAACATTTTCATGTTTGGCGTTCCGGAACCCACCTTATCTCAGACTGAAAACGCATTTTCTGCTTTGTGCCATAACTTTGCAGGGAAGCTTCAGAACATGAAATTTTCAACTCCCACTACAACAGACAGGGTCTTTGTAGTAGTTGCACATCAAATCTAAGCTGTCTGAAGTGTTTTTCGAAAATTATCAACATTTTTATGTTTGGCGTTCCGCAACCCACCTTGTCTCAGGCTGAAAAAGCGTTTTCTGCATTGTGCCAAAACTTTGAAGGAAAGCTTCAGAACATGAAAGTTTCACCTCCCACTATAGCAGAAAGGGTCTTTCTAGTAGTTACACATCAAATATAAGCTGTCTGAAGTGTTATTCGAAAGTTATCAACATTTTTATGTTTGGCGTTCCGGAACCCACCTTATCTCTGGCTGAAAACGCATTTTCTGCTTTGTGGCATAACTTTGCTGGGAATCTTTAGAACATGAAATTTTAACCTCCCACAATAGCATAAAGGGTCTTTAATGTAGTTGCACATCAAATCTAAGCTGTCTGAAGTGGTTTTCCAAAGTTATCAACATTTTTATGTTTGGTGTTCCGGAACCCACCTTATCTCTGGCTGAAAACGCATTTTCTGCTTTGTGCCATAAATTTGCAGGGAAGCTTCAGAACATGAAATTTTCACCTCCCACTATAGCAGAAAGGGTCTTTCTCGTAGTTGCACATCAAATCTAAGCTGTCTGAAATGTTTTTTCCAAAGTTATCAACATTTTTATGTTTGGCGTTCCGGAACCCTCCTTATCTCAGGCTGAAAAAGCGTTTTCTGCATTGTGCCATAACTTTGCAGGGAAGCATCAGAACATGAAATTTTCAGCTCCCACTATGACAAACAGGGTCTTTCTAATAGTTGCACATAAATTCTAATCTGTCTGAAGTGTTTTTCGAAAGTTATCAACATTTTTCTGTTTGGAGTTCCGGAACCCACCTTGTCTCAGGTTGAAAACGCGTTTTATGCATTGTGCCATAACTTTGACGGAAAGCTTCAGAACATGAAAGTTTCACCTCCCACTATAGCAGAAAGAGTCTTTTTAGTAGTTACACATCAAATCTAAGCTGTCTGAAGTGTTTTTCCAAAGTTATCAATATTTTTATGTTTGGCGTTCCGGAATCGACCTTATCTCAGGCTGAAAGCGCGTTTCACGCATTGTCCCATCACTTTCCAGGGAAGCTTCAGAACATGAAATTTTGACCTCCCACTCTAGCAGAAAGGGTCTTTTTAGTAGTTGCACATCAAATCTAAGCTGTCTGAAGTGTTTTTCGAAAATTATCTACATTTTTATGTTTGGCGTTCCGGAACCCACCTTATCTCAGGCTGAAAACACGTTTTCTGCATTGTGCCATAACTTTGCAGGGAAGCTTCAGAACATGAAATTTTCACCTCCCACTGTAGCAGAAAGGGTCTTTCTCGTAGTTGCACATGAAATATAAGCTGTCTAAAGTGTTTTTCCAAAGTTATCAACATTTTTATGTTTGACGTTCCGGAACCCACCTTGTCTCAGGCTGAAAACGCGTTTTCTGCATTGTGCCATAACTTTGAAGGAAAGCTTCAGAACATGAAAGTTTCACCTCCCAGTATAGCAGAAAGGGGCTTTCTAGTAGTCACACATCAAATCTAAGCTATCTAAAGTGTTTTTCCAAAGTTATCAACATTTTTATGTTTGGCGTTCCGGAACCCGCCTCATCTCTGGCTGAAAAAGCGTTTTCTGCTTTGTGCCATAACTTTGCTGGGAATCTTTAGAACATGAAATTTTAACCTCCCACAATAGCATAAAGGGTCTTTCTTGTAGTAGCACATCAAATCTAAGCTGTCTGGAGTGTTTTTCCAAAGTTATCAACGTTTTTACGTTTGGCGTTCCCGAACCCACCTTATCTCAGGCTGAAAACCCGTTTTCTGCATTTTGCCATAACTTTGCAGGAAGCTTCACAACATGAAATTTTCATCTCCCACTATAGATGAAAAGGTCTTTATAGTAGTTGTACATCAAATCTAAGCTTTCTGAAATGTTTTTTCCAAAGTTATCAACATTTTTATGTTTGGCGTTCCGGAACCCACCTTATCTCAGGCTGAAAACGCGTTTTCTGCATTGTCCCATAACTTTGCAGGGAAACTTCAGAACATGAAATTTTCACTTCCCACTATAGCAGAAAGGGTCTTTCTAGTAGTTGCACATCAAATCTAAGCTGTCTGAAATGTTTTTTCCAAAGTTATCAACATTTTTATGTTTGGCGTTCCGGAACCCACCTTATCTCAGGCTGAAAACGCGTTTTTTGCATTGTGCCATAACTTTGCAGGAAGCTTCAGAACATGAAATTTTCACCTCCCACTTCAGCAGAAAGGGTCTTTCGAGCAGTTGCACATCAAATCTAAGCTGTCTGAAATGTTTTTTCCAAAGTTATCAACATTTTTATGTTTGGCGTTCCGGAACCCACCTTATCTCTGGCTGAAACCGCATTTTCTGCTTTGTGCCATAACTTTGCTGGGAATCTTTAGAACATGAAATTTTAACCTCCCACAATAGCATAAAGGGTCTTTCTTGTAGTTGCACATCAAATCTAAGCTGTCTGAAGTGGTTTCCTAAAGTTATCAACATTTTTATGTTTGGCGTTCAGGAACCCACCTTATCTCAGGCTGAAAACGCGTTTTCTGCATTGTTCCTTAACTTTGCAGGGAAGCTTCAGAACATGAAATTTTCACCTCCCACTATAGCAGAAAGGGTCTTTCTCGTAGTTGCACATGAAATATAAGCTGTCTGAAGTGTTTTTCCAAAGTTATCAACATTTTTATGTTTGGCGTTCCGGAAACCACCTTATCTCAGGCTGAAAACGTGTTTTCTGCATTGAGCCATAACTTTGCTGGGAATCTTTAGAACATGAAATTTTAACCTCCCACAATAGCATAAAGGGTCTTTCTTGTAGTTGCACCTCAAATCTAAGCTATCTGAAGTGTTTTTCCAAAGTTATCAACATTTTTATGTTTGGCGTTCAGGAACCCACCTCATCTCTGGCTGAAAAAGCGTTTTCTGCTTTGTGCCATAACTTTGCTGGGAATATTTAGAACATGAAATTTTAACCTCCCACAATAGCATAAAGGGTCTTTCTTGTAGTTGCACATCAAATCTAAGCTGTCTGAAGTGGTTTCCCAAAGTGATCAACATTTTTATGTTTGGCGTTCCGGAACCCACCTTTTTTCAGGCTGAAAAGGCGTTTTCTGCATTGTGCCATAACTTTGCAGGAAGCTTCAGAACTTGAAATTTTCACCTCCCAGTATAGCAGAAAGGGTGTTTCTAGTAGTTGCACATCAAATCTAAGCTGTCTGAAATGTTTTTTCCAAAGTTATCAACATTTTTATGTTTGGCGTTCCGGAACCCACCTTATCTCAGGCTGAAAACGCGTTTTCTGCATTGTGCCATAACTTTGCAGGAAGCTTCAGAACATGAAATTTTCACCTCCCACTATAGCAGAAAGGGTCTTTCTAGTAGTTGCACATCAAATCTAAGCTGTCTGAAATGTTTTTTCCAAAGTTATCAACATTTTTATGTTTGGCTTTCCGGGCCCCACCTTATCTCAGACTGAAAACGCACTTTCTGCTTTTGTGCCATAACTTTGCTGGGAATCTTTAGAACATGAAATTTTAACCTACCACAATAGCAGAAAGGGTCTTTCTTGTAGTTGCACATCAAATCTAAGCTGTCTGAAGTGGTTTCCCAAAGTTATCAACATTTTTATGTTTGGCGTTCCGGAACCCACCTTTTTTCAGGCTGAAAAGGCGTTTTCTGCATTGTGCCATAACTTTGCAGGGAAGCTTCAGAACATGAAATTTTCAGCTGCCACTATAGCAGAAAGGGTCTTTCTAGTAGTTGCACATCAAATCTAAGTTGTGTGAAATGTTTTTTCCAAATTATCAACATTTTTATGTTTGGCGTTCCGGAACCCACCTTATCTCAGGCTGAAAACGTGTTTTCTGCATTGTGCCATAACTTTGCAGGGAAGCTTCAGAACATGAAATTTTATCCTCCCACTCTAGCAGAAAGGGTCTTTCTAGTAGTTGCACATCAAATCTAAGCTGTCTGAAGCGTTTTTCCAAAGTTATAAACATTTTTATGTTTGGCGTTCCGGAATCGACCTTATCTCAGGCTGAAAACGCGATTTACGCATTCTGCCATAACTTTGCAGGGAAGGTTCAGAACATGAAATGTTCACCTCCCACTATAGCAGAAAGGGTCTTTCTAGTATTTGCACATCAAATCTAAGCTGTATGAAGTGTTTTTCCAAAGTTATCAACATTTTTATGTTTGGCGTTGCGGAATCAACCTTATCTCAGGCTGAAAACGCGTTTTCTGCATTGTGCCATAACTTTGCAGGCAAGCTTCAGAACATGAAATTTTCAACTCCCACTGTAACAGACAGGGTCTTTCTTGTAGTTGCACATCAAATCTAAGTTGTCTGAAGTGTTTTTTCGAAAGCTATCAACATTTTTTAGGTTGCCGTTCCGGACACGACCTTATCTTGGGCTGAAAACGCGTTTTCTGCATTGTGCCATAACTTTGCAGGGAAGCTTCAGAACATGAAATTTTCACCTCCCACTATAGCAGAAAGGGTCTTTCTATTAGTTGCACATCAAATCTAAGCTGTCTTAAGTGTTTTTCCAAAGTTATCAACATTCTTATGTTTGGCGTTTCGGAATCAACCTTATCTCAGGCTGAAAACGCGTTTTCAGCATTGAGCCATCACTTTGCAGGAAAGCTGCAGAATATTAAATTTTCACCTCCCACTTTAGCAGAAAGGGACTTTCTAGTAGTTGCACATCAAATCTAAGCAGTTTGAAGTGTTTTTCCAAAGTTATCAACATTTTTATGTTTGGCGTTCCGGAATCGACCTTATCTCAGGCTGAAAACGCGTTTTACGCATTGCGCCATAACTTTGCAGGAAAGCTTCAGAACATGAAATTTTCAATTCCCACCACTAAAGCAAAAAGGGTTTTTCTCCTACTTGCACATCAAATGTAAGCTGTCTGAAGTGTTTTTCGATAGTTTTCAACATTTTTATATTTGGCGTTCCAGAATCGACCTTATCTCAGGCTGAAAACACGTTTTCTGCATTGTGCCATAACTTTGCAGGGAAGCTTCAGAACATGAAATTTTCAACTCCCTCTACAGCAGAAAGGGTCTTTCTAGTAGTTGCACGTCAAATCTAAGCTGTCTGAAGTGTTTTTCCAAAGTTGTCAACATTTTTATGTTTGGCGTTCCAGAACCCACCTTTTCTCAGGCTGAAAATGCGTTTTCTGCATTGTGCCACAACTTTGCTGGGAAGCTTCAGAACATGAAATTTTCACCTCCCACTATAGCAGAAAGGGTCTTTCTAGTAGTTGCACATCAAATCTAAGCTGTCTGAAGTGTTTTTTCAAAGTTATCATATTTTTATGTTTGGCGTTCCGTAATTGACCTTGTCTCATGCTGAAAACGCGTTTTCTGCATTGTGCCATAACTTTGCAGGGAAGCTTTAGAACATGAAATGTTCACCTCCCACTATAGCAGAAAGGGTCTCTCTAGTAGTTGCACATCAAATCTAAGCTGTCTGAAGTGTTTTTCCAAAGTTGTCAACATTTTTATGTTTGGCGTTTCGGAACCCACCTTTTCTCAGGCTGAAAATGCGTTTTCTGCATTGTGCCACAACTTTGCTGGGAAGCTTCAGAACATGAAATTTTCACCTCCCACTATAGCAGAAAGGGTCTTTCTAGTAGTTGCACATCAAATCTAAGCAGTTTGAAGTGTTTTTCCAAAGTTATCAACATTTTTATGTTTGACGTTCCGGAATCAACCTTATCTCAGGCTGAAAACGCGTTTTACGCATTGCGCCATAACTTTGCAGGAAAGCTTCCGAACATGAAATTTTCAATTCCCACTAAAGCAGAAAGGGTTTTTCTCCTACTTCCACATCAAATCTAAGCTGTCTGAAAAGATTTTCGAAATTTATCAACATTTTTATGTTTGCCGTTCAGGAATCGACCTTATCTCAGGCTGAAAACCCGTTTTCTGCATTGTGCCTTAACTTTGCAGGGAAGCTTCAGAACATGAAATTTTCACCTCCCACTATAGCAAAAAGGGTCTTTCTAGTAGTTGCACATCAAATCTAAGCTGTCTGAAGTTTTTTTTCCAAAGTTATCAACATTTTGATGTTTGGCGTTTCGGAATCGACCTTATCTAATGATGGAAACGCGTTTCCTGCATTGTGCCAAAACTTTGTAGGTAAGCTCCAGAACATGAAATTTTCACCTCCCACTATAGCAGAAAGGGTCTTTCTAGTAGTTGCACATCCAATCTAAGCTGTTTGAAGTGTTTTTCCGAAGTTATCAACATTTTTATGTTTGGCGTTTCGGAATCGACCTTATCTCCGGCTGAAAATGCGTTTTCTGCATAGTGCCATAACTTTGCAGGGAAGCTTGAGAACATGAAGTTTTAACCTCCCACTATAGCAGAAAAGGTCATTCTAGCAGTTGCACATCAAATCTAAGCTGTCTTGAAGTGTTTTTCTGAAGTTATCAACATTTTTATGTTTGGCGTTCCGGAACCCACCTTATCTCAGCCTGAAAACGCGTTTTACATATTTTGCCATAACTTTGGAGGGAAGCTTCAGAACATGACATTTTTACATCCCACTATAGCAGAAAGGGTATTTCTAGTACTTGCACATCAAATCTAAGCTGTCTGAAGTGTTTTTCCAAAGTTATCAACATTTTTATGTTTGGCGTTCTGGAACCCATCTAATCTCTTGCTGAAAACGCGTTTTCTGCATTGTGCCATAACTTTTCAGGGAAGCTTCAGAACATGAAATGTTCGCCTCCCACTATAGCAGATAGGGTCTTTCTAGTAGTTGCACATCAAATGTAAGCTGTCTGAAGTGTTTTTCTGAAGTTATCAACATTTTTATGTTTGGCGTTCCGGAACCCACCTTATCTCACCCTGAAAACGCGTTTTACATATTTTGCCATAACTTTGCAGGGAAGCTTCAGAACATGACATTTTAACATCCCACTATGGCAGAAAGGGTCTTTCTAGTAGTTGCACATCAAATCTAAGCTGTCTGAAGTGTTTTTCCAAAGTTATCAACATTTTTATGTTTGGCGTTCTGGAACCCACCTAATCTCAGGCTGAAAATGCGTTTCCTGCATTGTTGCATAACTTTGCAGGGATGCCACAGAACATGAAATTTTCACCTGCCGCTGTAGTAGAAAGGGTCGTTCTAGTAGTTGCACATCCAATCCAAGCTGTCTGAAGTGGCTTTCCAAAGTTATCAACATTTTTATGTTTGGAGTTCCGGAATCAACCTTATCTCAGGCTGAACACCGGTTTTCTTCATTGTGCCATAACTTTGCAGGGATGCATCAGAACATGACATTTTAAACTTCCACTATAGCAGAAAAGGTCTTTCTAGTAGTTGCACAAAAAAATTCTAATCTGTCTGAAGTGTTTTTCCAAAGTTATCAACATTTTTATGTTTGGCGTTCCGTAATTGACCTTGTCTCATGCTGAAAACGCGTTTTCTGCATTGTGCCATAACTTTGCAAGGAAGCTTCAGAACATGAAATTTTATCATTGCGCTATAGCAGAAAAGGTCTTTCTAGTAGGTGTACATCAAATCTAAGCTCTCTGAAGTGTTTTTCCAAAGTTATCCACATTTTAATGTTTGGCGTTCCGGAATCGACCTTATCTCAGGCTGAAAACGCGTTTTACGCATTGTGCCATAACTTTGCATAAAGCTTCAGAACATGAAATTTTCACCTCCCACGATAGCAGAAAGGGTCTTTCTAGTAGTTGCAGATCAAAACAAAGCTGTCTGATATGTTTTTCCAAAGTTATCAACAGTTTTATGTTTGGCATTCCGGAAACGACCTTATCTCAGGCTGTAAACGCGTTTTACGCATGGTGCCATAACTTTGCTTGGAAGCTTCAGAATATCTAATTTTCACCTCCCACAATAGCAGAAACGGTCTTTCTAGTTGTTGCTCATCAAATCTAAGCTGTCTGAAGTGTTTTTCCAAAGTTATCTACATTTTTATGTTTGGCGTTCCGGAATCGAACTTATCTCAGGCTGAAAACGTGTTTTCTGCATTGTGCCATAGCTTTGCAGGGAAGCTTCAGAACATGAAATTTTAACCTCCCACTATAGCAGAAAGGGTCTTTCTAGTAGTTGCACATCAAATGTAAGCGGTCTGAAGTGTATTTCAAAAGTTATCAACTTTTTTATGTTTGACGTTCCTGAATCGACCTTATCACAGGCTGAAAACGTGTTTTACGCATTGTGCCATAACTTTGCATAAAGCTTCAGAACATTACATTTTCACATCCCACCATAGCAGAAAGGGTCTTTCAAGTAGTTGCAGATCAAATCTAAGCTGTCTGAAATGTTTTTCCAAAGTTATCAACATTTTTATGTTTGGCGTTCTGGACCCCACCTTATCTCAGTCTGAAAACGTGTTTTTTGCATTGTGCCATAACTTTGCAGGGAAGCCTCAGAACATGAAATTTCTACCTGCCGCTATAGTAGAAAGGGTCTTTCTAGTAGTTGCTCATCGAATCTAAGCTGTCTTAAGTGTCTTTTCGAAGTTATCAACACTTTTATGTTTGGCGTTCCAGAATCGACCTTATCTCAGCCTGAAAACGCGTTTTACGCATGGTGCCATAACTTTGCAGGGAAGCTTCAGAACATCAAATTTTCACCTCCCACAATGGCAGAAAGGGTCTTTCTAATAGTTGCACATCAAATCTAAGCTGTCTTAAATGTTTTTCCAAAGTTATCAACATTTTTATGTTTGGCGTTCTGGAACCCACCTTATCTCAGGCTGAAAACGCGTTTTCTGCATTGTGCCATAACTTTGCAGGGAAGCTTCAGAATATGATATTTTAACCTCCCGCTATTGCAGAAAGGGTCTTTCTTGTAGTTGCACATCAAATCTAAGCTGTCTGAAGTGTTTTTCCAAAGTTATCAACATTTTTATGTTTGGCGTTCCGGAACCCACCTTATCTCAGGCTGAAAACGCGTTTTCTCCATTGTGCCATAACTTTGCAGGGAAGCTTCAGAACATGAAATTTTCACCTCCCACTATAGCAGAAAGGGTCTTTCTAGTACTTGCACATCAAATCTAAGCTGTCTGAAGTGTATTTCAAAAGTTATCAACTTTTTTATGTTTGGCGTTCCTGAATCAACCTTATCTCAGGCTGAAAACGCGTTTAACGCATTGTTCCATAAATTTGCAGGGAAGCTTCAGAACATCGAATTTTCAACTCCCACTATAGCAGAAAGGGACTTTCTAGTAGTTGCACATCAAAGCTAAGCTGTCTGAAGTGTTTTTCCAAAGTTATCAATATTTTTATGTTTGGTGTACCGGAATCGACCTTATCTCAGGCTGAAAACGCGTTTTCTGCATTGTGCCATAACTTTGCAAGGAAGCTTCAGAACATGAAATTTTAAACTTGCGCTATAGCAGAAAAGGTCTTTCTAGTAGTTGTACATCAAATCTAAGCTGTCTGAAGTGTTTTTCCAAAGATATCCACATTTTAATGTTTGGCGTTCCGGAATCGACCTTATCTCAGGCTGAAAACGCGTTTTACGCATTGTCCCATAACTTTGCATCAAGCTTCAGAACATGAAATTTTCACCTCCCACGATAGCAGAAAGGGTCTTTCTAGTAGTTGCAGATCAAAACTAATCTGTCTGAAATGTTTTTCCAAAGTTATCAACAGTTTAATGCTTGGCATTCTGGAATCGACCTTATCTCAGGCTGTAAACGCGTTTTACGCATGGTGCCATAACTTTGCTGGGAAGATTTAGAACATCAAATTTTCACCTCCCACAATAGCAGAAACGGTCTTTCTAGTAGTTGCAAATCAAATGTAAGCTGTCTGAAGTGTTTTTCCAAAGTTATCAACACTTTTATGTTTGGCGTACCGGAATCGACCTTATCTCAGGCTGAAAACGCGTTTTACGCATTGTGCCACAACTTTGCATAAAGCTTCAGAACATGAAATTTTTACCTCCCTCTATAGCAGAAAGGGTCTTTCAAGTAGTTTCACGTGAATTCTAAGCTGTCTGAAGTGTTTTTCCTAAGTTATCAACATTTTTATGTTTGGCGTTCCGGAATCAACTTTATCTCAGGCTGAAAACGTGTTTTCCGCATTGTGCCATAACTTTTCAAGGAAGCTTCAGAACATGAAATTTTAAACTTCCACCATTGCAGAAAAGGTCTTTCTGGTAGTTGCACATCAAATCTAAGCTGTCTGAAGTGTTTTTCCAAACTTTTCAACATTTTTATGTTTGGCGTTCGGGAACCCACCTTATCTCAAGCTGAAAACGCGTTTTCTGCATTGTGCCATAACTTTGCAGGAAACTTCAGAATATGAAATTTTAACCTCCCACTATTGCAGAAAGGGTCTGTCTTGTTGTTGCACATCAAATCTAAGCTGTCTGATGTGTTTTTCCAAAGTTATCAACATTTTCATGTTTGGCGTTCCGGAATCGACCTTATCTCAGGCTGAAAACGCGTTTTACGCATTGTGCCATAACTTTGCAGGAAACTTCAGAATATGAAATTTTAACCTCCCACTATTGCAGAAAGGGTCTGTCTTGTTGTTGCACATCAAATCTAAGCTGTCTGATGTGTTTTTCCAAAGTTATCAACATTTTCATGTTTGGCGTTCCGGAATCGACCTTATCTCAGGCTGAAAACGCGTTTTACGCATTGTGCCATAACTTTGCATAAAGCTTCAGAACATGAAATTTTCACCTCCCACTATAGCAGAAAGGGTCTTTCGAGTAGTTGCAGATCAAATCTAAGCTGTCTGAAGTGTCTTTAATAAGTTATCAACATTTTTATGTTTGACATTCCAGAATCGACCTTATCTCTGGCTGAAAACGCGTTTTCTGCATTGTGCCACAACTTTGCAGGGAAACTTCAGAACATGAAATTTTCACCTACCGCTATAGCATATAGGGTCTTTCTAATAGTTGCACATCAAATCTAAGCTGTCTGAAGTGTTTTTCCAAAGTTATCAACATTTTTATGTTTGCGTTCCGGAATCGACCTTATCTCAGGCTGAAAACGCGTTTTACGCATTGTGCCATAACTTTGCATAAAGCTTCAGAACATTACATTTTCACATCCCACTAAAGCAGAAAGGGTCTTTCTAGTAGTTGCACATCAAATCTAAGCTGTCTGAAGTGTATTTCAAAAGTTATCGTATTTTTTATGTTTGGCGTTCCTGAATCGACCTTATTTCAGGCTGAAAACGTGTTTTCTGCATTGTGCCATATCTTTGCAGGGAAGCCTCAGAACATGAAATTTCCACCTGCCGCTATAGTAGAAAGGGTCTTTCTAGTAGTTGCTCATCGAATCTAAGCTGTCTTAAGTGTCTTTTCGAAGTTATCAACACTTTTATGTTTGGCGTTCCAGAATCGACCTTATCTCAGCCTGAAAACGCGTTTTACGCATTGTGCCATAACTTTGCAGGGAAGCTTCAGAACATCAAATTTTCACCTCCCACAAACGCAGAAAGGGTCTTTCTAGTAGTTGCACATCAAATCTAAGCTGTCTGAAATGTTTTTCCAAAGTTATCAACATTTTTATGTTTGGCGTTCTGGAACCCACCTTATCTCAGGCTGAAAACGCGTTTTCTGCATTGTGCTATAACTTTGCAGGGAAGATTCAGAATATGATATTTTAACCTCCCGCTATTGCAGAAAGGGTCTGTCTTGTAGTTGCACATCAAATCTAAGCTGTCTGAAGTGTTTTTCCAAAGTTATCAACATTTTTATGTTTGGCGTTCCGGAATCGACCTTATCTCAGGCTGAAAACGCGTTTTACGCATTGTGCCATAACTTTGCATAAAGCTTCAGAACATTACATTTTCACATCCCACTAAAGCAGATAGGGTCTTTCGAGGAGTTGCACATCAAATCTAAGCTGTCTGAAGTGTTTTTCCAAAGTTATCAACATTTTTATGTTTGGCGTTCCGGAATCAACCTTATCTCAGGCTGAAAACACGTTTTCTGCATTGTGCCATAACTTTGCAGGGAAGCTTCAGAACATGAAATTTTCACCTCCCACTATAGCAGAAAGTGTCTTTCTAGTAGTTGCACATCAAATCTAAGCTGTCTGAAGTGTTTTTCCAAAGTTATCAACATTTTTATGTGTGGCGTTCTGGAACCCACCTTATCTCAGCCTGAAAACGCGTTTTACATATTTTGCCATAACTTTGCAGGGATGCTTCAGAAGATGAAATTTTAACATCCCACTATAGCAGAAATGGTCTTTCTAGTAGTTGCATATAAAATCTAAGTTGTCTGAAGTGTTTTTCCAAAGTTATCAACATTCTTATGTTTGGCGTTCCGGAATCAACCTTATCTCAGACTGAAAACGTGTTTTCTGCATTGTGCCATAACTTTGCAGGGAAACTTCAGAACATGAAATTGTCAGCTCCAACTATAGCAGAAAGGGTCTTTCTAGTAGTTTCACATCAAATCTAAGCTGTCTGAAGTGTTTTTCCAAAGTTATCAATATTTTTATGTTTGGCGTTCCGGAATCGACCTAATCTCAGGCTGAAAACGCGTTTCCTGCATTGTAGCATAACTTTGCAGGGATGCTTCAGAACATGAAATGTTCGCCTCCCACTGTAGCAGAAAGGGTCTTTCTAGTAGTTGCACATCAAATCTAAGCTGTCTGAAGTGTTTTTCCAAAGTTATCAACATTTTTATGTTTGGCGTTCTGGAACCCACCTTATCTCAGGCTGAAAACGCGTTTTCTGCATTGTGCCATAACTTTGCATAAAGCTTCAGCACATGAAATTTTCACCACCGACTGTAGCAGAAAGGGTCTTTCTAGTACTTGCAGATCAAATCTAAGCTGTCTGAAATGTTTTTCCAAAGTTATCAACGTTTTTATGTTTGGCGTTCTGGAATCGACCTTATCTCAGTCTGAAAACGTGTTTTTTGCATTGTGCCATAACTTTGCAGGGAAGCCTCAGAACATGAAATTTTCACCTGCCGCTATAGTAGAAAGGGTCTTTCTAGTAGTTGCACAGCAAATCTAAACTGTCTGAAGTGTTTTTACAAAGTTATCAACTTTTTTATGTTTCCCGTTCCGGAATCGACCTTATGTCAGGCTGAAAACGCGTTTTACGCATTGTGCCATAACTTTGCAAGGAAGCTTCAGAACATAAAAATTTCACATCCCACTATAGCAGAAAGGGTATTTCTAGTAGTTACACTTCAAATCTAAGCTGTCTGAAGTGTTTTTCCAAAGTTATCAACATTTTAATGTTTGGCCTTATAGAATCGACCGTATCTCAGGATGAAAAATAGTTTTCTGCATTGTCCCATAACTTTCCAGGGAAGCTTCAGAACATGAAATTTTGACCTAACACTATAGCAGAAAGGGTCTTTCTAGTAGTTGCACATCAAATCTAAGCTGTCTGAAGTGCTGTTCCAAAGTGATAAACATTTTTACGTTTGGCGTTTCGGAATCGACCATATCTCAGGCTGAAAACGCGTTTTCTGCATTGTGACATAACTTTACAGGGAAGCTTCAGAACATGAAATGTTCACCTCCCACTGTAGCAGAAAGGGTTTTTCTAGTAGTTGCACATCAAATCGAAGCTGTCTGAAGTGTTTTTCCAAAGTTATCAACATTTTTATGTTTGGCGTTCCGGAACCCACCTCATCTCAGGCTGAAAACGCGTTTTCTGCATTGTGCCATAACTTTGCATGGATGCTTCCGAACATGAAATTTTGGCCTCCTACTATAGCAGAAAGGGTCTTTTTAGTAGTTGCACATCAAATCTAAGCTGTCTGAAGTGTTTTTCGAAAGTTATCAACATTTTTATGTTTGGCGTTCCGGAATCGACCTTATCTCAGGCTGAAAACGCGTTTTTTGCATTGTGCCATAACTTTGCATGGATGCTTCCGAACATGAAATTTTCATGTCCCACTATCGCAGAAAGGGTCTTTCTAGTAGTTGCACATCAAATCTAAGCTGTCTGAAGTGTTTTTCCAAAGTTATCAACATTTTTATGTTTGGCATTCCGGAATCGGCCTTATCTCAGGCTGAAAACGCGTTTTCTGCATTGTGCCATAAATTTGGAGGGAAGCTTCAGAACATGAAAATTTCACCTCCCACTATAGCAGAAAGGGTCTTTCGAGTAGTTGCACATCAAATCTAAGCTGTGTGACGTGTTTTTCCAAAGTTATCAACATTTTTATGTTTGGCGTTCCGGAATCGACCTCATCTCAGGCTGAAAACGAGTTTTCTGCATTGTGCCATTACTTTGCACAGAAGCTTAAGAACATGAAATTTTCACATCCCACTACAACAGAAAGGGTGTTTCTAGCAGTTGCATATCAAATCCAAGCTGTCTGAAGTGTTTTTCAAAAGTTATCAACATTTTTATGTTTGGCGTTCCAGAATCTACCTTATCTCAGGCTGAAAACGCGTTTTACGCATTGTGCCATAACTTTTCAGGGAAGCTTCAGAACATGAAATGTTCACATCCCACTATAGCAGAAAGGGTCTTTCTAGTAGTTGCACATCAAATCTAAGCTGTCTGAAGTGTTTTTCGAAAGTTATCAACATTTTTATGTTTGGCGTTCCGGAATCGACCTTATCTCTGGCTGAAAACGCGTTTTCTGCATTGTGCCATAACTTTGCATGGATGCTTCCGAACATGAAATTTTCAAGTCCCACTATCGCAGAAAGGGTCTTTCTAGTAGTTGCACATCAAATCTAAGCTGTCTGAAGTGTTTTTCCAAAGTTATCAACATTTTTATGTTTGGCGTTCCGGAACCCACCTTATCTCAGGCTGAAAATGCGTTTTCTGCATTGTCCCATAACTTTGCAGGGAAGCTTCAGAACATGAAATTTTGACCTCCCACTGTAGCAAAAATGGTCTTTCTAGCAGTTGCACATCAAATCTAAGCTGTCTGACGTGTTTTTCCAAAGTTATCAACATTTTTATGTTTGGCGGTCCGGAATCGACCTCATCTCAGGCAGAAAACACGTTTTCTGCATTGTGCCATTACTTTGCAGAGAAGCTTCAGAACATGAAATTTTCACCTCCCACTATAGCAGAAAGGGTCCTTGTAGTAGTTGCACATCAAATCTAAGCTGTCTGAAGTGTTGTTCCAAAGTTATCAACATTTTTACGCTTGGCGTTCCGGAACCCACCTTATCTGAGGCTGAAAACGCGTTTTACGCATTGTGCCATAACTTTGCAGGAAAGCTTCAGAACATGAGATTTTCAACTCCCACTATAGCAGAAAGGGTCTTTCTAGTAGTTGCACGTCAAATCTAAGCTGTCTGAAGTGTTTTTCGAAAGTTATCAACATTTTTATGTTTGGCGTTCCGGAATCGACCTTATCTCTGGCTGAAAACGCGTTTTCTGCATTGTGCCATAATTTTGCATGGATGCTTCCGAACATGAAATTTTCACGTCCCACTATCGCAGAAAGGGTCTTTCTAGTAGTTGCACATCAAATCTAAGCTGTCTGAAGTGTTTTTCAAAAGTTATCAACATTTTTATTTTTGGCGTTCCGGAATCGACCTTATCTCAGGATGAAAAATCCTTTTCTGCATTGTCCCATAACTTTGCAGGGAAGCTTCAGAACATGAAATTTTGACCTCCCACTATAGCAAAAATGGTCTTTCTAGTAGTTGCACATCAAATCTAAGCTGTCTGAACTGTTTTTCGAAAGTTATCAACATTTTTATGTTTGGCGTTCCGGAATCGACCTTATCTCAGGCTGAAAATGCATTTTCTGCTTTTTGGCATAACTATGCAGGGATGCATCAGAACATGAAATTTTCACATCCCACTATCGCAAAAAGGGTCTTTCTAGTACTTGCACATCAAATCTAAGCTGTCTGAAATGTTTTTCCAAAGTTATCAACATTTTTATGTTTGGCGTTCCAGAATCGACCTTATCTCAGGCTGAAAACGTGTTTTCTGCATTGTGCCATAACTTTGCAGAGAAGCTTCAGAACATGAAATTTTCACCTCCCACTATAGTAGAAAGGGTCTTTCTAGTTGTTGCACATCAAATCTAAGCTGTCTGAAGTGTTTTTCGAAAGTTATCAACATTTTTATGTTTGGCGTTCCGGAATCGACCTTATCTCTGGCTGAAAACGCGTTTTCTGCATTGTGCCATAACTTTGCATGGATGCTTCCGAACATGAAATTTTCAAGTCCCACTATCGCAGAAAGGGTCTTTCTAGTAGTTGCACATCAAATCTAAGCTGTCTGAAGTGTTTTTCGAAAGTTATCAACATTTTTATGTTTGGCGTTCCGGAATCGACCTTATCTCTGGCTGAAAACGCGTTTTCTGCATTGTGCCATAATTTTGCATGGATGCTTCCGAACATGAAATTTTCACGTCCCACTATCGCAGAAAGGGTCTTTCTAGTAGTTGCACATCAAATCTAAGCTGTCTGAAGTGTTTTTCCAAAGTTATCAACATTTTTATGTTTGGCGTTCCGGAACCAACCTTATCTCAGGCTGAAAACACGTTTTCTGCATCGTGCCATAACTTTGCAGGGAAGCTTCAGAACATGAAATGTTCACCTCCCACTATAGTAGAAAGGGTCTTTCTAGGAGTTGCACATCAAATCCAAGCTGTCTGAAGTGTTTTTCAAAAGTTATCAACATTTTTATGTTTGGCATTCCGGAACCAACCTTATCTCAGGCTGAAAACACGTTTTCTGCATCGTGCCATAACTTTGCAGAGAAGCTTCAGAACATGAAATGTTCACCTCCCACTATAGCAGAAAGGGTCTTTCTAGTAGTTGCACATCAAATCTAAGCTGTCTGAAGTGTTTTTCAAAAGTTATCAACATTTTTATTTTTGGCGTTCCGGAATCGACCTTATCTCAGGATGAAAAATCCTTTTCTGCATTGTCCCATAACTTTGCAGGGAAGCTTCAGAACATGAAATTTTGACCTCCCACTATAGCAAAAATGGTCTTTCTAGTAGTTGCACATCAACTCTAAGCTGTCTGAACTGTTTTTCGAAACTTATCAACATTTTTATGTTTGGCGTTCCGGAATCGACCTTATCTCAGGCTGAAAATGCATTTTCTGCTTTTTGGCATAACTATGCAGGGATGCATCAGAACATGAAATTTTCACATCCCACTATCGCAAAAAGGGTCTTTCTAGTACTTGCACATCAAATCTAAGCTGTCTGAAATGTTTTTCCAAAGTTATCAACATTTTTATGTTTGGCGTTCCAGAATCGACCTTATCTCAGGCTGAAAACGTGTTTTCTGCATTGTGCCATAACTTTGCAGAGAAGCTTCAGAACATGAAATTTTCACCTCCCACTATAGTAGAAAGGGTCTTTCTAGTTGTTGCACATCAAATCTAAGCTGTCTGAAGTGTTTTTCGAAAGTTATCAACATTTTTATGTTTGGCGTTCCGGAATCGACCTTATCTCTGGCTGAAAACGCGTTTTCTGCATTGTGCCATAACTTTGCATGGATGCTTCCGAACATGAAATTTTCAAGTCCCACTATCGCAGAAAGGGTCTTTCTAGTAGTTGCACATCAAATCTAAGCTGTCTGAAGTGTTTTTCGAAAGTTATCAACATTTTTATGTTTGGCGTTCCGGAATCGACCTTATCTCTGGCTGAAAACGCGTTTTCTGCATTGTGCCATAATTTTGCATGGATGCTTCCGAACATGAAATTTTCACGTCCCACTATCGCAGAAAGGGTCTTTCTAGTAGTTGCACATCAAATCTAAGCTGTCTGAAGTGTTTTTCCAAAGTTATCAACATTTTTATGTTTGGCGTTCCGGAACCAACCTTATCTCAGGCTGAAAACACGTTTTCTGCATCGTGCCATAACTTTGCAGGGAAGCTTCAGAACATGAAATGTTCACCTCCCACTATAGTAGAAAGGGTCTTTCTAGGAGTTGCACATCAAATCCAAGCTGTCTGAAGTGTTTTTCAAAAGTTATCAACATTTTTATGTTTGGCATTCCGGAACCAACCTTATCTCAGGCTGAAAACACGTTTTCTGCATCGTGCCATAACTTTGCAGAGAAGCTTCAGAACATGAAATGTTCACCTCCCACTATAGCAGAAAGGGTCTTTCTAGTAGTTGCACATCAAATCTAAGCTGTCTGAAGTGTTTTTCAAAAGTTATCAACATTTTTATTTTTGGCGTTCCGGAATCGACCTTATCTCAGGATGAAAAATCCTTTTCTGCATTGTCCCATAACTTTGCAGGGAAGCTTCAGAACATGAAATTTTGACCTCCCACTATAGCAAAAATGGTCTTTCTAGTAGTTGCACATCAACTCTAAGCTGTCTGAACTGTTTTTCGAAACTTATCAACATTTTTATGTTTGGCGTTCCGGAATCGACCTTATCTCAGGCTGAAAATGCATTTTCTGCTTTTTGGCATAACTATGCAGGGATGCATCAGAACATGAAATTTTCACATCCCACTATCGCAAAAAGGGTCTTTCTAGTACTTGCACATCAAATCTAAGCTGTCTGAAATGTTTTTCCAAAGTTATCAACATTTTTATGTTTGGCGTTCCAGAATCGACCTTATCTCAGGCTGAAAACGTGTTTTCTGCATTGTGCCATAACTTTGCAGAGAAGCTTCAGAACATGAAATTTTCACCTCCCACTATAGTAGAAAGGGTCTTTCTAGTTGTTGCACATCTAATCTAAACTGTCTGAAGTGTTTTTCCAAAGTTATCAACATTTTTATGTTTGGCCTTCCGGAACCCACCTAATCTCAGGCTGAAAATGCGTTTTCTGCATTGTGGCATAACTTTGCAGGGAAGCTTCAGAACATGAAATTTTCACATCCCACTATAGCAGAAAGGGTCTTTCTAGTACTTGCACATCAAATCTAAGCTGTCTGAAATGTTTTTCCAAAGTTATCAACATTTTTATGTTTGGCGTTCCAGAATCGACCTTATCTCAGGCTGAAAACGTGTTTTCTGCATTGTGCCATAACTTTGCAGAGAAGCTTCAGAACATGAAAATTTCACCTCCCACTATAGCAGAAAGGGTGTTTCTAGCAGTTGCACATCTAATCTAAGCTTTCTGACGTGTTTTTCCAAAGTTATCAACATTTTTATGTTCGGCGTTCCGGAATCGACCTCATCTCAGGCTGAAAACGCGTTTTCTGCATTGTGCCATTACTTTGCAGAGAAGCTTCAGAACATGACATTTTCACCTCCCACTACAACAGAAAGGGTGTTTCTAGCAGTTGCATATCAAATCTAAGCTGTCTGAAGTGTTTTTCAAAAGTTATCAACGTTTTTATGTTTGGCGTTCCGGAATCGACCTTATCTCAGGCTGAAAACGCGTTTTACGCATTGTGACATAACTTTACAGGGAAGCTTCAGAACATGAAATGTTCACCTCCCACTGTAGCAGAAAGGGTCTTTCTAGTAGTTGCACATCAAATCGAAGCTGTCTGAAGTGTTTTTCCAAAGTTATCAACATTTTTATGTTTGGCGTTCCGGAACCCACCTCATCTCAGGCTGAAAACGCGTTTTCTGCATTGTGCCATAACTTTGCATGGATGCTTCCGAACATGAAATTTTCATGTCCCACTATCGCAGAAAAGGTCTTTCTAGTAGTTGCACATCAAATCTAAGCTGTCTGAAGTGTTTTTCCAAAGTTATCAACATTTTTATGTTTGGCATTCCGGAATCGACCTTATCTCAGGCTGAAAACGCGTTTTCTGCATTGTGCCATAACTTTGCAGGGAAGCTTCAGAACATGAAATTTTCACCTCCCACTATTGCAGAAAGGGTCTTTCTAGTAGTTGCACATCAAATCTATGCGGTCTGAAGTGTTTTTCCAAAGTTATCAACATTTTTATGTTTGCCGTTCCGGAATCGACCTTATCTCAGGCTGAAAACGCGTTTTCTGCATTGTGCCATAAATTTGGAGAGAAGCTTCAGAACATGAAAATTTCACCTCCCACGATAGCAGAAAGGGTGTTTCTAGCAGTTGCACATCAAATCTAAGCTGTCTGACGTGTTTTTCCAAAGTTATCAACATTTTTATGTTTGGCGTTCCGGAATCGACCTTATCTCAGTCTGAAAATACGTTTTCTGCATCGTGCCATAACTTTGCAGAGAAGCTTAAGAACATGAAATTTTCACATCCCACTACAACAGAAAGGGTGTTTCTAGCATTTGCACATCAAATCCAAGCTGTCTGAGGGGTTTTTCCAAAGTTATCAACATTTTTATGTTTGGCGTTCCGGAATCAACCTTATCTCAGGCTGAAAACACGTTTTCTGCATCGTGCCATAACTTTGCAGGGAAGCTTCAGAACATGAAATGTTCACCTCCCACTATAGCAGAAAGGGTCTTTCTAGGAGTTGCACATCAAATCCAAGCTGTCTGAAGTGTTTTTCAAAAGTTATCAACATTTTTATGTTTGGCATTCCGGAACCAACCTTATCTCAGGCTGAAAACACGTTTTCTGCATCGTGCCATAACTTTGCAGAGAAGCTTCAGAACATGAAATGTTCACCTCCCACTATAGCAGAAAGGGTCTTTCTAGTAGTTGCACATCAAATCTAAGCTGTCTAAAGTGTTTTTCCAAAGTTATCAACATTTTTATGTTTGGCGTTCCGGAATCGACCTTGTCTCAGGATGAAAAATCCTTTTCTGCATTGTCCCATAACTTTGCAGGGAAGCTTCAGAACATGAAATTTTGACCTCCCACTATAGCAAAAATGGTCTTTCTAGTAGTTGCACATCAACTGTAAGCTGTCTGAACTGTTTTTCGAAAGTAATCAACATTTTTATGTTTGGCGTTCCGGAATCCACCTTATCTCAGGCTGAAAATGCATTTTCTGCTTTTTGGCATAACTATGCAGGGATGCATCAGAACATGAAATTTTCACATCCCACTATCACAAAAAGGGTCTTTCTAGTACTTGCACATCAAATCTAAGCTGTCTGAAGTGTTTTTCGAAAGTTATCAACATTTTTATGTTTGGCGTTCCGGAATCGACCTTATCTCTGGCTGAAAACGCGTTTTCTGCATTGTGCCATAACTTTGCATGGATGCTTCCGAACATGAAATTTTCACGTCCCACTATCGCAGAAAGGGTCTTTCTAGTAGTTGCACATCAAATCTAAGCTGTCTGAAGTGTTTTTCCAAAGTTATCAACATTTTTATGTTTGGCGTTCCGGAATCGACCTTTTCTCAGGCTGAAAGGGCGTTTTCTTCATTGTGCCATAACTTTGGAGGGAAGCTTCAGAACATGAAAATTTCACCACCCACTATGGCAGAAAGGGTCTTTCTAGTAGTTGTACATCAAATCTAAACTGTCTGAAGTGTTTTTCCAAAGTTATCAACATTTTTATGGTGGGCGTTTCGGAATCGACCTCATCTCAGGCTGTAAACGCGTTTTACGCATTGTGTAATAACTTTGCAGGGAAGCTTCAGAACATGGAATTTTCACCTCCCACTAAAGCAGAAATGGTCTTTCTAGTAGTTGCACATCAAGTCTAGGCTGTCCGAAGTGTTTTTCCAAAGTTATCAACATTTTTATGTTTGGCGTTCCGGAACCCACCTTATGTCAGGCTGAAAATGCGTTTTCTGCTTTGTGCCATAACTTTGCAGGGAAGCTTCAGATCATTAAATTTCCCCCTCCCACTATAGCAGAAAGGGTCTTTCTAGTAGTTTCACATCAAATCTAAGCTGTCTGAAGTGTTTTTCGAAAGTTATCAACATTTGTATGTTTGGCGTTCCGGAACCCACCTTATCTCAGGCTGAAAACGCGGTTGCTGCTTTGTGGCATAACTTTGCAGGGAAGCTTCAGAACATGAAATTTTCACATCCCACTGTAGCAAAAAGGGTCTTTCTAACAGTTGCACATCAAATCTAAGCTGTCCAAAGTGTTTTTCCAAAGTTATCAACATTTTTATGTTTGGCGTTACGGAACCCACGTTATCTCCGGCTGAAAACGCGTTTTCTGCATTGTGCCATAACTTTGCAGGGAAGCTTCCGAACATGAAATTTTCACTTCCCACTATAGCAGAAAGGGTCTTTCAAGTAGGTGCACATCAAATCTCAGCTGTCTGAAGTGTATTTCCAAGGTTATCAACATTTTTGTGTTTGGCGTTCCAGAATCGACCTCATCTCGGGCTGTAAATGCGTTTTACGCATTGTGCCATAACTTTGCAGGGAAGCTTCAGAACATGAAATTTTCATCTCCCACTATCACAGAAAGGGTCTTTCTAGTAGTTGCACATCAAATCTAAGCTGTCTGAGGTGTTTTTCCAAAGTTATCAACATTTTTATGTTTGGCGTTCCGGAACCCACCTTATGTCAGGCTGAAAATGCGTTTTCTGCTTTGTGCCATAACTTTGCAGGGAAGCTTCAGATCATTAAATTTCCCCCTCCCACTATAGCAGAAAGGGTCTTTCTAGTAGTTTCACATCAAATCTAAGCTGTCTGAAGTGTTTTTCGAAAGTTATCAACATTTTTATGTTTGTCAGTCTCAAAACCACCGTCACTCTTGCTGAAAACGCGTTTTCTGTACTGTTTACTCATTGCTCACCGAGGCCTCTGAACATGAAAATTCTACCTGCCAAAATAGTAGAAACGGTCTTTCTAGTAGCTGCAATAGGGTTTTAACCTGTCTATAGTGGTTTCAGAGAGTTAGCAACATTTTTATTTTTGTCGGTCTGTGAACCACCTTTTCTTCGGCTGAATACGGGTTCTCTTAAGGTACGTTCTCACCGAACGCGAGTTTTTTGTTGCCGTAGCGCCAGTCGTCAGTAGCAGGTAGCTTGCTCAAGTAGTGATTAGTTGCCTCCTGCCTATCTTTTTGAAAAAAAAAAAGGAAAAAACTACGTGTGTGGGTGCTCGGATTTCCCATGAGGAAACCAACTACTTGCGCTCAATCCCTGAACGGCTGTACATTTGCCTTCGGTAAGGTAGTCAATGTGTCGTGTTATGATGTGCAGAAGTCAATCTCAATCTCTCTCTCTCTTTCTCTCTCTCTCTCTCTCTCTCTCTCTCTCTCTCTCTCTCTCTCTCTCTCTCTCTCTATATATATATATATATATATATATATATATATTTATATTTAAAAAAAAAAAAATATATATATATATATATATATATATATATGCACGTGGTTACAGTAACAATTACTGTATGCATGACGTCATTTGCAAGATACACAGACTGCAAACCTCGAATATATTATGACAAGTGGATGTTTAAAATAAAAACTTTGTGAAAATTGTCAGTGGGTACCAGTGGCGAAAACTTAATTCAACAGTTAGAAAGTCAATATGTATTGTGCGAAGGTACTGTTTTAAGATTAATATTTTTTTTTTTTTGTTCTCATGCTTACATATTCATGTAGATGAATATCTATACAGTATTCGTGTTTATGTATTCACCAGTATTTATTCAATTTTGCAGGTATCTTGCAACTGGAGGTTCCCTCAGGACCATCGCCAACAGCTTCCATGTTGGTGTGTCAACTGTCCAAGGATTTGTCCCAGAAGTTGCAGCTGCCATTTGGGATTGCCTTGTGGGTGAGTTCATGGCTGTGCCCTCCACAGCCGAGTGGCAGTCCATTGTTCAACAATTTTAAGAGCGATGGAACTTTCCGCTTTGCTGTGGGGCCCTGGACGGGAAACACATCATCATGAAATCCCCACCAAACTCAGGATCTCTTTTTTACAACTACAAGGGAACGTTTTCTCTAGTTCTCCTTGCAGTTGTAGACTCCAGATAATGCTACCGAGTGATTGATGTTGGTGGGTACGGTACAAGTAGCGATGGTGGGATCGTGGGAAATTCAGCCTTTGGTCAGGCTCTAAGATCCGGTTCTCTCTCCCTGCCTGCTGACCGTCCACTTCCCGGAGATGGCCGCAGAGGACTTTTACATACGGATGTCAACAGGGGATACATCAGCAAGACAGTGCGTGCCGTTTGTTGCAGGCAAGGTACTTCTAGGTCTGGGTTGTGTTGCAGCCACCAACCAAAGCAGGGAAGTTCTCGGGTGAGGGAAACCTTTGTGGAGTACTTCTCTACAGAGGGGGCAGTTCCATGGCAGCCACAAACCTAGAGCACATTCAGTGCACCACAATGGCTCTTGTAAGAGCCACACACCTATTTCAAAAGATGAAATGTCTGCAATAAAATGAAACTGTGTCCCTTTTGTTTAACTTGAGTCGTTGAGTTATGCACTGTTTTTCAGTTTCTTACTAGAAACTAAGCATTTCTACAACAAAACCAAGGTTCCCATTCAACACATTTATTCACAAAAAGACATTTCTGTACATACAAAACTTAAATAGACTTTCTTTATGAAAGGAGCTTGCCTGGAGGAATGAGGGACTTGAGAGAGAAGAGGAAGGACAGGGAGACTGGTTCCTATGATCCAGAAATTGGAAATGAAAAATACATAAATAAATAAAGAAATTAAACAAGAACAGAATTTAATAACCTAATCAGCTGCTCGTTTCTCTAGTACGTTCATAAACTAAATTGTGTATGTCCAAAAGAAGAGCTTCTTTTTTTTCTAAAGACAATCTCTGGATCATAGGAACCAGGCTCAGCAAAAATGACTCCTCTGCTGAGGGAGGTGGAGCAGTGGGTTTGGACAGAGAGGCGATGAGAACCTCGCAACTCTCTGTCCTCCTCTTCCACAGATGATGTGGATGACGCTTCCTTTTTTGTTCTGTAAATAAGGCATATATTGATATCAATTATACAAGTCAATGATGACTAAAAACAATAACCTCTATATCATAAATCACATATAAAGGATAAGTAAAATGACGTTGCTATGACATTTTATGTCATGGAGTTTAAACATTTTAATTCAATATTGTATGCATAAAAATTGTTTTTATACATACTTCGGGGACCAGCAGAGGATGTGGATGGGCCAGTGGCAGGTGAAGGTGGAGGAGGTGACGCAGCAGCATCAGCACCAGATGAGGAAGCAGGAGGTTCCACCTCTGTACCTTCATCAAGGGTTTCTTCAAATTCCTCCTCTTCCTCATCATCAACATGATGGCATGTTTCTGTAAAATGAGAACATAGTGTGATTATGTTTCCTATTCAGAAAGCAGATTACACTGTAATATAGCAAGTATTTAGATTCTCAGCAACAACTATTACCTGCTGCTGGTGGTGGTGGTGGTGGTGCTGCTGCAGTCATGTTCCCCGACGTCTCCCTCGGGGTGATGAAGGGGTCCAGGAAGGAGAGGACGGCGAACCTCCTCCACTTTAACTGGCTGGATGCTGCTGACCCATTCTTTTTCTCCATAGCCTTCCTCATCTCTCTCATGTATTTATCCCTGAGTCCCTTCCATTTTTTTGCAGATCTCCACTGAAGGAAAGGTAAATATTTATGTTTAATATCCCAACAATACAGCCACTATAGGGCGTGCACTACGTATATTAAGCAAAATGATAAATATCACAACTCACTAGGGACGTCAATGGTACAGCGACTGGTCGCAGTAGTTCAAAAAAATTGAACTACTGCGACTGTCACAGTAGCTCAGTTGTGTCATCTTGAGGAGCTGGAATCGCAGTATGTAGCTCAAATCGCGTAGCGTCGCACACCCCAGTCGTGTCGCGGCCATGTTGGTCGCTGCTGATCGCCGTCAATCGCCCAATTCCATTGACTTTGGATGCAAATCAGTTGTGTCGCTCGCCGAAGTCCAAGTACCTTTATCTGTTCACTCACTGCTTAGGGGGCACTCAGAACATGAAAATTTCACCTGCAACGAAAGGAAAAACACTCTTTCTAGTGTATTCAGCACTAAATCTACCATTCTGAACTGTATTTCAGGGGGTTATCAACGACTCTTTTCCTGGTCAGAAACCGAGCTTCTCTCGTGCTGAAAACGCGTTATCAGCACTGTTCACTCCCTGATCAGAATAGCCTCAGAACATGAAAACATGACCTAAATTAACATCAACTAACATTACTTATTACCTGTCATAGGAAAAAACACTCTTTCTAGTATATTCAACACTAAACCTCTAAGAACAGGGCGCTGCGACTGGCCTACAATCAGCCAAACCTTTCCACATTTCCTGCTTCTAAGCCATGGGATGAGTTTGAGTGTTGTGTTGAAGTTCCAAGCCATGGGATGAGTTTGACGAGAGCCAGACGCTGCTATGAGGTGGACCCGGAGAATCTGTTCGCAGAGTTGTCTGAGTTCCGTGTGGTGGAGTCAGGCAGGTTCCGACATGATCTTCACCCGTGCCTCATGGCATCCGCTGTCCGTCGTATCGAAGTTGAGCTCTCTCTCCACCGCCAGCTCAAGAATCATCCCACTTCACTAACGGCCTGCTGGCGTTGGATGGCGAGACTACACACAGGGCACGACCGCATGTTGTGTGCCCACAACTAGCCGTTATGCGCGATGTGCTCGCTACAGGTACTCGACCTCACCCCTGAGGAGTGACCATGCCACCCGGCACTGACAGAGCCACCCTCGCGCAGTGGAATGGTGTCTACACCATCGGCAACCAACTCATGCACTTGAGAACATCATCGCGCTCTTTATGAGCTCCGTGGAGAGGCTCAACCATCGCAGAACCTCTCTCACTCCACCAGAGATTTTGGAGATTCAACAGTCCGTCGACGTGGTGCACTGCTCGCGGCGCCTCCTCCACACACAGCCGCCTCCCACGGGGAACACCGTCGCTGATCAAAGGGGCGGAATGAGCCCAGCTGTCCGGATCATAGCCGCGTTGGTCATCGATGCTCCTCTTGGAGAGACCAATTGGCTGCTCTCACCTCAGCTCCCTCCAAAAGCATAGGAAGAAAACTTTGTGTCTAAATGTATGCATCTAAACCAAAGTCGATGCCTTACTTTGGTTTTGGGTCTGTTTCTTCTCTGCCCAAAATTAGGGTTTATCACCCGTCAAGTTCTCTTCCGGTTCCAGTCAGTGCGAACTACGGCTACAAAAATTTGTTTGTTTGACATCGTCTCAGGAGACCGATCAGTATAGTAACGGTCTCTCTGCCTCCTTGTCCCTGACGCCAGAACTGTCCCTGGGGAAGTTTCTGGAGCTAAGACGTTACGTTGTTTTTTTTTTTTTTTTTTTTCCACTGCTTCTCCACAATAAGAAGCATAGTCGTCACTCTTTCCCGGTTCTCAACAGATCCCGGTTCCAGCCAAAATTCAGAAGAGTTTCAATTCTGCCATTCACTCTTCTTATTCCTCAGACTCGCAAGTTTCCAGTAGGGGTCACCACAGGACCGCGAAAGCCACCTCTTCAGAGTATCACACAGTAGGCGCTGCGTACCAGACCAGCTCTGTTCTCAGCTCCCTCGCACGATGTCTGATGCAATGTCTGTCTGTGATTCTGTTCTCTGCAGCCCTCCAAACCTGTCAGAGGCAAGTAGGACATCATCATCTACAGAGTCATCTCTTTCTGAGGATGATTGGGCCGGTCTCTTGGGACTCCATCTTAGGAGAATTGCAGTTTTAGATCTAGATACACTGCAAGTTTCGGTGCCCTGTTTGTTTTTGAAGAACCATCAGGACTTGATGTCCCCAGAGGAGTGGGCGGTGAGCACCGACAGCCCCTTCGTCCTGGACCCACCCCGGTGGACCGCTCCTGTGCTCCTGTCTCCACACCTGACCATATGGATCGAGAAGATACTCGCTCATTGACACACCCTTCAGTTTCACAGTCAACCCCTAGGTTCTGCGACACCACGTGGACCTGGGTGAACTCAGAGAACCAGCGGTCATGTCTGATGGAGGAGGTCCACGCTCCCCTGTCAACGGAAGTAATCAAGCTAGTGACAAAGCGTTCCTCTGACACTGGATTTTACTCCAGGTACTTTCTGGAACCCAAGAAGACAGGAGAGTGGAGACCTGTTGTGGACCTCAGTCTGAACCAATTCATGACCAGATAGCGGTTTGATCGAGAGTGGATGACCTCCATCGATCTTGCAGACGCCTACTTCCACAACGCGGTTTGGCAGTGTCAAAAGAAGTTTTTCCGGTTTGGGCTAGAGTCAGGTGTACATACAGCTCTCTTGTGCATGGCACCTTCGCCAAGTGTGTGGAGGCGGGGCTCGAACCACTAAGGAGACAGGGTCTGAGGATTCTGACGTACTTGGACTACTGGTTGATTCTAGCCAGGTCCAAACAGGAGTCATGAGCGCACACCAGCTTGGTGTTGGAGCACATCGCGATATTGAGGTTCAGAGTAAACCTCAAAAGCGCGCTGAGTACCAGTCAGAGCACAACCTTCCTGGGGGTCATGCTGGACTCAGTCTCGGGTCAGGACCGCCTTCCACCGGCCAGCGTTCTCCCCTTCACACAGCTGACATTGTCAATGTGTCTCCACGAGCTCTGAGAGATGTGAAGTTTGGGAACTCTGCTTCAAACCTCCATCGCACTGTATCCTTGGATTGTCAAAACACTTCTTTACAAGTCTTTGCAGATGCATCTCTGTCAGGCTGGGGAGGCCACCTGGATCAGATCTGCGTCAGTGGGATCTGGAGTCGTTCCGAAGGTCGTCACATTGAAAAGGCTTAGACCAACCTCAAGACCTTTATGTCACTAATGGGACCTGCAGCTGGTACTCAATTCACTCTCCGAAGCCCCTTTTGAGCCACTTGGAGCTAGCAGCTTACAAGGAGGCTCTTATAGCCTTAGCTTCAGCAAAGAGAGTGGGAGAGCTGAGTTCTTTTTCCATCTGCCCTGATAGCATCTCTTTTGGTGACAATGACTCAGTGGTGTCACTTAGACCCAACCCTGACTTTGCACTTAATGTCTCTCTTTTTCTTCACAGGTCAGCACCTTGTCAGTAAAGACTTTCTGCCCTCCTCCCCATTTAGACGAGGAGCATGAGCGTTTACGCAAAATGTGTCCGGTTAGAGCGCTAATAGCTTAACTGGATCGAGTCCCACCATTCAGAAAGACGGACAGTCTGTGGGTGGCTCTCGCAGGTGGTAAGAAGGGGCAGGCACTGTCCCCTCACAGGTTGTCATATTGGCTTAGAATTGCCATCATGAAAGCCGATGAGACAGGGGGAAAACAGGCACCAGAATCCCTGAGAGCACACTCGACCAGAAGGCTGGCAACATCTGTGGCTGCTTTCAAGGGAGTATCTCGGAAAGCAGCTTCTTGGTCATCAATCTCAACTTTTGCTGACCACTATTTGTCTAATGTGTCTGCATCCTCCTTCCCTCATGTCTTTCTGTCTTCAGGAGCAGCCGATCCCTGCGACCAGTAGGCCCACATTCACAGCACTGGCTCTGGGACACCAGTATCTGCTTCATTACAGTGCTGTGGACTGTGCAGCGTCCTGAGATCCACCGGATTCCTGCATAACTGTTTATTCATTTGTCAATAAACTCCTTCTTTCTTGCTCAGCTCAGACTAAAACCCTGACTGCTCACTGAATGTTTTCTCTCCATGTTTGGAGGATTATAAATGCCACTATCTAGTGACGTTGCAACCCAATATAGAATATATTTGTCGTAGAAATGTGATCAAAAGCCAACAAAAGCTTTTGTTTTCAAATCTCACAATTTAGAGCAAAATAGGACTGATGTCCACCATGTTTTGTGTTCAGACAGGAGAGCAAGCTGTCAGTCACGTGACCAGAGGCTCACCATTCACATAGCCATTGGGAAATGAAACGTACGAGGGCAACGATTTTTGAGGCAAATTCGTAAAATTATTACGGTATGCCAAGTGGACAAACGTCGTTATTGCATTTTTTTCAGTCCGCGCAGAAAACAATGTCACAATGCTACATTTTAATGGGGAATCACAAAACAATCTCGGTCCAAACGAAAGAAACTCAACGTCATTTACATAAAACGAGAATATTATATGACAATCTAGGATATATTTGTCGCTAGAAATGTGATCAAAACTCAACAAAAGGATTTAATTGTTTTAAAATCTCACAATTTATCAAATCAAATTCATTCAAATCGAATCAGATTTCCATTCACATTTTGTAATAGCTCTGTAATTACAGTACTGACAGACACCATATTCATGTCACTTATAAAGGACCTCGACATGGTGTTACTACAACAGGTAGTTTTTCAATTATCTGTCCTCAATATTTTTCACAAATACTTATATCACATATAAGTTCATATTTTATAATAGCTCTGTAATTACAATGCTGACAGGCACCATATTCATGTCACATATAAAGGACCTCCACATGGTGTTACAGCAATAAGTAGTTCCTCAAATTTCTGTTCTCAATAGTTTTCACAAATATTTGTATCACATATATTTTCATATTTTGTAATAGCTCTGTAATTACAGCACTGACAGACACCATATTCATGTCACATATAAAGGACATACACATGGTGTTACTCAAAGTATTTTCTCAAATATCTGTCCTCAATATTTTTCACAAATCTTTGTATCAAATTTTCATTCAAATTTTGTCATAACTCTGTAATTACAGGACTGACAGACACCATATCACACATTCATATCATTGATAAAGGACCTCCACATGGTTTTACTACAACAGGTAGTTTCTCAAATGTCTGTCCTCAATATTTTTCACAAACATTTTTATCACATTTTCATTCATGTTTTGTAATAGTCACTTATCAAGGACCTCTGCATGGTGTAACTACAACAAGTAGTTTCTCCAATTTCTGTTCTCAATATTTTTCAGATATATTTGTATCATATTTTCATTCATATTTTGTAAAAGTTCTGTCATTACAGGACTGACAGACACCATATTCATGTCACATATAAAGGACCTCCACATGGTGTTGATAAAACAGGTAGTTTCTCAAATGTCTGTCCTCAATATTTTTCAAAAATATTTGAATCAAATTTTCATTCACATTTTGTAATAGCTCTGTAATTACAAGGCTGACAGGCACCATATTCATGTAACATATGAAGGACATCCACCTGGAGTTACTACAAGTAGTTTCTTAAATTTCTATTCTCAATATTTTTCAGATATATTTATATCATATTTTCATTCATATTTTGTAAGGCTGAAGGACACCATATTCATGTCACATATAAAGAACATCCCCATAGTGATTACTACTGGAAGTAGTTTCTCAAATGTCTGTCTTCAATATTTTTCACAAACATTTTTATCACATGTATTTTCTGCACCATGAGGCGCACCACAATAGTTGTGATGCTTCATTCTGAGACCATTTGTGATGTGCATTCACCTTCCGTTACATTGAAGGATTTTATGTGTGGCTTTTAGTCGGGAAAATACATATATATGTCATGTTTGCCTAAGGTTCGACCCAGGTGCAGATGATTGTAGGCTGACAGAAGACACGGACAACGAGATTAAATTAAGAAATTTAATAAATGACGATATACAATACAATAGAAGACGGAGACAGGAACCGAGGACGTCGGAGCCAGAACGGGAACTGGGAAAAACACAGAGGGACTGGGGAAAAATCTGCAAAACAAGAGAGGTGAATTAATATCAACCTACAAAAGGGGAGAACAACCTCACGAGGTCCAATTAACCTAAAGCGCTGCGTGGAGGAGAAACACTCAAACTCACACGCAGGAAAAAAAAAAAAAAAAAACAGACCACAATCATTAAATGAAAAGGTGAGTATAATAAGACTCACACGCGGACTAACTATTAAATTTAGAAGAGCAGAACGAAAGCGGAGCGCAAAAGAGAAAGCGAAACTGATGTAGCAGATGGAAAGGCAGTTCATGCGCCCGCTGCGTTTAGTAGCACCAACCAATCACCAGGGGACGCCGTTACTATTTAAGTGACTCTGGGCAGCGTCAGGTCTCTCTCTCTCTCCGCTTCCGGACTGCTGGTTTTGGTCCTGTAAGCCGGCTGTCAGCACAGAAAAGTGGCTGGAGTTTGTTGGTGCGTAAGTTTGATCGTGGCGATGCTGGTGTGATCGCTGTCGCAGGTATGGCTGGTAAGCTGTCGTTCTCCCCCATCCTCCTGATTTGGACTTTAGTGAAGCTCATGGCGGGTTTTACATGTATAGATGCGTTGCCGGTAGCTGCGCTGTGTCCTCTATCGCCCTGCGTTTGGGCAGGTGCATCGTCGTGTGCCGAAGTCTGGTAAGAGACGAACAATATAGTGACGCAGCACTTGGATTGTTTTGTTCTGTTTTGTACCCCGTTGTTTTCTTCTGTTTCGTGACGCACTGTTTTGTACAGTTCTGTGTTGAACAGTTCTTGAACGGTTTTGTATAGTTTTGTTTGTTTGTCTTTTCCTCTTCCCTTTTTTGGTCAAGTCCGTTCTCTTTTTGATTTTGTTTCTTTTCTTTTGTGATTCGTTAACTCTGGGTGGTGTCTGATATTCGTTTTCTTGTTAGTTCATTATTGAGTTAGTCTGTTATTTTCTTTCACGTATTTTGTTTTCTTTGTGTCTCTGACCCGGTCTGCCATTGACACTCTTCTTGTAGCTGCTGGGCCCGGTGGTGTAGGTGACCTGGTGGCGGTTAATTTTATCGTGTCCTGTGCTGTTGGGGACACGTTTGCATGTTTGTGCGGCTTGGATGCGTTTGTTCGGGTTCATCAGTTTATTGTGTGGTTGGACCTGCCGTAGAGGGTGTCCCCCATCCCAGTAAGTCCCAGATCTACAATATTCTTGTTACTTTTATTTTTGATTGTTGGATTTTAGAATCATTTGTATTAATAAAGTATCTATACTTATTAATATGCAATTTGAACCCTGTCTCATGTCTCCCGAGTAAGCGGACCTGCGTGTCCTTAGTTATTATTCTTTGGGTGAAATTCCCAAGGTGGTGTAGCTGGACTCCAAATTTGGGCTGCATTTCATATACACTTGCACACACACACACACACACACACACACACACACTCACCCACCGTAGGGCAGCACACCACTATAGTAGAAGGGATCTTTCTAATAGGTGCGGATCTAATTCAACTTGTCTGAAGTGTTTTCAGATCAGTTTTTTCAGTTTGTCGGTCTGTAAACCACCGTCACTCGACCTGAAAACGCGTTTTCTGCACTGTTCACACACTGATCAGAATAGGCTAAGAACAGTGAAAATATCAACTGTACCTATAGGGAAAAGACTATTTCTCGTATATTGAGCACTAAATTAAACTTTCTGAACTGTTTTCAAAGAGACATTTTTATTTTTGCCTGTCCGAAACCCATCTTCTCTCGGGCTGAAAGCGCGTTTTCTGCACTGTTCGCTGACTGCTCAGGGATGCCTCAGAACATGAAAATTTCACCTGCAACTATAGGAAAAAACACTATTTCTATTATATTCAACTCTAAACCTCTTTGAATAGGGTGCTGCGACTGGCCTTCAAGCAGCCGAACCGTTCCACATTTCCTGCTTCCAAGCCATGGGATGAGTTTGACAAGAGCCAGGCCCTGCTACGAGGTGGATCCGGAGACTCTGTTCCCAGAGTTGGCTGAGTTCCGGGTGGTGGAGTCAGGCACGTTCCCGCTTGATCTTCTCCTGCGCCTCATTTCATTCGCTGCCTGTCGTATCGAAGTTGAGCTCTCTCTCCTCCGCCAGCTCAAGAATCATCTCACTTCACTAACGGCCTGCTGGAGTTGGACAGCGAGACTACACAAAAGTCACGACAGCATGTTGTCTGCCCACAACTGGAAGAAATCCATTCTATTCCCAGCGCGGTTCTGACACTCCACTAGAACTAGGACCGCACTTGGTCAGGTACGGAGCTTACTGCCTGGTGGAGGGTTTGGATTGGCGGCGCGACGTTCCCGCTCAGTAAGCCGTCATGCGCGATGCGCGATACTCGACCTCCCCCTTGAGGAGTAACCAATCATCCCAGCTGGCTTTAACAGAGTCACCATAGCACAGTGGACTGGTGTCTACGCCATCAGCAACCAGTTCATAGCGCTTGAGAACATCATCGCACTCTTTATGAGCTCCGTTGACAGGCTCATCCATCGCAGAACCTCTGTCACTCCACCAGAGATTTTGGAGATTCAACAGTCCGTCGACGTGGTCCTGTGCTTGCGGCGCCTCCTCCACACACAGCTGCCGCCGGGGTGGAACACTGTCGCTGTTCGAAGGGGCGGGGTGAGCCCAGCCGTCTGGATCATAGCCGCACTGATCATCGCTGCTCCTCTTGGAGAGACCAGCCGGCTGCTCTCACCTCTGCTCCCTCCAAAAAAACGAAGAAAACTTTGTATCAAAAAGTATGCATCTGAACCAAAGTCTAACTTGAATAAAAAATAAGATGCACTACTTTGGTATCGGGTCTGTTTCTTCTCTTCCGGTTCCAGTCAGTGCGAACTCAGGCTTCAAAAATGTGTTTTGGTTTGACATCGTCTCAGGAGACAGGGAAGTTCCTGGAGCCAAGAAGTTATGTTTTTCCTCAGCTTCGCCACAATAAGAAGCAGATGCGTCAAATAACTCTTTCCCATCTCTCAACAGATCCCGGTTCTAGCCAAAAGTCAGGAGAGTCTCAATTCTGCCATTAACTCTTCTTATTCCTCAGACTCGCCAGTTTCTAGCAGGGGTCGCCACAGGACCGCGATAGCCGCGTCTTCAGAGGATCACACAGTAGGCGCTGCGTGGCAGACCTGCTCTGTTCTCAGCTCCCTCCTGCGATGTCTGATGCGATGTCTGTCTGTGATTCTGTTCTCTGCAGCCCTCCAAACCTCTCAGAGGCAAGTAGGACATCATCATCTACAGTCATCTCTTTCTGTAGATGATTGGGCCGGTCCCTCAGGTCTCCATCTTTGGAGAATTGCAGAGTCAGATCAAGGTACACTGCAAGTTTGGGGGCCCTACTTCCTCTGAAGGATCAACTGACAAAAGCGAGTCTGTTTTTGAAGAACCAGCGGGACTTGAAGTGCCCAGAGGAGTGTGCGCTGAGTACCGACGACCCTTTTGTCCTGGACCCGCCCCGGAGGCCGGGTCCGGTCCAGTGCTCAGTTCGCCGAATTTAAAGCGCCTGTCTCCTCACCTGCCCATATGGATCGAGAAGATACTCGTCATTGACACGCCCTTCAGTTTCACAGTCAACCCCGAGGTTCTGCGACACCACGTGGATCTGGGTGAACTCAGAGAACCAGCGGTCATGTCTGATGGAGGAGGACCGCGCTCTCCTGTCAAAGGAAGTAATCGAGCTAGTGCCAAAGCGATCCACCTACGCTGGGTTTTACTCCAGGTACTTTCTGGACAGGAGAGTGGAGACCTGTTCTGGACCTCAGTCTCCTAAACCAATTCATGACCAGACAGCGGATCCGGACTACCAGGAGACTCCTGGAGTGTGTCAGAGTGTGAGAGGCGATGACTTCCATAGATCTTGCAGACTCCTACTTCCACAACACGGTCTGTAGTGTGGACGTACTTGGAGTACTGGTTGATTCTAGCCAGGTCCAAACAGGATTCATGAGTGCACACCAGCTTGGTGTTGGACCACATCGCGCTATTGAGGCAGCGTCCCACGCCTTTGTCTGGCTGGGTCTGCTCAACATGCAAGGCCTTCAGAAGTGATTTGGCGGCCTGCACCCTCACCTGACTCGAGACCAGAGATCAGAACACAAATCTCGAGTCTCGGGTCTCGGGCCTGACCCGAGACTGAGTCCAGCATGACCACCAGGAAGCTCGCGCTCTTACTGGGACTCAGCGCGCTTTTCAGGATCCAGCAAGTCCTACAAGTCTTTACAGACAGTCAGGCGGGGGAGGCCACCTGGATCAGATCTGCATCAGCGGGATCTGGAACAGTTCCGAAGGTCGTCACATTAACCTGCTCGAGCTGTTGGCAGTTTTTAAGGTGTTGGTGGCTCTATCTCCTTATCTAAGTGGGAACCACGTTATGGTGAGATCAGACAGCTCTTCCACCGTGGCCTATATCAACCGCCAGCGTAGGGTGAGGACGTCTGCGTTATAAAACCTGGCCAGAAAGATTTGGCTCTGGGCTGATGTACATTTAGCGTCATTGGAGGCTCTGCATGTGCCAGGTGTAGACAATGTGGCAGCAGATGGATTATCTTGGAGACCACTGCCAGATGAATGAAGTTTATCTCAGGATATGGCAAATATGATCTGGGAGTTTTTCGGCCACCCAGTGGCTGATCTCTTTGCGAGCAGAGAGAACTTCAAATGTCCTCTCTGGTTCTCTCTCCCTAGATCCGACGACCCTCCACTGGGAGTGGACGCCCTGGCTCATCCAAGGTGGCCAAAAGGCCTCCTGTACGCCTTTCCTCCTCCTTGCCTTATTCTATGTCTGATGAGGTGAATTCAACTGCGGAGAGTGAGAATGATTCTCGTGGCTCTAGACAGCCCCAGCTCCATCTGGTATCCGGAGATGAGTCAGATGCGGATCAAAGGCCTCGGGACTTCCCTCCATCGAATTCAGCGCTTCTGCAAGCATCAGGAACCCTCAGGTCTCCCCCAATACTAGGACGACCCCTCAAGGTTTGGGTTCGCCAGGGTTAACAATCAGTCACTTCCCCCCTGATGTCCAATTGACTCTTCAGAACGCTAAAGCTCAGTCAACCCTCAGAGCATACAATGCTAAATGGACATTCTTTTCCCGGTGGTGTGGAAACCAGTCAGCCTCCCCAGAATCGGCACCTGTTCCTCTCATCCTCTCTTTTCTCCAGCATCTGGTTAATGAAGCTTGGGGCAGCGCTACATTACGGGTTTATGTAGCAGCGCTTTCCATGCTACACAATGGTCTGGACGGCCACCCCGTCTGCGAGCATCGTCTAGTGAGCCGTTTCATGAGAGGAGTGAAAAGGCTTAGACCAACCACAAGACCGTTATGTCAGTACTGGGACCTGCAGCTGGTACTCAATTCACTCTCTGAAGCCCCTTTTGAGCCACTTGATCAGGTCTCCCAGGAGCTAGAAGCGCTTTTTCGATCAGCCCTGATTGCATCTCTTTTGGTGACGATGACTCGGCGGTATCACTTAGACCCAACCCTGCCTTTGCACCTAAATGTCTCTCTTCTTCTTCAGTATAAACTTCTTGTCAGTAAAAACTTTCTGCTCTCCTACCCATTCAAAAGAGGTACATGAGCGTTTACACAAAATATGTCCGGTTAGAGCGCTAAAAGCTTAACTGGATCGAGTCCCACCCTTCAGAAAGACGGACAGTCTGTGGGTGTCTGTCGCAGGTGGTAAGAAGGGGCAGGCGCTGTCCCCTCACAGGTTGTCACATTGGCTTGGAATTGCCATCATGAAAGCCTATGAGACAGCAGGAAAACAGGCACCCGAATCCCTGAGAGCACACTCGACCAGAGGCCTGGAAACATCTGTTGCTGCTTCAAGGGTGTATCTCTGGCAGAAATCTGCCTGGCAGCGTTTTTGGTCATCAATCTCTACTTTTGCTGACCACTATTTGTCTAATGTGTCAGCATCCTCCTTCCCTCATGTCATTCTGTCTTCAGGAGCAGCCGAACCCTGCGACCAGTAGGGCCTCATTTACAGCACTGGCTCTGGGACACCAGTATCTGCTTCATTAAAGTGTTGTGGAGTGTGCAGCGTCCTGAGATCCACCAGATTCCTGCATAACTATCTCTTTCTTGCTCAGCTCAGACAAGAAGCCTGACTGTAGCGGCTCAGTAAATGTTTTCTCTATCTGTATGGAGGATTGTTAATGCCACTTTCTATTTCAGCCGTAAGGTGGCTAAAAGAGGTCAACACAGTTCCTGCTGATCCACAGTGTAAGTTACACACCACTAATGAGGGGTTGTTAACGCCACCTTGTATATCAGCTTAAGGTGGCAAAGGCGAGGCGGCAGCTCCTGCCACCCAGAGTGTATGAATGAGGGGTTGTTCACAACCCATTCATTCATTCATTCAGGCTGGATAGACCCCGGGCGTGGCGGTGGTGTATGAAGTCTCATAGGCCGGTCCGGTGTGACGCCCTGGCCATCCGATATATCGACAGGACTCTGGGCACACCACCTTCCGTCATACCAAAGCAACATCACTGGTGACATTGCAGGTGGTTTAGTGCAGCAAAACGTTCATCTCCTTGACGGCCGTCTGGCAAAGGAGCAGGCAGTGCCAGTCAGATGTCCAGTATGGACGGCCATGGTAATTGCCGATGGTTCTCAAGTCAGGCCACGTTGCAAGGCTGGGGGTTAAGCTTTGTGCTCAAGTTGACCTCATACGTGTTCCAGAGTCCCGGGAGGTGTTCTGGACTGCGCAACTCTGCCACCTGTGCTCACACACACACTCACACAAGGGAGTGCTGCAACCTGTTCAAGTCCTGCAAACATTCCTGCAGCAGGGGGCAGAAATTATGAGGGGACTGCCTATCCTGGGGCGTCTCCTCAAAGCACGGCTACATCAAGGCTAGCAGGCAGTCCTCTGCCCCCCGAGGCGCAGTTCACTAGTCGAAATGCTAAAGCACCCGCAACACTCAAAGCATATAATGCTCAATGGGTGTGGACTGCTGTCCATTGGGTAAACATCCACTGCTAGTCCAGTTCATGCAGGGATCTCGAAGACTCAGTCCCACCTCCAGACGCATCTGCCCCATTGGGATCTTCAATTGGTATTAAAGGCTCTCTCTGAAGCTCCCTTCGAGCCACTTGATCAGGCTCCTTTGGAGCTGGTGGCTTACAAAGCAGCTCTCCTCCTGGTCCTGGCCTCCATCAGGAGGGTTTGGACAACTATGTGCCTTCTCGATTAGTCTTTTTTTCCCAATTTTCTTTGTGCCTCGTCTGAGGTGAGCAATTTTTCAGTAGACGCTTTCTGTACTACCCCCCCACCCGGATGAGAACCACTGGCGCTTGCAAAAGGTGTGTCCCGTGAGGGCACTGAGAGCTTGTCTGAATGGAGTCAAGGCCCTCAGGAAAAAAGATAAGCTGTGGGTGGCTCTGGCAGGTGGTATAAAAGGCATCATGCATAGGAGCCTTCAGAGGAGTTTCTTTGGCAGAAATCTGCCAAACAGCCTCCTGGGCTTCTGACTTAACTTTTGCAGATCTCTGTTTGTCGGACGTGGCTGCTTCTTCTTTGTCGGACGCAGCTGCTTCTTCTTTGCCTCACGTTGTCCTGTCTGCAGGTGCTTCCAGCAGCTCTGGCCAAGAGATCAGAGAATCGTTCGCGGACCGAGGGGAGGGTCTCTTCATCTGAATCCAACTTTTTCCTGCGATCAAGGGGACCAGGCCCCACCCTCCAGAGCTGAGCGAATTTCAGGAGCGCTGATGCTTTTGTATTGTTGGTGCAATAAAGTGTTTCTCTTCCGCAGTGCTTCGTAATGGGCTAAACTTGTCTCCGCTGGTGAGTTCTCCGTACAAATATGGACGGGATGGCGTCTGGTTCCCCTGTGTAGTCGCCGGAGCAGCGAAGCACCTGATTTTGCAACGAGAGGGCCCAAGGGGGACGCCAAGACCCACTGTATGGAAGGTTATTCGTGCCACTTCACAACATTTTTATGTTTGGCGTTCCGTAAACCACCTTTTCTGAAAACGCGTTTTCTGCATTGTGCCATAACTTCTCAGGGAAGCTTCAGAACATGATATTTTCAGCTCCCACTATAGCAGAAAGGGTCTTTGTAGTAGTTGCACATCAAATCTAAGCCGTCTGAAGTGTTTTTCAAAAGTTATCAACATTTTTATGTTTGGCGTTCCGAAACCCACCTTTTCTCAGGCTGAAAACGCGTTTGCTGCATTGTGCCATAACTTCTCAGGGAAGCACCAGAACACGATATGTTCACCTCCCACTATAGCAGAAAGGGTCTTTCTCGTAGTTGGACATCAAATCTAAGCTGTCTGAAGTGTTTTTCGAAAGAGATAAACATTTTTATTGTTTGGTATTCCGAAACCCACCTTATCTCAGGCTGAAAACGCGTTTTCTGAGTTGTGCCATAACTTCTCAGGGAAGCTTCAGAACATGAAATTTTCACCCCCCACTATAGCAAAAAGGGTATTATTACTAGTTGCACATAAAATCTATGCTGTCTGAAGTGTTTTTCCAAAGTTATCAGCATTTTTCTTTTTGGCGTTCCGAAACCCACTTCATCTCAGGCTGAAAACACCTTTTCTCCATTGTGACATAACTTCTCGGGGAAGCCACAGATCTTGAAATTTTCACCTCCCACTATAGCAGAAATGGACTTTCTAGTAGATGTACATTAAATGCAAGCTGTCTGAAGTGTTTTTCCAAAGTTATCAACATTTTTATGTTTCGCGTTCCGAATTCCACCTTATCTCAGGCTGAAAACGCGCTTTCTGCATTGTACCACAACTTCTCAGGGAAGCTTCAGAACATGAAATTTTCACCTCCCACTATAGCAGAAAGGGTCTTTCTAGTAGTTGGACATCAAATCCAAGCTGTCTGAAGTGTTTTTCCAAAGTTATCAACATTTTTATGTTTGGCGTACCCGAAACCACCTTCTCTCAGGCTGAAAACGCCTTTACTGCAATGTGCCAAAACTTTGCAGGGAAGCTTCAGAACATGACATTTACAACTCCCACTATCGCAGAATGGGTCTTTCTTGTAGTTGCACATCAAATCTAAGCTGTCTGAAGTGTTTTTCGAAAGGTATCAACATTTTTATGTTTGGCGTTCCGGAACCCACCTAATCTCAGGCTGAAAACGCGTTTTCCGCATTTTGCCATAACTTCTCAGGGAAGCTACAGAACACGAAATGTTCACCTCCCACTATAGCAGAAAGGGTCTTTCTCGTAGGTGCACATCAAATCTAAGCTGTCTGAACTGTTTTTCGAAAGAGATAAACATTTTTATTGTTTGGTATTCCGAAACCCACCTTATCTCAGGCTGAAAACGCGTTTTCTGAGTTGTGCCATAACTTCTCAGGGAAGCTTCAGAACATGAAATTTTCACCCCCCACTATAGCAGAAAGGGTATTATTACTAGTTGCACATCAAATCTATGCTGTCTGAAGTGTTTTTCCAAAGTTATCAACCTTTTTATGTTTGGCGTACCCGAACCCACCTTCTCTCAGGCTGAAAACGCCTTTACTGCAATGTGCCAAAACTTTGCAGGGAAGCTTCAGAACATGAAATTTACAACTCCCACTATAGCAGAATGGGTCTTTCTTGTAGTTGCACATCAAATCTAAGCTGTCTGAAGTGTTTTTCGAAAGGTATCAACATTTTTATGTTTGGCGTTCCGGAACCCACCTAATCTCAGGCTGAAAACGTGTTTTCCGCATTGTGCCATAACTTTGCAGGGAAGCTTCAGAACAAGAAATGTTCACCTCCAAATATAGCAGAAAGGGTCTTTCTAGTAGTTGCACATGAAAATCTAAGCTGTCTGAAGTGTTTTTCCAAAGCTATCAACATTTTTATGTTTGGCATTCCGGAACCCACCTTATCTCATGCTGAAAATGTGTTTTACGCATTGTCCCATAACTTTGCATCAAGCTTCAGAACAAGAAATTTTCATTGCCACTATAGCAGAAACGGTCTTTCTAGTAGTTGCACTTCAAATCTAATCTGTCTGAAAGGTTTTCCGAAAGTTATCAAAATTTTTATGTTTGGCGTTCCGGAACCCACCTTATCTCAGGCTGAAAACGCGTTCTCTGCATTGTGCTATAACTTTGCAGGGAAGCTTCAGAACATGAAATTTTCACATCGCACTATAGCAGAAAGGGTCTTTCTAGTAGGTGCACATCAAATCTAAGCTGTCTGAAGTGTTTTTCCAAAGTTATCAACATTTTTATGTTTGGCGTTCCGGAACCCACCTTTTCTCAGGCTGAAAACGCGTTTATTTCTTTGTGCCAGAACTTTGCAGGGAAGATTCAGAACATGAAATTTTCACTTCCGACTATTGCAGAAAGGGTCTTTCTAGTAGTTGCATATCAAATCTAAGCTGTCTGAAGTGTTTTTCCAGTGCTATCAACATTTTTTTGTTTGGCGTTCCGGAACCCACCTTATCTCAGGGTGAAAACGCGTTTTCTGCGTTGTGCCATAACTTTGCAGGGAAGCTTCAGAACATGAAATTTTCACATCCCACTATCGCAGAAAGGGTATTTCTAGTAGTTGCACATCAAATCTAAGCTATCTGAAGTGTTTTTCCAAAGGTAACAACTTTTTTATGTTTGGCGTTCCGGAATCGACCTAATCTCAGGCTGAAAACGCGTTTTACGTATTGTGCCATAACTTTGCTGGGAAGCTTCAGAACATGAAATTTTCACCTGCCACTATAGCAGAAAGGGTCTTTCGAGTAGTTTCACATCAAATCTAAGCTGTCTGAAGTGTTTTTCCAATGTTATCAACATTTTTATGTTTGGCGTTCCGGAATCGACCTTATCTCGGGCTGAAAACGCGTTTTCTGCATTGTGCCATAACTTTGCATGGATGCTTCCGAACATGAAATTTTGGCCTCCTACTATAGCAGAAAGGGTCTTTTTAGTAGATGCACATCAAATCTAAGCTGTCTGAAGTGTTTTTCCAAAGTCATCAACATTTTTATGTTTGGCATTCCGGAATCGACCTTATCTCAGGCTGAAAACGCGTTTTCTGCATTGTGCCATAACTTTGCATGGATGCTTCCGAACATGAAATTTTCATGTCCCACTATCGCAGAAAGGGTCTTTCTAGTAGTTGCACATCAAATCTAAGCTGTCTGAAGTGTTTTTCCAAAGTTATCAACATTTTTATGTTTGGCATTCCGGAATCGACCTTATCTCAGGCTGAAAACGCGTTTTCTGCATTGTGCCATAACTTTGCAGGGAAGCTTCAGAACATGAAATTTTCACCTCCCACTATAGCAGAAAGGGTCTTTCGAGTAGTTGCACATCAAATCTATGCGGTCTGAAGTGTTTTTCAAAAGTTATCAACATTTTTATGTTTGCCGTTCCGGAATCGACCTTATCTCAGGCTGAAAACGCGTTTTCTGCTTTTTGGCATAACTATGCAGGGAAGTCTCAGAATATGAAGTTTTCACATCCCACTATAGCAAAAAGGGTCTTTCTAGTACTTGCACATCAAATCTAAGCTGTCTGAAATGTTTTTCCAAAGTTATCAACATTTTTATGTTTGGCGTTCCAGAATCGACCTTATCTCAGGCTGAATACGCGATTTCTTCATTGTGCCATAACTTTGCAGGGAATTTTGAGAACATGAAATTTTCATCTCCCACTATAGCAGAAAGGGTCTTTCTTGTAGTTGCACATCTAATCTAAGCTGTCTGAAGTGTTTTTACAAAGTACTCAACATTTTTATGTTTGACGTTCTGGCACCCACCTTATCTCAGGCTGAAAACGCATTTTCTGCATTGTGCCATCACTTTGCAGGAAAGCCGCAGAATATGAAATTTTCAACTCCCACTAAAGCAGAAAGGGTCTTTCTCCTACTTGCACATCAAATCTATGCTGTCTGAAGTGTTTTTCAAAAGTTTTCAACATTTTTATATTTGGCGTTCCTGAATCGACCTTATCTCAGGCTGAAAACGCAGTTTCTGCATTGTGCCATAACTTTGCAGGGAAACTTCAGAACATGAAATTTTCACCTCCCACTATAGCGGAAAGGTTCCTTCTAGTAGTTGCTCATCAAATCTAACCTTTCTGAAGTGTTTTTCCAAAGTTATCAACATTCCTATGTTTGGCGTTCTGGAATCAACCTTATCTCTGGCTGAAAACGCGTTTTCTGCATTGTGATATAACTTTGCACTGAAACTTCAGAACATGAAATTTTCACATCCCACTATAGCAGAAAGGGTCTTTCTAGTAGTTGCACATCAAATCTAAGCTGTCTGAAGTGTTTTTCCAAAGTTATCAACATTTTTTTCTTTGGCGTTCCAGAATCGACCTTATCCCAGGCTGAAAACGCGTTTTACGCATGGTGCCATAACTTCGCAGGGAAGATTCAGAACATCGAATTTTCACCTCCCACATTAGCAGAAAGGGTCTTTCTAGTAGTTGCAGATCAAATCTAAGCTGTCTGAAATGTTTTTACAAAGTTATCAACATTTTTATGTTTGGAGTTCCGGAACCCACCTTATCTCAGTCTGAAAATGTGTTTTACGCATGCTGCCATAACTTTGCAGGGACGCTTCAGAACATGAAGTTTTCACCTCCCACTATAGCAGAAAGGGTTTTTCTCGTAGTTGCACGTCAAATCTAAGCTGTCTGATGCGTTTTTCCGAAGTTATCAACATTTTTATGTTTGGCGTTCTGGAACCCACATTATCTCAGTCTGAAAACGCATTTTCTGCATTTTGCCATAACTTTGCAGGGATACATCAGAACATGAAATTTTCACCACCCACAATACCACAAAGGGTCTTTCTAGTAGTTGCAGATCAAATCGAAGCTGTCTGAAGTGTTTTTCCAAAGTTATCAACATTTTTATGTTTGGCGTTCCGGAATCGACGTTATCTCAAGCTGAAAACACGTTTTACGTATTGTGCCATAACTTTGCAGGGAAGCTTCAGAACATCGAATTTTCACCACCCACTGTAGCAGAAAGGGTCTTTCAAGTAATTGCTCATCAAAGCTAAGCTCTCTGAAGTGTTTTTCCAAACTTATCAACATTTTTATGTTTGGCGTCCGGAACCCTCCTTATCTCAGGCTGAAAACCCGTTTTCTGCATTCTGCCCTAACATTGCAGGGACGCTTCAGAACATGAAACTTTCACCTCCCGCTATACAAGAAAGGATCTTTCTAGTAGTTGCACATCATATTTAAGCTGTCTGAAGTTTTTTTCCAAAGTTATCAACATTTCTATGTTTGGCGTTCCGGAATCGACCTTATCTCAGGCTGAAAACGCGTTTTCTGCATTGTGACATAACTTTGCAGGGAAGCTTCAGAACAATAAAATTTCACCTCCCACAATAGCAGAAAGATTCTTTCTAGTAGTTGCACATCAAATCAAATCTGTCTGAAGTGTTTTTCCAAAGTTATCAACTTTTTTATGTTTGGCGTTCCGGAATCGACCTTATCTCAGGCTGAAAACGCGTTTTCGGAATTGTGCCATAACTTTGCAGGGAAGCGTCAGAACATGAAATTTTAACCTCCCAGTATAGCAGAAAGGGTTTTCCTCGTAGTTGCACGTCAAATCTAAGCTGTCTGATGTGTTTTTCCGAAGTTATCAACATTTTTATGTTTGGCGTTCTGGAACCCACATTATCTCAGTCTGAAAACGCTTTTTCTGCATTTTGCCATAACTTTGCAGGGATACATCAGAACATGAAATTTTCACCTCCCACAACAGCATAAAGGGTCTTTCTAGTAGTTGCAGATCAAATCAAAGCTGTCTGAAGTCTGAACCCATGTTGTATATACTGGAAAATTGAAAATATTATAACCATGCTTTGCACTTATTATGACCACTTATTGAACCTGTATGCTTTGCACTTTTGAACTTACAAGCAGGGCATGCTCTAACCTCAGGGTGAATTTGTAAGCAACATGTTTTTAAGCCGAGCTTGCGATTATGGTTAACACTTAGAAGGAACATTGTATTAATAGAACATTGTGGTCTTCACTTAGAACATAAGTTACATTTATCAAAACAATGAAACTAACACTCAGCATGTTCAATGAATCTAAAACATCTGCATAAGACATAAGGGGTGTCTCCAATGAAGTTAAAACTTTCCACTAAGGACGACAGCTAGAACACATGATGAAAATTAAAACTTTCCACTGAAGATGACAAGAACACGTCACCCATTAATGACGCATTGGGGGATTGTTTATTGAAATCGGCAATGTTGCTATAAAGGTCTAGGATAAACTGACCTCTCGCTCTCGCTCTTGATCCACGCTTTTGGCTTCATCCGTTTGCTGAAAGGTCTTGTATCTTAACTTGGGACGGTGCTCTTGCTCTTGCTCTTAGGCCATTTGATTTAACTCTTTTTGTTGTTCTCTTATGGTTTTTTATTATTGATTGGTTGATTTTTATGATTAATTCTTTTCACTTAATCTCTTTTATTGCATATACTTTGAATATATTTTTTAGGATCTTTGACTTAATCCTTTTTATTGTGTATGCATTTTGATTATATGATTTTTGACATTTATGTATGTGCACTAGCGTCTGGCAGTGCCTTTGACTTTGTTGGGTATTAGCGTCTGGCAATACCCTTGAGTTTATTGATGTTTATTGATTTTATTGTTTTTATTATCCTTTTTTGAATTTTATTGTTTTATTACCCTTTTATCATTTTTGTATTGAATTTTATTCTTTATTGATTTTACTGTTTTGTTATCCTTTTTATCAATTTTTTGGAGAAATACTTTTGACATAAAAACAAAATAAAACTGAGTACGAATTAAGTACTGAAAAGGCACAACGGCATTGATCCCTGACTACTAAAGAATCGACTGGCTCCTGTACTACCATCAACTGGGTTATAGGTGAGTTAATGCTGGATTGAATTAATGTTTGATTCCCTTTCCTGTGCACATGTAGTGAATGTCTCGACTGGTAGCATTATTGTAAGGTCAAGAACCTGTTTCTCAACAGGTCGGGTGAATTAAATAACCCGCTCAGTGAAGCGCCGACACTACTCACTAATATAATAGGTGAAGTTGATACATCTATTATAGTTTTAGAACCGTGTCTGCAACAAGAGGCTGACTGAGTTGACCACACGAGGGGGCCCTTTACCAGAGAGGCAAAGGGAGGTAGTGTACTCGGAACTAGGGACGGCTTGTTACAGCCAATTGCCCTGTACACAAAACCTTGAAATCCAAAACCCGGCGACATGGCGCCCGAACAGGGACATGATTGAAAAACGTACAATCTATTTGTGAGTAACTGGACCCCAGATTGAAACTCTGACGGGAAAAGTTCGGTAGTAAATAGATAGATCCTACTATCTCTGAGTTTTGAATCAATGATATAGATTCAGACTCTATCACTCGACAAAGTACGATTTAGTTGACTCTGTAATTTATCAAGGAGCTGCCCCTTGGGACTGATCACCCCGAGTAGGGCAGTTAAAGTATTAAGGTAATTACAGTGCAACTGCTATAATAGCTGGAATACAGAAGTAAAGCAAAAAGTCCCGTGAGGCCTTATAACGGGCACCCCATAAGAAGTCCGCAAGGGACAACTGGGGAACTGCAGCAGGAAGCAGCGGCATAGTTCGGGAAACTGTTCATAGCCGGTAAAGTGAATTCCTTGAATAATTTGACTGAGACTGCAGAATAAAAATGAGCAAAGAGGTTGTGCCTGAAAGCAGTGGAGTCTCTAAGAGAAGAGCCTCCATAGCCGAATCTGAGGTTTTGACTACCCCCCTGATATGTGGGTTGTAGCATCTTTTCTGATAATCGATGCACGATTAGAAAATCAGGAATTATGGGATATTTTGCCTTTCGGTTCGTATACGCTCCTTAATCCACGGAGGTGCCCAAGACCTACCGATAGTGCGGGTATAGCTTGTTGGGTGAAAGAGAGTTTTCCTGAAGCGGTGAAAGACTTTGACCAGGATCACCCGGGGGACTGGGCCCCAGGTGAGGCGCGTCCCTTGGACACCGGGGACTCGAGATTGCATACAATATTAATGGCTCATTACTTGCCCTTTGACGACAAGGACCCTGAGGGTTCCTTTAAGATACTTTCGACAACTTATCACAACTCCTTGACTCATGCCGGAACGTGGGCCGTCATTGTTCCCATTTTTGGGACAGGAGTGTTCAATTTCCCTCTCGGAAGGGCAGTGGAAATTTGTATTGATCACACTCGGGAATGGGTAAACCGTGACCCCGATTTTAACCGAATAGTAGTCCTCCTGGCTCCTGAGGCTGGGCTGCGGCAGGAAATACTCTGCCAATTAAAAGGGCGATTTAAAGCGGATCCAGTGAAAGTTCAGGACTATGCAGCGTCCAGTAATTATCGGGTTGATGCGACATTAATTGCTGAACTAATGAGGATGCCCGTAGTGGGCAAGTCATATAAGGAGTTTGTCTTTGACCGTGCCGTAGGGAATATTACTGACAGCTTTGTTCGTCAATACCAGCGCTACCCCGCTAAATCGGGAATGTATCCACACGCTGATCTTAAAGAACACCAAACGTTATACGGACCAACTGGTCCATCACCACTGACAAATATGGGGTCATTGGACACTGCATTACAAGAAATAGCCCATACTCCGACTGCAACTGCGCCACCCGCCTATGAAACTAGCGAGACTCTCAGGGACCATGGCTATGCCACTCCAGTGAGGGTCCACTTCTCCCCGCCGTCAGAGGATGACTCTGATGAGGGAGAACCCCTGCACGTGAGTGAAAACAGCAGAGAAATTTTTACTAGTCTGGAAAAAATGGCGGGACAACTTAGTGCGATCTCACAACAAATATAAAGTCATCGGGATCAGATCAATAGAAGTTTAAGCCAGGGAAGATTAGAATATATTTCAGGTTCCCCGGAAAATCGGCCACAGCCCATGCAACCACTTAATCCCTCTAATGGCTTGATAGAGGCCTCGGGCCTTAATGCCCCAGGAAACTCTGATGCCAGAGACCCAGGGTTGAGTGAGTCAACTCCGGATGACATCCCGGTTATTAGAATGGACAATGGATCCATGTTTATTATTTTGCCCACTTCTACGGCTAAATATAAACCCACTGGGGACAATGTAGTGATCCCCTTAAGAAAGGGGACTAGATGAGGTGAGGGCATTTATTCCGTGGAAAAAGAAGATTGGCAGAAAGGACCTCGATTATCAACTTTATCTTTTGAGTGAAGAAGTTCGTGACCGGAGTTACCGAGCCTTTGAGCGGGTCCATCACCTTGACTTCACTGATTGCGAAGATTCCTCCGTGGCCACTGTCTGTTTGACACCGTTAGTGCATTCGCGCTCAGTAGAAGGCCAAATACACACCGGAGCCAGCAAAATTGCCCGGCTTGAATTGTCTAAGGTGACCCTTGACCTCAATCCTCCTGAATCATTGGGGGTTGTCACAAATACACAATTAGCACGATGGATGACAGCTACTTATGCGACACTGGCCTCACTGGGTTATTTTGAAACAGTTAAGTGTCTGGTAGGAAACCGACAACTGGCAAAAACACTCTATGACACAGTATTACTTTTAAAACAGGATAACTTTGCAAAGTATCTAGATAATTCTCCTCAGCTGCAGCATGGCTTAGAGGAGGAGGAGCGCAGAGAGCCAGAGGAGCCTCGGGTTTCCTTCCGACCCTCCTCTGCGTCTACACCACGCCACCCAACTTCTCTACCCAGGTCCCCACGTGACGAACGGCCCTCCTCTGTGTCTGCACCACGCCCCTCAACCCCTCTACCCAGGTCCCCACAGGGCGAACGACCATCAACGCCCCCTATTAACCGCCAGCCCACCAGAATGGTTCGAGCAAAAGACTCTAGAGGGCGTAAGATAACCTGGGGAGAGTACGACGCCACCAAGTGGCCGTGCGACCCCGGCAAGGAAGAATTAAGAGAACACCCTATGGCTCATGACTATGATCCGCTGGTACACCAGCAGCCTCCAGAGCCAGGGTGGAATAAAGAAATAATTACACCCCAGTGGTTTCCTCATGATAGGAAGGAAAGGGCCCGGAGAATGCGATCTCCCTCTGCTGAGGAAATAGGTGAGTGGCAAGGAGTGTCAAAATCTTTTAAGCGGGCGTATCTTGCACGAGGGTATGATGCACACCGTGATTCATTAACTGATATTTACTCTCATATGCCCAGGGCCACTCGCCAGCCGATGGAGCCCTGGGAGGGACAGTCTCAATGTCCCTCTGAACCTGACGATCAGAGTAGCGATGAATCCGGCAGCGATAGTGACTCGCCTCTGGGTCCGCAGCCAGATCCCCCAACTCCCCCAAGACAGGGTGGCAGGATGGCCCCCGCAGGTAGGATAGGACGGCAGCGCACCCAGCTGGCAGTGTCGATTCTTGCAGGAGGCCCCCTATCGGAGCCCAGGCAAGACAGTGACGTCAGGGTGTCGAATAAAATTACCCTGGCAGACCTATGCAAAGCATTCCCAAAAAGAAGAGATAAAGAATCCAACTGTGAGTATGTCAGGAGATTGAATAAGGAGTTATCTCCTGCTCAAATGACTGACCCGTTTATTAGTAAATATGTCTCCAGAGAGAATGGATTAGATTTAGTCCAAGGGCAGACATTAATGGATTTGTTAACCTCTGATGTGGCTATTTTACTCACTAGTCAGGTAGAAGCAACCATACGAGATCTGGTTGATAAAGTAAAAAGAGGAGAAATGTCTCTTTTACAGGCTTATTCTATTCTGGCAGAAGAGGGGGCTGATGAGTCACAGGTTAAGAGTTTTCTGATTCAGATGAACTGCCCCGAGCAAGCAAAATTAGTTCTGGAGTTCCTCCAAGCGAAGGGACTCGATGCAAAAACTGAGGTTATCACACGTCACAGCTCCCTCATGGGTGTGAGAAGAGCTCTTAGAAAGCAAAAAGAGAAACAGGATGTATCTGAACCTCGACAGCCAAAAAACGAGCAGAGGGGGAAGCCCCTTCCCCCTACCGAATCGAAACCAGCAAACCCACAGCGCGCCCCGCCTCGCACTCAATCTTCCTTTCCACCCAGAAAGGATCGAAACCAGCAAGACATCAGACCCGAGAGACAGGGTGGTGGCAAGCGCCCTCCATTCAACAAGAATATGAATGGCTCAGGCATGAATACCCACAGGCAGCCTCGCTGGAGGCAGAATCATCAATCGACCCCAAACAAAGGGGCAAGATCGCCCCCGTCCGAAACCAGTGTCCGACGAGGACTGGAAAACGATGACCCAAGAGCAAAAAGAAGCGGTAATACTTGCAGCAGCGCGGCGAAATCAGGATCAGGGAAGGGAACTGACCGCAGCCCAGAGGAAAGTGTTAGAGAAACACGAACCCAAAACCCAATAATGAGGCCTTATAAAGTGCAGATATGGGTTAAAGATCAAAAAAGAGATTGCTATTATGATACTGGAACAGATATATCCATATTACCGAGAGAATGGTTAGATGAAGAACTCGATCAGAAGATACTCGTAAAATTGGCTAATGGAGATGTCGTTATGATGGCCCTAGGTATATTTAATGGAAAAACTGTGGCAATAGGGCCTAACCCTTTATTGTCTCCGAATGATTCAGAATGGATTATTGATGCCCCTTCCTCAAATTGGATGAGAGAAGTTAACAGGATTACGGCCATAGAAAAATTAGTATGTGCCTCGCACATAAAAGACAAGGCACGCTTAGAAAAGATTCTCTATTCGGCCGAAGTGGCTCGATTTAAAAATGATGTAGGATTAATGAAAACAGAACCATATGTCATTAGGGGTGGTCTCCCCGGTAAACAAAAACAATACCCATTAGGAAAATATGAAGATCAATTGCTGGCAGTGTTTAAAGAATTAGAACAATTAGGGGTCATCGAAAAGATTAAAGAACCACCCTGCTTAATGCCAGTGCAGGCAGTACCAAAAAAGGACGGTACCGTTAGGCCTGTCCATAATCTGAAAATGTTAAATGACGTGACAGTGAAAGATACTAGACAAATAATTAATCCCCGACAAACCATGTTAAAAATACGCCCGGGAGAATATAACTCCAGTATTGACCTCGCTAATGGATTCTGGTCAGTGCCACTGGCGGAAGAGAGCAGGCCAAAAACTTGTTTTATGATAAAAGGACAGGGCTACATGTGGACCAGGCTGCCCCAAGGATTTGTAAATTCCCCAAACGCATTTCAGGAAAGAATGGAGAAATTGTTGCATGACTTGCCAGTCACGTGCTATATAGACGATATATTTATCTCCACAGAGACAGAAGAAGAACATCTCGAGCTTTTAGAGGAAGTGATCCGGAGACTGAAGGATCATGGAATGAAGATTGGAATTGCTAAATGTGAGATAGGAGTACCGCAAGTTAAATATCTGGGTGTTTTGGTTACAAAGCACGCGATAACTTCCACTGACGAATATCTCCAAAATCTGCACCCTACTACGCTTAAAGAGCTAGAAAAATGCTTAGGAAAACTGGGGTGGCTGCGAAGTATGATTCCTTATTACTCTACTTTAGCGAGACCTGTTGAGATAATTAAAAATAAGGTCAGGTCATTCGACAAGCGGTCCCTAAAATTAATAGAGCACAATAGAATGCTAACGCCAGAAGAAACAGAAACCTGGAACTGTCTTATTCAACACATTCTTACAGATGGGGTGAAGCTCGCTCCGTATCGAGATGGACAGAATATCTCCGTGGTAGTGTTGGAGGAAAAGGAAAATGGGGAATGCGCGGCAGTCTACGAGGAAAGTAATGACACACCGATTTGCTACGTATCTGTCAGATATTCACCCACTGAAAGTCGATTTGCCCCAGCAGAAAGAGAACTGAGGTTATTATGGAAAGTCTATACTGAACTGGCTTCTAACTTAGGCCAGGTTTATGTAAAATGTACAGTACAGAATGACCTCACTAAAGAAATGGTCAAGGACACGGTGGAGTTTGCTAAAGCTTATGCCTCTAGATGGGGAAAGTGGAAGCAAATGCTTCTAGATCCGAATTGGTCATTTGTAATGGCTAAGTCTAGGCAGCAGCCTAAAATCCCTATGATGTCTCAACCAGACTATACAGGGATATACACCCTTTTTACTGACGGTAGTAAAACATCTCAGGATCCCGAGGGATATTGGGGTTTTGTGTTATACAAACGAGACAAACCGATATATAAGGAAGATGGAAGAATGGGCAAAACAGCACAGGAAGCCGAGCTACAGGCAGTTGTCAGCGGGCTACAATATGTGAAAAAGAAGGGAATAAAATCCATACGGATTGTGACCGATAGTTGGTATGTGTCGGAAGGGCTGAAAGATAACCTTAAATACTGGCAGCAACGAGACTTCCAGAATTATAAAGGTAAAGAACTGGAGCACCGTGACTTATGGATAGTGGTGAACCAGCTGCTGCAACATATAAAATTGTTGGTGACACATGTCAATAGTCACACGGGACTCCAAGATTTTGATCACATGGGAAATGATGTGGTCGACAGACTAGTGCAGACTAGAGCAGTTGTAGTGGGCACCTTGATTTTTCCTGATAAATGGAAGAATGATCAAGGGAAACTTGTCATCCCTCAGGAAGAGAGGCTGGATTATGTCCAGCATATACATCGCGCTTTGCTACATGTTGGTAATGAGAGAACGCGGCGATGGATGGTTGATAACGGGATTGAGGCCGGCCCTCTCAAAGACACAATATCGCTGGTTAGACATAATTGTGAGATATGCATGGAGAAGGGATTGTTGCCTCCTATTGCTTATCAAGAAGGCAAAATAGCTGAAGAATTCCCAGGCATTTCCGCATCTATGGACGTAGGTGTCCTGGGGAGTCACTTCGGTCATTATAAAAAATTCCTGGTAATAGCTGATAATGGGGGAGGACACACCCAAGTCTACCCCATTAAAAAGGAAACCACAAAGACAGCAAAAGAGTGTGTGATGTCATTTATTCAGGGGAACCCAGTCAAAAGCCTCAGATCTGATAATGCCGCCATGTTTACTTCTAAACACTTTCGTTCGTGGTTGGAACAGGTGGGGATACGACATGTCTTATCTATCCCGCACCAATCCAACACTAATGGAGTCGCGGAACGCGCAGTGCGCGCGGCAAAATCGCAAATACTGTTTTATAAACATAGATGGCACTTACCTGAAAACCTCTTTGCCATTAACCAACAGCTCAGTCTCCCTAAGTTGCGGGGTCATGACCCTGCCCGCTCTCACGGGCCCTCTGTATCGTTACAGGTGGGCAGTGAGGTGTGGATACTCGCCACTGGAAGGTCTACTACGATAGTGAAAGTCGAAGGGAACGTACCTACGGGAAAAGATGGCCACAGGTACCACCCCAAGCAACTTCGACTTAAGTGTAAAAATCAGGATGGAAGCTAACTGAGACCATGTGCCAGGATGGGTTCAGGGGGTAGGGGAAGACTATGTTAAAATGCACCCCGATCGAGTTTTCCCGAATAATGGCCTCCTTGTTATGGCCTGGGATGGTTCTAATCGTTCCTGGAAAAAGGGGATTGTTATGCCTTATACTCACCCCACCACCAGTGTTAGGTGGTCTAATTATGAACCTGGTGATTGTGCCCTTTGTGCTAAGCCCATTTTTGTCCTCATCTGGTCTGGTGATGCAAGGTACAAGCATGAGCACCGTCCTGAGCAAGCGGAGGTAGGAGCTGAACACCTGGTGGGCGGGATCGAATTAATGGGATCTGCCCCTTTCACGTTCTGCATGTGGTGCTGGGAGTCGTGGGGGGGTCGATACCAAATATTACGTAAAGACACCCACTGCAAGCCATGCATCTGTGGCCGAAGTGAGGGGGAATGGGCCGTGTGTGATACAGGCACCCCCTGGCAGATAAACCCAGCACAATTTTTGGCGCTACGGCATCGTTTTCATTCAAACGATCGTCTCATGCAGCCCCCGCTTGCATTAAGGGCCAGTACTGTTGACTCCTGGAACTGCCCCATCCTGATATATCAGACTATGTGGACTACTAGTGATGATAAATTGTCATCGAAGTACAAAAGGAAACTTTCATTGATCCCCAAGGATACCACCATGAAATGGGAAGACTTCCTCCCGTGGAAATGGGAGAATGGCTTACATCTGTCTAGAGACGGAAGCCTATCTCTGCCAGGCTTTAGTGGGAGAAATTGGGAATCCACCTCTTTGGGAAGGTGGTGGACCGAACAATTATGGCCCCACGATAAGGAGGTTAAGGGGAAAGTGTACCACCCTGATGTGTACAACTACCCCCATTTATCCAACAATAAAAGGATTTTTACAACTTCTGGGACCTTGCCCAGACATCCTAATGAAGCAAAAGAAGTTAGGGTCTGCACTATAAAGCGTACTCTTATTCTTGTTACTTGATTGATAATTGACCAATGTCTCGATCCCCGTTGTGCCCGTAGCAAAAGAAAAATTGACTTGGTGGAGGTCAGCTTGGCTGAGGAAAAGATCTAAGCTGAGTCGTACTGGATTCTCTGAGGCTGTTCTGGATCTGGAGATGCCAGGCAACACATTTTTCCAGCAGCACCTGAGGCCCCGCCTAGCTGTATATGAGATTGGTCCAGAGGGGGAGAGGAATAATCCCCAAAACAGCCCGGCTATTATGAACCAATCAGGAGAAAAAAGGGAGTCCGAGTTGCAAGAATTAATGCCACCGCCCTCTTCTCACCCACAGGATCTCAATAATCCTGGGTCAGAAGAGGAAGAGGCCCCTAAAAAACACGATAAGGGCAAACGGCCAGCTAACGGTAAGCAATCGAGAATAGCCCGCCTTCTTAAAAGAAGGAAGGGAAAGAAGGAATAATGAATTTATGGGACAAATTCTGGTACTGGAAAGCTAGGCGCTGGTGGCAATTTAAGGCGAGACAACAATTGGCATATAACAATATACAAAACAAATGAAACGAGACAAAATGATCAAGGAATGGGAGAAAACCACTAGGATGTCTCCCTTGAGTCTTTTTATAATTGGAATGTTATTATTCATACTAATATTAGTTATAGCCTCATGGTCAAATATAGTCTATGAACACATGACCCATACTAGCAGTGTCACCCGACGTTGGAAATTAAAAACAGTACACTGTAAAAACTGCACCATTCTGACTCCAGAAACTAGAGAAATACCCCTACCAATTGCAACAGAGAAAAATGGCACTCAATTTGATCAAGCTTTATGGATGAGACAAGCAGCTGTCTATCTAAATATACACGGAGCTGTAAGGGGCATGTGTCAATATGCTGAGCAAAAATCTGCTGAACAGGAAATGACAGGTCGGGCTGTCACCGCAAAACCCAGACAGAGACAGCGCCAGAGTGTGAAAAGCTCTGTGAACAAAATCACAGAAGCAGCTACTATTTTGACAGCTACCATCATGACAATTGCCCCCACTATAAATAGTCAGAAACAAAATGCCAATACTACTCAAGACCAAATAGAAACCTATGTTCCCCCGCCTGCTATTATTAAGACAATCCCATTATCAGACCACATTGAAATTAATAATGACACTTCAGAATCTGCGAGTCCAGATAAGAAGGACACCGGAGATTGTGATATCCAATTTAAGAGTGCCAATGTGTCAGATTGTGATGAAGGACTCATGAGCTGGCTTCTTCAGGCATCTCAGGCAGCATATGAAAGGCTGTGTAGATACAAGGCTCAGTGTGGTCAGCAGAACGAAACCTTATGTAGTTAGAATACCTGGGAGGATATAGTATCTAGTTATGGACCCACATCCAAGGAATTCGTAACAGTAAAAGTAAAGCTAATAAATCATGAGGAGATGAGACTCTCTGGATGGTCCATCGGCATTAGCCCTGTTAAAACCTGTCATTATAGAGTTTTTGCCCAACAGACAAGACGAGGCTGGACGATAGAGAAGATGAGAAGATAGGTATTATCAGATGAAAACATGTCAGAAGATTAATGCTACCTATATATGGGATGCCCCGATTATCAAAAGAATTGAACCAGACAGCTATGATAATAAAACATGGGAACAAGAACTGTGGGCAACCACGGAAACTTATGGAAATGATGAATGGGATAAAAGTAATCAAATAGGACAGCTTCTGTTAGATATAGCCCCCCTGCCTTTTTCGGCCAACCCTGACCCCGATGTGTTAAACACTGATCCGACTGACCCTGCTCCTAGAAGAGTGAGAAGAGGGCAGGAGTACACACTTGAGAGCCTATGCACTAAAGGAATGTTCCAAAAGGTAGAGGCAAAAACCACGTCGTTATCATCTAGTGTTACTTTTGCCGCTATAGTAGCGGCGAATCAAAATAAACACAAAGGAAAGAAGGAACAACAAACTGCGTTCATTCTCTTCGAACACGAAGACAGACAATTTGAGAATTGTTTTTATTTGATGGCAAATGGTTCCAGACCATGGTCAGACGGCAAGCCTCCCCCTGACACTCATTTCAGGAGAGAGGAGGTTTACCCCAGATGCAAACCAGGAAAAAATTGCAGAAACAGAGGACCTGAAAATGATGGAGATGATGCCGACGCACAAGACACCGGATTACGTAATGTTTATTGGAGATGGCATTTGCTATCCACCACGAGTGAACAAAATAAGAACAAAATTAACGGGACAGGAAAGGCGTACATTGCAGATCAGCACTCAGATAGTAAATTTTGGAAATTATGGCTAAAATACCCTGTCGTGCAGCGAAGGGTCATGTGGTACAAATTAGGGGCGCTGCAAGAAAATGGTATATTATGCCATAACATGCAGTTTAATAATAAAGGAATGGAAGAAGGAAATGATTGTCACAAAGAGCCCTGTGAGTGTCGAAGGGATCAGGTAGGACTAGCAATTTCCATGATGACTCAACAACCCTGGAGGAATTGGATCAATAATAATCAGTCGACCTGGTGGGCTGAGGCTAAGCAATGTTTGTCCAAAGTACTAAGGATAAACATTACTCATGTAAGATATGCATATCAGCTCATTAATGAAAAACCTAACAATACAGAAAACAGAATATTTTATCCTATGAGGGGAGAAGATTGGGCAAGAGCAATGGAGGACTGTACCAAAGACCTACCGGTCAATCTATCCTGCCCACTCCCATCTAGAAACTCCATTGGTCGACGACCTAGTGGTCAAGGGCAAGGAGACCATAAGTATACTATTTCTCCGACATGTCTAAATAATGAGGCTGAAAAAGACCCCACGGTTTTCTTTAAAGCATGGGAATGGTCTCAGTTAGCCGGCCTTTTGTTAGGAAAAGGATTAGGATGGAACTCGTTTGACACAGAAAGCTGAGGAATGTTGATATGGCCCCATATTGTGTCATATAAAGAACTAAAAGAAAATACTCTTACTGCTCACCAGAAAGGAAAGAAGAATACTACGATAATACATCAATTCCTGGTGGGCTCTGGACTCCCACATCTAACAAACCCATTGAACAATCTGAAGGAAAGAGTTAAAAAATATGAGATAGAAGTACAGACTGCGCAAGGGATGTGGGGTTACGACTCAGTGTTCCAAGAAAATATTACTGAATGGAAGAGACCATCTACGGAAGGACTCCGAGATAATGACCAAAGGACGTGGTATGCTACACTTAAAGAAGCAACATTATTGTTTAACCCAAGCCAACTGTGGGGAGATATTACACAAATTACAGGAGGTGAAAGAACCTCGGGAATGGCCCTTCAGGATCAATTAGCTAATTACCAGAACTTTCTCAGAAGGAAAGAAGTCTCCTGGAATGATTCCAATGGAGAAGTGTCTATTCGGGCCTGGCCCCATTTTAATAACATGATAATTGTCCCGGGGAAAAGTAGTGTACAAAAGGAGGGAATGGGGGTAGAACCTCCCATAAAGTACACATCGCAGTTTCTGTTGCCCAATCATCTGAAAACAGTCAGACAATATTTTAAACGATACTCGGAATGGCACCACGTAAGAACAATTCAGTCATCATTCCCGTTTGTCCACACTACTCTAATGACTACGGAGAGGTTTTTAATAGCAGGTCTAGACCTCTTTGAGATCAATAATATGAAGAAGACAAAAAACAAAAGATTTGACAAAACTGAATTTAGGAAAACCTGGTTCCCCGTCCTAAGCAACATTCAGTACCCACAGCTCAGATGGCAACCCAATGACCCTGAGTATTTTAATTTAAGTATTACAGGATACCAAAAATGCTTTCGTGCACCTAATTTGAAACCTGAGCCGGTATACAGTCATGATTCTAATCCATGCGATCCACACCTCTGGGGTTATATTCCGTGTAATACCTCCGGATGTTTTAATGGATCTCGAATAGCTAAACAATTAAAAAGAAAACATGAGTCCTATTTTACCACAAGGTGGGGGACACATGGTATACTGTCGAAAAATAGGGAAGAAATGTGTGGACGACTAGGAGTCCATGTAGCCGTACCACACTGGCCAAAAGTAGCGGCTCCATTCGGGTTTCTGGAAAGCATAAACCCGGGATTCTTAATGTACAATCGCTATGAAACATACCGGGATCAGCTATGTGATAAAGACAATGTCCATGCAAAATCACGGACACAGGTATACTCTATAGATGATAGGATTCTTTCAAAAATATCCTATGCCGAAACATCCCCGTGGTATATCCCACTAGGAAATAGGAGTTGTGTCTATGAAGATTATAGTGCCCCTAAGATCGATACATCTCAAGATATATTTGCTTGTGAAAAATTGGACGACTATTGGCATATTGTACGTGATTTCCGCACTAAAACCCCGACAGCAGGATGGTTAGGATTCATAGGTATGGTAGCAGAAGCGACGGTGTATGGGGTAGGACAAGGAGTTGTAGACACGGTAGACGCCGTGTGGGAAATAATTAAATTAATGTGGTGGTACATAAAATGGATACTTATTGTGTTAGCAGTCCTCATAGGTCTTGCTGCAATCTCTAAAGTAGTCACCTCATGCAGGTGCTTTAACAGTATATGCTGCTATCCGTGCCGTGCAGCCAGCAGACGAAAAGAAAGACAAGAAAGAGAGTTCTTGAAGAAAGCTCTTCGAGACGTTAAGGACGACATAAGGAAAAAGAAACAAGGAAAATGGAAAAAATCATCGGACGAAGGCTATAGTGAGGTTTAACTCAGGGACCTTGCTTATGTCTTACAGATATGAAGACCAAGGTGTCGGCTACAAAAGTACCTGAGGGGGAAGCGAATAAGGAAAACCTCAGGATTAAATTTATGACCTTAATATGGGTGTTCGGCACCATCATAATAATATATGAATCACTTAATTTTAAAATTACCTACTTCTCCAACAGAGAAGATTGGTGTCAGAGAACAAACATTACTCTTTGTAGATCCATAACCACTCAGAGTACTTATAGATCTCTTCTGGAATGGAGAAAGGTTGAAACAACCACTATAATAACAGAAAAATACATCCTAATCAGTGCCAAGGCATTGGTTTATGACATCACTGTAGGATTGACTAAATGGCAAAATGATACAATGTTACAGAATGATACACTGAGCTCCATGGCTTATTACCCACGTTACATTAAACACACTATCTTCTGGATGATGCTGACATGGGCATACATTGGAGCAGACATACTGATGTTCCATCTACGTCAACAGGAAACTGAAGGTAACACCTCCATCTACAAGCACACAGGCAAAGCTGCGCAGGAAGTATCTCACATTTAGTCGCACTGAGCATGGCAAGCAACCAGACGAACAACACGGGGTATGACCCAGCAAATCCTCCTCAGGTAGGGACAGATTTTATTGATCTTATGATACTGTCCATGTTACAAGTAGTATTTGTTCCTCCATTACACAAGCAAAAAACTTGCCTAGGGTGCATCTTCGGATTAGTAGTAGGATGCATTCGTTTTTTAGTCAGAAAAGTAACCCCTTTACACACATCATTCGGCCTCATTGGAGTTGCTGCATTGAATCTTAGTCCTCAGAGACCGTGGCTTTGGCCGACCGCGGTCACCGTAGTATACATTCTGGACAGTTTGTACACCGAATTGACTTTACTATTTTGCACAGATTCTCAGTGCACCTATTGCAATATAGCAGGGACAGTGATATATCTTATACTCATAGGTTTATTGCTGACATTAATTTGGTCAACCCTGGGGAGGTATAAAAAGGCAGCACTAAATCTTACAGGACAATGGATGATTCTGATGATATGGGTCCTGATTAAAAAATTAGCTAGACGAACTTCCTTGTATGTCTCTATGTTTTATATAGGTTATCTGATGGGGACTTGTTATCCCATGAAACTATGGAAAACTCCTAACGACATTAGGTTGTTTGGAATGGCGTCTGCTGTTAGTAGACCTTCTCAAAATTGACATTTTGTAATGTTTCTGCAGGGCCCAATTGTGATTACGGACGGGAACGACAAGGCGGATCAATGGGATCCATGGGGCACAAAGGAGACGAATGTGCTGTTAGCTCTGGATGTGATCATGGAGCCCCTTGATCCTAAAACCAAAGTCCGCCCTGCAGACATAGGACGCCGTAGGGTTTTTAGTTGGGGACCCTCCACCAAAATGATTGAATATTGGAGGAATAAGCCCCTCATGAGATTTACAGCAAAAGTATCACGCGGCGTCGTCACCCAAGAACACCGAAAGAAGGTCCAAAAGATATGGGTGCCCCTCGAAATCAAACCAACGAGAAAGATCGTGTGGTCATTTGAAAAAGAGACCCTGTTCATCCTCCAGGCATGGCCACGTTTCGTGGTAATGTGCCAGGAGAATGAGCCATTAGTACACTGGCTTCCAGTGGTATGTGCCGAACACTGGGAGTTCACGTTCCCAGGGGATGATAAGCTGCCCCCATTGACCACGTACGCCCTTAGGGTGTACCACTGTACTATAGGACCTGGGCAGACATCCTGGATTGAACAGGGAGGATTTCATCCTCCATATGTGGTGCAGGGAATGTTGTTGAAAACGGAACAGGTGGGAGAAGTGTATGATAAAGATTTGGGGTTCATTAGTCCCGCTAGACCTTGGGGGCCGGGAAACATACAGCCAGGTTACCGACGTCCAGGGGACCAGATTCACCTCCGTGACCCGAAATTACTGATGGTGACTCAGTGGCAAAGAGACGCTGTGAGCGTGTATGAGGACTGGGAGGACTTGATACTCAGTGAACATGGTAGATTATGGCATGGGGGGTATAGTCTACACCATTATCAGGGAGGATTTTGCCCTTGTGGTTACTTCGAGTGGATGAGCGAATTATTGAAAAATAGAACAACAGTGCCCACCGCATTGGGGTGGCATGTTCAAGGACCAGTCTCATGGCAGAATTTTGCCCAACTGGTAATAAGCGGAAATGAGAAAGAAGCTCTGGCTGTGTTGAAGGGAGAACGTGACTGGAAGCGCCCTGCTATGCTCGAGCAGCAGAGATTTAGGCCCGGTGGGAGGCCCTTTCCTCGGAGAACAAATCCGGCGAGATGCTGGGTAGAGAGAGCTGCGACATCCAGAAGCGGTTGGGTATTTCAGTTTGCTTCGCCTCCTGGTCAGGGGAACAACTGTCTGCCTGATAAAGGACCATCTGCTAACTCGGATTCGGGAGCTACTCCCGCCCCAAGGGCACCCAGACGTCCAAGGGCCTCCGTGTCCGTACCAACGTACGTACACCTGCAGTCCTTTCCTCGATCACAGCAGAGTGACACCTCGCTAACTGAAGGTGAGACGGATGAAGAAAATCCGAAAGATCAATCAAAATCTCCGGAAGACACCGGTGCAACAAATTGCGACTATTGTGAAGGTAATGTAATGACTCTCAAAAATCTACTTCTATGTAAACATGAGGGCCATGTCCTGAAAAATTGTCATCAATGTGGGTTAAATATGATAAAAAACAAATTTGTCTTCCCAGACTCAAAACAGCTCACAGATGTCCCAGCTAATGTTACCTCCACAGGGTCGGCTGACCCTGTGAACACATCTTCAGGGTCGGCTGATCCTGTGAACACATCATCTCCGGTGCGTCCGAATACCCCCAGAGTTTCGACCCCTGTTACGCCTGAGCGGAACGAATACTCTCCTACCACCCCCCGAGATGAGAGTCCAGATCCCACCATGCCTAATCGTCCGAGCAGAGGAAGCGACCTCACTCCTCCTTCAACGCACGCTGCCGCGACATCTACCGGTAGAGGCAAGGAGTCTGCACAGAAATTGTTCGATTACTATATGAATGTGCTGAGAAGGCTGAAGGAGGAAGATTTGAAGGAGCTTGAGTCCCGAATGAATGAAAGAGATGAAAAAGATGAAAAAGATGAAGAAGATGAATCAATGGACTTAGACAAATGGTGAAGGAGGATATTTTCGGAGGGGGATGTTGTATATACTGGAAAATCGAAAATATTATAACCATGCTTTGCACTTATTATGAGCACTTATTGAATCTGTATGCTTTGCACTTATTATGAGCACTTATTGAACCTGTATGCTTTGCACTTTTGAACTTACAAGCAGGGCATGCTCTAACCTCAGGGTGAATTTGTAAGCAGAACATGTTTTTAAGCGGAGCTTGCGATTATGGTTAACACTTAGAAGGAACGTTGTATTAATAGAACATTGTGGTCTTCACTTAGAACATAAGTCACATTTATCAAAACAATGAAACTAACACTCAGCATGTTCAATGAATCTAAAACATCTGCATAAGACATAAGGGGTGTCTGTAATGAAGTTAAAACTTTCCACTAAGGACGACAGCTAGAACACGTGATGAAAATTAAAACTTTCCACTGAAGATGACAAGAACACGTCACCCATTAATGACGCATTGGGGGATTGTTTATTGAAATCGGCAATGTTGCTATAAAGGTCTAGGATAAACTGACCTCTCGCTCTCGCTCTTGATCCACGCTTTTGGCTTCATCCGTTTGCTGAAAGGTCTTGTATCTTAACTTGGGACGGTGCTCTTGCTCTTGCTCTTAGGCCATTTGATTTAACTCTTTTTGTTGTTCTCTTATGGTTTTTTATTATTGATTGGTTGATTTTTATGATTAATTCTTTTCACTTAATCTCTTTTATTGCATATACTTTGAATATATTTTTTAGGATCTTTGACTTAATCCTTTTTATTGTGTATGCATTTTGATTATATGATTTTTGACATTTATGTATGTGCACTAGCGTCTGGCAGTGCCTTTGACTTTGTTGGGTATTAGCGTCTGGCAATACCCTTGAGTTTATTGATGTTTATTGATTTATTGTTTTTATTATCCTTTTTTGAATTTTATTGTTTTATTACCCTTTTATCATTTTTGTATTGAATTTTATTCTTTATTGATTTTACTGTTTTGTTATCCTTTTTATCAATTTTTTGGAGAAATACTTTTGACATAAAAACAAAATAAAACTGAGTACGAATTAAGTACTGAAAAGGCACAACGGCATTGATCCCTGACTACTAAAGAATCGACTGGCTCCTGTACTACCATCAACTGGGTTATAGGTGAGTTAATGCTGGATTGAATTAATGTTTGATTCCCTTTCCTGTGCACATGTAGTGAATGTCTCGACTGGTAGCATTATTCCATCCTGAATTATTATGTCAATGATAAAGTGGTAGTTCAGAAGGTTGAGGTAATATTTTATTTAAGGAATGGATTGAGGATCTAATCATGTGTCCCTAAACGAAGCTAAGTAAAGAGACTACGGTAGAAGGTGTAGCATTGTAAGGTCAAGAACCTGTTTCTCAACAGGTCGGGTGATTTAAATAACCCGCTCAGTGAAGCGCCGACACTACTCACTAATATAAAAGGTGAAGTTGATACATCTATTATAGTTTTAGAACCGTGTCTGCAACAAGAGGCTGACTGAGTTGACCACACGAGGGGGCCCTTTACCAGAGAGGCAAAGGGAGGTAGTGTACTCGGAACTAGGGACGGCTTGTTACAGCCAATTGCCCTGTACACAAAACCTTGAAATCCAAAACCCGGCGACAACCCACTATAGCAGAAAGGGTCTTTCTAGTAATTGCTCATCAAAGCTAAGCTGTCTGAAGTGTTTTTCCAAAGTTATCAACATTTTTATGCTTGGCGTCCGGAACCCTCCTTATCTCAGGCTGAAAACCGGTTTTCTCCACTGTGCCATAACATTGCAGGGAAGCTTCATAACATGAAACTTTCACCTCCCGCTATACAAGAAAGGATCTTTCTCGTAGTTATTATACACACATATAAATATTTAAGCAGTCTGAAGTGTTTTTCCAAAGTTATCAACATTTTTATGTTTGCTGCTCCGGAATCGACCTTATCTGAGGCTGAAAACGTGTTTTCTGCATTGTGCCATAACTTTGCAGACAAGCGTCAGAACAATAAAATTTCACCTCCCACAATAGCAGAAAGGGTCTTTCTAGTAGTTGCACGTCACATCTAAGCTGACTGAAGAGTTTTTCCAAAGTTATCAACATTTTTATGTTTGGCCTTCCGGAATCGACCATATCTCAGGCTGAAAACGCGTTTTCTGCATTGTGCCATAACTTTGCAGGGAAGCTTCAGAACATGAAATTTTCACCTCCCACTATAGCAGAAATGGTCTTTCTAGTAGTTGCACGTCAAATCTAAGCTGTCTGAAGTGTTTTTCCAAAGTTATCAACATTTTTATGTTTGGCGTTCCGGAATCCACCTTATCTCAGGCTGAAAACGTGTTTTCTGCATTGTGCCATAACTTTGCAGGGAAGCTTCAGAACATGCAATTTTCACCTCCCACTATATCAGAAAGGATCTTTCCAGTAGTAGCACATCACATATAAGCTGTCTGAAGTGTTTTTACAAAGTTAACAACATATTTATGTTTGGCGTTCCGGAATCGACCTTATCTCAGGTTGAAAACGCGTTTAACTCATTGTGCCATAACTTTGCATAAAGCTTCAGAACATGAAATTTTCACCTCCCACAATAGCAGAAAGGGTATTTCTAGTAGTTGCAGATCAAATCTAAGCTGTCTGAAATGTTTTTCCAAAGTTATCTACTTTTTTATGTTTGGCGTTCCTGAATCGACCTTATCTCAGGCAGAAAACGCGTTTAACGCATTGTTCCATAACTTTGCAGGGAAGCTTCAGAACATCGAATTTTCACCACCCACTATAGCAGAAAGGGTTTTTCTCGTAGTTGCACGTCAAATCTAAGCTGTCTGATATGTTTTTCCGAAGTTATCAACATTTTTATGTTTGGCGTTCAGGAATCGACCTTATCTCAGGCTGTGAGCGCGTTTTCTGCATTGTGCCATAACTTTGGAGGAAAGATTCAGAACTTGAAATTTTCAATTCCCATTATAGCAGAAAGGGTCTTTCTCGTACTTGCACATCAAATCTAAACTGTCTGAAGTGTTTTTTGAAAGTTTTCGACATTTTTATGTTTGGCGTTCCTGAATCGACCTTATCTCAGGCTGAAAACGCGTTTTCTGCCATGTGCCATAACTTTGCAGGGAAGCTTCAGAACATGAAATTTTCAACTTCCACTATAGCAGAAGGGGTCTTTCTAGTAGTTGCACATCAAATCTAAGCTGTCTCATGGGTTTTTCGAAAGTTATCAACATTTTTTGGTTTGGCGTTCCGGAACCCACCTTTTCTCAGGCTGAAAACGCTTTTTCTGCCTTGTGCCATAACTTTGCAGGGAAGTTTCAGAACTTGAAATTAACACCTCCCACTATAGCAGAAATGGTCTTTCGAGTAGTTGCACATCAAATCTCAGCTGTTTGAAGTGTTTTTCCAAAGTTATCAACATTTTTATGTTTGGCGTTCCGGAATCAACCTTATCTCAGGCTGAAAACGCTTTTTCTGCATTGTGCCATAACTTTGCAGGGAAGCTTCAGAACATGAAATTTTTACCTCCCACTGTAGCAGAAACGATCTTTCTAGTAGTTGCACATCAAATCTAAGCTGTCTGAAGAGTTTTTCCAAAGTTATCAACATTTTTATGCTTTGCGTTCCGAAACCCACCTTATCGCAGCCTGAAAACGCGTTTTCTGCATTGTGCCATAACTTTGCAGGGAAGCTTCAGAACATGAAATTTTCACCTCCCACTATAGCAGAAAGGGTCTTTCTAGTAGTTGCAGATCAAGTCTCACCTGTCTGAAGTGTTTTTCGAAAGTTTTCAACATTTTTATGTTTGGTGTTCCTGAATCGACCTTATCTCAGGCTGAAAACGCGTTTTCTGCATTGTGACATAACTTTGCAGGAAAGCTTCAAATCATGAAATGTTCATTTCCCACTATATCAGAAAGGGTCTTTCTCGTAGTTGCACATCTAATCTAAGCTGTCTGAAGTGTTTGTCCAAAGTTATCAACGTTTTTATGTTTGGCGTATCGGAATTGACCTTATGTGAAGCTGAAAACGCGTTTTCTGCATTGTGACATAACTTTGCAGGGAAGCTTCAGAACATGAAATTTTCATATCCCACTATAGCAGAAAGGGTCTTTCTAGTAGTTGCAAGTCAAATATTAGCTGTCTGAAGTGTTTTTCCAAAGTTATCAACATTTTTATGTTTGGCATTCCAGAATCGACCTTATCTCTGGCTGAAAACGCCTTTTCTGCATTGTGATATAACTTTGCAGGGAAACTTCAGAACATGAAATTTTCACATCCCACTATAGCAGAAAGGGTCTTTCTAGTAATTGCACATCAAATCTAAGCTGTCTGAAGTGTCTTTCCAAAGTTATCAACATTTTTATGTTTGGCGTACCGGAACCCACCTTATCTCAGGCTGAAAACGCGTTTTCTGCCTTGTGCCATAACTTTGCAGGGAAGCATCAGAACATGACATTTTCACATCCCACTATAGCTGAAAGGGTCTTTCCAGTAGTTGCACATCAAATCTAAGCTGTTTGAAGTGTTTTTCCAAAGTTATCAACATTTTTATGTTTGGCGTTCCGGAATCGACCTAATCTCAGGCTGAGAACGCGATTTACGCATTGTGCCATAACTTTGCAGGAAAGCTTCAGAACATGAAATTTTCACCTCCCACTATAGCAGAAAGGGTCTTTCCAGTAGTTGCACATCAAATCTAAGCTGTCTGAAGTGTCTTTCCAAAGTTATCAACATTTTTATGTTTGGCGTACCGGAACCCACCTTATCTCAGGCTGAAAACGCGTTTTCTGCCTTGTGCCATAACTTTGCAGGGAAGCTTCAGAACATGACATTTTCACATCCCACTATAGCTGAAAGGGTCTTTCCAGTAGTTGCACATCAAATCTAAGCTGTCTGAAGTGTTTTTCGAAAGTTATCAACGTTTTTATGTTTGGCGTTCCGGATCGCACCTTATTGAAAACGCATTTTCTGCATTGTGCCATAACTTTGCAGGGAAGCTTCAGAACTTGAAATTTTCACCTCCCACTATAGCAGAAAGGGTCTTTCTAGTAGTTGCACATCACATCTAAGCTGTCTGAAGTGTTTTTCCAAAGTTATAAACATTTTTATGTTTGGCGTTCCGGAATCGACCTTATCTCAGGCTGAATGCGCATTTTCTGCATTGTGCCATAACTTTGCAGGGAAGCTTCAGAACTTGAAATTTTCACCTCCCACTATAGCAGAAAGGGTCTTTCTAGTAGTTGCACATCAAATCTAAGCTGTTTGAAGTGTTTTTCCAAAGTTATCAACATTTTTATGTTTGGCGTTCCGGAACCCACCTTATCTCAGGCTGTAAACGCGTTTTCTGCATTGTGCCATAACTTTGGATGAAACCTTCAGAACATGAAATTTTAACCTGCCACTATAGCAGAAAGGGTTCTTCTAGTAGTTGCACATCAAATCTAACCTGTCTGAAGTGTTTTTCCAAAGTTATCAACATTCTTATGTTTGGCGTTCCGGAATCAACATTATCTCAGGCTGAAAACGCGTTTTCTGCATTGTGCCATCACTTTGCAATAAAGCTGCAGAATATGAAATTTTCACCTCTCAATATAGCAGAAAGGGTCTTTATAGTAGTTGCACAACAAATCTAAGCTCTCTGAAGTGTTTTTCCAAAGTTATCAACAGTTTTATCTTTGGCGTACCGGAATCGACCTTATCTCAGGCTGAAAACGCGATTTACGCATTCTGCCATAACTTTGCAGGGAATCTTCAGAACATGAAATTTTCATATCCCACTATAGCAGGAAGGGTCTTTATAGTAGTTGCACATCAAATCTAAGCTGTCCGAAGTGTTTTTCCAAAGTTATCAACATTTTTATGTTTGGCATTCTGGAACCCACCTTTTCTCAGGCTGAAAACGCGTTTTCTGCATTGTGCCATAACTTTGTAGGGAGACTTCAGAAAATGAAATTTTCTCCTCCCACTATAGCAGAAAGGGTCTTTCTAGTAGTTGCACATCAAATCTAAGTTGTCTGAAGTGTTTTTCCAAAGTTAACACCATTTTTATGGTTGGCGTTCCAGAAACAACCTTATCTCAGGCTGAAAACGCGTTTTCTGCATTGTGCCATAACTTTGCATGGGAGACTTCAGAACATGAAATTTTCTCCTCCCACTATAGCAGATAGGGTATTTCTAGTAGTTGCACATCAAATCTAAGTTGTCTGAAGTGTTTTTCCAAAGTTATCAACATTCTTATGTTTGGCGTTCCGGAATCAACCTTATCTCAGACTGAAAACGTGTTTTCTGCAATGTGCCATAACTTTGCAGGGAAACTTCAGAACATGAAATTTTCACCTCCCACTATAGCAGAATGGGTCTTTCTAGTAGTTGCACATCAAATCTAAGCTGTCTGAAGTGTTTTTCCAAAGTTATCAACATTTTTTTGTTTGGCGTTCCGGATCGCACCTTATTGAAAACGCATTTTCTGCATTGTGCCATAACTTTGCAGGGAATCTTCAGAACATGAAATTTTCACCTCCCATTATAGCAGAAAGGGTCTTTCGAGTAGTTGCACATCAAATCTAAGCTGTTTGAAGTGTTTTTCCAAAGTTATCAACATTTTTATGTTTGGCGTTCCGGAACCCACCTCATCTCAGGCTGTAAACGCGTTTTCTGCATTGTGCCATCACTCTGCAGGGCAGCTTCAGAACATGACATTTAAACATCCCACTATAGCAGAAAGGGTCTTTCGAGTAGTTGCACATCAAATCAAAGCTGTTTGAAGTGTTTTTCGATAGTTATCAACATTTTTATGTTTGGCGTTCCGGAATCGACCTTATCTCAGGCTGAAAACGCGTTTTCTGCATTGTGCCATAACTTTGCAGGAAAGCTTCAGATCATGAAATGTTCATTTACCACTATAGCAGAAAGGGTCTTTCTCGTAGTTGCACATCTAATCTAAGCTGTCTGAAGTGTTTGTCCAAAGTCATCAACATTTTTATGTTTGGCGTTCCGGAATCAACCTTATCTCAGGCTGAAAACGCGTTTTCTGCATTGTGCCATAACTTTTCAGGGACGCTTGAGAACATGAAATTTTCACCTCCCACTATAGCATAAAGGGTCTCTCTAGTAGTTGCACATCAAATCTAAGCTGTCTGAAGTGTTTTTCCAAAGTTATCAACATATTTATGTTTGGCGGTCCGGAACCCACTTTTTCTCAGGCTGAAAATGCGTTTCCTGCATTGTGCCACAACTTTGCAGGGAAGCTTCAGAACATGAAATTTAAACCTCCCACTATAGCAGAATGGGTTTTTCTAGTAGTTGCACATAAAATCTAAGCTATCTGAAGTGTTTTTCCAAAGTTATCAACATTTTCAAGTTTGGAGTTCCGGAACCCACCTTATCTCAGGCTGAAAACGCGTTTTCTGCATTGTGCCATAATTTTGCAGGGAAGCTTCAGAACATGAAATTTTAACCTCCCACTATAGCAGAATGGGTCTTTCTAGTTGTTGCACATCAAATCTTAGCTGTCTGAAGTGTTTTTCCAAAGCTATCAACATTTTTATGTTTGGAGTTCTGAAATCAACCTCACCTCAGGCTGAAAATGCGTTTTACGCATTGTGCCATAACTTTGCAGGAAAGCTGCAGAATATGAAATTTTCACCTCCCACTATAGCAGAAAGGGTCTTTCTAGTAGTTGCACATCAAATCTAAGCTGTCGAAAGTATTTTTCGAAAGTTATCAACATTTTCAGTTTTGGCGTTTCGGAATCGACCTTATCACAGGCTGAAAACGCGTTTTCTGCATTGTGCCATAACTTTGCAGGGAAGCTTCAGAACATGAAATTTTCAACTCCCACTAAAGCAGAAAGGGTCTTTCCAGTAGTTGCACATCAAATCTTAGCTGTCTGAAGTGTTTTTCCAAAGTTCTCAACATTTTTATGTTTGGCGTTCTGGCACCCACCTTATCTCAGGCTGAAAACGCGTTTTCTGCATTGTGCCATAACTTTGCAGGAAAGCTGCAGAATATGAAATTTTCACCTCCCACTATAGCAGAAAGGGTCTTTCTAGTAGTTGCACATCAAATCTAAGCTGTTTGAAGTGTTTTTCCAAAGTTATCAACATTTTTATGTTTGGCGTTCCGAAATCGATCTTATCTCAGGCTGAATACGCGTTTTCTGCATTGTGCCATAACTTTGCAGGAAAGCTTCAGAACATGAAATTTTCACCTCCCACTATAGCAGAAAGGGTCTTTCCAGTAGTTGCACATCAAATCTAAGCTGTCTGAAGTGTTTTTCGAAAGTTATGAACATTTTTAAGTTTGGCGTTCCGAAATCGATCTTATCTCAGGCTGAAAACGCGTTTTCTGCAATGTGCCATAACTTTGCAGGGAAGCTTCAGAACATGAAATTTTCAACTCCCACTATAGCAGAAAGGGTCTTTCCAGTAGTTGCACATCAAATCTAAGCTGTCTGAAGTGTTTTTCCAAAGTTATCAACATTTTTATGTTTGGCGTTCCGGAACCCACCTTATCTCAGGCTGAAAACGCGTTTTCCGCATTGTGCCATAACTTTGCAGGGAAGCTTCAGAAAATGAAATTTTCACCTCCCACTATAGCAGAAAGGGTCTTTCTAGTAGTGTCACATCAAATCTAATCTGTCTGAAATGTTTTTCCGAAGTTATCAACTTTTTTATGTTTGGTGTTCCGGAATCTACCTATCTCAGGCTGAAAACGCGTTTTCTGCATTGTGCCATGACTTTGCAGGGAAGCTTCAGAACATGACATTTTCACATCCCACTATAGCAGAAAGGTTCCTCCTAGTAGTTCCACATCAAATCTAAGCTGTCTGAAGTGTTTTTCCAAAGTTATAAACATTTTTATGTTTGGCGTTCCGAAATCGATCTTATCTCAGGCTGAAAACGCGTTTTCTGCAATGTGCCATAACTTTGCAGGGAAGCTTCAGAACATGAAATTTTCAACTCCCACTATAGCAGAAAGGGTCTTTCCAGTAGTTGCACATCAAATCTAAGCTGTCTGAAGTGTTTTTCCAAAGTTCTCAACATTTTTATGTTTGGTGTTCCGGAATCTACCTATCTCAGGCTGAAAACGCGTTTTCTGCATTGTGCCATGACTTTGCAGGGAAGCTTCAGAACATGACATTTTCACATCCCACTATAGCAGAAAGGTTCCTCCTAGTAGTTCCACATCAAATCTAAGCTGTCTGAAGTGTTTTTTGAAAGTTATCAACATTTCTATGTTTGGCGTTCCTGAATCGACCTTATCTCAGGCTGAAAACGCGTTTTCTGCAATGTGCCATAACTTTGCAGGGAAGCTTCAGAACATGAAATTTTAAACTCCCACTATTGCAGAAAGGGTATTTCCAGTAGTTGCACATCAAATCTAAGCTGTCTGAAGTGTTTTTCCAAAGTTATCAACATTTTTATGTTTGGCTTTCCGGAATCGACCTTATCTCAGGCTGAAAACGCGTTTTCTGCATTGTGCCATAACTTTGGAGGGAAGCTTCAGAACATGAAATTTTCAACTCCCACTATAGCAGAAAGGGTCTTTCTAGTAGTTGCACATCAAATCTAACCTGTCTGAAGTGTTTTTCCAAAGTTATTAACATTCCTATGTTTGGCGTTCCGGAATCAACCTTATCTCAGGCTGAAAACGCATTTTCTGCATTGTGCCTTCACTTTGCAGGAAAGCTGCAGAATATGAAGTTTTCACCTCCCACTATAGCAGAAAGGGTCTTTCTAGTAGTTGCACAACAAATCTAAGCTGTCTGAAGTGTTTTTCGAAAGTTATCGACATTTTTATGTTTGCCGTTCCGGATCGCACCTTATTGAAAACGCCTTTTCTGCATTGTGCCATAACTTTGCAGGGAAACTTCAGAACATGACATTTAAACATCCCACTATAGCAGAAAGGGTCTTTCTAGTAGTTGCACATCAAATCTAAGCTGTTTGAAGTGTTTTTCGAAAGTTATCAACATTTTTATGTTTGGAGTTCCGGAATCGACCTTATCTCAGGCTGAAAACGCGATTTAAGCATTCTGCCATAACTTTGCAGGGAAGCTTCTGAACATGAAATTTTTAAATCCCACTATAGCAGAAAGGGTCTTTCTAGTAGTTGCACATCAAATCTAAGCTGTCTGAAGTGTTTTTCCAAAGTTATAAACATTTTTATGTTTGGCGTTCCGAAATTGATCTTATCTCAGGCTGAAAACGCGTTTTCTGCATTGTGCCATAACTTTGCAGGGAACCTTCAGAACATGAAATTTTCACCTCCCACTATAGTAGAAAGGGTCTTTCTAGTAATTGCACATCAAATCTAAGCTGTCTGAAGTGTTTTTCCAAAGTTCTCAACATTTTTATGTTTGGCGTTCTGGCACCCACCTTATCTCAGGCTGAAAAGGTGTTTTCTGCATTGTGCGATATCTTTGCAGGGAAGCTTCAGAACATGAAATTTTCAACTCCCACTATAGCAGAAAGGGACTTTCTAGTAGTTGCACGTCAAATATAAGCTGTCTGAAGTGTTTTTCCAAAGTTATCAACATTTTTATGTTTGGCGTTCCGGAACCCACCTTATCTCAGTCTGTTAGCGCGTTTTCTGCATTGTGCAATACCTTTGGAGGAAAACTTCAGAACATGACATTTTCAAATCCCACTATAGTAGAAAAGGTCTTTCTAGTACTTGCACTTCAAATCTAAGCTGTCTGATGTGTTTTTCCAAAGTTATCAACATTTTTATGTTTGGCTTTCCGGAATCGACCTTATCTCAGGCTGAAAACGCGTTTTCTGCATTGTGCCATAACTTTGGAGGGAAGCTTCAGAACATGAAATTTTCACCTGCCACGATAGCAGAAAGGTTCCTTCTTGTAGTTGCACATCAAATCTAACCTGTCTGAAGTGTTTTTCCAAAGTTATTAACATTCCTATATTTGGCGTTCCGGAATCAACCTTATCTCAGGCTGAAAACGCATTTTCTGCATTGTGCCATAACTTTGCAGGAAAGCTGCAGAATATGAAATTTTCACCTCCCACTATAGCAGAAAGGGTCTTTCTAGTACTTGCACATCAAATCTAAGCTGTCTGAAGTGTTTTTCCGAAGTTATCAACATTTTTATGTTTGGCGTTCCGAAATTGATCTTATCTCAGTCTGTAAGCGCCTTTTCTGCATTGTGCAATACCTTTGGAGGAAAGCTTCAGAACATGACATTTTCAAATCCCACTATAGTAGAAAAGGTCTTTCTACTACTTGCACATCAAATTTAAGCTGTCTGAAGTGTTTTTCCAAAGTTATCAACGTTTTTTTGTTTGGCGTTCCGGAATCGACCTTATCTCAGGCTGAAAACGCGTTTTCTGCATTGTGCCATAACTTTGCAGGGAAGCTTCAGAACATGAAATTTTCAACTCCCACTACAGCAGAAAGGGTCTTTCTAGTAGTTGCACGTCAAATCTAAGCTGTCTGAAGTCTTTTTCGAAAGTTATCAACATTTTTATGTTTGGCGTTCCGGAACCCACCTAATCTCAGGCTGAAAACGCGTTTTCTGCATTGTGCCGTAACTTTGCAGGGGAACTTCAGAACATGAATTTTTCACCTACCACTATAGCAGAAAGGGTCTTTCTAGCAGTTGCACATCAAATCTATGCTGTCTGAAGTGTTTTTTGAAAGTTATCAACATTTTTATCAGTGGCGCTCCGAAACCCACCTTATCCCAGGCTGAAAACGTGTTTTCTGCTTTGTGCCATAACTTTTCAGGGAAGCTTCAGAACATGAAATTTTCACCTCCCACTATAGCAGAAAGGGTCTTTCTAGTAGTTGCACATCAAATGTAAGCTGTCGAAAGTGTTTTTCCAAAGTTATCAACATTTTTATGTTTGGCGTTTCGGAATCGACCTTATCTCCGGCTGAAAACGCGTTTTCTGCATTGTGCCATAACTTTGCAGGGAATCTTCAGAACATGAAATTTTCACCTCCCACTAAAGCAGAAAGGGTCTTTCTAGTTGTTGCACATCAAATCTAAGGTGTCTTGAAGTGTTTTTCTAAAGTTATCAACATTTTTATGTTTGGAGTTCCGGAACCCAACTTATCTCACCCTGAAAACGCGTTTCACATGTTTTGCCATAACTGTGCAGAGAAGCTTCAGAACATGAAATTTTAACACCCCACTATAGCAGAAAGGGTCTTTCTCGTAGTTGCACATCAAATCTAAGCTGTCAGAAGTGTTTTTCCAAAGTTATCAACATTTTTATATTTGGCGTTCCGGAATCGACCTTATCTCAGGCTGAATAATCGTTTTCTGCATTGTGCCATAACTTTGCAGGGAATCTTCAGAACATGAAATTTTCACCTCCAACTATAGCAGAAAGGGTCTTTCTAGTTGTTGCACATCAAATCTAAGCTGTTTGAAGTGTTTTTCCAAAGTTATCAACATTTTCATGTTTGGCGTTCCGGAATCAACCTTATCTGAGGCTGAAAACGCGTTTTACGCATTGTGCCATAACTTTGCAGGAAAGCTTCAGAACATGAGATTTTCAACTCCCACTATAGCAGAAAGGGTCTTTCTAGTAGTTGCACGTCAAATCTAAGCTGTCTGAAGTGTTTTTCGAAAGTTATCAACATTTTTATATTTGGCGTTCCTGAATCGACCTTATCTCTGGCTGAAAACGCGTTTTCTGCATTGTGCCATAACTTTGCAGGGAAGCTTCAGAACATGAAATTTTCAACTCCCACTATAGCAGAAAGGGTCTTTCTAGTAGTTGCACGTCAAATCTAAGCTGTCTGAAGTGTTTTTCGAAAGTTATCAACATTTTTATATTCGGCATTCCAGAGTCGACCTTATCTCTGGCTGAAAACGCGTTTTCTGCATTGTGATATAACATTGCAGGGAAGCTTTAGAACATGATATTTTCACTTCCCATTATAGCAGAAAGGGTCTTTCTCGTAGTTGCACATCAAATCTAAGCTGTCAGAAGTGTTTTTCCAAAGTTATCAACATTTTTATGTTTGGCGTTCTGGAACCCACCTTATCTCAGGCTGAAAACGCGTTTTCTGCATTGTGCCATAACTTTGCAGGGAAGCTTCAGAACATGAAATTTTCACCTCCCACTATAGTAGAAAAGGTCTTTCTCGTAGTTGCACATCAAATCTAAGCAGTCTGAAGTGTTTTTCCGAAGTTATCAACATTTTTATGTTTGCCGTATCGGAATTGACCTTATGTGAGGCTGAAAACGCATTTTCTGCATTGTGACATAACTTTGCAGGGAAGCTTCAGAACATGAAATTTACACCTCCCACTATAGCAGAATGGGTTTTTCTAGTAATTGCACATAAAATCTAAGCTGTCTGAAGTGTTTTTCCAAAGTTATCAACATTTTTATGTTTGGAGTTCCGGAACCCACCTTATCTCAGGCTGAAAACGCGTTTTCTGCATTGTGCCATAACTTTGCAGGGAAGCTTCAGAACATGAAATTTTCACATCCCACTAAAGCAGAAAGGGTCTTTCTAGTAGTTGCACATCAAATCTTAGCTGTCTGAAGTGTTTTTCCAAAGTTATCAACATTTTTATGTTTGGAGTTCTGAAATCAACCTTATCTCAGGCTGACAACGCGTTTTATGCATTGTGCCATAACTTTGCAGGAAAGCTTCAGAACATGAAATTTTCAACTCCCACTATAGCAGAAAGGGTCTTTCTAGTAGTTGCACATCAAATCTAAGCTGTCTGAAGTGTTTTTCCAAAGTTATCAACATTTTTATGTTTGGCGTTCTGGAACCCACCTTATCTCAGGCTGAAAACGCGTTTTCTGCATTGTGCCATAACTTTGCAGGGAAGCTTCAGAACATGAAATTTTCAACTCCCACTACAGCAGAAAGGGTCTTTCTAGTAGTTGCACGTCAAATCTAAGCTATATGAAGTCTTTTTCCAAAGTTATCAACATTTTTATGTTTGGCGTTCCGGAACCCACCTAATCTCAGGCTGAAAACGCGTTTTACGCATTGTGGCGTAACTTTGCAGGGGAACTTCAGAACATGAATTTTTCACCTACCACTATAGCAGAAAGGGTCTTTCTAGCAGTTGCACATCAAATCTATGCTGTCTGAAGTGTTTTTTGAAAGTTATCAACATTTTTATCAGTGGCGCTCCGAAACCCACCTTATCCCAGGCTGAAAACGTGTTTTCTGCTTTGTGCCATAACTTTTCAGGGAAGCTTCAGAACATGAAATTTTCACCTCCCACTATAGCAGAAAGGGTCTTTCTAGTAGATGGACATCAAATCAAAGCTGTCTGAAGTGTTTTTCGAAGGTTATTAACACTTTTATGTTTGGCGTTCCGAAACCCACCTTATCTCTGAAATGCGTTTTTACGCATTGTGCGATATCTTTGCAGGGAAGCTTCAGAACATGAAATTTTCGACTCCCACTATAGCAGAAAGGGTCTTTCTAGTAGTTGCACATCAAATCTAAGCTGTCGAAAGTGTTTTTCCAAAGTTATCAACATTTTTATGTTTGGCTTTTCGAAATCGACCTTATCTCCGGCTGAAAACGCGTTTTCTGCATTGTGCCATAACTTTGCAGGGAAACTTCAGAACATGAAAATTTCACCTCCCACTAAAGCAGAAAAGGTCATTCTAGTAGTTGCACATCAAATCTAAGGTGTCTTGAAGTGTTTTTTTAAAGTTATCAACATTTTTATGTTTGGAGTTCCGGAACCCAACTTATCTCAGCCTGAAAACGCGTTTCACATGTTTTGCCATAACTGTGCAGGGAAGCTTCAGAACATGAAATTTTAACACCCCACTATAGCAGAAAGGGTCTTTCTCGTAGTTGCACATCAAATCTAAGCTGTCAGAAGTGTTTTTCCAAAGTTAGCAACATTTTTATGTTTGGCGTTCCGGAATCGACCTTATCTCAGGCTGAATAATCGTTTTCTGCATTGTGCCATAACTTTGCAGGGAATCTTCAGAACATGAAATTTTCACCTCCCACTATAGCAGAAAGGGTCTTTCTAGTTGTTGCACATCAAATCTAAGCTGTTTGAAGTGTTTTTCCAAAGTTATCAACATTTTCATGTTTGGCGTTCCGGAATCAACCTTATCTGAGGCTGAAAACGCGTTTTACGCATTGTGCCATAACTTTGCAGGAAAGCTTCAGAACATGAGATTTTCAACTCCCACTATAGCAGAAAGGGTCTTTCTAGTAGTTGCACGTCAAATCTAAGCTGTCTGAAGTGTTTTTCGAAAGTTATCAACATTTTTATATTTGGCGTTCCTGAATCGACCTTATCTCAGGCTGAAAACGCGTTTTCTGCATTGTGCCATAACTTTGCAGGGAAGCTTCAGAACATGAAATTTTCAACTCCCACTATAGCAGAAAGGGTCTTTCTAGTAGTTGCACGTCAAATCTAAGCTGTCTGAAGTGTTTTTCGAAAGTTATCAACATTTTTATATTCGGCATTCCAGAGTCGACCTTATCTCTGGCTGAAAACGCGTTTTCTGCATTGTGATATAACATTGCAGGGAGGCTTCAGAACATGGAATTTTCACCTCCCATTATAGCAGAAAGGGTCTCGCTAGTAGTTGCACATCAAATCTAAGCTGTCTGAAGTGTTTTTCCAAAGTTATCAACATATTTATGTTTGGCGGTCCGGAATCAACCTTATCTCAGGCTGAAAACGCGTTTCCTGCATTGGGCCATAACTTTGCAGGGACGCTTCAGAACATGAAATTTTAACCTTCCACTATAGCAGAATGGGTCTTTCTAGTAGTTGCACATCAAATACTAGCTGTCTGAAGTGTTTTTCCAAAGTTATCAGCATTTTTATGTTTGGAGTTCTGAAATCAACCTCACCTCAGGCTGAAAACGCGTTTTACGCATTGTGCCATAACTTTGCAGGGAAGCTTCAGAACATGAAATTTTCACATCCAACTAAAGCAGAAAGGGTCTTTCTAGTAGTTGCATGTCAAATCTAAGCTGTCTGAAGTGTTTTTCGAAGGTTATTAAGACTTTTATGTTTGGCGTTCCGAAACCCACCTTATCTCTGAAAAGCGTTGTTACGCATTGTGCGATATCTTTGCAGGGAAGCTTCAGAACATGAAATTTTCAACTCCCACTATAGCAGAAAGGGTCTTTCTAGTAGTTGCACATTAAATCTAAGCTGTCTGAAGTGTTTTTCCAAAGTTATAAACATTTTTATGTTTGGCGTTCCGAAATCGATCTTATCTCAGGCTGAAAACGCGTTTTCTGCATTGTGCCATAACTTTGCAGGAATGCTGCAGAATATGAAATTTTCACCTCCCACTATAGCAGAAAGGGTCTTTCTAGTAGTTGCACATTAAATCTAAGCTGTCTGAAGTGTTTTTCCAAAGTTATAAACATTTTTATGTTTGGCGTTCCGAAATCGATCTTATCTCAGGCTGAATACGCGTTTTCTTCATTGTGCCATAACTTTGCAGGGAAGCTTCAGAACATGAATTTTTCACCTCCCACTATAGTAGAAAAGGTCTTTCTAGTACTTGCACATCAAATCTAAGCTGTCTGAAGTGTTTTTCCGAAGTTATCAACATTTTTATGTTTGGCGTTCTGAAATCAACCTCATCTCAGGCTGAAAACGAGTTTTACGCATTGTGCCTTAACTTTGCAGCGAAGCTTCACAACATGAAATTTTCACATCCCACTATAGCGGAAAGGGTCTTTCTCGTAGTTGCACATCAAATCTAAGCTGTCTGAAGTGTTTTTCGAAAGTTTTCAACATTTTTATGTTTGGTGTTCCTGAATCGACCTTATCTCAGGCTGAAAACGCGTTTTCTGCATTGTCCCATAACTTTGCAGGAAAGCTTCAGATCATGAAATGTTCATTTCCCACTATAGCAGAAAGGGTCTTTCTCGTAGTTGCACATCAAATCTAAGCTGTCTGAAGTGTTTTTCCAAAGTTATCAACATATTTATGTTTGGCGGTCCGGAACCCACTTTTTCTCAGGCTGAAAATGCGTTTCCTGCATTGTGCCACAACTTTGCAGGGAAGCTTCAGAACATGAAATTTAAACCTCCCACTATAGCAGAATGGGTTTTTCTAGTAGTTGCACATAAAATCTAAGCTGTCTGAAGTGTTTTTCCAAAGTTATCAACATTTTTATGTTTGGAGTTCCGGAACCCACCTTATCTCAGGCTGAAAACGCGTTTTCTGCATTGTGCCATAACTTTGCAGGGAAGCTTCAGAACATGAAATTTTAACCTCCCACTATAGCAGAATGGGTCTTTCTAGTAGTTGCACATCAAATCTTAGCTGTCTGAAGTGTTTTTCCAAACTTATCAACATTGTTATGTTTGGAGTTCTGAAATCAACCTCACCTCAGGCTGAAAATGCGTTTTACGCATTGTGCCATAACTTTGCAGGGAAGCTTCAGAACATGAAATTTTCACCTCCCACTATAGCAGAAGGGGTCTTTCTAGTAGTTGCACATCAAATCTAAGCTGTCGAAAGTATTTTTCGAAAGTTATCAACATTTTTAGTTTTGGCGTTTCGGAATCGACCTTATCACAGGCTGAAAACGCGTTTTCTGCAATGTGCCATAACTTTGCAGGGAAGCTTCAGAACATGAAATTTTCAACTCCCACTATAGCAGAAAGGGTCTTTCCAGTAGTTGCACATCAAATCTAAGCTGTCTGAAGTGTTTTTCCAAAGTTATCAACATTTTTATGTTTGGCGTTCCGGAACCCACCTTATCTCAGGCTGAAAACGCGTTTTCCGCATTGTGCCATAACTTTGCAGGGAAGCTTCAGAACATGAAATTTTCACATCCCACTATAGCAGAAAGGTTCCTCCTAGTAGTTCCACATCAAATCTAAGCTGTCTGAAGTGTTTTTCCAAAGTTATAAACATTTTTATGTTTGGCGTTCCTAAATCGATCTTATCTCAGGCTGAAAACGCGTTTTCTGCAATGTGCCATGACTTTGCAGGGAAGCTTCAGAACATGAAATTTTCAACTCCCACTATAGTAGAAAAGGTCTTTCTAGTACTTGCACATCAAATCTAAGCTGTCTGAAGTGTTTTTCGAAAGTTATCAACATTTTTATGTTTGGCGTTCCTGAATCGACCTTATCTCAGGCTGAAAACGCGTTTTCTGCATTGTGCCATAACTTTGCAGGAAAGCTGCAGAATATGAAATTTTCACCTCCCACTATAGCAGAAAGGGTCTTTCTAGTACTTGCACATCAAATCTAAGCTGTCTGAAGTGTTTTTCCGAAGTTATCAACATTTTTATGTTTGGCGTATCGGAATTGACCTTATGTGAGGCTGAAAACGCGTTTTCTGCATTGTGACATAACTTTGCAGGGAAGCTTCAGTACATGAAATTTTCACGTCCCACTATAGCAGAAAGGGTCTTTCTAGTAGTTGCACATCAAATCGAAGCTGTTTGAAGTGTTTTTCCAAAGTTTTCAACACTTTTATGTTTGGCGTTCCGGAATCGACCTTATCTCAGGCTGAAAACAAGATTTACGCATTCTGCCATAACTTTGCAGGGAAGCTTCAGAACATGAAATTTTCATATCCCACTATAGCAGAAAGGGTCTTTCTAGTAGTTGTACATCAAATCTAAGCTGTCTGAAGTGTTTTTCCAAAGTTATCAACATTTTTATGTTTGGAGTTCCGGAACCCACCTTATCTCAGGCTGAAAACGCGTTTTCTGCATTGTGCCATAACTTTGGAGGGAAGCTTCAGAACATGAAATTTTCACCTGCCACTAAAGCAGAAAGGTTCCTTCTATTAGTTGCTCATCAAATCTAACCTGTCTGAAGTGTTTTTCCAAAGTTATCAACATTCCTATGTTTGGCGTTCCGGAATCGACCTTATCTCAAGCTGAAAACGTGTTTTCTGCATTGTGCCATAACTTTGCAGGGAAGCTTCAGAACATGAAATTTTCACGTCCCACTATAGCAGAAAGGGTCTTTCTAGTAGTTGCACATCAAATCTAAGCTGTCTGAAATGTTTTTCCAAAGTTATCAACATTTTCATGTTTGGCGTTCCGGAATCGACCTTATGTCAGGCTGAAAACGCGTTTTACGCATTGTGCTTAACTTTGCATAAAGCTTCAGAACAGGAAATTTTCACCTCCCACTATAGCAGAAAGGGTCTTTCTAGTAGTTGCAGATCAAATCTAAGCTGTCTGAAGTGTTTTTCGAAAGTTATCAACATTTTTATGTTTGGCGTTCCGGAATCGACCTTATCTCATGATGAAAATGCGTTTTCTGCATTGTCCCATAACTTTGCAGGGAAGCTTCAGAACATGAAATGTTCAACTCCCACGATAGCACAAAGGGTCTTTCTAGTAGTTGCACATCAAATCTAAGCTGTCTGAAGTGTTTTTCGAAAGTTATCAACATTTTTATGTTTGGCGTTCCGGAATCTACCTTATCTCAGGCTGAAAACGCTTTTCACGCTTTGTGCCATAACTTTGCAGGGAAGCTTCAGAAAATGAAATTTTCACCTCCCACTATAGCAGAAAGGGTTTTTCTAGTAGTTGTACATCAAATCTAAGCTGTCTGAAGTGTTTTAAGAAAGTTATCAACATTTTTATGTTTGCCGTTCCTGAATCGACCTTACTTCAGGCTAAAAAAGCGTTGTCTGCATTGTGCCATAACTTTGGAGGGAAGCTTCAGAACATGAAATTTTGACGTACCACTATAGCAGAAAGGGTCTTTCTAGTAGTTGCACATCAAATCTAAGCTGTCTGAAGTGTTTTTAGAAAGTTATCAACATTTTTATGTTTGGCGTTTCGGAACCCACCTTATCTCAAGCTGAAAACGCGTTTTCTGCATTGTGCCATAACTTTGCATGGAAGTTTCAGAACATGAAATGTTCACCTCCCACTATAGCAGATACGGTCTTTCTAGTAGTTGCTCATCAAATCTAAGCAGTCTGAAGTGTTTTTCGAAAGTTATCAACATTTTTATGTTTGCCGTTCCAGAATCGACCTTATTTCAGGCTAAAAAAGCGTTGTCTGCATTGTGCCATCACTTTGCATGGAAGCATCCGAACATGAAATTTTGACCTCCCACTGGAGCAGAAAGGGTCTTTCTAGTAGTTGCACATCAAATCTAAGCTGTCTGATGTGTTTTTCCAAAGTTATCAACATTTTTATGTATGGCGTTCCGGAATCGACCTTATCTCAGGCTGAAAACGCGTTTCACGGATTGTGCGATAACTTTGCAGGGAACCTTTAGAACATGAATTTTTCACCTCCGACTATAGCAGAACGGGTCTTTCTAGTAGTTGCACATCAAATCTAAGCTGTCTGAAGTGTTGTTCCAAAGTGATCAACATTTTTACGTTTGGCGTTTCGGAACGCACCTTATCTCAGTCTGAAGACGCGTTTTCTGCATTGTGCCATAACTTTGCAGGGAAGCTTCAGAACATGAAATTTTAACCTGCCACTATAGCAGAAAGGGTCCTTCCAGTAGTTGCACATAAAATCTAAGCTGTCTGAAGTGTTTTTCCAAAGTTATCAACATTTTTATGTTTGGCGTTCCGGAATCAACCTTATCTCAGGCTGAAAACGCATTTTCTGCATTGTGCCATAACTTTGCAAGGAAGCTTCAGAACATGAAATTTTCACCTCCCACTACAGCAGAAAGGGTCGTTCTAGTCGTTGCACATCAAATCTAAGCTGTCTGAAGTGTTTTTCGAAAGTTATCAACATTTTTATGTTTGGCGTTCCGGAACCCACCTTATCTCAGGCTGAAAACGCGTTTTCTGCATTGTGCCATAACTTTGCAGGGAAGCTTCAGAACATGAAATTTTCACCTGCCACTATAGCAGAAAGGTTCCTTCTATTAGTTGCTCATCAAATCTAACCTGTCTGAAGTGTTTTTCCAAAGTTATCAACATTTTTATGTTTGGCGTTCCGGAATCTACCTATCTCAGGCTGAAAACGCGTTTTCTGCATTGTGCCATAACTTTGCAGGGAAGCTTCAGAACATGAAATTTTCACATCCCACTATAGCAGAAAGGTTCCTCCTAGTAGTTCCACATCAAATCTAAGCTGTCTGAACTGTTTTTCCAAAGTTATAAACATTTTTATGTTTGGCGTTCCTAAATCGATCTTATCTCAGGCTGAAAACGCGTTTTCTGCAATGTGCCATGACTTTGCAGGGAAGCTTCAGAACATGAAATTTTCAACTCCCACTATAGCAGAAAGGGACTTTCTAGTAGTTGCACGTCAAATATAAGCTGTCTGAAGTGTTTTTCCAAAGTTATCAACATTTTTATGTTTGGCGTTCCGGAACCCACCTTATCTCAGTCTGTAAGCGCGTTTTCTGCATTGTGCAATACCTTTGGAGGAAAACTTCAGAACATGACATTTTCAAATCCCACTATAGTAGAAAAGGTCTTTCTAGTACTTGCACATCAAATCTAAGCTGTCTGAAGTGTTTTTCGAAAGTTATCAACATTTTTATGTTTGGCTTTCCTGAATCGACCTTATCTCAGGCTGAAAACGCGTTTTCTGCAATGTGCCATAAGTTTGCAGGAAAGTTTCATAGCATGAAATTTTCACCTCCCACTATAGCAGAAAGGGTCTTTTTAGTAGTTGCACAACAAATCTAAGCTGTCTGAAGTGTTTTTCGAAAGTTATCAACATTTTTATGTTTGGCGTTCCGGATCGCACCTTATTGAAAACGCCTTTTCTGCATTGTGCCATAACTTTGCAGGGAAACTTCACAACATGACATTTAAACATCCCACTATAGCAGAAAGGGTCTTTCTAGTCGTTGCACATCAAATCTAAGCTGTCTGAAGTGTTTTTCCAAAGTTCTCAACGTTTTTTTGTTTGGCGTTCCGGAATCAACCTTATCTCAGGCTGAAAACGCGTTTTCTGCATTGTGCCATAACTTTGCAGGAAAGCTGCACAATATGAAATTTTCACCTCCCACTATAGCAGAAAGGGTCTTTCTAGTAGTTGCACATCAAATCTAAGCTGTCTGAAGTGTTTTTACAAAGTTCTCAACATTTTTATGTTTGGCGTTCTGGCACCCACCTTATCTCAGGCTGAAAACGCGTTTTCTGCATTGTGCCATAACTTTGCAGGAAAGCTGCAGAATATGAAATTTTCACCTCCCACTATAGCAGAAAGGGTCTTTCTAGTACTTGCACATCAAATCTAAGCTGTCTGAAGTGTTTTTCCGAAGTTATCAACATTTTTATGTTTGGCGTACCGGAATTGACCTTATGTGAGGCTGAAAACGCGTTTTCTGCATTGTGACATAACTTTGCAGGGAAGCTTCAGTACATGAAATTTTCACGTCCCACTATAGCAGAAAGGGTCTTTCTAGTAGTTGCACATCAAATCGAAGCTGTTTGAAGTGTTTTTCCAAAGTTTTCAACACTTTTATGTTTGGCGTTCCGGAATCGACCTTATCTCAGGCTGAAAACAAGATTTACGCATTCTGCCATAACTTTGCAGGGAAGCTTCAGAACATGAAATTTTCATATCCCACTATAGCAGAAAGGGTCTTTCTAGTAGTTGTACATCAAATCTAAGCTGTCTGAAGTGTTTTTCCAAAGTTATCAACATTCCTATGTTTGGCGTTCCGGAATCAACCTTATCTCAGGCTGAAAACGCATTTTCTGCATTGTGCCATCACTTTGCAGGAAAGCTGCAGAATAAGAAATTTTCACCTCCCACTATAGCAGAAAGGGTCTTTCTAGTAGTTGGACATCAAATCTAAGCTGTCTGAAGTGTTTTTCCAAAGTTATCAACATTTTTATGTTTGGAGTTCCGGAACCCACCTTATCTCAGGCTGAAAACGCGTTTTCTGCATTGTGCCATAACTTTGGAGGGAAGCTTCAGAACATGAAATTTTCACCTGCCACTATAGCAGAAAGGTTCCTTCTATTAGTTGCTCATCAAATCTAACCTGTCTGAAGTGTTTTTCCAAAGTTATCAACATTTTTATGTTTGACGTTCCGGAACCCACCTTATCTCAGTCTGTAAGCGCGTTTTCTGCATTGTGCAATACCTTTGGAGGAAAACTTCGGAACATGGCATTTTCAAATCCCACTATAGTAGAAAAGGTCTTTCTAGTACTTGCACATCAAATCTAAGCTGTCTGAAGTGTTTTTCGAAAGTTAGCAACATTTTTATGTTTGGCGTTCCTGAATCGACCTTATCTCAGGCTGAAAACGCGTTTTCTGCAATGTGCCATAAGTTTGCAGGAAAGCTTCAGAGCATGAAATTTTCACCTCCCACTATAGCAGAAAGGGTCTTTTTAGTAGTTGCACAACAAATCTAAGCTGTCTGAAGTGTTTTTCGAAAGTTATCAACATTTTTATGTTTGGCGTTCCGGATCGCACCTTATTGAAAACGTCTTTTCTGCATTGTGCCATAACTTTGCAGGGAAACTTCACAACATGACATTTAAACATCCCACTATTGCAGAAAGGGTCTGTCTTGTAGTTGCACATCAAATCTAAGCTGTCTGAAGTGTTTTTCCAAAGTTATCAACATTTTCATGTTTGGCGTTCCGGAATCGACCTTATGTCAGGCTGAAAACGCGTTTTACGCATTGTGCTTAACTTTGCATAAAGCTTCAGAACAGGAAATTTTCACCTCCCACTATAGCAGAAAGGGTCTTTCTAGTAGTTGCAGATCAAATCTAAGCTGTCTGAAGTGTTTTAAGAAAGTTATCAACATTTTTATGTTTGCCGTTCCAGAATCGACCTTACTTCAGGCTAAAAAAGCGTTGTCTGCATTGGGCCATTACTTTGCAAGGAAGCTTCAGAACATGAAATTTTCACCTCCCATTACAGCAGAAAGGGTCTTTCTAGTAGTTGCACATCAAATCTAAGCTGTCTGAAGTGTTTTTCCAAAGTTATCAACATTTTTATGTTTGGCGTTCCGGAATCGACCTTATCTCAGGATGAAAAATCGTTTTCTGCATTGTCCCATAACTTTCCAGGGAAGCTTCAGAACATGAAATTTTCATATCCCACTATAGCAGAAAGGATCTTTCTAGTAGTTGCACATCAAATCTAAGTTATCTGAAGTGTTTTTCGAAAGCTATCAACATTTTTTAGGTTGGCGTTTCCGAAACGACCTTATCTCGGGCTGAAAACGCGTTTTCTGCATTGTGCCATAACTTTGCAGGGAAGCTTCAGAACATGACATTTTAACCTCCCCCTATAGCAGAAAGGGTCTTTCTAGTCGTTGCACATCAAATCTAAGCTGTCTGAAGTGTTTTTCCAAAGTTATAAACATTTTTGTGTTTGGCGTTCCGGAACCCACCTTATCTCTGGCTTAAAACGCGTTTTCTGCATTGTGCCATAACTTTGCAGGGAAGCTTCAGAACATGAAATTTTCACCTCCCACTATAGCAGAAAGGGTCTTTCTAGTAGTTGCACATCAAATCTCACCTGTCTGAAGTGTTTTTCCAAAGTTATAAAATTTTAATGTTTGGCGTTCCGGAACCCACCTTATTTCAGGCTGAAAACGCGTTTTCTGCATTGTTCCTTCACTTTGCAGGGAAGCTTCAGAACATGAAATTTTCAACTCCCACTATAACAGTCAGGGTCTTTGTAGTAGTTGCACATCAAATCTAAGCTGTCTGAAGTGTTTTTCCAAAGTTATCAACATTTTTATGTTTGGCGTTCCAGAATCGACCTTATCTCAGTCTGAAAACGCGTTTTCTGCATTGCGGAATAACTTTGAAAGAAAGCTTCAGAACATGAAAGTTTCACCTACCACTATAGCAGAAATTGTCTTTCGAGTAGTTGCACATCAAATATAAGCTTTCTGAAGTGTTTTTCCAAAGTTATCAACATTTTTATGTTTGGCGTTCCGGAACCCACCTTATCTCAGTCTGAAAACGCGTTTTACGCAGTGTGCCATAACTTTGCAGGGAAGTTTCAGAACATGAAATGTTCACCTCACATTATAGCAGAAAGGGTCTTTCTAGTAGTTGCTCATCAAATCTCAGCAGTCTGAAGTGTTTTTCGAAAGTTATCAACATTTTTATGTTTGCCGTTCCAGAATCGACCTTATTTCAGGCTAAAAAAGCGTTGTATGCATTGTGCCATTACTTTGCATGGAAGCTTCCGAACATGAAATTTTAACCTCACACTATAGCACAAAGGGTCTTTATAGTAGTTGCACATCAAATCTAAGCTGTCTGAAGTGTTGTTCCAAAGTGATCAACATTTTTACGTTTGGCATTTCGGAACCCACCTCATCTCAGGCTGAAAACGCGTTTTCTGCATTGTGCCATAACTTCTCAGGGACGCTTCAGAACATGAAATGTTCACCCAACACTATAGCAGAAAGGGTCTTTCTAGTAGTTGCACGTCAAATCTAAGCTGTCTGAAGTGTTTTTCCAAAGTTATCAACATTTTTATGTTTGGCGTTCCGGAATCGACCTTATCTCAGGCTGAAAACACGTTTTACGCATTGTGCCATAACTTTGCATGGAATCTTCCGAACATGAAATTTTAACCTCCCATTATAGCAGAAAGGGTCTTTCTAGTAGTTGCACATCAAATCTAAGCTGCCTGAAGTGTTTTTCCAAAGTTATCAACATTTTTATGTTTGGCGTTCCGGAATCAACCTTATCTCAGGCTGAAAATGCATTTTCTTCATTGTGACATCACTTTGCAAGGAAGCTTCAGAACATGAAATTTTCACCTCCCACTATAGCAGAAAGGGTCTTTCTAGTAGTTGCGCATCAAATCTAAGCTGTCTGAAGTGTTTTTCCAAAGTTATCAACATTTTTAAGTTTGGCTTTCCGGAACCCACCTTATCTCAGGCTGAAAACGCGTTTTCTGCATTGTGCCATAACTTTGAAGGAAGCTTCAGAACATGAAATTTTAACCTGCCACTATAGCAGAAAGGGTCCTTCTAGTAGTTGCACATCAAATCTAAGCTGTCTGAAATGTTTTTCCAAAGTTATCAACATTTTTATGTTTGGCGTTCCGGAATCTACCTTATCTCAGGCTGAAAACGCTTTTTGCGCTTTGTGCCATAACTTTGCAGGGAAGCTTCAGAAAATGAAATTTTCACCTCCCACTATAGCAGAAAGGGTTTTTCTAGTAGTTGCACATCAAATCTAAGCTGTCTGAAGTGTTTTTCCAAAGTTATCAACATTTTTATGTTTGGCGTTCCGGAACCCTCCTTATCTCAGGCTGAATACGCGTTTTCTGCATTGTGCCATAACTTTGCAGGGAAGCTTCAGAACATGAAATTTTAACTTCCCACTATTGCAGAAAGTGTCTTTCTAGTAGTTGCACATCAAATCTAAGTTCTCTGAAGTGTTTTTCGAAAGCTATCAACATTTTTATGTTTGGCGTCCCGGAACCCACCTTATCTCTGGCTGAAAACGCATTTTCTGCATTGTGCCTTTACTTTTCTGGGGAGCTTCAGAACATGGAATTTCCACCTCCCACTTTAACAGAAAGGGTCCTTCTAGTAGTTGCACATCAAATCTAAGCTGTCTGAAGTGTTTTTCCAAAGTTATCAACATTTTTACGTTTGGCGTTCCGGAACCCACCTTATCTCAGGCTGAAAACGCGTTTTCTGCATTGTGCCATAACTTTGCAGGGAAGCTTCAGAACATGAAATTGTAACCTCCCACTGTAGCAGAAAGGGTCTTTCTAGTAGTTGCACATCAAATCTAAGCTGTCTGAAGTGTTTTTCCAAAGTTATCAACATTTTTAAGTTTGGCGTTCCGGAACCCACCTTATCTCAGGCTGAAAACGCGTTTTCTGCATTGTTCCTTAACTTTGCAGGGAAGCATCAGAACATGAAATTTTGAACTCCCACTATGACAACCGGGGTCTTTCTAATAGTTGCACATCAAATCTAATCTGTCTGAAGTGTTTTTCGAAAGTTAGAAACATTTTTATGTTTGGCGTTGCGGAACCCACCTTATCTCAGGCTGAAAACGCGTTTTCTGCATTGTGCCATAACTTCTCAGGGAAGTTTCAGAACATGAAAATTTCACCTCCCACTATAGCAGAAAGGGTCTTTCTAGTCGTTGTACATCAAATCTAAGCTGTCTGAAGTGTTTTTCCAAAGATATCTACATTTTTATGTTTGGCGTTCCGGAACCCACATTATCTCAGTCTGTAAGCGCGTTTTCTGCATTGTGCAATACCTTTGGAGGAAAACTTCAGAACATGACATTTTCAAATCCCACTATGGTAGAAAAGGTCTTTCTAGTACTTGCACATCAAATCTAAGCTGTCTGAAGTGTTTTTCGAAAGTTATCAACATTTTTATGTTTGGCGTTCCTGAATCGACCTTATCTCAGGCTGAAAACGCGTTTTCTGCATTGTTCCTTAACTTTGCAGGGAAGCATCAGAACATGAAATTTTCAACTCCCACTATGACAAACAGGGACTTTCTAATAGTTGTACATCAAATCTAAGCTGTCTGAAGTGTTTTACAAAAGTTAGCAACATTTTTATGTTTGGCGTTCCGGAACCCACCTTATCTCAGGCTGAAAATGAGTTTTCTGCATTGTGCCATAACTTTGAAGGAAAGCTTCAGAACATGAAAGTTTCACCTCCCACTATAGCAGAAAGGGTCTTTCTAGTAGTTGAGCATCAAATATAAGCTGTCTGTAGTGTTTTTCCAAAGTTATCAACATTTTCATGTTTGGCGTTCCGGGACCCACCTTATCTCAGGCTGAAAACGCGTTTTCTGCATTGTGCCATAACTTTGCAGGGAAGCTTCAGAACATGAAATTTTAACCTCCCATTGTAGCAGAAAGGGTCTTTCTAGTAGTTGCACATCAAATCTAAGCTGTATGAAGTGTTTTTCCAAAGTTATCAACATTTTTATGTTTGAAGTTCCGGAATCGAGCTTATCTCAGGCTGAAAACGCGTTTTCTGCATTGTTCCTTAACTTTGCAGGGAAGCTTCAGAACATGACATTTTCAACTCCCACTATAACAGACAGGGTCTTTGTAGTAGTTGCATATCAAATCTAAGCTGTCTGAAGTGTTTTTCCAAAGTTATCAACATTTTTATGTTTGGCGTTCCGGAATCGACCTTATCTCAGTCTCAAAATGCGTTTTCTGCATTGTGCCATAACTTTGCAGGGAAGCTTCTGAACATTAAATTTTAACCTCCCACTATAGCAGAAAGGGTCTTTCTAGTAGTTGCACATCAAATCTAAGCTGTCTGAAGTGTTTTTCCAAAGTTATCAACACTTTTATGTATGGCGTTCCGGAATCGACCTTATCTCAGGCTCAAAATGCGTTTTCTGCATTGTGCCATAACTTTGCAGGGAAGCTTCTGAACATTAAATTTTAACCTCCCACTATAGCACAAAGGGTCTTTCTAGTAGTTGCACATCAAATCTAAGCTGTCTGAAGTGTTTTTCAAAAGTTATCAACATTTTTATGTTTGGCGTTCCGGAACCCACCTTATCTCAGGCTGAAAACGCCTTTTCTGCATTGTGCCATAACTTTGAAGGAAATCTTCAGAACATGAAAGTTTCACCTACCACTATAGCAGAAAGGGTCTTTCTAGTAGTTGCACATCAAATCTAAGCTGTCTGAAGTGTTTTTCCAAAGTTATCAACATTTTTATGTTTGGTGTTCCGGAACCCACGTTATCGCAAGCTGAAAAAGCGTTTTCTGCATTGTGCCATAACTTTGCAGCGAAGCTTCAGAACATGAAATGTTCACCTCCCACTATAGCAGAAAGGGTCTTTCTAGTTGTTGCACATCAAATCTAAGCTGTCTGAAGTGTTTTTCCAAAGTTATCAACATTTTTATGTTTAGCGTTCCGGAATCGACCTAATCTCAGGCTGAAAACGCGTTTTTTGCATGTGCCATTACTTTGCAGGGAAGCTTCACAACATGAAATTTTAACCCCCCACTATAGCACAAAGGGTCTTTCTAGTAGTTGCACATCAAATCTAATCTGTCTGAAGAGTTTTTCTAAAGTTATCAACATTTTTAAGTTTGGCGTTCCGGAACCCACCTTATCTCAGGCTGAAAACGCGTTTTCGGCATTGTGCCATAACTTTGCAGGGAAGCTTCAGAACATGACATTTTCACCTCCCATTATAGCAGAAAGGGTCTTTCTAGTAGTTGCACATCAAATCTAAGCTGTCTGAAATGTTTTTTCCAAAGTTATCAAGAATTTTATGTTTGGCGTTCCGGAACCCACCTTATCTCAAGCTGAAAACGCGTTTTCTGCGTTGTGCCATCACTTTGCAGGGAAGCTTCCGAACATGAAATTTTCACATCCCACGACAGCAAAAAGGGTCTTTCTGGTAGTTGCACATCAAATCTAAGCTGTCTGATGTGCTTTTCCAAAGTTATCAACTTTTTTATGTTTGGCGTTCCGGAATCGACCTTATCTCAGGATGAAAACGCGTTTTACGCATTGTGCCATAACTTTGCAGTGAAGCTTCAGAAAATGAAAATTTCAACTCCCACTACAGCAGAAAGGGTCTTTCTAGTAGTTGCACATCAAATCTAAGCTGTCTGAAGTGTTTTTCCAAAGTTATCAACATTTTTATGTTTAGCGTTCCGGAATCGACCTTTTCTCAATCTCAAAATGCGTTTTCTGCATTGTGCCATAACTTTGCAGGGAAGCTTCAGAACATGAAATTTTAACCCTCCACTATTGCACAAAGGGTCTTTCTAGTAGTTGCACATCAAATCTAAGCTGTCTGAAGTGTTTTTCCAAAGTTATCAACGTTTTTATGTTTGGCGTTCCGGAATCGACCTTTTCTCAGTCTCAAAATGCGTTTTCTGCATTGTGCCATAACTTTGCAGGGAAGCTTCTGAACATGAAATTTCAACCTCCCACTATAGCACAAAGGGTCTTTCTAGTAGTTGCACATCAAATCTAAGCTGTCTGAACTGTTTTTCCAAAGTTATCAACACTTTTATGTATGGCGTTCGGGAATCGACCTTATCTCAGGATGAAAACGCGTTTTACGCATTGTGCCATAACTTTGCAGGGAAGCTTCAGAAAATGAAAATTTCAACTCCCACTATAGCAGAAAGGGTCTTTCTAGTAGTTGCACATCAAATCTAAGCTGTCTGAAGTGTTTTTCCAAAGTTATCAACATTTTTATGTTTAGCGTTCCGGAATCGACCTAATCTCAGGCTGAAAACGCGTTTTCTGCATTGTGCCATTACTTTGCAGGGAAGCTTAAGAACATGAAATTTTAACCCCCCACTATTGCACGAAGGGTCTTTCTAGTAGTTGCACATCAGATCTAAGCTGTCTGATGTGTTTTTCCAAAGTTATCAACATTTTTACGTTTGGCGTTCCGGAATGTTTGGCGTTCCGGAATCGACCTTTTCTCAGTCTCAAAATGCGTTTTCTGCATTGTGCCATAACTTTGCAGGGAAGCTTCTGAACATTAAATTTTAACCCCCCACTATTGCACGAAGGGTCTTTCTAGTAGTTGCACATCAAATCTAAGCTGTCTGAAGAGTTTTTCTAAAGTTATCAACATTTTTAAGTTTGGCGTTCCGGAACCCACCTTATCTCAGGCTGAAAACGCGTTTTCGGCATTGTGCCATAACTTTGCAGGGAAGCTTCAGAACATGAAATTTTCACGTCCCAATATAGCAGAAAGGGTCTTTCTAGTAGTTGCACATCAAATCTAAGCTGTCTGAAGTGTTTTTCCAAAGTTATCAATATTTTTGTGTTTGGCGTTCCGGAATCGACCTTATCTCAGGCTGAAAACGCGTTTCCTGCATTGTAGCATAACTTTGCAGGGAAGCTTCAGAACATGACATTTTAAAGTTCCACTATATCAGAAATGGTCTTTATAGTAGCTGCACATCAAATCTAAGCTGTTTGAAGTGTTTTTCCAAAGTTATTAACACTTTTATGTTTGGCGTTCCGGAACCCACCTTATCTAAGGCTGAAAACGCGTTTTCTGCATTCTGCCATAACTTTGCAGGGAATCTTCAGAACATGAAATTTTCATATCCCACTATAGCAGAAAGGGTCTTTCTAGTAGTTGCACATCAACTCTAAGCTGTCTGAAGTGTTTTTCCAAAGTTATCAACATTTTTATGTTTGGCGTTCCGCAATCGACCTTATCTCAGGCTGAAAACGCGTTTTCGGAATTGTGCCATAACTTTGCCGGGAAGCTTCGGAACACAAAATTTTCACCTCCCACAATAGCAGAAAGGGTCTTTCTAGTAGTTGCACATCAAATCTAAGCTGTCTGAAGTGTCTTTTCAAAGTTATCAACACTTTTATGTTTGGCGTTCCGGAATCGACCTTATCTCAGGCTAAAAACGCGTTCTACGCATGTTGCCATAACTTTGCAGGGAAGCTTCAGAACATGAAATTTTCACATTCCACTATAGCAGAAAGGGTCTTTCTAGTAGTTGCACATCAAAGCTAAGCTGTCTGAAGTGTTTTTCCAAAGTTATCAACTTTTTTATGTTTGGCGTTCCGGAATCAACCTTATGTCAGGCTGAAAACGCGTTTTACGCATTGTGCCATAACCTTGCAGGGAAACTTCAGAAAATGAAATTTTCACATCCCACTATAGCAGAAAGGGTCTTTCTAGTAGTTGCACATCAAATCTAAGCTGTCTGAAGTGTTTTTTCAAAGTTATCAACATTTTTATGTTTGGCGTTCGGGAACCCACCTTATCTCAGGCTGAAAACGTGTTTTCTGCATTGTGCCATAACTTTGCAGGGAAGCTTCAGAACATGAAATTTTTACCTCCCACTATAGCAGAAAGGGTCTTTCTAGTAGTTTCACATCAAATCTAAGCTGTTTGAAGAGTTTTTCCAAAGTTATCAACATTTTTATGTTTGGCGTTCGGGAACGCACCTTATCTCAGGCTTAAAACGCGTTTTACACATTGTGCCATAACTTTGCAGGGAAACTTTAGAACATGATATTTTCACTTCCCATTATAGCAGAAAGGGTCTTTCTAGTCGTTGCACATCAAATCTAAGCTGTCTGAAGTGTTTTTCCAAAGTTATCAACATTTTTTATCTTTGGGGTTCTGGAACCCACCTTATCTCAGGCTGAAAACGCGTTTTCTGCATTGTGCGTTTACTTTTCTGGTTAACTTCAGAACATGAAATTTACAATTCCCACTAAAGCAGAAAGGGTCTTTCTCCTACTTGCACGTCAAATCTAAGCTGTCTGAAGTGTTTTTCTAAAGTTTTCAACATTTTTATGTTTGGCGTTCCGTAACCCACCTTATCTCAGGCTGAAAACGCGTTTTCTGCATTGTGCCATAACTTTGCAGGGAAGCTTCAGAAAATGAAATTTTCACCTCCCACTATAGCAGAAAGGGTTTTTCTAGTAGTTGCACATCAAATCTAAGCTGTCTGAAGTGTTTTTCCAAAGTTATCAACACTTTTATATTCGGCATTCCAGAATCGACCTTATCTCTGGCTGAAAACGCGTTTTCTGCATTGTGCCAAAACTTTGCAGAAAAGCTTCAGAACATGAAATTTTCACCACCCACTACTGCAGAAAGGGTTTTTCTAGTAGTTGCACATCAAATCTAAGCTGTTTGAAGTGTTTTTCCAAAGTTATCAACACTATTATGTTTGGCGTTCCTGAATCGACCTTATCTCAGGCTGAAAACGCGTTTTATGCATTGTGCCATAACTTTGCAGGGAAGCTTCAGAACATGAAAATTTCAGCTCCCACTATAGCAGAAATGGTCTTTCTAGTAGTTGCACATCAAATCTAAGCTGTCTGAATTGTTTTTCCAAAGTTATCAACATTTTTATGTTTGGCGTTCCGGAATCGACCTTATCTCAGGCTGAAAATGTGTTTTCTGCATTGTGCCATAACTTTGCAGGGAAGCTTCAGAACATGAAATTTCAACACCCCACTATAGCAGAAAGGGTCTTTCTAGTAGTTGCACATCAAATCTAGGCTGTCTGAACTGTTTTTCGAAAGTTATCAACATTTTTATATTCGGCATTCCAGAATCGACCTTATCTCTGGCTGAAAACGCGTTTTCTGCATTGTGATATAACTTTGCATGGGAGACTTCAGAACATGAAATTTTCACTTCCCACTATAGCAGAAAGGGTCTTTCTCGTAGTTGCACATCAAATCTAAGCTGTCTGAAGTTTATTTCCAAAGTTATCAACATTTTTATGTTTGGCGTTCTGGTACCCACCTTATCTCAGGCTGAAAACGCGTTTTCTGCATTGTGCCATAACTTTGCAGGGAAGCTTTAGAACATGATATTTTCACTTCCCATTATAGCAGAAAGGGTCTTTCTCGTAGTTGCACATCAAATCTAAGCTGTCTGAAGTTTCTTTCCAAAGTTATCAACATTTTTATGTTTGGCGTTCTGGTACCCACCTTATCTCAGGCTGAAAACGCGTTTTCTGCATTGTTCCATAACTTTGCAGGGAAACTTCAGAACATGAAATTTTCACCTCCCACTATAGGAGAAAGGGTCTTTCTAGTAGTTGCACATCAAATCTAAGCTGTCTGAAGTGTTTTTCCAAAGTTATCAACATTCTTATGTTTGGCGTTCCGGAATCAACCTTATCTCAGACTGAAAAGGCGTTTTCTGCATTGTGCGATATCTTTGCAGGGAAGCTTCAGAACATGAAATTTTCAACTCCCACTATAGCAGAAAGGGACTTTCTAGTAGTTGCACGTCAAATATAAGCTGTCTGAAGTGTTTTTCCAAAGTTATCAACATTTTTATGTTTGGCGTTCCGGAACCCACCTTATCTCAGTCTGTAAGCGCGTTTTCTGCATTGTGCAATACCTTTGGAGGAAAACTTCAGAACATGACATTTTCAAATCCCACTATAGTAGAAAAGGTCTTTCTAGTAGTTGCACATTAAATCTAAGCTGTCTGAAGTGTTTTTCCAAAGTTATAAACATTTTTATGTTTGGCGTTCCTGAATCGACCTTATCTCAGGCTGAAAACGCGTTTTCTGCAATGTGCCATAAGTTTGCAGGAAAGTTTCAGAGCATGAAATTTTCACCTCCCACTATAGCAGAAAGGGTCTTTCTAGTAGTTGCACATCAAATCTAAGCTGTCTGAAGTGTTTTTACAAAGTTCTCAACATTTTTATGTTTGGCGTTCTGGCACCCACCTTATCTCAGGCTGAAAACGCGTTTTCTGCATTGTGCCATAACTTTGCAGGAAAGCTGCAGAATATGAAATTTTCACCTCCCACTACAGCAGAAAGGGTCTTTCTAGTACTTGCACATCAAATCTAAGCTGTCTGAAGTGTTTTTCCGAAGTTATCAACATTTTTATGTTTGGCGTATCGGAATTGACCTTAAGTGAGGCTGAAAACGCGTTTTCTGCATTGTGACATAACTTTGCAGGGAAGCTTCAGTACATGAAATTTTCACGTCCCACTATAGCAGAAAGGGTCTTTCTAGTAGTTGCACATCAAATCGAAGCTGTTTGAAGTGTTTTTCCAAAGTTTTCAACACTTTTATGTTTGGCGTTCCGGAATCGACCTTATCTCAGGCTGAAAACAAGATTTACGCATTCTGCCATAACTTTGCAGGGAAGCTTCAGAACATGAAATTTTCATATCCCACTATAGCAGAAAGGGTCTTTCTAGTAGTTGTACATCAAATCTAAGCTGTCTGAAGTGTTTTTCCAAAGTTATCAACATTCCTATGTTTGGCATTCCGGAATCAACCTTATCTCAGGCTGAAAACGCATTTTCTGCATTGTGCCATCACTTTGCAGGAAAGCTGCAGAATAAGAAATTTTCACCTCCCACTATAGCAGAAAGGGTCTTTCTAGTAGTTGGACATCAAATCTAAGCTGTCTGAAGTGTTTTTCCAAAGTTATCAACATTTTTATGTTTGGAGTTCCGGAACCCACCTTGTCTCAGGCCGAAAACGCGTTTTCTGCATTGTGCCATAGCTTTGGAGGGAAGCTTCAGAACATGAAATTTTCACCTGCCACTATAGCAGAAAGGTTCCTTCTATTAGTTGCAGATCAAATCTAAGCTGTCTGAAGTGTTTTTCGAAAGTTATCAACATTTTTATGTTTGGCGTTCCGGAATCGACCTTATCTCATGATGAAAATGCGTTTTCTGCATTGTCCCATAACTTTGCAGGGAAGCTTCAGAACATGAAATGTTCAACTCCCACGATAGCACAAAGGGTCTTTCTAGTAGTTGTACATCAAACCTAAGCTGTCTGAAGTGTTTTAAGAAAGTTATCAACATTTTTATGTTTGCCGTTCCAGAATCGACCTTACTTCAGGCTAAAAAAGCGTTGTCTGCATCGGGCCATTACTTTGCATGGAAGCTTCCGAACATGAAATTTTAACCTCCCACTATGGCAGAAAGGGTCTTTCTAGTAGTTGCACATCAAATCTAAGCTGTCTGAAGTGTTTTTCCAAAGTTATCAACATTTTTATGTTTGGCGTTCCGGAATCAACCTTATTTCAGGCTGAAAACGCATTTTCTGCATTGTGCCATAACTTTGCAAGGAAGCTTCAGAACATGAAATTTTCACCTCCCATTACAGCAGAAAGGGTCTTTCTAGTAGTTGCACATCAAATCTAAGCTGTCTGAAGTGTTTTTAGAAAGTTATCAACATTTTTATGTTTGGCGTTTCGGAACCCACCTTATCTCAGGCTGAAAACGCGTTTTCTGCATTGTGCCATAACTTTGCAAGGAAGCTTCAGAACATGAAATTTTCACCTCCCACTACAGCAGAAAGGGTCTTTCTAGTAGTTGCACATCAAATGTAAGCGGTCTAAGGCGTTTTTCCAAAGTTATCTACATTTTTATGTTTGGCGTTCCGGAATCGACCTTATCTCAGGATGAAAAATCGTTTTCTGCATTGTCCCATAACTTTCCAGGGAAGCTTCAGAACATGAAATTTTCATATCCCACTATAGCAGAAAGGATCTTTCTAGTAGTTGCACATCAAATCTAAGTTATCTGAAGTGTTTTTCGAAAGCTATCAACATTTTTTAGGTTGGCGTTTCGGAAACGACCTTATCTCGGGCTGAAAACCCGTTTTCTGCATTGTGCCATAACTTTGCAGGGAAGCTTCAGAACATGAAATTTTCACCTCCCACTATAGCAGAAATGGTCTTTCTAGTAGTTGCACATCAACGCTAAGATGTCTGAAGTGTATTTCAAAAGTTATCAACTTTTTTATGTTTCGCGTTCCGGAATCGACCTTATGTCAGGCTGAAAACGCGTTTTACGCATTGCGCCATAACTTTGCATAAAGCTTCAGAACATGAAATTTTCACCTCCCACTATAGCAGAAAGGGTCTTTCGAGTAGTTGCTCATCAAATCTAAGCTGACTGATGTGTTTTTCAAAAGTTATCAACATTTTTATGTTTGGCGTTCCGGAACCCACCTTATCTCAGGCTGAAAACGCGTTTTACGTATTGTGCCATAACTTTGCAAGGAAGCTTCAGAACATGAAACGTTCACCTCCCACTATAGCAGAAAGGGTCTTTCTAGTAGTTGCACTTCAAATCTAAGATGTCAGAAGCGTTTTTCGAAAGTTATCAACAATTTTATGTTTGGCGTTCCGGAACCCACCTTATCTCAGGCTGAAAACCCGTTTTCTGCATTGTGCCATAACTTTGCAGGGAAGATTCAGAACATGAAATTTTCACCTCCCACTATAGCAGAAAGCGTCTTTCTAGTACTTTCTCATGAAATCTAAGCTGTCTGAAGTGTTTTTCCAAAGTTTTCAACATTTTTATTTTTGGTCTTCGGGAACCCTCCTTATCTCAGGCTGAAAACGCGTTTTACGTATTGTGCCATAACTTTGCATAAAGCTTTAGAACATGAAATTTTCACCTCCCACTATAGCAGAAAAGGTCATTCTAGTAGTAGCACATCAAATCTAAGCTGTCTTGAAGTGTTTTTCTAAAGTTATCAACATTTTTATGTTTGGCGTTCCGGAACCCACCTTATCTCTGCCTGAAAACGTGTTTTACATATTTTGCCAAAACTTTGCAGGGAAGCTTCAGAACATGAAATTTTATCATCCCACTATTTCAGAAAGGGTCTTTCTAGTAGTTGCACATCAAATCTAAGCTGTCTGAAGTGTTTTTCCAAAGTTATCAATATTTTTGTGTTTGGCGTTCCGGAATCGACCTTATCTCAGGCTGAAAACGCGTTTCCTGCATTGTAGCATAACTTTGCAGGGAAGCTTCAGAACATGACATTTTAAAGTTCCACTATAGCAGAAATGGTCTTTATAGTAGCTGCACATCAAATCTAAGCTGTTTGAAGTGTTTTTCCAAAGTTATTAACACTTTTATGTTTGGCGTTCCGGAACCCACCTTATCTAAGGCTGAAAACGCGTTTTCTGCATTCTGCCATAACTTTGCAGGGAAGCTTCAGAACATGAAATTTTCATATCCCACTATAGCAGAAAGGGACTTTCTAGTAGTTGCACATCAAATCTAAGCTGTCTGAAGTGTTTTTCCAAAGTTATCAACATTTTTATGTTTGGCGAACTGAAATCAACCTCATCTCAGGCTGAAAACGCGTTTCACGCATTGTGCCATAACTTTTCAGGGAAGCTTCTGAACATGAAATGTTCGCCTCCCACTATAGCAGAAAGGGTCTTTCTAATAGTTGCACATCAAATCTAAGCTGTCTGAAGTGTTTTTCTGAAGTTATCAACATTTTTATGTTTGGCGTTCCGGAATCGACCTTATCTCCGGCTGAAAACGCGTTTTACGCATGGTGCCATAACTTTGCAGGGAAGCTTCAGAACATGAAATTTTCACATCCCACTATAGCAGAAAGGGTCTTTCTAGTAGTTGCACATCAAATCTAAGCTGTCTGAAGTGTCTTTTCAAAGTTATCAACACTTTTATGTTTGGCGTTCCGGAATCGACCTTATCTGAGGCTGAAAACGCGTTTTCTGTATTGTGCCATAACTTTGTACGGAAGCTTCAGAACATGAAATTTTAAACTTGCGCTATAGCAGAAAGGGTCTTTCGAGTAATGGTACATCAAATCTAAGCTGTCTGAAGTGTTTTTCCAAAGTTATCAACATTTTAATGTTTGGCGTTCCGGAATCGACCTTATCTCAGGCTGAAAACGCGTTTTACGCATGGTGCCATAACTTTGCAGGGAAGCTTCAGAACATGAAATTTTCACATCCCACTATAGCTGAAAGGGTCTTTCTAGTAGTTGCACATGAAATCTAAGCTGTTTGAAGTGTTTTTCCAAAGTTATCAACATTTTTATGTTTGGCGTTCCGGAATTGACCTTATGTGAGGCTGAAAACGAGTTTTCTGCATTGTGCCATAACTTTGCAGGGAAGCTTCAGAACATGAAATTTTCACCTCCCACTATTGCAGAAAGGGTCTTTCTAGTAGTTGCACATCAAATTGAACCTGTTTGAAGTGTTTATCCTAAGTTATCAACATTTTTATGTTTGGCGTTTCGGAATCGACCTTATCTCCGGCTGAAAACGCGTTTCACATATTTTGCCATAACTTTGCAGGAGAGCTTCAGAACATGAAATTTTCAACTCCCACTATAGCAGAACGGGTCTTTCTAGTAGTTGCACATCAAATCTAAGCTGTCTGGAGTGTTTTTCCAAAGTTATCAATATTTTTATGTTTGGCGTTCCGGAATCGACCTTATCTCAGGCTGAAAACGTGTTTCCTGCATTGTGGCATAACTGTGCAGGGAAGCTTCAGAACATGAAATTTTCACCTCCCACTGTAGCACAAATGGTCTTTCTAGTAGTTGCACATCAAATCTAAGCTGTCTGAAGTGTTTTTCCAAAGTTATCCACATTTTTATGTTTGGCGTTCTGGAACCCACCTTATCTCAGGCTGAAAACGCGTTTTCTGCATTGTGCCATAACTTTGGAGGGAAGCTTCATAACATGAAATTTTCACCTCCCACTATAGGAGAAAGGGTCTTTCTAGTAGTTGCACATCAAACCTAAGCTGTCTGAAGTGTTTTTCCAAAGTTATCAACATTTTTATGTTTGGCGTTCTGGTTCCGACCTTATCTCAGGCTCAAAACGCGTTTTCTGCATTGTGCCATAACTTTGCAGGGAGACTTCAGAACATGAAATTTTCTCCTCCCACTATAGCAGAAAGGGTATTTCTAGTAGTTGCACATCAAATCTAAGTTGTCTGAAGTGTTTTTCCAAAGTTATCAACATTCTTATGTTTGGCGTTCCGGAATCAACCTTATCTCAGACTGAAAACGTGTTTTCTGCATTGTGCCATAACTTTGCAGGGAAACTTCAGAACAAGCAATTTTCACCTCCAACTATAGAAGAAAGGGTCTTTCTAGTAGTTGCACATCAAATCGAAGCTGTTTGAAGAGTTTTTCCAAAGTTAACACCATTTTTATGTATGGCGTTCCAGAAACAACCTTATCTCAGGCTGAAAACGCGTTTTACGCAATTTGCCATAACTTTGCAGGAAAGCCTCAGAACATGAAATTTTCACCTCCCACTATAGCAGAAAGGGTCTTTCTAGTAGTTGCACATCAAATCTAAGCTGTCTGAAGTATTTTTGGAAAGTGTTCAACATTTTTATGTTTGGTGTTCCTGAATCGACCTGATCTCAGGCCAAAAACGCGCTTTCTGCATTGTGCCATAACTTTGGAGGGAAGCTTCAGAACATGAAATTTTCATCTCCCACTATACCAGAAAGGGTCTTTCTAGTAGTTGCACATCAAATTTAAGCTGTCTGAAGTGTTTTTCCATAGTTATCAACATTTTTATGTTTGGCGTTCCGTAACCCACCTTATCTCAGGCTGAAAACAGGTTTTCTGCATTGTGCCATAACTTTGAAGGCAAGCTTCAGAACATGAAATTTTCACCTCCCACTATAGCAGAAAGGGTCTTTCTAGTAGTTGCACATCAAATCTAAGCTGTCTGAAATGTTTTTCCAAAGTTATCAAGATTTTTATGTTTGGCTTTCCGGAACCCACCTTATCTCAGGCTGAAAACGCGTTTTGTGCATTGTGCCATAACTTTGCAGGGAAGCTTCAGAAAATGAAATTTTCACCTCCCACTATAGCAGAAAGGGTTTTTCTAGTAGTTGCACATCAAATCTAAGCTGTCTGAAGTGTTTTTCCAAAGTTATCAACATTTTTATGTTTGGCGTTCTGGAACCCACCTTATCTCAGGCTGAAAACGCGTTTTCTGCATTGTGCCATAACTTTGCAGGGAGACTTCAGAACATGAAATTTTCTCCTCCCACTATTGCAGAAAGGGTCTTTCTAGTACTTGCACATCAAATCTAAGCTGTCTGAAATGTTTTTCCAAAGTTATCAACATTTTTATGTTTGGCTTTCCGGAACCCACCTTATCTCAGGCTGAAAACGCGTTTTCTGCATTGTGCCATAACTTTGCAGGGAAGCTTCAGAAAATGAAATTTTCACCTCCCACTATAGCAGAAAGGGTTTTTCTAGTAGTTGCACATCAAATCTAAGCTGTCTGAAGTGTTTTTCCAAAGTTATCAACATTTTTATGTTTGGCGTTCTGGAACCCACCTTATCTCAGGCTGAAAACGCGTTTTCTGCATTGTGCCATAACTTTGCAGGGAGACTTCAGAACATGAAATTTTCTCCTCCCACTATTGCAGAAAGGGTCTTTCTAGTACTTGCACATCAAATCTAAGCTGTTTGAAGTGTTTTTCCAAAGTTATGAACACTATTATGTTTGGCGTTCCTGAATCGACCTTATCTCAGGCTGAAAACGCTTTTTATGCATTGTGCCATAACTTTGCAGGGAAGCTTCAGAACATGAAAATTTCAGCTTCCCACTATAGCAGAAAGGGTCTTTCTAGTAGTTGCACATCAAATCTAAGCTGTCTGAATTGTTTTTCCAAAGTTATCAACATTTTTATGTTTGGCGTTCCGGAATCGACCTTATCTCAGGCTGAAAATGTGTTTTCTGCATTGTGCCATAACTTTGCAGGGAAGCTTCAGAACATGAAATTTCAACACCCCACTAAAGCAGAAAGGGTCTTTCTAGTAGTTGCACATCAAATCTAGGCTGTCTGAACTGTTTTTCGAAAGTTATCAACGTTTTTATATTCGGCATTCCAGAATCGACCTTATCTCTGGCTGAAAACGCGTTTTCTGCATTTTGCCAAAACTTTGCAGAAAAGCTTCAGAACATGAAATTTTCACCACCCACTATTGCAGAAAGGGTCTTTCTAGTACTTGCACATCAAATCTAAGCTGTTTGAAGTGTTTTTCCAAAGTTATCAACACTATTATGTTTGGCGTTCCTGAATCGACCTTATCTCAGGCTGAAAACGCATTTTATGCATTGTGCCATAACTTTGCAGGGAAGCTTCAGAACATGAAAATTTCAGCTCCCACTATAGCAGAAATGGTCTTTCTAGTAGTTGCACATCAAATCTAAGCTGTCTGAATTGTTTTTCCAAAGTTATCAACATTTTTATGTTTGGCGTTCCGGAATCGACCTTATCTCAGGCTGAAAATGTGTTTTCTGCATTGTGCCATAACTTTGCAGGGAAGCTTCAGAAAATGAAATTTCAACACCCCACTATAGCAGAAATGGTCTTTCTAGTAGTTGCACATCAAATCTAAGCTGTCTGAACTGTTTTTCGAAAGTTATCAACATTTTTATATTCGGCATTCCAGAATCGACCTTATCTCTGGCTGAAAACGCGTTTTCTGCATTGTGATATAACTTTGCAGGGAAGCTTCAGAACATGAAATTTTCACATCCCACTATAGCAGAAAGGGTCTTTCTAGTAATTGCACATCAAAATTAAGCTGTCTGAAGTGTTTTTCCAAAGTTATCAACATTTTTATGTTTGGCGTTCCGGAACCCACCTTATCTCAGGCTGTAAACGCGTTTTCTGCATTGTGCCATAACTTTGCAGGGAAGCTTCAGAATATGAAATTTTCACCTCCCACTATAGCAGAATGGGTCTTTCTAGTAGTTGCACATCAAATCTAAGCTGTCGAAATTGTTTTTCCAAAGTTATCAACATTTTTATGTTTGGCGTTTCGGAATCGACCTTATCTCCGGCTGAAGACGCGTTTTCTGCATTGTGCCATAACTTTGCAGGGAAGCTTCAGAACATGAAAATTTCACCTCCCACTAAAGCAGAAAAGGTCATTCTAGTAGTTGCACATCAAATCTAATCTGTCTTGAAGTGTTTTTCTAAAGTTATCAACATTTTTATGTTTGGCGTTCCGGAATCAACGTTATCTCAGGCTGAAAACGCGTTTTACGCATTGTGCCATAACTTTGCAGGAAAGCTTCAGAACATGAAATTTTCAACTCCCACTATAGCAGAAAGGGTCTTTCTAGTAGTTGCACATCAAATCTATGCTGTCTGAGGTGTTTTTCCAAAGTTTTCAATATTTTTATGTTTGGCGTTCCGGAATCGACCTTATCTCCGGCTGAAGACGCGTTTTCTGCATTGTGCCATAACTTTGCAGGGAAGCTTCAGAACATGAAAATTTCACCTCCCACTAAAGCAGAAAAGGTCATTCTAGTAGTTGCACATCAAATCTAATCTGTCTTGAAGTGTTTTTCTAAAGTTATCAACATTTTTATGTTTGGCGTTCCGGAATCAACGTTATCTCAGGCTGAAAACGCGTTTTACGCATTGTGCCATAACTTTGCAGGAAAGCTTCAGAACATGAAATTTTCAACTCCCACTATAGCAGAAAGGGTCTTTCTAGTAGTTGCACATCAAATCTATGCTGTCTGAGGTGTTTTTCCAAAGTTATCAATATTTTTATGTTTGGCGTTCTGGAATCGACCTTATCTCCGGCTGAAGACGCGTTTTCTGCATTGTGCCATAACTTTGCAGGGAAGCTTCAGAACATGAAAATTTCACCTCCCACTAAAGCAGAAAAGGTCATTCTAGTAGTTGCACATCAAATCTAATCTGTCTTGAAGTGTTTTTCTAAAGTTATCAACATTTTTATGTTTGGCGTTCCGGAATCAACGTTATCTCAGGCTGAAAACGCGTTTTACGCATTGTGCCATAACTTTGCAGGAAAGCTTCAGAACATGAAATTTTCAACTCCCACTATAGCAGAAAGGGTCTTTCTAGTAGTTGCACATCAAATTTAAACTGTCTGAGGTGTTTTTCCAAAGTTATCAATATTTTTTTGTTTGGCGTTCCGGAATCAACCTTATCTCAGGCTGAAAACGCGTTTTCTGCATTGTGCCATAACTTTGCAGGGAAGCTTTAGAACATGAAATTTTCATATCCCACTATTGCAGAAAGGGTCTTTCTAGTAGTTGCACATCAAATCAAAGCTGTTTGAAGTGTTTTTCGAAAGTTATCCACATTTTTACGTTTGGCGTTCCGGAATCAACCTTATCTCAGGCTGAAAACGCGTTTTACGCATTCTGCCATAACTTTGCAGGGAAGCTTCTGAACATGAAATTTTCAAAACCCACTATAGCAGAAAGGGGCTTTCTCGTATTTGCACATCAAATCTAACCTGTCTGAAGTGTTTTTCCAAAGTTATCCACATTTTTACGTTTGGCGTTCCGGAATCAACCTTATCTCAGGCTGAAAACGCGTTTTACGCAATTTGCCATAACTTTGCAGGGAGACTTCAGAACATGAAATTTTCTCCTCCCACTATAGCAGAAAGGGTATTTATAGTGGTTGCACATCAAATCTAAGTTGTCTGAAGTGTTTTTCCAAAGTTATCAACATTCTTATGTTTGGCGTTCCGGAATCAACCTTATCTCAGACTGAAAACGTGTTTTCTGCATTGTGCCATAGCTTTGCAGGGAAACTTCAGAACATGACATTTTCACCTCCCACTATAGCAGAAAGGGTCTTTCTAGTAGTTGCACATCAAATTTAAGCTGTCTGAAGTGTTTTTCGAAAGTTTTCAACATTTTTATGTTTGGCGTTCCGTAACCCACCTTATCTCAGGCTGAAAACAGGTTTTCTGCATTGTGCCATAACTTTGAAGGCAAGCTTTAGAACATGAAATGTTCACCTCCCCCTATAGCAGAAAGGGTCTTTCTAGTAGGTGCACATCAAATCTAAGCTGTCTGAAGTGTCTTTTCAAAGTTATCAACACTTTTATGTTTGGCGTTCCGGAATCGACCTTATCTCAGGCTAAAAACGCGTTCTACGCATGTTGCCATAACTTTGCAGGGAAGCTTCAGAACATGAAATTTTCACATTCCACTATAGCAGAAAGGGTCTTTCTAGTAGTTGCACATCAAAGCTAAGCTGTCTGAAGTGTTTTTCCAAAGTTATCAACTTTTTTATGTTTGGCGTACCGGAATCGACCTTATCTGAGGCTGAAAACGCGTTTTCTGCATTGTGCCATAACTTTGTACGGAAGCTTCAGAACATGAAATTTTAAACTTGCGCTATAGCAGAAAGGGTCTTTCCAGTAGTTGTACATCAAATCTAAGCTGTCTGAAGTGTTTTTCCAAAGTTATCAACATTTTAATGTTTGGCGTTCCGGAATCGACCTTATCTCCGGCTGAAAACGCGTTTTACGCATGGTGCCATAACTTTGCAGGGAAGCTTCAGAACATGAAATTTTCACATCCCACTATAGCAGAAAGGGTCTTTCTAGTAGTTGCACATCAAATCTAAGCTGTCTGAAGTGTCTTTTCAAAGTTATCAACACTTTTATGTTTGGCGTTCCGGAATCGACCTTATCTCAGGCTAAAAACGCGTTCTACGCATGTTGCCATAACTTTGCAGGGAAGCTTCAGAACATGAAATTTTCACATTCCACTATAGCAGAAAGGGTCTTTCTAGTAGTTGCACATCAAAGCTAAGCTGTCTGAAGTGTTTTTCCAAAGTTATCAACTTTTTTATGTTTGGCGTTCCGGAATCAACCTTATCTCAGGCTGAAAACGCGTTTTACGCATTGTGCCATAACTTTGCAGGGGAGCTTCAGAACATAAAATTTTCACCTCCCACAATACCAGAAAGGGTCTTTCTAGTAGTTGCACATCAAATCTAAGCTGTCTGAATTGTTTTTCCAAAGTTATCTACATTTTTATGTTTGGCGTTCCGGAAAAGACCTTATCTCAGGCTGAAAACGTGTTTTCTGCATTGTGCCATAACTTTGCAGGGAAGCTTCAGAACATGAAATTTTCACATCCCACTATTGCAGAAAGGGTCTGTCTTGTAGTTGCACATCAAATCTAAGCTGTCTGAAGTGTTTTTCCAAAGTTATCAACATTTTCATGTTCGGCGTTCTGGAACCCACCTTATCTCAGTCTGAAAACGTGTTTTCTGCATTGTGCCATAACTTAGCAGGGAAGCCTCAGAACATGAAATTTTCACCTGCCGCTATAGGAGAAAGGGTCTTTCTAGTAGTTGCACATCAAATCTAAGCTGTCTGAAGTGTTTTTCCAAAGTTATCAACATTTTTATGTTTGGCGTTCCGGAATCGACCTTATCTCAGGCTGAAAACGCGTTTTACGCATTCTGCCATAACTTTGCATACAGCTTCAGAACATTACATGTTCACATCCCACTATAGCAGAAAGGGTCTTTCTAGTAGTTGCACATCAAATCTAAGCTGTCTCATGTGTTTTTCCAAAGTTACCAACATTTTTTTGTTTGGCGTTCCGGAATAGACCTTATCTCAGGCTGAAAACGCGTTTTCTGCATTGTGATATAACTTTGCAGGGAAGCTTCAGAACATGAAATTTTCACATCACACTATAGCAGAAAGGGTCTTTCTAGTAGTTGCACATCAAATCTAAGCTGTTTGAAGTGTTTTTCCAAATTTATCAACATTTTTATGTTTGGCGTTCCGGAATCAACCTTATCTCAGGCTTAAAACGCGTTATACGCATTGTGCCATAACTTTGCAGGAAAGCTTCAGAACATGAAATTTTCAATTGCCACTAAAGCAGAAAGGGTCTTTCTCCTACTTGCACATCAAATCTAAGCTGTCTGAAGTGTTTTTCGAAAGTTTTCAACATTTTTATATTTGGCGTTCCTGAATCGACCTTATCTCAGGCTGAAAACGTGTTTTCTGCATTGTGCCATAACTTTGCAGGGAAGCTTCAGAACATGAAATTTTCAGATTCCACTATAGCAGAAAGGGTCTTTCTAGTAGTTGCACATCAAATCTAAGCTGTCTGAATTGTTTTTCCAAAGTTATCAACTTTTTTATGTTTGGCGTTCCGTAACCCACCTTATCTCAGGCTGAAAACAGGTTTTCTGCATTGTGCCATAACTTTGAAGGCAAGCTTCAGAACATGAAATTTTCACCTCCCACTATAGCAGAAAGGGTCTTTCTAGTAGTTGCACATCAAATCTAAGCTGTCTGAAATGTTTTTCCAAAGTTATCAACATTTTTATGTTTGGCTTTCCGGAACCCACCTTATCTCAGGCTGAAAACGCGTTTTCTGCATTGTGCCATAACTTTGCAGGGAAGCTTCAGAAAATGAAATTTTCACCTCCCACTATAGCAGAAAGGGTTTTTCTAGTAGTTGCACATCAAATCTAAGCTGTCTGAAGTGTTTTTCCAAAGTTATCAACATTTTTATGTTTGGCGTTCTGGAACCCACCTTATCTCAGGCTGAAAACGCGTTTTCTGCATTGTGCCATAACTTTGCAGGGAGACTTCAGAACATGAAATTTTCTCCTCCCACTATTGCAGAAAGGGTCTTTCTAGTACTTGCACATCAAATCTAAGCTGTTTGAAGTGTTTTTCCAAAGTTATCAACACTATTATGTTTGGCGTTCCTGAATCGACCTTATCTCAGGCTGAAAACGCTTTTTATGCATTGTGCCATAACTTTGCAGGGAAGCTTCAGAACATGAAAATTTCAGCTCCCACTATAGCAGAAAGGGTCTTTCTAGTAGTTGCACATCAAATCTAAGCTGTCTGAATTGTTTTTCCAAAGTTATCAACATTTTTATGTTTGGCGTTCCAGAATCGACCTTATCTCAGGCTGAAAATGTGTTTTCTGCATTGTGCCATTACTTTGCAGGGAAGCTTCAGAACATGAAAATTTCAGCTCCGACTATAGCAGAAATGGTCTTTCTAGTAGTTGCACATCAAATCTAAGCTGTCTGAATTGTTTTTCCAAAGTTATCAACATTTTTATATTCGGCATTCCAGAATCGACCTTATCTCTGGCTGAAAACGCGTTTTCTGCATTGTGATATAACTTTGCAGGGAAGCTTCAGAACATGAAATTTTCACATCCCACTATAGCAGAAAGGGTCTTTCTAGTAATTGCACATCAAAATTAAGCTGTCTGAAGTGTTTTTCCAAAGTTATCAACATTTTTATGTTTGGCGTTCCGGAACCCACCTTATCTCAGGCTGTAAACGCGTTTTCTGCATTGTGATATAACTTTGCAGGGAAGCTTCAGAACATGAAATTTTCACATCCCACTATAGCAGAATGGGTCTTTCTAGTAGTTGCACATCAAATCTAAGCTGTCGAAATTGTTTTTCCAAAGTTATCAACATTTTTATGTTTGGCGTTTCGGAATCGACCTTATCTCCGGCTGAAGACGCGTTTTCTGCATTGTGCCATAACTTTGCAGGAAAGCTTCAGAACATGAAATTTTCAACTCCCACTATAGCAGAAAGGGTCTTTCTAGTAGTTGCACATCAAATCTATGCTGTCTGAGGTGTTTTTCCAAAGTTATCAATATTTTTATGTTTGGCGTTCCGGAATCGACCTTATCTCCGGCTGAAGACGCGTTTTCTGCATTGTGCCATAACTTTGCAGGGAAGCTTAGGAACATGAAAATTTCACCTCCCACTAAAGCAGAAAGGGTCTTTCTAGTAGTTGCACATCAAATCTAAACTGTCTGAAGTGTTTTTCCAAAGTTATCAATATATTTTTGTTTGGCGTTCCGGAATCGACCTTATCTCAGGCTGAAAACGCGTTTTCTGCATTGTGCCATAACTTTGCAGGGAAGCTTTAGAACATGAAATTTTCATATCCCACTATTGCAGAAAGGGTCTTTCTAGTAGTTGCACATCAAATCAAAGCTGTTTGAAGTGTTTTTCGAAAGTTATCCACATTTTTACGTTTGGCGTTCCGGAATCAACCTTATCTCAGGCTGAAAACGCGTTTTACGCAATTTGCCATAACTTTGCAGGGAGACTTCAGAACATGAAATTTTCTCCTCCCACTATAGCAGAAAGGGTATTTATAGTGGTTGCATATCAAATCTAAGTTGTCTGAAGTGTTTTTCCAAAGTTATCAACATTCTTATGTTTGGCGTTCCGGAATCAACCTTATCTCAGACTGAAAACGTGTTTTCTGCATTGTGCCATAGCTTTGCAGGGAAACTTCAGAACAAGAAATTTTCACCTCCAACTATAGCAGAAAGGGTATTTCTAGTAGTTGCACATCAAATCTAAGCTGTCTGAAATGTTTTTCCAAAGTTATCAACATTTTTATGTTTGGCTTTCCGGAACCCACCTTATCTCAGGCTGAAAACGCGTTTTCTGCATTGTGCCATAACTTTGCAGGGAAGCTTCAGAACAAGAAATTTTCACCTCCAACTATAGCAGAAAAGGGTCTTTCTAGTAGTTGCACATCAAATCTAAGCTGTCTGAACTGTTTTTCCAAAGTTATCAACATTCTTATGTTTGGCGTTCCGGAATCGACCTTTTCTCAGGCTGAAAACGCGTTTTCTGCATTGTGCCATAACTTTGCAGGGAATCTTTAGAACATGATATTTTCACTTCCCACTATAGCAGAAAGGGTCTTTCTCGTAGTTGCACATCAAATCTAAGCTGTCTGAAGTGTTTTTCGAAAGTTTTCAACATTTTTATGTTTGGTGTTCCTGAATCGACCGTATCTCAGGCCAAAAACGCGTTTTCTGCATTGTGCCATAACTTTGGAGGGAAGCTTCAGAACATGAAATTTTCATCTCCCACTATAGCAGAAAGGGTCTTTCTAGTAGTTGCACATCAAATTTAAGCTGTCTGAAGTGTTTTTCCAAAGTTATCAACATTTTTATGTTTGGCGTTCTGGAATCGACCTTATCTCCGGCTCAAAACGTGTTTTCTGCATTGTGCCATAAATTTGCAGGGAAGCTTCAGACCATAAAATTTCCACCTCCCACTATAGGAGAAAGGGTCTTTCTCGTAGTTGCACATCAAATCTAAGCTGTCTGAAGTGTTTTTCTAAAGTTTTCAACATTTTTATGTTTGGCGTTCCGTAACCCACCTTATCTCCGGCTGAAAACAGGTTTTCTGCATTGTGCCATAACTTTGAAGGCAAGCTTTAGAACATGAAATTTTCACGTCCCACTATAGCAGAAAGGGTCTTTCTAGTAGTTGCACACCAAATCTAAGCTGTCTGAAATGTTTTTCCAAAGTTATCAACATTTTTATGTTTGGCTTTCCGGAACCCACCTTATCTCAGACTGAAAACGTGTTTTCTGCATTGTGCCATAACTTTGCAGGGAAACTTCAGAACAAGAAATTTTCACCTCCAACTATAGCAGAAAGTGTCTTTCTAGTAGTTGCACATCAAATCGAAGCTGTTTGAAGTGTTTTTCCAAAGTTAACACCATTTTTATGTTTGGCGTTCCAGAAACAACCTTATCTCAGGCTGATTACGCGTTTTACGCAATTTGCCATAACTTTGCAGGAAAGCCTCAGAACATGAAATTTTCACCTCCCACTATAGCAGAAAGTGTCTTTCTAGTAGTTGCACATCAAATCTAAGCTGTCTGAACTGTTTTTCCAAAGTTATCAACATTCTTATGTTTGGCGTTCCGGAATCGACCTTTTCTCAGGCTGAAAACGCGTTTTCTGCATTGTGCCATAACTTTGCAGGGAATCTTTAGAACATGATATTTTCACTTCCCACTATAGCAGAAAGGGTCTTTCTCGTAGTTGCACATCAAATCTAAGCTGTCTGAAGTGTTTTTTGAAAGTTTTCAACATTTTTATGTTTGGTGTACCTGAATCGACCGTATCTCAGGCTGAAAACGCGTTTTCTGCATTGTGCCATAACTTTGCAGGGAAGCTTCAGAACATGAAATTTTCATCTCCCACTATAGCAGAAAGGGTCTTTCTAGTAGTTGCACATCAAATTTAAGCTGTCTGAAGTGTTTTTCCAAAGTTATCAACATTTTTATGTTTGGCGTTCTGGAATCGACCTTATCTCCGGCTGAAAACGTGTTTTGTGCATGGTGCCATAAATTTGCAGGGAAGCTTCAGAACATAAAATTTCCACCTCCCACTATAGGAGAAACGGTCTTTGTCATAGTTGCACATCAAATCTAAGCTGTCTGATGTGTTTTTCCAAAGTTATCAACATTTTTGTGTTTCGGGTTCCGGAACTCACCTTATCTCATGCTTAAAACGCGTTTTCTGCATTGTGCCATAACTTTGCAGGGAAGCTTTAGAACATGAAATTTTCACCTACCACTTGAGCAGAAAGGGTCTTTCTAGTAGTTGCACATCAAATCTAAGCTGTCTGAAATGTTTTTCCAAAGTTATCAACATTTTTATGTTTGGCTTTCCGGAACCCGCCTTATCTCAGGCTGAAAACGCGTTTTCTGCATTGTGCCATAACTTTGCAGGGAAGCATCAGGACATTAAATTTTCACCTCCCACGATAGCAGAAAGGGTCTTTCTAGTAGTTTCACATCAAATCTAAGCTGTCTGAAGTGTTTTTCCAAAGTTATCAACATTTTTTTGTTTGGCGTTCCGGAATCGACCTTATCTCATGCTGAAATCGCGTTTTACGTATTGTGCCATAACTTTGCAGGGAAGCTTCAGAACATGAAATTTTCAACTCCCACTACAGCCGAAAGGGTCTTTCTAGTAGTTGCACGTCAAATCTAAGCTGTCTGAAGTGTTTTTCGTAAGTTAGCAACATTTTTATATTCGGCATTCCAGAATCGACCTTATCTCTGTCTGAAAACGCGTTTTCTGCATTCTGCCATAACTTTGCAGGGAATCTTCAGAACATGAAATTTTCATATCCCACTATAGCAGAAAGGGACTTTCTAGTAGTTGCACATCAAATCTAAGCTGTTTGAAGTGTTTTTCCAAAGTTATCAACATTTTTATGTTTGGCGTTCCGGAATAAACCTTATCTCAGGCTGAAAACGCCTTTTCTGCATTGTGCCATAACTTTGCACGGAAGCTTCAGAACATGAAATTTTCACCTCCCACTGTAGCAGAAACGGTCTTTTTAGTAGTTGCACATCAAATCTAAGCTGTTTGAAGTGTTTTTCCAAAGTTATCAACGTTTTAATGTTTGGCGTTCCGGAATCAACCTTATCTCAGGCTGAAAACGCGTTTTACGCATTGTGCCATAACTTTGCAGGAAAGCTTCAGAACATGAAATTTTCACCTCCCACTATAGCAGAAAGCGTCTTTCTAGTAGTTGCTCGTCAAATCTAAGCAGTCTGAAGTGTTTTTCCAAAGTTATCAACATTTTTATATTCGGCATTCCAGAATCGACCTTATCTCTCGCTGAAAACGCGTTTTCTGCATTGTGATATAACTTTGCAGGGAAACTTCAGAACATGAAATTTTCACATCCCACTATAGCAGAAAGGGTCTTTCTAGTAGTTGCTCGTCAAATCTAAGCTGTCTGAAGTGTTTTTTCCAAAGTTATCAACATTTTTATGTTTGGCGTTCCGGAATCAACCTTATCTCAGGCTGAAAACGCGTTTTCTGCATTGTGCCATAACTTTGCAGGGAATCTTCAGAACATGAAATTTTCACCTCCCACTATAGCAGAAAGGGTCTTTCTAGTAGTTGCACAACAAATCTAAGCTGTTTGAAGTGTTTTTCCAAAGTTATCAACATTTTTATGTTTGGCGTTCCGGAATAAACCTTATCTCAGGCTGAAAACGCCTTTTCTGCATTGTGCCATAACTTTGCACGGAAGCTTCAGAACATGAAATTTTCACCTCCCACTGTAGCAGAAAGGGTCTTTCTAGTAGTTGCACATCAAATCTAAGCTGTCTGAAGTGTTTTTCCAAAGTTATCAACATTTTCATGTTTGGCGTTCCGGAATCGATCTTATCTCAGGCTGAATACGCGTTTTCTGCATTGTGCCATAACTTTGGAGGGAAGATTCAGAACATGAAATTTTAACCTGCCACTATAGCAGAAAGGGTCCTTCTTGTAGTTGCACATCAAATCTAACCTGTCTGAAGTGTTTTTCCAAAGTTATCAACATTCTTATGTTTGGCGTTCCGGAATCAACCTTATCTCAGGCTGAAAACGAGTTGTCTGCATTGTGCCATCACTTTGCAGGGAAGCTTTAGAACATGAAATTTTCACCTCCCACTTGAGCAGAAAGGGTATTTCTAGTAGTTGCACATCAAATCTAAGCTGTCTCTAGAGTTTTTCCTGAGTTATCAACATTTTTATGTTTGGCGTTCCGGAATCGACCTTATGTGATGCTGAAAACTCGTTTTCTGCATTGTGCCATAACTTTGCAGGGAAGCATCAGAACATGAAATTTTCACATCCCACGATAGCAGAAAGGGTCTTTCGAGTAGTTGCACATCAAATCTAAGCTGGCAAACAGGTCCTAGGTGACGGGTCAGACTAAGAGCAGTTCAGAAGCCCCGATGACAAAACCAAAAACATCGAGGACCGTGACGTCGCCCGGCATGGCGCAGCCGGGGCCCCACCCTGGAGCCAGGCCTGGGGTTGGGGCTCGAATGCGAGCGCCTGGTGGCCGGGCCTCTGCCCATGGGGCCCGGCCGGGCCAAGCCCGAACGAATGACATGGGCCGTCCCTCCTGCGGACCCACCACCCACAGAGGGAGTCATAGGGGTCGGGTGCATAGAGAACTAGGTAGCAGTCGAGGCCGGGGGGCCCGACGACCTGGTTCGTGTGGACATTCTCTGGCTCTTGGGACATGGAATGTCACTTCGCTGGGGGGGAAAGAGCCTGAGCTTGTGCAGGAGGTTGAGAGGTACCAGCTAGATATAGTCGGGCTCTCCTCCACGCACAGCCTGGGCTCTGGAACCCAACTCCTTGAGAAAGGCTGGACCCTCTACTTTTCTGGAGTTGTCCGCGGGGAGAGGCGGCGGGCTGGCGTTGGCTTGCTCATAGCCCCGCAGCTCTGCAGCTTCGTGTTGGGGTTTACCCCGGTGAACGAGAGGGTCGCGTCCCTACGCCTACGGGTTGGGGACAGGTGTCTCACAGCGGTTGCGGCTTACGGGCCGAACAGCAGTGTAGACTACCCGGCTTTCTTGGAGTCACTGGGAGGGGTACTCGACAGTGCCCCAACCGGGGACTCCATTGTTCTACTGGGAGACTTCAACGCCCACGTGGGCAATGACAGCAAGACCTGGAGGGGCGTGATTGGGAAGAACGGCCTACCCGATCTGAACCTGAGCGGTGTTCTATTACTGGACTTCTGTGCCACCCACAGTTTGTCCATAACGAACACCATGTTTGAGCACAAGGGTGTCCATAAGTGCTCATGGCACCAGGACACCCTTGGCCGGAGGTCTATGATAGACTTTGTGATCGTGTCATCTGACCTTCGGCCACGTGTCTCGGACACTCGGGTGAAGAGAGGGGCAGAGCTGTCAACCGATCACCACCTGGTGGTGAGTGCGATCCGCTGGCAGGGGAGGAAGCCGGTCAGACCTGGCAGGCCCAAACGTATTGTGAGGGTCTGCTGGGAACGCCTGGCGGAACCCACTGTCAGTGGGGTCTTTAACTCCCACCTTCGGGAGAGTTTCTCCCAGATCCCGAGGGAGGTAGGTGACATGGAGTCTGAGTGGTCCATGTTCTCCTCCTCCATTGTCAGTGCGGCTGCACGCAGTTGTGGTCGCAAGGTCTCCGTTGCCTGTCGCGGCGGCAATTCCCGAACCCGGTGGTGGACACCGAAAGTAAGGGATGCCGTCAGGCTGAAGAAGGAGTCCTATCGGGTCTTGATGGCCTGTGGGACTCCTGAGGCAGCTGACGTGTACCGGCAGGCCAGGCGTGCCGCTTCCCGTGCAGTCTTGGAGGCAAAAACTCGGGTCTGGGAGGAGTTCGGAGAGGCCATGGAGGAGGACTATTGGTCGGCCTCGAAGAAGTTCTGGCAAACCGTCCGTCGCCTCAGAAGGGGGAAGCAGTGCCTCACCAGTGCTGTTTACAGCGAGGGTGGGAGACTGCTGACCTCGATTGGTGATGTTGTCGGGCGGTGGAAAGAATACTTCGAGGGTCTCCTCAATCCCGTCGTCACGTCTTCCACTCAGGAAGCGGGGACTGAGGACTCGGATGGCTCTCTCATCACCCGGGCCGAAGTCACCGAGGTTGTTCGTAAGCTCCTCGGTGGTAGGGCCCCGGGAGTGGATGAGATCCGTCCGGAGTATCTGAAATCCCTGGATGTTGTAGGGCTGTCGTGGCTGACACGTCTCTGCAACATCACGTGGCAGTCGAGGACAGTGCCTCTGGATTGGCAGACCGGGGTGGTGGTCCCCCTGTTTAAGAAAGGGGACCGGAGGGTGTGTTCCAACTATAGGCGGATCACACTCCTCAGCCTCCCTGGAAAGGTCTATTCCAGGGTACTAGAGAGGAGACTTCGGCCAATAGTCGAACCTCAGATCCAGGAGGAACAGTGTGGTTTTCGTCCCGGTCGTGGAACACTGGACCAGCTCTATACCCTCCACCGGGTGCTCGAGGGTTCATGGGAGTTCGCCCAACCAGTCCACATGTGCTTTGTGGATTTGGAGAAGGCGTTCGACCGTGTCCCTCGCGATGTCCTGTGGGGGGTGCTCCGGGAATATGGGGTGCGGGACCCTCTGCTAGGGGCTGTCCGCTCCTTGTATGACCGGAGCAGGAGCATGGTTCGCATTGCCGGCAGGAAATCAGACCTGTTCCCGGTGCATGTTGGTCTCCGCCAGGGCTGCCCTTTGTCACCGGTTCTGTTCATCACTTTTATGGACAGAATTTCTAGGCGTAGCCAGGGGGCGGAGGGGATCCGGTTCGGGAACCACAGAATTTCATCTCTGCTATTTGCGGACGATGTTGTTCTGCTGGCCTCATCGGACCGGGACCTTCAGCATGCGCTGGGTCGGTTTGCAGCCGAGTGTGAAGCGGCCGGGATGAGGATCAGCACCTCCAAGTCTGAGGCCATGGTTCTCGACCGGAACACGGTGGTTTGCTCTCTCCAGGTTGGTGGAGAGTTCTTGCCTCAAGTGGCGGAGTTTAAGTATCTCGGGGTCTTGTTCTCGAGTGAGGGAAAAAGGGAGCGTGAGATTGATAGACGGGTTGGTGCAGCGGCGGCAGTGATGCGGTCGCTGTATCGGACCGTCGTGGTGAAGAGAGAGCTGAGTCACAAGACGAAGCTCTCGATTTACCGATCGATCTACGTTCCCACCCTCACCTATGGTCACGAGCTTTGGGTAGTGACCGAAAGGATGAGATCGCGGATACAAGCGGCTGAGATGAGTTTCCTCCGCAGGGTGGCTGGGCGCACCCTTAGAGATAGGGTGAGGAGTTCGGTCATCCGGGAGGAGCTCGGGGCGGAGCCGCTGCTCCTCCACATCGAGAGGAACCAGCTGAGGTGGCTCGGGCATCTGATCCGGATGCCCCCTGGACGCCTCCCTGGGGAGGTGTTCCGGGCATGTCCTACCGGGAGGAGACCCCGGGGAAGACCCAGGACTCGCTGGAGAGATTATGTCTCCGGTCTGGCCTGGGAACGCCTCGGGATCCCCCGGGAGGAGCTGGAGGAGGTTTGTGCGGACCGGGAAGTTTGGGCTTCCTTGCTCCGAATGCTGCCTCCGCGACCCGACCCCGGATAAGCGGCAGAAGAAGGGAAGGGAAGGGAAAGGGGCGTTCCGGAATCGACCTTATGTGATGCTGAAAACTCGTTTTCTGCATTGTGCCATAACTTTGCAGGGAAGCATCAGAACATGAAATTTTCACATCCCACGATAGCAGAAAGGGTCTTTCGAGTAGTTGCACATCAAATCTAAGCTGTCTGAAATGTTTTTCAAAAGTTATCAACATTTTTATGTTCGGCGTTCCGGAATCGACCTTATCTCAGGCTGAAAACGCGTTTTCTGCATTGTCGTCGGGTTTTGGTTTTCAAGGTTTCGTGTACAAGGCGATTGGCTATAACATCAGCCGTCCCTAGTTCCGAGCACACTACCTCCCTTTGCCTCTCTGGTAAAGGGCCCCTCGGGTGGTCAACTCAGTCAGCCTCTTGTTGCGGACACTGTTCTAAGACTATAATAAGTGTATCAACTGTACCTTATTATATTAGTGAGTAGTGTCTGCGCTTCACTGAGCGGGTCATTTAATTAGCCCGACCTGTTAAGAAACAGGTTCTTGACCTTACAATGCTACACCTCTTACCGTAGTCTCTTTACTTAACTTCGTTTAGGGACTCATGATTGGATCCTCAATCGATTCCTTTTAAATAACATATTTCCCCATAACTGCCTAAAACTACCACCTAATCATTGACACAATAATTCAGGGTGGAATAATGCTACCATGTGAGACACTCATTACATGTGCAACAGGAGGAAATCAAACAATAACTCACCTATAACCCAATTGATGGTAGTAGGTAGGAGCCAGTTGATTCTTTAGTAGTCAGGGATCAACGCCGTTGTGCCTTTTCAGTACTTAATTCGTACTCAATTTTATTATGTTTTTGTTACAAAAGTGTTTCTTCAAAAACACTTTTGTAAAAACAGCAAAGTCAATCATGAATAATAAAATCCATAAACTCAAGGGTATTGCCAGACGCTGATACCCAACAGTATCAAAAGTACCGCCAGACGCTGGTACTGGTACATATACTTCAGAAGCCATATAATCAAAATACATGCAACAAAAAGAATTAATTCAAAAATAATAAGAGAAAAATAAAAAATGAGTTAAGTCAAATAGTCTGAGAGCAAATAGCAAGAGCACCGTCCTAAGTTAAGATACAAGACCTTACTGCAGACAGATGCGGGCGAAAAGCCAAAGAGCAAGAACCCCGTGTCACATCTCCGAGCGTTTATATAGCAACACACATGGCCTTGAAGACATACCGATGTCCGTTTCCCACGCCCAGGTGATAAATCATATCTAATTTTTCCACAGATGGCCTTGAAGCCATGCCCTTAAAAGGATCGCGTGTTTTGGTGATTGATCATATTAGTGTCATTTACATCAGCACTTGCGTCAGCATTTGCGTCAATGATGGCCTGTTTACCATATTAGGTCAACACATCTGCTCTATCTGCGTCAGCACGTGGGTTTACAAGTTCAATCTAAGTTCAAGACAGCCACATGCACATGAGTTCAAACGTTCACGCTTACAAGGTCTTTCTAATTTCAGAGCACACAGCTGTTCGTGAGTTCAAACGTTCACGGTCAAAAGCATACAGGTTCACTAAAGTTCAAACATCAAAAAATCAATGATAAAAATCAGAAATAATATCAAATATTATTTAGCAGGTTTTGATTATAATATTTTCGAATTTCCAGTATATACAACATGCATTGTGCCATAACTTTGCAGGGAAGCTTCAGAACATGAAATTTTCACCTCCCACAATAGCAAAAAGGGTCTTTCTAGTAGTTGCACATCAAATCTAAACTGTCTGAAGTGTTTTTCCAAAGTTATCTACATTTTGATGTTTGGCGTTCCTGAATCGACCTTATCTCAGGCTCAAAACGCGTTTTATGCATTGTGCCATAACTTACAGGGAAGCTTCAGAACATGAAATTTTCAGCTCCCAATATAGCAGAAAGGGTCTTTCTAGTAGTTGCACATCAAATGTAAGCTGTCGAAAGTGTTTTTCCAAAGTTATCAACATTTTTATGTTTGGCGTTTCGGAATCGACCTTATCTCCGGCTGAAAACGCGTTTTCTGCATTGTGCCATAACTTTGCAGGGAAACTTCAGAACATGAAAATTTCACCTCCCACTAAAGCAGAAAAGGTCATTCTAGTAGTTGCACATCAAATCTAAGGTGTCTTGAAGTGTTTTTCTAAAGTTATCAACATTTTTATGTTTGGAGTTCCGGAACCCACCTTATCTCAGCCTGAAAACGCGTTTCACATGTTTTGCCATAACTGTGCAGGGAAGCTTCAGAACATGAAATTTTAACACCCCACTATAGCAGAAAGGGTCTTTCTCGTAGTTGCACATCAAATCTAAGCTGTCTGAAGTGTTTTTCCAAAGTTATCAACATTTTTATGTTTGGCGTTCTGGAACCCACCTTCTCTCAGGCTGAAAACGCGTTTTCTGCATTGTGCCATCACTTTGCAGGGAAGCTTCAGAACATGAAATTTTAACCTCCCACTATAGCAGAAAGGGTCTTTCTAGTATTTGCACATCAAATCTAAGCTGTCTGAAGTGTTTTTCCAAGGTTATCAACATTTTTATGTTTGGCCTTCTGGAACCCACCTTATCTCAGACTGAAAACATGTTTTCTACATTGTGCCATAAGTTTGCAGGGAAGCTTCAGAACATGAAATGTTCACCTCCCACAATAGCAGAAAGGGTCTTTCTAGTAGTTGCACATCAAATCTAAGCTGTCTGAAATGTTTTTCCAAAGTTATCAACATTCTTATGTTAGGCGTTCCGGAATCGACCTTATCTCAGGCTGAAAACGCGTTTTCTGCATTGTGCCAAAACTTTGTAGGTAAGCTCCAGAACAAGAAATTTTCACCACCCACTATTGCAGAAAGGGTCTTTCTAGTACTTGCACATCAAATCTAAGCTGTTTGAAGTGTTTTTCCAAAGTTATCAACACTTTTATGTTTGGCGTTCCTGAATCGACCTTATCTCAGGCTGAAAACGCGTTTTCTGCATTGTGCCATAACTTTGCAGGGAAGCTTCAGAACATGAAATTTTAACCTTCCACTATAGGAGAAAGGGTCTTTCTAGTAGTTGCAGATCAAATCTAAGCTGTCTGAAGTGTTTTTCGAAAGTTATCAACATTTTTATGTTTGGCGTTCCGGAATCGACCTTATCTCATGCTGAAATCGCGTTTTACGCATTGTGCCATAACTTTGCAGGGAAGCTTCAGAACATGAAATTTTCAACTCCCACTATAGCAGAAAGGGTCTTTCTAGTAGTTGCACATCAAATCTAAGCTGTCTGAAATGTTTTTCCAAAGTTATCAACATTTTTATGTTTGGCTTTCCGGAACCCACCTTATCTCAGGCTGAAAACGCGTTTTCTGCATTGTGCCATAACTTTGAAGGGAAGCTTCAGAACATGAAATTTTCACGTCCCACTATAGCAGAAAGGGTCTTTCTAGTAGTTGCACATCAAATCTAAGCTGTCTGAAGTGTTTTTCGAAAGTTATCAACATTTTTATGTTTGGTGTTCCGGAATCGACCTTATCTGAGGATGAAAATGCGTTTTCTGCATTGTGCCAAAACTTTGCAGGGAAGCTTCAGAACATGAAATTTTCACCACCCACTATTGCAGAAAGGGTCTTTCTAGTACTTGCACATCAAATCTAAGCTGTTTGAAGTGTTGTTCCAAAGTTATCAACACTTTTATGTTTTGTGTTCCGGAATCGACCTTATCTCAGGCTGAAAACGCGTTTTATGCATTGTGCCATAACTTTGCAGGGAAGCTTCAGAACATGAAAATTTCAGCTCCCACTATAGCAGAAAGGGTCTTTCTAGTAGTTGCACATCAAATCTAAGCTGTCTGAATTGTTTTTCCAAAGTTATCAACATTTTTATGTTTGGCGTTCCGGAATCGACCTTATCTCCGGCTGAAAACGCGTTTTCTGCATTGTCCCATAACTTTGCAGGGACGCTTTAGACCATGAAATTTTCACCTCCCACTTGAGCAGAAAGGGTATTTCTAGTAGTTGCACATCAAATCTAAGCTGTCTGAAGTGTTTTTCCAAAGTTATCAACATTTTTTTGTTTGGCGTTCCGGAATCGACCTTATCTCAGGTTGAAATCGCGTTTTACGCATTGTGCCATAACTTTGCAGGGAAGCTTCAGAACATGAAATTTTCACCTCCCACAAGAGCCGAAAGGGTCTTTCTAGTAGTTGAACATCATATTTAAGCTGTCTGAAGTGTTTTTCTAAAGTTTTCAACATTTTTATGTTTGGCGTTCCGGAATCAACCTTATCTCAGGCTGAAAACGCGTTTTCTGCATTGTGCCATAACTTTGCAGGGAAGCTTCAGAACATGAAATTTTCACCTCCCACTATAGCAGAAAGGGTCTTTCTAGTAGTTGCACATCAAATCGAAGCTGTTTGAAGTGTTTATCCTAAGTTATCAACGCTTTTATGTTTGGCGTTCCGGAATCGACCTTATCTCAGGCTGAAAACACGATTTACGCATTCTGCCATAACTTTGCAGGGAAGCTTCAGAACATGAAATGTTCACCTCCCACTATAGCAGAAAGGGTCTTTCTAGTAGTTGCACATCAAATCTAAGCTGTCTGAAGTGTTTTTCGAAAGTTATCAACATTTTTATGTTTGGCGTTCCAGAATCGACCTTATCTCAGGCTGAAAACGCGTTGTCTGCATTGTGCCATAACTTTGCATGGAAGCTTCCGAACATGAAATTTTAACCTCACACTATAGCAGAAAGGGTCTTTCTAGTAGTTGCACATCAAATCTAAGCTGTCTGATGTGTTTTTCCAAAGTTATCAACATTTTTATGTTTGGCGTTCCAGAATCGACCTTATCTCAGGCTGAAAACGCGTTTTACGCATTGTGCCATAACTTTGCAGGGAAGCTTCAGAACATGAAATGTTCACCTCCCACTATAGCAGAAAGGGTCTTTCTAGTAGTTGCACATCAAATGTTAGCAGTCTTAAGTGTTTTTCCAAAGTTATGAACATTTTTATGTTTGGCGTTCCGGAATCAACCTTACCTCAGACTGAAAAGACGTTTTCTGCATTGTGCCATAACTTTGCAGGGAAGCTTGAGAACATGAAATTTTCACCTCCCACTATAGCAGAAAGGGTCTTTCTAGTAGTTGCACATCAAATCAAAGCTGTCTGAAGTGTTTTTCGAAAGTTATCAACATTTTTATGTTTGGTGTTCCGGAACCCACCTTATCTCAAGCTGAAAACACGTTTTCTGCATTGTGCCATAACTTTGCAGGGAAGCTTCAGAAAAAGAAATTTTCACCTCCCACTATAGCAGTAAGGGTTTTTCTAGTAGTTGCACATCAAATTGAAGCTGTCTGAAGTGTTTTTCCAAAGTTTTCAACATTTTTATGTTTGGCGTTCCGGAATCAACCTTATCTCAGGCTGAAAACGCGTTTTCTGCATTGTGCCATAACTTTGCAAGGAAGCTTCAGAACATGAAATTTTCACCTCCCACTATAGCAAAAAGGGTCTTTCTAGTAGTTGCACATCAAATCTAAGCTGTCTGAAGTGTTTTTCGAAAGTTATCAACAATTTTATGTTTGGCGTTCCGGAATCGACCTTTTCTCAGGCAGAAAACACTTTTTACGCTTTGTGCCATAACTTTGCAGGGAAGCTTCAGAAAATGAAATTTTCACCTCCCACTATAGCAGAAAGGGTCTTTCTCGAAGTTGCACATCAAATCTAAGCTGTCTGAAGTGTTTTTTGAAAGTTATCATCATTTTTATGTTTGGCGTTCCAGAATCGACCTTATCTCAGGCTGAAAACGCATTGTCTGCATTGTGCCATAACTTCGCATGGAAGTTTCCGAACATGAAATTTTAACCTCCCACTATAGCAGAAAGGGTCTTTCTAGTAGTTGCACATCAAATGTTAGCAGTCTTAAGTGTTTTTCCAAAGTTATCAACATTTTTATGTTTGGCGTTCCGGAACCCACCTTATCTCAAGCTGAAAACGCGTTTTCTGCATTGTGCCGTAACTTTGCTGGGAAGCTTCAGAACATGAAATTTTCACCTCCCACTATATCAGAAAGGGTATTTCTCGTAGTTGCACATCAGATCTAAGTTGTCTGAAGTGTTTTTCCAAAGTTATCAACATTCTTATGTTTGGCGTTCCGGAACCCACCTTATTTCAGCCTGAAAACGCGTTTTACATATTTTGCCATAACTTTGAGGGAAGCTTCAGAACATGAAATTTTAACATCCCACTATAGCAGAAAGGGTATTTCTTGTAGTTGCACATCAATTCTAAGCTGTCTGAAGTGTTTTTCCAAAGTTATCAACATTTTTATGTTTGGCGTTCTGAAATCAACCTCATCTCAGGCTGAAAACGAGTTTTACGCATTGTGCAATAACTTTGCAGCGAAGCTTCAGAACATGAAATGTTCGCCTCCCACTATAGCAGATAGGGTCTTTCTAGTAGTTGCACATCAAATCTAAGCTGTCTGAAATGTTTTTCCAAAGTTATCAACATTCTTATGTTTGGCGTTCCGGAATCGACCTTATCTCAGGCTGAAAACGCGTGTCCTGCATTGTGGCATAACTTTGCAGGGAAGCTTCAGAACATGAAATTTTCAACTCCCACTGTAGCAGAAAGGGTCTTTCTAGTAGTTGCACATCAAATCTAAGCTGTCTGAAGTGTTTTTCCAAAGTTATCAACATTTTTATGTTTGGCGTTCTGGAACCCACCTTATCTCAAGCTGAAAACGTGTTTTCTGCATTGTGCCATAACTTTTCAGGGAAGCTTCAGAACATGAAATGTTCGCCTCCCACTATGGCAGAAAGGGTCTTTCTAGTATTTGCACATCAAATCTAAGCTGTCTGAAGTGTTATGTTTGGTTTATGTTTGGTGTTCCTGAATCGACCTTTTCTCAGGCTGAAAACGCGTTTTACGCATTGTGCCATAACTTTGCAGGGAGACTTCAGAACATGATATTTTCTCCTCCCACTATATCAGAAAGGGTATTTCTCGTAGTTGCACATCAAATCGAAGCTGTCTGAAGTGTTTTTCCAAAGTTATCAAAATTTTTATGTTTGGCGTTCCGGAATCAACCTTATCTCAGGCTGAACACGCGTTTTCTGCATTGTGCCATAACTTTGCAAGGAAGCTTCAGAACATGAAATTTTCACCTCCCACTATAGCAGAAAGGGTCTTTCTAGTAGTTGCACATCAAATCTAAGCTGTCTGAAGTGTTTTTCGAAAGTTATCAACATTCTTTTGTTTGGCGTTCCGGAATCGACCTTGTCTCAGGATGAAAATGCGTTTTACGCATTGTGCCATAACTTTGCAGGGAAGCTTTAGAACATGAAATTTTCTCCTCCCACTAGAGCAGAAAGGGTATTTCTAGTAGTTGCACATCAAATCTAAGCTGTCTGTAGAGTTTTTCCTGAGTTATCAACATTTTTATGTTTGGCGTTCTGAAATCAACCTCATCTCAGGCTGAAAACGAGTTTTACGCATTGTGCAATAACTTTGCAGCGAAGCTTCAGAACATGAAATTTTCACCTCCCACTATAGCAGAAAGGGTCTTTCTCGTAGTTGCACATCAAATCTAAGCTGTCTGAAGTGTTTTTCCAAAGTTATCAACATTTTTTTGTTTGGCGTTCTGGAACCCACCTTATCTCAAGCTGAAAACGTGTTTTCTGCATTGTGCCATAACTTTTCAGGGAAGCTTCAGAACATGAAATGTTCGCCTCCCACTATGGCAGAAAGGGTCTTTCTAGTATTTGCACATCAAATCTAAGCTGTCTGAAGTGTTATGTTTGGTTTATGTTTGGTGTTCCTGAATCGACCTTTTCTCAGGCTGAAAACGCGTTTTACGCATTGTGCCATAACTTTGCAGGGAAGCTTCAGAACATGATATTTTCTCCTCCCACTATATCAGAAAGGGTATTTCTCGTAGTTGCACATCAAATCTAAGCTGTCTGAAGTGTTTTTCCAAAGTTATCAACATTTTTTTGTTTGGCGTTCTGGAAACCACCTTATCTCAGGCTGAAAACAGGTTTTCTGCATTGTGCCATGACTTTGCAGGGAGGCTTCAGAACATGAAATTTTCACCTCCCACTATAGCAGAAAGGGTCTTTCTCGTAGTTGCACATCAAATCTAAGCTGTCTGAAGTGTTTTTCCAAAGTTATCAACATTTTTATGTTTGGCGTTCTGAAATCAACCTCATCTCAGGCTGAAAACGAGTTTTACGCATTGTGCAATAACTTTGCAGCGAAGCTTCAGAACATGAAATTTTCACCTCCCACTATAGCAGAAAGGGTCTTTCTCGTAGTTGCACATCAAATCTAAGCTGTCTGAAGTGTTTTTCGAAAGTTTTCAACATTTTTATGTTTGGTGTTCCTGAATCGACCTTTTCTCAGGCTGAAAACGCATTTTACACATTGTGCCATAACTTTGCAGGGAAGCTTCAGAACATGAAATGTTCGCCTCCCACTATAGCAGATAGGGTCTTTCTCGTAGTTGCACATCAGATCTAAGTTGTCTGAAGTGTTTTTCCAAAGTTATCAACATTCTTATGTTTGGCGTTCCGGAACCCACCTTATTTCAGCCTGAAAACGCGTTTTACATATTTTGCCATAACTTTGAGGGAAGCTTCAGAACATGAAATTTTCACCTCCCACTATAGCAGAAAGGGTCTTTCTCGTAGTTGCACATCAAATCTAAGCTGTCTGAAGTGTTTTTTGAAAGTTTTCAACATTTTTATGTTTGGTGTTCCTGAATCGACCTTTTCTCAGGCTGAAAACGCATTTTACACATTGTGCCATAACTTTGCAGGGAAGCTTCAGAACATGAAATGTTCGCCTCCCACTATAGCAGATAGGGTCTTTCTAGTAGTTGCACATCAAATCTAAGCTGTCTGAAGTGTTTTTCCAAAGTTATCAACATTCTTATGTTTGGCGTTCCGGAATCGACTTTATCTCAGGCTGAAAACGCGTGTCCTGCATTGTGGCATAACTTTGCAGGGAAGCTTCAGAACATGAAATTTTCAACTCCCACTGTAGCAGAAAGGGTCTTTCTAGTAGTTGCACATCAAATCTAAGCTGTCTGAAGTGTTTTTCCAAAGTTATCAACATTTTTATGTTTGGCGTTCTGGAACCCACCTTATCTCAAGCTGAAAACGCGTTTTCTGCATTGTGCCATAACTTTGCAGGGAGACTTCAGAACATGAAATTTTCTCCTCCCACTACAGCAGAAAGGGTATTTCTAGTAGTTGCACATCAAATCTAAGCTGTCTGAAGTGTATTTCCAAAGTTATCAGAATTTTTATGTTTGGCGTTCCGGAATCGACCTTATCTCAGGCTGAAAACGCGTTTTCTGCATTGTGCCATAACTTTGCAGGGAAGCTTCAGAACATGAAATTTTAACCTCCCACTATAGCAGAATGGGTCTTTCTAGTAGTTGCACATCAAATCTTAGCTGTCTGAAGTGTTTTTTCAAAGTTCTCAACATTTTTATGTTTGGCATTCTGAAATCAACCTCATCTCAGGCTGAAAACGCGTTTAACGCATTGTGCCATAACTTTGCAGGGTAGCTTCAGAAAATGAAATTTTAACCTCCCACTATAGCAGATAGGGTCTTTCTAGTAGTTGCACATCAAATCTAAGCTGTCTGAAGTGTTTTTCCAAAGTTATCAACATTCTTATGTTTGGCGTTCCGGAATCGACCTTATCTCAGGCTGAAAACGCGTGTCCTGCATTGTGGCATAACTTTGCAGGGAAGCTTCAGAACATGAAATTTTCAACTCCCACTGTAGCAGAAAGGGTCTTTCTAGTAGTTGCACATCAAATCTAAGCTGTCTGAAGTGTTTTTCCAAAGTTATCAACATTTTTATGTTTGGCGTTCTGGAACCCACCTTATCTCAAGCTGAAAACGCGTTTTCTGCATTGTGCCATAACTTTTCAGGGAAGCTTCAGAACATGAAATGTTCGCCTCCCACTATGGCAGAAAGGGTCTTTCTAGTATTTGCACATCAAATCTAAGCTGTCTGAAGTGTTTTTCCAAAGTTATCAACATTTTTATGTTTGGCGTTCTGGAACCCACCTTATCTCAAGCTGAAAACGCGTTTTCTGCATTGTGCCATAACTTTGCAGGGAGACTTCAGAACATGAAATTTTCTCCTCCCACTACAGCAGAAAGGGTATTTCTAGTAGTTGCACATCAAATCTAAGCTGTCTGAAGTGTATTTCCAAAGTTATCAGAATTTTTATGTTTGGCGTTCCGGAATCGACCTCATCTCAGGCTGAAAACGCGTTTTCTGCATTGTGCCATAACTTTGCAGGGAAGCTTCAGAACATGAAATTTTAACCTCCCACTATAGCAGAATGGGTCTTTCTAGTAGTTGCACATCAAATCTTAGCTGTCTGAAGTGTTTTTTCAAAGTTCTCAACATTTTTATGTTTGGCATTCTGAAATCAACCTCATCTCAGGCTGAAAACGCGTTTAACGCATTGTGCCATAACTTTGCAGGGTAGCTTCAGAAAATGAAATTTTAACCTCCCACTATAGCAGAAAGGGTCTTTCTAGTAGTTGCACATCAAATCTAAGCTGTCTTGAAGTGTTTTTCTAAAGTTATCAACATTTTTATGTTTGGCGTTCCGGAACCCACCTTATCTCAGTCTGAAAACGCGTTTTACATATTTTGCCATAACTTTGCAGGGAAGCTTCAGAACATGAAATTTTCACGTCCCACTATAGCAGAAAGGGTCTTTCTAGTAGTTGCATATCAAATCTAAGCTGTCTGAAGCGTTTTTCGAAAGTTATCAACATTTTTATGTTTAACGTTCCGGAATCGACCTTATCTCAGGATGAAAAATCTTTTTCTGCATTGTCCCATAACTTCGCAGGGAAGCTTCAGAACATGAAATGTTCACCTCCCACTATAGCAGAAAGGGTCTTTCTAGTAGTTGCACATCAAATCTAAGCTGTCTGTAGTGTTTTTCGAAAGTTTTCAACATTTTTATGTTTGGTGTTCCTGAATCGACCTTATCTCAGGCTGAAAACGCGTTTTCTGCATTGTCCCATAACTTTGCACGGAAGCTTCAGAACATGAAATGTTCACCTCCCACTATAGCAGAAAGGGTCTTTCTAGCAGTTGCACATGAAATTTAAGCTGTCTGAAGTGTTTTTCGAAAGTTATCAACATTTTTATGTTTGGCATTCCAGAATCGATCTTATCTCAGGCTGAAAACGAGTTGTCTGCATTGTGCCATAACTTTGCATGGAAGCTTCAGAACATGAAATTTTCACCTCCCACTATAGCAGAAAGGGTCTTTCTAGTAGTTTCACATCAAATCTAAGCTGTCTGAAGTGTTTTTCCAAAGTTATCAACATTTTTATGTTTGGCGTTCTGGAACTCACCTAATCTCAGGCTGAAAACGCGTTTTCTGCATTGTGCCATAACTTTTCAGGGAAGGTTCAGAACATGAAATGTCCGCCTCCCACTATAGCAGAAAGGGTCTTTCTCGTAGTTGCACATCAAATCTAAGCTGTCTGAAGTGTTTTTCGAAAGTTTTCAATATTTTTATGTTTGGTGTTCCTGAATCGACCATTTCTCAGGCTGAAAACGCATTTTACACATTGTGCCATAACTTTGCAGGGAAGCTTCCGAACATGAAATGTTCGCCTCCCACTATAGCAGATAGGGCCTTTCTAGTAGTTGCACATCAAATCAAAGCTGTCTGAAGTGTTTTTCCAAAGTTATCAACATTTTTATGTTTGGCGTTCCGGAATTGACCTTATCTCAGCCTGAAAACGCGTTTTACGCATTGTGCCATAACTTCTCAGGGAAGCTTCAGAACATGAAATGTTCACCTCCCACTATAGCAGAAAGGTTCTTTCTAGTAGTTGCACATCAAATCTAAGCTGTCGAAAGTGTTTTTCCAAACATATCAACATTTTTATGTTTGGCGTTTCGGAATCGACCTTATCTCCGGCTGAAAACGCGTTTTACATATTTTGCCATAACTTTGCAGGGAAGCTTCAAAACATGAAATTTTCACGTCCCACTATAGCAGAAAGGGTCTTTCTAGTAGTTGCATATCAAATCTAAGCTGTCTGAAGCGTTTTTCGAAAGTTATCAACATTTTTATGTATAACGTTCCGGAATCGATCTTATCTCAGGATGAAAAATCGTTTTCTGCATTGTGCCATAACTTTGCAGGGAAGCTTCAGAACATGAAATTTTAACCTCCCACTGTAGCAGAAAGGGTCTTTCTAGTAGTTGCACATCAAATTTAAGCTGTCTGAAGTGTTTTTCGAAAGTTATCAACATTTTTATGTTTGGCATTCCAGAATCGATCTTATCTCAGGCTGAAAACGAGTTGTCTGCATTGTGCCATAACGTTGCATGGAAGCTTCAGAACATGACATTTTCACCTCCCACAATAGCCGAAAGGGTCTTTCTAGTAGTTGCACATCATATCTAAGCTGTCTGAAGTGTTTTTCCAAAGTTATCAACATTTTTTTGTTTGGCGTTCCGGAATCGACCTTATCTCAGGCTGAAAACGCGTTTTACGCATTGTGCCATAACTTTGCAGGGAAGCTTCAGAACATGACATTTTCACCTCCCACAATAGCCGAAAGGGTCTTTCTAGTAGTTGCACATCATATCTAAGCTGTCTGAAGTGTTTTTCCAAAGTTATCAACATTTTTATGTTTGGCGTTCCGGAACCCACCATATCTCAGGCTGAAAACAGGTTTTCTGCATTGTGCCATAACTTTGCAGGGAAGCTTCAGAACATGAAATTTTCACCTCCCACTATAGCAGAAAAGGTCTTTCTAGTAATTGCACATTAAATGTGAGCTGTCTGAAATGTTTTTCCAAAGTTATGAATATTTTTATATTTATCGTTCGGGAATCAACCTTATCTCAGGCTGAAAAGGTGTTTTCTGCATTGTGCGATAACTTTGCAGGGAAGCTTCAGGACATGAAATGTTCACCTCCCACTATAGCAGAAAGGGTCTTTCTAGTAGTTGCACATCAAATCTAAGCTGTCTGAAGTGTTTTTCGAAAGTTTTCAACATTTTTATGTTTGGCGTTCCGGAACTCACCTTATCTCACGCTTAAAACCCGTTTTCTGCATTGTGCCATAACTTTGCAGGGAAGCTTTAGAACATGAAATTTTCACCTCCCACTTCAGCAGAAAGGGTCTTTCTAGTAGTTGCACATCAAATCTAAGCTGTCTGTAGAGTTTTTCCTGATTTATCAACATTTTTATGGTTGGCGTTCCGGAATCGACCTTATCTCAGTCAGAAAACGCGTTTTCTGCATTGTGCCATAACTTTGCAGGGAAGCTTTAGAACATGAAATTTTCACCTCCCACTAGAGCAGAAAGGATATTTCTAGTAGTTGCACAACAAACTAAGCTGTCTGAAGTGTTTTTCGAAAGTTATCAACATTTTTATGTTTGGCGTTCCGGAATCGACCTTATCTCAGGATGAAAAATCGTTTTCTGCATTGTCCCATAACTTTGCAGGGAAGCTTCAGAACATGATATTTTCACCTCCCACTATAGCAGAAAGGGTCTTTCTCGTAGTTGCACATCAAATCTAAGTCGTCTGAAGTGTTTTTCCAAAGTTATCAACATTCTTATGTTTGGCGTTCCAGAATCAACCTTATCTCAGACTGAAAACGTGTTTTCTGCATTGTGCCATAACTTTGCAGGGAAACTTCAGAACATGAAATTTTCACGTCCAACTATAGCAGAAAGGTTCTTTCTAGTAGTTGCACATCAAATCTAAGCTGTTTGAAGTGTTTTTCCAAAGTTCCAGAAACAACCTTATCTCAGGCTGAAAACGCGTTTTACGCAATTTGCCATAACTTTGCAGGAAAGCCTCAGAACATGAAATTTTCACCTCCCACTATAGCAGAAAGGGTCTTTCTAGTAGTTGCACATGAAATGTAAGCTGGCTGAAGTGCTTTTCCAAAGTTATCAACATTTTTATTTTTGGCGTTCTGGAACCCACCTTATCTCAGGCTGAAAACGCGTTTTCTGCATTGTGCCATAACTTTGCAGGGCGACTTCAGAACATGAAATTTTCTCCTCCCACTATATCAGAAAGGGTATTTCTAGTAGTTGCACAACAAACTAAGCTGTCTGAAGTGTTTTTCGAAAGTTATCAACATTCTTATGTTTGGCGTACCGGAATCGACCTTATCTCAAGCTGAAAACGCGTTATACGCAATTTGCCATAACTTTGCAGGAAATCCTCAGAACATGAAATTTTCACCTCCCACTATAGCAGAAAGGGTCTTTCTCGTAGTTGCACATCAAATCTAAGCTGTCTGAAGTGTTTTTCGAAAGTTTTCAACATTTTGATGTTTGCCGTTCCGGAATCGACCTTATCTCAGGCTGAAAACGCGTTTTCCGCATTGTGCCATAACTTTTCTGGGAACCTTTAGAACATGAAATTTTCACCTCCCACTATAGCAGAAAGGGTCTTTCTAGTAGTTGCACATCAGATCTAAGCTGTCTGAAGTGTTGTTCCAAAGTTATCAACACTTTTACGTTTGGCGTTTCGGAAACCACCTTATCTCAGGCTGATAATGCGTTTTTTGCATTGTGCCATAACTTCTTAGGGAAGCTTGAGAACATGAAATGTTCACCTCCCACTATAGCAGAAATGGTCATTCTAGCAGTTGCACATCAAATCTAAGTAGTCTGAAGTGTTTTTCCAAAGTTATCAACATTCTTATGTTTGGCGTTCCAGAATCAACCTTATCTCAGACTGAAAACGTGTTTTCTGCATTGTGCCATAACTTTGCAGGGAAACTTCAGAACATGAAATTTTCACGTCCAACTATAGCAGAAAGGTTCTTTCTAGTAGTTGCACATCAAATCTAAGCTGTTTGAAGTGTTTTTCCAAAGTTCCAGAAACAACCTTATCTCAGGCTGAAAACGCGTTTTACGCAATTTGCCATAACTTTGCAGGAAAGCCTCAGAACATGAAATTTTCACCTCCCACTATAGCAGAAAGGGTCTTTCTGGTAGTTGCACATCAAATCTAAGCTGTCTGAAGTGTTTTTCCAAAGTTATCAACATTTTTATTTTTGGCGTTCTGGAACCCACCTTATCTCAGGCTGAAAACGCGTTTTCTGCATTGTGCCATAACTTTGCAGGGCGACTTCAGAACATGAAATTTTCTCCTCCCACTATATCAGAAAGGGTATTTCTAGTAGTTGCACATCAAATCTAAGCTGTTTGAAGTGTTTTTCCGAAGTTAACACCATTCTTATGTTTGGCGTTCCAGAAACGACCTTATCTCAGGCTGAAAACGAGTTTTACACAATTTGCCATAACTTTGCAGGAAAGCTTCAGAACATGAATTTTTTACCTCCCACTATAGCAGAAAGGGTCTTTCTCGTAATTGCACATCAAATCTAAGCTGTCTGAAGTGTTTTTCCAAAGTTATCAACATTTTTATGTTTGGCGTTCTGGAACCCACCTTATCTCAGGCTGAAAACGCGTTTTCTGCATTGTGCCAAAACTTTGCAGGGAGACTTCAGAACATGAAATTTTCTCCTCCCACTATAGCAGAAAGGGTCTTTCTAGTAGTTGCACATCAAATCTAAGCTGTCTGAAGTGTTTTTCGAAAGTTATCAACATTTTTATGTTTGGCGTTCTGGAACCCACCTAATCTCAGGCTGAAAACGCGTTTTCTGCATTGTGCCATAACTTTTCAGGGAAGCTTCAGAACATGAAATGTTCGCCTCCCACTATAGCAGATAGGGTCTTTCTAGTAGTTGCACATCAAATCTAAGTTGTCTGAAGTGTTTTTCCAAAGTTATCAACATTCTTATGTTTGTCGTTCCGGAATCTACCTTATCTCAAGCTGAAAACGCGTTATACGCAATTTGCCATAACTTTGCAGGAAAGCCTCAGAACATGAAATTTTAACCTCCCACTATGGCAGAAAAGGTCATTCTAGTAGTTGCACATCAAATCTAAGCTGTCTTGAAGTGTTTTTCTAAAGTTATCAACATTTTTATGTTTGGCGTTCCGGAACCCACCTTATCTCAGTCTGAAAACGCGTTTTACATATTTTGCCATAACTTTGCAGGGAAGTTTCAGAACATGAAATGTTCACCTCCCACTATAGCAGAAAGGGTCTTTCTAGCAGTTGCACATCAAATTTAAGCTGTCTGAAGTGTTTTTCGAAAGTTATCAACATTTTTATGTTTGGCATTCCAGAATCGATCTTATCTCAGGCTGAAAACGAGTTGTCTGCATTGTGCCATAACTTTGGATGGAAGCTTCAGAACATGAAATTTTCACCTCCCACTATAGCAGAAACGGTCTTTCTAGTAGTTTCACATCAAATCTAAGCTGTCTGAAGTGTTTTTCCAAAGTTATCAACATTTTTATGTTTGGCGTTCTGGAACCCACCTTATCTCAGGCTGAAAACGCGTTTTCTGCATTGTGCCATAACTTTTCAGGGAAGCTTCAGAACATGAAATGTTCGCCTCCCACTATCGCAGATAGGGTCTTTCTAGTATTTGCACATCAAATCTAAGCTGTCTGAAGTGTTTTTCCAAAGTTATCAACATTTTTATGTTTGGCGTTCTGAAATCAACCTCATCTCAAGCTGAAAACGAGTTTTACGCATTGTGCAATAACTTTGCAGCGAAGCTTCAGAACATGAAATTTTCACCTCCCACTATAGCAGAAAGGGTCTTTCTCGTAGTTGCACATCAAATCTAAGCTGTCTGAAGTGTTTTTCGAAAGTTTTCAACATTTTTATGTTTGGTGTTCCTGAATCGACCATTTCTCAGGCTGAAAACGCATTTTACACATTGTGCCATAACTTTGCAGGGAAGCTTCAGACCATGAAATTTTCACCTCCCACTACAGCAGAAAGGATCTGTCTAGTAGTTGCAGAGCAAATCTAAGCTGTCTTAAGTGTTTTTCGAAAGTTTTCAACATTTTTATGTTTGGTGTTCCTGAATCGACCTTATCTCAGGCCGAAAACGCGTTTTCTGCATTGTGCCATAACTTTGCAGGGAAGCTTCAGAACATGAAAATTTCACCTCCCACTATAGCAGAAAGGGTCTTTCTAGTAGATGCAAATCAAATCTAAGCTGTCTGAAGTGTTTTTCCAAAGTTATCAACATTTTTATGTTTGGCGTTCCGGAATCGACCTTATCTCAGGCTGAAAACGCGTTTTCTGCATTGTGCCATAACTTTGCAGGGAAGCTTCAGAACATGAAATTTTAACCTCCCACTATAGCAGAATGGGTCTTTCTAGTAGTTGCACATGAAACCTTAGCTGTCTGAAGTGTTTTTTCAAAGTTCTCAACATTTTTATGTTTGACGTTCCGGAATCCACCTTATCTCAGTCTGAAAACGCGTTTTACATATTTTGCCATAACTTTGCAGGGAAGCTTCAGAACATGAAATTTTCACGTCCCACTATAGCAGAAAGGGTCTTTCTAGTAGTTGCACATCAAATCTAAGCTGTCTGAAGCGTTTTTCGAAAGTTATCAACATTTTTATGTATAACGTTCCGGAATCGACCTTATCTCAGGATGAAAAATCGTTTTCTGCATTGTGCCATAACTTTACAGGGAAGCTTCAGAACATGAAAATTTCACCTCCCACTATAGCAGAAAGGGTCTTTCCAGTAGTTGCACATCAAATCTAAGCTGTCTGAAGTGTTTTTCGAAAGTTTTCAACATTTTTATGTTTGGTGTTCCTGAATCGACCTTATCTCAGGCTGAAAACGCGTTTTCTGCATTGTCCCATAACTTTGCAGGGAAGCTTCAGAACATGAAATGTTCACCTCCCACTATAGCAGAAAGGGTCTTTCTAGCAGTTGCACATCAAATTTAAGCTGTCTGAAGTGTTTTTCGAAAGTTATCAACATTTTTATGTTTGGCATTCCAGAATCGATCTTATCTCAGGCTGAAAACGAGTTGTCTGCATTGTGCCATAACTTTGCAGGGAAGCTTCAGAACATGAAAATTTCACCTCCCACTATAGCAGAAAGGGTCTTTCGAGTAGGTGCACATCAAATCAAAGCTGTCTGAAGTGTTTTTCCAAAGTTATCAACATTTTTATGTTTGGCGTTCCCGAACCCACCTTATCTCAGGCTGAAAATGCGTTTTCTGCATTGTGCCATAACTTTGCAGGGAAGCTTCAGAACATGAAATTTTAACCTCCCACTATAGCAGAAATGGTCTTTCTAGTAGTTGCACATCAAATCTAAGATGTCTGAAGTGTTTTTCCAAAGTTATCAACATTTTTATGTTTGGCGTTCCGGAATCGACCGTATCTCAGGATGAAAATGCATTTTCTGCATTGTCCCATAAATTTCCCGGGAAGCTTCAGAACATGAAATTTTGACCTCCCACTATAGCAGAAAGGTTCTTTCTAGTAGTTGCACATCAAATCTAAGCTGTCTGAAGTGTTTTTCGAAAGTTATCAACATTTTTGTGTTTGGCGTTCCTGAATCGACCTTATCTCATTTTGAAAACGCGTTTTACGCATTGTGCCATAACTTTGCAGGGAACCTTTAGAACATGAAATTTTCACCTCCCACAATAGCAGAAAGGGTCTTTCTAGTAGTTGCACATCAAATCTAAGCTGTCTGAAGTGTTGTTCCAAAGTTATCAACATTTTTATGTTTGGCGTTCCGGAATCGACCTTATCTCAGGCTGAAAATGCGTTTTACGCATTGTGCCATAACTTTGCAGGGAAGCTTCAGAACATGAAATGTTCACTTCCCACTATAGCAGAAAGGGTCTTTCTAGTAGTTGCACATCAAATCTAAGCTGTCTGAAGTGTTTTTCCAAAGTTATCAACATTTTTATGTTTGGCGTTCTGGAACCCACCTTATCTCAGGCTGAAAACGCGTTTTCTGCATTGTGCCAAAACTTTGCAGGGAGACTTCAGAACATGAAATTTTCTCCTCCCACTATAGCAGAAAGGGTCTTTCTAGTAGTTGCACATCAAATCTAAGCTGTCTGAAGTGTTTTTCGAAAGTTATCAACATTTTTATGTTTGGCGTTCTGGAACCCACCTAATCTCAGGCTGAAAACGCGTTTTCTGCATTGTGCCATAACTTTTCAGGGAAGCTTCAGAACATGAAATGTTCGCCTCCCACTATAGCAGATAGGGTCTTTCTAGTAGTTGCACATCAAATCTAAGTTGTCTGAAGTGTTTTTCCAAAGTTATCAACATTCTTATGTTTGTCGTTCCGGAATCTACCTTATCTCAGTCTGAAAACGCGTTTTACATATTTTGCCATAACTTTGCAGGGAAGTTTCAGAACATGAAATGTTCACCTCCCACTATAGCAGAAAGGGTCTTTCTAGCAGTTGCACATCAAATTTAAGCTGTCTGAAGTGTTTTTCGAAAGTTATCAACATTTTTATGTTTGGCATTCCAGAATCGATCTTATCTCAGGCTGAAAACGAGTTGTCTGCATTGTGCCATAACTTTGGATGGAAGCTTCAGAACATGAAATTTTCACCTCCCACTATAGCAGAAACGGTCTTTCTAGTAGTTTCACATCAAATCTAAGCTGTCTGAAGTGTTTTTCCAAAGTTATCAACATTTTTATGTTTGGCGTTCTGGAACCCACCTTATCTCAGGCTGAAAACGCGTTTTCTGCATTGTGCCATAACTTTTCAGGGAAGCTTCAGAACATGAAATGTTCGCCTCCCACTATCGCAGATAGGGTCTTTCTAGTATTTGCACATCAAATCTAAGCTGTCTGAAGTGTTTTTCCAAAGTTATCAACATTTTTATGTTTGGCGTTCTGAAATCAACCTCATCTCAAGCTGAAAACGAGTTTTACGCATTGTGCAATAACTTTGCAGCGAAGCTTCAGAACATGAAATTTTCACCTCCCACTATAGCAGAAAGGGTCTTTCTCGTAGTTGCACATCAAATCTAAGCTGTCTGAAGTGTTTTTCGAAAGTTTTCAACATTTTTATGTTTGGTGTTCCTGAATCGACCATTTCTCAGGCTGAAAACGCATTTTACACATTGTGCCATAACTTTGCAGGGAAGCTTCAGACCATGAAATTTTCACCTCCCACTACAGCAGAAAGGATCTGTCTAGTAGTTGCAGAGCAAATCTAAGCTGTCTTAAGTGTTTTTCGAAAGTTTTCAACATTTTTATGTTTGGTGTTCCTGAATCGACCTTATCTCAGGCCGAAAACGCGTTTTCTGCATTGTGCCATAACTTTGCAGGGAAGCTTCAGAACATGAAAATTTCACCTCCCACTATAGCAGAAAGGGTCTTTCTAGTAGATGCAAATCAAATCTAAGCTGTCTGAAGTGTTTTTCCAAAGTTATCAACATTTTTATGTTTGGCGTTCCGGAATCGACCTTATCTCAGGCTGAAAACGCGTTTTCTGCATTGTGCCATAACTTTGCAGGGAAGCTTCAGAACATGAAATTTTAACCTCCCACTATAGCAGAATGGGTCTTTCTAGTAGTTGCACATGAAACCTTAGCTGTCTGAAGTGTTTTTTCAAAGTTCTCAACATTTTTATGTTTGACGTTCCGGAATCCACCTTATCTCAGTCTGAAAACGCGTTTTACATATTTTGCCATAACTTTGCAGGGAAGCTTCAGAACATGAAATTTTCACGTCCCACTATAGCAGAAAGGGTCTTTCTAGTAGTTGCACATCAAATCTAAGCTGTCTGAAGCGTTTTTCGAAAGTTATCAACATTTTTATGTATAACGTTCCGGAATCGACCTTATCTCAGGATGAAAAATCGTTTTCTGCATTGTGCCATAACTTTGCAGGGAAGCTTCAGAACATGAAAATTTCACCTCCCACTATAGCAGAAAGGGTCTTTCCAGTAGTTGCACATCAAATCTAAGCTGTCTGAAGTGTTTTTCGAAAGTTTTCAACATTTTTATGTTTGGTGTTCCTGAATCGACCTTATCTCAGGCTGAAAACGCGTTTTCTGCATTGTCCCATAACTTTGCAGGGAAGCTTCAGAACATGAAATGTTCACCTCCCACTATAGCAGAAAGGGTCTTTCTAGCAGTTGCACATCAAATTTAAGCTGTCTGAAGTGTTTTTCGAAAGTTATCAACATTTTTATGTTTGGCATTCCAGAATCGATCTTATCTCAGGCTGAAAACGAGTTGTCTGCATTGTGCCATAACTTTGCAGGGAAGCTTCAGAACATGAAAATTTCACCTCCCACTATAGCAGAAAGGGTCTTTCGAGTAGGTGCACATCAAATCAACGCTGTCTGAAGTGTTTTTCCAAAGTTATCAACATTTTTATGTTTGGCGTTCCCGAACCCACCTTATCTCAGGCTGAAAATGCGTTTTCTGCATTGTGCCATAACTTTGCAGGGAAGCTTCAGAACATGAAATTTTAACCTCCCACTATAGCAGAAATGGTCTTTCTAGTAGTTGCACATCAAATCTAAGATGTCTGAAGTGTTTTTCCAAAGTTATCAACATTTTTATGTTTGGCGTTCCGGAATCGACCGTATCTCAGGATGAAAATGCATTTTCTGCATTGTCCCATAAATTTCCCGGGAAGCTTCAGAACATGAAATTTTGACCTCCCACTATAGCAGAAAGGTTCTTTCTAGTAGTTGCACATCAAATCTAAGCTGTCTGAAGTGTTTTTCGAAAGTTATCAACATTTTTGTGTTTGGCGTTCCTGAATCGACCTTATCTCATTTTGAAAACGCGTTTTACGCATTGTGCCATAACTTTGCAGGGAAGCTTCAGAACATGAAATGTTCACTTCCCACTATAGCAGAAAGGGTCTTTCTAGTAGTTGCACATCAAATCTAAGCTGTCTGAAGTGTTTTTCGAAAGTTATCAACATTTTTATGTTTGGCGTTCCAGAATCGACCTTATCTCACAATGAAAAATCGTTTTCTGCATTGTGCCATAACTTTCCAGGGATGCTTCAGAATATGAAATTTTGACCTCCCACTATAGCAGAAAGGGTCTTTCTAGTAGTTGCACATCAAATCTAAGCTGGCTGATGTGTTTTTCCAAAGCTATCAACATTTTTATGTTTGGCGTTCCGGAATCGACCTTATCTCAGTCTGAAAACGCGTTTCACGCATTGTGCCATAACTTTGCAGGGAACCTTTAGAACATGAAATTTTAACGTCCCACTATAGCAGAAAGGGTCTTTCTAGTAGTTGCACATCAAATCTTAGCTGTCTGAAGTGTTTTTCCAAAGTTATCAACATTTTTATGTTTGGCGTTCCGGAACCCACCTTATCTCAGGCTAAAAAAGCGTTTTCTGTTGTGTGCCATAACTTTGCAGGGAAACTTCAGAACTTGAAATTTTCAGCTCCCACTATAGCAGAAAGGGTCTTTCTAGTAGTTGCACATCAAATCTAAGCTGTTCGAAGTGTTTTTCCAAAGCTATCAAGATTTTTACGTTTGGCGTTCCGGAACCCACCTTATCTCAGGCTAAAAACGGATTTTCTGAAAGTGCCATAACTTTTCTGGGAAGATTCAGATCATGAATTTTTCACCTCCCACTGAAGCAGAATGGGTCTTTCTAGCAGTTGCACATCAAATCTAAGCTGTCTGAAGTGTTTTTCCAAAGTTATCAACATTTTTATGTTTGGCGTTCCGGAACTCACCTTATCTCAGGCTGAAAACGCGTTTTCTGCATTGTGCCATAACTTTGGAGGGAAGCTTCAGAACATGAAATTTTAACCTCCCACTATAGCAGAAAGGGTCTTTCTAGTCGTTGTACATCAAATCTAAGCTGTCTGAAGTGTTTTTCGAAAGTTATCAACATTTTTATGTTTGGCGTTCCGGAACCCACCTTATCTCAGGCTGAAAATGCGTTTTCTGGATTGTGCCATAACTTTGAAGGAAAGCTTCAGAACATGAAAGTTTCACCTCCCACTATAGCAGAAAGGGTCTTTCTAGTAGTTGCACATCAAATATAAGCTATCTGAAGTGTTTTTCCAAAGTTATCAACATTTTTATGTTTGGCGTTCGGGAACCCATCTTATCTCAGGCTGAAAACGCGTTTTTTGCATTGTGCCATAACTTTGCAGGGAAGCTTCAGAACATGAAATTTTCACCTCCCACTATAGCAGAAAGGGTCTTTCTAGTATTTGCACATCAAATCTAAGCTGTCTTAAGTGTTTTTCGAAAGTTATCAACATTTTAAGTTTTGCGTGCCGGAACCCACCTTATCTCAAGCTGAAAACGCATTTTCTGCATTGTCCCATAACTTTGCAGGGAAGCTTCAGAACATGACATTTTCACGTCCCACTATAGCAGAAAGGGTCTTTCTAGTAGTTGCACTTCAAATCTAAGCTGTCTGAAGTGTTTTTCGAAAGTTATCAACATTTTTATATTTGGCGTTCCGGAATCGACCTTATCTCAGGATGAAAAATCGTTTCCTGCATTTTCCCATAACTTTCCACGGGAAGCTTCAGAACATGAAATTTTGACCTCCCACTATAGCAGAAAGGGTCGTTCTAGTAGTTGCACATCAAATCTAAGCTGTCTGAAATGTTTTTCCCAAAGTTATCAACATTTTTATGTTTGGCGTTCCTGAATCGACCTTATCTCAATCTGAAAACGCGTTTTACGCATTTTGCCATAACTTTGCAGGGAACCATTAGAACATGAAATTTTCACCTCCCACAATAGCAGAAAGGGTCTTTCTAGTAGTTGCACATCAAATCTAAGCTGTCTGAAGTGTTGTTCCAAAGTTATCAACATTTTAAGTTTTGCGTGCCGGAACCCACCTTATCTCAAGCTGAAAACGCATTTTCTGCATTGTCCCATAACTTTGCAGGGAAGCTTCAGAACATGTAATTTTCACGTCCCACTATAGCAGAAAGGGTCTTTCTAGTAGTTGCACATCAAATCTAAGCTGTCTGAAGTGTTTTTCGAAAGTTATCAACATTTTTATGTTTGGCGTTCCGGAATCGACATTATCTCAGGATGAAAAATCGTTTTCTGCATTTTCCCATAACTTTCCACGGGAAGCTTCAGAACATGAAATTTTGACCTCCCACTATAGCAGAAAGGGTCGTTCTAGTAGTTGCACATCAAATCTAAGGTGTCTGAAGTGTTTTTCGAAAGTTATCAACATTTATATGTTTGGCGTTCCTGAATCGACCTTATCTCAATCTGAAAACGCGTTTTACGCATTGTGCCATAACTTTGCAGGGAAGCTTCAGAACAAGAAATGTTCACCTCCCACTATAGCAGAAAGGTTCTTTCTAGTAGTTGCACATCAAATCTAAGCTGTCTGAAGTGTTTTTCGAAAGTTATCAACATTTTTATGTTTGGCGTTCCAGAATCGATCTAATCTCAGGCTGAAAACGCGTTGTCTGCATGGTGCCATAACTTTGCACGGAAACTTCGAACATGAAATTTATACTCCCACTATTGCAGAAAGGGTCTTTCTAGTAGTTGCACATCAAATCTAAGCTGTCTGAAGTGTTTTTCGAAAGTTATCAACATTTTAAGTTTTGCGTGCCGGAACCCACCTTATCTCAAGCTGAAAATGCATTTTCTGCATTGTCCCATAACTTTGCAGGGAAGCTTCAGAACATGAAATTTTCACGTCCCACTATAGCAGAAAGGGTCTTTCTAGTAGTTGCACATCAAATCTAAGCTGTCTGAAGTGTTTTTCGAAAGTTATCAACATTTTTATGTTTGGCGTTCCGGAACCCACCTTATCTCAGGCTGAAAATGCGTTTTCTGCATTGTGCCATAACTTTGAAGGAAAGCTTCAGAACATGAAATTTTGACCTCCCACTATAGCAGAAAGGGTCTTTCTAGTAGTTGCACATCAAATATAAGCTATCTGAAGTGTTTTTCCAAAGTTATCAACATTTTTATGTTTGGCGTTCGGGAACCCACCTTATCTCAGGCTGAAAACGCGTTTTTTGCATTGTGCCATAACTTTGCAGAGAAGCTTCAGAACATGAAATTTTCACCTCCCACTATAGCAGAAAGGGTCTTTCTAGTATTTGCACATCAAATCTAAACTGTCTGAAGTGTTTTTCGAAAGTTATCAACATTTATATGTTTGGCGTTCCTGAATCGACCTTATCTCAATCTGAAAACGCGTTTTACGCATTGTGCCATAACTTTGCACGGAAGCTTCAGAACATGAAATGTTCACCTCCCACTATAGCAGAAAGGTTCTTTCTAGTAGTTGCACATCAAATCTAAGCTGTCTGAAGTGTTTTTCGAAAGTTATCAACATTTTTATGTTTGGCGTTCCAGAATCGACCTTATCTCATGCTGAAAACGCGTTGTCTGCATTGTGCCATAACTTTGCATGGAAGCTTCAGAACATGAAATTTTAACCTCCCACTATAGCAGAAAGGGTCTTTCTAGTAGTTGCACATCAAATCTAAGCTGTCTGAAGTGTTTTTCCAAAGTTATCAACATTTTAAGTTTTGCGTGCCGGAACCCACCTTATCTCAAGCTGAAAACGCATTTTCTGCATTGTCCCATAACTTTGCAGGGAAGCTTCAGAACATGTAATTTTCACGTCCCACTATAGCAGAAAGGCTCTTTCTAGTAGTTGCACATCAAAATCTAAGCTGTCTGAAGTGTTTTTCGAAAGTTATCAACATTTTTATGTTTGGCGTTCCGGAATCGACATTATCTCAGGATGAAAAATCGTTTTCTGCATTTTCCCATAACTTTCCACGGGAAGCTTCAGAACATGAAATTTTGACCTCACACTATAGCAGAAAGGGTCGTTCTAGTAGTTGCACATCAAATCTAAGCTGTCTGAAATGTTTTTCCCAAAGTTATCAACATTTTTATGTTTGGCGTTCCGGAACCCACCTTATCTCAAGCTGAAAACGCGTTTTCGGCATTGTGCCACAGCTTCTCAGGGAAAGTTCGGAACATGAAATGTTCACCTCCCACTATAGCAGAAAGGGTCTTTCTAGTAGTTGCACATCAAATCTATGCTGTCTGAAGTGTTGTTCCAAAGTTATCAACATTTTTATGTTTGGCGTTCCGGAACCCACCTTATCTCAGGCTGAAAATGCGTTTTCTGCATTGTACCATAACTTCTCAGGGAAGCTTCAGAACATGAAATGTTCACCTCCCACTATAGCAGAAAGGGTCTTTCTAGTAATTGCACATCAAATCTGAGCTGTCTGAAGTGTTGTTCCAAAGTGATCAACATTTTTATATTTGGCGTTTCGGAACCCACCTTATCTCAGGCTGAAAACGCGTTTTCTCCATTGTGCCATAACTTCTCAGGGAAGCTTCAGAACATGAAATTTTAACCTCCCACTATAGCAGAAATGGTCTTTCTAGTAGTTGCACATCAAATCTAAGCTGTCTGAAGTGTTTTTCGAAAGTTATCAACATTTTTATGTTTGGCGTTCCGGATCCCACCTTATCTCAGGCTGAAAACGCGTTTTCGGCATTGTGCCATAACTTTGCTGGGAAGCTTCAGACATGAAATTTTCACGTCCCACTATAGCAGAAAGGGTCTTTCTAGTAGTTGCACATCAAATCTAAGCTGTCTGAAGTGTTTTTCGAAAGTTATCAACATTTTTACCTTTGGCGTTCCGGAATCGAACTTATCTCAGGATGAAAAATCGTTTTCTGCATTGTCCCATAACTTTGCAGGGAAGCTTCAGAACATGAAATTTTCACGTCCCACTATAGCAGAAAGGGTCTTTCTAGTATTTGCACATCAAATCTAAGCTGTCTGAAGTGTTTTTCGAAAGTTATCAACATTTTAAGTTTTGCGTCCCGGAACCCACCTTATCTCAAGTTGAAAACGCATTTTCTGAATTGTCCCATAACTTTGCAGGGAAGCTTCAGAACATGAAATTTTCACGTCCCACTATAGCAGAAAGGGTCTTTCTAGTAGTTGCACATCAAAACTAAGCTGTCTGAAGTGTTTTTCGAAAGTTATCAACATTTCTATGTTTGGCGTTCCGGAATCGACCTTATCTCAGGATGAAAAATCGTTTTCTGCATTTTCCCATAACTGTCCACGGGAAGCTTCAGAACATGAAATTTTGACCTCCCACTATAGCAGAAAGGGTCGTTCTAGTAGTTGCACATCAAATCTAAGCTGTCTGAAATGTTTTTCTCAAAGTTATCAACATTTTTATGTTTGGCGTTCCGGAACCCACCTTATCTCAGGCTGAAAACGCGTTGTCTGCATTGTGCCATAACTTTGCATGGAAGCTTCCGAACATGAAATTTTAACCTCCCACTATTGCAGAAAGGGTCTTTCTAGTAGTTGCACATCAAATCTAAGCTGTCTGAAGTGTTTTTCCAAAGTTATCAACATTTTTATGTTTGGCGTTCCTGAATCGACCTTATCTCAACCTGAAAACGCGTTTTACGCATTGTGCCATAACTTTGCAGGGAACCTTTAGAACATGAAATTTTCACCTCCCACAATAGCAGAAAGGGTCTTTCTAGTAGTTGCACATCAAATCTATGCTGTCTGAAGTGTTGTTCCAAAGTTATCAACATTTTTATGTTTGCCGTTCCGGAACCCACCTTATCTCAAGCTGAAAACGCGTTTTCTGCATTGTGCCACAGCTTCTCAGGGAAAGTTCAGAACATGAAATGTTCACCTCCCACTATAGCAGAAAGGGTCTTTCCAGTAGTTGCACATCAAATCTAAGCTGTCTGAATTGTTTTTCGAAAGTTATCAACATTTTTATGTTTAGCGTACCGGAATCGACCTTATCTCAGGCTGAAAACGCGTTTTCTGCATTGTGCCATAACTTTGCAGGGAAGCTTCAGAACATGAAATTTTCACCTCCCACTATAGCAGAAAGGGTCTTTCTAGTAGTTGCTCATCAAATCTAAGCTGTCTGAAGTATTGTTCCAAAGTTATCAACATTTTTACGTTTGGCGTTCGGGAACCCACCTTATCTCAGGCTGAAAACATGTTTTATGCATTGTGGCATAACTGTGCAGGAAACTTCAGAATATGAAATTTTAACCTCCCACTATAGCAGAAAGGGTCTTTCTAGTAGTTGCTCATCAAATCTAAGCTGTCTGAAGTATTGTTCCAAAGTTATCAACATTTTTACGTTTGACGTTCCGGAATCGACCTTATCTCAGGCTGAAAACACGTTTTACGCATTGTGCCATAACCTTGCAGGGAAGCCACAGAACATGAAATTTTCACCTGCCGCCATAGTAGTAAGGGTCTTTCTAGCAGTTGCACATCAAATCTAAGCTGTCTGAAGTGACTTTCCAAAGTATTCAACATTTTTATGTTTGGCGTTCCGGAACCCACCTTATCTCAGGCTGAAAACGCGTTTTCTGCATTGTGCCATAACTTTGCAGGGAAGCTTCAGAACATGAAATTTTCACCTCCCACTATAGCAGAAAGGGTCTGTCTTGTAGTTGCACATCAAATCTAAGCTGTCTGAAGTGCTTTTCCAAAGTTATCAACAATTTTATGTTTGGCGTTCCGGAACCCACCTTATCTCAGGCACAAAACGCTTTTTCTCCATTGTGGCATAACTTTGCAGGGAAGCTTCAGAACATGAAATTTTCACCTCCCACTATGGCAGAATGGGTGTGTCTTGTAGTTGCACATCAAATCTAAGCTGTCTGAAGTGTTTTTCCAAAGTTATGAACATTTTTATGTTTGGCGTTCCGGAACCCACCTTATCTCAGGCTGAAAACGCGTTTTCTCCATTGTGGCATAACTTTGCAGGGAAGCTTCATAACATGAAATTTTCACCTCCCACTATAGCAGAAAGGGTCTTTCTAGTACTTGCACATCAAATCTAAGCTGTCTGTCTGAAGTGTATTTCAAAAGTTAGCAACTTTTTTATGTTTTGCGTTCCTGAATGGACCTCTTCTCAGGCTGAAAACGCGTTTCATGCATTGTCCCATAACTTTGCAGGGAAGCTTCAGAACATGAAATTTTCACCTCCCACAATGGCAGAAAGGGTCTTTCTAGTAGTTGCACTTGAAATCTAAGCTGTCTGAAGTGTTTTTCCAAAATTGACAACATTTTTATGTTTGGCGTTCCGGAATCGACCTTATCTCAGACTGATAACGCGTTTTCGGAATTGTGCCATAACTTGGCAGGGAAGCTTCAGAACATGAAATTTTCACCTCCCACTATAGCAGAAAGGGTCTTTCTCGTAGTTGCACTTCAAATCTAAGCTGTCTGAAGTGTTTTTCCAAAGTTATCTACTTTTTTATGTTTGGCGTTCTGGAACCCACCTTATCTCAGTCTGAAAATGTGTTTTCTGCTTTGTGCCGTAACTTTGCCGGGAAGCCTCAGAACATGAAATTTTCACCTCCCGCTATAGTAGAAAGGGTCTTTCTAGTAGTTGCACTTCAAATCTAAGCTGTCTGAAGTGTTTTTTCAAAGTTATCAACACTTTTATGTTTGGCGTTCCGGAATCAACCTTATCTCAGGCTGAAAACGCGTTTTACGCATGGTGCCATAACTTTGCAGGGAAGCTTCAGAACATCGAATTTTCACCTCCCACAATGGCTGAAAGGGTCTTTCTAGTAGTTGCAGATCAAATCTAAGCTGTCTGAAATGTTTTTCCAAAGTTATCAACATTTTTATGTTTGGCGTCCAGGAACCCACCTTATCTCAGTCTGAAAACGTGTTTTACGCATTGTGCCATAACTTTGCAGGGATGCCACAGAACATGAAATATTCACTTGCCGCTATAGTAGAAAGGGTCTTTCTAGTAGTTGCAGATCAAATCTAAGCTGTCTGAAATGTTTTTCCAAAGTTATCAACATTTTTATGTTTGGCGTCCAGGAACCCACCTTATCTCAGTCTGAAAATGCGTTTTCTGCATTGTGCCATAACTTTGCAGAGAAGCTTCAGTACATGAAATTTTCACCTCCGTCTATAGCAGAAAGGGTCTTTCTAGAAGGTTCACATCAAATCTAAGCTGTCTGAAGTGTTTTTCCAAAGTTATCAACATTTTTATGTTTGGCGTTCCGGAACCCACCTTATCTCTCGCTGAAAACGCGTTTTCTGCATTGTGCCTTTACTTTTCTGGGGAGCTTCAGAACATGGAATTTTCACCTCCCACTATAACAGAAAGGGTCTTTCTAGTAGTTGCACATCAAATATAAGCTGTCTGAAGTGTTTTTCCAAAGTTATCAACATTTTTATGTTTGGCGTTCCGGAATCAACCTTATCTCAGGCTGAAAACGCATTTTCTGCATTGTGCCATAACTTTGCAAGGCAGCTTCAGAACATGAAATTTTCACCACCCACTATAGCAGAAAGGGTCTTTCTAGTAGTTGCACATCAAATCTAAGCTGTCTGAAGTGTTTTTCCAAAGTTATCAACATTTTTATTTTTGGCGTTCCGGAATCGACCTTATCTCAGGCTGAAAACGCGTTTTGTGCATTGTGCCATAACTTCTCAGGGAAGCTTCAGAAACTGAAATTTTCACCTCCCACTATAGCAGAAAGGGTCTTTCTAGTAGTTGCACATCAAATCTAAGCTGTCTGAAGTGTTTTTCGAAAGTTATCAACATTTTTATGTTTGGCGTTCCGGAATCGACCTTATCTCAGGCTTAAAACGCGTTTTACGCATTGTGCCATAACTTTGCAAGGAAGCTTCAGAACATGAAATTTTCACCTCCCATATAGCAGAAAGGGTCTTTCTAGTAGTTGCACATCAAATCTAAGCTCTCTGAAGTGTTGTTCCAAAGTTATCAACAGTTTTACGTTTGGCGTTCCGGAATCGACCTTATCTCAGGCTGAAAACGCGTTTTGTGCATTGTGCCATAACTTCTCAGGGAAGCTTCAGAACATGAAATGTTCACCTCCCACTATAGCAGAAAGGGTCTTTCTAGTAGTTGCACATCAAATCTAAGCTGTCTAAAGTGTTTTTCCAAAGTTATCAATATTTTTATGTTTGGCGTTCCAGAATCGACCTTATCTCAGGCTGAAAACGCGTTATACGCATTGTGCCATAACTTTGCAGGGAAGCTTCAGTACATGAAATTTTCACCTCCGTCTATAGCAGAAAGGGTCTTTCTAGAAGGTTCACATCAAATCTAAGCTGTCTGAAGTGTTTTTCCAAAGTTATCCACATTTTAATGTTTGGCGTTCCGGAATTGACCTTATCTCAGGCTGAAAACGCGTTTTCTGCTTTATGCCATAACTTTGCTGGGAATCTTCAGAACATGAAATTTTCACCTCCCACTATAGCAGAAAGGGGCTTTCCCGTAGTTGCACATCAAATCTAAGCTGCCTGAAATATTTTTTCCAAAGTTATCAACATTTTCATGTTTGGCGTTCCGGAACCCACCTTATCTCAGGCTGAAAACGCGTTTTCTGCATTGTGCCATAACTTTGCAGGGAAGCTTCAGAAAATGAAATGTTCAACTCCCACTATAGCAGAAAGGGTCTTTCTAGTAGTTGCACATCAAATCTAAGCTGTCTGAAGTGTTTTTCCAAAGTTATCAACATTTTTATGTTTGTCGTTCTGGAACCCACCTTATCTCAGTCTGAAAACGTGTTTTTTGCATTGTGCCATAACTTTGCAGGGATGCCACAGAACATGAAATTTTCACCTCCCACTATAGTAGAAAGGGTCTTTCTAGTATTTGCACATCAAATCTAAGCTGTCTGAAGTGTTTTTCCAAATTTATCAACATCTTTATGTTTGGCGTTCCGGAACACTTCTTATCTCAGGCTGAAAACGCGTTTTCTGCATTGTGCCATACCTTTGCAGGGAAGCTTCAGAACATGAAATTTTCACCTCCCACTATAGCAGAAAGGGTCTTTCTAGTAGTTTCACGTGAAATCTAAGCTGTCTGAAGTGTTTTTCCAAAGTTATCAACATTTTTATGTTTGGCGTTCCGGAACCGACTTTATCTCAGGCTGAAAACCTTTTTTTCCGCATTGTGCCATAACTTTGCAAGGAAGCTTCAGAACATGAAATTTTAAACTTCCACTATAGCAGAAAGGGTCTTTCTAGTAGTTGCTCATCAAATCTAAGCTGTCTGAAGTGTTTTTCCAAAGTTTTCAACATTTTTATGTTTGGTGTTCGGGAAACCACCTTATCTCAAGCTGAAAACGCGTTTTCTGCATTGTGCCATAACTTTACAGGAAACTTCAGAATAAGAAATTTTAACCTCCCACTGTTGCAGAAAGGGTCTGTCTTGTAGTTGCACATCAAATCGAAGCTGTCTGAAGTGTTTTTCCAAAGTTATCAACATTTTCATGTTTGGCGTTCCGGAATCGACCTTATCTCAGGCTGAAAACGCGTTTTACGCATTCTGCCATAACTTTGGAGGGAAGCTTCAGAACATCGAATTTTCACCACCCACAATAGCAGAAACGGTCTTTCTAGTAGTTGCACATCAAATCTAAGCTGTCTTTAGTGTTTTTCCAAAGTTATCAACATTTTTATGTTTGGCGTTCCGGAATCGACCTTATCTCAGGCTGAAAACGGGTTTTACGCATTGTGCCATAACTTTGCATAAAGCTTCAGAACATGAAATTTTCACCTCCCACTATAGCAGAAAGGGTTTTTCTCCTACTTGCACATCAAATCTAAGCTGTCTGAAGTGTTTTTCCAAAGTTATCAACATTTTTATGTTTGGCGTTCCGGAATCAACCTTATCTCAGGCTCAAAACGCATTTAACGCATTTTGCCATAACTTTGCAGCAAAGCTTCAGAACATGAAATTTTCAATTCCCACTAAAGCAGAAAGGGTTTTTCTCCTACTTGCGCATCAAATCTAAGCTGTCTGAAGTGTTTTTCCACAGTTATCAACATTTTTATGTTTGGCTTTCCGGAATCGACCTTATCTCAGGCTCAAAACGCGTTTAACGCATTGTGCCATAACTTTGGAGGGAAGCTTCAGAACATGAAATTTTAACCTGCCACTATAGCAGAAAGGGTCCTTCTAGTAGTTGCACATCAAATCTAAGCTGTCTGAAGTGTTTTTCCAAAGTTTTCAACATTTTTATGTTTGGCGTTCTGGAACCCACCTTATCTCAGGCTGAAAACGCGTTTTCTGCATTGTGCCATAACTTTGCAGGGAAGTTTCAGAGCATGAAATTTTAACCTGCCACTATAGCAGAAAGTGTCTTTCTAGTAGTTGCACATCAAATCTAAGCTGTCTGAAGTGTTTTTCTGCAGTTATCAACATTTTTATGTTTGGCGTTCTGGAACCCACCGTATCTCAGGCTGAAAACGCAATTTCTGCATTGTGCCAAAACTTTGCAGGGAGACTTCAGAACATGAAATTTTCTCCTCCCACTATAGCAGAAAGGGTCTTTCTAGTAGTTAGACATCAAACCTAAGCTGTCTGAAGTGTTTTTCCAAAGTTATCAACATTTTTATGTTTGACGTTCCGGAATCAACCTTATCTCAGGCTGAACACCCCGTTTTCTGCATTGTGCCATAACTTTGCAGGGATGCATCAGAAAATGACATTTTAAAGTTCCACAATAGCAGAAAAGGTCTTTATAGTAGTTGCACATCAAATCTAAGCTGTCTGAAGTGTTTTTCCAAAGTTATTAACACTTTTATGTTTGGCGTTCCGGATCCCACCTTATCTAAGGCTGAACACCCGTTTTCTGCATTGTGCCATAACTTTGCAGGGAAGCTTCAGAACATGAAATTTTCACCTCCCACAATGGCAGAAAGGGTCTTCCTAGTAGTTGCACATCAAATCTAAGCTGTCTGAAGTGTTTTTCCAAAATTATCAACATTTTTATCTTTGGCGTTCCGGAATCGACCTTATCTCAGGCTGTAAACGCGTTTTCGGAATTGTGCCATAACTTTGCAGGGAAGCTTCGGAACATGAAATTTTCACATCCCACTATAGCAGAAAGGGTCGTTCTAGTAGTTGCACCATCAAATCTAAGCTGTCTGAAGTGTTTTTCCAAAGTTATCAACATTTTAATGTTTGGCGTTCCGGAATCGACCTTATCTCAGGCTGAAAATGCGTTTTACGCATTGTGCCATAACTTTGGAGGGAAGCTTCAGAACATCGAATTTTCACCACCCACGATAGCAGAAAGGGTCTTTCTAGTAGTTGCAGATCAAAACTAAGCTGTCTGAAATGTTTTTCCAAAGTTATCAACAGTTTTATGTTTGGCCTTCCGGAATCGACCTTATCTCAGGCTGTAAACGCGTTTTTGCGTATGGTGCCATAACTTTGCTGGGAAGCTTCAGAACATCAAATGTTCACCTCCCACAATAGCAGAAACGGTCTTTCTAGTAGTTGCACATCAAATCTAAGCTGTCTGAAGTGTTTTTCCAAAATTATCAACCTTTTTATGTTTGGCGTTCCGGAATCGACCTTATCTCAGGCTGAAAACGCGTTTTACGCATTGTGCCATTACTTTGCATAAAGCTTCAGAACATGAAATTTTCACCTCCCACTATAGCAGAAAGGGTTTTTCTCCTACTTGCACATCAAATCTAAGCTGTCTGAAGTGTTTTTCCAAAGTTATCAACATTTTTATGTTTGGCGTTCCGGAATCAACCTTATCTCTGGCTCAAAACGCATTTAACGCATTGTGCCATAACTTTGCAGGAAAGCTTCAGAACATGAAATTTTCAATTCCCACTAAAGCAGAAAGGGTTTTTCTCCTACTTGCACATCAAATCTAAGCTGTCTGAAGTGTTTTTCCACAGTTATCAACATTTTTATGTTTGGCTTTCCGGAATCGACCTTATCTCAGGCTCATAACGCGTTTAACGCATTGTGCCATAACTTTGGAGGGAAGCTTCAGAACATGAAATTTTAACCTGCCACTATAGCAGAAAGGGTCCTTCTAGTAGTTGCACATCAAATCTAACCTGTCTGAAGTGTTTTTCCAAAGTTATCAACATTTTTATGTTTGGCGTTCCGGAATCGACCTTATCCCAGGCTGTAAAAGCGTTTTCTGCATTGTGCCATCACTTTGCAGGAAAGCTTCAGAACATGAAATTTTCACCTCCCACTATAGTAGAAAGTGTCTTTATAGTAGTTGCACATCAAATCTAAGCTGTCTGAAGTGTTTTTCCAAAGTTATCAACATTCTTATGTTTGGCGTTCCGGAATCAACCTTATCTCAGACTGAAAACGTGTTTTCTGCATTGTGCCATAACTTTGGAGGGAAACTTCAGAACATGAAATTTTCACCTCCAACTATAGCAGAAAGGTTCTTTCTAGTAGTTGCACATCAAATCTAAGCTGTTTGAAGTGTTTTTCCAAAGTTAACACCATTTTTATGTTTGGCGTTCCAGAAACAACCTTATCTCAGGCTGAAAATGCGTTTTCTGCATTGTGCCATAACTTTGAAGGAAAGCTTCAGAACACAAAAGTTTCACCTACCACTATAGCAGAAATTGTCTTTCTAGTAGTTGCACATCAAATCTAAGCTGTCTGAAGTGGTTTTCCAAAGTTATCAACATTTTAATGTTTGGCGTTCCGGAATCGACCTTATCTCAGCCTGAAAACGCGTTTTACACATTGTGCCATAACTTCTCAGGGAAGCTTCAGAACATGAAATGTTCACCTCCCACTATAGCAGAAAGGGTCTTTCTAGTAGTTGCACATCAAATCTAAGCTGTCTGAAGTGTTTTTCCAAAGTTATCAACATTCTTATGTTTGGAGTTCCGGAATCAACCTTATCTCAGGCTGAAAACGCGTTTTACGCATTGTGTCATAACTTTACAGGAAAGCTTCAGAACATGAAATTTTCAACTCCCACAATTGCAGAAAGGGTCTTTCTAGTAGTTGCACATCAAATCAAAGCTGTCTGAAGTGTTTTTCCAAAGTTGTCAACATTTTTATGTTTGGCTTTCCGGAATCGACCTTATCTCAGGCTGAAAACGCGTTTCCTGCATTGTGGCATAACTTTGCAGGAAAGCTTCAGAACATGAAAATTTCACCTCCCACTATAGCAGAAATGGTCTTTCTAGTAGTTGCACATCAAATCTAAGCTGTCTAAAGAGTTTTTCCAAAGTTATCAACATTTTTATGTTTGGCGATCCAGAATCGACCTTATCTGAGGCTGAAAACGCGTTTTATGCATTTTGCCATAACTTTGGAGGGAAGCTTCAGAAAATGAAATTTTCACCTCCCACTATAGCAGAAAGGGTCTTTCTAGTAGTTGCACATCAAATCTAAGCTCTCTGAAGTGTTGTTCCAAAGTTATCAACATTTTCACGTTTGGCGTTCCGGAACCCACCTTATCTCAGGCTGAAAAGGCGTTTTCTGCATTGTGCCATATCTTTGCAGGGAAGCTTCAGAACATGAAATTTTCACCTCCCACTATAGCAGAAAGGGTCCTTCTAGTAGTTGCACATCAAATCTAAGCTGTCTGAAGTGTTTTTCCAAAGTTATCAACATTTTTATGTTTGGCGTTCCGGAATCGACCTTATCTCAGGCTGATAACGCTTTTTACGCTTTGTGCCATAACTTTGCAGGGAAGCTTCAGAAAATGAAATTTTCACCTCCCCCCTATCGCAGAAAGGGTTTTTGTAGTAGTTGCACATCAAATCTAAGCTGTTTGAAGTGTTTTTCCAAAGTTATCAACATTTTTATGTTTGGCGTTCCAGAATCGACCTTATCTCAGGCTGAAAACGCGTTGTCTGCATTGTGCCATAACTTTGCATGGAAGCTTCCGAACATGAAATTTTTACCTCCCACTATAGCAGAAAGGGTATTTCTAGTAGTTGCACATCAAATCTAAGCTGTCTGAAGTGTTGTTCCAAAGTTATCAACATATTTATGTTTGGCGTTCCGGAACCCACCTTGTCTCAGGCTGAAAAATCGTTTTCTGCATTGTCCCATAACTTCTCAGGGAAGCTTCAGAACATGAAATTTCGACCTCCCACTATAGCAGAAAGGGTCTTTCTAGTTGTTGCACTTCAAATCTAAGCTGTCTGAAGTGTTTTTCCAAAGTTATCAACATTTTAATGTTTGGCGTTACAGAATCGACCGTATCTCAGGATGAAAAATTGTTTTCTGCATTGTCCCATAACTTTCGAGGGAAGCTTAAGAACATGAAATTTTGACCTAACACTATAGCAGAAAGGGTCTTTCTAGTAGTTGCACATCAAATCTAAGCTGTCTGAAGTGTTGTTCCAAAGTGATAAACATTTTTACGTTTGGCGTTTCGGAATCGACCTTATCTCAGGCTGAAAACGCGTTTTACGCATTGTACCATAACTTTCCAGGGAAGATTCAGAACATCGAATTTTCTCCACCCACTATAGCAGAAAGGGTCTTTCTCATAGTTGCACATCAAATCTAAGCTGTCTGAAGTGTTTTTCCAAAGTTATCAACATTTTTATGTTTGGCGTTCCGGAATCGACCTTATCTCAGGCTGAAAACGCGTTTCCTGCATTGTGCCATAACTTTTCAGGGAAGCTTCAGAACATGAAATGTTCACCTCCCACTATAGCAGATAGGGTCTTTCTAGTAGTTGCACATCAAATATAAGCTGTTTGAAGTGTTTTCCGAAAGTTATCAACATTTTTATGTTTGGCGTTCCGGAATCGAACCTTATCTCAGGATAAAAAATCGTTTTCTGCATTGTCCCATAACTTTGCAGGGAAACTTCAGAACATGAAATGTTCACGTCCAACTATCGCAGAAAGGGTCTTTCTAGTAGTTGCACATCAAATCTAAGCTGTCTGAAGTGTTTTTCCAAAGTTATCAACATTTTAATGTTTGGCGTTCCGGAATCGACCTTATCTCAGCCTGAAAACGCGTTTTACGCATTGTGCCATAACTTCTCAGGGAAGCTTCAGAACATGAAATGTTCACCTCCCACTATAGCAGAAAGGGTCTTTCTAGTAGTTGCACATCAAATCTAAGCTGTCTGAAGTGTTTTTCGAAAGTTATCAACATTTTTATGTTTGGCGTTCCAGAATCGACCATATCTCAGACTGAAAACGGGTGGTCTGCATTGTGCCATAACTTTGCATGGAAGCTTCCGAACATGAAATTTTAACCTCCCACTATAGCAGAAAGGGTCTTTCTAGTAGTTGCACATCAAATCTAAGCTGTCTGAAGTGTTTTTCCAAAGTTATAGACATTTTTATGTTTGGCATTACGGAATCGACCTTATCTCAGGCTGAATACGCGTTTTCTGCATTGTGCCATAACTTTGCAGGGAATCTTCAGAACATGAAATTTTCACCTCCAACTATAGCAGAAAGGGTCTTTCTAGTAGTTGCACATCAAATCTAAGCTGTCTGAAGTGTTTTTACAAAGTTCTCAACATTTTTATGTTTAGCGTTACGGAATCGAGCTTATCTCAGGCTGAAAAAGCGTTTTACGCATTGTGCCATAACTCTGCATAAAGCTTCAGAACATGAAATTTTCACCTCCCACTATAGCAGAAAGGGTCTTTCTAGTAGTTGCACATCAAATCTAAGCTGTCTGAAGTGATTTTCCAAAGTCATCAACATTTTTCTGTTTGGCGTTCCGGAATCGACCTTATCTCAGGCTGAAGATGCGTTTTCTGCAATGTGCCATAACTTTGCAGGGAAGCTTCAGAACATGAAATTTTCACAACCCACTATAGCAGAAAGGGTCTTTCTAGTAGTTGCACATCAAATCTAAGCTGTCTGAAGTGTTTTTCCGAAGTTATGAACATTTTTATGTTTGGTGTTCCGGAATTGACCTTATGTGAGGCTGAAAACGCGTTTTCTGCATTATGACATAACTTTGCAGGGAAGCTTCAGAACATGAAATTTTAACCTCCCACTATAGCAGAAAGGGTCTCTCTAGTAGTTGCACATCAAATCTAAGCTGTCTGAAGTGATTTTCCAAAGTCATCAACATTTTTCTGTTTGGCGTTCCGGAATCGACCTTATCTCAGGCTGAAGATGCGTTTTCTGCATTGTGCCATAACTTTTCAGGGAAGCTTCAGAACATGAAATGTTCACCTCCCACTATAGCAGATAGGGTCTTTCTAGTAGTTGCACATCAAATATAAGCTGTTTGAAGTGTTTTCCGAAAGTTATCAACATTTTTATGTTTGGCGTTCCGGAATCGAACCTTATCTCAGGATAAAAAATCGTTTTCTGCATTGTCCCATAACTTTGCAGGGAAACTTCAGAACATGAAATGTTCACGTCCAACTATCGCAGAAAGGGTCTTTCTAGTAGTTGCACATCAAATCTAAGCTGTCTGAAGTGTTTTTCCAAAGTTATCAACATTTTAATGTTTGGCGTTCCGGAATTGACCTTATCTCAGCCTGAAAACGCGTTTTACGCATTGTGCCATAACTTCTCAGGGAAGCTTCAGAACATGAAATGTTCACCTCCCACTATAGCAGAAAGGGTCTTTCTAGTAGTTGCACATCAAATCTAAGCTGTCTGAAGTGTTTTTCGAAAGTTATCAACATTTTTATGTTTGGCGTTCCAGAATCGACCATATCTCAGACTGAAAACGGGTGGTCTGCATTGTGCCATAACTTTGCATGGAAGCTTCCGAACATGAAATTTTAACCTCCCACTATAGCAGAAAGGGTCTTTCTAGTAGTTGCACATCAAATCTAAGCTGTCTGAAGTGTTTTTCCAAAGTTATAGACATTTTTATGTTTGGCATTACGGAATCGACCTTATCTCAGGCTGAAAACGCCTTTTCTGCATTGTGCCATAACTTTGCAGGGAATCTTCAGAACATGAAATTTTCACCTCCAACTATAGCAGAAAGGGTCTTTCTAGTAGTTGCACATCAAATCTAAGCTGTCTGAAGTGTTTTTACAAAGTTCTCAACATTTTTATGTTTAGCGTTACGGAATCGAGCTTATCTCAGGCTGAAAAAGCGTTTTACGCATTGTGCCATAACTCTGCATAAAGCTTCAGAACATGAAATTTTCACCTCCCACTATAGCAGAAAGGGTCTTTCTAGTAGTTGCACATCAAATCTAAGCTGTCTGAAGTGATTTTCCAAAGTCATCAACATTTTTCTGTTTGGCGTTCCGGAATCGACCTTATCTCAGGCTGAAGATGCGTTTTCTGCAATGTGCCATAACTTTGCAGGGAAGCTTCAGAACATGAAATTTTCACAACCCACTATAGCAGAAAGGGTCTCTCTAGTAGTTGCACATCAAATCTAAGCTGTCTGAAGTGTTTTTCCAGAATTATGAACATTTTTATGTTTGGCGTTCCGGAATCGACCTTATCTCAGGCTGAAAACGCGTTTTACGCATGGTGCCATAACTTTGCAGGGAAGCTTCAGAACATCGAATTTTCACCTCCCACTATAGCAGAAACGGTCTTTCTCATAGTTGCACATCAAATCTAAGCTGTCTGAAGTGTTTTTCCTAAGTTATCAACATTTTTATGTTTGGCGTTCCTGAATCAACCTTATCTCAGGCTGAAAACGCGTTTTCTGCATTGTGCCATAACTTTGCATAAAACTTCAGAACATGAAATTTTCACCTCCCACTGTAGCAGAAAGGGTCTTTCTAGTAGTTGCACATCAAATCTAAGCTGTTTGAAGTGTTTTTCCAAAGTTATCAACTTTTTTATGTTTGACGTTCCTGAATCAACCTTATCTCTGGCTGAAAACGCGTTTTACGCATTGTGCCATAACTTTGCAGGAAAGCTTCAGAACATGAAATTTTCACCTCCAACTATAGCAGAAAGGGTCTTTCTAGTAGTTGCACATCAAATCTAAGCTGTCTGAAGTGTTTTTACAAAGTTCTCAACATTTTTATGTTTAGCGTTACGGAATCGAGCTTATCTCAGGCTGAAAAAGCGTTTTACGCATTGTGCCATAACTCTGCATAAAGCTTCAGAACATGAAATTTTCACCTCCCACTATAGCAGAAAGGGTCTTTCTAGTAGTTGCACATCAAATCTAAGCTGTCTGAAGTGATTTTCCAAAGTCATCAACATTTTTCTGTTTGGCGTTCCGGAATCGACCTTATCTCAGGCTGAAGATGCGTTTTCTGCAATGTGCCATAACTTTGCAGGGAAGCTTCAGAACATGAAATTTTCACAACCCACTATAGCAGAAAGGGTCTTTCTAGTAGTTGCACATCAAATCTAAGCTGTCTGAAGTGTTTTTCCGAAGTTATGAACATTTTTATGTTTGGCGTTCCGGAATTGACCTTATGTGAGGCTGAAAACGCGTTTTCTGCATTATGACATAACTTTGCAGGGAAGCTTCAGAACATGAAATTTTAACCTCCCACTATAGCAGAAAGGGTCTCTCTAGTAGTTGCACATCAAATCTAAGCTGTCTGAAGTGTTTTTCCAGAATTATGAACATTTTTATGTTTGGCGTTCCGGAATCGACCTTATCTCAGGCTGAAAACGCGTTTTACGCATGGTGCCATAACTTTGCAGGGAAGCTTCAGAACATCGAATTTTCACCTCCCACTATAGCAGAAACGGTCTTTCTCATAGTTGCACATCAAATCTAAGCTGTCTGAAGTGTTTTTCCTAAGTTATCAACATTTTTATGTTTGGCGTTCCTGAATCAACCTTATCTCAGGCTGAAAACGCGTTTTCTGCATTGTGCCATAACTTTGCAGGGAAGCTTCAGAACATGAAATTTTCACCTCCCACTATAGCAGAAAGGCTCTTTCTAGTAGTTGCACATCAAATCTAAGCTGTCTAAAGAGTTTTTCCAAAGTTATCAATATTTTTATGTTTGGCGTTCGGGAATCGACCTTATCTCAGGCTGAAAACGCGTTTCCTGCATTGTGGCATAACTTTGCAGGGAAGCTTCAGAACATCGAATTTTCACCTCCCACAATGGCAGAAATGGTCTTTCTAGTAGTTGCACATCAAATCTAAGCTGTCTGAAGTGTTTTTCCAGAATTATGAACATGTTTATGTTTGGCGTTTCGGAATCGACCTTATCTCAGGCTGAAAACGCGTTTTACGCATGGTGCCATAACTTTGCAGGGAAGCTTCAGAACATCGAATTTTCTCCTCCCACTATAGCAGAAACGGTCTTTCTCGTAGTTGCACATCAAATCTAAGCTGTCTGAAGTGTCTTTTCAAAGTTATGAACACTTTTATGTTTGGCGTTCCGAAATCGACCTTATATCAGGCTGAAAACGCGTTTTACGCATTGTGCCATAACTTTGCATAAAACTTCAGAACATGAAATTTTCACCTCCCACTGTAGCAGAAAGGGTCTTTCTAGTAGTTGCACATCAAATCTAAGCTGTTTGAAGTGTTTTTCCAAAGTTATCAACTTTTTTATGTTTGACGTTCCTGAATCAACCTTATCTCTGGCTGAAAACGCGTTTTACGCATTGTGCCATAACTTTGCAGGAAAGCTTCAGAACATGAAATTTTCACCTCCCACTATAGCAGAAATGGTCTTTCTAGTACTTGCACATCAAATCGAAGCTGTTTGAATTGTTTTTCCAAAGTTATCAACATTTTTATGTTTGGCGTTCTGGAACCCACCTTATCTCAGGCTGAAAACGCGTTTTACGCATTGTGCCATAACTTTGCAGGAAAGTTTCAGAACATGAAATTTTCAAATCCCACTATAGCAGAAAGGCTCTTTCTAGTAGTTGCACATCAAATCTAAGCTGTCTAAAGAGTTTTTCCAAAGTTATCAATATTTTTATGTTTGGCGTTCCGGAATCGACCTTATCTCAGGCTGAAAACGCGTTTCCTGCATTGTGGCATAACTTTGCAGGGAAGCTTCAGAACATCGAATTTTCACCTCCCACAATGGCAGAAATGGTCTTTCTAGTAGTTTCACATCAAATCTAAGCTGTCTGAAGTGTTTTTCCAGAATTATGAACAAGTTTATGTTTGGCGTTCCGGAATCGACCTTATCTCAGGCTGAAAACGCGTTTTACGCATGGTGCCATAACTTTGCAGGGAAGCTTCAGAACATCGAAATTTCACCTCCCACTATAGCAGAAACGGTCTTTCTCGTAGTTGCACATCAAATCTAAGCTGTCTGAAGTGTCTTTTCAAAGTTATCAACACTTTTATGTTTGGCGTTCCGAAATCGACCTTATATCAGGCTGAAAACGCGTTTTACGCATTGTGCCATAACTTTGCATAAAACTTCAGAACATGAAATTTTCACCTCCCACTGTAGCAGAAAGGGTCTTTCTAGTAGTTGCACATCAAATCTAAGCTGTCCGAAGTGTTTTTCCAAAGTTATCAACATTTTCATGTTTGGCGTTCCGGAATCGACCTTATCTCAGGCTGAAAACGCATTTTCTGCATTGTGCCATAACTTTGCAGGGAAGCTTCAGAACATGAAATTTTCACCTCCCACTATAGCAAAAAGGGTCTTTCTAGTAGTTGCAGATCAAATCTACGCTGTCTGAAGTGTTTGTCCAAAGTTATCCACATTCTTATGTTTGGCGTTCCGGAATCAACCATATCTCAGGCTGAAAACGTGTTTTCTGCATTGTGCCATAACTTTGCAGGGAAGCTTCAGAACATGAAATTTTCATTTCCCACTGTAGCAGAAAGGGTCTTTCTAGTAGTTGCTCATCAAATCTAAGCTGTTTGAAGTGTTTTTCCAAAGTTTTCAACATTTTTTTGTTTGGCCTTCCGGAACCCACCTAATCTCAGGCTGAAAACGCGTTTTACGCATTGTGCCATAACTTTGCATAAAGCTTTTGAACATGAAATTTTCACCTCCCACTATAGCAGAAAGGGTCTTTCTAGTAGTTGCACATCAAAGCTAAGCTGTCTGAAGTGTTTTTCCAAAGTTATCAACATTTTAACGTTTGGCGTTCCGGAATTGACCTTATCTCAGGCTGAAAACGCGTTTTACGCATTGTGCCATAACTTTGCATAAAGCTTCAGAACATTAAAATTTCACCTCCCACTATAGCAGAAAGGGTCTTTCAAGTAGTTGCAGATCAAATCTAAGATGTCTGAAAAGTTTTTTCCAAAGTTATCAACATTTTTATGTTTGGCGTTCCGGAACCCACCTTATCTCAGGCGGAAAACGCGTTTTCGGATTTGTGCCATAACTTGGCAGGGAAGCTTCAGAACATGAAATTTCCACCTCCCACTATAGCAGAAAGGGTCTTTCTAGTAGTTGCACATCAAATCTAAGCTGTCTGTAGAGTTTTTCCTGAGTTATCAACATTTTTATGTTTGGCGTTCTGAAATCAACCTCATCTCAGGCCGAAAACGCGTTTTACGCATTGTGCCATAACTTTGCAGGGAAGCTTCAGAACATGATATTTTCACCTCCCACTATAGCAGAAAGGGTCTTTCTAGTAGTTGCACATCAAATCTAAGCTGGTTGAAGTGTTTTTCGAAAGTTATCAACATTTTTATGTTTGGCGTTCCGGAATCGACCTTATCTCTGGCTGAAAACGCGTTTTACGCATTGTGCCATAACTTTGCAGGGAAGCTTCAGAAAATGAAATTTTCACCTCCCACTATAGCAGAAAGGGTATTTCTAGTAGTTGCACATTAAATCTAAGCTGTCAGAAGTGTTGTTCCAAAGTAATCAACATTTTTACGTTTGGCGTTTTGGAAACCACCTTATCTCAGGCTGAAAACGCGTTTTCTGCATTGTGCCATAACTTCTCAGGGAAGCTTCAGAACATGAAATGTTCACCTCCCACTTTTGCAGAAAGGGTCTTTCTAGTAGTTGCCCATCAAATCTAAGCTGTCTGAAGTGTTTTTCCAAAGTTATCAACATTTTTATGTTTGGCGTTCCGGAATCGACCTTATCTCAGGATGAAAAATCGTTTTCTGCAATGTCCCATAATTTTGCAGGGAAGCTTCAGAACATGAAATTTTCACGTCCCACTATAGCAGAAAGGGTCTTTCTAGTATTTGCACATCAAATCTAAGCTGTCTGAAGTGTTTTTCGAAAGTTTTCAACATTTTTATGTTTGGCGTTCCGGAACCCACCTTATCTCAAGCTGAAAACGCCTTTTCTGCATTGTGCCATAACTTTGCAGGGAAGCTTCAGAACATGAAATTTTCACGTCCCACTATAGCAGAAAGGGTCTTTCTAGTATTTGCACATCAAATGTAAGCAGTCTAAAGTGTTTTTCGAAAGTTATCAACATTTTTATGTTTGGTGTTCCGGAACCCACGTTATCACAAGCTGAAAACGCGTTTTCTGCATTGTGCCATAACTTTGCAGGGAAGCTTCAGAACATGAAATTTTCAGGTCCCATGATAGCAGAAAGGGTCTTTCTAGTAGTTGCACATCAAATCTAAGCTGTCTGAAGTGTTTTTCGAAAGTTATCAACATTTTTATGTTTGGCGATCCAGAATCGACCTTATCTCAGGCTGAAAACGCGTTGTCTGCATTGTGCCATAACTTTGCATGGAAGCTTTCGAACATGAAATTTTAACCTCCCACTGTAGCAGAAAGGGACTTTCTAGTAGTTGCACATCAAATCTAAGCTGTCTGAAGTGTTTTTCGAAAGTTATCAACATTTTTATGTTTGGCGTTCCGGAATCGACCTTATCTCAGTCTGAAAACGCGTTTTCTGCATTGTGCCATAACTTTGCAGCGAAGCTTTAGAACATGAAATTTTCACCTCGCACGAGAGCAGAAAGGGTATTTCTAGTAGTTGCACATCAAATCTAAGCTGTCTGAAGTGTTTTTCCAGAATTATGAACATTTTTATGCTTGGCGCTCCGGAATCGACCTTATCCCAGGCTGAAAACGCGTTTTCTGCATTGTGCCATAACTTTGCAGGGAAGCTTCAGAACATCGAATTTTCACCTCCCACTATAGCAGAAAGGGTCTTTCCAGTAGTTGCACATCAAATCTAAGCTGTCTGAAGTGTTTTTCCAAAGTTATCAACATTTTTATGTTTGGCGTTCCGGAATCAACCTTATCTCAGGCTGAAAACGCGTTTTACGCATTGTGCCATAACTTTGCAGGAAAGCTTCAGAACATTAAATTTTCACCTCCCACTATAGCAGAAAGGGTCTTTCTATTACTTGTACATCAAATATAAGCTGTCTGAAGTGTTTTTCCGAAGTTATCAACACTTTTATGTTTGGTTTTCCGGAATCAACCTTATCTCAGGCTGAAAACGCGTTTTACACATTGTGCCATAACTTTGCAGAGAAGCTTCAGAACATCAAATTTTCAACTCCCACTATAGCAGAAAGGGTCTTTCTAGTAGTTGCACATCAAATCTAAGCTGTCTAAAGAGTTTTTCCAAAGTTATCAATATTTTTATGTTTGGCGTTCCGGAATCGACCTTATCTCAGGCTGAAAATGCGTTTTCTGCAATGTGCCATAACTTTGCAGGGAAGTTTCAGAACATGAAATTTTCAACTCCCACTCTAGCAGAAAGGGTCTTTCTAGTAGTTGCACATCAAATCTTAGCTGTTTGAAGTGTTTTTCCAAAGTTATCAACATTTTTATGTTTAGCGTTCCGGATCGCACCTTATTGAAAACGCCTTTTCTGCATTGTGCCATAACTTTGCAGGGAAGCTTCAGAACATGACATTTTCACCTCCCACTATAGCAGAAAGGGTCTTTCTAGTAGTTGCACATCAAATCTAAACTGTCTGAAGTGTTTTTCCAAAGTTATTAACACTTTTATGTTTGGCGTTCCGAAACCCACCTTATCTCAGGCTGAAAAGCGTTTTTGTGCATTGTGCCATAACTTTTCAGGGAAGCTTCACAACACAAAAGTTTCACCTCCCACTATAGCAGAAAGGGACTTTCTAGTAGTTGCACATCAAATCTAAGCTGTCTGAAGTGTTTTTCGAAAGTTATCAACATTTTTATGTTTGGCGTTCCGGAATCGACCTTATCTCAGGCTGAAAACGCGTTTTCTGCATAGTGCCATAACTTTGCAGGGAAGCTTCAGAACATGAAATGTTCACCTCCCACTATAGCAGAAAGGGTCTTTCTAGTAGTTGCACATCAAATCTAAGCTGTCTGAAGTGTTTTTCCAAAGTTATCAACATTTTTATGTTTGGCGTTCCGGAATCGACCTTATCTCAGGATGAAAAATCGTTTTCTGCATTGTCCCATAATTTTGCAGGGAAGCTTCAGAACATGAAATTATCACGTCCCACTATAGCAGAATGGGTCTTTCTAGTATTTGAATATCAAATCTAAGCAGTCTAAAGTGTTTTTCGAAAGTTATCAACATTTTTATGTTTGGCGTTCCAGAATCGACCTTATCTCAGGCTGAAAACGCGTTGTCTGCATTTTGCCATAACTTTGCAGGGAAGCTTTCGAACATGAAATTTTAACCTCCCACTATTGCAGAAAGGGTCTTTCTAGTAGTTGCACATCAAATCTAAGCGGTCTGAAGTGTTTTTCGAAACTTATGAACATTTTTATGTTTCGCGTTCCGTAATCGACCTTATCTCAGGATGAAAAATCGTTTTCTGCATTGTCCCATAACTTTCCATGGGATGCTTCAGAACATGGAATTTTGACCTCCCACTATAGCAGAAAGGGTCTTTCTAGTAGTTGCACATCAAATCTAAGCTGTCTGAAGTGTTTTTCGAAAGTTATCAACATTTTTATGGTTGGCGTTGCGGAATCGACCTTATCTCAGGCTTAAAACGCGTTTTACGCATTGTGCCATATCTTTGCAGGGAAGCTTCAGAACATGAAATTTTCACCTCCCACTATAGCAGAAAGGGTCTTTCTAGTAGTTGCACATCAAATCTAAGCTGTCTGAAGTGTTTTTCGAAAGTTATCAACATTTTTATGTTTGGCGTTGCGGAATCGACCTTATCTCAGGCTGAAAACGCGTTTTACGCATTGTTCCATATCTTTGCAGGGAAGCTTCAGAACATGAAATTTTCACCTCCCACTATAGCAGAAAGGGTCTTTCTAGTAGTTGCACATCAAATCTAAGCTGTCTGAAGTGTTTTTCCAAAGTTATCAACATTTTTATCTTTGGCGTTCCGGAACCCACCTTATCTCAAGCTGAAAACACGTTTTCTGCATATTGCCATAACTTTGCAGGGAAGCTTCAGAACATGAAATGTTCACCTCCCACTAAAGCAGAAAGGGTCTTTCTCGTAGTTGCACATCAAATCTAAGCTGTCTGAAGTGTTTTTCCAAAGTTATCAACATTTTTATGTTTGGCGTTCCGGAATCGACCTTATCTCATGATGAAAAATCGTTTTCTGCATTGTCCCATAACTTTCCACGGGAAGCTTCAGAACATGAATTTTCGACCTCCCACTATAGCAGAAAGGGTCTTTCGAGTAGTTGCACATCAAATCTAAGATGTCTGAAGTGTTTTTCGAAAGTTATCAACATTTTTATGTTTGGTGTTCCAGAATCGACCTTATCTCAGGCTGAAAACGCGTTGTCTGCATTGTGCCATAACTTTGCATGGAAGCTTCCGAAAATTAAATTTTTACCTCCCACTCTAGCAGAAAGGGTCTTTCTTGTAGTTGCACATCAAATCTAAGCTGTCTGAAGTGTTGTTCCAAAGTTATCAACATTTTTATGTTTGGCGGTCCGGAACCCACCTTATCTCAGGCTGAAAACGCGTTTTCTGCATTGTGCCATATCTTTGCAGGGAAGCTTCAGAAAATGAAATTTTCACCTCCCACTATAGCAGAAAGGGTTTTTCTAGTAATTGCACATCAAATCTAAGCTGTTTGAAGTGTTTTTCCAAAGTTATCAACATTTTAATGTTTGGCGTTACAGAATCGACCGTATCTCAGGATGAAAAATTGTTTTCTGCATTGTCCCATAACTTTCCTGGGAAGCTTCAGAACATGAAATTTTGACCTCCCACTATAGCAGAAAGGGTCTTTCTAGTACTTGCACATCAAATCTAAGCTGTCTGAAGTGTTGTTCCAAAGTGATCAACATATTTACGTTTGGCGTTTCGGAACCCACCTTATCTCAGGCTGAAAACGCGTTTTCGGCATTGTGCCATAACTTTGCAGGGAAGCTTCAGAACATGAAATTTTCACGTCCCACTATAGCAGAAAGGGTCTTTCTAGTATTTGCACATCAAATCTAAGCAGTCTACAGTGTTTTTCGAAAGTTATCAACATTTTTATGTTTGGCGTTCCGGAATCGACCTTATCTCAGGATGAAAACGCGTTTTCTGCATTGTGCCATAACTTTGCAGGGAAGCTTGAGAACATGAAATTTTCACGTCCCACTATACCAGAAAGGGTCTTTCTAGTAGTTGCACATCAAATCTAAGCTGTCTGAAGTGTTTTTCGAAAGTTATGAACATTTTTATGTTTCGCGTTCCGTAATCGACCTTATCTCAGGATGAAAAATCGTTTCCTGCATTGTCCCATAACTTTCCATGGGAAGCTTCAGAACATGAAATTTTGACCTCCCACTATAGCAGAAAGGGTCTTTCTAGTAGTTGCACATCAAATCTAAGCTGTTTGAAGTGTTTTTCCAAAGTTATCAACATTTTTATGTTCACGTCCCACTATAGCAGAAAGGGTCTTTCTAGTAGTTGCACATCAAATCTAAGCTGTCTGAAGTGTTTTTCGGAAGTTATCAACATTTTTATGTTTGGCGTTCCAGAATCGACCTTATCTCAGGATGAAAACACGTTGTCTACATTGTGCCATAACTTTGCATGGAAGCTTCCGAACATGAAATTTTAACCTCCCACTATAGCAGAAAGGGTCTTTCTTGTAGTTGCACATCAAATCTAAGATGTCTGAAGTGTTTTCCCAAAGTTATCAACATTTTTATATTTGGCGTTCCGGAATCAACCTTATCTCAGGATGAAAAATCTTTTTCTGCATTGTCCCATGACTTTCCAGGGAAGCTTCAGAACATGAAATTTTGACCTCCCACTATAGCAGAAAGGGTCTTTCTAGTAGTTGCACATCAGATCTAAGCTGTCCGAAGTGTTTTTCGAAAGTTATCAACATTTTTATGTTTGGCGTTCCGGAACCAACCTTATCTCAGGATGAAAAATCGTTATCTGCATTGTCCCATAACTTTGCAGGGAAGCTTCAGAACATATAATTTTGACCTCCCTCTATAGCAGAAAGGGTCTTTCTGGTAGTTGCACATCAAATCTAAGCTGTCTGATGTGTTTTTCCAAAGTTATCAACATTTTTATGTTTGGCGTTCCGGAATCGACCTTATCTCAGGCTGAAAACGCGTTTTACGCATTGTGGCATAACTTTGCAGGTAAGCTTCAGAACATGAAATTTTAACCTCCCACTATAGCAGAAAGGGTCTTTTTAGCAGTTGCATGTCAAATCTAAGCTGTCTGACGTGTTTTTCAAAAGTGATCAACATTTTTATGTTTGGCGTTCCGGAACCAACCTTATCTCAGGCTGAAAACACGTTTTCTGCATTGTGCCATAACTTTGCATGAAAGCTTCCGAACATGAAATTTTAACCTCCCACTATAGCAGAAAGGGTCTTTTTAGTAGTTGCGCATCAAATCTAAGCTGTCTGAATTGTTTTTCCAAAGTTATCAACATTTTTATGTTTGAAGTTCCGGAATCGACCTTATCTCAGGCTGAAAACGTGTTTCTTTCTTTGTCCCATAACTTTGCAGGGAAGCTTCAAAACATAAAATTTTCAACCTCCCACTATAGTAGAAAGGGTCTTTCTAGTAGGTGCACATCAAATCTAAGCTGTCTGAAGATTTTTTCCAAAGTTATCAACATTTTTATCTTTGGCGTTCGGGAACTCACCTTATCTTTGGCTGAAAACGCGTTTTCTGCATTGTGCCATAACTTTGCAGGGAAGTTTCAGAACATAAAATTTTATTTTCACCTCCCAATACAGCAGAAAGGGTTTTTCTAGTAGTTGCACATCAAATCTAAGCTGTCTGAAATGTTTTTCCAAACTTATCAACATTTTTATGTTTGGCGTTCCGGAACCCACCTAATCTCAGGCTGAAAACGTGTTTTCTGCATTGTGCCATAACTTTGCAGTGAAGCCTCAGAACATGAAATTTTCACCTCCCACTATAGTAGAAAGGGCCTTTCTAGTAGTTGCACATCAAATCTAAGCTGTCTGAAGTGTTTTTCCAAAGTTATCAACATTTTTATGTTTGGCGTTCCGGAATCGACCTTATCTCTGGCTGAAAACGCGTTTTCTGCATTGTGCCATAACTTTGCATGGATGATTCCGAACATGAAATTTTGACCTCCCACTATCGCAGAAAGGGTGTTTCTAGTAGTTGCACATCAAATCTAAGCAGTCTGATGTGTTTTTCCAAAGTTATCAACATTTTTATGTTTGGCGTTCCGGAATCGACCTTATCTCAGGCTGAACACGCATTTTCTGCATTGTGCCATAACTTTTCAGGGAAGCTTCAGAACATTACATTTTAAACTTCCACTATAGCAGAAAAGGTATTTCTAGTAGTTGCACATCAAATCTAAGCTGTCTGAAGTATTTTTCCAAAGTTATCAACATTTTTATGTTTGGCGTTCCGGAATCGACCTTATCTCAGGCTGAAAACGCGTTTTCTGCATTGTGCCATAACTTTGCTGGGACGCTTCAGAACATGAAATTTTCACCTCCCACAATAGCATAAAGGATCTTTCTAGTAGTTGCACATCAAATCTAAGCTGTCTGAAGTGTTTTTGCAAAGTCATCAACATTTTTATGTTTGGCGTTCCGGAACCCACCTTATCTCAGGCTGAAGATGCGTTTTCTGCAATGTGCCATAACTTTGCAGGGAAGCTTCAGAACATGAAATTTTCACAACCCACTATAGCAGAAAGGGTCTTTCTAGTAGTTTCACATGAAACCTAAGCTGTCTGAAGTGTTTTTCCAAAGTTATCAACATTTTTATGTTTGGCGTTCCGGAATCGACCTTATCTCAGGCTGAAAACGCGTTTTACGCATTGTGCCATAACTTTGCAGGGAAGCTTCAGAACATCGAATTTTCACCACCCACTATAGCAGAAAGGGTCTTTCTTGTAATGGCACATCAAATCTAAGCTGACTGAAGTGTTTTTCCAAAGTTATAAAAATTTTTATGTTTGGCGTTCCGGAATCGACCTTATCTCAGACTGAATACGCGTTTTCTGCATTGTGCCATAACTTTGCAGGGAAGCTTCAGAACATGAAATATTCACATGCGACTATAGCAGAAAGGGTCTTTCTAGTAGTTACACATCAAATCTTAGCTGTCTGAAGTGTTTTTCCAAAGTTATCAACATTTTTATGTTTGGCGTTCCGGAACCCACCTTATCTCAGGCTGTGAGCGCGTTTTCTGCATTGTGCCATAACTTTGGAGGAAAGCTTCAGAACATGAAATTTTCAATTCCCATTATAGCAGAAAGGGTCTTTCTCGTACTTGCACTTCAAATCTAAACTGTCTGAAGTGTTTTTTGAAAGTTTTCAACATTTTTGTGTTTGGCGTTCCTGAATCGACCTTATTTCAGGCTGAAAACGCGTTTTCTGCAATGTGCCAAAACTTTGCAGGGAAGTTTCAGAACATCAAATTTTCAACTCCCACTAAAGCAGAGTGGGTCTTTCTAGTAGTTGCACATCAAATCTAAGCTGTCTGAAGTGTTTTTACAAAGTTATCAACATTTTTACGTTTGGCATTCTGGAATCGACCTTATCTCAGGCTGAAAACGCATTTTCTGCATTGTGCCATAACTTTGCAGTATAGCGTCAGAACATGAAATTTTCACCTCCCACTATAGCAGAAAGGGTCTTTCTAGTAGTTGCACATCAAATCTAAGCTGTCTGAAGTGTTTTTCCAAAGTTATCAACATTCTTATGTTTGGCGTTCCGGAACCCACCTTATCTCAGGCTGTAAACGCATTTTATGCATTGTGCCATAACTTTGCAGTATAGCGTCAGAACATGAAATTTTCACATCCCACTATAGCAGAAAGGGTCTTTCTAGTAGTTGCACATCAAATCTAAGCTGTCTGAAGTGTTTTTCCAAAGTTATCATATTTCTATGTTTGGCGTTCCAGAATTGACCTTGTCTCATGCTGAAAACGTATTTTCTGCATTGTGCCATAACATTGCAGGGAAGCTTCAGAACATGAAATTTTCACCTCCCACCATAGCAGAAAGGGTCTTTCTAGTAGTTGCACATCAAATCTAAGCTGTCTGAAGTGTTTTTCCAAAGTTATCATATTTCTATGTTTGGCGTTCCAGAATTGACCTTGTCTCATGCTGAAAACGTATTTTCTGCATTGTGCCATAACTTTGCAGGGAAGTTTCAGAACATGAAATTTACACCTCCCACTATAGCAGAAATCGTCTTTCTAGTAGTTGCACATCAAATCTAAGCCGCCTGAAGTGTTTTTCGAAAGTTATCAACATTTTTTTGTTTGGCGTTCCGAAACCCACCTTATCTCAGGCTGAAAACGCTTTTTCTGCATTATGACATAACTTTGCAGGGAAGCTTCAGAACATGAAATTTTAACCTCCCACTATAGCAGAAAGGGTCTCTCTAGTAGTTGCACATCAAATCTTAGCTGTCTGAAGTGTTTTTCCAGAATTATGAACATTTTTATGTTTGGCGTTCCGGAATCAACCTTATCTCAGGCTGAAAACGCGTTTTCAACATTGTGCCATAACTTTGCAGCGAAGCTTCAGAACATGAAATTTTCACCTTCCACTATAGCAGAAAGGATCTTTCTTGTAGTTGCACATCAATTGTAAGCGGTCTGAAGTGTATTTCAAAAGTTATCAACTTTTTTATGTTTGACGTTCCTGAATCAACCTTATCTCAGGCTGAAAACGCGTTTTACGCATTGTGCCATGACTTTGCAGGGAAGCCTCAGAACATGAAATTTTCTCATCCCACTATAGCAGAAAGGGTCTTTCTAGTAGTTGCACATCAAATCTAAGCTGTCTGGTGTTTTTCCAAATTTATCAACATTTTTATGTTTCTCCTTCCTGAACCCACCTTATATCAGGCTGAAAATGCGTTTTCTGCATTGTGCCATAACTTTGCAGGGAAGCATCAGTACATGAAATTTTCACCTCCCACTATAGCAGAAAGGGTCTTTCTAGTAGTTTCACGTGAAACCTAAGCTGTCTGAAGTGTTTTTCCAAAGTTATCAACATTTTTATGTTTGGCGTTCCGGAATCGACCTTATCTCAGGCTGAAAACGCGTTTTACGCATTGTGCCATAACTTTGCATGGAAGCTTCAGAACATCAAATTTTCACCACCCACTATAGTAGAAAGGGTCTTTCTAGTAGTTGCACATCAAATCTAAGCTGTTTGAAGTCTTTTTCCGAAGTTATCAACATTTTTATATTTTTCGTTCCGGAATCGACCTTATCTCAGGCTGAAAACGCGTATTCGGAATTGTGCCATAGCTTTGCAGGGAAGCTTGAGAAATTGAAGTTTTGAACTCCCACTATAGCAGAAAGGGTCTTTCTAGTAGTTGCACATCAAATCTAAGCTGTCTGAAGTGTTTTTCCAAAGTTATCAACATTTTTATGTTTGGCATTCCGGAATCGACCTTATCTCAGGCTGAAAACGCGTTTTCTGCATTGTGCCATAACTTTGCAGGGAAGCTTCAGAACATGAAATTTTCACCTCCCACTATAGCAGAAAGGGTCTTTCTAATAGTTGCACATCAAATCTAAGCTGTCTGAAGTGTTTTTCCAAAGTTATCAACATTTTTATGTTAGGCGTTTCGGAACCCACCTTATCTCAGGCTGTAAACGCTTTTTTTGCATTGTGCCATAACTTTGGAGGGAAGCTGCAGAATATGAAATTTTAACCTCCCACTATAGCAGAAAGGGTCTTTCTAGTAGTTGCACATCAAATCTAAGCTGTTTGAAGTGTTTTTCCAAAGTTATCAACATTTTTATGTTTGGCGTTCAGGAATCGACCTTATCTCAGGCTGAAAACACGATTTACGCATTCTGCCATAACTTTGCAGGGAATCTTCAGAACATGAAATTTTCATATCCCACTATAGCAGAAAGGGTCTTTCTAGAAGTTGCACATCAAATCTAAGCTGTCTGAAATGTTTTTCCAAAGTTATCAACATTTTTTTGTTTGGCGTTCTGGAACCCACCTTATCTCAGTCTGAAAATGTGTTTTCTGCATTGTGCCGTAACTTTGCAGGGAAGCCTCAGAACATGAAATTTTCACCTCCCGCTATAGTAGAAAGGGTCTTTCTAGTAGTTGCACATCAAATCTAAGCTGTCTGAAGTGTTTTTCCAAAATTATCAACAGTTTTATGTTTGGCATTCCGGAATCGACCTTATCTCAGGCTGTAAACGCGTTTTACGCATGGTGCCATAACTTTGCAGGGAAGCTTCAGAACATGAAATTTTCACATCCCACTATAGCAGAAAGGGTCTGTCTTGTAGTTGCACATCAAATCTTAGCTGTCTGAAGTGTTTTTCCAAAGTTATCAACATTTTCACGTTTGGCGATCCGGTATCGACCTTATCTCAGGCTGAAAACGCGTTGTCTGCATTGTGCCATAACTTTGCATGGAAGCTTCTGAACATGAAAATTTAACCTCCCACTATATCAGAAAGGGTCTTTCTTGTAGTTGCAGATCAAATCTAAGCTGTCTGATGTGTTTTTCCAAAGTTATCAACATTTTTATGTTTGGCGTTCCGGAATCGACCTTATCTTAGGCTGAAAATGCGTTTTACGCATTGTGCCATAACTTTGCAGGGAAGCTTCAGAACATGAAATTTTCACCTCCCACTATAGCAGAAAGGGTATTTCTAGTAGTTGCACATCAAATCTAAGCTTTCTGAAATGTTTTTCCAAAGTTATCAACATTTTCACGTTTGGCGATCCGGTATCGACCTTATCTCAGGCTGAAAACGCGTTGTCTGCATTGTGCCATAACTTTGCATGGAAGCTTCTGAACATGAAAATTTAACCTCCCACTATATCAGAAAGGGTCTTTCTTGTAGTTGCAGATCAAATCTAAGCTGTCTGATGTGTTTTTCCAAAGTTATCAACATTTTTATGTTTGGCGTTCCGGAATCGACCTTATCTTAGGCTGAAAATGCGTTTTACGCATTGTGCCATAACTTTGCAGGGAAGCTTCAGAACATGAAATTTTCACCTCCCACTATAGCAGAAAGGGTATTTCTAGTAGTTGCACATCAAATCTAAGCTTTCTGAAATGTTTTTCCAAAGTTATCAACATTTTTACGTTTGGCGTTTCAGAATCGACCTTATCTCAGGCTGAAAACGCGTTGTCTGCATTGTGCCATAACTTTGCATGGAAGCTTCTGAACATGAAAATTTAACCTCCCACTATAGCAGAAAGGGTCTTTCTAGTAGTTGCACCTCAAATCTAAGCTGTCTGAAGTGTTTTTCCAAAGTTATCAACATTTTTTTGTTTGGCGTTTAAGAATCGACCTTGTCTCAGGCTGAAAACGCGATTTCTGCATTGTGCCATAACTTCTCAGGGAATCTTCAGAACATGAAATTTTCAGATCCCACTATAGCAGAAAGGGTCTTTCCAGTAGTTGCACATGAAATCTAAGCTGTCTGAAGTTTTTTTACAAAGTTATCAACATTTTTATGTTTGGTGTTCGAGAACCCACCTTATCTCAGGCTGAAAATGCGTTTTCTGCATTGTGCCATAACTTTGCAGGGAAGCTTTAGAACATGAAATTTTCAAATCCCACTATAGCAGAAATGTTCATTCCAGCAGTTGCACATCAAATCTAAGCTGTCTGAAGTGTTTTTACAAAGTTATCAACATTTTTATGTTTGGTGTTCGAGAACCCACCTTATCTCAGGCTGAAAATGCGTTTTCTGCATTGTGCCACAAAATTTGCAGGGAAGCTTCAGAACATGAAATTTGCACCTGCCACTATAGCAGAACTGGTCTTTCTAGTAGTTGCACATCAAATCTAAGCTGTCTGAACTGTTTTTCTGAAGTTATCAACATTTTTATGTTTGGCGTTGCGGAATCAACCTGATCTCAGGCTGAAAACGCGTCTTCTGCATTGTGCCATAACTTTGCAGGGAAGCTTCAGAACATGAAATGTTCACCTCCCACTATATCAGAAAGGGTCTTTCAAGTAGGTGCACATCAAATCTAAGCTGTCTGCAGTTTTTTTCCCAAGTTATCAACATTTTTATGTTTCGCGTTCCGGAATCGACCTTATCACAGACTGAAAACGCGTTTTCTGCATTGTGCCATAACTTTGCAGGGAAGCTTCAGAACATGAAATTTTCACCTCCCACTATAGCAGAAAGGGTCTTTCTGGTAGTTGCACATCAAATCTAAGCTGTCAGAAGTGTTTTTCCAAAGTTATCAACATTCTTATGTTTGGCGTTCCGGAATCAACCTTATCTCAGGCTGAAAACGCGTTTTTCGCATTGTGCCATAACTTTGCAGGAAAGCATCAGAACATGAAATTTTCTCCTCCCACTATATCAGAAAGGGTATTTCTAATAGTTGCACTTCAAATCTAAGTTGTCTGAAGTGTTTTTCCAAAGTTATCAACATTCTTATGTTTGGCGTTCCGGAATCAACCTTATCTCAGACTGAAAACTTGTTTTCTGCATTGTGCCATAACTTTGCAGTGAAACTTCAGAACATGAAATTTTAACTTCGCACTATAGCAGAAAGGGTCTTTCTAGTAGTTGCTCATCAAATCTAAGCTGTCTGAAGTGTTTTTCCAAAGTTATCAATATTTTTATGTTTGGCGTTCCGGAATCGACCTAATCTCAGGCTGAAAACGCGTTTTCTGAATTGTGCCGTAACTTTGCAGGGAAGCTTCAGAACATGAAATTTTCTCCTCCCACTATATCAGAAAGGGTATTTCTAGTAGTTGCACATCAAATCTAAGCTGTCTGAAGTTTTTTTCCAAAGTTATCAACATCTTTATGTTTGGCGTTCCGGAATCGACCTTATCATCTGACTGATAACGTGTTTTCTGCATTGTGCCATATCTTTGCAGGGAAACTTCAGAACATGGAATTTTCACCTCCCACTATAGCAGAAAGGGTCTTTCTAGTAGTTGCACATCAAATCTAAGCTGTCGAAAGTATTTTTCGAAAGTTATCAACATTTTTAATTTTGGCGTTTCGGAATCGACCTTATCACAGGCTGAAAACGCGTTTTCTACAATGTGCCATAACTTTGCAGGGAAGCTTCAGAACATGAAATTTTCAACTCCCACTAAAGCAGAAAGGGTCTTTCCAGTAGTTGCACATCAAATCTAAGCTGTCTGAAGTGTTTTTCCAAAGTTCTCAACATTTTTATGTTTGGCGTTCTGGCACCCACCTTATCTCAGGCTGAAAACGCGTTTTCTGCATTGTGCCATAACTTTGCAAGGAAACTTCAGAACATGAAATTTTCACCTCCCACTATAGCAGAAAGGGTCTTTCTAGTAGTTGGACATCAAATCCAAGCTGTCTGAAGTGTTTTTCCAAAGTTATCAACATTTTTATGTTTGGCGTACCCGAAACCACCTTCTCTCAGGCTGAAAACGCCTTTACTGCAATGTGCCAAAACTTTGCAGGGAAGCTTCAGAACATGAAATTTACAACTCCCACTAAAGCAGAAAGGGTCTTTCTAGTAGTTGCACATCAAATCTATGCTGTCTGAAGTGTTTTTCCAAAGTTGTCAACAATTTTATTTTTGTCGTTCCGAAAGCCACCTTATCTGAGGCTCAAAACGCGTTTTCTGCATTGTGCCATATATTCTAAGGGAAGGTTCAGAACATCGAATTTTCACCACCCACTATATCATAAAGGGTCTTTCTAGTAGTTGCACATCAACTCTAAGCTGTCTGAAGTGTCTTTTCAAAGTTATCAACACTTTTATGTTTGGCGTACCGGAATCGACCTTATCTCAGGCTTAAAACGCGTTTTCTGCATTGTGCCATAACTTTGCAGGGAAGCCTCAGAACATGAAATTTTCAGCTCCCACTATAGCAGAAAGGGTCTTTCTAGTAGTTGCACATCAAATCTAAGCTGTCTGAAATGTTTTTCCAAAGTTGTCAACATTTTTATGTTTGGCGTTCCGGAACCCACCTTATCTCAGGCTGAAAACGCTTTTTCTGCATTGTGCCATAACTTTGCAGGGATGCATCAGAACATGACATTTTCACCTCCCACAATAGCATTTAGGGTCTTTCTAATAGTTGCACATCAAATCTAAGCTGTCTGAAGTGTTTTTACAAAGTTCTCAACATTTTTATGTTTAGCGTTACGGAATCGAGCTTATCTCAGGCTGAAGATGCGTTTTCTGCATTGTGCCATAACTTTCCAGGGAAGCTTCAGAACATCGAATGCTCGCCACCCACTATATCAGAAAGGGTCTTTCTAGTAGTTGCACATCAAATCTAAGCTGTCTGAAGTGTTTTTCCAAAGTTGTCAACATTTTTATGTTTGGCGTTCTGAAACCCACCTAATCTCAGGCTGAAAACGCATTTTCTGCTTTGTGCCATGTATTCTAAGGGAAGGTTCAGAACATGAAATTTTCACCTCCCACTGTTGCAGAAAGGTTCTGTCTTGTAGTTGCACATCAAATCTAAGCTGTCTGAAGTGTTTTTACAAAGTTATCAACATTTTTATGTTTGGCGTACCGGAATCTATCTTATCTCAGGCTGAAGACGTGTTTTCTGCATTGTGCCATAACTTTGCAGGCAAGCTTCAGAACATGAAATTTTCACATCCCACTGTAGCAGAAATGGTCTTTCTAGTAGTTGCACATCAAATCTAAGCTGTCTGAAGTGTTTTTTCAAAGTTATCAACATTCTTATGTTTGGCGTTCCAGAATCGACCTTATCTCAGGCTGAAAACACGTTTTCTGCATTGTGCCATAACTTTGCAGGGAAGCTTCAGAACATGAAATTTTCAACTCCCACTACAGCAGAAAGGGTCTTTCTAGTAGTTGCACGTCAAATCTAAGCTGTCTGAAGTGTTTTTTCCAAAGTTATCAACATTTTTATGTTTGGCATTCCAGAATCGACCTTATCTCTGGCTGAAAACGCGTTTTCTGCATTGTGCCATAACTTTGCAAGGAAACTTCAGAACATGAAATTTTCACCTCCCACTATAGCAGAAAGGGTCTTTCCAGTAGTTGCACATCAAATCTAAGCTGTCTGAAGTGTTTTTTCAAAGTTATCATATTTTTATGTTTGGCGTTCCGTAATTGACCTTGTCTCATGCTGAAAACGCGTTTTCTGCATTGTGGCATAACTTTGCAGGGAAGCTTCAGAACATGAAATTTTCAACTCCCACTATACCAGAAAGGCTTTTTCCAGTAGTTGCACATCAAATCTAAGCTGTCTGAATTGTTTTTCCAAAGTTATCAACATTTTTTTGTTTGGCTTTCCGGAATCAACCTTATCTCAGGCTGAAAACGCGTTTTACGCATTGTGCCATAACCTTGCAGGAAAGCTTCAGAACATGAAATTTTCAACTCCCACAATAGCAGAAATTGTCTTTCTAGTAGTTGCACATCAAATCTAAGCTGTCTGAAGTGTTTTTCCAAAGTTGTCAACATTTTTATGTCTGGCTTTCCGTAATCGACCTTATCTCAGCCTGAAAACGCGTTTTCTGCATTGTGGCATAACTTTGCAGGGAAGCTTCAGAACATGAAATTTTCAACTCCCACTATAGCAGAAAGGCTTTTTCCAGTAGTTGCACATCAAATCTAAGCTGTCTGAAGTGTTTTTCCAAAGTTATCAACATTTTTATGTTTGGCTTTCCGGAATCGACCTTATCTCAGGCTGAAAACGCGTTTTCTGCATTGTGCCATAACTTTGCAGGGAAGCTTCAGAACATTAAATTTTCACCTCCCACTATAGCAGAAAGGGCTTTTCTAATAGTTGCACATCAAATCTAAGCTGTTTGAAGTGTTTTTCCAAAGTTATCAACATTTTTATGTTTGGCGTTCCGGAACCCACCTTATCTCAGGCTGTAAAAGCGTTTTCTGCATTGTGCCATAACTTTGGAGGGAAGCTTCAGAACATGAAATTTTAACCTCCCACTATAGCAGAAAGGGTCCTTCGAGTAGTTGCACATCAAATCTAACCTGTCTGAAGTGTTTTTCCAAAGTTATCAACATTCTTATGTTTGGCGTTCCAGAATCAACCTTATCTCTGGCTGAAAACGCGTTTTCAGCATTGTGCCATCACTTTGCAGGGAAGCTTCAGAACATGAAATTTTCACCTCCCACTATAGCAGAAAGGGTCTTTCTAGTAGTTGCACATCAAATCTAAGCTTTTTGAAGTGTTTTTCCAAAGATAATACCATTTTTATGTTTGGCGTTCCAGAAACAACCTTATCTCAGGTTGAAAACGCTTTTTACGCAATTTGCCCTAACTTTGCAGGAAAGCTTCAGAACATGAAATTTTCACCTCCCACTATAGCAGAAAGTGTCTTTCTAGTAGTTGCACATCAAATCTAAGCTGTCTGAAGTGTTTTTCCAAAGTTATCAACATTTTTATGTTTGGCATTCCAGAATCGACCTTATCTCTGGCTGATAACGCGTTTTCTGCATTGTGCCATATCTTTGCAGGGAAACTTCAGAACATGAAATTTTCACCTCCCACTATAGCAGAAAGTACGGAAGAGGATTAGGGCCAGTTAAGAAAAAAAAAAAAAATTCTCAGAATTCTGACTTTAATCTCAGAATTCTGACTTTAAAGTGAGAATTCTGACTTTAATCTCAGAATTCTCACTTTTTTCTCAGAATTCTCACTTTAAAGTGAGAATTCTGACTTTAATCTCAGAATTCTCACTTTAAAGTCAGAATTCTCACTTTTTTCTCAGAATTCTGACTTTAAAGTGAGAATTCTGACTTTAATCTCAGAATTCTCACTTTTTTCTCAGAATTCTGACTTTAAAGTGAGAATTCTGACTTTAATCTCAGAATTCTCACTTTGTGACGTTGAGCAATGAATTGTGGGGCGGGAAACGTCAGATCGCTGTGTAGCTGTGAAGAGACAACATGTCATCGACCAGTGACTTTTTGCGCAGTCGAGGAGTTTCAGAGGACATCATCTCACTTATGGAGGAGCAGAGGGTGAGTAACATATTGCCTTCATTTGGTGACTGTTGAGTACTTAAAGGAAATGCTCCATGTAGATTGTAGCTTCGCTGCTAATTCATATCACATTGATGGGATCTACCCGCGTGAATATGCAGATTAGGAGTCGTTGGTTCCTTCAGACAAAAGTATTCAAGAGACAGTCCAGATACGTCATGGTGATGTCATATAGCATTTGTAGAACTCGGCGACACTTTGCATCCAGCCCCTTTGCTTGCTTGACGGAGCCAGCGATCCGGTAATTAAGGAAGAGGCAGACACCGCTCCTCATACACAACATTGCTTTCATTAAATCAGTCGAATATACGATTGTAAAATAACAGAAACTGTGCGATCACTGAACAAACTGACAACATTTGAACAAACCAGCACGTCTTGACGCTATTAACCATCGTGCCATTAACATACATGCATATGAGCCAGTTATCTCCTGTCTTTGGTGACTTATTTTGCAGACATTCACATGTTCAGCGCACAAAAGAGACGTATCTAATGTTCTAGAGTCACCGCCGCCAAGGTGTCAGTGACGATGTGAGTGTGTTTGTAATATATTGGGAACTTGAATCAAGGCAACTGTTCGTTTGGTGCGTGCATTTTATTTTACGCCCGTCACACTCACTCGCCGATGCTTCGTCAAGCCTGTTGGCCAACAAAAACCTTCCCTTAACCATCGCTAATATCAGTGCACTCCACTCCACTAACACCTACTAGGGCAACAACACAGTCTATAACACGGTTGTTAATTATATTTCTTGTTCTTATATTGCTCGCATGCTTCACGCTGCTGCTGTCGTTTGTTGTCGAATGTGTTGAATCTAATTTTAGACTCACTAAGCTTATTTAAATCTAAGTAGTTTTGAAATAATATTTTTAGGCATATATGTACAAATCACAAATTATTAATATATTTCAACGTGTAACAGTTGCAGCATTTTTGTCAGTTTGTATTTTATTTACAATTTTATAATGCTTACAATACTTTGTGATTCTGTTATATTTTAATTGATTGTCTTTTTTTGCTGTTTTTCTTGTGCAGATTGATAGTGACGTCATCTCACTGATGGATGATGAAAGTCTTGCCAATTACATCCCCTGTTATGGAGACCGAATTGCTCTCTTCAATTTTTGCAAGACAAAACAGCCCCCATTAAAAAGAAAAAACGGACTTTTGGAAAAACTCCGTGAAAAAATGAAACTCAGAAATGAAAGTGCGAAAGGGGACACTGCCTCAAAAACGAAAATACAACAGATTAAGAGGCAGAAAACCACAAGAAATGTTGCGATTGGATGGATACACAATGATGGAAAAATAGCAAAACAGGTGAGGGAGAAGCAGGGAGGAGGTACCAGAAAGGTTAAAATGTCCACAGAAGCTGGGTTAAAGGACATTCTTGAGGAGGGAAAAAAACTGTTTTTCCCTGGTGGAATTTCTCCTAAAGGATCTGAATTGGACTTCGAGTTTGAGGTGTGGGATTTCAAACAGAATTGCCTCACTGATGACACCTGCCAGTCCATTGGCAATATGTACGAGGCAGCAAAACTGACGTTGTTGCGTTTTTACATTGCAACAAGGCGAAAAGATGAGCAAGATGATGCCAGCACAACGACAGGGGAAGTCTTGGCTTTGTCACACAATGGCAGTGAAAACAACTCTGCAGAAATTGAGGAGGTCACAGTTGAATCAAGTGAAGTCTACGTATCTTTGGACATTTCTGTTGATTCAGAAATTACTTTTGGTCCCACATATGATGCAGAGGAAGATACAGAGGTCACATTGATTTACGATGGTCCAGCTATGCCTCTCAGTCCACCTGATCCACCAGATGCGATGACAATAACTGTTCACTACTCTGACACATTGAATGATATGATTACAGCTTTCTCTGATGACGCCATCTTGAACAAATCACTGAATGTGAAACGCATATTACCAGATAATAGAGAAGAAGCAGGTGTTGGATCTGGAGTGCTGAGGGATGTTCTTAGCTGCTTCTGGCAAGAATTCTATGAACGATGCACCCTTGGTACAATAGTTAAAGTGCCATTCATCCGCCATGATTTTCCTGAGGAAAAGTGGAAAGCAGTTGGGAGAATCCTTGTTAAAGGTTACCAAGATTGTTGCTATTTCCCAAACAAACTTGCATTTCCCTTCCTCGAACAAGTGCTTTTCAACTGTGTTTACAGTGATCCGAAAGCCCATTTCCTGCAGTTTGTGAGCAGCCAGGAACGAGATGTGTTGATGGAAGCAATGAAGGACTTTTCTGAAGTGGACCTAGATTATCTTGTTGAAGTACTTGACAGCTATGGATGTAGAAGGAGAATCACAGCTGAAACCTTTCCCACAATACTGCTGGAAATAGCACACAAAGAGCTGGTCCAAAAGCCCATGTTTGTTATAGACTGCTGGAGGGAGGTTACTCTTCAGCATATCTCCATCAGTCCTGAAGCACTGAACAAATTGTGCTCTGACTTGCAACCAACTTCAAAAAAAGTCTGCCAACTGCTGAGATTTGCGACTGATTTAACCCCAAAGCAGAAAGAAGTGGCAAGTCATCTGAAAAAGTTCATCAGAGAGTTGGATGAAGTCAAACTTCAGAAGTTTCTCCGGTTTTGCACTGGCTCTGATCTTGTTGTTACAGACACCATTCATGTGGAATTCCAGGAAATGACAGAGTTCACGAGAAGACCCGTGGGGCACACCTGTGGGAAAGTTCTGCATATTGCTGAAAGCTATGAAAATTTCCCAGATTTCCGATCAGAATTCAATGCAGTTCTCGAAAGCAATGTTTGGATAATGGACATTGTTTAATTGTTTTGCACCCTTAACTAGAGGAATATAACGATCTAAAAAGTTCATGGGCTTCATTTAAAAGAAAGCCTAAGATGTTATACTTACTATTGGGAAGTTGTTTCAGCAGCTGCATTGTTTTATATGGATATATACCATGCTGCTACTATGAAGAGTAATATTTTATTGCATTCAATAAACTCACTCTTCTACAACTTTGTATTTCTGTCTTCACCTGAGTGTTTATTAAGTGTGTAAATATGAAGGGTCTCATAATGTTGTTCATATGTTTTGTAAAATGTTTTTTGCAATACATAGTACTTCAAAAATATTTATGGAACCAATCGAAACTAAAAAAACGACATTGTAGACAGCGAATTAATACACAGGAAAATATTTTCTGTCACTCATTTTGGTAGGTGAAGTTTTACATAGATTCATCACAACTCAGGTGAAATGTTTAATGCCCTTTTATTTATTTGTGACTTACAGAAAATACATTTAAAATGTCGTGTGAAAAATCACAATACGTAAACTCAAAGGACAAAAAATGTGTCGAATTCATTCTCTTAATGACACAGTTAGATGCCGAAGTTTTAATAAATATTACATCAATAGACTTGTCATACAATCTTCAATATTTCTCCCCTCAATGTAATGTACAAATCACTTGCAGCTAATGGATCTGATGGAGCATGCCATTCATTTTCCTCCATGAGCAGACAACACAGCTCAAAAACAGTTTCATCACAAGGAAACTGGGCTTTTGGCGTGCACTCTTCCATACATACAATGACCTCTTCCATTTCAGCAGATTTCAGTCGATCCTCAGCACTGTGAATGGCAGGGAATGAATACATGACGACTGGCCGACCTGAAGCTGCATCACCGGTCAACCTTGATCTTATTTTGTGGGAGTTCCATGTGTTCACAACTTCATCCAGCTCATCCTGCCCAAAAAGCGGAATAGTGAAGTATTGATATTATTGACATTTTGCCCAGCAACTTTATGAACATTCAATTTGCTTGTTTGAGTCATCCCATCTACAGTATGCACTATGCAAAATGACAAAAGTATCTGTAGTACGTCTGACTGTCTTACTTCAAGTATTTCGGAATTAAATTTTTACCATTGATTAATTTCAATGCAGAAAAAATAATATGCACAGACAAAGTCTTTTACCTGCATGAGATTGAGAAAGCAGAACTGGATGAGGCTTTTATCCAGAAAGTTTCCTGTGAAGTGACCATCATCCTGAAGAGTTTGAAATAAATTCATCCAGAATTGTGCACTCTGTTTGCGGAGGGTGGTCCACCATCCTTCAATGCGCTGATTGGTGGTACTTCTTCCATAAAGGAAACTTTTGTCCCCTGCAAAGCTATCTGAGCGGTTTCTTTGCAAAAACATTTGCATCTGTTCAACATGGCCATTTTCTGTGCCCCTGTCAGCACGGATCCTTTCTGGGCATCCACCAATGCGTGAAACTGTTTTAATAAAGTAACTTGCAACCACCTTCGGATCATTGTTCGTGGTGTAGGCCTCTGCCCATAATACGTATCGGCTAAACCCGTCAATGCAGCCATGGATGCCAATCCCATAGGGTTTCAATTTATCATAGCCATCCATGTGCCAAACAGCATTTGGTCCTCTGCAGCTGTATTGCCGTCTTCGTAGGCGTCGTGCTCTTCTTAATTCCACACCAATGGGGTCAATCATTTTTATAATTTGCCGTATTGTGTCTTGTGACACAACAAATCCTTTCTGAATTGCTCGTAGATGAAGCCATCGATAACCTTGCATCTGCCCACTCGCCATGATCTCTTGCTGGATAAAAGCCAACACTTCTCCCAGGTCTGACTGGTTCTTTCTTCGATACAAACCAAGTCTTCGGCATATTCTCTTCAGAGTCCGAATACTCATGACAGTCTGAGCATGATGTGCCACTACTGCAAGTATTTCTTTATTGCTGAGTGAAAGTCTAAAGCACAGCTTGATGAAGTCATCCAAATCTGGCTTTTCAGCCGCCACTGTGTGAGTTGTAGCCTCCATCAGTCACTTTATCTGCACAAGAAAAGATAAAAACCAATCATATTTTAGAATTACTGAAATAATGTAGCGTCTGACAAAACAGTATGCATATTATATATTTTGTAAATAATAATGTTCGCATTTATGGTGTAGTGTCAGTTTCAACAGTTCACTCCACTCATCAACCTTCCCAGTTAGTAGTAAAGTACAGACATGTGTGCATATGTGTGTCTATGTGTATATGACATCATATGGATTGCCACGTCAGTCTCTTTTTTATGAATTAGCAGCGAAGCTACAAGCTACATGGAGCATTTCCTTTAAGTACTCAACAGTCACCAAATGAAGGCAATATGTTACTCAACCTCTGCTCCTCCATAAGTGAGATGATGTCCTCTGAAACTCCTCGACTGCGCAAAAAGTCACTGGTCGATGACATGTTGTCTCTTCACAGCTACACAGCGATCTGACGTTTCCCGCCCCACAATTCATTGCTCAACGTCACAAAGCGAGAATTCTGAGATTAAAGTCAGAATTCTCACTTTAAAGTCAGAATTCTGAGAAAAAAGTGAGAATTCTGACTTTAAAGTCAGAATTCTCACTTTAAAGTCAGAATTCTGAGATTAAAGTCAGAATTCTGAGATTAAAGTCAGAATTCTCACTTTAAAGTCAGAATTCTGAGAAAAAAAGTGAGAATTCTGACTTTAAAGAGAGAATTCTCACTTTAAAGTCAGAATTCTGAGAAAAAAGTGAGAATTCTGACTTTAAAGTGAGAATTCTCACTTTAAAGTCAGAATTCTGAGAAAAAAGTGAGAATTCTGAGATTAAAGTCAGAATTCTCACTTTAAAGTCAGAATTCTGAGAAAAAAGTGAGAATTCTGACTTTAAAGTGAGAATTCTCACTTTAAAGTCAGAATTCTGAGATTAAAGTCAGAATTCTGAGATTAAAGTCAGAATTCTCACTTTAAAGTCAGAATTCTGAGAAAAAAAATTTTTTTTTCTTTACTGGCCCTAATCCTCTTCCGTAAGAAAGAGTCTTTCTAGTAGTTGCACATCAAATCTAAGCTGTCTGAAGTGTTTTTTCCAAAGTTATCAACATTTTTATGTTTGGCATTCCAGAATCGACCTTATCTCTGGCTGAAAACGCGTTTACTGCATTGTGCCATAACTTTGCAAGGAAACTTCAGAACATGAAATTTTCACCTCCCACTATAGCAGAAAGGGTCTTTCTAGTAGTTGCACATCAAATCTAAGCTGTCTGAAGTGTTTTTTCAAAGTTATCATATTTTTATGTTTGGCGTTCCGTAATTGACCTTGTCTCATGCTGAAAACGCGTTTTCTGCATTGTGCCATAACTTTGCAGGGAAGCTTCAGAACATGAAATTTTCAACTCCCACTATACCAGAAAGGCTTTTTCCAGTAGTTGCACATCAAATCTAAGCTGTCTGAAGTGTTTTTCCAAAGTTATCAACATTTTTTTGTTTGGCTTTCCGGAATCAACCTTATCTCAGGCTGAAAACGCGTTTCACGCATTGTGCCATAACCTTGCAGGAAAGCTTCAGAATATGAAATTTTCAACTCCCACAATAGCAGAAATGGTCTTTCTAGTAGTTGCACATCAAATCTAAGCTGTCTGAAGTGTTTTTCCAAAGTTGTCAACATTTTTATGTTTGGCTTTCCGTAATCGACCTTATCTCAGCCTGAAAACGCGTTTCCTGCATTGTGGCATAACTTTGCAGGGATGCTTCAGAACATGAAATTTTCACCTCCCACTATAGCAGAAAGGGTCTTTCTAGTAGTTGCACATCAAATCTAAGCTGTCTGAAGTGTTTTTCCAAAGTTATCATATTTTTATGTTTGGCGTTCCGTAATTGACCTTGTCTCATGCTGAAAAAACGCGTTTTCTGCATTGTGCCATAACTTTGCAGGGAAGCTTCAGAACATGAAATTTTCAACTCCCACTATAGCAGAAAGGCTTTTTCCAGTAGTTGCACATCAAATCTAAGCTGTCTGAAGTGTTTTTCCAAAGTTATCAACATTTTTATGTTTGGCGTTCCGGAACCCACCTTATCTCAGGCTGTAAAAGCGTTTTCTGCATTGTGCCATAACTTTGGAGGGAAGCTTCAGAACATGAAATTTTAACCTGCCGCTATAGCAGAAAGGGTCCTTCGAGTAGTTGCACATCAAATCTAACCTGTCTGAAGTGTTTTTCCAAAGTTATCAACATTCTTATGTTTGGCGTTCCAGAATCAACCTTATCTCAGGCTGAAAACGCGTTTTCAGCATTGTGCCATCACTTTGCAGGGAAGCTTCAGAACATGAAATTTTCACCTCCCACTATAGCAGAAAGGGTCTTTCTAGTAGTTGCACATCAAATCTAAGCTTTTTGAAGTGTTTTTCCAAAGATAATACCATTTTTATGTTTGGCGTTCCAGAAACAACCTTATCTCAGGTTGAAAACGCGTTTTACGCAATTTGCCCTAACTTTGCAGGAAAGCTTCAGAACATGAAATTTTCACCTCCCACTATAGCAGAAAGTGTCTTTCTAGTAGTTGCACATCCAATCTAAGCTGTCTGAAGTGTTTTTCCAAAGTTATCAACATTTTTATGTTTGGCGTTCTGGAACCCAGCTTATCTCAGGCTGAAAACGCATTTTCTGCATTGTGCCATAACTTTGCAGGGAGACTTCAGAACATGAAATTTTCTCCTCCCACTATAGCAGAAAGGGTCTTTCTAGTAGTTGCACATCAAATCTAAGCTGTCTGAAGTGTTTTTCCAAAGTTGTCAACATTTTTATGTTTGGCTTTCCGGAATCGACCTTATCTCAGGCTGAAAACGCATTTCCTGCATTGTGGCATAACTTTGCAGGGATGCTTCAGAACATGAAATTTTCACCTACCACTATAGCAGAAAGGGTCTTTCTAGTAGTTGCACATCAAATATAAGCTGTCTGAAGTGTTTTTCCAAAGTTATCATATTTTTATGTTTGGCGTTCCGTAATTGACCTTGTCTCATGCTGAAAACGCGTTTTCTGCATTGTGCCATGACTTTGCAGGGAAGCTTCAGAACATGAAATTTTCAACTCCCACTATAGCAGAAAGGCTTTTTCCAGTAGTTGCACATCAAATCTAAGCTGTCTGAAATGGTTTTCCAAAGTTATCAACATTTTTATGTTTGGCTTTCCGGAACCCACCTTATCTCAGGCTGAAAACGCGTTTTCTGCATTGTGCCATAACTTTGCAGGGAAGCTTCAGAACATGAAATTTTCACCTCCCACTATAGCAGAATGGGTCTTTCTAGTAGTTGCACATCAAATCTAAGCTGTTTGAAGTGTTTTTCCAAAGTTAACACCATTTTTATGTTTGGCGTTCCAGAAACAACCTTATCTCAGGCTGAAAACGCGTTTTACGCAATTTGCCATAACTTTGCAAGGAAGCTTCAGAACATGAAATTTTCACCTCCCACTGTAGCAGAAGGGGTCTTTCTAGTAGTTGCACATCAAATCTAAGCTGTCTGAAGTGTTTTTCGAAAGTTATCAACATTTTTACGTTTGGCGTTTCGGAACCCACCTTATCTCAGGCTGAAAACGCGTTTTCTGCATTGTGCTATAACTTCTCAGGGAAGCTTCAGAACATGAAATTTTCACCTCCCACTATAGCAGAAAGGGTCTTTCTAGTAGTTGCACATCAAATCTAAGCTTTTTGAAGTGTTTTTCCAAAGATAATACCATTTTTATGTTTGGCGTTCCAGAAACAACCTTATCTCAGGTTGAAAACGCGTTTTACGCAATTTGCCCTAACTTTGCAGGAAAGCTTCAGAACATGAAATTTTCACCTCCCACTATAGCAGAAAGTGTCTTTCTAGTAGTTGCACATCCAATCTAAGCTGTCTGAAGTGTTTTTCCAAAGTTATCAACATTTTTATGTTTGGCGTTCTGGAACCCAGCTTATCTCAGGCTGAAAACGCATTTTCTGCATTGTGCCATAACTTTGCAGGGAGACTTCAGAACATGAAATTTTCTCCTCCCACTATAGCAGAAAGGGTCTTTCTAGTAGTTGCACATCAAATCTAAGCTGTCTGAAGTGTTTTTCCAAAGTTGTCAACATTTTTATGTTTGGCTTTCCGGAATCGACCTTATCTCAGGCTGAAAACGCATTTCCTGCATTGTGGCATAACTTTGCAGGGATGCTTCAGAACATGAAATTTTCACCTACCACTATAGCAGAAAGGGTCTTTCTAGTAGTTGCACATCAAATATAAGCTGTCTGAAGTGTTTTTCCAAAGTTATCATATTTTTATGTTTGGCGTTCCGTAATTGACCTTGTCTCATGCTGAAAACGCGTTTTCTGCATTGTGCCATGACTTTGCAGGGAAGCTTCAGAACATGAAATTTTCAACTCCCACTATAGCAGAAAGGCTTTTTCCAGTAGTTGCACATCAAATCTAAGCTGTCTGAAATGGTTTTCCAAAGTTATCAACATTTTTATGTTTGGCTTTCCGGAACCCACCTTATCTCAGGCTGAAAACGCGTTTTCTGCATTGTGCCATAACTTTGCAGGGAAGCTTCAGAACATGAAATTTTCACCTCCCACTATAGCAGAATGGGTCTTTCTAGTAGTTGCACATCAAATCTAAGCTGTTTGAAGTGTTTTTCCAAAGTTAACACCATTTTTATGTTTGGCGTTCCAGAAACAACCTTATCTCAGGCTGAAAACGCGTTTTACGCAATTTGCCATAACTTTGCAGGAAAGCATCAGAACATTAAATTTTCACCTCCCACTATAGCAGAATGTGGCTTTTTAGTAGTTGCACATCAAATCTAAGCTGTCTGAAGTGTTTTTCCAAAGTTATCTACATTTTAATGTTTGGCGTTCTGAAATCTACCTCATCTCAGGCTGAAAACGCGTTTTACGCATTGTGCCATAACTTTGCAGGGAAGCTTCAGAACATGATATTTTCACCTCCCACTATAGCAGAAAGGGTCTTTCTCGTAGTTGCACATCAAATCGAAGCTGTCTGATGTGTTTTTTGAAAGTTTTCAACATTTTTTTGTTTGGTGTTCCTGAATCGACCTTATCTCAGTCCGAAAACGCGTTTTCTGCATTGTGCCATAACTTTGCAGGGAAGCTTCAGAACATGAAATTTTCACCTCCCACTATAGCAGAAAGGGTATTTCTAGTAGTTGCACATCAAATCAAAGCTGTCTGATGTGTTGTTCCAAAGTTATCAACATTTTTATGTTTGGCGTTCCGGAACTCTCCTTATCTCACGCTTAAAACGCGTTTTCTGCATTGTCCCATAACTTTGCAGGGAAGCTTTAGAACATGAAATTTTCACCTCCCACTAGAGCAGAAAGGGTATTTCTAGTAGTTGCACAACAAATCTAAGCTGTCTGAAGTGTTTTTCGAAAGTTATCAACATTTTTATGTTTGGCGTTCCGGAATCGACCTTATCTCAGGATGAAAAATCGTTTTCTACATTGTCCCATAACTTTGCAGGGAAGCTTCAGAACATGGAATTCTGACCTCCCAATATGGCAGAAAGGGTCTTTCTAGTAGTTGCACATCAAATCTAAGCTGTCTGTAGAGTTTTTCCTGAGTTATCAACATTTTTATGTTTGGCTTTCCGGAATCGACCTTATCTCAGGATGGAAAATCGTTTTCTGCATTGTCCCATAACTTTGCAGGGAGACTTCAGAACATGAAATTCTGACCTCCCAATATAGCAGAAAGGGTCTTTCTAGTAGTTGCGCATCAAATCTAAGCTGTCTGAAGTGTTTTTCCAAAGTTATCAACATTTTTATGTTTGGCGTTCTGGAACCCACCTTATCTCAGGCTGAAAACGCGTTTTCTGCATTGTGCCATAACTTTGCAGGGAAGCTTCAGAACATGAAATTTTCACCTCCCACTATTGCAGAAAGGGTCTTTCTAGTAGTTGCACATTAAATCTAAGCTGTTTGAAGTGTTTTTCCAAAGTTATCAACATACTTATGTTTGGCGTTCCGGAACCGACCTTTTCTCAGGCTGAAAACGCGTTTTCTGCATTGTGCCATAACTTTGCAGGGAAGCTTCAGAACATGAAATTTTCACGTCCCACTAGTGTAGAAAGGGTATTTCTAGTAGTTGCACATCAAATCTAAGCTGTCTGAAGTGTTTTTCCAAAGTTATCAACATTTTTATGTTCGGCGTTCCGGAATCGACCTTATCACAGGATGAAAAATCATTTTCTGCATTGTCCCATAACTTTGCAGGGAAGCTTCAGAACATGAAATTTTGACCTCCCAATATAGCAGAAAGGGTCTTTCTAGTAGTTGCACATCAAATCTAAGCTGTCTGAAGTGTTTTTCCAAAGTTATCATATTTTTATGTTTGGCGTTCCGTAATTGACCTTGTCTCATGCTGAAAACGCGTTTTCTGCATTGTGCCATAACTTTGCAGGGAAGCTTCAGAACATGAAATTTTCAACTCCCACTATAGCAGAAAGGCTTTTTCCAGTAGTTGCACATCAAATCTAAGCTGTCTGAAGTGTTTTTCCAAAGTTATCAACATTTTTATGTTTGGCGTTCCGGAACCCACCTTATCTCAGGCTGTAAAAGCGTTTTCTGCATTGTGCCATAACTTTGGAGGGAAGCTTCAGAACATGAAATTTTCACCTCCCACTATAGCAGAAAGGGTCTTTCTAGTAGTTGCACATCAAATCTAAGCTTTTTGAAGTGTTTTTCCAAAGATAATACCATTTTTATGTTTGGCGTTCCAGAAACAACCTTATCTCAGGTTGAAAACGCGTTTTACGCAATTTGCCCTAACTTTGCAGGAAAGCTTCAGAACATGAAATTTTCACCTCCCACTATAGCAGAAAGTGTCTTTCTAGTAGTTGCACATCCAATCTAAGCTGTCTGAAGTGTTTTTCCAAAGTTGTCAACATTTTTATGTTTGGCTTTCCGGAATCGACCTTATCTCAGGCTGAAAACGCATTTCCTGCATTGTGGCATAACTTTGCAGGGATGCTTCAGAACATGAAATTTTCACCTACCACTATAGCAGAAAGGGTCTTTCTAGTAGTTGCACATCAAATCTAAGCTGTCTGAAGTGTTTTTCCAAAGTTATCATATTTTTATGTTTGGCGTTCCGTAATTGACCTTGTCTCATGCTGAAAACGCGTTTTCTGCATTGTGCCATGACTTTGCAGGGAAGCTTCAGAACATGAAATTTTCAACTCCCACTATAGCAGAAAGGCTTTTTCCAGTAGTTGCACATCAAATCTAAGCTGTCTGAAATGGTTTTCCAAAGTTATCAACATTTTTATGTTTGGCTTTCCGGAACCCACCTTATCTCAGGCTGAAAACGCGTTTTCTGCATTGTGCCATAACTTTGCAGGGAAGCTTCAGAACATGAAATTTTCACCTCCCACTATAGCAGAATGGGTCTTTCTAGTAGTTGCACATCAAATCTAAGCTGTCTGAAGTGTTTTTCCAAAGTTATCTACATTTTAATGTTTGGCGTTCTGAAATCTACCTCATCTCAGGCTGAAAACGCGTTTTACGCATTGTGCCATAACTTTGCAGGGAAGCTTCAGAACATGATATTTTCACCTCCCACTATAGCAGAAAGGGTATTTCTAGTAGTTGCACATCAAATCAAAGCTGTCTGATGTGTTGTTCCAAAGTTATCAACATTTTTATGTTTGGCGTTCCGGAACTCTCCTTATCTCACGCTTAAAACGCGTTTTCTGCATTGTCCCATAACTTTGCAGGGAAGCTTTAGAACATGAAATTTTCACCTCCCACTAGAGCAGAAAGGGTATTTCTAGTAGTTGCACAACAAATCTAAGCTGTCTGAAGTGTTTTTCGAAAGTTATCAACATACTTATGTTTGGCGTTCCGGAACCGACCTTTTCTCAGGCTGAAAACGCGTTTTCTGCATTGTGCCATAACTTTGCAGGGAAGCTTCAGAACATGAAATTTTCACGTCCCACTAGTGTAGAAAGGGTATTTCTAGTAGTTGCACATCAAATCTAAGCTGTCTGAAGTGTTTTTCCAAAGTTATCAACATTTTTATGTTCGGCGTTCCGGAATCGACCTTATCACAGGATGAAAAATCATTTTCTGCATTGTCCCATAACTTTGCAGGGAAGCTTCAGAACATGAAATTTTGACCTCCCAATATAGCAGAAAGGGTCTTTCTAGTAGTTGCACATCAAATCTAAGCTGTCTCAAGTGTTTTTCCAAAGTTATCAACATTTTTATGTTTGGCGTTCCGGAATCGACCTTATCTCAGGCTTAAAACGCGTTTTACGCATTGTGCCATAACTTTGCAGGGAACCTTTAGAACATGAAATTTTCACCTCCCACTATAGCAGAAAGGGACTTTCTAGTAGTTGCACATCAAATCTAATCTGTCTGAAATTTTGTTCCAAAGTTAGCAACATTTTTAAGTTTGGCGTTTCGGAACCCACCTTATCTCAGGCTGAAAACGCATTTTCTGCATTGTGCCACAACTTCTCAGGGAAGCTTCAGAACATGAATTTTTCACATCCCACTATAGCAAAAAGGGTTTTTCTAGCAGCTGCACATCAAATCTAAGCTGTCTGAAGTGTTTTTCGAAAGTTATCAACATTTTTATGTTTGGCGTTCCGGAACCCACCTTATCTCAGCCTGAAAACGCGTTTTCTGCATTGTGCCATAACTTCGCAAGGAAGCTTCAGAACATGAAATTTTCACCTGCCACTATAGCAGAAAGGGTCTTTCTCATACTTGCACATCAAATCTAAGCTGTCTAAAGTGTTTTTCCAAAGTCATCGACATTTTTAAGTTTGGCGTTCCAGAATCGACCTTATCTGAGGCTGAAAACACGTTTTCTGCATTGACCCATAACTTTCGAGGGAAGCTTCATAACATGAAATTTTGACATCCCACTATAGCAGAAAGGGTCTTTCTAGTCGTTGCACATCAAATCTAATCTGTCTGAAATTTTGTTCCAAAGTTAGCAACATTTTTAAGTTTGGCGTTTCGGAACCCACCTTATCTCAGGCTGAAAACGCATTTTCTGCATTGTGCCACAACTTCTCAGGGAAGCTTCAGAACATGAATTTTTCACATCCCACTATAGCAAAAAGGGTTTTTCTAGCAGCTGCACATCAAATCTAAGCTGTCTGAAGTGTTTTTCGAAAGTTATCAACATTTTTATGTTTGGCGTTCCGGAACCCACCTTATCTCAGCCTGAAAACGCGTTTTCTGCATTGTGCCATAACTTCGCAAGGAAGCTTCAGAACATGAAATTTTCACCTGCCACTATAGCAGAAAGGGTCTTTCTCATACTTGCACATCAAATCTAAGCTGTCTAAAGTGTTTTTCCAAAGTCATCGACATTTTTAAGTTTGGCGTTCCAGAATCGACCTTATCTGAGGCTGAAAACACGTTTTCTGCATTGACCCATAACTTTCGAGGGAAGCTTCATAACATGAAATTTTGACATCCCACTATAGCAGAAAGGGTCTTTCTAGTCGTTGCACATCAAATCTAAGCTGTCTGAAGTGTTTTTCCAAAGTTATCAACATTTTTATGTTTGGCGTTCTGAAATCAACCTCATCTCAGGCTGAAAACGCGTTTTACGCATTGTGCCATAACTTTGCATAAAGCTTCAGAACATGAAATTTTCACCTCCCAGTATAGTAGAACGGGTCTTTCTAGTAGTTGCACATGATATCTAAGCTGTCTGAAGTGTTTTTCCAAAGTTGTCAACATTTTTATGTTTGGCGTTCTGAAACCCACCTTATGTCAGGCTGAAAACGCATTTTCTGCTTTGTGCCATGTATTCTAAGGGAAGGTTCAGAACATGAAATTTTCACCTCCCACTGTTGCAGAAAGGTTCTGTCTTGTAGTTGCACATCAAATCTAAGCTGTCTGAAGTGTTTTTACAAAGTTATCAACATTTTTATGTTTGGCGTTCCGGAATCGACCTTATCTCAGGCTGAAAACGCGTTTTACGCATTGTGCCATAACTTTGCATAAAGCTTCAGCACATGAAATTTTCACCACCCACTATAACAGAAAGGGTCTTTGTAGTAGTTGCAGATCAAATCTAAGCTGTCTGAAGTGTTTTTCCAAAGTTAACAACATTTTTATGTTTGGCGTTCTGGAACCCACCTTATCTCAGTCTGAAAACGTGTTTTTTGCATTGTGCCATAACTTTGCAGGGAAGCTTCAGAACATGAAATTTTCACATCCCACTATAGCAGAAAGGGTCTTTCTAGTAGTTGCACATCAAATCTATGCTGTCTGAAGTGTTTTTCCAAAGTTGTCAACATTTTTATGTTTTGCGTTCCGAAACCCACCTTATATCAGGCTGAAAATGCGTTTTCTGCATTGTGCCATAACTTTGCAGGGAAGCATCAGAACATGAAATTTTCACCTCCCACTATAGCAGAAAGGGTCTTTCTCGTAGTTGCACTTCAAATCTAAGCTGTCTGAAGTGTTTTTTGAAAGTTTTCAACATTCTTATGTTTGGCGTTCTGGAACCCACCTTATCTGAGGCTGAAAACGCGTTTTACGCATTGTGCCATAACTTTGCATAAAGCTTCAGCACATGAAATTTTCACCACCCACTATAACAGAAAGGGTCTTTGTAGTAGTTGCAGATCAAATCTAAGCTGTCTGAAGTGTTTTTCCAAACTTATCAACATTTTTATGTTTGGCGTTCTGGAACCCACCTTATCTGAAGCTGAAAACGCATTTTCTGCATTGTGCCATAACTTTGCAGGCAAGCTTCAGAACATGAAATATTCACATGCGACTATAGCAGACAGGGTCGGTCTAGTAGTTGCACATCAAATCTAATCTGTCTGAAGTGTTTTTCCAAAGTTATCAACATTTTTATGTTTGGCGTTCCGGAATCGACCTTATCTCAGGCTGAAAACGCGTTTTCTGCATTGTGCCATAACTTTGCAGGGAAGCTTCAGAACATGAAATTTTCAACTCCCACTATAGCAGAAATGGTCTTTCTAGTAGTTGCAAGTCAAATCTAAGCTGTCTGACGTGTTTTTCCAAAGTTAACAACATTTTTATGTTTGGCGTTCCGGAATCGACCTTATCTCAGGCTGAAAACGCGTTTAACGCACTGTTCCATAACTTTGCCGGGAAGCGTCCGAACATCGAATTTTCACAAACCACTATAGCAGAAAGGGTCTTTCTCGTAGTTGCAAATGAAATCTAAGCTGTCTGATGTGTTTTTCCGAAGTTATCAACATTTTTATGTTTTTCGTTCCGGAATCGACCTTATCTCAGGCTGAAAACGCGTTTTCGGAATTGTGTCATAGCTTTGCAGGGAAGCTTCAGAACATGAAGTTTTCACCTCCCACTATAGCAGAAAGGGTCTTTCTCGTAGTTGCAAATGAAATCTAAGCTGTCTGATGTGTTTTTCCGAAGTTATCAACATTTTTATGTTTTTCGTTCCGGAATCGACCTTATCTCAGGCTGAAAACGCGTTTTCGGAATTGTGTCATAGCTTTGCAGGGAAGCTTCAGAACATGAAGTTTTCACCTCCCACTATAGCAGAAAGGGTCTTTCTAGTATTTACACATCAAATCTTAGCTGTCTGAAGTGTTTTTCCAAAGTTATCAACATTTTTATGTTTGGGGTTCTGGAACCCACCTTATCTCAGGCTGAAAACGCGTTTTCTGCATTGTGCCATAACTTTGCAGGGAGACATCAGAACATGAAATTTTCTCCTCCCACGATAGCAGAAAGGGTATTTCTAGTAGTTGCATATCAAATCTAAGTTGTCTGAAGTGTTTTTCGAAAATTTTCAACATTTTTATGTTTGGCGTTCCTGAATCAACCTTATCTCAGGCTGAAAACGCGTTTTCTGTAATGTGCCATAACTTTGCAGGGAAGCTTCAGAACATGACATTTGAACTTCCACTATAGCAGAAAGGCTCTTTCCAGCAGTTGCACATCAAATCTAAGCTGTCTGAAGTGTTTTTCCAAAGTTATCAACATTTTTATGTTTGGCTTTCTGGAATCGACCTTATCTCAGACTGAAAACGTGTTTTCTGCATTGTGCCATAACTTTGCATGGAAACTTCAGAACATGAAATGTTCACCTCCCACTATAGCAGAAAGGGTCTTTCTAGTAGTTGCACATCAAATCTAAGCTGTCTAAAGTGTTTTTCCAAAGTTATCAACATTTTTAAGTTTGGCGTTCCAGAATCGACCTTATCTGAGGCTGAAAACGCGTTTTCTGCATTGTCCCATAACTTTCGAGGGAAGCTTCATAACATGAAATTTTCACATCCCACTATAGCAGAAAGGGTCTTTCTAGTCGTTGCACATCAAATCTAAGCTGTCTGAAGTGTTTTTCCAAAGTTATCAACATTGTTATGTTTGGCGTTCCGGAATCGACCTTATCTCAGGCTTAAAACGCATTTTACGCATTGTGCCATAACTTTGCAGGGAAGCTTCAGAAAATGAAATTTTGACCTCCCACTATAGCAGAAAGGTACTTTCTAGTAGTTGCACATCAAATCTAAGCTGTCTGATGAGTTTTTCCAAAGTTATCAACATTTTCAAGTATGGCGTCCGGGAACCCACCTTATCTCAGGCTGAAAACGCATTTTCTGCATTGTGCCATAACTTTGAAGGAAAGCTTCAGAACATGAACGTTTCACCTCCCACTATAGCAGAAAGGGTCTTTCGAGTAGTTGCACATCAAATATAAGCTGTCTGATGTGTTTTTCCAAAGTTATCAACATTTTTATTTTTGGCGTTCCGGAAAACATCTTATCTCAGGCTGAAAACGCGTTTTCTGCATTGTGCCATAACTTTGCAGGGAAGCTTCAGAACATCGAATTTTCACCTCCCACTATAGCAGAAAGGGTCTTTCTAGTAGTTGCACATCAAATCTAAGCTGTCTGAAATGTTTTCCGAAAGTTATCAACATTTTTATGTTTGGCGTTCCGGAATCGACCTTATCTCAGGATGAAAAATCGTTTACTGCATTGTCCCATAACTTTGCAGGGAAACTTCAGAACATGAAATGTTCACGTCCAACTATAGCAGAAAGGGTCTTTCTAGTAGTTGCACATCAAATCTAAGCTGTCTGAAGTGTTTTTCCAAAGTTATCAACATTTTAATGTTTGGCGTTCCGGAATCGACCTTATCTCAGCCTGAAAACGCGTTTTACGCATTGTGCCATAACTTCTCAGGGAAGCTTCAGAACATGAAATTTTCACCTCCCACTATAGCAGAAAGGGTTTTTCTAGTAGTTGCACATCAAATCTAAGCTGTCTGAAGTGTTTTTCCAAAGTTATCAACATTTTTACGTTTGGCGTTCCGGAACCCACCTTATCTCAGGCTGAAAACGCGTTTTCTGAATTGTGCCATAACTTTGCAGGGAAGCTTCAGAACATGAAATTTTCACCTGCCGCTATAGTAGAAAGGGTCTTTCTAGTAGTTGCACATCAAATCTAAGCTGTCTGAAGTGTTTTTAGAAAGTTATCAACTTTTTTATGTTTCCCATTCCGGAATCGACCTTATGTCAGGCGGAAAACGCGTTTTACGCATTGTGCCATAACTTTGCAAGGAAGCTTCAGAACATAAAAATTTCACATCCCACTATAGCAGAAAGGGTATTTCTAGTAGTTACACTTCAAATCTAAGCTGTCTGGTGTTTTTCCAAAGTTATCAACATTTTTATGTTTCTCGTTCCTGAACCCGCCTTATATCAGGCTGAAAATGCGTTTTCTGCATTGTGCCGTAACTTTGCAGAGAAGCTTCAGAACATGAAATTTTCACCTCCAACTGTCGTCGGGTTTAGGTTTTCAAGGTCTTGTGTACAAGGCGATTAGCTATAACATAAGCCGTCCCTAGTTCCAAGCACACTACCTCCCTTTGCCTCTCTGGTAAAGGGCCCCTCGGTTGGTCAACTCAGTCAGCCTCTTGTTGCGGACACGGTTCTAAAACTATAATAAGCATATCAACTATACCTTATTATATTAGTGAGTAGTGTCGGCGCTTCACTGAGCGGGTTATTTAATTAGCCCGACCTGTTAAGAAACAGGTTCTTGACCTTACAATGCTACACCTTATCGTAGTCTCTTTACTTAACTTCGTTTAGGGACTCATGATCGGATCCTAAATCCATTCCTTTCAAATAACATTTTCCCCATAAATGCCTAAAACTACCACCTAATCATTGACACAATAATTCAGGATGGAATAATGCTACCATGTGAGACACTCATTAAATGTGCAACAGGAGGAAATCAAACAATAACTCACCTATAACCCAATTGATGGTAGTAGGTAGGAGCCAGTTGATTCTTTAGTAGTCAGGGATCAACGCCGTTGTGCCTTTTCAGTACTTAATTCGTACTCAATTTTATTTTGTTTTTTGTCACAAAAATGTTTCTTCAAAAAATTAATAAAAGAATAGTAAAAACAGCAAAGTCAACCAAAAATAATAAAATCCATAAACTCAAGGGTATTGCCAGACGCTGATACCCAACAATATCAAAAGTACCGCCAGACGCTGGTACTAGTACATATACTTCAAAAACCATATAATCAAAAATACTTCAAAGACCGTATAATTAAAAATACTTCAAAACCATATAATCAAAAATACTTCAATAACCGTATAATTAAAAATACTTCAAAACCATATAGTCAAAAATACTTCAAAGACCGTATAATTAAAAATACTTCAAAACCATATAATCAAAAGTACTTCAATAACCGTATAATTAAAAATACTTCAAAACCATATAGTCAAAAATACTTCAAAGACCGTATAATTAAAAATATTTCAAAACCATATAATCAAAAATACTTCAATAAAAAGGATTAATTCAAAAATAGTAAAAGAGAAATAAAAGATGAGTTAAAATCAAATGGTCCGAGAGCAAACAGCAAGAGCACCGTCCCAAGATAAGATAAAAACTTACGGCGGACAGACGCGGGCGAAGATCCAAAAAGAGCAAGAACCCAGGGTCACATCTCCGAGCGCTTATATAGCCACACACGGCTTTGAAGACATACCGACATCCGTTTTCTCACGCCAAGCCAATTAGTCATATCTATAACTTATCTTGTTTTTTTTTCTCCAGGTGGCCTTTTGAAGTTCCTCCCTCAAAAGGATACATGTTCGGTGATAGATCATATTAGTGTCAATTGCGTCAGCACTTACATCATTTTTTACGTCACTGATGCCCGGTTCACCATATTAGGTCAGTACATCCACTCCATTTTGTCAGCACGTGCGCACAGGTTCAAACTAAGTTCAAGATGGCCGCTTTCTCATGACTTCAAATGAGCGCGCCTTCAAGGTCATTCTCAGATCCAAGCACACAGCTGTTCGTGAGTTCAAACGCGCACGATCAAACGCATACAGGTTCACTAAAGTTTGAAACATTAAACAATTAATGATAAAAAATCAGAAACAATATCAAATATTATTTAGCAGGTCCATTAATGATAAAAAACAGAAACAATATCAAATATTATTTAGCAGGTTTTGATTATAATATTTTCGAACTTCCAGTGTATACAACATCCCCCTCTGAAAATATCGTCCTTCACCATTTGTCCAGTTCGTCAAAGTCCAGTGGTCCGATTCCTTCGTCGTCATCATTTTGTTGTCTCATCAGGGACTCGAGATCATCCAATTCTCTCAGCATGTTCACGTAGTAGCAGATCCACATCAGCGCAGATGCCGATCTTGGCACACCAGGCGACGCAGGGCTGGACGTCAAAGGGGCAGTGTAGTCATTAGGTTCTCCACCACCATCCTCAGACGCTGGGGGACCTGGAACCTCATATTGGGGAGTGGTGGGTGAATATTCATTTCGTGGGGCTGGAGTCGAGTGGCTTGCAGATTGAGAAGATGTGGGGCTCAGATCACTGGAGTCTTCAGTTTGAGGAGAAGGTGTCTGGCGTCTTGGTGATGCCGGGGGTACAGGGTTTAGCATGCTTCCGGGGTTCATCTCCACAGGGCCATCTGTCCCCGTGTGAGACTCATTAACGGGGCCTGCTACGAACTGTCCTACATCAGGGAAGACAAAGCTGATGTCCCTCATGTTTAACCCACACAGGTGGCAACTTCCCAGGATATGGCCATCGTGCTTACAAAGGAGTGGATCTTTAAGGGCTACTAATTCTCCCTTACAATAAGCACAATTTGCTGCGCTGGCATCTCCCTGTTGATTTGGCTGTTCTTCCTTGCTGTCCTCAACTGCACTACTTTCTGAAGGTGGTGGGGCATTCGGCAGTGGTTCGGGAGAGGACCGCGCTGGCTCAGGGTACATCGGTACAGACACGGAGGCCCTCCGACACTTGGGTGCCCTTGGGGCTGGAGTAGCTACCGACTCCGAGCTAGCAGGTGCCTCGTCATTGGACGGGAGATTGCTTCTCCCTCCAGAGGCCACCTCTGTGCTACTGGATGTCGCGGCTCTCCTTGCCCAACGTCTCGCCGGGTTTGGTCTCCGGGGGGCGGGCCTCCCGAGTTGCCGTTTGTACTGTTGGAGCATGGCAGGGCGCCTCCAGTCGCGATTCCCCTCCAACACCGCCATTGCTTCCTCCTTAGCTCCACTCATCACCAGTCGGGCGAATTTTTCCCAAGTGACTGGTCTTTGCATATGCCATCCATGTGCCGTGGGCACCACTGATCTGCCTTTCAACAACCTTTCGATCCACTCATAGTAACCACTAGGACAATATCCTCCTTGGTAATGTTGTGTACCAAACCCCCCATGCCACAATTCATCATGCTCCCTGTCGACGCACTCCTCCCAGTCCTCATACACACTCACAACATCTTTCTGCCATTGAGTCACCATCAGTAAGTTTGTGTCGCAGAGGTAAATCTGCTTTCCGGGAGGTTGGTAGCCTGGCTGAATGTTTCCTGGCCCCCAAGGTCTGGCTGGGCTAACATTTCCCAAGTCTTCGTTGTATATTTCTCCCACCTGTTCGGTTTTCAGCACCATTCCCTCCATCATATACGGGGGGTGGAATGCTCCGCGTTCAATCCAGGATGTCTGCCCAGGTCCTATTTTACAATGGTACGCCCTAATGGCGTACGTGGTCAACGGGGGCAGCTTATCATCCCCGGGGAACGTAAACTCCCAGAGTTCAGCACAAACAACTGGGAGCCAATGGTTCAATGGCTCGTTCTCCCGGCACATTACCACAAAACGTGGCCATGCCTGGAGAATGAACGGGGTCTCCTTTTCGAATGACCACACAACCCGATCCTTTGCTTTGATTTCATGCGGTATCCACAATTTTTGGACCTTCTTTTTATGATCTTGGGTAAGTACACCGCGTGACACCTTTGCTGTAAATCTCATGCGGGGCTCACCCCTCCAATATTCAACCATTTTGGTGGAGGGTCCCCAACTAAAAATCTTATGTCTTCCTCTGTCTACAGGGCGGACTTTGGTTCCGGGATCAAGGGGCTCCATGATCACATCTAGGGCATACAGGACTCTCGTTTTTTGCGTGTGCCATGGATCCCATTGATCTGCTTTGTTGTTCCCGTCCGTAATCACAATTGAGCCCTGTAGAAACATTACAAAATGTCAATTCTGAGAAGGTCTACGAACAGTAGACGCCATCCCAAACAGCCTTATGCTGTTCGAAGTTTTCCATATCTTTATGGGGTAACAAGTCCCCATCAGGTAACCTATATAAAACACAGAGACATACAAAGAAGTTCCTCCAGCTAACTTTTTGAACAGAATCCATATCATCAGAATTATCCATTGCGCAGTAAGATTAAGTGCTGCCCTTTTATACCTCCCCAGGGTTGACCAAATTAATGTCAGTAATAAACCTATGAGTATGAAATATATCGCCGTTCCTGCTATAATGCAATAGGTACACTGAGAACCTATGCAAAACAAAAGGGCCAATTCGGTGTACAGACTGTCCAGTACGTATACTATGGTGACCGCGGTCGGCCAAAGCCATGGTCTCTGAGGGCTTAAATTTAAACCCGCGCATCCAATGAGGCTGAACGAGGCATGTAAAGGGGATGCTTTTCTAACGAAAAAGCGAATGCACCCTACTATTAATCCGAGGATGCATCCCAGACAAGTTTTTTGCTTATGTAATGGAGGAACAAATATTACTTGTAAAATGGACAGTATTGCAAGATCAATAAAATCTGCCCCTACCTGGGGAGGACTCTCGGGGTGATACCCGGTGGTGTTCGTCTGGTTGCTTGCCATGTTCAGCGCGACTAAACGTGAGATATTTGCTGCGCTGCTCTTTGCAGGTGCTTGCGGGTGGAGGCGTTACCTTGAGTCCCCTGTTGATGTAGGCGGAGCGTCAGTGCATCTGCTCCAATACACGCCCATGTCATCCAGAAGAGAGTCCAAACTATTGTCTGGTTCCGTGCTGTGTCTAAACACTTTATGGGCATTTTAATATAATTGTGGGTAAAAGCCATGAAGCGTAGTACATTGCTCTGTGAATTTGTGTCATTTAGTTCTTATTTTAATCAATCCTGAATTGATATCGTAAACTAGTACTTTGGTACTGATTAAGATGTATTAGTAACGTTATACACGGTGTATTGTCCATCCTTCAACACCAGTCCTCTCTTTAGGAGAACTGGGTAACTTTGAAGTTAAGTAATATTAATATTATTAAAATGATGCCTAACACTCAGGTTAAAATTTTGATTTTCATCCTAAGATTTTCCTTATTTACTTCCCCCTCAGGCACTTTCGTGTCCGGTACCTTAATACATAAGTGGGATGCCTAACCTAAACTTAGCTAGACCCTTTGTCCATTGACTTTTTTCCACTTTTCTTGCTTCTTTTTCTTTATTTCTTCTTTGACATCTCGAAGAGCCTTTCTCAAGAACTCTTTCTCTTGTCTTCCTTTTCGTCTTTGGACTGCACGGCACGGATAGCAGCATATACTATTAAGGCACCGACATAAAGTGACTACTTTAGAGATTACGGCGAGAGCTACGAGGATCGCTAATACAAGCAGTATCCATTTTAGGTACCACCATATAAATTCGATAATTTCCCACACAGCTGCCGCTGTATCTACAACTCCCTGTCCTATTCCATACATCATAGCTTCCGACATCATTCCAAAAAATCCTAGCCATCCTGCCGTCGGTACTTTCTTCCGAAAGTCACGTACAACATGCCAATAATCGTTTAATTTCTCACAGGCATATGGGTCCTTGGTTATATTGATCTCAGGGGCACTATATTCCTCATATACGCAGCTTCTCTCTCCTTTTGGAATGTACCAGGGAGATGAATTACTGTATGTCATCTTTGATAGGATAATATCATCCAATTCAAAAACATGTGTCTGTGATTTTGCATACACTCTGTCTTTGTTACACAGTTGATCTCGATAAGTTTCATATCGATTATACATGAGGAACCCTGGATTTATACTTTCTAAAAGCCCAATCGGAGCAGCCACTTTCGGCCAGTGTGGTATGGCTACATGTATTCCAAGCCGTCCACACATTTTTTCTCTATTATTCAACAATATACCATGTGTTCCCCACCTAGTAGTAAAATAGGATTCATGCTCTCTTTTCATTTGCTTGGCTACTTGGGACCCATTAAAACATCCAGAACTATTACACGGGATATAACCCCACTGATGTGGGTCACATGGATTAGAGTCGTGACTATAAACTGCCTTAGGCTTCAGGTTAGGTGCTCGGAAACACCCTTGGTATCCTGTAACGTTTAAACTAAAATGCTCGGGGTCTTGGGGTTGCCATCTAAGTTGTGGATATTGAACACTACTTATAATGGGGAACCAAGTCTTCTTAAATTCAGTTTTATCAAACACCTGACTCTGCGTTTGTCTTGTGTTATTGACCTGAAAGAGGTCTAGCCCTGCTATCAGAAATCTTTCCGTAGTCATTAGAGTAGTATGGACAAACGGGAATGATGACTGAATTGTTCTTACGTGGCGCCATTCCGGGTGTTGTTTAAAATATTGTTTGACTGTCTTCAGATGATCGGGCAACAGAAACGTAGCTGTGTACCTTGTAGATATATCTTCAACTTTTCCCTTTTTCTGTCCACTATCTTTTGGCGAGGCCTCTACGAAAAGTGGTTCCCTTGCGAGATGAGGCCAGGCTCGTATAGATACTTCCCCATTGGAGTCATTCCAGGAGACTTCTTTCCTTTTTAAGAAATTTTGATAATTAGCTAATTGATCCTGAAGGGCCATTCCCGTGGTTCTTTTTCCTCCTTTTATTTGAGTAATGTCGCCCCATAATTGGCTTGGGTTAAACAATAACGTTGCTTCTTTAAGGGCGGCGTACCACGTTCTTTGGTCATCATTTTGGAGTCCCTCCGTAGATGGTTTATTCCATTCAGTAATATTCTCCTGGTATACTGAATCATATCCCCATTCTCCTTGCTCAGTCTGTACTTTTACTTCATAGTTTCTAACCTTTCCTCTTAATGTGTTGAGTGGATTCACGGAATCTGGCAATCCTGGGTTTACAAGGAACCTATGTATCACAGTGGTATTTTTTCCTCCATCGCTAGGAGTTTGTAATTCATCGTACGATACTAGGTGTGGCCATATCAGCATTTCTAAACTTTCTGTGTCAAACGAATTCCACCCTAATCCTTGTCCCAAAATGAGACCAGCCAACTGTGACCATTCCCATGCCCTAAAGAAAACCGTCGGATCATTTTTAGCTTTATCGTTCAGACATGTGGGAAGAATAATGTGTTTATGACTATTCAGTTGTTGACCTGTTGGTTGGCCGCTTGGGCAGGATAAATTAACTGGTAGGTCCGATGTACAATACTCCATCGCCTCTGCCCAGTCTTTTCTTCTCATAGGATAAAATATCCTATTCTCTGTATTGTTAGGCTTCTCATTAATGAGCTGATATGCGTATTTGACATGAGTTATGTTTATACCAAGCTTTTGAGATAAACATCTCTTAGCTTCAGTCCACCAAACTGACTGATTATTTCTGACCCAGTTTTTCCAAGGTTGCTGCGTCATCATAGGGATCGCGAGGCCTATTTGGTCCCTTCGGCACTCACATGGTTCTTTGTGACAGTCATTTCCTTCTTCCATTCCTTTACCATTAAACTGTTTATTACGGCATAATATACCATCTTCTTGCAATGCCCTTAATTTGTACCACATGACTCTTCTCTGTACCACAGGGTATTTCAGCCAAATTTTCCAGAATTTACTATCTGGATGCTGATCTGCAATGTACTCTTTTCCCGATCCATTAATCTTGTCCCTATGTTGTTCACTCATGGTGGTCAACAGATGCCACCTCCAATAAACATTACGTAAGCCAGTGTCTCGTGGGCTGGTGTCATACTCATCACTCTTGGGCCCTTTGTTTCTGCAATTTTTCCCTGGTTGACACCTAGGATAAACCTCCTCTTCCCCGAAATGGGTGTCCGGGGGAGACTTGCCGTCCGACCATGGTTTAGAACCATTTGTCATCAAATAAAGACAATTGTCGAATTGTGTCTCTTCTGGTATGGAGAGAAAAAACTTAACTTGTTGTTCCTTCTCTCCTTCACTTTTAGCTGAGTTCGCTGCGGTTACAGTGTTAAGAATGGATTCAAGTAACACCAGCATGGTTTTTGTCTCTACCTTTTGGAACATTTCTTTAGAACATGTGTACTCCAGCTCTCTTCTAACTCTTCTAGAAACAGGGTCAGCCGAATCAGTGTTTAACACATCGGGATCAGAGTTAGCTGAAAAAGGTAGGGGGGCTATATCTAACAGGAGTTGTCCTATTTGATTACTTTTATCCCATTCTTCATTTCCATATGCTTCTGTGGTTGTCCACAGCTCTTCTTCCCATGTTCTATTATTATAGATAGATTGTTCAATCCTTCTAATAAGCGGGGCATTCCACACATGGGTGGTATTGATTTTCTGGCATGTTTTCATCATATAATATCTATCTTCTCCCGTCGACCAGCCCCGTCTCGTTTGTTGGGCAAAAACTTTATAATAACAAGTTTTATCAGAGTTGATATTGAAGGACCATCCAGAAAGTCTCATCTCTTCATGATTGATTAACTTTACTTTTACTGTTACAAATTCCTTGGAGGTAGGTCCATAATGAGTTACTATATCTTTCCAGGTGTCGTATTCACATAGGGTTTGATTCTTCCGTTTACACTGGGCCTTATATTCACACAGCCTCTCATACGCTGCCTGAGATGCCTGGAGAAGCCAATCCATGAGTCCTTCATCACAATTTAACACGTTAACACTTTTAAATGGGATATCACATTCTCCCATGCCTTCCTTGTGAGGATCTGCGGCCTCCGATGTGAACATTGGGGCCATCGTATTTACGTCAACTGTTTTGTCATCAGATGTTGAGATTATGTTAGTCTCCATTTGATCAGGGGCCATTGTTGGGGTATACATGATTATGGAATCTATAGGAGATGCAGCCATGAATGTCTTCTTTTCAGTCATTGCTGCACCGAGATTCCCTTCATTATTTTTGGCAGATAAAGTAGTCTGAGTATCTATTCCTGTCGTGCCATTATTCCTGGTATCTTTTCCAGGTTCAGGTGTAGTCATGCTACTGGCCATATGGTTTTCGATCACATTAATATTTCCCGTTTGATTGATCAGACTGGGGGTAATTGACATAGCAGCAGCTGTCCAAGTGGGACGTGCGGCAGTTTTGTCCACAGGGCTTTCCGCGCTTCGGCGACGTCTCCGTTTAAGTGTCTTGGCGGTCACCTGACTCTTCACTTCCTGACTATCAAGTTTTGGTTTCTCGTACTCACAAGTGCCACTTATAGCTCCATGGATATTTAGGTAGACAATTGCTTGTTTTATCCACAGAGCTTGATCAAATTGAGTGCCATTTTTATCTGTTGCAATTGGCAAAGATATTTCTTTCGTATCCGGGGTCAAGACGGTGCAGTTTCTACAACGTACTGTTTTCGATTTCCAACGTCGGGTGACACTGCTGGTATAGGTCATATGTTCATAGACTATATTTGACCATGAGGCTATTACTAATATTAATATAAATAGTAGCATTCCAATTATAAAAAGACTCAAGGGAGACATCCTAGTGGTTTTCTCCCATTCCTTGATCATTTTGTCGCGTTTCATTTGTTTCCTGGAAATTGTAGCTGGTGTCTGGTGCTGTATATCCCTGGCCTGATCTTTATATGCCAATTGGTGTCTCGCCTTAAACTGCCACCAGCGCCTAGCTCTCCAATACCAGAATTTATCCCATAAATTCATTATTCTTCTTTCCCTTTCTTCTTTTGAGAAGGAGGGCTAATCGCGATTGCTTACCACTAGCTGGTCGCTTGCCTTTATCGCGTACTTTAGGCACCTCCTCGTCTTCTGACCCAGGACTATCAAGATCCTGTGGGTGAGAAGAGGGTGGTGGCATTAGTTCTTGCGACGCCGTCTTTTTGATTTCTCCTGATTGGTTCATAATAGCCGAACTGTTCTTGGGATTATTCCTCTCCCCCTCTGGACCAATCGCACCTCCCAGGCAAGGTCCTAGGTGCTGCTGGAAAAACGTGCTGCCTGGCATCTCATGATCCAAGACAGCTTCAGTAAATCCAGTACGGCTGAGCTTAGCTCTCCTCCTCAGCCAGGCTGACCACCATCCAGTCACCTTTGTCCTTGCTACAGGTCTGACCGGGATCGAGACATTAGTCAGTATCATCAAGTCCTTTGTGTCAACTTCTATGAAGACCCCCAATGGGCACCATATGAAGCCAGTGAACAAGATAAGGACATGGGCGGTCCCAGACACTACACGTGGGCCGCATTCAGTAACAAGAATAAGGTTACGTTCAATAGTGGAGACCCTGGCTTCCTGTACCTCCTTAGCATGCCTGGGCAAGGTTCCAGAAGTTGTAAAAATCCTCTTATTGTTGGTTAAATGCGGGTAGTTGTACACGTCTGGGCAGAATATTTTCCCCTTAGCCACTCTTGTGGCCATATTTGCTCGGTCCACCACCTTCCCATGGAGGTGGATTCCCAATCTCTCTGGCTATAGCCTGGCAAGGATAGGCTTCCATCTCCAGACAAACGCAAGCCATCCTCCCACTTCCAAGGGAGAAAGTCTTCCCACTTCATGGTGGTATCCCTGGGGATGACTGAGAGTTTCTTTTCCTGTTTAGATGACAATTTGTCATAGCCAATAGTCATCACAGTCTGGTATATCAGAATGGGACAGTTCCAAGAATCTATGACACTGGCCCGTAAAGCAAACGGTGGCTGAGGAAGGTGATCGTTTGAGTGGAAACGATACCGTAGCGCCAAGAACTGCGCTGGGTTTATCTGCCAGGGGGTGCCAGTATCGCACACATTCCAAACCCCGTTACGTCGGCCACAGGTGCATGGCCCACAATGGGTGTCTTTGCGTAGTATTTGATATCGACATCCCCACGAGTCCCAGCAGCATTTGCAAAACGTGAAGGGGGCAGACCCCATTAATTCAATCCCGCACATCAAGTGTTCAGCGCCCACTTCCGCTCGCTTAGGACGGTGCTCATGCTTGTACTTTGCATCTCCAGACCAAATTAGGGCAAAAACGGGCGCAGCACAAAGGACACAGTCACCAGGCTCATAGTTAGACCATCTAGCACTGGTGGTGGGGTGAGTATAGGGCATAACAATCCCTTTTTTCCAGGAATGATTAACACCATCCCAGGCCATGACCAAAAGGCCATTATTTGGGAAGACTCGGTCGGGGAGCATCTTCACATAGTCCTCCCCAACCCCCTGAACCCAACCTGGCACATGGTCTCGGTCAGCTTCCATCCTGATTTTTATACTTAAGTCGTAGTTGCTTGGGGTGGTACCTGTGGCCATCTTTACCCGTAAGTACGTTCCCTTCGACTTTTACTATTGTGGTAGATTTTCCGGTGGCGAGTATCCACACCTCACTTCCCACCTGTAACGATACAGAGGGCTCGTGAGAGTGGGCAGGGGTAGAGCCCCGTAACTTGGGGAGACTGAGTTGTTGGTTAATGGCAAAGAGGTTTTCAGGTAAGTGCCATCTGTGCTTATACAGTAGTATTTGTGATTTTGCCGCGCGCACTGCACGTTCCGCGACTCCGTTAGTGTTGGATTGATGCGGGATGGATAAGACATGTCGTATCCCTTCCTGCTCCAACCATGAACGAAAGTGCTTGGAAGTGAACATGGCGGCATTATCCGATCTGAGGGTTTTGACTGGATTCCCCTGAATAAATGACATTACACACTCTTTAGCTGTCTTTGTGGTTTCTTTCTTAATGGGGTAGACTCGTGTGTGTCCTCCCCCATTGTCAGCTATCACCAGGAATTTTTTATATATGCCATAGTGACTCCCCAGGACCCCTACATCCATAGACGCGGAAATGCCCGGGAACTCTTCAGCAATTTTTCCTTCCTGATAAGCAATAGGAGGTAACAATCCCTTCTCCATGCATATCTCGCAGTCATGTCTAACTAGTGATATAGTGTCTTTGAGAGGACCGGCCTCAATCCCGTTATCAACCATCCATCTTCGCGTTCTCTCATTTCCGACATGTAGCAAAGCACGATGAATATGCCGGACATAATCCAGCCTTTCTTCCTGAGGAATGACAAGCTTCCCTTGGTCATTCTTCCATTTATCAGGAAAAATCAAAGTGCCTACCACAACCGCCCTAGTCTGCACTAGTTTGTCAACCACGTCATTTCCCATGTGATCAAAATCCTGGATTCCTGTGTGACTATTGACATGGGTCACCCAAAGTTTTATGTGTTGTAGCAATTGGTTCACCACTATCCATAGGTCACGATGTTCCAACTCTTTTCCTTTGTAATTCTGGAAGTCTCGCTGCTGCCAGTATTTAAGGTTATCTTTCAGTCCTTCCGACACATACCAACCGTCAGTCACAATTCGTAAGGATTTTATTCCCTTCTTCTTTACATATTGCAGTCCGCTGACAACTGCCTGTAACTCGGCTTCCTGTGCTGTCTTGCCCATTCTTCCTTTTTCTTTATACAGAGGTTTATCTCGTTTGTAAAGCACAAAACCCCAATATCCCTCGGGGTCTTGTGCAGTTTTACTTCCATCAGTAAAGAGGGTGTATATTCCTGTATAATCCGGTTGGGATATTGCAGGGTTTTTTGGCTGCTGCTTAGACTTGGCCATTATAAATGACCAATTCGGATCCAAGAGCATCTGCTTCCACTTTCCCCATCTAGAGGCATAAGCTTTAGCGAATTCCACCGTATCTTTGACCATTTCTTTAGTGAGGTCGTTCTGTACTGTACATTTTACATAGACCTGGCCTAAGTTGGAAGCCAGTTCCGTGTAAACTTTCCATAACAACCTGAGTTCTCTTTCTGCTGGGGCAAATCGACTCTCAGTGGGTGAATACCTGACAGATACGTAACAAATTGGTGTGTCACTGCTTTCCTCGTAGACTGCCGCGCATCCACCATTTTCCTTTTCCTCTAACACTTTTACAGAGATATTTTGTCCATCTCGGTACGGAGCGAGTTTCACCCCATCCGTGAGAATTTGTTGTATAAGGCAGTTCCAGGTTTCAATTTCTTCTGGCGTTCGCATTCTATCATGTTCTATTAACTTTAGGGATCGTTTGTCAAATGTCCTGACCTTATTTTTGATCAACTCGACAGGTCTCGCTAAGGTGGAATAATAAGGGATCATACTTCGTAGCCACCCCAATTTTCCTAAACATTTCTCTAGCTCTTTAAGCGTAGTAGGGTGCAGATTTTGGAGATAGTCGTCAGTGGAAGTTATCGCATGCTTAGTGACTAGGACACCCAGATATTTGACTTGAGGTACTCCTATCTCGCATTTGGCGATTCCAATTTTCATTCCATGGTCTTTCAGTCTCCGGATTACTTCTTCCAAAAGTTCGAGATGTTCTTCTTCTGTCTCCGTGGAGATGAATATGTCGTCTATATAACACGTGACTGGCAAGTCTTGCAACAGTTTCTCCATACGTTCCTGAAATGCGTTAGGGGAATTCACAAATCCTTGGGGAAGCCTAGTCCACATGTAGCCTTGTCCTTTAATCATAAAACAGGTTTTCGGCCTGCTTTCCTCGGCCAGTGGTACGGACCAGAATCCATTCGCTAGGTCAATACTGGAGTTATATTCTCCCGGGCGTATTTTTAACATGGTCTGTCGGGGATTGATGATTTGTCTAGTGTCTTTCACTGTCACGTCATTTAACATTTTTAGGTTATGGACAGGTCTGACAGTACCATCCTTTTTTGGTACTGCTTGTACTGGCATTAAGCAGGGTGGTTCTTTAATTTTCTCAATGACCCCTAGTTGTTCCAATTCTTTGAACACTGCTAGCAATTGATCTTCATATTTACCTAATGGGTACTGCTTCTGTTTACCTGGGAGGCCACCCCTGATGACATATGGTTCAGTTTTCATTAATCCTACATCATTTTTAAATCGGGCCACTTCGGCAGAATAAAGGATCTTCTCTAGGCGCGCCTTGTCCTTTATATGTGAAGTACACACTAATTTTTCTATGGCCGTGATCCTGTTAACCTCTCTCATCCAATTTGAGGAAGGGGCATCTATAATCCATTCTGAGTCATTTGGAGACAATAAAGGGTTCGGCCCTATTGCCACCATTTTACCATTAAATATTCCTAGAGCCAACATAGTAACATCTCCATTAGCCAATTTTACTAGCACCTTCTGATCGAGTTCTTCATCTAACCACTCCTTTGGTAATATGGATATGTCTGTTCCAGTGTCATAGTAACAATCTCTTTTTTGATTTTTAACCCAAATCTGCACTTTATAGGGCCTCATTGTTGGGTTTTGGGCTCGTGCTTTTCTAGCACTTTCCTCTGGGCTGCGGTCAGGTCTCTTCCCATATCCTGGTTTCGTCGGGCCGCTGCAAGTATTACTGCTTCCCTCTGCTCTTGGGTCATCGCCTTCCATTCTTCCTCGGACACGGGTTTTGAACGGGGACGATCCTGGCCTTTTGCTTGGGATCGATTGTCGGCACGATCCTGCCTCCAATGAGGCTGTCTGGGGGCATTCGAGGCTGAGCCATTCACGTTCTTGTTGAATGGAGGGCGCTTGGCCCCACCCTGTCCATTGGGCCTGATGTCTTGCTGATTTCGATCCTTTCTCGGTGGTAGATTGAGTGCGAGCCGGGCCGTATTGGGGTTTTGCCGTTACTTTTCCGAAAGGGGGAAGAGACTTCCCCCTCTGCTCGTTTTTTGACGGTCGAGCCTCGGGAACATCAGGTCTCTCTTTTTCTTTTCTGAGGGCTCTTCTAACAGCCATCACAGAGCTGTGGCGGGAGATGACCTCAGTCTTTGCATCCAGTCCCTTCGCTTGGAGGAACTCCAGAACCAATTTGGCCTGATCAGGGCAGTTAATCTGTACCAGGAAATGTTTGACCTGCGACTCATCAGCCCCTTCATCTGCCAGTATGGAATAAGCTTGCAGAAGGGACATCTCTCCTTTATTCACTTTATCAACCAGATCTCGAATGGTTGCCTCCACTTGGCTTGTGAGCAGAGTAGCCATATCAGAGGTCAGCAAATCCATTAATGTCTGACCTTGAACCAAGTCTAGCCCGTTCCCTTTGGAGACGTATTTACTAATAACCGGGTCAGCCATTTGAGATGGAGACAATTCCTTATTCAACCTTCTAACGTATTCGCAGTTGGACTCCTTATCTTTCCTTTTCGGGAGTGCCTTACACAGGTCTGCTACAGTAATTTTATTTGACACTCTAACGTCAGTGTTTTGTCTGGGCTCTGGTGGGGGGCCCCCTGCAAGGATTGAGACCGCCAGCTGAGTACGCTGTCGTCCTATCCTTCCTGTGGAGGCCATCCTGCTACCCTGTCTTGAAGGAGCTGGGGGGTCTGGCTGCGGACCCAGAGTCGGGTCACTATCACTGCCGGAGTCATCGTCACTCTGGTCGTCGGAGTCTGAGGGGCATGGAGACCGTCTCTCCCATGAGTCTGTCGGCAAGCGGGTGGCCCTGGGCATGTGGGAGTAGATATCTGTTAAGGAATTGCGATGAGCATCATATCCACGTGCAAGATATGCTTGTTTAAAGGACCTAGACACTCCCTGCCATCCACCTATTTCCTCAGAGGAGGGAGATCGCATTCTCCGGGCCCTTTCCTTCCTGTCATGAGGAAACCATTGAGGTGTGATTATTTCATTGTTCCAATCTGGCTCCGGAGGTTGCTGGTGTACAACTGGATCATAAGCATGAGCTGTAGGGCGTTCTCTTAATCCTTCCTCATCGGGGTCGCACGGCCATTTGGTGGCATCATAATCTCCCCACGTTATCTTTCGCCCTCTAGAATTTCTTGCTTGTACCATTCGGGTGGGTTGACGGTCAGTGGGGGGTGAAGGTGATTGTTCAACCCGCGGAGATCTAGGTAGGGGGGTTGGGGGACGTGGTGTAGACGCAGAGGAGGGTCGAAAGGGGACCCGAGGTTCCTCTGGCTCTCTGTGCTCCTCATCCTCCAGGCCACGTTGTAGCTGAGGGGAATTTTCCAAATACTTTGTAAATTTATCCTGCTTCAAAAGTAACACTGTGTCGTATAGTGTCTTTGCTAGTTGTCGGCCCCCTATCAGACACGTAACTGTCTCAAAGTAACCTAATGAGGTCAGCGTCGCATAGGTGGCGGTCACCCACCGTGCTAACTGTGCATTTGTGAGGACTCCCAATGATTCGGGGGGATTAAGGTCAAGGGTCACCTTAGACAACTCAAGCCGAGCAATTTTACTGGCTCCAGCGTGTATCTGCCCTTCTACAGAACGCGAATGCACCAGTGGCGTCACATAAACGGCGGCTACGGGGGAGTCCTCGCACTCAGTAAAATCTAACTGATGGACCTGTTCCAGAGCTCGGTAATTTCGATCACGAACCTCTTCTCCCAAAAGTGAGAGACGGTGATTGAAGTCCCTTTTACCAATTTTCTTTCTCCACGGAGTGAATGCCTTCACTTCCTCCAGTCCATTCCACTTCCTTATGGGGATTACTACATTGTCCCCAGTTGGCTTATATTTGGCCGTTGAAGTGTGTAAAATGACAAACATGGATCCATTATCCATTCTAATGACTGGGATTTCACCCAAGGCCGGCTCACTCGATCCTGGGTCTCTGACATCAGGGTTTTCCGAGGCGTTGAGATCCAAGGCCCCTATGGAGCCATTAGAGGGATTGAGTGGTTGTATAGCATGCGGGCGATTTCCCTGGGAACCTAGAATGCATCCTAATCCTCCCTGACTCAAACTCCTGTCGAGCTGATCTTGTTGGCTTCCTATTTGCCGTGTTATTGCACTAAGTTGCTCTGACATCCTCTCTAAACTTCTTGCAATGACTCCTCTGTCAGTTTCACTCAGGCTCAGGGATTCTCCATCATCGGGGTCATTTTCTGACGAATCAAAAAAGCGGACCCTCGCTGGCGTGGCATAGCCATGGTCCCTAAGAGCTGGGTCAGCTTCATAGGCGGGTGGCGCAGTCGGAAGTTTGACTATCTCTTGTAACGCAGTGTCCAGTGGTCCCTTATTTGTCAGGGGCAGTGTACCAGTTGCTTGGTACATCGATTGAACATTTTGGAGTTCACCTCGGGGATAAATCCCCGGCCTAGCAGGGCTTGGGTAGTGCTGGTATTGACTTGCAAAACTTTCAGTAATACTCCCTGCGTCATGGTCATGGGTAGACTCCTTATACAACTTGCTCACTTTGGGCTTCTTCATTAAACCATCAACCAAGGTTGCGTCAAGCGGACAACCGTGAGTCGCTGCATAATCCTGAACTTTCACCGGATACACCTTATTCCTCTCTACCAGTTGTTTGATAATTTCCTGCCGTAGCCCAGCCTCGGAGGCCAAGAGGATCACCATTCGGGCGGATTCAAAGTTATAGTTCACCCAATGTTGAGCATGTTCAAGACAAGTTTGCACTGCCTTCTCGAGGGGGTAATTAAACACCCCGGTTCCGAAGACAGGAATTATGACAGCTTCCGTTTTAGCATGGCTCAAGGAGTTGTAATAAGTTTCTGAAAGCATCCGAAAGGAGCCCTCGTGGTTCTTGTCGTCGTATGGCGAGTAATGAGCCATTGATATCGTTTGTAACTTCGACTCCCCTGTGTCCAAAGGACGTGCCTCGCCTGGGTCCCAGTTCTCAGAGTATTCTTGATCAAACTTCTCGACTTGTTCACCAAATTTTTCTTTCACCCAACGAGCTACCCCCGCACCATCGGTTGGTCTCGGACATCTTCGTGGGTTCAGAAGCGTATACGAGCCGGGTGGCAAGATGTCCCAAAATTCCTGGTTTTCTAATCGTGTATCGATTATCAGAAAAGACCTCAGCACCCACATATCAGGGGGAGCAGTCACAACCTCAGACTCAGCTATGGAAGCTCTTCTCTTAAGAGCTCCACCACTTTTTGGCACAACCTCTTTGCTCATTTCCATTTTTCAATCTCAGTCAAATTATTTTTAAGGAATTCACTTTACCGGCTATGAACAGTTTCCCGAACTATGCCGCTGCTTCCTGCTGCAGTTCCCCAGTTGTCCTTAGCGGACTCTTTACCATGGGGTGCCCGTTATAAGGCCTCACGGGACTTTTTGCTGTACTTCTGTATTCCAGCTATATTATATAGTTGTACTACAATTACCTTAATACTTTAACTATCCTGCTTGGGGTGATCAGTCCCAAGGGACAGTCTTTCGGTAAATTGTAGAATCAACACGATCGTACGTTGTCAAGTGATAGAGCCTGAATCTTTCTCTTTGATTCAAAACTCAGAGATTGTAGGATCCATCTATTCACTACCGAACTTTTCCCGCCAGAATTTTAATCTGTGGTCCAGTTACTCACAAATAGATTGTACGTTTTTCAATCATGTCCCTGTTCGGGCGCCATGTCGTCGGGTTTAGGTTTTCAAGGTCTTGTGTACAAGGCGATTAGCTATAACATAAGCCGTCCCTAGTTCCAAGCACACTACCTCCCTTTGCCTCTCTGGTAAAGGGCCCCTCGGTTGGTCAACTCAGTCAGCCTCTTGTTGCGGACACGGTTCTAAAACTATAATAAGCATATCAATTATACCTTATTATATTAGTGAGTAATGTCGGCGCTTCACTGAGCGGGTTATTTAATTAGCCCGACCTGTTAAGAAACAGGTTCTTGACCTTACAATGCTACACCTTATCGTAGTCTCTTTACTTAACTTCGTTTAGGGACTCATGATCGGATCCTAAATCCATTCCTTTCAAATAACATTTTCCCCATAAATGCCTAAAACTACCACCTAATCATTGACACAATAATTCAGGATGGAATAATGCTACCATGTGAGACACTCATTAAATGTGCAACAGGAGGAAATCAAAAAATAACTCACCTATAACCCAATTGATGGTAGTAGGTAGGAGCCAGTTGATTCTTTAGTAGTCAGGGATCAACGCCGTTGTGCCTTTTCAGTACTTAATTCGTACTCAATTTTATTTTGTTTTTTGTCACAAAAATGTTTCTTCAAAAAATTAATAAAAGAATAGTAAAAACAGCAAAGTCAACCAAAAATAATAAAATCCATAAACTCAAGGGTATTGCCAGACGCTGATACCCAACAATATCAAAAGTAACGCCAGACGCTGGTACTAGTACATATACTTCAAAAACCATATAATCAAAAATACTTCAAAGACCGTATAATTAAAAATACTTCAAAACCATATAATCAAAAATACTTCAATAACCGTATAATTAAAAATACTTCAAAACCATATAGTCAAAAATACTTCAAAGACCGTATAATTAAAAATATTTCAAAACCATATAATCAAAAATACTTCAATAAAAAGGATTAATTCAAAAATAGTAAAAGAGAAATAAAAGATGAGTTAAAATCAAATGGTCCGAGAGCAAACAGCAAGAGCACCGTCCCAAGATAAGATAAAAACTTACGGCGGACAGACGCGGGCGAAGATCCAAAAAGAGCAAGAACTCAGGGTCACATCTCCGAGCGCTTATATAGCCACACACGGCTTTGAAGACATACCGACATCCGTTTTCTCACGCCAAGCCAATTAGTCATATCTATAACTTATCTTGTTTTTTTTTCTCCAGGTGGCCTTTTGAAGTTCCTCCCTCAAAAGGATACATGTTCGGTGATAGATCATATTAGTGTCAATTGCGTCAGCACTTACATCATTTTTTACGTCACTGATGCCCGGTTCACCATATTAGGTCAGTACATCCACTCCATTTTGTCAGCACGTGCGCACAGGTTCAAACTAAGTTCAAGATGGCCGCTTTCTCACGACTTCAAATGAGCGCGCCTTCAAGGACATTCTCAGATCCAAGCACACAGCTGTTCGTGAGTTCAAACGCGCATGATCAAACGCATACAGGTTCACTAAAGTTTGAAACATTAAACAATTAATGATAAAAAATCAGAAACAATATCAAATATTATTTAGCAGGTCCATTAATGATAAAAAACAGAAACAATATCAAATATTATTTAGCAGGTTTTGATTATAATATTTTCGAACTTCCAGTGTATACAACATGGCCTTCCGGAATCGACCTTATCTCAGGCTGAAAACATGTTTTACGCATTGTGCCATAACTTGGCAGGGAAGCTTCAGAACATAAAATTTTATTTTCACCTCCCACTATAGCAGAAATGGTCTTTCTCGTGGTTGCACATTAATTCTATGCAGTCTGAAGTGTTTTTCCAAACTTATCAACATTTTTATGTTTGGCGTTCCGGAAACAACCTTATCTAAGGCTGAAATCGCATTTTCTGCATTGTGCCATAACTTTGCAGTTAAGCTTGAGAACATAGAATGTTATCCTCCCACTATAGCAGAAAGGGTCTTTCTAGTAGTTGCTGATCAAATCTCAGCTGTCTGAAATGTTTTTCCAAACTTATCAACATTTTTATGTTTGGCGTTCCGGAACCCTCCTAATCTCAGGCTAAAAACGTGTTTTCTGCATTGTGCCATAACTTTGCAGTGAAGCCTCAGAACATGAAATTTTCACCTCCCACTATAGTAGAAAGGGACTTTCTAGTAGTTGCACATCAAATCTAAGCTGTCTGAAGTGTTTTTCCAAAGTTATCAACATTTTTATATTTGGCGTTCAGAACCCACCTTATCTCAGGCTGAAAACGTGTTTCTTTCTTTGTGCGATAACTTTGCAGGGAAGCTTCAGAACATGAAATTTTCACCTCTGACTATAGCAGAAAGGGTTTTTCTAGTAGTTGCACATCATATCTAAGCTGTCTGAAGAGTTTTTCCAAAGTTATCAACATTTTTATGTTTTTGTGTTCCGGAATCCACCTTATCTCAGGCTGAAAACGCGTTCTCTGCATTGTGCTATAACTTTGCAGGGAAGCCTCAGAACATGAAATTTTCACATCGCACTATAGCAGAAAGGGTATTTCTAGTAGTTGCATATCAAATCTAAGCTGTCTGAAGTGTTTTTCCAAAGTTATCAACATTTTTATGTTTGGCGTTCCGGAACCCACTTTTTCTCAGGCAGAAAACGCGTTTCTTTCTTTGTGCCAGAACTTTGCAGGGAAGATTCAGAACATGAAATTTTCACTTCCGACTATTGCAGAAAGGGTCTTTCTAGTAGTTGCATATCAAATCTAAGCTGTCTGAAGTGTTTATCCAGTGCTATCAACATTTTTTTGTTTGGCGTTCCGGGACCCACCTTATCTCAGGATGAAAACGCGTTTTCTGCGTTGTGCCATAACTTTGCAGGGAAGCTTCAGAACATGAAATTTTCACATCCCACTATCGCAGAAAGGGTCTTTCTAGTAGTTGCACATCAAATCTAAGCTGTCTGAAGTGTTTTTCCAAAGTTATCAACATTTTTATGTTTGGCGTTCCGGAATCGACCTTATCTCAGGCTGAAAACGCGTTTTACGCATTGTGCCATAACTTTGCAGGGAAGCTTCAGAAAATGACATTTTCACCTCCCACTATAGCAGAAAGGGTCTTTCTAGTAGTTGCACATCAAATCTAAGCTGTCTGAAGTGTTTTTCCAAAGTTATCAACATTTTTATGTTTGGCGTTCCGGAATCAACCTTATCTCAGGCTGAAAACGTGTTTTACGCATTGTGCCATAACTTTACAGGGAAGCTTCAGAACATAAAATGTTCACCTCCCCCTGTAGCAGAAAGGGTCTTTCTAGTAGTTGCAAATCAAATCGAAGCTGTCTGAAGTGTTTTTCCAAAGTTATCAACATTTTTATGTTTGCCGTTCCGGAATCAACCTTATCTCGGGCTGAAAACGCGTTTTCTGCATTGTGCCATAACTTTGCATGGATGCTTCCGAACATGAAATTTTGGCCTCCTACTATAGCAGAAAGGGTCTTTTTAGTAGTTGCACGTCAAATCTAAGCTGTCTGAAGTGTTTTTCCAAAGTTATCAACATTTTTATGTTTGACGTTCCGGAACCCACCTTATCTCAGGCTGAAAATGCGTTTTCTGCAATGTGCCATAACTTTGCAGAGAAGCTTCAAAACATGAAATTTTCACCTTCCACTATCGCAGAAAGGGTCTTTCTAGTAGTTGCACATCAAATCGTAGCAGTCTGAAGTGTTTTTCCAAAGTTATCAAAATCTTTATGTTTGGCGTTCCGGAACCCACCTTATGTCAGGCTGAAAACGCGTTTTCTGCATTGTGTCATAACTTTGCAGAGAAGCTTCAGAACATGAAATGTTCACCTCCCACTATAGCAGATAGGGTCTTTCTAGTAGTTGCACATCAAATCTAAGCTGTCTGAAGTGTTTTTCCAAAGTTATCAACTTTTTTATGTTAGGCGTTCCGAAACCCACCTTATCTCATGCTGTAAAGTGTTTTTGTGCATTGTGCCATAACTTCTCAGGGAAGCTTCAGAACATGGAATTTTCACATTACACTATATCAGAAAGGGTCTTTCTAGTAGTTGCACATAAAATATAAGCTGTCTGAAGTGTTTTTCCATAGTTATCAACATCTTTATGTTTGGCGTTCCGGGACCCACCTTCCGTCAGGCTGAAAATGCGTTTTCTGCATTGTGCCATAACTTTGCAGTTAAGCTTGAGAACATGGAATGTTCTCCTCCCACTATAGCAGAAATTATCTTTCTTGGAGTTGCACTTTAATTCTAAGCTGTCTGAAGTGTTTTTCCAAAGTTATCAACATTTTTATGTTTGGCGTTCCGGAATCGACCTCATCTCAGTCTGAAAACGCGTTTTCTGCATTGTGCCGTAACTTTGCAGAGAAGCTTCAGAACATGAAATGTTCACCTCGAACTACAACAGAAAGGGTATTTCTAGTAGTTGCACATCAAATCGAAGCTGTCTGAAGTGTTTTTCCAAAGTTATCAATATTTTTATGTTTGGCGTTCCGGAATCGACCTTATCTCAGACTGAAAACGCGTTTGCTGCATTGTGCCATAACTTTGCTGGGAAGCTTTAGAACATGAAATTTTCACCTCCCACTATAACAGAAAGGGTTTTTCTAGTAGTTGCACATCAAATCTAAGCTGTCTGAAGTGTTTTTCCAAAGTTATCAACATTTTTATGTTTGGCGTTCCGGAATCGACCTGATCTCAGACTGAAAACGCGTTTTCTGCATGTTGCCATAACTTTGCAGGGAAACTTCAGAACAAGAAATTTTCACATCCCACTATAGCAAAAAGGGTTTTTCTCGCAGTTGCACATCAAATCTAAGCTGTCTGAAGTTTTTTCCAAAGTTATCAGCATTTTTGTGTTTGGCGTTCCGGAACCCACCTTATCTCAGCCAGAAAACGCGTTTTCTGCATTGTGCCATAACTTCGCAAGGAAGCTTCAGAAAATGAAATTTTCACCTGCCACTATAGCAGAAAGGGTCTTTCTCATACTTGCACATCAAATCTAAGCTGTCTGAAGTGTTTTTCCAAAGTTATCAGCATTTTTATGTTTGGCGTTCCGGAACCCACCTCATCTCAGGCTGAAAACGCAGTTTCTGCTTTGTGGCATAACTTTGCAGGGAAGCTTCAGAACATGAATTTTTCACATCCCACTATAGCAAAAAGGGTTTTTCTAGCAGCTGCACATCAAATCTAAGCTGTCTGAAGTGTTTTTCTAAAGTTATCAACATTTTTATGTTTGGCGTTCCGGAATCGACCTTAACTCAGGCTGAAAATGCGTTTTCTGCATTTTGACATAACTTTGCAGGGAAGCTTCAGAAAATGAATTTTTCACCTCCCACTATAGCAGAAAGGGTCTTTCTAGTAGTTGCACATCAAATCTAAGCTGTCTTGAAGTGTTTTTCTGAAGTTATCAACATTTTTATGTTTGGCGTTCTGGAACCCACCTTTTCTCGGCCTGAAAACGCGTTTTACATATTTTGCCATAACTTTGCAGGAAAGCTTCAGAACATGAAATTTTCAACTCCCACTATAGCAGGAAGGGTCTTTCCAGTAGTTGCACATCAAATCTAAGCTGTCTGAAGTGTTTTTCCAAAGTTATCAATATTTTTATGTTTGACGTTCCGGAATCGACCTAATCTCAGGCTGACAACGCGTTTTCTGCATTGTGCCATAACTTTTCAGGGAAGCTACAGAACATGAAATGTTCGCCTCCCACTATAGCAGAAAGGGTCTTTCTAGTAGTTGCACATCAAATCGAAGCTGTCTGAAGTGTTTTTCCAAAGTTATCAACATTTTTATGTTTGGCGTTCTGGAACCCACCTTATCTCAGGCTGAAAACGCGTTTTACGCAATTTGCCATAACTTTGCAGGAAAGCCTCAGAACATGAAAATTTCACATCCCACTATAGAAAAAAGGGTTTTTCTAGGAGTTGCACATCAAATCTAAGCTGTCTGAAGTGTTTTTCCAAAGTTATCAACATTCTTATGTTTGGCGTTCTGGAACCCACCTTTTCTAGGCCTGAAAACGCGTTTTACATATTTTGCCATAACTTTGCAGGAAAGCTTCAGAACATGAAATTTTCAACTCCCACTATAGCAGGAAGGGTCTTTCCAGTAGTTGCACATCAAATCTAAGCTGTCTGAAGTGTTTTTCCAAAGTTATCAATATTTTTATGTTTGACGTTCCGGAATCGACCTAATCTCAGGCTGACAACGCGTTTTCTGCATTGTGCCATAACTTTTCAGGGAAGCTACAGAACATGAAATGTTCGCCTCCCACTATAGCAGAAAGGGTCTTTCTAGTAGTTGCACATCAAATCGAAGCTGTCTGAAGTGTTTTTCCAAAGTTATCAACATTTTTATGTTTGGCGTTCTGGAACCCACCTTATCTCAGGCTGAAAACGCGTTTTACGCAATTTGCCATAACTTTGCAGGAAAGCCTCAGAACATGAAATTTTCACATCCCACTATAGAAAAAAGGGTTTTTCTAGGAGTTGCACATCAAATCTAAGCTGTCTGAAGTGTTTTTCCAAAGTTATCAACATTCTTATGTTTGGCGTTCCGGAATCAACCTTATCTCAGGCTGAAAACGCGTTTTACGCATTGTGCCATAACTTTCCAGGAAAGCTTCAGAACATGAAATTTGCAACTCCCACTATAGCAGAAAGGGTCTTTCCAGTAGTTGCACATCAAATCTAAGCTGTGTGATGTGTTTTTCCAAAGTTATCAATATTTTTATGTTTGACGTTCCGGAATCGACCTTATCTCAGGCTGAAAACGCGTTTCCTGCATTGTGCCATAACTTTGCAGGGAAGCTTCAGAATATGAAATTTTCACCTCCCACTGAAGCAGAAAGGGTCTTTCTAGTAGTTGCACATCAAATGTAAGCTGTCTGAAGTGTTTTTCCAAAGTTATCAACATTCTTATGTTTGGCCTTCCGGAACCCACCTTATCTCAGGCTGAAAACGCGTTTTCTGCATTGTGCCATAACTTTGCAAGGAAGCTTCAGAACATGAAATTTTAACATCCCACTATAGCAGAAAGGGTCTTTCTAGTAGTTGCACATCAAATCTAAGCTGTCTGAAGTGTTTTTCCAAAGTTATCAACATTCTTATGTTTGGCGTTCCGGAATCAACCTTATCTCAGGCTGAAAACGCGTTTTACGCATTGTGCCATAACTTTCCAGGAAAGCTTCAGAACATGAAATTTGCAACTCCCACTATAGCAGAAAGGGTCTTTCTAGTAGTTGCACATCAAATCTAAGCTGTCTGAAGTGTTTTTCCAAATTTATCAATATTTTTATGTTTGGCGTTCTGAACCCACCTTATCTCAGGCTCAAAACGCGTTTTCTGCATTGTGCCATAACTTTGCAGGGAGACTTCAGAACATGAAATTTTCTCCTCCCACTATAGAAAAAAGGGTCTTTCTAATAGTTGCACATCAAATCTAAGCTGTCTGAAGTGTTTTTCCAAAGTTATCAACATTTTTAAGTTTGGCGTTCCGGAACCCACCTTATCTAAGGCTGAAAACGCATTTTCTGCATTGTGCCATAACTTTGCAGGGAAGCTTCAGAACATGAAATTTTCACCTCCCACTATAGCAGAAAGGGTCTTTCTAGTAGTTGCACATCAAATCTAAGCTGTCTGAAGTGTTTTTCCAAAGTTATCAACATTTTTACGTTTGGCGTTCCGGAACCCACCTTATCTCAGGCTGAAAACGCGTTTTCTGCATTGTGCCATAACTTTGCAGGGAAGCTTCAGAACATGAAATTTTCACCTCCCACTATAGCAGAAAGGGTCTTTCTAGTCGTTGCACATTAAATCTAAGCTGTCTGAAATGTTTTTCCAAAGTTATCAACATTTTTACGTTTGCTGCTCCGGAACCCACATTATCTCGGGCTGAAAACGCGTTTTCTGCATTGTGCCATAACTTTGCAGGGAAGCTTCAGAACATTAAATTTTAACCTCCCACTGTGGCAGAAAGGGTCTTTCTAGTAGTTGCACATCAAATCTAAGCTGTCTGAAGTGTTTTTCCAAAGTTATCAACATTTTTAAGTTTGGCGTTCCGGAATCCACTTTATCTCAGGCTGAAAACGCGTTTTCTGCATTGTTCCTTAACTTTGCAGGGAAGCATCAGAACATGAAATTTTCAGCTCCCACCATGACAAACAGGGTCTTTCTAATAGTTGCACATCAAATCTAAGTTGTCTGAAGTGTTTTTCGAAAGTTATCAACATTTTTATGTTTGGCGTTCCGGAACCCACATTATCTCAGGCTGAAAACGCGTTTTCTGCATTGTGCCATAACTTTGCAGGGAAGCTTCAGAACATGAAATTTTCACCTCCCACTATAGCAGAAAGGGTCTTTCTAGTAGTTGCACATCAAATCTATGCTATCTGAAGTGTTTTTCCAAAGTTATCAACATTTTTATGTTTGGCGTTCCGGAACCCACCTTTTCTCTTGCTGAAAACGCGTTTTCTGCTTTGTGCCATAACTTTGCTGGGAATCTTCAGAACATGAAATTTTAACCTCCCACAATAGCATAAAGGGTCTTTCTTGTAGTTGCACATCAAATCTAAGCTGTCTGAAATGTTTTTTCCAAAGTTATCAACATTTTTAAGTTTGGCGTTCCGGAACCCACCTTATCTCGGGCTGAAAACGCGTTTAATTCATTGTGCCATAACTTTGCAGGAAAGGTTCAAAAATGAAATTTTCACCACCCACTATAGCAGAAAGGGTCTTTCTCGTAGTTGCACATCAAATCTAAGCTATCTGAAGTGTTCTTTGAAACTTATCAACCTTTTTTATGTTTAGCGTTCCGAAACCCACCTTATCTCAGGCTGAAAATGCGTTTTGCGCATTGTGCCATAACTTCTCAGGAAAGCATCAGAACATGAAATTTTCACCCCCCACTATATCAGAAAGGGTCTTTCCAGTAGTTGCACATCAAATGTAAGCTGTCTGAAGTCTTTTTCGAAAGCTATCAACACTTTTATGTTTGGGGTTCCGAAACCCACCTTATCTCAGGCTGAAAACGCGTTTTGTGCATTGTGCCATAACTTCTCAGGAAAGCTTCAGAACATAAAATTTTCACCTCCCACTATAGCAGAAAGGCTCTTTCTAGTAGTTGCACATCAAATCTAAGCTGTCTGAAGTGTTTTTCGAAAATTATCAACATTTTTATGTTTGGGGTTCCGAAACCCACCTTATCTCAGGCTGAAGACGCGTTTTGTGCATTCTGCCATAACTTCTCAGGAAAGCTTCAGAACATGAAATTTTCACCTCCCACTATAGCAGAAAGGGTCTTTCGAGTAGTTGCACATCAATTCTAAGCTGTCTGAAGTGTTTGTCGACCGTTATCAACATTTTTATGTTTGCCGTTCTGAAACCCACCTTATTTCAGGCTAAAAACGCGTTTTGTGCATTGTGCCGTAACTCCTCAGGAAAGCAGCAGAACATGAAATTTTCACCTCCCACTATAGCAGAAAGGGTCTTTCTAGTAGTTGCACATCAAATCTAAGCTGTGTGAAGTGTTTTTCGAAAGTTATCAACATTTTTATGTTTGGCGTTCGGAAACCCACCTTATCTCAGGCTGAAAACGTGTTTTCTGCATTGTGCCATAACTTCTCAGGGAAGCTTCAGAACATGAAAATTTTACCTCCCACTATAGCAGAAAGGGTCTTTCTCGTAGTTGCACATCAAATCTAAGGTGTCTGAAGTGTTTTTCGAACGTTATCAACATTTTTATGTTTAGCGTTCCGAAATCCACCTTTTCTCAGTCTGTAAACGCGTTTCCTGCATTGTGCCATAACTTGTCAGGGAAGCTTCAGAGCATGAAATTTTCACCTCCTACAATAGCAGACAGGGTCTTTCTCGTAGTTACACATCAAATCGAAGCTCTGTGAAATGTTTTTTGAAACTTATCAACCTTTTTTTATGTTTAGCGTTCCGAAACCCACCATTTCTGAGGCTGAAAACGCGATTTCTGCATTGTGCCATAACTTCTCAGGGAAGCTTCAGAATATGAAATTTTCATCTCCCACTATAGCAGAAAGGGTCTTTCTAGATGTTGCACATCAAATCTAAGTGGTCTGAAGTGTTTTTCGAAAGTTATGAACATTTTTATGTTTGGCATTCCGAAACCTAATTTTTTTTTTCAGGCTGAACACGCGTTTTCTGCATTGTGCCATAACTTTGCTGGGAAACTTCAGAACTTGAAATTTTAACCTCCCACTGTAGCAGAAAGGGTCTTTCTAGTAGTTGCACATCAAATCGAAGCTCTGTGAAGTGTTTTTTGAAACTTATCAACCTTTTTTATGTTTAGCGTTCCGAAACCCACCTTTTCTCAGGCTGAAAACGCGTTTTCTGCATTGTGCCATAACTTCTCAGGGAAGCTTCAGAACAGGAAATTTTCACCTCCCACTATAGCAGAAAGGGTCTTTTGAGTAGTTGCACATCCATTCTAAGCTGTCTGAAGTGTTTGTCGAAAGTTATTAACACTTTTATGTTTGACGTTCCGAAACCCACCTTTTCTGAGGCTGAAAACGCGATTTCTGCATTGTGCCATAACTTCTCAGGGAAGCTTCAGAATATGAAATTTTCATCTCCCACTATAGCAGAAAGGATCTTTCTAGATGTTGCACATCAAATCTAAGCTGTCTGAAGTGTTTTTCGAAAGTTATCAACATTTTTATGTTTGGCGTTCCGAAACCCACCTTATCTCAGGCTGAAAATGCGTTTTGTGCATTGTGCCATAACTTCTCAGGAAAGCTTCAGAACATGAAATTTTCACCTCCCACTATAGCAGAAAGGGTCTTTCTAGTGGTTGCACATCAAATCTAAGCTGTCTGAAGTGTTTTTCGAAAGTTATCAACATTTTTATGTTTGGCGTTCCGAAACCCACCTTATCTCAGGGTGAAAATGCGTTTTGAGCATTGCGCCATAACTTCTCAGGGAAGCTTCAGAACATTAAATTTTTACGTCCCACGATAGCAGAAAGGGTCTTTCGAGTAGTTGCACATCAATTCTAAGCTGTCTGAAGTGTTTGTCGACCGTTATCAACATTTTTATGTTTGGCGTTCGGAAATCCAACTTATCTCAGGCTGAAAACGCGTTTTCTGCATTGTGCCATAACTTCTCAGGGAAGCTTCAGAACATGAAAATTTTACCTCCCACTATAGCAGAAAGGGTCTTTCTAGTAGTTGCACATCAAATCTAAGCTGTGTGAAGTGTTTTTCGAAAGTTATCAACATTTTTATGTTTGGCGTTCCGAAACCTACCTTATCTCAGGCTAAAAACGGGTTTTCTGCATTCTGCCACAACTTCTCAGGGAAGCTTCAGAACATGAAATTTTCATTTCCCACGATACCAGAAAGGGTCTTTTGAGGATTTGCAGCACAAATCTAAGCTGTCTGAAGTGTTTTTCGAAAGTTATTAAGATTTTTATGTTTGGCGTTCCGAAACCCACCTTATCTCAGGCTGAAAACGCGTTTTCTGCATTGTGCCATAACTTCTCAGGAAAGCTTCAGAACATGAAATTTTCACCTACCACTATAGTAGAAAGGGTCTTTTGAGGTGTTGCAGAACAAATCTAAGCTGTCTGAAGTGTTTTTCGAAAGTTATTAACATTTTTCGAAGGTTGTCAACAATTTTACGTGTGGCGTTCCGAAACCCTCGTTATCTCAGGTTGAAAATGCGTTTTCTGCATTCTGGCACAACTTCTCAGGAAAGCTTCAGAACATGAAATTTTCACCTCACACTATATCAGAAGTCATCTTTCTAGTATTAGGTGCAGCTCAAATCTCAGCTGTCTAAAGTGTTTTTCAAAAGTTATCAACATTTTTTTGTTTGGTGTTCCGAAACCCACCTTATCTCAGGCTGAAAAGCGTTTTTGTGCATTGTGCCATAACTTTTCAGGGAAGCTTCAGAACATAAAATTTTCATCTCCCACGAAAGCAGAAAGGGTCTTTTGAGGAGTTGCAGCACAAATCTAAGCTGTCTTGAAGTGTTTTTTGAGAGTTATCAACATTTTTATGTTTATCGGTCTGAAAAACACCTTCCCTTGGGCTGAAAACACATTTTCGGCACGGTTCACTCACTGACCAGAATAGCCCAAGGGCATTGAAAATATCAACTGTAACACTTTTTAGTATATTCAGCACTAAATCTACATTTTTGAACCTTATTTCAGGGGATTATGGACGTTTCTTTTTTCCTTGTCTGAAACCCAGCTTCTCTCGGTCTGAAAACGCGTTTTCTGCACTGTTAACTCACTAATCGGGGATGCCTGAAAACAATGAAAATATCAACTGTATCTATAGGAAAAAGACTCTCTCTAGTATATTCAGCACTAAATTAAACTTTCTGAACTGTTTTCAAAGGGTTATCAGCAATTTTATTTTTGCCGGTCTGAAACCTGCATTTCTGCATTGTTCACTCACTGCTCACGGGCTGACTCAGAACATGAAAAAAATCACCTGCAACTATAGGAAAAACACTGTTTCTAGTATATTCTGCACAAAATCTACCTTTCTGAAGTGTATTTCAGGGGGTTATCAACAATTTTACTTTTGCCGGTCCGAAACCCACTTTCTCTTTGGCCGAACACTCGTTTTACGCACTGTTCACTGACTGCTCAGCGATGCCTCAGAAGATGAAAATTTCACGTGGCACTATAACACAAAAGGTATTTCTACTGGGTGCAGAAGTAATTCAACCTGTCTAAAGTGATTTAAGACAGTAATCAACATTTTTATTTTTGTCTGTTAACCACTTTTTCTTGGGCTGTAAACACGTTTTCTGCACTGTTCACTCACTTATCAGAATCGACTCAAAACATGAAAATATCACCTGCAACTGTTGGAAAAACACTATTTCGACTATGTTCGGCACTAAATCTACCTTTCTGACCTATTTTCAGGGTGTTATCAACTATTTTATTTTTGCTGGTCTGAAAACCACCGTCAACCACAGTCACTCGGGCTGAAAACATGTTTTCTGCACTGTTCACTCACTGCTCAGCGATGCCTCAGAACATGAAAATTTCACCTGACTCTATAGCAGAAGCATTCTTTCTAGTAGCAGCAGAACTATTTCAACCTCTCTGAAGAGGTTGCAGAGAGTTAACATTTTTCGGTTTGTTTTTCTGAAAACCACAGCCTTTCGTGCTGAAAACGCGTTTTCTGCACTGTTCACTTACTGATCAGAATAGACTAAGAACAATAAAACTATCAAATGTAAATATAGGAAAAGGACTATTTCTAGTATATCAACAATAAATTAAACTTTCTCAACTGTTTTCAAAGGGTTATCAACAGTTTTATCTTTGCCAGCCCAAAAATCCACAGTCTCCTTGGCTGAAATCGTGTATTCTGCATTGTTCACTCACTGCTAAGGGCTGACTCAGAACATAAAAATTTCACCTGCTACTGGACCAGACGGGCATCTCATTAGTAGGTGTCGATCTAATTCAACATGTCTGAAGTGTTTTCAAAGATGTAACAACATTTTTATGTTTGTCGGTTTGAACTATACGCAAAACGTTTCTTGTCATGCAACTATAGGGAAAACACTCTTACTAGCATTTTCAACACTAAACCTACTTTTCTGAACAGTTTTTACAGGGTTATCAACTATTGTATTTTTGACAGTCCGAAACCCACCTTATCTCAGGCTGAAAATGCATATTCTGCACTGTTGACTCACTGATCAGAATAGACTAAGAACAATGAAAATATCAACTGTTAATATCGGAAAAAGACTATTTCTCGTATATTCAGCACTAAATTAAAGTTTCTGAACTGTTTTCAGTGGGTTATCAACAATTTTATTTTTGCCGGTCCGAAACCCAGCTTCTGGCTTCTTCGGGCTGAAAACACGTTTTCTGCACTGTTCATTCACTGCTCAGGGAAGCCTCAGAACATGAAAATTTCACCTGCCTCTATAGCAGAAGGGGTCTTTCTCGTCGCTCCAGAACTATTTCAACCTGTCTGAAGTAGTTTCACAGAGTTATCAACATTTTTATGTTTGTCGGACTGAAAACCACAGTCCCTCGGGCAGAAAACGCGTTTATTGCACTGTTCACTCACTGCTCAGGAATGCCTCAGAACATGAAAATTTCACCTGCAACTATAGGATAAACACTCTTTCTAGCATATTGTGCACTAAACCGCACACCACAAGCAAACCGAACTCCACACAACTCAATCAGCCGTGCCATGTCAACGGAGGTTGTCAGTATTAGCTTACAAGCGCCACATCCACACAGAGCGAACTCAACGTACGAAGGAAAAACAGTATACTTAAAAACCACGTCACCATCCACACACTCAGACCCCAAATCAGTCAATCCCAAGTGGAACAAACATTATAAATGAATGGATTTGACTAACCTGGAACTAAATGTGGACAGAGTCAGACGAGGCTTCCACATTTGTCGATGGTGAGAAAAGTAATGAGAAAAACGTAACTTCCTTTTTACCCACACATCTTCAATGCCCAACCTCTGTCCTACCGTGCCCTCTACTGACCTAATTATATACCTGCCGGTTAATCAACTCCATGTTGAACAATTAAATGACATCTAACACACACTATGTGACCACATAAGTGGGCGTCACAATAGAAAGGCTGTTTTTCCTATAGTTGTACGTGATATTTTCATGTTCAGAGGCTATTCCGATCAGTCAGTGAACAGTGCAATAAATGCCTTTTCAGCCTGTCAAAAGCTGGGTTTCAGAATAGAAATAAAAAAGTTAGCCGCCTGAAATACCGTTCAGAAATGTAGATTTAGTGTTGAATATCCTTGAAAGAGTGTTTTTCCAATAGTTGGAGGTGAATTTTTCATGTTGTGAGAAATCCCTGAGCAGTGAGTGAAGAGAGCAGAAAACAAGTATTCAGCTCAAGAAAAGGTGGTTTTCAGACAGACACAAATAAAAATGTTAATAACTCTCTCAAATCTCTTTAGACATGTTGAGTTCTGCATTTTGTAGAAATACCTTTTCTACTATAGTGGCAGGTGAAATTTACATCTCCTGAGGAATCGTCAAGCAGTGAGTGAACAGTGCGTAATACGGGTTTTCGGCCAAAGACAAAGTGGGTTTCGAACCGGCAAAAATAAAATTGTTGATAACCCTCTAAAAACAGTTCAAAATTGTAGGTTCACTGTTGAATATACTAGAAAGACTGTTTTTCCTATAGTTGCAGGTAATATTTTAAGCTTCTGAAACTATTCTGATCAGTGAGTGAACAATGCAGAAAACATGTTTTCGGACAAAGAGAATTAGGGTTTCGGACAGGTAACAATAAAGCTGTTGATAACTCTTTGATAACAGTTCAGAAAGTTTAATTTAGTTCTCAATATACTATAAATAGTCTTTTTCCTATAATTACAGTTGATATTTTCATTGTTCTGAGGCCATTCTGATCAGTGTGTGAATAGTGCAAAAATCGCGTTTTCAGCCAGAGTGACGCAGGTTTTCACACCAATGGCACCTACTAGAAACACCCCTTCTTTTATAGCGGCAGGTGAAATATTGTATGTGAATGTGAAAAAAGAAATGTCCATAACCCCCTGAAATAAGGTTCAGAAAGGCAGATTTACTGCTGAATATACCAAAAAGGGTTTTTCCTATAGTTACGGTTGATATTTTCAATGTCCTGAGGCTATTCTGATCAGTGAGTGAACCGTGCCGAAAATGTGTTTTCAGCCCAAGGGAAGGTGTTTTTCACACCGATAATCATAAAAAAGTTGATAACTCTCTGAAACCAGTTCAGACAGGTTGAACTAGTGCTGCACTTACTTTTGATAGACCCCTTCTTCTCAAGTGGCATGTGAAATTTACATGATCAGACGCTATTCTGGTCAGTGTGTGAACAGTGCAGTAAACGCATTTTCAGCCCGAGTGAAGGTGGGTTTCGCAATGAAAACATAAAAATTTTGATGAACTCTGAAAAAAGTTCGGACAGTTAGATTTAGCGCTGAATTTATTAGAAAGTGTCTTTCTGCTAGAGTTCAAGATTTTCATGTTCTGAAACTTTTCTGGTCAGTGAGTGAACAGTGCAGAACGCGTGATCAGAGCGAGAGAAGGTCGGTTTCGACAGAAAACATAATGTTGATGGATGATGTGATGGTGATGGATATAACCCTCACCGGTCCACTCCCTATGACCTATCCTGGGAGTTTTCAATCGTTCCTTATTTCCATCTCTGTTTGACCGTAGTCCGAGTGTAGCAGAGATGGAAGGAATATTGAGATCAGGAAGCAAAGCCCTCGCTTAGCCTGCTGGTCTCTCACACGGAAAAAGAACTTGAACGTGTAGAAGAGGAGGCCACGTGGCAATGGATACACCCCCGCCAGGCAAGTCGCATGAGCCAGCTGGAGGGCTCCATCGCCTCTCCCATCCCTCAATGACCGAAGTCCGGGTGTAGCAGAGATGGTAGAACCTTTGGGTAATGTGGAGATGCACTCGCCGGGGCTATGCCCGGAACTCCAGGTTCGCCAGGCAGGTCAACTTGACTAGGTGGAGAGAGAATCCTCACCACATAGTCTGACCTGAAAAAAAAAGTGACATGAACCATGGCCGCCTGACAAACGTCGGATGGACTCGCTGCCCAAAAAGTATAGCAGTGGTCCAAAGGAGAGTGTGCGTTTCGCCGCACTTAATTGCTTGCAAACAGGTGACGCAGCACCAGCGGAGTGCAGGACAGCACTGCAACATCCAGACCTCCATCCAGACCAGATTGCAGCCGGACCATGCGTGTTGGCCACCACTGAGCATAAGTGTGCACGAGAAGGGTCACCAAACTAAGTGAAAATTCACCGGTGGCCGGTCTCTAATCACAGAGGGGAGGCGTGCCAAGAGACCTGCTGCTATGTCCAAACGCCAGGTCTCACGCCATTCCGGCCTACTAGATGTCTTGCTAATGTTGTTAGTCCGAATGTAGTGGAGTGGCACAAATAACCCTCCATACAGGTCTGGACGTCCCTCTGGGGCACACTCGTTGCCAAATCAGGTGCTTCCCTGCTCCGGCGACTACATGGGAAACGTGACGCCATACCATAGCCACAGCACTAGTTTGAGCCCAACGTGGAAGAACACACTTGGCACTAATAACTGTCCAGTGAGACCGCCTAATCACCAACACCAAATGACAGGACTAAGTCAGGACTAATTGAGAAGTCCTGACTTCTCAATTAGGATGGCTGCTGGCTGCGGTATACATCCCTCCCAGCTCTACTGACAACAGCAAGAGAGAGGCACTGAACGAACTTCACCAACTCATCAGCTGACAGCTCACCCCGATGCTCTCCTCATCCTGGCTGGGGATTTTAACCATGCAGACCCCAAGAGTGTGCTCCCACAACTGCACAGCCATGTAAACTTCTCCACACGAGGCAACAACACCCTGGACAACGTCTACACTGCGCACAGGGGAGCCTACAGATCAGTCCCCCTGCCTCCGCTTGGTGCCTCTGACCACACTACTGTCTTGCTCATTCCAGCATACAGGCCACGGGTGAAGGTCACAAAGCCCACCAAGAAGAGGATCCGCGTGTGGCCCGAAGGATCATCTGCAGCACTCCAGGACTGCTTCTCCACCACAGATTGGAACATGTTCAGAGAGGCAGCCACTATCAACAACACCGTTGATCTCCAGGAGTATACAGAGACCGTCACAGCCTACATCCGGAAGTGCATTGATGACGTGACAGTCGCCAAAACCATCTCCATCCGGCCTAATCAGAAGCCATGGATGACAAGTGAGGTTCACAGGTTGTGGCGGATTCGAAACGCTGCCTTCAGAGCTGGAGATGAGGAGGGCCTGAGAGCAGCCAGGGCCAACCTGGCACATGGCATCAGAGAGGCGAAGCGGCAGTATTCCAGGAAGATTGCCGACCAGTTCAGCGACAGCAGAGACACCAGGAACCTGTGCAGGGGGATCCAGACCATCACGGATTACAAGTCCTCACCGCAGACCTGTGATGACTCCCCTCTTCTGCGCGACCAGCTGAATGATTTCTTCGCTCGCTTCGAGGCAGTCAACAAGACTCCAGCCCAGAAGATCCCTTTGACCCCTGAAGACCAGGTACTGTCGTTGTCTCCGAACAGGGTGCGAAGATCGTGAGGAAAGCTTCGGGTCCAGACGACATCCCGGGAAGGGTCCTGAAAGACTGCGCTGGGGAGCTTACGGATGTCCTCACAGACATCTTCAACACCTCGCTGAGCCAAGCTGTTGTTCCAACATGCCTAAAAGCAGCATCCATCATTCCAGTCCCGAAGAAGACATCTCCCACCTGCCATAATGACTACCGCCCAGTAGCACTCACTCCCATCATCATGAAGTGCTTTGAGCGTCTGGTCATGCATCACATCAAGACCTCTCTTCCTCCTGCTCTAGATCCATACCAGTTCGCATAACGGTCCAATTGCTCGACTGACGATGCCATCTCCACTGCTCTCCACTCCGTCCTCACCCACCTGGAGACGAGAGACTCTTGCGCCCGAATGCTGTTCCTGGACTTCAGCTCAGCATTCAACACCATCATCCCGCAGCAGCTCATCCTCAAGCTGGTCCAGTTGGGACTTGCCCCCCCCCCGCAACTGGCTACTGGACTTTCTCACAGGCAGACCACAGGTGGTTCGAGTTGGCAGGAATACCTCCGGATCCATCACGATGAACACTGGAGCTCCTCAGGGATGTGTTCTGAGTCCTCTCCTATTCACTCTGCTAACGCATGATTGTGCACCTGTGTCTGACTCAAACCTCTTCATTAAGTTTGCAGATGACACAACCGTGGTGGGCCTCATCAGGAACGACGACGAGTCCAACTACCGGAGCGAGGTGAGCCGCCTGGTCCAGTGGTGCGATGACAACAACCTTCGCCTGAACGTGGAGAAGACCAAGGAGATGGTGGTGGACTACAGGAGACGACCTGTCCTGCATCCCCCACTTCTCATCGCTGGTGCCGCAGTGGAGCAGGTCACCAGCACCAAGTTCCTGGGTGTTCACATTTTCCAGGACCTTACCTGGAACAGCAACACCACGGCACTGGCCAAGAAAGCCCAGCAGCGCCTGTACTTCCTGCGGAAGCTGAAGAGAGCCGGAGTTCCGTCCCCCATCATGTGCACCTTCTACAGAGGCACGATTGAGAGCGTTCTGACCAGCTGCATCACAGTGTGGTTCGTCTCTTGTACCATCGCCTGCCCCAAGACCCTGCAGCGCGTGGTGAAGACTGCTGAGAAGATCATCGGGGTCCCTCTTCCATCCCACAGTTCTCAACCGTGTTTATTCCTCTCCTCAGACCATCACATACCCTTCTATTTCCTGCTTACATCCGGGTTCCTTTCTTTCCTTTCCATCACGTGACATACACATTCAATACACGACATCAACATCATCAACATCATTTTCAGACACCAAAACATACATTTTAACTCACTTTTTTTCTAATGACAAACACTGTAATATAAGATTCACATAATCAATTGCACACAAAATCACGCAGTTTATCAGTTGGTCTTCTAACCCTGTGGGATTCACGCGGATATTGATCTCTTTGTGTATCCTCTTGAACTTCTGACTGATTAATATTCCTCTGTTCCTTTTCATCTTCTTTGACCTCTCTGTCCACCACCTCACTAGTCTCATCCATTTTTTCATCTATTTTGTCCAGTGGAAAAGGTGTCTCATATCTTTTTACATGTGTTGTGTTTCTTTTATATCTCACACCTGTTGGAGATTCAACCACAACTTGATTTCCAGTTTTGCTCACAACTTTATGTGGTGTGGGGTTGAACAATGTCGAAAATGTATCTACTTTGTCTTGCTGCACAAGAACTTGGTCCCCCACGTTAACCTTTGAGTAACATGCCCTTCTGTTGAGATCTGCATGTAATTTCGTCTTGCCCTTTTGCTCTGCATCTTTGTCACGTACATCTAATGCTGTTGTACTTGTCTGACCAAACTCTGGTAACTTTCCTCTCACTTTTCGGTTGAACAATAGTTCAGCTGGGCTTTTACCTGTTGTTGCATGTTGAACACACCGGTAAACAGTGACATATTTCCTTAGTTCTCGTTTCCAGTCCAAACCTTCTGCTTCTGCAATTCTTATCCTTTTCATCAATGATGCATTCTGGCATTCTACCTCACCATTCGCTTGTGCCCATTTCGGTGTTGTTTTGAGATGCAGAATACCATTTTGTTCACAGTATTTTTTAAACAGTTCAGATCTGAATTGTGGTCCATTGTCTGACTTGCATGTCAGTGGTAGTCCATGTCTGCTGAAAATAGATTCAAGACTATCTAGCACTCTCACTGTTGTAGTTGAGGTCATAATGTCATACTCAAAATAGCGACTATAATAATCTATGACCACCAATGTAGAATGGTTTGAAGGAAGCGGTCCTAACAAATCAATGGCTACATCTTGCCATGGACCATCTGGCAACACTGTGGTTCTTAATGGCTCTGGTGGATCTGGTCTGGCAACTAAATGACATCCGTGACAACTTTTACAGTATTTCTCAGTTGCTTTATCCATGCCAGGCCACCACACCTTTGTTCTCAAATGTTGTTTTGTCCCCACTATTCCTAAGTGACCTTCATGTGCCAGAGCAATTGTTCTCGAACGCAAACTTTGAGGTAACACAATGCGATTACCACGCAGCACAATTTGTCCAATCACACACAACTCATTTACAATTGGCCTATATGCTTTGCAGTGATCAAAACACCCACTTGCGAGTGCATGGCGCACTTGACAGAGTTCAGTGTCATTTACTGATTCTCTCTCTATCTCCCGAGTTGTCAGAGCTTTTGGTGTGGCACTTACTGCTACAAATCTGACATATTCTTCTGACTTGTGTTTATGTGTTTGTTTCAAAGCTGTTTCTCCAAACAACCTTGACAATGGATCTGCTATGTTCTGTTTCCCAGCAATATGCACAACTCTGTATTTATAGGGTTGAAGCCTCAGAACCCATCTTTTGATACGTGCACATTGTTATATCTCTCGCCACTGAATCCTTATGGGAACACACGTTCAAATATCCCGGAGAGAAACGACACCATGGCTGTTGTTGTTGTCACACTTCTTCGGTCTTCTTTTATTATACAGATAGAACACAAACAACACTCAAACAATACAGACGCCACCTAATGTTCGGTCTCAGCATAGCGTCCATTAATCCCATACACAACATTCCTCCCCACTAAGATATGTTGTCAACAAACAATTTATCTATACATATGTAGGTATATCATATTGACCATTCAACTAGTAACTATACTGAAACAATACCCTGATGACTCAACATTACATCTCTATATGAACTATGCCATGTGAATTTACTCATCACGGTAACAAGCTGGTGGTTTAGTGATTCTCACAGGATAGCGTCTAATTTGTGGTGTTATCCCTGTCTGTCTATCCTTCGTAGGTTCACTAATCTGACTGCTCTTAGGTGAATCGGTAACTCCAATCCACACATCATTCTTTTCAGAGTGAGTTTTCTCAGTGTTAGGTTGTGGATCACTAGCACTCTGAGGCAGTAACACTGGGCCTATGGATGGGTGCACTGTTGTGTCTTGAGACTTAAACTCAGACTCTGGGCGTGTCAACATCTGATCCACATGTCTTTTCCATACACCTGGTTCTCCCACATTTACCTTGTATGACACTGGACCTGTCTTTTCCAATACAACCCCTTGTGACCACTTCTCTTCCCCCCTCCTATAGTCACGCACCAACACTGACTCCCCAACAACAAACTGTCTGTCCTCAGCGTGTTGGCGCTGTAGTTGTTGTGCCTCCTGTGACCTGTGTACTACCCCAGCAACACTGGGTTTCAAACGGTCCAGCCGCGAACGCAGTCTGCGTCCAAGGAACATCATGGCTGGCGATTCCTTTGTCGTGGCGTGGGGGGTGTAGGTCAGCAGAAATGAATCCAGACGTTGCTGCACTGGTGCTGTACCTTTGGAGGATTTCAATGCATGTTGAACGTTTGCACAAAACGCTCAGCCAAACCATTGGTGGCAGGATGATATGGTGCAGATCGAATGTGTTTGATTCCATTTAACCTCAGAAACGTACTGAAGTCTTCTGAACAAAACTGAGGTCCATTGTCACTGACAAGTATGTGGGGGGTGCCATAGCGACTAAAAAGTTCCCTCAGCACTTGAATAGTCCTGTTAGCTGTGGTACTGTCCATAATATGCACTTCAGGCCACTTGGAATGTGCGTCCACAGCGACCAGGTACATATGTCCTTCAAATGGACCAGCAAAGTCCACGTGTATCCTTTCCCAGGGACTGGAGGGCCACATCCATGGGTGGAGCGGTGCGAGCCCAGGCTCTTTTTGTACATGCTGACATGAGGGGCAGGATTTAGCCTGGAGCTCAATCTGTGAATCAATGCCGGGCCACCATACATAACTGCATGCCAAGGACTTCATCCTCACCACACCTGGATGTGCTGCGTGTAACTCCTTCAGAACGTGGGGGCGCAGTTTAGGTGGAACTATCACTCTCACACCCCACACGAGACAGTCCTGTTGTATTGTGAGATCATGGCGACGCAGTATATAAGGTGACAACTTCTCATCTGCATCTTTTGCAGCTGGAAAACGACCAGTCGAGACCATTTCTAGGATGTGAGACAAAATGGGATCAGACTTGGTGTGACGTCTGATTTCAGAGTTACTAACTGGTAGCATGTCCAGCTGGGCAGTGTAGAACACCTCTACTGCGCTTGGTGTCTCGTGATGGACATGAGGAAGTGGCAACCTTGACAGTCGATCAGCATTTGCATGTAAAGAACCCTTCCTGTATTCGATGGTGTAATCATGCGCTGACAGGAGAAGTGCCCATCGCTGCATCCTCGCCGCAGCCATTGATGGTGTACTTTTCAGTGGGCTCAAGATGGAGGTCAGTGGACGATGGTCAGTGAGCAGCGTGAACTTGTTACCATAAAGATACTGGTGGAACTTGCGTACTCCAAAGACTATCGCCAATGCCTCTCTCTCTATCTGAGCATAATTTTGCTCTGCTTTGCTTAGAGTTCGGGATGCATATGCTATGGGTCTTTCAGCACCATCAGGCATGATGTGTGAAAGCACTGCCCCGACCCCGTAGGGCGAAGCATCACATGCCAACCGAAGAGGAAGCCCTGAGTTGTAGTGGGTCAGCACTTCTTGTGACACTAGTAGTGTTTTTGCTTTCTGGAATGCTGACTCACAGGCAGGTGTCCACTGCCACTTCTTCTCTTTGTTCAGCAGTTCATTTAATGGTTGCAAGACAGTAGCTAGGTCAGGAATGAAACGACCATAATAGTTTAACATTCCCAGGAATGAACGTAGCTGAGTGACATCACCTGGTGCTGGTGCTTCCACAATAGCACGTACCTTATCTGGAGATTTGTGGAGACCAGCAGCATCAATGATATGGCCCAGGTATTCCACGGACTCCTGGAAAAACATGCACTTCTCACTCTTGAGGTACAGGTCATACTTCTCTAGCCTGCCCAGGACTGCATCCAGTGTTTTCAGATGTGTCTGCTTATCAGGACCACTGATGAGGATGTCGTCCAGATAACAATGAGTATATGGCAGTCCAAGTCGCACTTGGTCCATGGCTTTCTGGAACAAGGCAGGCGATGACGCTACACCGAATGGCAAACGGTTAAATCTGAATAGTCCTTTCTGTGTAGAGATTGTCAACAGCTTTTTAGACTCCTCTTCCACCTCCATCTGTAGATATGCATTTGACAGATCCAATTTGCTGAAATGTTGGCCTCCTGATAGTGATGCAAAAAGGTCCTCAATGCGTGGAATGGGGTATTTATCAACACAGAGGGCCGGGTTGATGGTGACTTTGAAATCCCCACAAAGTCTCACTGTACCATCTTTTTTGCTGACTGGCACCACTGGTGTTCCCCAGTCACTATGCTCCACTGGCGAAATCACTCCCAGGTCCGTTAAACGTTTCAGCTCTGCTTCTACTCGAGGTCGAAGAGCATAAGGCACGTTTCGTGGAGGACAGAATTTTGGTATACTGTCAGGTCTCAAGGTCAGTCGGGCTTGAATTCCTTTTATGGTGCCTAGCTGTTGAGAGAAAACAGCTGAGTGTCTCTTTAACACTGTCTCCAAGTTTTCTTTTTCTACTTGCTCTGTAGTATACACAGTTCTTAAGTCTTTCCAGTTCAACTTAATTACTCTCAGCCACTCTCTGCCAAACAATGGAGGTGCATCCACTTTCACTACATACAAAGGCAGTTTAGCCTGTTGTTTATTTAACTTTACTTGCACTTTGATGACCCCTTCTGGTGCCAGTGGTTCTCCCGTGTATGTCTTTAATATGACATCTGTAGGTTGTAGAGGCAGCTTACTTAGAGTACTTTTGTATAATTTCAAAGGAATCAATGACACTGCAGCTCCTGTATCAAACTCCATCTCCATTTTCTTTCCATGAATTTCAGGCAACACAGATATGCGTGAATATCTGCCTTTCTGAGGCAAAGAATATAGCCCCAACTCAGTCTGTGTCAGATTTTGTGTCTTCACTTTCATTATTGCCTTCTCTGGTCTCTACATGATATATTCTTTTCTTTTTATCTTTTGCACCGTGTTTCTTTGTATGTGTATGTGTATGTGTTCCAGTCTTTGTGGTTTCCTTTCTTTGGCTTGGTTACTTTTGTCTTTACTCCTGCACATGCGTTTGGTGTGGCCTTTCCTCCCACACTGATGGCAATCGCGATCCTTATACCAGCAGTCCTCTTCTGAGTGATTCATTTTCCCACAGTGGCGGCATCTTTCACCTCTCTGTGCCAACACGGCGTTCACTTTGAGCGAGCTGCTTAATTGCTGGATGTCGCGCGCAGCCGTCTCAGCTGACACTGCGTAATCCACTGCTTTCTGAAAGGTGAGGTCTTTCTCCGTTAAAAGACGCTTCTGCACGGTGTCACACTTTAATCCGCACACAAATCTGTCTCGTAGTGCCTCTTCCAGATAAGCACCAAACTCACAATGTTCTGACAATCCCTTTAGTACAGCCACATACTGTGCCACAGTTTCGTCTTCACCCTGGTTCCGCTTGTGGAATCGGAATCTTTCCGCTATAACGAGCGGTCTTGGAGCGAAATGAGTTCGCAAAACATCCACAACATTGTCATAGTCTCGTTCCCCCGGCTTGTCAGGAGCAACCAAACTGCGGAGAAGTCCATAAGTCTTTGCCCCCATCACACTAAACAGCACCGGCAATCTCTTCGCGGACCGGATCTCATTAGCCAGGACGTAATGTTCAAAACGTTCAATATACGTTGTCCTCGGTTCTCTGGTTTCATCGAAATATTTCCAATCATTCTCGCCATTGTGCGTCTTTCGGTGGGCTCCACGGACTCCTCAGATGAAGACTGGCTCATTAACTCGAAAAAATTCACTCCTTAGCTCCGCTCAGTAGCTTGCCTTCATGCAGCGCGTGGTCTAGCTTTTCACGTCCGTCCACACTTGACTCTCACCGGCAGTTCAGATGATGAGAAAAGTTCAGGACTACACGACTCGTCGCCAATTTATGTTATATCTCTCGCCACTGAATCCTTATGGGAACACACGTTCAAATATCCCGGCGAGAAACGACACCACGGCTGTTGTTTTTGTCACACTTCTTCGGTCTTCTTTTATGATACAGATAGAACACAAACAACACTCAAACAATACAGACGCCACCTAATGTTCGGTCTCAGCATAGCGTCCATTAATCCCATACACAACACACATGGTTTGGATTTCTTTCCATAAATAAACTCCAAAGGTTTGTGATCGGTCACAAGATCAAACTTTCGACCATAAATGTAGTGATGAAGTCTTTCACATGCCCACACAAGAGCAAGCGCTTCTCTCTCAGTTTGAGAATATTTCCGCTCACAGTCAGTCAGACTACGACTGATATAGCACACTGGTACCATCTCCCCTTCTTGTTGCTGCACCAATACAGCACCGAGACCTACAGGACTTGCATCTGCAATTACCTTGGTGGGTGCATCCTTATCAAAATAGGCAAGAGTACCTGATTTTGCTGACTCATTTTTCAAAGCTTGAAATGCTTGTTTTTGTTCAGGACCAAATTTAAATGGTGTGTCTTTCCGAGTCAGTCGTCTAAGTGGTTCTGACAATGTTGCAAATTGTGAGATGAATCTGCTACTGTAACCTACCAGTCCTAAAAAACTTCTGACTTCGGTGGCATTTTCTGGTTCTCGAGCTTCCAGTACTGCTCTCACTATTTCTTTTGTTGGTGCAATGCCCTTTTGGGTCAACAGTATTCCCATCGACTAACATTTCCAAACTGACACCACCCACTGAAAATGTAAGTTTTTCTGACATTTCACTGTCTTTTACAACAAATGCATCATTTTCAACTCAATTCACTTTTCTGTCCGAGTGTCTTTTAGTGCGACACATTTTTGAAAAGTGGTCCTTCCCTTTGCACTTGCAACAAGTTTGTCCACGTGCTGGGCACTTTGGGTCTTTCCCCAGGTGATCAGTATATCCACATCTGAAGCACTTCTTGTCTTTAATATCCTCTTCTCTGTTTCTCATTCTTCCACTGGGATTCTTGAACTTCCCTCCTTTTTGAGCAACTTGATGAACTGTCTCAGTCTCCCTCTTTTGGCCATTGGAAGACATGGCTGCCAGCTGTTCCTCCACTCTTTCACACTGTGATGCCACTTCCAAGGTCCGAGCTAGAGTCAATCCATGTCCCTCTTCCAGCAATTTTCTATGCACATATTCGGATGTACATTTACTCAGAATTGCGTCTCTTATCTGATTTTCCATTTCCATTCTAAAATCACAGTCTCTGGCTGCTTGCCTCAAACGTGTGGAAAATTGTTGCACCGTCTCACCTTCTTTTCTGATGCAACTTGTGGAATGTCTGACGGGCAAATGCGGTGTTTACTTGTGGCACGAAGTACCTGTTCAACGCCTCCACAGCTGCTCCGTAATCCGTCTGCGCTCCAGTGTTCGGCAACGTCATGAACACGTCCTGTACATCTGCGCCAGCAAGGTGTAAAAGTAGCGCTCTCCTCCTCTGTCTGATGACATACTCTGAATTATCCGTGATGATTAATCCTTTTCCGTCTGCATAAAGCTCGAACGACGTAAGCCAACGTCTCCATCGAGGTCTGAGCGTCGCAGGGTCCGAGTAGCAGGAAAATGACTGAATTGCAGACTTTTCCATGTTAATTGGTTACCTGAACAGCAAACTTTTATCGCGCTTTTCAGTCTGACGTTTTCACAACTCCGGTATCCTCGTCGCCATTGTCGTGTGTACACTGTCAATCTATTGCATAACACACGTTTCTGAATTGAATCACAACGGGTTCGACAGTTCTCAACCGTGTTTATTCCTCTCCTCAGACCACCACATACCCTTCTGTTTCCCGCTTACATCCGGGTTCCTTTCTTTCCTTTCCATCACGTGACATACACATTCAATACACGACGGTGCCGTCTTAGTGACAGTTGAGTGTCAGAACCGCGCCGGAAATAGTCCGGATTTCTTCCAGTTGTGGGCAGACAACATGCGGTCGTGACCTGTGTGTAGTCTCCCCATTCAACGCCAGCAGGCCGTGGAGAGAGAGCTCAACTTTGATACGACGGGCAGCGAATGACAAGAGGCGCGGGAGAAGATCAAGCGGGAATCTCCTTGACTCCACCACCCGGAACTCAGCCAACTCTGGGAACTGAGTCTCCGGATCTACCTCAAAGCAGTGCGTGGCTCTCGTGAAACTCATCCCATGGTTTGGAAGCAGGAAATGTGGAACGGTTCGGCTGTTTGTAGTTCAGTCGCAGCGCCCTATTCCTAAAGGTTTAGTGTTGAATATGCTAGAAATAGTGTTTTTCCTATAGTTGCAGGTGAAATTTTCATGTACAGATGCATCCGTGAGCAGTGATTGAACAGTGCAGAAAACGAGTTTTCAGCCCGAAGGACTGTGGTTTTCAGAATCGACAAACGTAAAAATGTTAACTATCTGAAACCACTTCAGACATGTTGAATTCGTTCGGCACTTACGAGAAACACCCCTTCTGCTATAGTGCCAGGAGAAAATTTCATGTTCTGAGTCAGCAATAAGCAGTGAGTGAACAGTGCAGAAAACGCGTTTTCAGCCAGAGAGACGGTGGGTTTCCGGTAAAAGTAAATTTGTTGATGACCCTTTGAAAACAGTTCAAGAAGTTTAGTTTAGTGCCAAATATACTAGAAATAGTCTTTTCTCTATTTTTTTACAGTTGATAATTTCATTTTTCTTAGTCTAATCTGATCAGCGATTGAACAGTGCAGAAAACGCGTTTTCACTCCAAGAGGCTGTGGTTTTCAGACCAACAAACCTAAAAATGTTAATCTCTGAAACCACTTCAGAGAGGTTGAATTAGTTCTGCTGCTACTAGAAAGACCGCTTCTGCTATATAGACAGGTGAAATTTTCATATTCTGAAACATTGCTGAGCAGTTAGTGAACTGTGCAGAAAACACGTTTTCAGCCAGAGAGAAATTGGGTTTTGGACAGGCAAAAATAAAATTGTTGATAACCTTCTGAAAACAGTTCAGAAATGTAGGTTGAATGTTGTTGAATGTACGAGAAGGAGTGTTTTTCCTATAGTTGCAGGATACATTTTCATGTTCCCAGGCATCCCTGAGCAGTGAGTGAACAGTGCATAAAACAGGTTTTCAGCCAAAGAAAAGGTGCTTTACAGATGGACAAAAATAAAAATGTTGATAAGTCTCTTAAATCACTATAGACACGTTTAATTAGTTCTGCACCACCTAGAAATACCTTTTCTGCTATAGTGGCAGCTGAAAATTTCATCTTTTGAGATATCGCTGAGCAGTGCGTGAACAGTGCGGAAAACGCGTTTTCAGCCCGAGAGAAGCTGGGTTTCAGACCAGAAACAAAAAAAAAATGTTTATAACTCCCTGGAAAACAGTTCAGAAAGGTAGATTAAATGCTGAATATTCTAAAAAGGGTGTTTTTCCTATAGTTGCCGGTAAAGTTTTCATGTTCTGAGTCAGCCCTAAGCAGTGAGTAAACAGTGCAGAAAACTATTAGAAAGACCGCTTCTGCTGTAAAGTCAGGTAAAAATGTCATGTCCTGAGGCATCCCTGTGCTGGGAGTGACAGTGCAGAAAACGCGTTATCAGCCCGAGAGAAGCTCGTTTTCAGACCAGGAAAAAAAAATCCCCTTGAAATACAATTCGGAAAGGTAGAATAAGCACTGAATTCACCAGAAAGAGTGTTTTTCCGATAGTTGCAGTTGAAATTTTCATGTTCTGAGTCACCCCTAAGCTGAGAGTGAACAGCGCAAAAAACGCATTTTCAGCCCGAGAGGAGCTGGGTTTCAAACCTGGACAAAAAGAAAAAATGATAATCCCCTGTAATGCAGTTCAGAATGGTATTGGATTTAGTGCTGAATATACTAGAAAGACTGTTTTTCCTAAAGCTGCAGGTGATATTTTCATGTTCTGAGGGGTCCCCGAGCAGTGAGTGAACATCACCTATCCCATCCCTCAATGACGAAGTCCGGCTGTAGCAGAGATGGGAGAACCATAGGCTAATGTGGAGCTGCGCTAGCCGGGGCTCCGCCCGGAACTCCAGGTTCGCCAGGCAGGTCAACTTGACGAGGTGGAGACAGAATCCTCACCACATAGTCTGACCTGAATAAACCATGTGATATGAACCATGGCCACCCTGACAAACGTCGCACGGACTCGCAGCCCGAAAAGTATAGCGGTCGTCCAAAGGAGAGTGTGCGTTTTGCCGCACTTAACTGCTTACAAACAGGTGACGCAGCACCAGCAGAGTACAACCAGGACAGCACTGCAACATCCAGACCTCGCGCCTTAAAGATTTCAGCCGGACCTTGCGTGGTGGCCACCACTGCGCATCAGTGGAAGATTCACCGGTGGCCTGTCTCTTCAAGGTCTCTGCCAAGAGACCTGCTGCTATCTCCAAACACCAGGTCTCACGCCAGTCCGGCCTACTAGACGTCTTGAGCCAATTACCTCACCCCTAAGGTCACGCAAAATGTTGTTAGTCCGAATGTGAAGTGGCACAAATAACCCTCCATACAATGGGTGTGGGCGTCCCCCTGGGGCACTCTCGTTGCCAAATTAGGTGCCTCCCTGCTCCGGCGACTACATGGGGAACCTGACGCCATACCATAGTCACAGCACTGGTTTCAGCCCAACGTGGAAGAACACAATTGGCACTAATAACCGTCCATATTTGGAGGGACAACTCACCAGCGGAGACACGTTTGGCCCATGACAAAGCGCTGCGGAAGAGAAACAATTGCACCAAAAATACAAAAGCATCAGCGCTCCTGAAGTTCGCTCGGCTCTGGAGGGAGGGCGCTGCACCACCTGACCGAAGGAAAAAGGTGCATTTAGATGAAGAGAGCCTCTCCTCAGTCAGCTAGCAATTCTCTCATCTATTGGCCAAAGCTGCTGGAAGCACCTGCAGACAGGACAAAATGAGGCAAAGAAGAACCAGCTACGTCAGACAAATAGAAATCTGCAAAAGTTGAGGCGGAAGCCCAGGAGGCTGCTTGGCAGATTTCTGCCAAAGAAAATCCTCTGAAGGCAACAAGGCCTGTTGCCCCTTTTTACCACCTGCCAGTGCCACCCAAAGCTTCTTTGTTTTCCTGAAGGCCTTGACTCCATTCAGATAAGCTCTCAATGCCCTTACGGGACACACCTTGTGCAAGCGCCAGTGGTTCTCATCCGGGTGGGGGCTAGGACAGAAAGCCTTCACCGAAAAATTGCTGACCTCAGAAGAGGCAGACAGAAATTTGGGAAAAAAGGTCGGAGTGAGACCGCCGAATCACCAACACCAAATGAAATACACTCAGGACTAATCGAGAAGGCACATAGTTCTCCAAACCCTCCTGATGGAGGGCAGAACCATGACAAGAGCTGCTTTGTAAGCCACCAGCTCCAAGGGAGCCTGATTAAGTGGCTCGAAGGGAGCTTCAGAGAGAGACTTCAGTACCAATTGAAGATCCCAATAGGGGCAGATGCGTCTGGAGGTGGGTCTTCGTCTTCGAGATCCCTGCATGAACTGGACTAGCAGTGGATGTTTACCCAACGGACAGCAGTCCACACCCATTTGGCATTATATGCTTTGAGTGTTGCGGGTGCTTTAGCATTTCAGTTAGTCAACTGTGTGGTGTCTTTGCAAATAATCCAAACAGATGCAGAGATTCATACCACACAACTTTACTAGCAAGCGGTCGGAGCGTCAATCTTAGAGAAACAGATCAATGCGCTGGCACAACATATAGTGCGTGACAAGGCACAACAGGTAATATTACTCCGATGGAATAAATAGTCCATACACTACAAACTGCACCTTGGGGCACAGAGGACTCCCTGCTAGCCTTGAAATAGCCATGCTTTGAGGGGACGCCCCAGGATCGGCGGACCCCTCATAATTTCTGCCCCCTGCTGCAGGACTGTTTGGGAGGGAGGCTGGGTCCAGGGACAGCTGGACACAAACATATTCCAGGAATATTACACCAGGTTTCTACTTCACTGGAAGTGCCAGGGGACTCTGCAAAATGTGACTGTGAAATTACAGAGACGTGAGTGATTTTTTAATTGTGAAATTACAACCATAGTCGGCGCATCTGGCACATCAAGAGAAGAAGCTTGAGACCTGAAGACGAGCGGAGCGCCTCGTCTGGACCACGGAAACTTCAGGCAGGACTGAGGTCTCGTCGCAGTCACGGGACAGACTTGTCACATCAGCGCAGGAGCGGATTTAACCGCAGAAGACTCAGCGCTGGTCACGGTGTGTGCATGGACATCGGGATCTTCGGCAGCAGCTTCACCCGGGGCGGTCGGCTTCCATTCTCTGACCGGAGGAAATTTCTGTTTGTGTGGAAATTTTTTTTTAAATAAAAGCATTGCTTGAAGCATAGTATTTGCGTTTTTTTATTCGCATTGAATTCACTCCTTCCAGCGCCTCGGCCTCGAGCGCTCCTCCGGGCCTGGTCACCTGGGGTCCTGTAAATTGAAAACTCCTCAGAGAGACGCACTGGACCCTGGAGCAGAGGATGGTCTGATGTTGGCAGTCAGCTGTACATGCGTCACCTCATCCCCCGGGCAGAGTTGCCTTGTCTGCGGAGAGTCGATCCAGAGCGCCGCACAAAATGGCCAAACTGTTGGCCATTGCTCTGATCTGTGCACCTCCCCTCCCCCATTCCTTCCCATGTAGTAGAGGGGAGCCGCCGTACGATCTCGCTGAGAGGGCTCCGTCCCAGACAGGTTTTGGCTGAACCCCGGCATCAGCGTCTCGTCTCGCCTCGTCTGGTCCACGGGAACTTCAGGAGAGACTGAGGTCTCATTGCAGTCAGGGAAGAACGATTGCCGCGCACCCTGACTCGCTGGTCTTTCACAGCTAGTGATGCCGACATCCTCCTATTCACGGGAGCAACACCGTGTAGCTTCAGCCGAGTACCGAGGCATGTCGGACTTGATCCGGTAAACTGTAGGGTCCCCGTCTGCCTGTAAACTCTTAGCGGTCACATGCACTGCCGGAATATAGTTGCTGTTGATATTTTCATAACAGTACAGTGGCCACCCTCTGCCATACTGTGGTTCGGGGTTGGCACGATTCACACTCTCATCCCACCCTGTTGAAGTAAGGTGGAGAGAGAAGTGTTGTGATGGCTGGACAAATCACTCCCAAAGTTTCAGAAGAAACTAGCCGCATAACTGTGCTGGATTTGAGATAGTAGAACAACCTAACAATATGCTTATTAACGTCAACTTTGTTTGAATGAACTGAAGGAGACAAGTGATCCAAACACTAAAGCACAGCTTCAAGAAGCAACGCAGTCCTTGGCCACTCTTGAGTTCCTGAGTTCCACTCCTCCATCCTGCAGTGACCGGAATCCGAGTGTAGCCAGGATGAAGGGGGAGCTCAGGTGAGCAATCCGGAACTCTGAATCACCTATGAGGTCATCTTGACCACAAGACTTGAACCCTAGCCTGGCAATGAAGCCTGACCTGGAAACCAGGGGACAAAACCATGGCCGGACTCACACCGGACCAGTCTACGAGAGTTCCTACGCCTACACCGGTCTATCCAGCCGGAATGAATGAATGAATGGGTTATGAAGATGTATCATTAACAACCCCTCATACATTGAGTGTAATTTTACACTCCGGGTGGCAGGAGTTACCGCCTCGCGTTTGCCAGCATAATCTGAAATAGAAGGTGGCATTAACAACCCCATATATATCGAGCGTAACTTACACTCTGGATCAGCAGGAACTGCGTTGCCCTCTTTCAGCCACTAAAGCTGAAATAGAAAGTGGCATTAACAATCCTCCATACCTGGAAAGAAAACATTTACTGAGCAGCTACAGTCAGGGTTCTAGTCTGAGCTGAGCAAGAAAGAGGGTGTTTATTCACAAATGAATAGACAGTTATTCAAGAATCCGGTGGATCTTGGGACGCTGCACACTCCACAGCACACACTGTAATGAAGCATATACTGGTGTCCCAGAGCCAGTGCTGTCAATGAGGGCCGACTGGTCGCAGTGTTCGGCTGCTTCTGAAGACAGAACGACATGAGGGAAGGAGGATGCAGACATTAGACAAATAGTGGTCAGCAAAAGTAGAGATTGATGACCAAGAACCTGCCTGGCAGATTTCTGCCAGAGATACTCCCTTGAAAGCAGCCACAGATGTTGCCAGGCCTCTGGTCGACTGTGTTCTCAGGGATTCCGGTGCCTGTTTTTCCGCTGTCTCATAGGCTTTCGCGATGGCAATTCTAAGCCAATGTGACAACCTGTGAGGGGACAGCGCTTGCCCCTTCTTACCATCTGCGAGAGCCACCCACAGACTGTCCGTCTTTCTGAAGGGTGGGACTTGATCCAGTTAAGCTTTTAGCGCTCTAACCGGACACATTTTGTTTAAACGCTCATGTTCCTCGTCTGAATGCGGAGGAGGGCAGAAAGCCTTTACTGAAAAGGTGCTGACCTGTGAAGAAGAAGAGAGACATTTAGGTGCAAAGGCAGGGTTGGGTCTAAGTGACACCGCCAAGTCATCGACACCAAAAAGATGCATTCAGGGCTGATAAAAAAAAAGAAGAGCCGCCTTGTAAGCTGCTAGCTCCAGGGAGGCCTGATCAAGTGGCTCAAAAGGGGCTTCGGAGAGTGAATTGAGTAGCAACTGCAGGTCCCAGTAGTGACATAAAGGTCTTGAGGTGGGTCTAAGCCTTAGCACTCCTCACATGAAGCAGCTCACTAGACGATGCTCGCCGACGGGTTGGCCGTCCAGACCATTGTGTGGCATGGAAAGGGCTGCTACATAAACCCGTAATGTAGCGCTGCTGCCTCCGTTAACCAGATGCTGGAGAAAAGAGAGGATTAGAGAAACAGGTGCCGATTCTAGGGAGGCTTACTGGGTTCCACATCACCGGGAAAAAAATGTCCATTGAGCATTGTATCCTCTGAGGGTTGACGGTGCTTTAGCGTTCTGAAGAGTCAATTGGACATCAGTGGGCAAGTGACTAATTGTTAACCCTGGAGAAGCCAAACCTTGAGGGGTCGTCCTATTATTGGGGGAGCCCTCGGGGTTCCTGATGCTTGCAGAAGCGCTGACCTCGATGGAGGGAACTCCCAGGGGCCTTTGATCCGCATCTGACACTTTAGACCATGTTTGCCATCTCCTGAGATAAACTCCATTCATCTGGGAGTGGTCTCCGAGATAATTCTTCTGGTGCCACATTGTCTACACAAGGCACATGCAGAGCCCTCAATGAGGCTAAATGTACATGAGCCCAGAGCCAAATCTTTCTGGCTATGTTGTGTAACGCAGACGACCTCACGCCACCTTGGCGGTTGATATAGGCCACTGCGGTGGAGCTGTCTTATCTCACCATAACGTGGTTCCCACTTAGATAGGGAGAAAGAGCCACCAACACTTCCAACAGTTCCAGCAGGTTAATTTGACGACCTTCGGAACTGCTACAGATCCCGCTGACGCAGATCTGATCCAGGTGGCCTCCCCAGCCTGACAGAGATGCATCTGTAAAGACTTGTAAAGAAGTGTTTTGACAATCCAAGGATACAGTGCGATGGAGGTTTGAAGCAGAGTTCCATAACCTCACATCTCTCAGAGCTCGTGGATACACTTTCACCAACCGTCTCGGATCCTGGACTGGGTGAAGATTGAGCCGGCTGAACCATGACTGCAGACTTCGAATGTTCAGGAGACCCAGGCGGATGACGGAGTGGGCTGCTGACATCATGCCCAGGAGCCTCATAATCCATAAGGCTGGCACCACACATGGAGAAACCGCCAGAACCTGGGCTGACAGATGGAAAATAGGATAAATAAAGGATCTGCTCGTCTGTCAAGTGAGCGCACTTTCCATGAGAGTTCAGAAGTACACCAAGATAAGCTGTAAACTGAGATGGCTGTAGTTGACTCTTGTCTTCACGCACTAACTTCAGTGACTACCTCTTCATAAGGCTGAAGAATGGTGAGAATCTCCGTGGCCATTTTCCACTTATCTGGTATCAGAATCAGAATCAGAATAGAATTGATTGCCATGGTCAGCGGGGGTCCCACTAACTAGGAAAGTGCTTCGAAATAAAGTGCTGTTAATAAAATAAAATAAAATAACAAAGGCTGATCACAAAGCCCGATGATGGTGGTGTCATCCGCAAACTTGATCAGCTTCACGGTATAGTGGCTGGAGGTGCAGCAGTTGGTTTACAGGGAGAAGAGCCATGGAGAGAGAACACAGCCCTGGAGACCCGATGATGAGGGTCCGAGTGTTGGAGACAGTCGTCCCCAGCCGCACACACTGACTCCGGCTGGTCAGGAAGTCTGTAATCCATCTACAGAGGGAGTCAGGCACGTTGAGCTAGCGAAGCTTGCCTTCAAGCAGAGCTGAGAGAGTTGTGTTGAAAGCAGAGCTGAAGTCTACAAACAGGATCCTGGCATAGGTTCCTGGGGAGTCCAGATGCTCCAGAACGAAATGAAGGGTCTGGTTCACTGCATCGTCCACAGAGCCAGCTCAGCAGCACAATGCTTCAGGATGGCAGGGGAAATTCTGTCCGGACCCGCAGCCTTCCGAAGGCTTCCAGCTTCCTGAACTGAGTGAGCACGTCCTGCTCCATGATGTCAAGAGAAAGAGGGGGAAGGGAGTGGCTCATCAGTGACTGTGATCGTCTTTGCTGTCTCAGTGACATCGTTCGTCTTAGTTGTGTCACTAAGAGATGGTCTTGGAAGCAAAGATCAACCTTGTCAGTACCTCGAATGTGTTCAGACTCTACATAATTTTCTGTCACAAGCCTATGCAGTGGCCAATAGGATGTCAAGGATTGCAAAGGAGCAGGAGAAGAAATACTATGACTTGAAAGCTAAGAGTTCAGTCCTGGTGATCGTGTCCTGGTAAAAGTGTGCAATATGGAGGGCCGACAAAAACTAGGAGACAATTGGGAGTCCTGTCCCCATAGTGTTGTGAAGAAACAGCATGGTCTTCCAGTGTATATTGTGAGGGGCATGAGTCAGAGAGCATGGTAACCTGCTCACACAATGTATGCTCCTACCAGTGGAGGAGAGCACTTGCCGGAGACAGAGGAGGTAAACCAGGCAGAAGAAGCCACAGAGGCATGAGTAAGAAGTGATGTGAGACAAGAGGTCAATGTGCAATGTGCCACTGACGCATGATGAAGTTGAAAAGCGGGTCCAGCCGAAGTAGAGTGTGTGACAGCAAGACCCTCCCATGATGTCACACCGATGAGAAGAAATCCAAACCAAAATCGTCGTGCTCCAAAGAGGTTGATCTGTGAGCACCAAATTGTGGACTGTCCGAATAAAGATCCGGAGAGGTTTGGAGTTGTGGCAGAAATTTAAGGCCACAAATGCTGCCACACGGGGTACCGAGTAGTATGGACGCATGTTGTCGTTTGTCAGAATCAGTTTTTATTTACACATGTTCAAATGTCATAGCTCCCCCACACGGGGGCAGCACTTGATCGGTTTGGCGTGTATAACCTGCCAGTCGTGTTCTGTATGTTGAAAAGGAGTAAAAAGTCCATACACAACTTCCGAACCGAAGCCTAACCCCGCACATCAAATCCAACAAACACAACGGAGAGTACCGGCGGGTTCAGAGTCATCGAGGCGGCAGTCCGGTGTAGGTACCAAATGCATCCGCTTACCAAATGTATCCTACCTGCCACTGAGTGATGATGTCACATCCGGCATATACAATATCTTTTTTAAATGTTTTAATGAGCCAGAGGAAATTGAAATGAATTGTTTCAAAGCGCTTTCTACCACATTTGTAGCATTTATTTCTACAAAATACAATGATTGTCATCGAATCGTTTGCGAAGTTTATGTCTGTTCTTCTTCGCGGTCTGCGGAACAACGCGTTGTGATTGGCTGACATGTGTAGTCATTACTTGCTGTGATGCACGCACACACGCACTGTGTCCACACTAGTGAGAGCTTTAACAGTAATCTCCCATATTTTAACTAAATGGAAAAAAAGCATTTTTTTTTCATCAAACCTTAAAAGTTGTGGTAAATATATTCTCTTGATTATCACAGTCAGCAGAGAGCTTTCAAACAAACCTTTTAATGATTTCTGAACAATGGGAACATTTGGAAGAAATAAACCAGTCCACTGCAACAGTAGCTCCTTCGGTGTCCACAAATCCAATTATAGGTTGATTTGAGGATGAATAAGGATATTTGCATTCTATCAGTAAACGTTCATGAAAACTAATGGGTTTCTTTCTCAACTAGAAGTGCATGCACAACCTAAGGAATTACAGAGAATCCAATGTCAACCAAAACATATTCATCAACAAGAAATAACAGTAAACATACAAGTTCATGTAGTGATGGCAAGTGATTTGGGGAATGTTTAGAGTACTAGTTATACAGCTACAGATTTTCACCTCAAAAATATGACTTCCAGAGTAATAAGGGGATTAATGGTGTATTTAATCTGACTATTTTAAACATTCTTTTAATCTTGTATAGTAATTTTGACCAAGCTGATGTTACCTAATTTTTTTGAGGTGCACAGAAAAAGAATCTTCAGTTCAAGGCAAACTAAACCACATTTTCACAACTCAGGTCTTTGCCGTGGACTTTGTTGTTTGATATTAGGTGCTATTTAGCACTATGTCACTGGATCACTCCAAAAAGTCCAAAAACTACTGAGGAATAACAACAATAGTAAAAAGGTGGAAAATTGTCGTTGACGTGTCACAGTTCTAGACACTTCCCAACAAACTGGAGTGTATCAGAGATCAAATAAAGGCAGAGCTACTTGAAATAAACATTGCAGAGTAAGGCATCTGGACTTTCCTTCCTGAAAGATCCACAAAAATACTGCTGAAAACAGATTGTCAGAAATCAGGTTAAAAAGCTTTGAAAAGCGGTGTTTTTGGCAGTTTGACTGACAAATACTGGCATGTTTTAGAGACACAGTCGGGAGGCAGAGGAGTCTTTGTATCATTACAATCAGATATAACAACCAAGCATTCTTGAAAAACTATTTTAAAACCCTAAAACAATGACGACTCACTGCCTTTCACCGGCTACATATATTGAGGCGAGGCGTGGGACCACAAGAAACCGGTGTCCTCCTGAAAGATTTGGATAAAGCCATCACTTTGAACACTTTCATATTGATCAGCAAACAGGGCAGTTGAGTAACAGTAACAGGAGAGAACCTCTTTAAAACTGAAGTTCCTGTGTCTGTCCAGTTCATTCGGTTTCAATAACATAAACAGTCATGCACAGTTTGTCCCGAAACACTACATATTCAAGAATTCAGTTACTCTCTAAAAACGTAAAAAAAAAAAAAAAGCACACAACTGGGTACAATACACAAGAGGAGAAGTCATTAACTCGAGAGCTAACATAGCTTATAATCAGGCAAAAAAAAAGATGTGGGTTTGTGTCGAGTCCTGAAGTCCCTGTGTGTGGAGTGTGGAGGTGGGTCCTCTGAGGCGAAACAGGGCTTAGACTCTGAAACTCTCTCCTTTCCCATCAATGTGGCGCAGACGCAGGTAGACGTCAGTGCCGATGCCCTGCATGGACTGAATGGAGAGGGAGCCACCGAGGTACTCAGCATAGGCCCGGGATGTAGGTAAGCCAAAGCCGAACCTGCAGGGAGAACCACGCAGACACGAAGCATTCAGAACGCAGACACGAAGCATTCAGAAAGAAATCAGGTGACTCTCTCTTTCTCTCAGGTGGCTCTTACAGTATGCTTGAAAAAAATCTCAAACAACAAGAGAACAAGTCCGACCATTAAACCAGGACATAAACATCAAGTGTGGTCCAGCTCACCCATGCATGGGACTGGACTGGTTCCCACTGTTGGTAATGTTGTTGAAAAGGTTGTTCATGCGTGGGTCCTGTGCGCTCTCCTCGGCCGTGCTGAAGTGGTAGTCCATCACTTTGTCGATGATCTTGTGCGGGATGCCGCCGCCGCGGTCCGAGATTCTTTAACAACAAAGGACGGATGGTTCAAGCTAACACGGCAGCGGTCACACAAACCATTGCACCAGAACAAATGCTGACTCACCTGATGACAAAATCAATGTCGTTGTTGGCGATGGTGACGACTACATCAGGGACATTGTATGGAGTTTCCAGATGAGACTCCATGGTGGCTCTGCAGGGGAAAATGTAGAGTCAAAATGAGTGAACCTATAAGAATCCCTGCACTAATTGTAACCAGCTCAGAACAACAGATGCAGAAAACAATTGTTTCTCTCAGCAGTGTGTCCAGTTATATGTTTGCCCCCATTTTAACAAAGGTCACCTCATAGCATTCTTGAGGAGTTCAGGCAGGATGTAATCCAGCGGCAGAGGGATGAAGGGGAAGCGAGCCGCTACGTGTCCGTTGATCCTCACTCTGGGAGAGTTTCCATACTGGTGCTCACAAAGACGTCTGGAGAACAAGCGGACAGCATGTCATCAACAGCTGGAAGATATTCTGGTTTTCTGAACCACCTTTAAGTAGTTCAAATAGAGTATTAATTGAAATTTCCTGAAAATAATCGTCTCAGAACTATGTGAAAACACGTAGCTTGATGGGCAGTGGTGGTGAAGAGAAGTTGCGGTTTCTTAATCCATTCAATCACATTTTAGACATCAAAAGACAACACAAATGCAAGACTGTTATTCCCATCATTTAAATTGAAACACTGACGGACAGAAAACAAGCAAACTTCACCGATGGGGGGAACCCTGAAGTGCTATTTGGACAAAGATCCCCTGTGGAGCAATTCAACAGGGCATTGGTTTGAAGGCTCCAGGGAGAAAGACCCAACCACTGATACTCAGTGCATCATCAGCATGTGTGTTCACAACATTCACCACATGATTCGAGTGCACAAGAGGAGGCTTCTCTTCATGTCATAGATGACTGACTGATTGACTGATCCTGAATTTTGACAAAGACGTCATTTTGATCACTCTTTTGTGTGTTTGGATAACTAGCTCAGAAAAGACGCTCACCTGACCCAAGGAAACAGACACTTTGATCAGTATTTTGAGGCACATGTCCTCAGACAACACAACCCTCCATTAGATAACAGGATAGTAGAAAGGAGATACGGCAACTTTGTCAACAGCTGATGTCATCAGAACACTTATCAGATGACTTCTCACCTCTCCTCTCCTCTCCTCTGTGCAGCCAATGATCATTATCAATAGATTCCGGTGAAAAGGTCACGGATCAAGTGGTTAGAGTGGTTCAATAACATTTTGAAAATAACATCAGGAGCCCATTTAACTGACCTGGCAAAGTCCACCCACTTCTCAATGATTTTCTTTGGAGACAAGCGTCTGCAAATCATTCCCACAAAATCCGGCTGCAACGAAACAAAGCAAGAAAACAATCAACTTTCACTGTTCAGAATGTTTCATGAAAGTCCTTCAATTGGGTTTTTTCAAATGCATATTTTTCGATTTTCTTAACTTCAGCTTGATCTCGGGATCAACAGGAACCGTATAGAAATATCATTATAGATATCATCATAAGTAATTCCAACTCTCACCTCACTCTCCATGAACTGCCACAACAAAACTGACCTTTACCTCAGTAACAATTTACCATGGGATTATGTTTTAGTTTACAGAACTCAAATATCCAACTACAAAAGCTCAGTATTTGCTGCAGCTACCTTTGTGTTTATTTCATTAGATTTTCTGCTACTTTAAATTAGACCTTTCCTGATAACTTCACTTTCAGTTAAGATTCTTCCACCTGTCTTCAATAATTAGCTAATCGCAGCACAATTTCAGACATTTTAAAGCAACATCTTTCACATCTAAATATAGAAACATTCTACTTCATCATTTCATTTGACACAAGCTGCAAATAAATTAAAAACAGCTACCTCAAAATGTATTTCTGCCCTAAATATCATTCCTAAAGTGCTTCTTTGTGTCCATTAACTTCAGGGTGTATAGACACACTGTTTGACAGCGGGGATTAAAAAAAATTACGACCCTCAAACCAAGCACGAAAACCCAACAACGAAGACCTACATTGTCTTCATGGAGAGCCAGGTGATGTGTGGCCAACATCCGGATACCCAACCGAGAGCACAGTGTTGTGTCCAGGAAGTTTCGAATAATGGTCTCATCCTGTGGAAGAAAAAAAGAAAAATTGTTCTTGGATAATTCGTTGTCCTGACTTTACAAGGCTTGGCAGCACTGACCTGGATGTGTCGGCGAGACTCCCGAAAACCCTGAGCCAACATGGTCACCACATCTTTGTGGTCATCCAGCAGCTGCCTGACGAGCTTGCAGAATTGAGTGTCCACCTCCTGATCTTTAATCTGTCGATACAAAACAACATTTCACAACAGTGCGAGGAAACACGAGGGAACAGAAGCAGAGGAGGTGACTAGGACAACAGCAGCTAAACTTCTCAAAGGACTCAGATGTGACCGAGTATACTAAGATGTTATTGCGCTTCAAGTTGTTCATCAGCTTGGTAATAAATGTTTACAGTAAGGATGTATACTGATTGTGTCAGTAGGAGAAACAGTATACAAATAAGAACCAAATTGCATGTCTATGTAGGGCGTAGGGGGACTTGTGTTTTGTGTTCCTACGACCTTGGATTACCATGAATAAGCAGACAAATAAATACAAACAGCTATTAACCTTACATGCTTCAATTCTCTTGCTAATCTTGCGATCAGAAAATAGTCTGCATTACTTTAGGTGTCAACAACAGGAGAGGCCAGATCGCATATGCAATTGTATGCAAAACAGCTATTGATCCTAAACGACAGCATTTGCACGTAAACTGACATTCATTCTGGTGGGTTTCACCCTTAAAAGCCTGAAATGATACCTAATTGACTCATATACATAATAAACATTAAAATCTAAAGCTGATTCAATGACGAATGATGAAGTGACGATGATGAAGTTAATGCAATTGCATACTGTTCTTTTATTGCATTACAACAAAGGAAGCTGTATGATGAAAAATAAGAAAAGATAAGAAGAAAATTATCAATCGAAAGAGAGCCAAATGAAGAGGCTTAAGCAACTAACAATGTGGTAGCATAGTGAATACTCCAGTAAAGAAGTACATTTTGTGGAATATTTAATGAGTAAAGTAGCTTAATAGATTTTTTTTCAAGTTAGACCAATATGAGAATGTCACCAAAATATAAACACCTCAAGACAAGTGCATCACACAGATCGTTCAACTTCCTGTTCAGAGAAGTTCCCACTCAGCCGGTGAACTTTTAAACCCTACATATTTTCACTTCTTTGTCGAGTACATATGTTGAGGACTCACCGGGGGAAATTCACTTAGCATATGGTAGGCTCTGATGTAAAGCTCGTGCTGTAGAACAGAAAAAAGGAGGTGTTAGAAAACTGCTGCTGCTGTCCATTCAGACAGAAACCAACCAGCCACGGTGCCCCATAACCTGCCTCCCTTTCCAGACCCACACGTGGCTGCTGTTACCCTACTTCATTATCCTGGTCACCATGACCCTTCAACAAGTGTGTTCCTGGATGACACTCAAGTATGTAGGGGCTTTAAAACATTATCAGCCAGTTGCAACATTCGATCAATCACACTTGCAAACGGTTTAGATCCTGTTCACTCTGATCTGAAGGCAATGAAAGAGTTAATCCAAGTTGACCCACATTTCAGCTGCCCATATGACAAAAGTAAGCACAATTTTGCAATCGACACCGAGAACCTCCACAGTACAGGGAAAGTAGGAATCTGGGTGAAAGTTCATCTCAGGAATAAGGCAGTGCAGAGAAGGAGGAAATGCTCCACAGTAGAGGCAGGGAGGACTGGAAGACATGGAGGTGGGAGTTTGATCCCATACATAATTTCTGAGACAATTTTTCACATTTAGAAAAGTCTCACAAGAAGGGACGGAGAGAGACCAATTGCATGAACATAAATTTTATGACTTGACTGTTTAATTATACTAATTACAGTAGGTGCACTCAAACCTGTTCGCAAACTTGATGTTTTAAGCCACTTGCTAAAAATTACTCTCATCAGAGTAAGGGCAATTGTGCATTTATTATACAATATTAATATTGTTGGAATTGGAACTTGTGCCACTAATAAAGAAGTTATTGACACGCAGAGATACACGGGGGTGTATTTCCAACAAGAGACAGCCAGGGAAAAAATGTCAAGGATATCTGGTTATCGTGTGTTTCATGGATCTGTTAGTATGAACGTGTTTATGACTGTTTTTCAGCCTTGAAGAGGGGAGCTCGAAGCTCTGCAACCCAAGGGTATAAGTACAGCCTTATACCCATCCTGTGGGGGCTTCATTAGCAACACTTACTCAATTGGCATCACAGTGGTTGAGCCCTCAGTGTCACGTCCACTGAGGCAACTGTTCTCACAGCAACAACCAAATTATTTTGAAGCCCGGAGTGCTGCAGTTTTGCAAGGTAAAATAAAATACCACAATGGTCTATGACTCTCTTCTACTCTGCCTGCTAATCATTTACCACACCAGGAAACTCCAAAAATGTTTATGCAACACAACTTAGAGAAGAAAGTGTTGTTAGAGTAAAAACATTTGCATCTGCAATATTTGAGAGAAATTGAAGCTTAAAATTACAGCTGATCATGAGTACCTACCACTTGCAGAATTGTGGGGTTGCAGCCAATGATGAACGGCAAACTACGAAAGCCCTTGATGCGATGGGCAATTCGCACAGGCAGCTCCTTGTGAAGATACTTGGCACTGCTCTGGGGGGAACACACAAGGTGGGACATATTGATTGAGTGCGAAGTCTCAAAAGCATAACAATGGCTGTTCATTATTCACGTGTGAGAAAAGCTTACCAAGATGTGGTGTCCATCCGGAGATTTCCCAGAATACAGAAGGGTTGCTAAGGTCAGCCTAACTGAGGCCTAGAGACATTACAACAATGTTAGCAAAGAAAAAGTTATAAATCAGTAACAGGAAGTGAGTGTAAATGCCCTGATTAGATTACTCATTACAGTAAAAGCGTGGACAGGGCGCAACCTTGACTCACTCATCACTACAGATAGCAGGCATGACAGACAAACTATTATAAAGATGATACATATTCAAGACACATAGAGTGAATGATCAATGAGCAAAGGTTCATTAGTAGCCATTAGATTTTTAATCCCATGAATGTAACAATGTAAATTCTATATTAAGGTTATGAGAAAGTATTACTTAATACAAGAAAAACTCCTGAAGCGAAGTGCCGATGGGGAAACGGTACTGCACTCACGTTTCACTCGTAGCTGAAGAAGCTATGCACCTCACGCATCAAGAATTTTCGCTACATGGAGGAATGCTGCTGCTTCGTCTATCACCCTTATGTTAATGTTGTCGACGATTAGTTATACTTATTGGATATTCTTACGATTTACACTTCGATGACCTTTACAATTCTCCGTTAATGTGTATAAAGCGTACAGTTTACAACACTCTCGGTGTTCTTGAACGCAGCACAGCCATTGCTAGCAGCTAGCTTTACAGTAGCGCTGCAAAGAGCAATACAAGGAGGCTATTGAGTAGATTTTTTGTTACGAATCCCAAATGTACCTTTTCTGCTGAAGCGTCGATAGCCGCTTGGTTGTAAAACGACGTGACAGTAGCCATTGTAAAAGTGGCGTGGAAGCTTCCGCTGCTTGACTTCGGCGTAACTGTCTTGGTGCCAGCTGCGAGCAGGAGGCTGCCCAGCCTTGAGCTGGCTCTGCCGGTCAGGCTACACAGCATCTTTCTCTCTGTTCAGTGTGGCTCGGTTCTTGAGAGGTCTTGTCTAGAAGTACCGAGAGGCCATCTGGGGTGCAGGGCTACAGTGCACAATAGCACATAGCTGGATACAGTAGAGAGGGTACTGGGAGAAGAGATCACATGACGTCAGGACTACCAAGCCAATCAGCTGTCGAGGGGGCGAGGCCACGCAACATCAGCGTACAGGAGAGAAGTAAACACTTCCCAGTATTCCCAGTACTCGACCCTTGAGGTCACAGTCTGAAAAACAACTGAAGACGAAGCTATTTATTTTTAAAACGTGCATATGTACACTATCATCAAGTTCTTATGAAAATAATGCATAATAATGCTAAACTGAGCAGTAAGAAGAGAGAACTGCCAGACCAACAGTGACGAGGATAGTCAACAATAGTAACATCTTGCTTAGTACCATAAACACAGTAACATAGCTCACACTTTGAACCACCTATGCTGTTAAGACACCATGTATGCATGTAATGCAAGCCAGTAGCCTTTTCATATTACGAGAAGGGGAAAAAAAATGTGCACTGAATTGCTATGAGGAACCATAAAACTTAAAATATCAGATAGACGTCTAATGGTGGTCAGACAAAAGATGCGTTGCAAACTATATAACCTGCCGCCAAAAGAAACACATTTGAAGTCAAACACTGTTAGCTTAAATAGCAGTAAGTCACCATATTAACAAAAATTTAGGATTTATAAACAATGACAGAGACCCAGAGTAAAACAAACATTGTTTAATAAATGAAAACAAAAACACAGTGACAGATATCAACTTAACAGTAAGTCTCATGAACAAGTCAAATGACAACATGAAGAATTAACATTTTCAAATTATTCCACACAATTAAAAATATACATTTTCTTTTAAAAAATGTTGCCATTGTAAATAAAAGAAAATATTTACAATCTTTTGTACGGATATTGTTGAAATTCCAATCCATCAAAACAGTGTTTTTTGAAGAGAAAGACTTAGCAACAGCTAAGTCACTAGCTTGTCTTACTTATGTCAAGTGGGAAGAAAAACAACCTGTTTACACTGAGATGACTGAAAAAGATTAGCAGGGATGTGTTTCTCACTTGATGTGGGTTAAAGAAAACGAGAGGCACGTGTTCTGAAGGTTGGTTATGTAGTTCTTCTATCTTGTTTTTGTACGTCCACAAATGTTACCTCAGCCAAAGATGTAATGAGCAGTTTCATTATTTCGCTTATGTTTTTCAACCATTTTTAATACCTTTTTCTGTCTTCACAAGGCCTCAGGAACAAAACCTCACCCTATTCTGACCGAATCATGACTGATAAGGTGTCTTGAATCTTACAAATTCATATAGTGTTATTGGTGAAATTAGGCTGTTACGTCATCTTTTTTATTCGCTCCTGTACTATTATTGTGTTACAAAAACATGTAAGCCAAATTTTTACTTTAAACCTTCAACTAAGATGTCAGTCTGAAGAAGTTTCCCAGTTATTTCTGACAATATTCCAATGAATTGCAGTTAAAAGGAACCCCAAGTGTCAACATATAATTTACCAATATGTGGTATTAAAACAAGACTATAGATGATATAAAGTAGCTCAGGAGGACTTTTCTCTCTTCCACACAATCACCATGTTCTTGTCGCTGAGGGCCACTAGGTACTGAAGGTCCGGGTCCATGGCAACATTGTTGATTGAAGGACCCGCAACTTTGGCTTGACCTTTTTTCAGGGGGCACGGCCACTTTAACAACTGCCAGGGGGAAAAGAATAAGCAGCACTTAAAATTTCAATAGCGAATTCACCCTGAGGCGATTTTCCGGTCCATATGGAAGATAAAAAAAAACACCAGACAAATAACTTCAACTTTTGCAAAATACAAGCAGATTATTGTATTTATTGTTCCATAAGGATTTGAATACTCAATACAATGAGTTCAGATATTCTAAATCAACAAGCAATAAGAATATCAGAGGTACAAGTTGAAATAGACAACAGAGCCCTACACCTTTATAGATTTGGTAGGCAAGTTTACAACAATGTGGCTAATATATAGATTTTTACGAGGGGTGCTCTAATCCACAGGTGTCAAACCGGTCCTCAAAGGGCCACAGGCTTTTGTTCCAACCAATCAAGAGGACACCTACTCACCAATCAGGTATCTGACTGAAATCAGTTGATAGTCAGTCTGGTGCTGTTTGTTTCAGCTGACACCTGATTGGTTAACCTGTTTGTGCTTTCAGGGCTGGAACAAAAACATGCACCCACTGCGCCCCTTTTGTGGGTCAGTTTGACACTCTTGCTCTAATCGATTGGCCACCGATTATAAAAGGCTGATCTCGGCGTGATCGGTAAATGCCGATCACTGCCTGTCATTGCAGATCACAAAATCTGATCACGTGACAGCCGGCGCTCTGATGAAGCACCGCGTTTTGTGATGTGTCCGCTCCTCCCTCCCTCCCTGCCGACTTTTTCAGTCACTCATGTAAAGTTTGCATCCTGCAGGACACGCACATTAAAAGGCGTCAACGGCACAAATTTAATACGATATTTCAAACACCAGAACTAGACGGAGCAGAGAGTTTTCTGGTGCTCATGAGAGTGAAACTGTAGGAACCAGCAATCACTCGTGGACACTAGCCGGTCTGAGTGTGACATTCGGAACGCAAAGCATATTGCCCAAGAAATAATCATTAATTTCACCGAGCCTGATGACCAGCCTTTCTCATGTGCCGTTTTAAGATGGAATCGATCCCGACCGAATCCACTGCTGTTCTGTGTGTGTCAGATGCAGCGTTCTTTGGCCACCTGAATCTGAAACTTCCAGAAAGTCCAGAGTGGGAACTGAAGAGAGCTGCTTCCGCTGAGTGCTCTCCCTGTCTCTCGGAGCATCCCTAGTTTTTACAGTCTAAAGAGCATCATGCAGGCAACAATATAGAGCCTTGTCACATCAAACGGATGACATCACAGGCATTTTATTTACCTTTAAAGTGCTCAAATTGCGCTGTTTTCGCCACGTGTCCGCAGCTCTGCCAACAGAGACAATCTACTGGAGGGTGAAAACAGCGCTTTGAACACTTTAAATGTGAATAAGATGTGAGGAGTTCATGATTCAAGTTCAGAACATTTCCGTGATTGTGTCATGAGTCTGTCTCAATGCTGGATCCCGTTTTCAAAACTAGAATAAGCATTTTCTGCGGCACAGACAGCAACAGTGCCCCAGCTTATGTACGAAGAAGATCTATTTTCCTACTGACAGTAGATTTTGTGGGTGCGGCTAATATTATGGTGAGCTCTATAGTATGTAGTATGTATATGGCGTTTAAAGCAGTTGCACCTGAAAACACAGAACTGACGCGAGTAATACCACTGGAGTGAAAAAGGCAGTGTACTTGAGTTGTACCTCAGTGGGCAGGATGGGTTTCTGAAGGTTCTTCTCAAGGTTCTTGACATGATACATCCACAGTCCTCCTTTGTCATCACCGCATGCCACATAAGCTCGTCCTGCAGGAACAGGCAAGGATGGTAGTTAATACATCTCAACGCACATCAGCAATTTTTAATAATCAGGAAAGAATGAACTACGAAGATTTATTTTATCAACTTGCTTTTCCCCCTTTCATGTGGTATTTTCCCTCATCCTTATTTATCATCACATCTTGCTTCCAACATCACTTTCCATGGTGTCTCTGGTTTATATGGGATTCCAAGCATCTTTCCCCAAACCAGTTTAAATTGGATACATGCTCTGAGTGAATAAATAAAGGAAACTCTTCATACTGACATTATTACATTATTAGTTACTACATTAATATTCTATATCCCGATAGAAAGGATATGTTCTACTGTATAACAGAAAACTCATATAACAAGGTAATCAATGTCACGTCTGGTGGACTAACCAGGACACGTATTGAGAGCGAGGTATGGAATCTCTGTTGTGGTCCACTGCAGTTCAGCCAGGACCACAGCAGACACGGTTTTATTCTTGTCAGGACGCTGGGCTTTAGTTCGACTCCAGCTCCACAGGTAAATGGAACTATGCATGAAGTTCTTGGAAGCTGCAGGTGGAATGGCACAAAAGAGTTGAACAGAATCATAAATATAGCGCTGCAACGTGGGAAATGCACTCATCAGTTTTGTGGAAAAAAAATCTATATACCAAAATTATACCATGTTGTCAGGTGTAATAAAGTTGTCATTATTATGGTGGAGAACTAGGAATTTCACCTACCGACAATGTCATCAGTAAGAAAACTTAGGCCGTCGATTGTGTGAAAATCGCTGTCTTTGTTGTCTTGTTTGTAAATTGGGAAAATGATCTCCATTTCACTTGTCCTATGATGGAATAAATCAAAAGAGAAAATTATACAAAAAAGTCCTCAGTAGTACAGTTGGTCAACATTCAAAGCCAACAAGGCAGTTCCAGGTACGTGGTTCCTTTAGTCAGTCTTGCACCTTTGTGTTCCCCTTTCTTGAATGTCGCAAAAGACTTTTTCAAAAGAGGTTTAAAACATGGCAGTGAAAAGGTTTACATGGCACACTTACCTCTTTGTTGAGTCTTTAGTCCCCAGTTGTGTCTTGTAGCAGTGCAGACCGTCCTCAGAGGCTGACAGCAGGTGGGTGCTCGGGGACGAAGGAGGGAGGCACAAGTGCAAAGGTGTAGCACTGCTGTCCAACATCAGCAGCTGACTGGAGGAACATAAGCACATTAGCTAATTACTTTTACGCTATTCCTATGATTCTACACTGTAATACCACATTGTTGAAGTAGAGCATTGCCCAAACAATTGTTTTATTAATCATTTGTTTTCATAGCAAGACCAGAACAGGCAGATTGATTATTAACAAATCTACTGCAAGAAAATACCTTAACAAAAAGCTACAATTTCAGCATCAGTCACTGAATTGGACTAATAAACTCTACATGTGGATAGGCAGGAGCGCAAACTTGGTTACAGGTAAACACACTTTTTCAACTGATGCGGGTGTTCAAGTTATTTGAAGCATGCTCACTCAAAGCGAACCAGGTTTTAGTTTGCCCTTCAACAGGTGGGGACTGCGATGTAAACACCAAAATAACAGATGGGTTTAAGCACTGAGGTGACTGTAGAGCTTGAAAAAGCACGACACTAGAATCTGCGCAAATAGAAACAACCAGAAAGGGCACGGTAAGAGCAGGAGTGTTTGCTCATCTCCCATCTGCACTCACCAGCTACAACCTGGTGTGTGTGCCTCAGTGCAAACACACAAATAGACTTCTGCTGATTTACTATACATAATAGTATAGATCAACACGAAATACAACATTTGAGAGATTGTTTTAAAAAATGCAGAAAAATAAACATCAAAGATACTCACACTAGTTTGTAGTTGTAATTGCTGTCCACTCCACCAATGTCCCACATTATGATCTTGTTGTCATAAGAGCCCGCTAAAGGAGTGGAAAAGAAGGATTCAAATTAAATTAAAAGTAATTAAGAGTGAAACATTTTTTTATTCACAGACATTGATGTAAAACTAAAAGTTATGAGTAGAACTGACAATACAAACAAGTGCAAATTTGTATATTGTAGTATTGATCGCATAACTATAATGAGCATTTTCTGCTGTGGCAGACGTGGCTCAGCAGAAGAGTTTACTTCTTGACTGTATCAGCAGGTTAGTACTTAGAGAAAAAAAGTGATTTATTAATCATCCATTCGCAGTATTACCTACGCAAGTGGCATATCTGCAACTGAGGTTGTACAACTCAGAAACCGCCTAAACAACTCACTGATGCTCCACCTTGCCCTTGAGAGTCGCACTGCTGTACGGCGCATCAAAGCATGCAGAAACCTGTTTTGTTTGTAGCCACTTGCATGTCTCATGTCTTCATTTCTCCAGGTGATGATGTCACCTCATCACCTCATGTGTAAATAGTTTTTATTTATTTATTACTTCCGCTAAGGTTGTTTTTAGCTTCTACAACCTCATTGCTATTCATGATATTTCAAATGCCAAAATAGCAAGTCATAGATTACATAATTGCAGAGCAAAAAATGGCTAAAAAAAATCACAAGAGTTTAAATGAGCTGCTTGGCACAGGTTTGCATCCTGTGAGTGCTTTTCCAGGTAGACTGACTCAGTACTTCTCATGACACACTATCAAGGCCGGCCACAGCAAGTCAGCCTCCTCCACCCATCTAGTGAATTCTCTCCTACCACACCTGTCCTCTTCACGTCCTTGTTTACCGCATCCCCATTTAAATATGGATAAATATGGGCGCCATTCAATGCAATGGGTACAGACTTCGCACTTGCATCAAACGAAGAATATCGTTAGATGGAGGTAGCAGCACTACAGGAAGACAAACATTGAGAATCAAGGATGCACTGAATAGCAACATGAAGACAATGGGTGTGACTGAGCAAGATTGGTTAAGGTGCAGGAAAACCAACTTGGCAACCCCAGGGGGGAAATGGCAAAAGATTGGGGTGCTGAAAACAAGACACGCATGAACACAAAGAAGTGGCTTAACAGACTGCTGCTTTTAAACAGATTTCAAGAGTTTAACGTACCACTTATCGCTGTTCTACAAACCTATAAATGGAGCATAAACCCACAAAACATGAAAGAACTGAGAAGTGCATTGCAAAAACAAGGATCCGGCATATTGTTTAGTAAAAATTTAGTATGAGATCATAAACACCAGCATACAAGCAAAATGACGGACAGCCTATTATTTAAAATATCATGACTTGTCTGTTGTTGCCCTGTGTATTACATTACTATTATCGTTCACAGTGGTGTGGAAGAAACCAGAAGGCTTACTGTATAAAAAGTTTCCTTGTTGATGGTTGAAGCGGAGGACAGACAGCGACTTGCGGCTGGCACGAAACTCCCCAAAGGCTATGTTGTTGCGGGGGTGGATCAGTTTCACAATCCCCCTCTTCCCTCCTGCCGCCAGGATGCTGCAGTGCTTAGCTGCAGCCCCCCCACCAGAGGACATCAGCACTGTCGTCCAGCAGAGCGAAAAAAACTCCTGTTGGTGTGCACAAAAGTGGATTTTTATAACAATCAGAGAATTAATGCTCAACTCCATATCAACAGCAAATTTATGAAGCTCTACCTATAATGTTATAAAGGAGTGTTTTCATAAATTCATGAAAAAAAAGGGAATTTATCACCAGAGGCAATGACCATTAACTACTTGAATTGTGAATATAGACTAAAGAGCTGCACAAACTTGTTGTGAACTTACCTCCCCAGAAACTTTGTACTTCTTCATGACCATTCCAGTTTCACAGTCGATCACACAGACTGAATCTCCTCCACATGTTGCAACCAATCGAGTTCCTCCATTACAAACTGTAATAAAGATAAGTGACAAAGTCAAATAGTGCATTTTAATGTTTGTTTACAATCGTCCCTGGTGTGAGGTCTCACCGGTGGAGTCAGGCAGTGGCTGGAACGCACAAGCCCAAAGCTGGGTGGACAGGTCCTCTGGGTTGTCCTGTTTGCTGTGACACTGGAGGACATGGAGGGGCTTCAGATTCACCGACTTCTCCAATCAAGGAGAGACAAAGGCGAGGTTATACAAGGGATGAAGTTTGTGTTCAAAGTTATTACTGCTGTGTCAATATGGCGACAACTTATGTGTTTTTCTCCAACAATGACACTACCTAACAATGGTAATACCTTTAAGGTAGAACACAAGAAAATAAAACCTAAATATTGTAGAAATGTAACTTGTGTATAGCAATTTCAATCATTCACATTTTTACATTTAATTCTTAATCAATGAGCAGAATTACTCGACAATCACATTACCTCTGTCTTTGGGAGGAATCCACCAGTGGTATTTTCTGGCTCATTTGACCGTGTCACATTTTTCATCTGTGTTTTTTTTAAAGGATTCTTAGTCGTCTCTGCCAGAGAAGCTTTGGTGGGAGTCGCAGGACATCGTCCGGTTCTCTGTGGGCTCAGAGTAACTCCATTCTCCTGGACCTTCTTTGAAGGTATGAGGCACATTGCAGATTTGCGTGGACTTTCTTTAACTGCAGGTGATGAGGGTTCAGCACGCAGTTTTTTTCTGGGTGTCAGCCTCAGTTCTGTCACTGGTTCTGATGCTGGTTGTTTTCTTTTGGGGGGAGAAGAGATTTTCTGGAAATAAAAAAAAAGTCATTGTGTGCAAAACAGAGTGTCAAAATAAATCTGCAGAAAGATTTATTTTGCTTACATCTACATCTTTATTGTCAGTCAACTGTTTCTTCCCCTTGCCCTCCTCCGGATGTGTCAAAGAACGCAGATACTCCTTGGCCAATATTTCAACCTTAATAAACACAATACATTTCAATGAAAACTTAGATTCCTTTTGGACATGAAGAGCTTATCTCACTAATCACAGACCTTCCATTTGGTGAAGTCGCTCACTGAATTCGGTCCATAATTTACCACCTGACGACAGGAGTTGACAAACTTTTCCTCTAATGTGGATATATTTTCTTCTGTGATGGGGTCAGGCAGATTGAAGTTTTTCTCCCAGTGAGCAATCACCTGAGAAGGACCAACCATTTCAGGCAAGGTTACATCAAAATACCACATCAAAACATAATAAAAAAGGTTCTCTGGCTATACTATTTGAACTTACTTAACCATCTGAAGTTGATGGTATGCGAAATTATAACTGAATATAACAAGTACTGATAGAAGATTTATATACACCAGAAAATGGAGAAATATAGACATACAGTCTTGTATTATTGTTGCTTGGTGTAAAGTATCACTGATTATCTGTTGCTTCTTCAAGCTGTAACGATGTCAGTCTGAAAACAGTGGTTGGGAACTTGACATACCCTTGTCCTCAGGTTCTCTGTGAAAATGAAACGAACGTGATTGGCAGTGGTGGCGATGTCCTTGCCGTTGTACAGCCGCAGGTTTGGCAGTGAAACCATCATCTTGTAATTATCACTCAACTAAGGAAGATAAGGGAACATTAGAATGCTATCACATGATGAGTCTGTTGGTGTGATGACTACCAAAACTTATATTGGCATACTACGAATATTGAAAAAAAAATACCTTCAAGCGAACTCGTGATTTTATTATTCAATGCAAAAGCTTTAAAACACCAGGAATGCTCACAGTGATATACAGGTTGTCGTCCATCTTGAGCTCCTCCAGTCCACTGAGGCCTTCCAAGGTGGTCACGTCCTCCATTTCATTGTCACTCAGGTCTAGAAAGCGAAGATTAGGCAGTTCAAGGTTCCTTGGAAGCTCGCGAAGGCGGTTTTTAGACAAATTCAACCGCTCGAGCGACCGTAGACGTGAGATCAGCTTGAGGGGCAAGTCCTGGAGTGTCAGGCCCAGTTTGGAAAGACTGAAAGAAAACTAGACCAGTGAGATGCTTTCTATAACTGTAGCAAAGTGTTGAAATTAAGTGTTAAATTTAAGTGTTCATTAAAGGGCACAAAATAAATATGGAAAGAAAGTACTTACTTGAGTGTCTTGATTTCTTCTAATTTCTTAGTTTTAGGAGAACATTTCTCCAACAAAAGTTTCTCACTTATTTTGTCCTTCATGCATTCCATCTGAACAGAAAAACAAAACTGTAAATATAGGATATGGATACATAAAAAGTTAAATCTTAAAATAATTCCACGTCAAAACTAATTTATAATGGCGATTTGAATCACAGCACGATAACGTAAATAATGAGGTCACATACAATATATGAAAAGATAAGTTGAGTTAAATTCGAAACATGAGTAACACATTCACACATGCATCATGTCATTGCATCATCTGAAAGTTGAGAGAGTTGTTATTTAAATTGCTGTGCATTTGCATCTTCTAAAGAGGTGTGAAAATGAACTGACCCCACCCTGGGTATTGTCTGCTCACCCATGCATGCACACAGAAGAAATCAAGCCTCCAATCAGTTGGAAATGAACCATCACAACCACCGAGAGAGCCCTGTGTTGAAGGTGTGTTTCTCCACATGATCAAGAGACAGATGCTAATGATGAACCCCAACGATGCAAAACCGGATCACCTCATCAATATGTGCATTTAAATCCACATTTAGGACGCCAGACATGAGATTCCACAAGAGAGTATTTTATAGGTATAGATAGTCTTCATATTTAATTCATATCATTTGAGTCTACAAAGAAAACCCTTTGCGTTAATTTTAATATAAAGAAATATCCCCAAACAAATTGAATGCGAGACAGACCGTAAAAGCAACCGACTCCGCAAAGTGTATCAAATGGTGACGGAAATAAAAAGAGCATGCTCGCCATTCAGCTTAAAGATGAGAATGTTTATAAGAATAATAGGCTGTTGACTGTTCAATTGACGTTGTTTTCAATACGAACACGCTAGGACACGAAAATATACAATGTTTGCATGGATTCCAAAATCATATCGAACACAGTAAAATGACTAAGTAAGCCTTTTAAATACGGAGTTTATAATTACCAATGTGTTAAAACTACTTACCGTTACTCCTTTCACTCTTCTCCTTGTACTGTGCAAGCTTTCCCGGGGAAAATATACTAGTTTCCGGAGGGCGTGGTCAAGGGTTCTACTCTTCAACGTGGTCAAACTTAACATTGACTCACTACCGCCATCAACTGGAATTTTGGATAATCGGACAGTCTTGAATTAGAATTAAATGCTTGATTTACTCATTGGTTCTCTCTCAGCAGCTGGAGTGAAAGGGACACTCAATAGGACAGTTACGAGACGAGCCATTAAGGTTGATTTAGAGATTTCTGGCAGGATGCAGACTTTGAGTTAAAGATGCTCATGTAGATTAGTTTGGAGACAAAGTTACGCAGGCAAGACTCCCCTGGTTTAGACACAGAAAGAGGAGAGACAGAGAAGAGGTTGAAAAATACTGGAAATGGAAGCTCCGGACAAAATAATAAGACAATCATTGAAGGTGGACGTGATGTAGGAGGTCATGAAGGTGATAGGCGTGTTACAGTGGATTAGACTGAACTGGAAGTGATTGATCCTATCCCAACTGAAGGAAAGACCTATCGCTGCATTATGAGAAGACTGTCATCAACTTCCTCACCTCCTCCGTTACCATCTGGTGGTTCATAGCAGCTGCTAATGACAGGAACAAGCTGCACCCAGTCACTCAGAAAAGGTGATCTGCTCAAGTCTGCCTTCAGAACTGCAGGATACACATCGCCAACCATGCACTGTCATGCTCACACTTATTTGGTTACCACCCACAGACCAAACGCAGACAGAGGGTACGTTGAGGATGAGGACAATACATAATTTGAAATGATTAGTGGGAGCTTGGATGCTCAGTGTGATGAAAAAAGCGTAAAATGGAAAACAGGGAGAACAACACTGATTTGACTAACCTAATCGATAGCATAAAGCAAAACAAAAACAATGTTTTGATTAAGGTTTTTGCATTCTAATGTATTGTTGATTTGTGACTGCTCACCAAATTGACGCCTTTCATAACTGTAAGATGTGAAAGTGCAGATATATTTTCGTAATAGAATGATAATACTTATTTGAAAAACATATTTAAATCATCGTAATAGTAATAAAACTGCGCATGTTTGTCACATGTTGCGTCACAATCCTGCGCCGACATACGAGTTACTCAGCGACTTCCCCGTCGGCGTCTTTGTGTTCAACTGTTTTTCCAGCCTTTTGTGGCTGAAACTGGCAGAATTGGTTTTTGCCGAACCGGCTGCTTTATTAATCCCCCTTTCATCTGTTTTGGCACCTCAGCGTGATGGCCAAAACAATACGAGGAATGATTTTGGCTACCGTTAGCTTTAGCTGAAGACTGGTATTACGTATATTATCTTATTCTAGCCGTTAAGCACACGGAATTAAAGTTCCACACAAGTCTGAGTTCCACTTTTTATTTCGTCAAGTGTCGCCTACGCCATTGCTCTAAAGCACAGTCTGCAGGCGGTAAGTTTGAGAACTCCATTACGTTGCAAATGTTGCGCCTACTTTATGTACAAGTATGTTCATTCAACCTTATTCCTGCGTTTGTTTAAACGGATGCTGCTACTGTTGTTTCGTTCTCGTCAAATTGTTACGACGTCGCAAATAATGTCAACATATCATTGTTTAATTTCTGGCAACGGTCTCATGATTGTTTATGCACGTTTGCGACATAATCATTTCAAGGGGAGTATTGCATTATACACTGCAATATGCTACGTGGATATTTGTCTTGTTTCTGCAAATGTATTAATGCAAATTTGAATGTGTGCAAATGTGAAATTATTTAGGTGGATGGTGCTACACTTTTGACAATACTTTTTAGTTGATCTATCTTTGATGTAGTAAGTGAAATAAATAATGAATGGAAAATGAGGTAAAATGGGTACACCTTCATTTTGAAAGGAAAAGCACGTACAAATTAATAACTACAATTTTAAGTTATTGGGTGTGTGTGTGTGTGTGTGTGTGTGTGTGTGTGTGTGTGTGTGTGTGTGTGTGTGTGTGTGTGTGTGTGTGTGTGTGTGTGTGTGTGTGTGTGTGTGTGTGTGTGTGAGCCTCTTTGACACAGCATGCTTGCATTCATGGTCATGAATCTGTTTAAAATATCTGTTGCAACATGTTTAAGAAAAGGAACTTTTGAAATTAAAAAGTAGCCTGGACTGTGATGGGTTTAGTAATTTACACAATAAGTATGCGTTCATTGGAACCCCACTTTCATTGTTGCTGCCAAACACTTTCCTTTCTGGAACTTATTTTTGTCTCTGTCTCTCAATGCAGGGGTTTGGAGCCATTGTCTGCTGTCATCTACACTACTGATAGTTGACCATGAGTTCTCTGCAATCTTAAAGTCAGTAATGGCCTCCAGAAAAGTTGATGGTGTCCATGGCCAGACCAGGAAATGTGACTCCATGTCTGGGCTTCCTCGGAGTGGCAGCATCTCAGAAGGGCTCCAGACTGAGAATTCTTTAGTTAAATCTCAGAAGTCTGGAAAGTTGCGAACAGCTCTGACGTTTTTCGGGGTGCGCAAAAGCATCTGCCTATTACCAAGTTTTTTTGGAGGACGGAATAAAAGTCAGAACAAGAATGGAGTTTGCAAAAGCAGAACTCATGATGGGCTTAGTAAGTCTAGTCATGAAGACAGTGGAAAGAGTGGGTACACCACTGCTGTGGACTTTGAGTATCACAACCATCAGGACCCTGCTGGAAACTGCCACTGCGGCTACGATTATAGTCCACCTGCTGCTGACCACAAGTCCTTTTCGATCCCGCGGCAGAGGAAAGGCTTGAAGAGTCTATTTCAGAGTTTTAAGCAACACCGAATGAACAAAAATGTTGATAAAACTGAAATGGTGGTGATGTCCATGCCCCACTGCCAGCCAGAGGAGCGTGTAGTTCAGAACAACAGTGAGCAGTTTGTGTCCGAGTGCCTAGGATCTGAACCTGATGTGCCTGACTTCTTTGACGATTGTGATATTTCTCCTGATCCCGAATGTATTTGTGATAATATTGCAACATCAGAGCGAAGTGTGGAATCTGAAAAGCTGTCTTCAGCACATGGCGAGCATCTCTCTGACAATCAAGTGGAGGAATATAAGTTGACCACCAGTGATTTAGTTGCGTATAAGGAGAGTTTGAGAGGACACAGTGAACCTTGCCTGAAGCTGGAGTCAGTGCCAGACACTGTACCGAAGTTAGCCACTCCTGCCAGTTCATCAGATCAACTTAACCTGATTTTCGGAGAAGTTGCATCTCTAAAAAGCTTTGATTCCCTCACCGGCTGTGGTGACATCATTGCTGATCAGGAAGAAGACAGTATTACAGAAAGCAGTGTGTCTGGAGAAAGGAGTAGAAATGGAGGTAAGAGGGCCTCCTGTTATCTGACATACCAAGGTGGTGGTGAGGAAATGGCCTCCCCCGAGGATCTGGATGAGTCTTGTCTTCAGGATTTCTGGGGAAATGAACCAAGTGATGAGATCTGCCAGGACAAGTCTGAGTTGACATGTACTCACAATACTGAGCCAGTGAGCTGTGTTAGCGCTCAGCAAGCCACCGGGGTCGATACCTCCACCATGGATGCTTTAACACCTCAGAGTGAACATCAAGAATCAGTTCCGAACAGTGATGAGGGATATTATGATTCAACCACTCCGGGACCAGAGGAAGGCCAGGATAAACTCGACAGACTTCAGAAAGAGAGACTACCTAGAGACAGCTACAGTGGCGATGCTCTCTATGAACTCTTTGCTCCGGATGAAAGTCTTATCAGTCCACATTTTGAAAAGCAACCTGGTTTCAAACCCTCCGAGTTTTCTCGGCAGTCTGCTGAGATGGATGATTCTGTCTTTGTTCCTGAGATGGAAAGGGAACAACTCTGTACTGGAATGTATGAAGCTCTTGAGACATCAAGTAAGTCTTCGGAGTTAAGTAAAGATAGAGTTGGAGTACGTGAAGGTGTCAACAAAGGTTTGAGTTCTACAACAGGGAATGTTAAGCAGAATGTATTTGATGCTTCAGCTGTTGCCGACTGCGAAAAAAGGCTTAGCAACATCTCTTTCAGAAGTACGTCGGACACAGAGGTTGACATATTTCGTGAAGCCAAAGAGCAACATCTTGTGGAGAACAAACCTCTGGCATCACCATACCAAAGCGTTAGTGATGACAATGAAGGACAAGCAGTGAGCTTCTCCCAAGCACTTGTCGATTACACAAAAAACTCTCGTATGATGAGTGACTTGCACATGGGTGGATTTCAGGCAGCATCTGCCTTCTCCGCTAATATGGAGGCCTTGCCAAGCATTGTTACTTTTGATGTGGTGGATATGCACAACGAGGGGGAATACGATGAACAAGTTGAGCTTGGAGAGGACATCGCGTCACCCTTCCAGCTGGAGGAAAGCTACCTGCAGAAAGATGTGTTTGCTCAATGTGATTATCAGATAATGGACCTATATGAACAGAGTCTTACCGGTAACCCATGGTCTGTTGCAGCTGGGGCAGGGCACTTTGCCAAACTGAATCACTCCAGTTCACTTAGTCAAAACTGCAGAAGTAGTCCCATTGAAGCGGAGATGATGGGTGTCTTTAGAGACAACAGACCTGCCATTTCTCAAGCTCAAAGTAAAATGGAATCTGTAAGTGACTGTTCCTCACATTACAAGAAGAATTTATCTACATCTGAGTTGTCCTTATCTTGGGAGAAGAGGACTGAAGGGGCACCAAACCTTGTTGTGGATGGGGAAGTAATTGAAAATTCTCAGAGCTTCACACCAACAATTCAAAAAATATTTCCACCCCCTTAATACCTGAGCTTGATCTCATGGTGAAGAGCTGCCAGATTTTTTTTAAGATCATGTTTATGTGCCAATCAAGGGGTCTGCTTTCCCAGTCATGATGATTTTCCTCATTTCTGTTTACTAGAACAGATGTTGCTGTACACTACTGTGACAGAGGCTTCTGGGACGACATTCATGAAAGAAATATTGCACATGTTTCTTTTGCAGTTGGGCCTCGTGAGTGCATCCCATGATATTTGGGAAGAGTTTCTCGCTAGTCCTGTTTAGATATGTAGCCTCACTTCGTAAATTTTTTGGAATGTCATTATAAGCTTACCTATAAGTTTCTTTCTAATCATACTAAATGCGTGAATTGTTTTGTGTGTGCGCTGACACCAACACTGAGTGTGATTGTCTTCATAGTTACTTGGCTTACTCTTGGTTCATGTTATTTATGGTTGAAGGTGTGTGACCTTGTTGAATTCAATCCATGTTTTTTATGATTCATTTTCCTTTTTAGATTGTATTTGTGTTTTGGGAAAGAAAAGCATTTTAAACTGTTTGACCTTAAATCTTAAATAGGTCACACATTTGTGGCTCGTATTTACAGTAAATCAGTTGGGAATTGCAGGGTCACTAAAACTAGCTGACCCAATATCAACAAACATTTAGACTCCTCTTTGATACAGTCAGAGGACCTCTAACCAAGTTATGTTTAGACTGTGTATATTTTGTGGTAAAAGATAATTGTCAAATGCTGTTTCTTTTCTTTTTTTTTTGCATATCAAAATCAAACGGAAAAGAATGTGTAGTTTTACACTAAAGCTAAATAGACTGAAATAGTTGCAATATATTTTGTTAGTATTGTTTTCTGACGTTTATATTCTGTTGGTTGCTGTTGAAACGTGTGCTGATAATTTGTCCTTGTAAAACACTGCCTTACTCTGAAATAAACAAGTCAAAACACTATTACTTTTCATTCTTTAACTTATGACAATATGTGATTTTGGTTATGAAGTGGTTCTACTGTTTCAATCAATTTAGATTTATAAATGGAGTAGGGAAGTTTACATGTTGCAGTAGCACAGAACATTCAAGAAGATGGGATAACTAAATAGCATGAAAACTAGAATGCTGTTGCATTGGATGCTTTGGTCAAGCCAGGCAAAATCATTTAAACATGGTCTGTTAAATATTCAGTGCAATGACCTCAAACGGACAGCAGGTGACGGTAGCGCTAATGAGCTCCGATAAGACGCATTTCAGACAGAAGGAAGAGGCCACTCTTCAAGGAATTAATCAGAAAACCATCTAAGCATTGGTAAATCCACATTTTGACACCGTAGTCGCATGCAAGTTGATTTATTACAGTGATTCAAAGGTGTGTTTTCTTAGGGCAAAATGTCATGTTTCTGCCTTAATAGGACACATGTCCAGATATACCCTTTCTCTCGGTTTGTGCGTCCAAACAAATTTAGAGAACACCACCAAATTCAGATCACTAATAAGTTTGCCCTGTCAACCAGTCCTAAAAGTTAAATTGGAATGTTCTGTTTAGAGTTGTATAAAATGATGAGCTGAATGGATGAATGGAGAAAAGAGAGGTGCATGCAGGACACCAAGTAGAAGCTATGAAATAAATGATTTCAGGTAGTAGGGGTCAGTTATTTAAGGCTAGAAAGCAGATTTGGAAGTGGAAGAGGTGGAGGATCAGAAAGGAATATATACTGTATAAGGGAGACAGCTTATGTAAAGACAAAGTTAGGGAGTCCAGACTGATGTTATAACTGAAATTGACAAAAGAGGGGAGTGCTTCACATAGAATAGCTGTTAAAAACAGATGTAATTAAATTAAAGTAAATCAACTAAATCCAAATATAAAGTATTATGCGGCTTATGTCTATTATTTGATGAGTAGCCTGTCCTGTTTTAATTAATTTGCATCTAAGCGATTGTTAATTCTGAGTGAGAAAAGCTTCACCAATGTTCTGTCTAGCAGTTCACAGGACGACACGTTCGAGGGATGATATTCAATATTTGGAATCAAACTTGAGATAAACCTGTGTTTTTGAAATCATACTGGCGCTTATAAATCATGTACTCGAATTACTAGCAGAAATTCAGTCGCAGTAAAACACAAATGTATCTTTAATTTGGGGAAAAACAAACTCGTGAGGAAGTCGAGCCTGCGTGTTTCCATCTGGTTATCTGGCAACCCTGGACCAAACTGCGACAGCGCCAATGGCAGCACAACACTTGTGTTTCAGCGAGGAGGGTGACAGCAACAAGGTGAGATGAACTCCTCAGTGGAACTCGTTTTACACCAACCTATATGAATACTGCGTTCCTTAGTTTGACATGTACTGTCAGATAATGTTCAACTTTACACCAAGTTACGTTAGCATTTCGATGAAGGTTAGCACAATCTCCGTTAGCAACCTGCTGTTGAAGATAGCCATAATTGCTAACAACCTAGCTCCTTTGCGTTTACGAAATGGATGCTGACCTGTAGCGGGACTCGTATTTGTGATTGCTGCACAGCTACAGGTTACTTTTGATGCCTCTCGCCGCTACAATAATCAAAAGTGGAGTACTGCTGTTTGTAGAGTGAGACTTTACCGTCAATGTAGCCTGGGCTAACCCCGGCCTTGTCTCACCACTTTAAATTGAATAACAAAATAAAATCATCCGTTGTTTGTACCAACGACACAGTATGACATTAATATTGCTGCTTGGTTCATTTTGTTGTCATTTTGTTCAAACCACCTCTCTGCTCAGAGCGCTGTTGCTAATGAGATGAATCATTTCAGATGTCATATTCATGTTCGTGAATGCAGCATATGTAGACACTTTTTAAAATAAATAAAATGTATTTCGGCTAACTTCTCGCCAGAAATGTTAGTTATTGCACTGATTCCCTTCAACAGGGCAACATTCATGTGCAATAAACATTGCAATTCAATGATTCGTATCGAATGTCTAAATAACAGTTATTGAGTAAACGCGTGCTGAAACACGTGACTCCGTGATGTATATAAAAGTAATGAATTAAAGGGCATATCGTTTAAGTAGTCACTACTGGATAGTGATTATTTGCCACTTTGTTATTTTGCAATACATAATCAGAATTAATTGGACAAGACTTGAGTTCGTCTGTCACCGTATTACTTCAATCAAAGTACCATATATTGTTATTAGTCTCTTGATTTACAAAACTGATGATACAAGTGTTGTGATCATTAAGAGTTATTAAAATCAATATTTAAATGCACATGCAAACACTACTCCAGAACATATTCTTATCTTATATGTAGGATGTTTTGCGTCCATTCAATAGTTTTCTTGTGACTCAACTGCTTTGTTAGTTTATTCGTGGTGTGCATGATTGTGTACTTCTGTTTCGGTATGGTCAGGTGTTGTGGAATTGTTTTGTCTGGTTAATAATTATTTCACGTCAGTTGCTGGATATTATGTTTGGTCTGTAATGAAGAGACATCCACAGGGACTGCTACACTTGTTGCTATGAGACAGAAATATGTGCGTGCATGTGCAGTGGTAGTATGAAGGCCTCACTGCATTTTAACATGTGACTCTGGAGGTGGAGGAGAAGCGTGGTGCTACCCTTAACTTGATAAATGTCGTCACAAAAAATATCCTGAGAATAGGCAAAATGTGACCATCTGTCCTATGACTTTCATTATGTTATTAAAAATCCTGGATGCTGTAAACCTACACATTGCTGAATTTTGTGATAAAATCCTAAGCTTTATTATGTGTCTTACCTTTAAAGAAGTAGCTCTCACTTTCTCCACGTGTATGCATTGTCATGTGGAACAGAAAACGGAACCTTATTTATCTTTTTTGCAACAAGATTTTCTAATTAACCCTTGAAAGTAACGGGTATTTTTCATCTTATATGATGCCCTAGATTTTTTGTGCTGAGAGTGTTCTAGCTGAAGTGTCCTGCATTTACTGGCTACCTGAAGAGAGATGATGAGCTGTGTTTGCGTTAGTCGTGACTGGTAAAAAGGAGTTAGCTGATGACAAGGCTGTGTTGCTTAGCAACGCACATCATGGGCTGCGCCTCTTGAAGCTCAAACTGGATGTGCTGTGCTTGCTCCCTCCCAAGACTAAGGATGAGTGTTTCTGATCATTAACATGATTATTTGGCAACTAATACATTATAACATACTGTGCTGTTTATACTGCAGTCTAATCACCTGAGGGTTTTTATTGCTCCTCAATCGACATTCTGTATCAGGTTATATGCACATGCACCTCGTATGTCTGCCTTCAATATTGTTTTGCGCTGATTGAAGCATGACTTCTGTATCTTTATTACAATCTACACTAATGGCAAAACGGTTTTGATGTGGAACTTTGATATTAAAATAGCCAGAGTAGTTGTAAGTAAGTTGTTGGCTATGATTGGTTATGGGATAGTAAAATATATGGTATATCTTTCTATACTATATACAACACAGGATGTTGGATATAAATAGAAATGTTGACATCCTTATTGTCAATTGAAACTACAAGGTCGGCTCATTTGCATTGTATATATTTTGCATGTTTAAAGATGCGTTTGTATATGTGCCGTTAGCCGATGCATAAAGTATGCTTTTTGAATTGTATAAATTTCATTTATTATTTAACTCATCAACCTTTTTGTTTATGTATGAATGAACAGGTTTGTATTTTGAGAAAAAAAAATAAAAATAATATTACTGGTAGTTTATTTCATCACACAAAGATACAGGTGCGTTTAGTCCTACACTATGCTGTTTGATATTAATCGTTCCAATTCACAGAGGGAAATGGTGATAAATTGATCACATTGTGAATTGCAATGTATTGTGTATGTCCTAAAATTAAAATATGACTTTTGGTTTTTCCACTCTCTTTTTTTCCCAGCATTGAACACCTAGTCAGTTTGCTGTGGCTCAACCAATTGATTCCCTTAAGTGAAAAAAAAATGTGCAAGTTTGCCTGGTTGCTGTGGAGGTGAGGGACCATGGGGCGAAAATTGAAGGTGTCTACACAAACTTGACAGCATGTTCCATTGTGGTGAAGCTCAAAATGGAAAAACGCCCATGCAGGGAGGAGAAAACGGACTCTAGAAAGGAACAGCATGCCACTGACGAATCTGATGATGGAAGCAGCTCAGAGAGTGAATCTGAGGAGCAGCAGGACCAGAAGCGTCAAGTGCATGATGGTGGCTGCAAGAAGAAAGAACCACTGTCGGTCACAAAACCCCATCGGCAGCTCTGTCGCTCACCATGCCTGGACCGGCCCAGTTTCTCCCAGAGTAGCACTGCACAGGATTTTCGAGAGGATGAAACAGGCTCAGGGTCAACAGTTAAGCCTTGTAGTGACAGAGAATATCAGACCAAGATGGAATTTGCGTTAAAGTTGGGCTATTCTGGGGAGCAGGTGGAGACGGTTCTGAACAAATTAGGCACTGCTGCTCTTATCAATGATGTTCTTGCTGAGTTGGTGAGACTTGGGAACAAAGTGGATACAGAAATTCAACCGTGCAGCAGCACAACCTCGTCTACATCCAGGTCACCGCTGGTGAAAGAGATTGTTAGTCCTGAGGTGTCTGTGGAGGAGGAGTCTGTGGACACCTATGATAATCTCCGGCCCATTGTCATCGATGGCTCCAATGTGGCAATGAGGTGAGATATTGATGCATTGTGCTGCAGTATTGCAGGCTTTTAGCTAGGAAGGTGTTTGGGCGTCTGCAAAACATAAAAAAATGGACGTGCGATTCTCGTAGCTTGGGCGCCAGATTATGCCAGTATATGGCAGCATCTGGTGGCCAAGCTATGGTTGAGATTTCCACGTCCATTTTTTCATGTTTTGCAGACGCCCCCCCGCTAAAAGCCTGGTAGTGTGAATCCTGGTGAACACTAAGAAAACTCAGACATTACACATGTCTCTGATGCAAAATAATCACTTTTGTTTTTTTTAAGCTGTTTTATTGTTAGAGTGCTCATTAATTAGACAGTTGGACACTTTTTTGTTGGTATATATGGCAGCAGAGAAAAAAAATCAAAGCTCAGCCAACAAAAGGTAAACAGAAGGGACCAATTTCAGCCTGGTAGGAATTATATCAGAAAGCAATCCAGTGATCAGCAATCAACCATGACCTCTCCAATATATGTTGGCCAATCTGTGTCACATACTGTATATTACCTACTTATGATTATGAAAATGTTTTAAATGGTTGTGTTATGAAACTTGAGATTTAACTGAGTATGCTTCCAGACCGATTTCTTTCTGACAATTCCGATGCTGTATTCTGTAGAAGTCTTCCATTTTGTGTACACTGAACTGTGTGTACAGTTGTGATACCACAACAAGATGCATCATAGTGCAGAAAGTTAATCAGGACACAGAGTTTCAGGAGGTTAAAGCATATTCCCATGTTCTGTTTTTAGGCAGGATGTTTCCCTTATTGTCCCTGGAGAAGCTGTAATGCTTTTTGGGTGACTAATGCGGTGCAGAAGGTTCCTGTGTGTCACACACCTAAAGATAAAATCATGGTGGCATCAAAACTAGGGATGCACCGATAAAGAGTACTTTTAAAGTAAGCCACATTCATCAATATGTTCTTCTTGTAGATGGGTCACAGTCACAGGTTTCACTGCAGTACAAACAAATTTTACAAAATTGTCATAAACTGACACAGTTCAAAAACGTTATGCTGCCATATAGTGGTATCGGTGGCTAATCTATGAGTGCAAGTACTCAAACCGAGTATGGGACTGATACCACTATCAGTTCAGCCCTAATAAAAACTAATGATAGAGTTAAGTTGAGTGAGTCGGGTGTAAATTTGAATTAAATTTGTTACTTTCAATGACAAGTGAATCTAGCCAATGTCGATCTCCTTTGCTCTTGTCTGCTAGTCACGGAAACAAGGAGGTCTTCTCCTGCCGCGGCATACAACTTGCTGTGGAATGGTTCCTAGAGAAAGGGCACAAAGACATCACTGTGTTTGTCCCCGCTTGGAGGAAGGAACAGTCCAGGCCTGATGCTCTCATTACTGGTAATAACGTCATCAAGCTCAGTACAATTAATCAGCTCTCAATATGCTAAAGTGCTGTTTATGTTTGTGATTCTTTAAAACGCAACAAAAGGCTTGATTCAAATTCAAAAGTCTTGTTAGCATGGGTGTCTGCCCAGCAAGCAAAGCAAGCAAAACGTTTAGTGGGGTGTCACTCTGACTGAGAGAAAAACATTTTTGCTTTTGCATTGTTTTTGCATTTAACTATTTAACTGATGTCTAACTTACTTTAATTGATGTCTAACTCAAATGAGATCTAATGGTTTTGTATGGATTTAATATAGCGCTTAATTTTTAGCTGCTTAACCTTTCTGGCATGCATTTGTTGCACCCACACAAGTAATCCCTTGATTATCGGGGGTTAGTATCCAGGCCTCCTCTGTGACAAGTGGAAATTTTCTATTATTATGTAATTACCACCATTACCTTTTATTATAAACCTGTTTAGAGCCATTTAAAAAAAAATAAACTGTCACAGTCTTGCTTCCCAGCCCTGTCTGTGATGCAACGGCAAGGTTTTGGAAAATGATGTGAAACACATGCTACCCTGTTTGTCTTGCCAGTTGCATATGCGGAACTGAAAGCTTACGCCACACTTCAAAAAGCTCTTCTTCAGGTGCTGCCATGATAATGTCATCTTCCTCCTTGGCAACTGAAATGTGCTGTTATTCAAGAAAAAACAAATCTGCGACATTTCCAGCAATATTGGGCAGAATTATTGCATAACCATTTTTAAGTTAGCGTATGGTTTTATGACTTTAAAATATCTCCATTCAGACCAAGAAATACTGCGCAAGCTCGAGAAGGAGAAGATCCTCGTGTTCACACCATCACGGAGGGTTCAAGGCAGGAGAGTGGTCTGCTATGATGATCGCTTCATAGTGAAGCTGGCTTTTGATTCTGATGGAATTATTGTGTCGAATGACAACTACAGAGACTTGCAAAACGAAAAGCCAGAGTGGAAGAAGTTTATAGAGGAGCGTCTTCTGATGTACTCATTTGTCAATGACAAGTAAGTGACTGTCTTCGCTGAGTCACAGATTCAGTATATTATGCAAAATCGTAAGCACAGCATGTGTCTCAAGCAGATTCAGAATCATGTATTTATTTTCAATTTTGTTTTTCGTGATTTGGGTCAGTCAAGCCACAACTTTTTTTTGGCCAGTACACATCTAAACCTTGGGGTATTTTTGTCTTTAATCCTGTGCAAACAGGCTTTGTGCTTGTGTGACTCAGTCTTTCTGTAATTGCACAGCTCAAACCAGACAAGATTTAGGATTCTCATATGTCAGATAATTAAGATTTTTTTTATCAACAATTTGATGTCATCAAAGGGTTAATGGTGTCACACTCTCATATGCCACATCTATATATTGCCATGACAATGTTTTATATTTTATAGGTTCATGCCACCTGATGATCCGTTAGGGAGGCATGGTCCAAGTTTAGAAAATTTCCTTCGCAAGCGTCCTGTTGTTCCTGAGCACAAGAAGCAGCCTTGCCCCTATGGTACGTGTCTTTTCTAAACTGAGACACTGAAAGTGACTGAACTGTCTTTGCTTACAGTTTTCTCTTCGTTTTTCAACCAGGGAAGAAGTGTACATATGGACACAAGTGTAAGTACTATCATCCAGAGCGGGTCAATCAACCTCAGCGCGCAGTGGCGGATGAGCTCCGGGCTTTCGCCAAGTTGTCAGCAGTCAAGACAATGAGCGAGGGGGCTTTGGTCAAATGTGGTACTGGATCAGCGACTGCAAAGGGAGACGCTGCCTCTGAGGTCAAACGCGTGGCACCCAAGCGTCAGTCAGACCCCAGCATTCGTTCGGTGGCCTGTGAACTTCCCGAAGCGCTATCAGCTGTCAGGAAGTCTGAGACAAATTCAGTGCCTTCCCTCGTGTCTGCCCTCAGTGTGCCCACCATGCAGCCTGCCAAGAGCCACGCAGTCGGAGCCTTGAACACCCGATCAGCCAGCAGCCCGGTGCCTGGTTCTTTGCAGTTTGCACACAGTTCATTAGAGCACATGTCCAGTGTACAGTATCCACCAATTCTGGTGACCAATAGTCATGGAGCCTCTGTTACATACAGTGAACAGTTCCCAAAGTATGACTCTGTCAGCGACCATGGCTATTATTCACTACACAGTGATTTTTCTAACATGAGCATGAGCAGCATGCACAACGTGGATAGTTTCTGTAGCATGGAGCACGAGCATGGTGTGTATCAGAGGAACCTCAGTCACTGCCCTGAATCCTGCCTCAGCCACTCGAACAGTGACTCCTTTTCTTCGTATGGGGACATGTACCCCAGTTCTGTGGATAGCAGCATGGAGGAGAGCATGAAGGGGCAGCAGCAGTCTCCAGCACCAGGAAGGATGCAAAGCTTCTCTCATGGGTATCGACATGAAACATTGTCAAGAGTACAGAGTTATGGACCAGAGGAGCCTAAGCAGGGTCAGCGAAAGCATCCGGTACCTCATCTAGCACCACACATCCAGCACACTGCAGTAGGGGCAAGGTCCAGTTGCCCCGGAGACTATCCCTTAACTCAGACAGTCCTGCCGCCTTTGTCTTCACAGCCCACTCGATCTCTTGGTATGACTCGCATGGACAGCATATCAGATTCACGGCTGTATGACAGCAACCCAATGAGACAAAGGCGGCCCCCCTTGTGCCGTGAGCAGCACGCCAGCTGGGACCCTCTGCCATGCGGTAATGAGTCTTATGGATATCATTCATATCCACTCAGCAACAGCTTGATGCCATGTTGTGAGCGTGTGATGGTCCGCAGCATGCCCGAAAAAATGGAGCAATTATGGAACTCGCCATGGGAGGCGTCATCTGCTGGTGATCATCTCGAGCGCTACGTCATTCCAGAACACCAGTATCAAACATATCGAAACCTTTGTAACATCTTTCCGGCCTATGTGGTCCATTCGGTCATGGAGAAAAATCCCCATTTGACAGATGCTCAACAACTCGCCGCAGTCATTGTCACCAAAATGAGGTCGTGCCAGTGAGGTCTTCTGTTCTGAGGTTTGGATTGCTCAGAAAGGCACTTGTGAAATTCAACCTTTGCCCTCAGGAGTTCATTGTATACATACAACTGGTCGTCCAAGTTCCCTTTAGTGAGTTAACCGTGGAAATCGGCAAAACGTATTCAACCTTGAGAGCATTTTTTTATGAAGTGCGCTTCATTGCTTGTAAGAGTTTGAGCAAGAGCTACATTGGAATGCATTTTAAGTGTATCTCCTGCACTCAACGTTCTTGGAGTGCAGACCGCACATGCAGTAGTTTTACTGTTTTGAATGCAATTTCAATGGCATTTCCAACAATGTTCCACATGGTCCTAGAGCTACCTAATCCTTCACATACACAAAGAGGTGGCAAGCAGGGTCGGCAGCCTCTTTGTTTTGACCATTGTATAGCAAGGACTCAATTTGAACTGACGGAAGACATGGTTTTATAGCTCTGTCCACGTGGGACTCTCCATACAGGTTTGTAAATGGCATGCTGGATGAGTGGTTGTGGAAAAGATCCTTCACCAACCGGAATGTAGCTCTTGCTCACACTCTTTAAGCGCGTTTTAAAAATAGTAAAACTAAAAATATTCTCACTTCACTCAGCTGGTGCTGGAAAAATTGAACGTCAGTACTTTTTAGTGCATTTCTTTTACCAATAAGTAAGAGAGGTTGGAGGATACCTCACAGCATGAACTGAACATATGGCCTTATATCCGAATGACCTCACGCTATTGTCATTGTTTTGATGGAATTTTCATCATTGAAGCATAAAAGCACTATCACCGTATATACAGAAGTCTATTTTCTTAGCTTCACTTACAAAACCTACTATTTTAGTAGAATTTGAGAGTGCACAAAGAAAGCCAAAAAATGGACTTGTTTACACATATGTAAGTAGTATCACACAAAAGCCATTATTTTAAGTCATTTATAAGCTGCTAAATGATGCCAAAAATATATAGGTTATATAGTATCTTTATGTATTGTAATTCATCACTATTAAATTTTGAATAATACAGTGAGCATCTTTTTGGTCAATACTGGATGTTGTCTGCTAGATTAAAAGGCATTTGTGCAGATTACTTTTCAGGGTGGGATTGAGCAAACTTGTTTCAGTCAGTAGTTACTATCAGTTTCCACCGGATTTGCCATCGGTTTTTGGAGCTAAGACTGATATAAGAAATGATTTTTTTAAACAATCTATATATGCTTTGCAATGCCACTGAAAATAAATCAACAAAAAGATTTTTGTCTCAACTGCATGTATTGAAACTACAATTATTCACTTCAGATGCTGCGATGTAACAAGGCCATGTTCACATTACTCATCTTTTCGGAAAGTTTGTGTGGTATTTTTGGTTTAGTTTTTTTAATCTTAATTTGAAATTGCTGAGCAGTATTACATTACTGTGACGCAAAATTAAAATACTTGACACATCTAATGAGATGAACAGCAGCTAATTAATAATAGCGTGTGTAATGTGAACATAGCCGTATTTTGGAAAATGTGAGATTAAAAAAAAAAAAAAAACTTCCCAATGCATCTCAACAGTTTGAATTACAGTTTGTGCATTTTAAATTCAGATTTCTACTCAATATTAAAGACAGGCGTTTTAAAATATGTTAAAAATGTTGGGGCAGGGCCACTATTTATAAGGAAATTGAATTGCCGACACGCAGCTGTGCGTCCAAACACTTGGGTATGTGGAGGGATTTGGCTGTGCCTTGCTGCACATTGCTCTCAGGATGCTTTCTTTTTCAGTTTTTAGTGCCAGAAACCAGTGGTTTCCAGCAAGAATATTGTCTAGTCGGGATTATATTTTGTGAAACACATACATGGATCCTGTAGAACGCTATAGTTACTTGTGTATAGTTGAGGTGATGGGATTGCAGAATGTTGTACTGTTGAGTAAACTCTAGTTATGCACCTTGACTTTGGCTTGTGGGATGGCTTTACGTGATGCTGCTTCTTGACATCTATCAGGATGTTTACCTGCTTCTAGTTATGATTGTTGAAAATACTATTTGGTAGTGCTGTCAGTCAATTTAAAAAAAAATTGAATTAATTACAGGATTTTGTAATTAATTAATCGCATTTTATGTCATATCTGCTCCTGATAAAGAATTTGAGTTCTAGGGTATTAAAAAAATTGTAGTGCATGAGTAATCAATTGAATACAGTAAGAAGAGAAGATTGGAAATCCATTTTTTTATTGGTGAACTGTGCTTCATAAATGAAATCCAAAAGTAACGGTCAAGCACATCAGCAAACCAGTTAGGCCAGGTGCATTATTCAAAAATGTAAAACGTAAATGTAAAAAATACAGCAATACAGTGAAATAAATAAAATAAAGCTGTCTTCAAAAATGTAAAACAAACAGCCATACAGTTAAATAAATAAAATAAGGCTGTTTTCAAAAATGTAATACAAATACAGCGATTCAGTTAAATAAATAAAATTCTGAAATAAAATAAGGCTGTCTGAAATAGGTACTTAAGCTCGATATAGCAATTCAAAAATTAATAATAGAAGTATAACACGCCTCTCCGGGTCCTTCAATGGGCCAAAATTCAAATGCGCAAGCATTGGCTCGCCACTGTTTTTTTAATGTGTGAAATTGCGCCGTAATTAATTAATCTAATTAACGTGTTAAAATGACAGCACTACTATTTGGTTTAATTGTCCAACTTTCTGGCAGGTGTTTTTGAAGTTGCCTGAGAGTTGACGAACATGGTGGAAATGTGACAGCCAAATTGTTTTTATTGGAGCTATGCTTTGCTCGTCTCATTGATCTTAATTCATCACCCTCGAGTCAAGGAGTGCGGCCATCATGTGTAGTTCACCCTATCAGAGGTCGCACTGTCTAAAGCTGGATTAAACGCGGAGTGTGTTGAATGGGAATTGCCACTTTGAATCCATAAATCATTTTACTTGCATCGCAAAATGATCTCTATAAAGTCAAGATGGCTCATTTAGGTGTTTGTAGGATCTCAACAGTTAAGTAACTCTAAAGCAGAGCACTGTATATCAGCCTGTTTGTGGTGCTTAAATAACATTTCTTTATAATGTTTCAGTAAAACAAAGTGTGTGTTCAGTCGTGAAACGTAAACAGAAAACAAAAAGATTTTTATGTGTTTTGCCCGAAAATGATTTTTGGGCTTTGCTGACTTGTTTTTTTTTTTTTCATGAAAAAGGACACGGCCACTTTGCCAGATGTCTGTTCATGAGAAGGTGAAACAAACCGCCTAAATGTTTCTCCATGTGAAACAATCAGATTGCAAGGCTGCTGTCAAGGTTGTTTCTGGCATTTGGCTAAAAGTTTGCGTGCCCTCCCAGTAACCCCCTCTCCCCCTCCTAAAAGAGTGGAAGCTAAATTAACAGTTTATTTTTTTTTTTATCCTCCACAGAATCTGTTCCTATGTTTTCCTACCCAAGTTTGTACAGTGGGACCTCAGAATTTCAATGTTTAGTATCAGAAGAATCATGAAAAGGCTATTTTCAAATCTACTTTCCTCAAACTAGTGGTTGAAAAAGAACTCTAGGCTAATCAGCTACATTAGATACGTAACACTTGTTTCGTGTGAATCTGGACTGTTGTCAGTCACCAGAATGAATATGAGGCCGGGAATAGATGAACACATTTTAAGGTTGAATGTGGTTATGAATGACCCATAATGATTGATATTGTCTGACTGTGTGATTATGGCAAACCTGCTCACAAAATACCAAATATTTCCACGGACAATCTTCGTTTCACGAGTGAGTCGTGAACAAAAATCTAAATAGTGCGGCAAAATTTTGCACTGAACAGTGAGACAGTGTGATTTCAGAATCATTTTTATGAACAACGGAACTATATAGATGCCGTTTTGTTATGATTGCGAGTCGGCCAGCACAAATCGGAGGAAAATAGGAATCGCGAAGAATTGACATGACGATTCTCTGCCACACTTTTTTTCCCTCATGAAACACGAAGTTTATTGCACACACAAACCATGACAAAACATAGTTGTTTGAGATGCTGAAAAAACATTTTGCTGCCGATCACAGATACCGATCACATGGGTTGACAATTAATTTGTAATCAAAATGATAAGACCATCTGTGTACATATGTGAAAACATGAACCATTAAATCATTTTAATTCAGACATGTTTTAATATACCCCACCTCTTCAAGAAGGCAAAAAAAAAATATTTGTCAAAAGGACAACTAAGAAACATTTAATTTGATGTGAGACGTCGCAGTGTGGTGAGTCTCTTGAGACTTTGCTATGTCCGTGAAATATTTCCATTGAGCACTTTTACATACTTTCACATTTATGAAAGTTTCCTCTCCAGACATTTTCAGAAGTTTCAGATTCAGGTTGTTAATGAACACGGCACCCGACTCCAAAACAGCAACGGATCCAGTCGTTTCCGTCTTCTTGAGAAAGGCTGTTCATCTAGCTCTGTGAAATTAATGATTATTTCTTGGGCAATTAGCTTCGCGTTCCGAATACCAAGCTCGGACTGGCAGTTGTTGCCAAGTGTCAGCTGCACAGCCTGTTGCAGAGGAACCAGCGAGCTCACTTTCATGAGCCTGGAAAACTCTCTGTGCTCTGTCCATTTTTTCGGAATAAGTTCGTTATGACACTGTTTGGTGGGCTGATTCTCGTAACTACTTCCCGGTTTGTCATCCATATTCCTTCAGTGTCTATCCTGTCGCCGAGCTATGCAATCACTACCGCATTCATGTCAGGAGTGAAACACGTGACTACAAGGCGCTTCGTTATTGGCTGAAGGTGAAGCCTTCGTGGGATCTCAGAAAGTAGCGTGAAACTCACAAAGTAATGTAGTATTTGTGATGCAAATCCGGTCAGTTTGTAAATTAAATGCGAATCGAAATTAATTGAAAATTAAAGGGTGAATCGAAATTGTGTTTTTTTTATACAATTTATCATGCAGGCCTAATTGTGAGCTTGGCATTTATCAGTTCCGCTGTCAGACAGACTGAGAAATTCATTGCCTTTCTCTTTAATAGTGGGAAATGTTTGAACCCACATACGCATATATATTATGCATCCTAAGGAATCACCTACTAAAAATGTGATGTTAAAATATTATACATTTTGTGGATGCTGTCTCATTTCTATCAGTACTCACCGTGTCGTGATCCTGAATTCTGGGAAGGGTTAGATAGACCTTGGGGACCAACCTTTGAGATCCCACTGTACTCTGCTTTACTCATGCTTTATTTTGCGTGCCAGTCTTTGCTGTAATGAAGCCAAAGTGCATCAACCGTCATTTTTATTTCATTTGATTTGTAATAGAATGAATAAAGGCCCAGATGTTTGGGACCCCTTGCTGTGAATATTAATTTTCTGTGGGTGAGGATAGTAATGGGCTGATCATGAAGCGTATACTCATTTCCGCCCTCACTAGGTGGCGCTCTCTGTAGAAAAACAATCAGAGGTTTGACTCTAAAAGAGTGCCATTTAATGATAGCTGGATTAAACTGAGTACACTGTTTCATGAAGCTTTACAAGCCCGTTGCTGACTGAGTATTGCTGCCCCACCCCCCACTCCCAATTCTCTCTCCCTTTATTAGTGCCGCAAACAACCAAGCCACAAATGTCTAGAATTGACTTTTGCTTGTTGATACAAATTGTATCTATACCTTGAATGTAACAAAATACAAGTGTAAAATACGAAAGTAGTTTTTATTTAAATAGGGGGAATAAACAATGCCATGTTTGTGACACTGTGTGTCACTGGGAGTAGCCCATTGGTATGTACTTATTCTTACTGGGTACAGAAGTTTATTTACAGGGACATTAATGTGCTCCAGTGCACTGTTCCCCTGTGTACAGCAGTAAGCATTGTGTCTTCACTGTACATACTCTCACCTGTGTGTTTATATATAGAAAGCAACTTGTAGATGTAACACTGTTTAAAAACGACAATTTCTGTAACGCTTTCCTCTTCTGATCCTCTGGACTCACTTTGTGTTGGTGTTTTTGAGTATATTTACCTACATGCCAAAGTTATTCTTGTATGGCTGTGTTGAAAATGACACACAAATGCACACAAAGAACTCTGTGTCACAGAGGATTTATTGTTTATATCCTGTAAAGTGTGTAATTCTGGTTGCAGACTCTTAACACTCACTTAAGCTGCTTCATGAAAAAGTTTAGTTTGACCGTGTATTAGACAAGTGCAAGTGTCTTCTGACAGACTGGCAAATATTGTCCATGCATGTCCACTTCTGAAGACCAGCGGGCTCACCCAGAGCCGATCCAACAGTAAGAACAGTAAGTTAGTAGTTAGCTGGTGCAAAGACGCTGCATGAAAACAGAAAAATCTCTTCCATTGTTTCATGTTAAGCAAGTATACACTTAATCTTGGGTCAAAAGTCGAAGAAATTGATCAACTTTCACCTTCCATCTTCTATGATGTCGCTTAAATCATGTGGAACTGTTGGAATAGATTTCAAAAACCTGATTGGCAAATGTTGAAATGTGGTATTGTTTTGGTTTTTTTTTTAATTGTATTTGATGTTATGTCCATTTCACGTTTGTTTTTAGGTTATTTAAAACTTGTGATTTATTTATATTATTATTTATTCTGACTATTATTGTAGAAGTGATGTTCTGTTCCTGTTTGATTTATTAGCCCGGCCAGGTTGTTTCCTCTGATCACTGAGAAGGGTTTTGGGTGATACTGCTGAAGAAAGGACTGCATATGTTTTCAATGAGATTGATAAGATTTGTTGTGTTTTACTGAACAATGATCCCGATTGAAAATGTGTTTTTGCACATAACGCCAACAATACGCACACACGACTACACAAACGCGTTACTCAGGAGGACTTACACTCACCTTTGAGCCGCATGATACATTATGACATTTTCGGGGCGGCAAAATGTATTTTTAAAAAGCTGCGACTTAAGAGTGGTTGAAGAAGCTAGTTTATTCTGTGTTGTGATAATCTGCAATATTGTAATCCACACTGAATGGAATGCATCGCTTTTGTAGATCGGAACATATATAAAATATAGACTATTTGGGTCTTTTGACTCAAACAAAATGTAAGTCTTTATGACAAAATGTGTTTCTTTCCTCGAGTAAATAAAAGTCTGTTGAAATTGTGCAGTGTCTGGTTTCAGGAAACATGGTGGACGAATGAAGGAAAGCACATCACTCATCCTCAATGTTGTTGGTAACTTTATAACAGACAAATTCCTCAGCTTCTTTTTGAATCATTTGAATTGTTGATGGTATTGTATATTCCCTCAGCCAAAGGGATTTCTGTCTTTATTAAAAAAACAGTCTATTCCTAAATTAACAGAGCTTTTCCCTAGTTCAATTATAAATCCTATTACATGAGCAAAGGTGCTAAAGACACTGCAAACCTAGGTGCCGTCTTTTGCAGTCACTCTCCACTGCTACTGTTGCTTTCTGTGTTGTTCCAGCTCAGGTGGCGTGTCGTGCTTGGTGACTGACTGATGGAGACAAAGTCCTTTCTCCTGTGATCTGCTTGTTCCCAGCATTGATTTATGAAGAACACACACCTTCTTCCCTTTGTCTCTGTGATTAAGTCTCCTTCACTGAAGGAGGTCATGCTGCCCCCAAGAGTGAGGATGAGTCAGCTAACCAAGGTAATGACGTCTCACTCCCACACAGTTTTCAATTTCAAAAGTGCAGATTTCACTGGAAAGTGTAACTGCACGTGTATGAATCATTAGCTACTCCTTAGCTACTTCCCTTGCTGTATAGCAAGGGAGAAATCAAGCCTGTTATGGAGCAACAAAATGATCCTAATGTTAAATGAATTGATGCAGGGTGATCTGGTGTGGTGATTTGTGTTCACTTATTTTAAAGCTCCAAAACAGAAGGATGGGAGCGTGCAGAAGTGTTCACATCTCGGTTATGGCCACTGGGGGCACGGGTGTCGCATCAGCCTCGCTACCGTGACTCGGACTAGATCTGTCTCAAATGAAATTAAAAATGTAAAATTGTCCTGGATAAGGTGTCCTAGAACATAATCATTATGTTTTCACATATTTTGGACCATTTTCCGAGTTTATAGAAAAAGTATCTAAGGAGTTTCTTTCTCTAATAGCAACCAAAAACCACCATGCCAAGTTTACGTGCAATGAGTTTCACACTGTAAAACAAATCAGACATAGTGTGGTTTGTGTTCTCAAACACAAATGTCAGAAGGATCGTACAGACTTTAAATGGAAGAAGATCAAATCACATTATTTGCGTGTACATTATCGTATTGTCAATTATAATATTTGCCTTTAGCTTTCTGGTTGGAGCCAGTCTGAAAGACCCTCTGCTCCTCCGAAAAGCCTAAAGCTGAAAAGGTTTCAAAGATGAGCTGAGAGAATTGTTGTGCAGTGCCTCTGGTTCAGGTGATGGTGCATAATATAGAATACATTGTAATTTCTGCACATAAAAGGAAACAATATTAAATCCTCCGATGTTGCAAAAAATAATAATTTGTTGAAAAATAAGTACTGTGCATTTTTACTGAACGAGGTGCTGTACACAGGTGAATAAAGAAAGATTACACATGAAAGGTGCAATAAAGTGCATTGAATACAAGTCATCTCAAAACAAAAACACTCCAAAGCCAATATGATGAAATAATATGATCAGCTATATGCTTTGATAAAAGCCAAAGGGTATTTTAAGAGATGTTGAGAAATGGACTGATGGTTCCTGTCTGACATTAAGTGGGTGGGCATCCCAACTACAGGGGCCTCAAGGCTGTTCAGCTGACCTGGAAAAAAAAAAATAAAACAGTCTTGGTATTGTACCCGTAAGGTTTTATTTTATCCAACAACAGAACCAAATGAAAACTAAACAAATGGGTTTCAAGGTCACCTCTAATGCGGGACCGCACACAGTCATGTTTTGATTGACGTCACAGTCACTCTCTATCGGAATTATTTCACTTGATAGTGATGGGTAGATGAGTTTACATGAAACAGTGCCGCCATTTCCAAAGTCCACTATATGGAAGTCTGCTGTATATTCTTTGGCTTTCAATTATACCTACGTTTTTTAAACCACTTACTGAGCCCTGAAAATGAGGAGACCGCCACTTACAATGAATCCATCACTTTGAGCAAGTGACCTTGCCTCACGGTCCACACTAGTTACCTCACTGGGAATCAAATTGGTGACATCTTACTCCCTATATTTAATTTTTCCCCATGTTGACAGTGTTGCATGATGTACTTGCTGCCATTCCTGCAACTGCTCTGTCTTCAGAGGGAGGATCAGGATGGTCTCACAGATGTAGCGGAATACAAGGTCTTCTGCTCTGAAACGTCATATTTGACACATGGATGTTTGAGCCAAATGTTTAGATACCAATATGTTGTGTATGATTTTGCTACCTTTTGATTTCAATTTTCTTGACCGCTATAGCCAACTTGTTTAGTTTCGGTATTTACATCTGCTCCCCTTTTAGTTTTACTCAATTAAATTGCTTTAAAACAAACGAACAACATTTTTTTTTTACAAGAAATGCATCCAGTGTTAAAAGGAAAAAATGTATGATTCATGGTATTATACGCTTCTGGCCAGTCTGCGATTTACGTGTGATTTACGCTGCAGAAAACCAGGTGTTGATGACCAGTATGATGGCACTTCTCGGCCACCGTAGACAATTGATAACCATAGAAAAGAAATGGGCGAGGAAGGATTAGCAGTAATATGAGTAACTAAGTTTCTCTTGTTTTTATTCTTTCACTAGACGATTAGACACTAAGTCAAGTTAAAATACATAAACTACGCTCTCACTCAGACATGACATAGTTGCTGTACTTCCACCTGCTGGCGAATAATGGATACTGCAGTACAGAAAATGAATCTGAGATGCGAAGTGCATTGAGTCATTGCTGCGCAAATTCTTCCAAATCTCCAATTTAAATGTGATTACTGCTGCTTCTACTACTACTAATTATAATAAATAACGTGCACCTTTACATCGCCTCTGTATAATTCTCCAATTTCACCTTAGTTGATTATCGCCATTCATGAATTTGTACATGCTCAAGGTTAGATATTCAGATATTACAAAGTATTGCTCGCTGATTTGTTAAAAAAAATCAAATGTGAAAACAGTCTTGTCTTACGAAAAACACATTTCAGATAACATCCACCTATTTGACATCTATTTACCTATTTAAAATCTTTAATAGCCAATCAGAACCCAGGCAAATGAGAGTTCCTGCAGCCACTCCAGTCATTCCTATTTGCTGTATCCACATCCTGAGATTAAATCAGTCAGCGAAAGTGACTGCAATTTTTTCCAGAGTGGTACTTCGGGCCTAAACAACAGGAAAGCTCTAAACGGCACACTTCCTTTATGACCGAATAAGTAAGAATACACCACTGAAAGTCAGACTTGGAAATGGAACAGAGCCAAGTTGGCACAAGTTTGCAGTTTTCCTGTCTTACTAGCTTTAATATACACAATTAGCCTTAGCATTATGACTATCCATCTGATCGGTGTTGACTCTCCTTTTAGCTTTTTCTTCAAGCTACGCATGAGCTGACCTGTGGTTGCTACTACTGACAGTTCTTAAACTCACCCCTCCACCTCTCCAGCCTCTTCTCCATCACATCCTCACTCAAAATAAAAATCTCTATGTCATATGTCAAACATTGTTTATGTAGACGCATACCTAATTTCATGTTGGTCGGGGCACGTCTGAATTGAAGGTGGCAGGAGAAGGATCAGAGAAAATGTCAAGATGGCGGCTCGCGGAGACCCAATTAACATGAGCTCTGGAATGCCATACTTCAACGTCATGCAACCAAATGTGAGTAACAACCCCTTCCTTGTGGATATCTACGACTCTACAAATTAACACTGACAAATACCCACAGAAAGGCGGACATTTTTGTGGGAAACGACAAACTCCTCTCCATTTAGCATGGGGCTAAAGGGTGAATTGGCCCTATCGTGCTGCAGCAATGTCAATTAAAGACCACAAAATGGGCCAGCACAAGTTCAGACGGGTCAGATCTGCACCAAGCCGTTGTCCATCATGAACCGTGATTTACAGAGACCACACTGACAGCAGAGACGAGGAACAGCCTGAATGCAGAGAGAGAATTCCCACACTGCGGCCTGGTCAGTTCGACGGATCTGGTTCATGGAAAGATTTCCTTTACTAGTTTGAAAGCTGCGCTAGTGCCAACCACTGGACGGACAAGACCATGGCTGTTCTGTTAAGATACAGTCCGATCGGTGCTGCTGGTGCTGTGCTTCACTAAAACCCCATCTGCCAGGTGGAGCTATCAATACATTGTAGAGGAGGTCGAGGCCGCCTACGGACCGCGGTCAGAACATGGTGCAGCCCTCGGCATCAAATTGAGGCAGAGAGTCAGGAAACAAGGTGAAGCCCTACACACACTCGGAGATGACAAAAAAGTCTCCATTGTGTATGCCAATCGAACCAATGTAGAGCAGGACTGCATGTAGAGATCTTCACTAATGCCCTAGCAGATGCTGAGGTTGTCCAGAAACTGTTGGAGGATCAACCCTGCATCCTGGCAAGAGCTTATGAATTCACACACAAGTATGAAGCCACCAGAGGAGCTGCTAGAGCCATTACACCACTGATGCCTCAAAGAGGTCGTGGTTCTGTCACCTAAAGGACCCATGCTGCCACTCTACGTGAACCCGCCTGCATGATGACAAGTGCAGCGCCAGACCCAGCACCCAGAACTCCTGCTGAACCACCACAGAGGGCCCCAAAAACACACCAACAGTGGCAGCCCAAAAAAAAGGCCGTTATAAGAAGTCAAGTATAGGTGAGACCATCTGCTATAATTGTTCTGGTGTGAGCCACATACAGAGAAACTGCCCATCCCCCCACCAACCATCATGGCGACCCAGTAGTGTTGGCCTAAGTCCAGCCAGTGATTCAAGCACCGTGGTTGTTGTCACCAAAGGTGAGGTGGAAATGATAATGTGTGTCAGGATATGGATCCACGAACTGGAAATGCAAGCTCTGTTGGACTCTGGAGCTAGGAGGAATGTGCTGCCCCTTCATCACTACAATTCTATCCCTGCTGACTTTAAGCCTTCAATTCAGCCATCTGTTGCAGAGGTGTTACATGCACCTCCCGTAAACACCATACCGCATAAAGAGACATGACATTAAGCCCCACCAAGCTCCTCATCGAAAAGCACCATGTTCTCGTGGCCCGCATCGAGGTGCAGCCGCAGCAGTGCACTAACATCCCCATCAGAGTCTTCAACCCTGGTGCACTCCCTGTCACCCTATGGATAGGTGCCATAGTTGGGGTTAGAAGGTGTAGAACCACAAATCACAAGTGCTCCAGCAGCGGCCAGCCCTGATGACCTGGCCACTGTACCCAGTCACCTGCACAGCTTATATGCCGAGAGTCTGTCCCAGAGTGATCGTCTGAGGCTCGCACACCAGCTACAGTCGTACAGTGATGCCTTCTCATCAAGCCCCACTGACCTTGGCCGCACCAACATTGTACAGCATGACATTTTGACCATGCTTGGTCCACCTCCACGCCAAGTCTCCTATGACCCCTGTTTCCATCTGGGGGGTCATTGTGGATATGGTCGAGGACTATAAATATCTTGGGGTCGACATAGACAATAAAGTGGACTGGGCTCGGAACACTGAGGCCCTTTACAAAAAGGGTCAGAGTCGTCTCTACTTTTTGAGGAGGCTCAGGTCCTTCAATGTCTGTGGGATAATGCTGAGGATGTTTTATGAGGACAATTTGTCCCTGAAAAAAATACAATGAAGGGTTTTTTGGCACATTTTCTGTTCTTGAACTGCATTTGTTGCACATTGTTTTTCTAAGATCTTTTGTATCACTTTTTTTTTCAATCTATAATATTATTTCTTTCTGGACACACTCTCTTCACCAAGGTTCTTCAGCACCCTGGATCTCACGTCAGGATACTGGCAGGTGGAAATGACCCCCAGGGCCTGTAAAGCAGCTTCATTCTGTACATGAAAAGGCCTCTTCGAATGGAGTGTGATGCCATTCGGGTTGTGTAATGCACCTGCCAGGTTCCAAAGACTGACAGACCATGTGCTGACTGGGCTGCTGTGGGAGACGTGTCTGGTCTACCTCGATGACGTCGTCGTCCTGGGGCTGGACAGTGTCCAGATGCTGGAGTGACTGGAGCAGTTGTTCACCAGGCTGCAGCACGCTAATTTAAAATTAAAGCCATCCAAGCGTTGTCTGTTCCGGGAGCAAGTGGCCTATCATCATACTACCGACGTTTTGTTGCAGACTTTGTTACTATAGCCAAGCCACTTCATGAACTGACCAAAAAGTATGCACGCTTCTGTTGGACAGCTGAATGCCAGGAGGCTTTTGAAAGATTAAAGAAAGCGCTGACCCACAGCTCCAGTCCTGGGCTATCCACTCCATGAGGGCCAGCTATTCCTTGACACCAGTGCCAGCGACTGGGGAATTGGGGCTGTCCTGTCTCAAATGCAAGGTGATGAGGAGAGGGTCTTGGCCTATGGTGTCAGAAGATTATCAACAACAGAGCAAAATTACTGCACTACAGTGGCGGCCTGTGCATTTTACACCTAGGCCTTCAGTCAAGTACACCCCCGCCCAAATGTGGGCGGGTATGTGATCCACCTTCTGAGATCAGTTGGAGAGCTCACACCAGCTTGTAAGAGAGACTTTGGGAAAAGCGTCAAAGCTTCTTACTGAGCGTGCGACAGTATGATAAAAACATCTCCAGTTCCAAGTTGGTGATGCAGTCTGGTACCTGATCAAAAATTCTAAAAGAGCAAAGAACAAAATACGAAAGTTCCTGCCTTCCTTTGAGGGACCTTGTTGTAGGACAGCTGGACAACTTCATCAACCGAATCCAAAAGAGGTCCAAGTCAAAGGCCAAAGTGGTTCATCATGACAAGCTCAAGCCTTACTACTCCAGAAGTCCGCTGGACAGCAGCTGGTCGTTCAAGGAGATCAATGCCTCACCACAGATGGAGACACCACTCATTGAAGCTGACAAGGATGCTTCTGACTTCGACATCAGCCCTCTTGACTCGACTCGCTCACCTCATCAATTGCTGAGGACCCTGTCGGAGGCAGTACCAGGAGCGCTTGCCCTTCTCTATCAACAGCTCTTGGTGACCATCTTCCTGACAGCCCTACAGAGCCGCCACCAGGTGAGCCAGATGATGAGAGTCCAGAGACGAGGGCGGGCTGCCGTTTTCCTGAGACCTCTGCACCCCTCCAGCAATGACCTCAGAGCGTCCTAAGAGCACCAGATATGTTTGGTGACTGGTTTATGGAGTGGGTTTTTAAATGCTTACCGGAGTTAGAGTGTAGATCTTTAAGCAGAGTAAAGCAAAGCTTTCAGTGCAGTTTGTTATTGTCAATTACTGTTATTTGGGTTATCACAAAGGTGAGGGGATTTGTTCAACTTATCACGGTCGACTGTAAGTAGTATAACGGCCCTATCGGTTTTGTCTCGTGTTTAGCAGCTAACTGTGATTCAATTGATCTTCCGGGGGAGGATTTCTGACCACCGTATTGAACACTGGAGGGCATCACTCTTTTGCCTAGGGTTACCCGACATCTTTGGTTGAGCCAGACAGGGACTTGAGGAAAAGGTTGAGGAACGTTTACACTTTCTACAAAGTCCTGTGTTCTACTTGATACTCTTTGTGATAGCTGAAAGCTGAAAGGAAAACTCACAGGAGGTATCAACACAGCAGGTTTTATTCACGGTTCCAACTTCCAACAAACTGGATGGTGACCCGGCAACATAACAAGAGCGCCCCCAAGATGTGACCCCAAATAATCCCATGACACATCATAACACTCTTTTTGTCCTGGAGCCATATTAAGTGTTTAATTATCCTCCAGAGTGGGGGTAGTGTTACCGGCCGGGCCACGTCTCCAACAGAAGGTGGCAGGATGGGTGATGTAGGTGTACGTATGGCGTGTGTGTAACATGCGCGCCCCCGGTGAGTGTGAGAGCGAGCGTCTGTTCAAGTCTCCGCGGGGAAAAGTTTGCACTGTACCTGGAGGACTCTGTGATCCCCTGTGGAAGCAAATCAAGTGCCGGTTCTGCTGTGATTATTGAATCCTCTTCGTGAAGGATTCAATACCGGACCCGTTGTTACCACAGACGAGCCGTGCTGCAGGTGACGCCAGTCCTAATTGCCGGTTATCCGAACCACGGTTCGGATCCACGAGGCTGGTGAGGTAACACTCATGTAATATTCCGAGATATTGGAAAGATATCTTGCAATAATGGCAAACCTAGATTTTCTCAGCCCAAATAGTCTTCACAGTGCATTACAAAGTCTATAACAGTATTTAGCAATGACGCCAACACCTGTGAGACAAAAGCATTAACAAACGTTCTCAGTGAAAATAAAATTCCATGTTCCGTGAAATATTCAGTGCACAGCGTCATGATTTCAAAGGCACGACGGACAACTATGAACATTTCACGAAATGTCTTTTAAGTTAAGTGTCAAACAGCAAGGATGTAACATCTTCAGAACATCTTCATGGTATCTCCGGGTTTCGAACTCATGAGGCTGGGAGACTCCAGATTCTGCTGCCTGTGATGATGCGGCAACGGTGGGCGGAGTCTGCCACTCTGGAGCCTCTTCAGTCCCGCTGACCGCTGCTCTGTCACCGGCCTGGGTGTGGTTTGTGTGTGAGCGTACCGTTAGCAGGAAATCGAGCTTCACTCTTTCATTTTAACAACTAAACAAAGGAAAAACACTCTCCCGCTGATTCCGGACTCAATATAGATATCTGTGCTTAAGACTCAAGTGACGGTGGACTCATCCTGACCGGAAGTGTTCAGTTGGCGCCGAGGTTCTGATGGGAAGAAACTTTTTCTTCTGGTGACGCTTACTGCTGCATTGATAGCTTTTCATTCAACATATTTTCCTTTGAACCGGACAAAAAGGACGCCAAGATGCCGAAAACGGTAAGACACAATCTTAATAACATTGAAACTAAATACTTTTTTATTTGCATTCTCAGTATAGTCGTGTTAATTCTACGGACTAGGCTTAGACCTTAGATATCTGAAGGCAATTGTTAAAGCCACCGCATTTCTGTGACGCCACAAATAAAATACCGGGACACTTTCCGTTAGGCGCGTTCCCGTGCGCGCCCCCGCCGGTGTGGTCCCTAAAACATGCGCCTTTAATTAGAAAATTGATTAAGGTCTTTCGTGACCTATTGCACTTTTATTAGCTCATCGAGTCTCTGCGCAAGAATCCACATGTTTAACGACGTATTTGAGGGAAGCTACCGAATAGCTAGGGAGCTAATCATCACCCCCCACACCGCCTCCTCAAGGCCTCCCTTTCAATCTGGGACTCGAACTGTCACTGGGCCCAGCTGTGGCTCCTAAAGCTCAGGTAACGGGACCCAGAACCGACCCACGTGTTCTATAAATGCTTAAATACAATCACAACTTTTTTCTTATTGTACAACGCGATGATTCGAGTAGCTTTTCAGCTGTAGCCCTGAACAAAGACCACACACACACACACACATTCTGCCATTCAAACTGCATAATGGTTTTACAAAGCTCAGAATTTCAGACCTCAGTGGAAGTGTTTGATTCGCAACTGCTTCTAACTGCTTACGTCCGTGTTGGATATGGCATTTAATAAAAAAATATCCAAAATGTGCTTCATTGTTTAGTACAGTAACATACCTGAACAAAGAGGGAATCAATCTACCTTTGCTTTTTTATTGACCCAACATAACCCCTGTAATGGGATGGAACATCTATTGGTTTATCTTTTATTTAGTCATTTAATATGGAAACAGTAACCTGATTCTGAAGAAGAACAAATTATCTAGGTAATACCATTTTCAGGTGTAAATCTGATCACTCAAGAGCAACAGTCATCATTTCGTAATGCACAATAATCATATTTGCTTGATAAAACGTCAAAGTTGCAGGAAGAACAGGTCATTGCTATGTCTTTTTCAGACACCATGAGTGAGTCAGGATGTTTAAGTCTCATGCAGGCAGTTGGATTTCTTTAAACACTGTGTTTATTATGTCTGCATGTCATTCATTTATTTTTATCTGAAACACCACAAGATGTCTTCCCCACATGAGCCTGCAACAAACAATTTTAGCTTATTAAAAAAACATTTCTCTTACATTAGTGTTGGAAATTCCATGTGTTCCAGTGATTCCTAAATTATTTTACTCAGTATTTATTTGTTCCCCAAACACAGCCGGTAGATTTTATTTCTAAATAGATTAAACTATGTCAATTAATTATTATATATCCGCTGATTTTCTGATAACTCTATGACTTCATTATTTGCTCTATCCTGATATTATTTCTATTAAATATGTGCGTTAATGTGGTGGATGTGAAGCAGATTGATGTACACAAAGAGTCCAAATGACTTCACCAGTTCTGTCACCTGTTAAAACAACATGTTTTGCGAGTGTACACTGCTTTTCCATTATACATTACTACCCAATGAGCAGCTCTTCCAAATTTTAGCCGTTTGCCCTCACTTATTTTGATGATTAATATTAAATGGTCGCATGCGGGGTGTGCAAAGGGTGTGGGTTTGTTCAAATCCACAATGCTTTATGGAAGCTACACTGAGCTTGTGTTGGATAATGATGGTATGTTTTGTGATGTGTGTCTGTGTGTGAGTCTCTGATAGCCTGGTGACCTGTGGAACATCTCCACCTTGTCTCAACCAAGGCCAGCTAGGATTGTCTTCATCCAAACGACATATACTATAGTGATCGATCAGTTGCTATCTTGACACGTCAGACATATATTGCATTGTTTACTATGGTCTGATGCACTTGGGAATTGTTTCTGTGCCAAAAGCTGCAATGTTGAAGAGGAAACTGGCAGGAGACGGAATATCTGGTCAAGAGGAAGCTCTGAGTGATGACAGGAAAGGGTTGGTGGATGTCTGGAACAATGAGGTTTATATTCACTCAAAAGACACAGGTGGAGCCAAACATAGAAACTCAGTAGTTAAATCATACAATGCTTCTTTTAATTGAATTTCTGCATCAAGGTATTCTGTGAGTGTGAAGTGGTGAATGGGTAAATATGATGAGTTTCGTGAACGTTTTCTTGGAGATGTCGAAATGTGTGGAGCCCATTTTTCCTCCTCCTTTGGCAAAGCCGCTCCCACATAGAAGTGGAGTGAAAGTAGGAAGACTGACTCAGTGATTCAGCAAATGCTTTATGTGCTGCGCCCAGTAAAGGTTCTATCACAGCCTCAAGCACATTGCTTAGGCTTTGCCCGGAACCATGCCAGCCTGAAACCTATTCCTTACATGTGTTTTCACAACGACATAATTATTGAGAAACTGAGCTCAGCAGAGCCAAGGAAGTCATGATGTGACTCAAAAGTTCTGCTCTTACATCAGTTCCTCTCTGGTTATTTCCTTGCCCTGTAGCCTTATATGGACTTTCACATCATGGTGTAGCTTGCTCTCGTTCCTGCTTCCACCCAGACTGTGGTCTTCAGTAGCAAGATTGTAGTCTGGCAATGTTATATGCTTTATGATTAGTTACTATTTAAGTTTGAAGTGTAATTATTAGAACTTCCCCAGAACGTCTCTGTTGTTACACTGACTCCCTGTTTGAAGGCCAAACATCTCCATTATAAAATAAAATAAATCATCATGATTTTAAAAGCTGTTTTTGCCTCACTGGGCATCTAAGCTGGGACTTCTGATGAAGCTACCATTTTAACCTTGGTGCATACTTATCTAACTTCTTGTATTCCACTAGAATAAGCCTCTGTGTGTCATTTCATGAGTAACCGGAGATTTACCGTCTCAGTTCTCAACCATATTCATCAGACTTTTTTGGTTTCACTTCTCTGTTCTACAACTGTTTAGCTGCCTCATAATGTATAATCACAAGTTCGCCTCATTCTACCTTTGTTTTCCACCTACAATTCTATTTTATAGACTATATTTTCCATTTATATTATTCTGATAAATAAAATGAAAAGGCTTACTGCACACCTAAACGATTGGAAAAGTTTATCCTTCAGTATCATCTTTGTATAGATTCATTTGATCTCCACACGCCCCATCATCAGATGGCACAACACCGACCTCACCAACGGCACATAATGTCAGTAGCCCACTTTCTCACACACATCGCTGTCTATATAGTATATATTTTCATTACTCTCCCCTGGTGCAGGACATTGAGTTGTGTGATCTTGAATGGATATAAATAATTGCGTTGCAGACTCAGTGGTAGCTTCTGGGTTTGCAAGTCCTTAACAAGTGTGTTTCTAGCAATGGATGTTAAGTTTTAACTGCATTGTCTCCGATGAACAACACAACCAATGGTCGCAATTGAAAAAAGTCAACCATCAACCACACCTCTCTACAGTAAACCATTCCACATGAGTGTGTGCTAGCTGACAAACTGACTCTGGCCCAGGGACACATGTTTGTTGCTTGTAAAAGGTTATCTTTCGGTCTTAACTGAAAGTTAAGAAAAGATTCTTTCCATCTGCATTTTCTCTCTCAAGTTGTGTGGGAAAGACAAATTCCTGTCGTACACTCAAATAATTCTCCCTCTGACTTCAAACCTTTAGTTTGCAGTTGAGTTTAAGCATGAACAACTTCATGTTCCCTCATTAAAGGGGCAGTCCCCCCCACTTAAAGGTGCCATTTTCCTCTGCGCATATCCATTGTCCTGCTTTTGGTCTCTACCTGTGGCATAGACTTGTCTTGTCTATGAATAATGATGTTTCTGTCAAACAATTTAACAGACTTGCACTCAGATGAAGCCCAAATCCTTTCATCATTGACAAACGTACATGTCTAAAAAGTTTTCATTTGTATTCTGCACAAACATAAGCATTACATGCCGTTTTGTTAGAAAAGGATTCTATCAAAAACCTGGTGACAGGGTGAGTGGAATGGCACTGTGGTATGCAAACAGAGGATTTAATAGCTGTGTAGTGTGCATAGCAGAGCAGATTAACTGTGTATAGAAGCTGAAGGTGGTGGAAAGAGTTTTTCTCACACAGTCTAATGTCTTCTACTGGATGTAGAAAGGAGTCCAGCGTCTGTAAGTAAGTTTTTGTTCATGCTTGTGTTAGTTTATTTGTGGTTTAACAATTTAGCCGCGAATTGTGTGAGTGGAATAAAGTTTGTTGAGATTAAAATGTCATCTTTAATATGCACAGGAAAAGCCATTAAAATAATTACAGTGTATTGCATTTAAAGGGTTATACCACACTCTGAATGAGAAATGCTTAACCTACTAACCCACTTAAGCCTGAATTCAGACAACTAACCTAAATAACAACCCTTTGATCAATGCATGTAATGGTTTGATAAGAAAAACCAAGGTTATAACACGTTTCCTCCCCCCCCCCCCCCCCCCCGCTTCTTCCTGTCCTTCAGTGTATCATCCTCAGTGTGTTGATCAGTTTATGGACACCATTCGGCCCGCATTCGACACTCACAGCAAGTGGTTTCACAGTGGAAGGCTATTGTTGTAGTACTCAATGAAAGCAACACAAACAACAGTGTTTGGTTTCCAGGGTAACCTGTTCAAACTTTGACCCCCCAGAAACACCATGACCATCATAAGTGGACCAGCAGGACCCACAAAAGCCCTGAATTTTTTTTTCTTCAAGTGAAAACAATCGATACAAAACATGTTAAACCCATAAAGTGTCATGCGTAGTATTCTATTGAAACTGTATTTCGCTCATATTATGATCGATGTTTCCGCTGTACTTTGGTTTCTTCTGGATTGCCCAGATTAATGTCAACACTGTTGTTGATGTCAACATTAGAGGAAATGTTATTCATCTATTCCCGAATTTCATTATATTTTCACAAAAACACACATTAAACACCATTTTACTTCCACCTCAATTGCCTCCAGTCAACAAGACACAAAATAGACACAAACATGTTATTTACCCACTGAATTATTTACATTTAAGTACAACAGCCAGCAATGTTTGCCCAAAACATCTGGTTAATGCCAAAAAAGAAGAGGCACTGTTTTCGCCGCTCTTCTTGCATGTTCACAGCTGTACACCCAGGCCTCCGTCAATTTCATTGAAATACAAGTATTGCTGTTTACATGTAAACCACTTACACTTGACTCACTGCTTGGGAAGACAGATGGTGATGTACAAACATCATAAGCAGCTGTGTCATCACACTTCAGCAGTTACTCCTTTTGATGAGGTTAAACTCTTCTGATTTCACTAAAGTCAGTGATGTGATCAAGAAGTGCCAGATGTTAAAAGCAATGGTTGCTGTGGAAACCAGGGTTAACTTGTTAAAAGCTTTGGGGTTCATGTAGACGGTAGATTGACTGAGTTTCTTTACAGTTATACATATTGTTCATTTTCAATCCTCGCAACTGAAATTCATTTTCACTGCTGCCTCGGAAAGTCTCAGCTTACAGCTAGTTATCTAGCATTTCTAAGTTGAAGATAACAGTGGTCAGGAAGGGTAAGAGATCACCAGAAAGCCAGGGTGCTCGTGATAACAAGGTGAAATAGAGCAAAAATACATCCTGATCAGGACACTAAGTTTGTTGCTTACACAAAAATATTGCCATCCTCTTGACCTCCATCTCCAGCTTTTTCAGAGCTGAACATTTCCCACATTGGCCGATAATGTTCGACCCCGTCAGTGGGTTACTGGGTTTTGTACTTACCATGGATAATCCACAAATTATTTGGCAATCTCTGAAGTGCTTGTGATGCTTTGAAGTTGTTTATTTTTCCAAGTCATTTTTTGGACTTCTGAAATGAAATATCTTTTCATCTTTGATTTCAAAATGCACAACTTGAAACGCAAGTTACTCATAATCCTGAAGGCAAAACGATTATCATTTATCATCAATGATTATTCATTTGTGAAGATGCAGCAGAAGTCTCACTTGATGATTCAGACTGAGAAAGCCAAGATGTGATCTGATGAACACAGATGGTGTGAGGGAAGTTTTCTGCTGTGTATGTGCTAATAATAGTGTGAGTTTGAGTTCAGCCCAGGAGGGACACACCCTGACTGATCCAGAAAGTGTTACACGGTTCCCTTTTTATGTCAAATGAACTGTGTGACTCCTGCAACGAAGCGATAAAAGTACACAAGAGTTCAAAAATCCTTCTTCCCTTCAGAAAACTTGTTTTGAACCTACAGCCACAGTAAGTATGAATCCAGCACACAATGTTGGCGATGACAGGAAGTGAGAGTAAGGCCAAGTGTCCTACACAGCAAATGGGGTCCTGCTGACATGAATGGGAAAGAACGCAACTCTAATCAGCCCAACGAGCGCCAAATAATGCATACCATTGTTGTTCTGAGCAGGCGTGGGCCTCAGCCTTCCCCCGACAGCCATGCCGCTAGTCAGAGAATGAAGAAATACCTACAGGGTCACTGAGCTAAATTTAGAGATGACATAGTTCCTGGGTCAACTCTGCTTTGACAACTTTATGCAAACATTCTTGCTGCATTATTAAATGAGAAAGTTCTCAGTTGACGGGTCACTTGGTGCATGACAGGATGTAGATGGCTCTCCAGAGAGAGCTCAGTGTTCTGCTGCAGACTAACCACGGGAGGATGTGGTTATTTCCTGTAGATAAGTTCTAGACGGAGCCACATGTTGTCGACAGAACTATTCCAGTCACATTGTACTCTCGAAATGTTCCCTTTTTTTTCCTGATTTGATGTGCTGTGAGAGTCACACAAGCGCTGATTCATCCAGAGTGCTGTTATTTCCCTGCAAACCATCAGTGTGTTTACACCGCATTTTATTAGATTGGTCGCACTGTTTTGTAGCTGAAATCAATATAGATCTGACCGGCTTTCTAAATGTGTCTTGACAGATTTGTGTCCTTCTCGCCAAATCACTTCCACTATGACTTGCAAGTTATGCAGCTCACCCACCCATTACAGCTGCATCACATTTACTTCGGTTCTATGAATCCCTTTCGATTTGCATTCCCAATATTTTAGTGCCATTTATTAGTCAACATACTGCTGAGTTAAGCCAGTGTGCTTCTGAATCCTCAAGGGATACAAGTCACATTTAAATTTTTATATTTGAGCCTCAATATGTTTTATTTAGGGGATCAGCTTTTGATCACGGCAGTTGGGTTTCATGCGGAGTGAATTTAATGTCATCGAATGCCTAAGTGAGCAAGCATTTCCTCTATGTGCTCTGCATTTAAGTACTGCTTGCACATTGAAATCATAATTCAGATATCCTCTATCTACACAAGAGTCAAATATGTCCCAAAAACAAAATCTGTGTCTAAACACGACCACCACAGAGAATTTTCATGTGAAACGCTTGTGTGTCCAGGAGTCTACCAGTGTAAAGTTTGGAGATTAATCACAACCCCAGTGTGTCGATATACACTGACTGCCAAGCCAACAAACCAGCCTAGCAGTGTGGGTCTGTTGCCTGGATTTGGGATCCACACAGCGAGGGTTCATTACACAGTTGTATCTTTGTCTGTACCTCTCTCCTGGGTTTTATTCCGTCCTCATGAACATTTCTCTCCATGACACGTAATGGAGTGCATAACACTATTCTGTTATTCAACATCAATGATTCACGGTCAGACATATACATTGTTCGGGTTACAATAAAGGGTTGTAGATGAACAGACGTCACTCATTGGGAAAAGTGCTGTTGATTTAATACTAAATGTCTTTAGAACCTGATTTTTTATTCACGTTTGACCTTCATGGACCATATGGTGCTCCACCCTTGAAGCCTCTCTGGGTTATTCTGGATTTTCTGCTCACCCATGCTGTCTATCTGCTGTCTTCTCCAGATCAGTGTGAGGGTCACCACCATGGATGCTGAACTGGAGTTCGCCATCCAGCCCAGCACAACAGGGAAGCAGCTGTTTGACCAGGTATGACTGTCTTAATTCTTTAGTAATTCCTTTCCATTGAGTCATTATTAGAAACTTTAACCAATCATAACTCTATGTGGTTGGTTTAGCTGTATAATTTCTACTGAATAATATTTGTAAAAGTGCATACAAAATATGTGAAATCTTAACTTGCAAGTACAATTTAGACTTGTGTTATGATAATAGTAAATAAATCATAAATAATATTTCAAGAGCAGCACTGAAACAGTCTAGTGTTATACCTATAACTCATTATTATAGTGTGGGTATAAATCTCTGTGGTTTAAATGTTGTCATTTATTCCTTTTCCATCAACTGTAAACTAATTCCAGTCTGTTGGAGCAATCCATCCTCACCAGCAGCACACTGAAGAAAAACACATCTGACTTTTTACTCAGGAGTTTGCCCTACTTAGTGGCTTTTTCTCATACACTGAAGACATGGAAAACTGTTGGCTTCTCATTAATTTGTACAACAATTCAAGGTTGTCAAAACCATTGGCCTGCGGGAGGTTTGGTATTTTGGGCTCCAGTACCAGGATTCTAAGGGTCTGTCCACTTGGCTCAAGCTCAACAAGAAGGTGAGACTCATAAATCTTTCTGGGACATTGCACTGATATTAAACTCGTATTTGGTTTCAGGTGACAGCCCAGGACGTGAGGAAGGAAAGCCCACTGCTGTTTAAGTTCCGCGCTAAGTTCTTCCCAGAGGATGTATCTGAGGAGTTGATTCAGGACGCCACACAGCGCCTGTTCTTCCTTCAGGTGAAGGAAGGAATCCTCAATGATGACATCTACTGCCCTCCGGAGACCGCAGTACTGCTGGCCTCCTATGCAGTACAGGCCAAGTACGCCGACTACAACAAGGAAGTGCACACGCCTGGATACCTGTCCAGCGAAAACCTGCTTCCTCAGAGGTAAAACTGAGGCGCTTGTATGCTATCATTAAGGATGTAACTTACGTGACTCATTATGTTCTTAGGGTTCTGGACCAGCACAAACTCAGCAAGGACCAGTGGGAAGAGAGAATTCAGGTGTGGCACGAGGAGCACAAGGGTATGATGAGGTAACTTCTGCTCTCACCCCACCCTTTTTATTTCACAACTTCCTTATGCAGCTCATTTCTTGTCGAAATGCTGTTAAGACATTCCGGGATTTTGAAACGCTAATGATAACATTGTCATAAAAATATAAAGCTGTGATGTGGACAGACATTTCATCTGTTGATGATTAGTTTGGAGTTGTTTAGTCCGTATCAAGGTTTGTTTTCATTCCTGTGAGCGATTTAGTGAGAGCACAAGCCATCTTGACCTGATTTTGGTCTGACATCTTGAGAGTACAGGCTTTAATTTTCTTCATAGCTTTATTATGTACAGTCAAGAATATCTCCCTGATGAACCCACTTTCATAGCTGCTGACTCAGTAAGAAGTTCATTCATGTTTGTACGTATGTTTCCCCCCTGTACTGATGATGAAAATAATTTCTCTGTCTTTGAAGAGAGGAATCCATGATGGAGTACCTCAAGATAGCACAAGATCTGGAGATGTACGGAGTCAACTATTTTAACATTAAGAATAAAAAAGGAACAGAGCTGTGGTTAGGAGTGGACGCTTTGGGTCTCAACATTTATGAACAGAATGATAAGTAAGTCACTGACTAACAACATGTCCTCCAAAGTGCTGTTTCTAGAGACTGACTTTCTTTCTGTCTTCAACAGAATGACGCCTAAAATTGGATTTCCATGGAGCGAAATCAGGAACATTTCCTTCAATGACAAGAAGTTTGTCATCAAACCGATTGATAAGAAAGCACCAGTACGTGAAGCTTCACAGTAGAAAACTTCCAGCCAAGCGTCTGTTAACACCTCTCCTTTTGTCATACAGGACTTTGTGTTCTACGCGCCCAGGCTGCGCATCAACAAGCGGATCTTGTCTCTCTGCATGGGAAACCATGAGCTGTACATGCGGCGCCGCAAACCGGACACCATTGAGGTGCAGCAAATGAAGGCCCAGGCCCGGGAAGAGAAGAATCATAAGAAGATGGAGCGGTGAGTTGTCCATAACGCAGGTCAAGTTGTTTGTCACCATGTCGGGGCAGGTTAGTGTTTGAGGTTAGTGTGGGAATTCTCATTTAAATTTGATGGTCCAAGAAATATCTCTTCTTATAGCCCTTCTCATTTGGATACCTCTAAAATGACTCATCTTTGTCTGGCAATAGAGTAGTATGTACAGTATTGTTTGAGAATAGTTTTGTATTTATTATTCATGTATTAGATTGCTTTTCATTGTGGATGACATTGTTTTCTTGGTTTTCCACACTGTAATTTGACACGTGTAATATCAAATACGTATTTTGATGATCGTTTTTACATAATAAATAATTTCACATGACATTTAGTTGTACTTTTAGTAGTATTTATTTGTTTTTTGTTTTCCCGTGTCCTTTTCTTTTGGTTTCCTCTGATCTATCTTAATAATTAAGACTTATGTATTACTCGTCATCACTTCTTCAGGGCTCTACTGGAGAACGAAAAGAGGAAAAGGGAAGTGGCAGAAAAGGAAAAGGAGAAAATTGAAAAGGAAAAGGAGGAACTGATGGAGAAGTTAAAGCAGATCGAGGAGCAGACAAGAAAAGCCCAACGAGGTTTGTCACCCATCAGTGGCCAGAAAACAAAGGAACACTTAAGTGCATGCAGTGATGGTGTGTGCGTTTGTGTGTGCACAGAACTGGAGGAGCAAACACAGAAGGCCCTGGAGTTGGAGCGAGAGAGGCAGAGAGCCAAAGAAGAGGCAGAGCGCCTGGAGTCAGAGCTTAAAGGAGCCGAGGACGCCAAGATGGCGTTGCTGCAACAGTCACAGAACCAAATGAAGAACCAAGAACATCTGGTCAGTACATGTCAGAATATATGACACTTTAAACATCTGTTTTTTGGAATAGAAGTAACACTTTGGGGTATTTTAGGCTACTGAGTTGGCAGAGCTCACTTCGAAAATTTCTCTCCTGGAAGACGCCAAGAAGAAGAAGGAGGATGAAGCGGAGCAGTGGCAGCTGAAGGTCAGATCCTTTACAACTTAGAATTACAGTGGTGTGATGCTGATTGTAGAGGTGTTGGTGACACTTCAGTCAAGTGTGTGGCAGTGTTTATGTGTAACTTGCTGCTGCTACTGCTGTGACTTTATTAGCAGTGACCTTCTAGAGTCCATAGCAAAGTGATTCTCCTTTTCAAAAGTTGCATCCTTCCCTTGTTTCCTCTGCAGGGATGTCCCCTGAGCTCCCGAATCTATCCCACCATTGCTGAAAACATATCATCAGCTGGTGTCAGCAGCAAGTAGAATGTGCCTCCATCTTGAATGTAACTTTTTTACCTAAACTTAGTAATTGAAGTAAGCATTTAAAATATCACCTCCTAGCATTTCTGTGTCAGATGTGACAAGGCTGCCACCTGTTGATGAAGAAACTTGCAGTTAGTCTTAGATCAGTGAATGTAAAGAAACATTCCGATGCACAGTGTGCTGACCCCGTCATCCCTCCCCCGGGACTGGCACGGCCAAATACGGGAGTATTTCCTGATTGTGTGTTCTTGGGGGATGGGTGAACCCCCCAGTATTCTCTTTTGGTAACCATTTGCTACGTCCCCTTCCCCTCCTCTTTTTTGGGCAGTGTGACTCATGCAGTTTGTTTCTTTGGGGGAAGGAAATTCTGTTGAAGTTTTTATGTTGCCTCCTAAACTGGCTGTGGCCTGAGGTGGTGTTGAAAATTGTGGGCAAATGTTCAGTTTGACATTCCAGAACTAATCAGACTTCAGCAACTCAACACTAGCTCATGACTGTTTCCGAATCCTTTCATTAAACTGAGAGTCCAAATGTTACTTTCAACATGCACATTGCATGTTACTGCAGTATTTTGTCTAAAGTAACAGTCAAAGTTTAATATAATGGCCTCCTTATTTTCCTCATTCAAACCTGTTTTACTGCTGCTTCCTAAGTAAACATCTGTTCATGTGTGTGTTGAAGTGACACTAGTAAATGGAGTTCCTTGTTATGAAGCATCTCCAGGTTTGAGGCAACCACTTTGTGGAATTGACTGAGGATAGCGATATTTTTGCCTCTCATGAAGCACATAGACTGTTACCTGGTGAGTTCGTTCCGTCCTAATCATCTAATCCCTGCCTCAAGGAAAATTCACATTAGATTGTCAGAGTAATCCTTGCTCTCCTTATTGTTTTGCCTCTTAGTATTGTCGGCCACTTACAAGACTATAATAGACTTCCTGTTGACATTTGCGTACATAGTACCTAGTGGTAGTCTGTATTGTAACACAACACATTCACTTTTTGGCCTGGGATCTACAGTGCTCCCTTGTGGCCATCTTTAGTGATGAGTGATGGTTGGAGCAGTTGTTCTAAGCTCCTTTTTAATACAGGGAACCTTTGATAATGACAATGGACAAAGGGAGTAGCGCTCAAATTTCGTTGTACACTGTACAAGGACAATAAAGGCTATTCTATTCTATTCTATTCTAATGGTCGACTCTGAGTCTCTGGATCCATGTTTATTTCATTAGATGGAGTGCAGTCGTCTGCCTTGGTTCACATCAACATATGCAGATCTCCCACTGAGCTGGCGCCTTGGTGAAACACTGTGGTGAAAATACACTGTCTGGCCAAAAAAAAGTCGCCACCCGGATCCTGGATCTGGGGTTGCTGCAGTTGTTCAGGTCTAGGTTCAGCAACATTATGTCCTCAAAGAATGAGGTCAGCTGACTACCTGAATATACTCAATGACCAGGTTATTCCATCAATGGATTTTTTCTTCCCTGATGGCACGGGCATATTCCAAGATGGCAATGCCAGGATGCATCGGGCTCAAATTGTAACAGACTGGTTCAAGGAGCATGAGGCATCATTTCCACACATGGATTGGCCACCACAGAGTCCAGACCTTAACCCCATTGAGAATCTTTGGGATGTGCTGGAGAAGGCTTTGCGCAGCGATCAGACTCTACCATCATCAATGCAAGGTCTTGGTGAAAAATGAATGCAACACTGGATGGAAATCAATCTTGTGACATTGCAGAAGCTTATCGAAACAATGCCACAGCGAATACGTGCTATAATCAAAGCTAAAGGCGGTCCAACAAAATATTAGAGTCCCTTTTTTTTGGAGGCAACTTTTTTTTTGGCTAGGCAGTGTAGTTGGATATTGGACGGACCTCCGCTCTGGTATTGACGGCGGCGTCCTCTTCCGCGTCCCCATTAGGATTCTCTGATAGCGGACTCACTCTCACAACTAGACATCAGTAAGGGACCGTCAACAAAAAGACTGACAGTTTGTATCATGATTTGGAGAATAGAATATGAGTAAATGATCGTTTATTCACATGATTAAAGTCAACTACAAGAGACATGAGATGCAGCAGACCAACGGCTCAATTTAACCCCTAAATAAAGCTGGCAGAGCAGTCTGTCAGACACCAGAGGCTTCTACCAGAGACATGAAACATTGAATTTCTCATCTCTACACATAGTTAACTATTATACTTAAACATAAACAAATGATGATGTTGGAGACAAACTCCACTAATAAGTTGCATCATAAAACAGTTTCAAGAGAGACTGTAGTGTCCAACACATGGAATAGAATGAAAATGTATTTAGTGTAATAATTATCGTTACTACTGAAATTACAACATTTATCGTGATAACTTTTTTTGTCCATGGAGCGAAATCAAATGATTATTTGCATTGTGGCAGATGAATAACACTGGCATTTTGTCCTTCAGGCCACCATGGTGCAGGAGGACCTGGAGAAGACCAAAGAGGAGCTGAAGAACAAAGTGATGACCGCTCACGTTCAGGAGCCGCTCAGTGCGGAGAACGAACACGATGAGAACGACGAGTCCAGCGCAGAAGCCAGCGCCGAATTCACCAACGCCGTCACGTACAAGGATCGCAGCGAGGAGGAGCGTATGACCGAGGCGGAGAAGAATGAACGCCTGCAGAAGCATCTCCTGGTACGTCCAACGAGCTATTGCCTTGATCTAACAGGTCGGGTCACGTTTTTAACCTGCTCTGTCTGCCTGCTCAGGCTTTAAGTTCGGAGTTGGCCAATGCTCGGGACGAGACCAAGAAAACGGTGAACGACATCATCCATGCAGAAAACATGCGAGCAGGACGGGACAAGTACAAAACCCTCCGACAGATCCGCTCTGGAAACACCAAACAGCGGATTGATGAGTTTGAATGTATGTGATGTCACAGGGTTGCAAGTACTGCCTTTCTCCAGCAATTTTTTTTCTTTCCAAACCCCCCCCCCCAAAAAAAAACAAAAAAAAAAAACATCAACCCGACAAACATAGCTGCACCAACTCTGATCTGGATAGTTTCATTCCTAGCTCTGAATTTAGGCACTTCACTGGTTGAAAAGGGACATACTGTATTCTGGTCGTACATTCCTGGCAGTTTTTTTCTGTAGCGTATCAGTCAGTGCTGCATTTTTCTACCATGAGCTCACTCCCACCGGAGTCAGGCCTTATCTGCCTGCTGTGAAACTGCCTCACAGCACTTGGTTATCACAGCTCCAAATAATGATACCAGTTTTTTTTCTCATTTCCAAGTGATTGGAATTTCGTAATGACCATCAGTATTTTACTAACACGAGCTTTCCTTCAGATCCGCTTTTGCATTTGCACAACTTAACGTCACCTTATACGCCACACATAGTGTATTTTCTGACAAACCTCTATGAAAACAATGACACAAATTACTTTTAAGCTGCATGTGAGTGCATTGTTAACAGATGTTTTGTGTGTATTCTTCAACAATATTTACAACTCAAACACACGCACAAAATGTGTACTTTTCATTGTTCCTCTCATCTGCTCTCCATGTTGATGCTGAAAGCTTGAAACACTTAGTGTTATCTCTTCAATCATCTACATCATTGAAGCAAATTAGACACAATACATTTGAATTAAAAGTTTCTCCAAAGATGGAACTTAATTTAAAGGTAATTCAAGTGTACAGAATTTGATCTACTAAACCTAAATCGGCTGTGTTTTGTAGAGCATTTATTGGATTTTCCCCAGCTCTCACTTCCTGCTCTGCCTGCTCCAGTTTATCCTCTATTTGAAAACAAACATGGTTTTCCTGTAACTATATGTTTTGTCTGTCAAATAAGGAGGAACAGAACGTTATGTTAGTATATTTTGCCTTAAAAAGAAAATGTAATCTAGTACAAAGATGCTTTCACATAAATGGGAGAGCAAAAGCCAATTATGTTTTCTGTAGTGCAGAATGTTGCAATTTAACTTAAAAGCATTTCATTAACATGCACTGAAGGCTGTAGTTCCATGGCCCAACCAAGCTTTATTTCTAATTCACAAACTTTTGATATACTGTATGTATTTGACTACATATTTGTAATTTGGATTTTTTTCTAAAGCACCGGTGGGGATATTTTTGTATGATAAACATGTTGACGTTGTAACAGTGCTTTGGAATAGTGTTAAGTGCTTAGCAGCGAAGCCGCTGAAGCAAGCAGCTTCTGAAATCATGTGACAGTCAGAGTCCACGTTTAGCTCCTGCTGTGGTTGTCCAGGAATTCCGACTGTCTCACTCCTAAAAACATACTGTACTTTTGTGCCATTAATACAGATTGATCATACTATGTGTTGTTCGTAGATGCCTAGAAATTAACGTACTGAAGAGTATTGACTGTTTATCTATTTTAGTAGCTGATGAATGAAGGAGCCTCTGCTCTCTGCTGCATATACTTTTCATTATTTGCCAAGACATTTCACAGCTGCTGCCATTTTGAATACAATAATCAGGGGCTTTTGTGTGAAAGAGACATGTTTTAAAGGACTGGAACGTGATAAACTCGTTGAAGTGACTGACAGTGCCTTGCCCATCAGATCTCTCTGCTCATCTAAGTCTTCCTCTCACCAGTGAATAAAAGCCTGATAAAACTCACCTGTTGTGGCTGTCTTTACTGAGCATTGTCATTGTGGTTTGCGGACTGAACATACTTGTTTCCATTATTTTCTCCAACCCCTGTAGTTGCATTTGCCAATTATGAATATGCAAGCACTAAACATGTTTGCGACAGTAGGATTTTTTTAGTTACATTTTTAATAAAGAATGTCGCTTTCCCATTCATTTCATTAGTTTTGTGCCTGTGATATATAGAAATACTAATTGATTATTGACTATAGTTCATTTATCTTAATATATTAAATAAATTGCATACATAACGGCGCAGAAAATACCACGTAAATTCTGTGTATAAAACAGATGTTAATCTTATATTTGTGGACTCTTTTCTAAATTGCTTGCCAATAACTCAAACGACAATCAGATTTTAAAATTATTTTTCACACAGCTCAGTTCAACTCATCGTACTGAAGAATTGCACCACGATCTGCTTTGAATGATAAACATTTTAAATGCATAACTATATGTTACTGTTATTACAAATGTATTTCACTCGTCATCACTTCGATAAACAACAAAACAGTAAAAGCTCAACCGTCAAATTAGCAATACACTACTCTAGTTCGCCACGAGGTGCCAGTGTAATCCCGCCGTAAATCGAGGTGCGTCGTTATTTGACTAGCGTACATAGAGAACATCTCACAACCAGGAAACGCGACTAGCCTGCATGGTTATATACCCAGAAATTATGAGTAAAAATGCATTTATAGAAATAATATATATATTTCCCGTGTTAAAATATGACAAGTACTTACTCTTGTTACTAGAAACTAAAGTGAGATGGTAGATTGTCTTTGTAAATTGAAGTTACAGTTTAGCTAACTCCTAGTTATTTACGTCAAGCAAGTGTAACTGAATTTAATAGTGACAAACTTGTTCGTTGTTTTCTTTTTCGCAACTTCTCTTTCTCCGCAATGCAGTTTTCTCGTCTGTAACTTCCTCTGTCGTTCTTGAGTATGTCCTAAAAAGGGTGTTGTAACAATTCAGACTCGCAACTGTCGTTTGCAGATAAGCTGCCGTACGACTCATCATGGTTTTGAGTTCCTCAGTCCGAATTCAGAGCGACTGAACTCCAAAAATGGTACTACTGCACAACATCAACATTCACACTGTCAAATGGCGTTGTAATAACTTCAAGATCTTGTCACCAGAAACACATATCTTCATTTGAGCCTTTTCAGATTTGCTTTGAATTGGATAGCTAGTTTTCACTTCTAAACGTCATACATTTTGAGCCTTTATTAATTTTTTGGTTAAACGCCTCTTCAAAAGTAAAGAATCACTACCAAATTCATCAATAACTTCAAGTTCACCAATTCATTTGGGGTTCATTTTTAGTTTTTCAAACGTATCGCATATGACTGGTTATTGAGTATAATAAATAAAATTTACCTTTTTGTGGTCACACCAAGATCTTACAGTTAGTAGAAGGGCAAATAAGGATGAATAGGAAGTGCTAACAGCAATTCCAACAGTGTAAACAAGTCATGGACGATTTTAAAAGTGACAACAGCTTGTGTCTGTTCTTGGTGTAAATGACTCTGGATTCACCTGATTTATGAACAGATCGACACCTTAACAGCTCCAACGTGTGACTTGACTCGATGCTTCAAACATCAGGCACCTGGTTCTGATTCTGAAACGTGAAGGAATGGGTGGATGGATGACACATAATGAAAAACAGCCTCCAATTTTCTCATCCAAGTGTTCATCAGACAAAGTTGGCCAAGAGGATGGACATGTTGAGCGGGTCTGATGAAAGAGATTGCTGATTTAGTCTGACGGTGTTTTAGTCACTGAAGGATGTGAACTAGTCAGCACTCTTTCATATCTTAACCCTGACTGGTGAAGAACAAATGGACCCCAAAAGCATGTGTTAGGGACTTGAAATCCATTATGTTCCAAATCTGTAGTGTGTGTGTGTGTTGGGTTGCAACCAGGTTTTATTTCGAGTTCCAAATTTTGGATCTTCATAATATTCCCTGAGTTTGGTAGTCATTACTTTCAGAGAGAACAGAGGTGGGCTCTGAACCAAGGGGGGCACCTGCTTACTGCTGAGTTTAGGCCTGTCCTCTTCATGGCTAGCTGAGCTGATGCACATTTGATATAGTTCCTAGTATTCCTAGTATTGAGGAAGCTTCATGTTTCAGTTGAACGACGGAAGTCCAGCGAGTGAGTCAAGCGGAACTTCCAGTTATCAAACATTGACCTGCTGAAAATGGTGCCACAGTGGAGCAGCGGACTGGCTCGCTCTACACCAGTGTTTTCCAACCTTTTTCAAGCAATGGCACACATTGTTCATCACCAAAGGAACCTGTTCAAAGAGCACTTATGCCAAGTCGGGAGTCCTGTAGATAATCCCTTTTAATTTGTGAAAGAATGTAGCTCCTGGCACTTGGGTATTTTGGCATGTTATTTGCTGAAACTAATTACTGAAGTCGTATTTGTTTCAAAATGTCTCCAGAAAGGGGTGGGCAATATGGCAAAATATATCGGCATTTATTTATTTTCGATTTTATCAACTCTCCTTTGCATTGTTTTATTGTAGTTTGGAGAGTATCCAGACAAATCCTTAACGTTCTTCGTTCCTCAACTTGTTTCATATCATCATTTGGGGAAGAGCTGCGGGTTGACCAGGCATGCTGTATGTAATGCAACCCAAAACGTATCAACATGCTGGCAGTCCAGTGTTGCATGAGGAGGAGTGGGACGGGCCACAGTGCAGGTCTGGGAAAAAATTCTCACAACAAACTCAAATGAAAAGTCAGACACCAAAAATAAACGAGAAAGTAACTCATTTTTTTCTCAATAATTAAAAAGTGCAGGAAAAAGGGACTCCAGAAAAGGCCAGTTCCTCATTCAGGGGGAAAAAAAAACGGACTGGGACTCGAGTGCCACTAGGGGTCTCTCACAGTCCTCCTTCATAAACGCCTCCTTTGACATTCTTGTTTAATCATTTGTGCTGTCACAGAAGAGTGGAGTCAATAGTCTTATAGTTGTGTGACCTTTCTGACCTGACTGCTAACAGTTAGAGTTCAAGTTCTGCAGAAAGTTTCTGAAAAAGAGAGAAAAACTGTTGTGCATGTCTCAGCAAACCAGTATCTCAAAAGATGCGAGCTGCATAATCTTCAGCAGCGTTTCACAATAGTGACATGTTGACACTTTATTTCCACATATTTCCTGAGAGCACGCTCCGCCGTTATCTTCCTTGTTTTGGCTTCCTCTTTCGCAGCTCAGTGGTCAAACCAACTGTCTTCACTGTCACTTGATCTGTGTGTGCCGGAGCGGCACCGGGACATGCGCTGGACCGGACCCTGGGAGCCTCCGGTAATGAAAACATCTTCTTGCTTGATAGATATCCAGATGATATAATTGGTTGTGTTGTTTACTTCCCCTCCAGGTGCAGCCGTGAGAGATCAGGCCCCCCACTTAGTGTATTTGACAAGCTGAGTTGGACACTCTGTATTAGTGAGTGTCAGTTTGTCAAATACCCTAAGTGAGGTGTCACTAGTCTGCAAACAAAAACAACCTCCATTTCTTACCTGCACACTGGAAACTTCTGCACAGAGCTGCTCCTTGTTAATGTCAAACAGAATGTAACCAAATAAATGTGTTTATTAAGTTAAACACTGCTGCTCACCTACTTCCCTTTCAGGAGACCTACAGCCTTATTTCTGCCGAAACTTGACGTCCAGTTTCTTTGATTCCAAACCAAAAGTAATGACATTTTGCCATACAAAAAGGAACTTAGATAACCTCAGCAGAGACAAACATGAGTGGCAGGCTGCATCGGGTGTCTTTATCTTTAAGACATTAATTGTCCATTTGTAGATCATAGAGAAAACATGTTGTGTGAAAATAATGGGTGGATATTTTGAGTGAATTCACATTTGACACCTGTGAGAAGTAAGAGTTGGGGTCACTGACCTTAAAGCAGAGCAAGTGGGGTGATTTCTAAATGAGAAGTGTTACATGTTGTAATAGCTGAGGATACTTGCCTCAGTTGGAGCCTTTGTTCTGCTTAATCTGGACTTGTGTTTTACTCTGTGTCTTTAGACTAAAAGGTACGATAAAAATAAAATAGGGGGGACTCAATTAAAAACGTTTTTGTCGTGTGACCGAGACAAGCATCTTGCTGAAGCATCTAAATGTCATCACAGTCAAAGTGCAGACTGGTATTGTCTCACCGCACGGTGGTTAGGGGCCACTGAATTGGCTTTAGAATGAAAAAAAAAAACTTGATAACATTATACAGAACATGCAGAATGGAATCTGTTGAGGGGTTAAAACACTGGTTTGAGTAGTGTTGCTAAATAATTTGGACTTAAAGGGTTTGAATTAGATCCGATATCAGCGTTTTTCAACTGGGGTGCCGTGGCACACTAGTGTGCTGTGGTAAAATGATCCAGTTTCCAGAGATAAAGGTGGGTGATATGATGACATTAAATCATGACAATTAGAACGTGTTGACGATCAACCAAGATGAGCAGATCACATGGATTCGCTGACATTCTTCCTCTCCACTCTACTGTAGAGCTCCAGTGTGTTGATGCGCTGATCAGTCCGTCAGTCAAAGCAGCGCTGCTGTGGTGCGCGGCGCTCCTCTTCCCACACACTCACAGCCAAGAACAACTTCCAGCTGTTTTTAAACCTGATGCTCCTCTAACTTGACCACACACTTTCAACACAGAACCATGGAGGGAGTGATCCGTGTCAGACCCGCGACGCCAAAGACTGTCTGCACTACAGAGCTAACAGAGCTAACGGCTAACGTGACTACAAAATAAATGTGAAGAGAGAAAGAATAATTGTTTTTATAAAGCAAGTTCAGGCAAAGAATGCTAAGGATTTGTCTGGAAACTCAAAACTACAATAAAATCATGCAAAAGTGAATTGATAAAAATTGAACACTTATTTAAAGTAAGTAAGTAAATAAATAAATAAATCATGATATATTTCACCATATTGCCTGCCCCTTACTGGGCACATTTGAAACAAATACATTTTCTGCTATTTGTTTCTGCAAACAGCCTGGCTGTCAGTTTTTCACAAATGAATAGGGATTTTCTATAGGACCTAAAGCACTAGTGTGCTTTGGCCAAGGTTCCTTTGAACCTCGGGTGCTGTGGCTAGAAAACGGTTGAAAAACACTGTCCTATATGGCTAAATAAACTAGAGTTACATGGCCTAATAGCATAAGATGGCAATATACTACATATAGCATTAGGGATAGGGCTGTCAATAGATTTTTTAAAATCTCTATGAATGATGATGATCGTACTAAAGATGAATTAACTTGTGATTAATGCCAATAGCAATATCTGTTATGTTGGGTTGCGTTACGGGACACTCTTGTCTTGATAACATCTCCCTTTAAGTTACATTTAGAACAGATAAAATGTGAGATTAATTTGCCATTAATTAGGGTTCACTCATCTTCAGTGCGATTAATTGCGATTAAAATTTGAATCTTGTGACAGTTCTAATTGGGGATATGCTGGATCTGTAGACACTGCATGCACAAATGGAGTCCATAGGCCACAAAGATGGAAAACGTCGCGTGTCTAACAGGCCTCCATTATTCTGCACTATATTATTAAATAGCTAAAACACCAAATTTCATTGCTCATGAACCTGATGGGTTGGAATATCTGTGCCATAAGGAGCTGATGCCATAAGGCATCATCGCTCAAGTTCAGTGGCCTGTGCAGTTCATAGTACGGCCTTCAAAATGTTTCACAAGAATGAGCATGGCAGAAGAGCCATTCCAATATTTGATTACGGCGGGAAATATGTGGTCCATGAAGCTTATGCAACAAGAAGAAGAGGAATGACTCACTCCTGGAGTCAGCGTCGCGGGTTTCAATGGGAGGATAAGAGGGGCGTATTGTGACATGGCAGCTTTTTTACTGGGATTGACATCAGCACGGAATATTGGGGTGCAGGGTGTTGTTTCGCTTTGAAAGATTTTATGCACGCATGTGCTACTCCTCTCAGCTAACAGCTAACAAGTTAAAGGCAAACGACACTGCTCTGAAATGTCTACTCTAGTGCCTGAAACAAATCGCTCCTATGAGAGCGTTCCAGTTGTGTCTTCACAGTCAATACTGTGCTAATAAACTTAGCCACCCAACGTCAGTAAATTGTTTCAACTTCCCCTCGCGGCTCTTTGTTCTGCTGATTGTCTGGTTAGTGATGTCAGTGCGTCATCTGTGCGCCAAATTGCTGCACCACATGTCATTTTCCATCTGTTTTAAAATGGAAGAGGAAGAGAGCTGTGCTGCAAGAAACTGTCCTGATAACCTCTCCCTTTGCTGCACAGAGAGGAAACGTCTTACAAATCAAATCAGGAAGTGGAGCCATTCCTCAGCCTCTGTAAACAGCATCAGAAGGGTTTGCGATTCAATCTGTCGTCACCACTGACTGATAACCCTAAGAACATTTCATTTTGGCTAGTAGTTAATGTGTAATAATACAGAAGTGTTCAAGCTAAAAAGTTCATGTGTGACTTCAGCAATGTTTTATGTATGTCTATAAAGAAAGGGTTTAAACCTCTGCCATTCCAGCTGTGAGCGCTATGCAGTGTTGCACGGTTCGATCATGAACAAGATGGACCAACACGTTTCGATAAAAGTGGTTGGAAGCTGGCTAATACAGAAGCGATTTGATTTTAGTACTGTTCCATAGGTTTGTTTGGCTTTACGATTTACAACAATGTCCCCACAGACATCAGTCATGTGATCAACACCTGCAGTATCTGGATATTTTGAGTGAATTCACTGTAACACAGTAACTTTCATGTGAGTGTCCCGCCTTGTGTACTGACACTCCCTGTACAGTAGCCTCTTCTTTGTGTCTCCATTGTGTATGTCAGTGACACCATTGTAGTGGAATCCCATCTGATGCGCGGTTGTGCTAATTATGCCCACAATACAAAGTGGGGGGCCTATTGTTCCTTCAAATATATAATCTCACATGTTTTAAAGTTTCTGGGAATATAATGTGACACTATTTAACAATTTATTGTGTCCCAAATAGAATCAGCGAATCAGAAATTAATTTTAATACTGTCTAGCTAATCTACCAAACTTTCATTAATTTCACTATGAAAAATATATGACATCACAAACAACATCACTCAAACCAAGTTTCACAACACAATTTGATAGGAACTATTACAGGCTATGTTAAACTCTACCTTTACACCCGTGGCTCCTAAGGACTACTGTCAAAATTTCAATCAAATTCATATATATATATATATATATATATATATATATATATATATATATATATATATATATATATATATATATATATATATATATATATATATATATATATATATATGTATATATATATATATATTATATATATTATAATATTCAATATTCATTCATATATTCAATCAACCAGAATGAATGTTTTGAAATAAACATACATTATGTCTCAAATGGCAAGCATTTTGTCCACGAAAAATAATACTCAGGTCATATTGAAAAGGATAATAGGTTTGTATTTGAAGATTTTTTAGGTGAACAGCTGCTCTCAATCGCTAACAGAACTTTCAATTGATCGGCTCGAATGATTATCAGGGTTGGTTTCCTAAAATTTAACTTGTGTGATTCAGAATTGAAATGACATCAATGTTCACACCACAGCAATGAGAAAAGAACCTGTAATAAATGCAACTAGTGTATGTGAGTTTTCGAGAAGTCACGCTGCACATCTACGTCTGGTTTGGTCTGGAGGGTCTGTCGCAGATGTTTGAAGCGCTGGGCTTTAATGAAGAGCCAGCCGACATCCCCTCCACGTGTTTGTTATTGACAAGCAGCAGCGTTGTGATTTTGCCTCAGATGATGGAGTCAAAGAGAGCCATAGAGTCCGCGTCAAGTGGAAGGTAAAAACACTTCATCCAGGATGCACGATGCCTATCTGAAGCGAGGGTGACGCTGGCCCAACAAAAATGAAACCACTGAATAACTTTTAACTGTCAATTTGTCAGAGTGGATTTGAGACAAACTCTCAGTACATATGAAACACAAACACATTTATGAACAACCTTGCTTTAGTTCTTGTTTTTTTTCCCCTTATATCCAAAGGTTTTGTTTAAAAGTTTGTAGGCGGACATGTGTACTGTTTTGTGTTTGTAACTGTGTTGTGTTATGAAGGTGGTATATATACATGAAAATATTTATGAAATTCGTTCAAATTCAAAAATGTGGCTTCTTGTGATAAATATTCTGATACCATATATATATATATATATATATATATATATATATATATACATAGAGACAGAGAGAGAGAGAGAGAGGTTTTAGTTTGTTTAGTGGTGCCTATTGTGTGTGTACTGCAATTGAGTTCCGGCACGCTACTGCCACCTTCTGCCCCACTGTGCTCATTGCTATTAACTATATTTATAGAAATAAAATAAAAGAAGCTAAATAAAATAAGTATAAACAAAACAAATGCACATCAATGGTTTATCATCTTCAATGTCTTTTATACACAACTGTCTCCTTCATTCGTCTCCCACCGCCCCACAGCTCCCAACTGAGTCAGACTCAATCCACTAGTTATAACACTGTCCGGTATTGTAGATGTTTTACTTTTGCAGGTCTTCAACTGTAGAGAGCAACATTATGCCAGTGAGGAAGTTAGTGTACTTGCCACACCACACACTGAGTGGAATATATGGGCATGGGCCCCTCAGGAATCAGGTGGCCCTCATCACTGAGTTCTGGCCCCGGGAGGCACTTTGCTGTAAACCATTGCACGTCAGTGCCTACCCACATGGAGTGAAGCTCATCGGGCGCGGAGTCAACTTCTGCTTCAAGCGCCACCGTTCCCACAGCTGACTTTGAGCATGAGGTAGCTCTATAGGTCAATCTAATGCTATAGCGGGTTTAAAAAAAAAAAAAAAACCTGATTGCAAAAAGTGATCTCCCAAAATCTTCCAGGCTTGCATAAAGACTCTGTCCTTAAAATGCTATGACCTTTGTCAAAGCGACCACAACAAAATTACAAAAATGACAAATATTCCTGTCACTATATGATTTCAGACTGAACCTGACTGACACTCAATACTAATGCAATAAAGAGAACAGCCGTCGGGGGAAGAATTATTGATCATTATGATGGGACCAACACTGCTAGATTGGAGTTCTCACCTTTCTCTTTCACACACTGTGTGGGCTCATCTGGACTGGACCCATTTCCAAATATAACTTATGATTCAGATATAGTTGGCCTCAAAACATGGATGAATGAAATTTTGTCTTTAGACAAAGAGTGCTTGCTGGATAAATCGAATAAGAGTGGTGGTGTTATGAGTCAAGACGTGGAGTGGGACCCAAGTGCAGTGATGAAAGTCACAGGAGCGAGTGAAATAGAATAGTTTTCATCATTAATAACAATAAAACCACAGCAGAAAGCGTCACATGACCGGGAGAATCAAAGCAAAGTCAGAATGTCCAAAAAGAGTCAAACTGGCAGAAGTCCATAAACGAGAATAAGATTCCAACAGAAAGCGTCGCCGAACCGGGAGAATCAAACCAACTTCAATCTGGAAACAGAGAGATAAAAGCACAGTGAACAGACATAGTCAATCACAAAACAAACCAGGAAGAAACAAAACACTAACTCAGGCACCAGGGTTTCATACAGGGTAATCAAAATAAGCTGGCTTGCGCACAGAAATAGAGAACAGAACGAACGAGGAGAGCCAATTTACCACGGGAACAAAGGAGGCAATCTGGCCCACGTTGCTGGAGTCCAGGTGTTCTTATACGTAGGTGATCAAGGGTTGATTGGCTCCTGCCGTGTGCCACAGGAACAGGAAGAAAAGAGGGAGAAAGCAAAACAGGACTCACATGACCAAAATAAAAGCAGAATCATGACAGTACCTCGGTAGCCTGACCAGAAACCACTTTGGAGTCTGAGTGGAGCCGTGCCAGTGAGTGACCTGAGGAAGGACACTGCTGTCCATTGCCCAGAGAGAGCGAGGTGAGTCCAACCCAGGTCTGAGCCACCAGAAGAGAACGAGGGGTCTTGGGACATGTAGGACAGGTCCCAATAACATAACCAGCCACACCACAGTACAAGCATAACCCCTGAGCTAACCTGTATTGCCGCACTTCAAGGGAGAGACCAGGTCTTCCCATCTGCATGGCTTCTTCCAGCTCTTCGATTACAACCGGTGGTAAAGCAGGGGCTTGAAGTCTTGAAAAAAAAAGTTCATGGACAGGAACAGACAGCAGAGGAAGCAAACGGAGCACTGGGCGGATCAGAGCGGGAGGACAGCTGTACAACTGCCTCAGACATCGACTGCAAAATCTTCAAAATAGACTCAGTGATATTCTCTAAATTACTCACCCTGGTGGCCTGAGTGGCTAGGCCGTCCTGCAGACCTTTCACCACTGCTGGGACCATGTTTCTGGCCAGATCGAACTGTTATGAGTCAAGACGTGGAGTGGGACCCAAGTGCAGCATCAAAATAAGCTAGCTAGCGCACAGAAAGAGAGAACGAACAAGGCGAGCCAATTTACCACAGGAACAAAGGAGTCGATCTGGCACATGTTGCTGGAGTCCAGGTGTTCTTATACATAGGTGATCAAGGGTTGAATGGCTCCAGCCGTGTGCCACAGGAACAGGAAGAAAAGAGGGAGAATGTCATGTGTACTGTCATGAATCTGTACTGTCAATCACTGTCAACCCTCGACTGCCACCTAGTTCTCTTAGCACCCGACCCCTATGACTCCCTCTGTGGGTGGTGGGCCCGCAGTCGTTCATTCGGGCTTGGCCCGGCTGGGCCCCATGGGCAGAGGCCCGGCCACCAGGTGCTCGCATTCGAGCCCCAACCCCAGGCCTGGCTCCAGGGTGGGGCCCCGGCTGCGCCATGCCGGGCGACGTCATCCGGTTCTGTTCATCACTTTTATGGACAGAATTTCTAGGTGTAGCCAGGGGTCGGAGGGGATCCGGTTCGGGAACCACAGAATTTCATCTCTGCTATTTGCGGACGATGTTGTTCTGCTGGCCTCATCGGACTGGTACCTTCAGCATGCGCTGGGGCGGTTTGCGGCTGTGTGTGAAGCAGTCGGTATGAAGATCAGCACCTCCAAGTCTGAGGCCATGGTTCTCGACCGGAATAAGGTGGTTTGCTCTCTCCAGGTCGGTAGAGAGTTGAGTCCAAGTGGTGGATTTTAAGTATCTCGGGGTCTTGTTCTCGAGTGAGGGAAAAGGGGAGCGTGAGATTGATAGACGGGTTGGTGCAGCGGCAGCAGTGATGCGGTCGCTGTATCGGACCGTCGTGGTGAAGAGGGAGCTGAGTCACAAGACGAAGCTCTCGATTTAACGACCGATCTACGTTCCCACCCTCACCTATGGTCACGAGCTTTGGGTAATGACCGAAAGGATGAGATCGCGGATACAAACGACTGAGATGAGTTTCCTCCGCAGGGTGGCTGGGCGCACCCTTAGAGATAGGGTGAGGAGTTGCTCCTCCACATGGAGAGGAACCAGCTGAGGTGGCTCGGGCATCTGATCCGGATGCCCCCTGGACGCCTCCCTGGGGAGGTGTTCCGGGCATGTCCTACCGGGAGGAGACCCCGGGGAAGACCCAGGACTCGCTGGAGAGATTATGTCTCCGGTCTGGCCTGGGAACGCCTCGGGATCCCCCGGGAAGAGCTGGAGGAGGTTTGTGCGGACCGGGAAATTTGGGCTTCCCTGCTCCGAATGCTGCCTCCGCGACCCGACCCTGGATAAACGGTAGAAGAAGGTGAAGGTGAAGGTGATATATATATATAAGAAATGATAAGAAATGATTTGCCCTTCCCTTCACAATTTTCCCAAACTCTTTCAATATATACACATTGCTTGAATATATTCTCTATATTATAAATCTTTCATTTGAATTTGTTTTGGAACAAAGCTCCAGTGAGACTTGTGATAATCACAAACAAGCCGAGGTCCAGTTACATGTCCTCCTCCATCCAGTCCAACCATCAGGGAAACAACCTCTTTCCTTTTCCTTTTGTCCGTAAAACCATTAGAGGTGCCGTAAGGCAGGACAGGTGTTCCATAACAACGTTTGACTGACTGACCACCTGCTGTGACCCATGGGTTCTGCCTAAAAAGCTAATGTGAATCCTTTTGGATTTATTCAGACATGTTATTCAGCCTTCTCTGCCAACTGTGGTGTTAAATCATGGTTCTAAAGAACAATTGAAAACAGCCCAACAGCAGTGAAGACACAGCCAAGTCCTAGGTCTGCAGGCTGTCAACATCAAGTCTGAACTCACTGCGCTCCAAAGCTCTGTATGGTATGAGTGAGAGGAGTTGTCAGATTGTTGTGTGATGTGTTGTGAAACCTCTTCCCCCACTCAGCAGGACCAACTCCCCTACCTTCCACTGCTTGCTCCCACAAACAAGCCTGGGTCACATGTGGGTCCAATTGACGGTACAAATGCATTTAACTTTTCCTCTTTTGAACAACGTCAGGGATTTGTGCAAATGTATTTTGTTACAGAGATAAAGAAAACAAACCCAGTCTGTCTGAGGCCCAGACACACACACACACGCACAGCAATGTTTTTATTTGAGTTCAGATGCAGAACACAACAAGGGAGATGTCCAGTGTTGTGGCAACTATCGAGGGATAAAGTTGATGAGCCATACGATGAAGTTGAGGGAAAGAGTAGTGGAAAGTAGGCTAAGGGCAGAAGTCAGCCTATGTGAGCAACAGTTTGGCTTCATGCCAAAAAAGAGCACCACAGATGCAATGTTTGCTTTGAGGATGTTCATGGAGAAGCACAGAGAAGGTCAGAAGGAGCTCCATTGTGTCTTATTGGATCTGGAGAAAGCACATAACAGAGTGCCAAGAGAAGAGTTGTGGTATTGTATGAGGAAATCTGGAGTGGTAGAGAAATATAAGTTCAAGGTGGAGGTGGGACTGCGCCAAGGTTCAGCTCTAAGCCCCTTCTTGTTTGCCATGGTGATGGACAGGTTGACAGATGAGGTTAGACGAGAAGCCCTTGGACGATGATGTTTGCTGATGACATTGTGATCTGTGGTGAGAGCAGGGAGCAAGTGGAAGATAAGCTAGAGAGGTGGAGGTTTGCCTTAGAAAGGAGAGGAATGAAGGTTAGCCGTAGTAAGACGGAATACATGTGTGTGAATGAGAGGGACCCAAGTGGACAGGTGAAGTTACAGGATGGAGAGCTAAAAAAAGGTAGAGGATTTTAAGTACTTAGGCTCAACTGTCCAGGGCGATGGAGAGTGTGAGAAAGAGGTGAAGAAGCGGGTGCAGGCAGGATGGAATCATTGGAGAAAAGTGTCAGGTGTGATGTGTACAAAACGGTGGTCAGGTCAGCAATGTTGTATGGTTTGGAAACAGTGGCACTGAGGAATAGACAGGAGGCAGAGCTGGAGGTAGCAGAGATGAAGATGCTGAGGTTCTCTGGGAGTGACAAGGATGGATAGGGTCAGGAAGCAGTATATCAGAGGGACAGCACGTATCAGGTTTAGGAGACAAAGTCAGAGAGGCTAGAGTGAGATGGTTTGGACATGTACAGAGGAGAGATAGCCTGTACATTGGTAGGAAGATGTTGAGGTTGGAACTGCCAAGCAAAAGGTCGAGAGGAAGGCCAAAGAGGAGATTTATGGATGTGGTAAAGGAGGACATGAGGTTTGTCGGTTTGAGAGAAGAGGAAGCAGAGGACAGGGTCAGATGGAGGAAGATGATCTGCTGTGGCGACCCCTGAAGGGAGAAGCCGAAAGGAAAAGAAGAAGATGCAGGACATGTGTCATATCTATCTTTCATCAGTTGATGGCAGGTAGTGACTATTTTGACCAGCCAACTTTCACTAAAGCTGAAGCGTAGAGCGTAGTGCCTTCAGGTGGTCACCCTGAGGCTGTGTGTGCTGCTCCTGGGCCCGGAAGTGGACTCCCTAATCATCCATGATTCTGATTGGACTGTTTCATAAAAAAAAAAAAAAAAAAAAAACTTCTTATGTATATGTAAACAAATTCTTATGTATATGTAAACAAATGATTGAAAAATGGTTGGTTACACATATATGTACTTTTCACATTAAGATAATCTTTTTATTTATTTATGTACGTGTTTTTGTGTTAATAAAGTACTTGAAAAGCTATTGCTATTAAAATATCTTTATTCAGTGTTGTGTTCAGTGTCACTGAAATTAATATACATCTGTCCTTTATCCTCAACATTACAGGAGGAGACCAAGGTGGATTCGCAGTCAGACTCCAGTGTCAGTCACACTTCAACATAGCTGTGAGAAGCTGTTTAGTTCAGTCTCATCTCATCCATCCACCTGAATGACTTGATGCCACAGCAACAGCTGCAACAGAGAGGCAGGGTGACGTCTGCCAAACACCGTCCTGAAATAATCTCATTTGAGAGCTGTCCAAGGTTGTGACAGCAGCCTTGTGGGACAGGACATTAAGCTGTTGTCAATTTTACGATTCTCCAATCATAATCTCATCACGAGCATTCCATTGTTATTATTATCATCACCATATTCATCATCATTATCATAATTATCAGTCCTTTCAACATTAGCATCAACACTTGCAAGGAATTTATTAAAAAAAACCTTTCACCCTTGGAGCTCTGGGTGAAAGTATCGTCTGACACCATATATTTATTCACAAGTGCCACAAGTAACTCACATTAAATCTGTGCTTCTTGGCCAGCGACCAGGTGATCAGTGATGTAAACACCCTGGAGCTTGTCTCTCTCTCTCTCGGAGGAGGAGGACCAGTGTGGTCTCCTGGAGTCAACAATGATGCTCTTTGTCGTCTTTGAACATTGTTTACCACAGCTTGATAAGGCTACATACTCAGCATCCCACACTAGTTGTTTAACTCTCAATATGTTCCTATAAATTTATTTTAGGGCAGAATTTGGGGTAGAAAATATTTCCACCTTAAATATCTGCAGAAAGCTGAGGCGTGGATGGTAGCCTAGTGCCAAATGTTTGACACTATGAAATAACCTTGCTGCAGCGCTCAGATCTGCTGCAGCATGACTCCATCCCGCTCATTAGAACCAATTGTTTTCGCTCAAAATTAATAAAAACCAAAACCAATAAATATCACATGAACACTCAAATGCCTTTTTCAACCTGTAATTGTTACACATCTGGCTGTTTGCCAAACATTCTGTTTCACCATCAAGGAAGAAAGTTGTTACAGTACATGCTGAAATCACTTTTTAAAAAGTTGCCTCCAGCTTTTCTTTCAATTTGAGTCAGCCGCTGGTATATGGGGAAAAAATGACTCCAGTCACTCCACAGGGTGTCTTGGTTTCTGTTTCAGTCAAACACTGTGAGCCACAGTGTCTTGCTTTCAAACATGGCGACTGAAACCGCTGCAGCTGCAGTGTAACTCTCCCAGGACGACCTCATGATAAATGTCATCAGATGGGCTGAAGTACATCAGAATCAGAATCAGAATCAGAATCAGATTTATTGCCATGGTCAGTGGGGAGCCCACTGACTAGGAAAGTGTCTTGGAATAAAGTGCAACAAAAAACAAATAAAATAAAATAAATAGAATAATATAACAACAAGGCTGTTCACGAATTTAACAGTCTGATGGCCGAGGGGAAGAAGCTGTTCCTGTGACGGGAGGTTCTGGTCTGGATGGACCGTAGCCTCCTGCCAGAGGGAAGAGGAACAAACAGTCCATGTCCAGGGTGAGAAGGGTCGGCTCTGATCCGACCTGCACGTCTCTGGGTCCTAGAGGCATACAGGTCCTGAAGAGGTGGCAGGCTGCAACCGATCACCTTCTCAGCAGAACGTACGATGCGCTGCAGTCTGCTCTTGTCCCTGGAGGTGGCACTGTTGTACCAGACGGTGATAGAGGAGGTGAGGATGGACTGGATGATGGCCGTGTAGAACTCCACCAGCAACTTCGTCGGCAGTCGTAGTTTTCGTAGCTGCCTCAGAAAGAACATTCTCTGCTGGGCCTTCCTGATGAGGGACCTGATGGTTGGCTCCCATTTGAGGTCCTCAGTGATGGTGGTTCCCAGGAAGCAGAAGGAGTCCACAATAGGAATGGGTGAACCAGCCAACATGAGAGGGGACAGAGAAACTGTTACTCTCCTGAAGTCTATGACCATCTCCACTGTCTTCTGGGCGTTGAGCTCCAGGTTGTTGTGGCTGCACCAGGACACTAGCCGCTCCACCTCCCTCCTGTAAGCCGACTCATCTCCATCTGAGATGAGGCCGATGATGGTGGTGTCATCCGCAAACTTGATCAGCTTCACAGACTTGTGGCTGGAGGTGCAGCAGTTAGTGTACAGAGAGAAGAGCCATGGAGAGAGAACACAGCCCTGAGGAGACCCGATGTTGAGGGTCTGAGTGTCGGAGACAGTCGTCCCCAGCCGTACACGCTGACTTCGGCTGGTTAGGAAGTCTGTAATCCATCTACAGAGGGAGTCAGGCACGTCCAGCTGGCGAAGCTTGTCTTCAAGCAGAGCTGGAAGAATTGTGTTAAAGGCAGAGCTGAAGTCCACAAACAGGATCCTGGCATAAGTTCCTGGGCAGTCCAGATGCTCCAGAACGAAATGAAGGGCCTGGTTCACTGCATCGTCCACAGATCTGTTGGCTCTGTAGGCAAACTGCAATGAGTCCAGGTGAGAAGCAGTGATGGACTTCAGGTGAGAGAGAACCAGGCGCTCAAAGGACTTCATGACCACAGACGTCATTGCCACCGGTCTGTAGTCATTCAGTCCTGTGATCCTGGCCTTCTTGGGAACAGGGATGATAGTGGAGGACTTAAAGCAGGCAGGTACATGACAGGACACCAAGGAAGCATTGAAGATGTCCGTGAACACTGGAGCCAGTTCAGCAGCACAATGCTTCAGGATGGCAGGGGAAACTCTGTCCGGACCTGCCGCCTTCTGAAGGTTCAGCCTCCTGAACTGAGTGTGCACGTCTTGCTCCATGATGTCAAGAGAAAGAGGGGGGAGGTGAGGGGGTGGCTCATCAAAAGTGACTGTGATCTTTGCTGTCTCAGTGACATCATTGGTCTTAGTTGTGTCACTAAGAGACAGCACAGTCCTTTGTTGTAAAAAAGTGGAACATGGGGCTGGAGAGACCACAGAGGTGTTGGTGCAAAATGGCTGCTCAAAGCGACAATAGAAGTTGTTCAGGTCCTGTGCAAGAGCGAGGTTGTTCAGAGTGTGCGGGGCACGTGGCTTGTAGTTAGTGATCACCTTGAGCCCTCTCCACACCGCAGCCGAGTCATTGGCTGAGAACTGCTGCGTGAGTTTGTCAGAGTATGCGGCCTTAGCTTTCCTCAGCTCCCTCTGAAACCGATACTTCAGCTCTTTGTAGCAGTTCCTGTCCCCACTCTTGCGAGCTGCCTCCTTCTCCCGTCTAATCTGGTTGAGTTTAGTTGTGAACCAAGGTTTGTCATTTGCATAACTCACCTTGGTGCGCGTTGGAACTATGCACTCTTCACAGTAGCTGATCCATGAAGTCACAGTGTCTGTATACTCATCCAGATTGTTGGTGGCAGCCCTGAACACCTCCCAGTCTGTGGTCTCCATGCAAGACTGCAGCTCCTCTCTAGCTTCACTTGTCCAGATCCTCATGCTCCTCACAACAGGCTTTGCAAGCTTCAGCTTCTGCTTGTATGTGGGAACAAGATGAACCATCAAGTGGTCAGAGAGACCCAGTGCAGCTCGAGGGAGGGCGGTATAAGAGTTGCGGAGCGCTGAGTAACAGTGATCCAGCACTCTCTGGTGGGACATTTTACAACCTGCCTGTACCTGGGAAGCTCCTCACTCAGATTTGCCTTGTTGAAGTCACCAAGCACAATCACAGGAGAGCCCGGGAAAGTTCGCTCCACATGCAGAACCTGATCCGCCAGCACACTCTGAGCCTCACGTACATCCGCGCTGGGCGGGATATATACGGCAGCCAGAACATGTGCTGCATCAATGAACAGCGTGAAACTCCAGTTGATGGTCGTTGAGTTCAACCGGGCTCTTAACTAATTTCCCTGAGCAAAGCACAGCAACAACCATTACTGTGGGAGCCGTTGAACAGCACTGCACTTATGATCAGTCCACGCTCGCCGCTAATATAGATCCAAAATAACACTAAGCTAGCGGATGCTGGTGTACGCTGAGAGGTTTTTCATCACTCGCAAAGGAAATGGCACCAATAAACTTCATTAATCTCAAGAGAGGTTTAAACTTTCCGACTTATTGATACACCCAGGGCCGGCCCCCTCAGCAGGCGAGCCAAGCTAAAAAGCAAATCCTCCTCATGGGAGACGGAATTTCGTGCTGGTTTATGGAGGTGCAAGATTATTGTCATGATCGCTCTAGAACTCTGACCCAAGTGCTGAATTGTAGTTAGGGTACAGAGGGCTTGTAACAACAAGTGTCTTAACAATAAGTTTATTACGTAACTAAGAACCGAGGACGTCGACAGTAGAGCGAGGAAGACAAAGATGTAGTGAAAGGGTCAAAACCTGAAAACAGAAGAGCAGGCGAATTCAAACTGAAACCTGACTAACAGGGAGAACAAAAACAAACTCACAAGGCCCAAACGACACAAAGTGCACTGTGGTGGAATTGTACACACACACACGAAAAAAATAAATCTATCGAGAGGAGAAAACAAAAGGTTACGCGATCGTAAGTAACATATGAAAGCAAAGCGAGGAGAACAACAAAGGAGGCAGCAGAAAGAGAAGTTGCATCGACGCAGAAAGAGATAGAAACAGGAGTAACGAGAGTGCAGTGGATCGAGAGAGTTTACTGCAGGAACGTGAAGTAATCTGGTGAGGCAAGCTGGCACCAAGGTGTAGATATCCATAATGTATTGATAAGAAGATCGCTGCCAACCATGTCGCTCAGGCAGCTGGAGACAAACAGGAAACAGAAATTGTAGGTAGGTAGGTAGGTAACTTTATTGTCAAATATGTTACATTACAAGACATATAGCATGGATGAAATATCTGTTCTCTCAGACCTGGACGCATGACATAAAAATCACAGACAGGAACAAATATAAATAATTGATAAATAAACAGCAGGATACATGGCAACAAAAATCATCATCACATCATCAGGGGCTGGACATCCATCAGTCCGTCAACCACCGGGGGGAGCACCTGGCTCATGACAGCATGAGCAGCATGGCAACATCCTCTACCCTAAACCCTCGCATCGGCTAAGAAAAAACTCTCTCTAAAACTCTAAAAAAAACCCTATTGGGAGGAAAACAGAGAAACCTCAGGGTGAGCGTCAGAGGAGGGGTCCCCCACCCAGGAAGGGCAGACGTGCAATGGATGGAGCCAAAAGTGCCTGGTGCAGACCCGGGGGCAGAGCAGGAAGGGAGTTCAACATCATGACAGCCTGGTGGACGAAGCTGTCTTTCAGTCTGCTAGTTTGTGCACGGTGACTCTGGAACCTTCACCCTGATGGCAGCAGCATGAAGAGGCGGTGTGACGGGTGGGTGGGGTCTCTTGCGATCCTCAGGGCTCTCCGAGTGAGGCGAGTCTTGTAGAAGTCCAGGAGGGATGGAAGAGGGACCCCGATGATCTTCTCAGTAGCGGGTCAGAACGCTCTCGATCGTGCCTCTCTAGAAGGTGCACAACACACATAAAAAACGGAAACAGAACACACAGAGAAATGACAAAATAAAAGCACAAGAAAATGAACATAGCAATTGTATTTGACAAAACTTCATTTTATTACTTTCAAAAATCCAAGAAGATTTCTGTCAAGGGTCTAAAACTCAATTGACTAGGGGGCACCAGAGGCAAGGTGTCAGTGAGGCTGGGCCAAAGGCCGGCGGAGAGAGATGTCCCTGTATTTTTGCTACTCGGCATTGGTCATTTTGCTTTGTCTAATGTTGTTATTTATTTGCATTAAAATAATCCTTGTTGGCAATTCCACTGCATGTCAACAGGAGCCTCTTGAAGAGTCACAAAAGAAGGTCCTTTAAAAAAACACAACAAATATCGGTTGTAGTCTTGAGGCATCTGCAGGCCTGAAAGATCTCACTAGACTTCTGTTATTATGGTTTTTGGTCATATCGTCAATGTGCTGATGATGGCAGTGTTTTGATGACATTAATAGCAATAATATAATATAATACAGAATATTTGAGATCGACTCATGGATAGGACTGGATATAGTCAGTGTACCCTGCCTGGAGGAATACCATGGCCCACACCTGGAACCCGGTCTGGGTGTTCGGCCCATCTGCTAGTACTTGGTGGCACAGCTCCAAACAGCTGCGTCCATTCCATTCTCATCCCATGGACCCACCACTTGTAGGAAACATCCCAACACTTTAAGGAGGCAGTGGAAGAGGGGTGCGTCTGTGGATGTGGAACATCATCTCACTGCGGCTCACTTCCACTCACAGCTTGGGTTCTGGAACCCAGCTCCTTGATAGGGGCTGGACTCTCTCCTTCTCTGGTGTTGCTCAAGGTGTGAGGGGCCAGGCGGGTGTGGGGAAAATCACGAGTCCCCGGCTAAGTATTGGGTGAGTTGGAGTACTTTACAGTGGACCAGAGGGTCTCCTCTCTGCGGCTCAGGCTTAAGGATGGGAAATATCTGACTGTTGTTTGTGAGTATGTGCCAAACAGTAGTTAGGAGTATTCAACCTTCTTGGAAGCCCTAGGTCAAGTCTTGTGTGGGGCTCCGCCGTGGGATTTCATTTGTCATGTCATGACACCATTGTCCTCTTGGTAGACTTCAACGCACATGTTGGAGAGGCATGAATGGGATCAACTGCCTGTCTTACCTGAACCCAAATGGTTGTTTGCTTTTGGCTTCTGCACTAGTCATGGTCTGTTTGAAAGGGCCGGGTGCCGCCGTCCGGATTCGCTGAAGACACCGTGTGCCGTGAATTTCCGGCAACATGGGAGATGTCATCAGCATGGGAAGCCAGGAGATGTAGTCCACTGCTCGACGCGGTGACGCTTGGCGCAGCCGAACTGGGTTCATTTGACTCAGGCGAACCAAAATGACCAAACCAGTGACGACACTCACCAGAGTGCATGGAGAACAGACGGGACCTCCCGGAGGCAGGCGGTGCAACATGGCTGCCAGAGACGACAGCTGCAGAGGCCGCTGGGAAACAAAGTCCCTCAAGCCGGCCAGCACTCACCTGTGCGTTTGAAGAGCTCGAACCAGGCCGACTTGACACGGGCAGAGCAAGATGGCCGGTGGCCGAGGAAGCTAGTGTTAGCCTAGCCTTTTTAGCTAGCGAACACGAAGCTTGGGCACGAGGGAGGCCTACAGGACTGGGCTCAGGACGGCACGTAAAAGCAGAACCCGAGTGTGAAGACCCGCATGCAATAAAAGCATTAGACGACACAAGATACTTCTTCTGTGGTTTATTAGCAACAGAGACAGATCTTGAACATTTGCGAGCGGGTGCCCTACCGCGAGACGCGGAAGACGAAGGTCCGGCGGATGAGGTAGAGGGCTGGGCACCTTCGCGGCGGCGAAAGGGGTCCTCCCAGACGACTCTCTGGCCCGAACGTTCTCTGGAACGAGCAGACTGAGATCTCTGGGCCAGGCGGAAGTGCTCGGAGAGCTTAGCCGATGACTTCTGCGTCTCCATCAGCTCCATGAGACCCGAGACGTTGGAGCCAAACAACGTGTCGTCCGTTATTGGCGCTCCAATGAGGTTCCGCTTCTCTGGCTCCTTAAGCCCCGTCTTGCCGAGCCACAGGTTGCGTGCCGCCATTTGGGTGAGGGCGCACGTGTTGCTCCATCCACCGAGTCCGCCAGCGCCATCTTCTGAAAAGCCGCCGTAGAGACCAGAATCCTCCGGAGCTCGTCCCCTGAAATGGATTCCTTCTCGAACAACAGCCTGTCCATAGAAGCTGCCAGGAAGGTCATGTTGTTCGCCAGGGTCCAGGAAGGTGGCGGTAGTACGGTCTTTCTCCTCTGGCAGCCGTTGCTTACCGCCAGTCCAGAGAGAAGAGTTGGGCGCCAGACAAAACCCAAGCGTATCCCCCAGAGGTGGCAGCCCCCTGGTGGGATCGACGCCGTCCACAGTGGAATACACGGCATATCCCCTAGGCGGCGCCTTGATCGTCAAGGGCGTCTGAAGGTCTTTAGCCGAGTGAGCCCAAAGCCTGGTCATTTTAGGGACCGTGGCTGAGGGTCTGGACGGCTTCTTCGCTGCTTTTGCGTACAAAGGTACTGAGAAGTCCTCTTCCTCTGGTTCCGCCTGGACAGGGAGGGACACTCCTAGTGCCTCCGCTGCCTCGCGGAAAAGTTGGGGCATTTCGTCCATCGGGTACCTGCTCTGGCTAGGCACAGCTGGAGTACTCTCGCCCTCATCCACCACCCCCAAGTCGTCGTCGTCGTCGGGGAAAATCTTGAGGAAAATCTCCTCGTAAAAACAACGCTCATCCTCCTCCGTAACGTCCGCCCAAACCATCTTCGCTGGAGGTGGTTTAGGAGCGGACTGAGAAAGCTAAGTAGCTGGAAGAGAGGCCAACTCCTGGTTGACTCCCTTCCAGCGTGCTAGACCCGCCCGCCTGCGCCGCTTCTTCACATGTGAACATGACAAGACCGCGACTGCTCTCCAGCTCCGCGGCGTTTGACTGCCGACACCGCCGTGTGACAGTTGTGGAGAGTGTGGTGAAACACCGTGGTGAAACTAGTTGGATATTGGACGGAGCTCCGCTCCAATATTTGACGGAGCTCCGCTCTGGTATTGGCAGCAGCGTCCTCTTCCGCGTCCTCGATTAGGGTCCACTGATCACGGACACACTCACGCAGGCAACGCTAAAACAACGAGGCATCAGTTAGGGACCATCAACAAATTCTAAAACGTTCAAAGTATTCGTGAAATATTAAATAAGGCAAAGAAAAACTGCCATTTTAGGAGAGAGAATTGTGAAAATGTTTTTCATCACACAAGAGAAACGAGTGACAGTTTGTGTCATGATTTTGAGAATACAATATGACTAAATGATCATTTATTGAGATACAGCAGACAGACGGCTCAATTTAACCCCTAAATAAAAACGACCGTATTCTACGAGAGACATGAAACATTGAATTTCTCATCTCTACACTTGGTTAACTATTATATTTAGACATAAACAAATAATGATGCTGGAGACAAAGTCCAGTAACAATTTTCATCATGAAACAGTTTCAAGAGAGACTGTACACAACACATGGACTGGAATGGAAATGGATTTATCGTGATAAATATCGTTATCGCTGAAATTACTACAAAGGCCCAAACGAGAGTTGAAGTCAGCCCTGGCAAGGATTGAGGACAAGTAAAGGTAAATCACCACCGCTGTCTGCAATGCTAACAATGCTTTTGTAATGCTCACAAACGTGTCAATTGCAGACACACCACGATCCTGCTGGGGGCGACTAAGAGACACAACCAGCATCAACATACCAAGATTCATTATTCTATTCGAGAACTTATTTATGATTAGTTTGTTGCTCTGAGGTCTGTCTTCACTTTGAACTGGATCACTTTTGGGTCACAGTGTTCTTGATTTAACGTTTAAGAAAAGCTGCACCTTGTTCTTCTTGTAACTTTGTCGACTCTGTCAGCAATATAAAGTAAACAAATATTCTTAAACTGCATAGAGTAACGCTGCTTGAAGTCACCCTTTTGGATTTTACAGCTCTGAGTCGTCATATTTTTGGCAAGAACCCAAAAATAAATATGCAGAGTCTTTTCTGCCATACTTTTGATCAGTGTCAAAGCTGACCAAAAAAGGATACACTTGCCGTTTCCATCAGTGCTGCTGAGACAACTGAGCCAACAGAATCCTGTAACTTAAACCTGAATGTCCGGCTTAATGTTTTCTCTACCTTCTAATCATTGAACGCTGCAAAATTTGAAACTGTAGTAGAAAGTTAATGGTTTTCAGCAAGTAGAACAAAACCATTTACCTCAAGTGAACTTCCATTCTTCATTCCAAACTTCCACTGAGATTTTTTTTGTTCACAGCCTAATGGATGAGACATTTTATGCTTCAATCACAAATCAGGATCTTCAGGCAACTTAAGTTGACTTGGTAATTATTTGTGTTGATTTTCTTCCCTTGTTGATTTCTTGCAAACGCGCTCCAAAAACAAGATATTTGCAACTATAAATTGTGCACTGAAATAAGCAACAACATTGCCGATACAAATAAGTAATGAAATGTAAAAAAGATAGAGTTAGCACCTTTGAGTCCAAAGATCACTGGGATGAAGTGGATTTTCTGTGGTGTCTGGAGGTGGCGGAGGAAAGTCATAGTAACTGCTTTAATAAATACATCACCTGTCAAGTCATTCAACCCCACTTTATTAATCACAGCTGACATTTTCTGCCACCTTCAATGGTGTTTTGAATAAAAGGCTCCCTTTCAACCACTGACTCTGTAATCATAATAATAATCATAGTAACCGCTGCACTAAATGTTCTATCACTTGGTTGCCTTTTGTTTTGGCAAAGCCACTTTTTCCAGACATCTACATCCAGTTTTCCTGGGACCAGTTGGTTAGTTCCTCTTCCCCACTCGCCAGTCTTCCCTCACACATAACTGTCGGCAACTTTTTCAACTGTCACGTGTTCATGTTTGTTTGTTCCTCGTGCTTTTATTTTTGTACTTCAAGTTTTGTGTGTGTTTTCCAGAGGTTGGTAGTAACGAGCTACATTTACTCTGTTACATTTACTGGAGTAAGTTACTTTTAAAGCGTGCGCGTCCACCTCTCTCTCGGGGACAGAAAGGCGCATTTACTTTGTCAGAGAGAGAGAGAGAGAGTCAGACCTCCGCAGGCTATACCACGTGACTGTGTTCCGCCAAGCAAACGTAGCCGTAGCTGTGCACTCTGGTCACGTGACCATATCCAACCGCTGAGTTGTTTACACTGGATTGACAATGTCACTCAGCAATGCTGACCATGCAGCTACCGAAAAAGAGGAACACCCCTGGCCTCACATTGCAAGCATGTTCGCTTTTAAAACGGTGCGAAATGGCAGCTACTGCATGCGGTGTCTTCTTTGTTTGCCTAAACAAACGCGGATTTCAGCGTTCAAAAACTCAACGTCTAACTTGAGGAAACGGTAAGTTCGATTTTTGAGTTATTCATTTTAAACATTTCTTAATATCATATGTTAATATATCATATATGATTTCAAGCCAATTCAAAGTGATGAGTCTCCCTGTAGCCTCACATATATATTTTTGATCAACAGCAGGTTCATCCAAACAAACTATCTGAATACCCACAGAAAGCGCAAGTCCTCCTCTTCAAACAGCCTTCACTGCCCCAGGGCGGGTGATTCTGAGTGATTCTTTGAGAAAAAAAGTTTGCTTTTGTTTTGCATGTCATAAACACACAGTCTGCTGTCAGAGGGTGAGAATGATTTTGGTGGCACCGGACAGTCCCAGCTCAAATTGGTACCCCAAGCTCACAGATGCGAGTGGCGGGTCCGTGGGCCCTTCCTGCCTCCCAGGCAACCCTCGAACCACTGTCTGGAGTACTCAGGGCGCCCCCTTCCTGGGACGACCCCTCAAAGTGTGGCTCCTGCAGGGCTAATAGTCAGTCATCTGTCCCCCGAGGTTCAATTCACTATTCGGAATGCGAAAGCACCTCGGACCTGGAAAGCATATAAGGCTAAATGCTTTGGGTCAAGGTGTGGACAGCTGCCCAGTAAAGCTAAAAAAACTTGTGGTGTTGAAGGTGTTTCCATTATTTTGTCCAACCCCTGTATTCAGCTACTGGTTCTGATTCCGAAGACGGCCATGACAAAAACTCCTCAATTGAAAAACTCACTTTTCACTCAAAACCTCTATCTGTTTTGAGTGTCAAAAACTGTTTACATGCTAAAATGGATTATAAATCTTGAGTTTGCTGTAGTCAAATATAGCGAGGGTGCTTTGGGAAACTCAAGTCATCTGATATTCAGGATCTGTTATCGACCAAAGTGGCTCGGAAAAAGAAGCCTTGAGATGCTGAGCTATCAGAAGTAGAAACTTGCTGACAATTTATTTGCTGCTCTAAGCCATCAAAACTGGCATGGCTATTGTCAGGACCTAAACTGTTTAAGTCATTAACATGTATGGACATTAAATATGTATTTCCCTAAACCTGCATAAAACTCACCATCAAAAAGAGACTTAGATGACTCACCCTAAATCAAATATTTATCCCTTGAAGTACATTTTCACGACCAAACTACATCAAAACTGCTCAGCAAATGAAAAGAGGCAAAATAAATCAATAAAACTAAGTAAAAACCAGAGCCACGAGGCAACACCCACAATCCACATCTGCAAAATGCAAGTAGTAATCAAGGTAGGTTAACAAATCACAGTTCGCTGGCACCTGAGCTCAATCTCTGAGGGATTTTACAGGATCATTTAAAAACAACATGACAAGATTGATGCAGTGCATAAAATGACTAAAAAGTGAAAATGTCACAGGTTTTAACTGGAGTTCACGCTGTGTCTAGAAAAAGGTTGAAAAACACTGAGCTACTGGGCTCTGAAAATGAGGACACTGTTTCATGAAGCCTTTATCTGTCCATCACTACTTGTTACAGTGTTGGACCGTTGTTTACATTTCAAATCAAAGAAAACAAAAGAGATTTTTCTGTTCAGCATGCCTCATGCTTTGTGTGCATGCACTCACCCACTGAATGACTCATGGACCTGATTTCAAACCTCAGATTACAATGTAATTACACTCTCATGGGTTTAGATGTCACTTTCAGAGATCCTTCACAAAGACTTGGGAGTCTCTTGAGTCCATGACTCGTTACGTGCAGGACAGGAAGTGGGTCTGACTCACTCACTCACTCTTCTGCAGTGTGTAAATTGCTGCAGCAAGAGCATGAAATGCTTGAATCCAGCTCATGAGTAAAGATGTTTGCAACATTCACACATGAAGATTTGAATTGATAGATTGATAAATTCCCTTCTTTCTCTCTTCTACTGAACATTTGTGGTGAAGTAGTTGCCATTTGTTGTCGGCTTGTTGGGAAACAGCTTGTTAAACGCTGACATCGACACACTGCAACCTAGTGGCAGAAGGCAGTCGCTCCATGGCCATAAAAAAAAGCATGCATCAGGGGAGATCTAGTTTTTGGTCTGTGTGCACTTGACATGACTGTTGAATTTTATTTCAAGCCAGATGCGCTTCAAGCGCTGGCAGGCCACATAAATAACACAGCAGCAGGGATGTTTAGTAGGACCTGCCTGCCAATGTGAAGTAGAAGCTCTGTTTCATCAACACATTTTGTTTGTTAATCAGGAAGTTTCATGGATCTAAAAGTAGTTGCCTTCTTTTACTTTTGGCTTCTCCCCTCAAGGGTCACCACAGTGGATCATCTTCCTCCATCTCACCCTGTCCTCTGCTTCCTCTACTCTCAAACCTACAAACCTCATGTCCTCGTTCACCACATCCATAAATCTCCTCTTTGGACTTCCTCTCCACCTTCAGCCTGGCAGTTCCAGCCTCAACATCTTCCTACCAATGTATTGGTTATCTAACTTGATGTGGTCAAAATTAGCCCGAAGGAGTATTAAACTCACTCCGACTCAGTGGCGGGCCATCAAGGCCTTCTCTGCTGGCCTACATGACCAGAAATCAAAAGCATATTTATAACAAAAGTGAATTAAATTTTTTATGAATTTGTGGACTCGACTGAAGGCCTAGCTGCAACTACATGGTCTGTGATATACTTATGTTGTCTTCTGAACTGGGAAATTTCCAGCTTCGCCAACTAGATTCTTCACCTGATTTCCCAGTCGTCCCCAATCTTCAGTCAAAGATGGTTAGTTGCGGTGTCAGTGAAGAAACCTCATGTAGCATTGCAAATATACAACTTCTAAGTGGTATTCCTTTCACTAATTCAGTTGAATTCATAGTGTTATTTGACATATACACTATATATTGAAACGTTTCTGTAATTTCAAATGTTTATACCAGACCAGGGCAAAGCGCAATGTGGCCCTGTGTTTTTGGGTCAGACTAAAACTATACAACAGATAGGTTTTCATTTTCTGTCATTTTTTATATCCTATTTCGTTTTTAGCCAGTAGTAGTTCAACAGTAAATACAATAGCTTCATGACAAAAATTTTGTTTCTTCTTTTCGTTTGTCATTTTCGTATTTTCCATAAAATACTGTTAATATAATAATATTAAGATAATATTAAGATTAATATCGTTGCTTCCACTGAACTTTTTATGGTTCATTTTGTTGGACATTAAGGTTTAAGTGACAGGGTTCTGTTGGCTCAGTTGGCTCAGCAGCACTGATGGAAACACCAAGCACATCCTTTTTGGTTCTGCTTCATTTTTTTCTGTCTCATTTCGTGGTCATCGCTGTCTATCTTTTGGCATGATGGCCTCTCACAAGTCACAGTTTATAATGTGGCCCTATAGAAAATTTAACCCGCCCACCTCTGGTTTATGCTGTACTACAATGAGGACTGTGCTAACAGTGGCTATTGCTGTCCTATTTATGCAGTGGCTTCCTTAGTCAACTGGAACCTGATGAACATGGCTTTGACGTCATTCCCAGCTCGGACCTCCCAATTCTGAGGCAACTAGGACACAGCATTATACTTAAACTCACACCTACTGTGTTCAGGAATACTGCTCTTTGCTGAGCAGTATTATAAATGGTGCAACATGAGCTCATGACAACCGATTAAGTGAGCAGTAAATCATTTTTACGGATAAAAATTGAAATTTAGATGATAGATATGACAAACAATCAAAGTACTTGGGCTGAAGATGAACCAAATGATTGTCTTTGTAGCGTCATTTTACATTCATATGCAGGCAACACGGTGCTAAAGGTTATCTGATGAAGTGAAATTTGTTTTACTTCAGGAGCATACCGCATTTATGAAACTGTTTCTTTGTTCGACAGCCTACTTAGCGTGACTTTGTAGCTATGACTAAATAGTAAGATCAAGGTGCCGCAGTGGCCCAGTACATGAGTCATAAAAAAGAGGCTACAAATAACTATTGAAATGTTTCGATTTGAATTAAAGAGTTGCACTATAAGTTTGTTTATTTAAAATAGTATCGAACAAAATGGTACAGCCTTCAACTGGAGTACAAACTATGCTAGGAATGTTTAATGTAACAGAGGGTCCCGATTGCGCATCAGTTGCCAGGCAAGGTTCCCAAGGTGGATTTCAACGGTCACATGTTCTGCTGAACCCTGTGCTGTCCGGGAATACTGCATCTACACTCCCACTGTTGCAGTATTCTCATATAGTGAGAGCTGGGGTGATTCAGGTGGAGGATAAAAAAAATCGGAAGCTTAAGCATAAGCATAAACCTTTGTTTCATTTTGGAATGTTTTGACATGTGTGCATTTACCGCTAATGTATTTTTTTTCTTCCAAAAACAACAGCTTGGCTGTATCCAAACTCTTCAATGGGAGTCACTGGTTCCACTCTCATCCTGGTCAAATATAGAGAACAGTGCCCAGGTTGAAATCAATTGCACATGTCTGTAATTCATTTTGACTTGGTACTGGAATTAGGAATTCAGGAATTAGGCAGAAATGTAAGTTATGGATTACTGCTGTGCCCCTTCTCTGTCCGCCAGATTTCTAACAATGCACTAAAAACTACTGATTCGAGGTGCACCTTTGCCAAAATACACCCACACGTTGGAGAGTGGTCTCAGTTGGCTCTCAGACCGATTTAAATGGAATATGTCACTGTGGAGTGTTTAAAAAAACAAACTTTGGACAATCTTTTTTTTTTTTTCTTTTTTTTTTTTCTTTTTTTTTTTTTTTTTAAGTTTTTTTTTAGTTTTTTAAGTTTACTAGTCCAGTCTTTACATTTCTGCGTGCCCGAAAAATCCTCTCCACTGAGACGTCAACACCTAAGTGCCAGTGAGGCTTTATGAAACAATGTCCTCATTTTCAGAGGCCAATAGATGGCACTCTCTGCTCTAAAATCTTTAAATTTGAACAGCCATTTCAGAGAAATTCGAAGAATTATTTTATCACCAAGGTCCCCATCTACTGGGCTCTGAAAATGAAGACTCTGTTTCATGAAGCCTCATCTGGCCATCACTATCCACGTCAAACCATGGCTGTATATGAGAACGCACATGCATATCTGTGTTCACTTGGGCTCTGTGAGCTGAAAACAAAAAAACCTCTGAGACCGGCATGACGTCACATTATGTTAGTGGGTACGGCGGAGGCCTTTGTGATGTCACCAGCGGAGACAAAATGACCTCAAATGCAGGTATATTTACTATAAAAAGGGGGATGATGTTGATTGTTTTTATATTCGTGGGAATGGCCTCTTCCTACATCCTGTTACATGTGACAAAGCGCACCACTGTAGAGGGCGATGTAAAAACTCAGTCCAACTTAGATCCACAATAACTCCAACAAAAGGCGCTTCACTAGGAAGGATTACAAACTTGACTTGGCTCATTTAAGAACATTTAACGGCAGGAAAGTAATAGAACAGGTGTAGACAATTACCGGATTAGGAGGAAACAAGACAAGACACACAAGGTGAGCACAGGAAGACGTGACAACACTATCAAAATAAAGCCGGAAGTAGCCAAAATTAAAAAAAAAAATCAAGCTTAACATAACTGACATTGTGTAATCAGTAAACTCAAGTACTGGCTGCTATTGTCAAAGAAAAAAAAAACTTGAGTTGAGATGTTTTCTTTCTGCTTGAATGAATGAATGTCTAGCACACCTAGCTTCTAAAGTGGCCATCTTTGCTGTAGTTGTGCAGCAAGGTACAAGCAGTTTTGTCTGCCACTATGGGTAGCTTCCCCAACACAGTTGCTACAACAGCTAGACTACTAACTGCCTGAAATACTCCAGAAACAAAGCACACTTGTCACAATCATCATGAAAACACAGCTATGCGAACAGTCAAACTGAAATGCCCATGTCAAGTGTGTTATCCATCTCAGAACTCAGGCACCCGATACATTTCGAGACTTTAAAAAAGACCCTACAGTTTAAAAGTGGCTATCGTCCCCACAGGAGATCCCACTGGCCCCAGGGGTGGCTGTACAGTGACCAATGGTTGTCAAGTCTCGATTTCACTTTGGCTCCGGACCACAACACACAGGGCAGGTACTTTGCAGCTCTGTTTTTGTTGGCTCATATTATGATAAATACTCAGCGGTGGTATCAGCCAATGCCCTTTAAAATCAACTCCTTGTTGGAGGGAAACTGTATTTTCCCAACAATATTGCTGCCCTTGATTCATTCACTGTAAATCTTTTTAAAAATTGTCTTTTTTTGCCAGAAAAACAATAAAACAGCTTTTTGTGTCTTTCTCATCACCAAGAGCAGAAAGCGTATCGCTTATATACAGAGTGTATTGTGTTACAATAAACAGTGCTCTGTCAAAGCCTTTCCTTTATTAGCATTAAATGAGTCAAATAAAATGAGCTGACTTGATAATAAAACATGTAGCCGCAGGGAGCCACTGAGAGTAGTGAGAGAGCTGAAACTGGACCATACGGCACGCCTCCAGAGCTTCAGCCTTTCGTACCTGTTGCTGGTATTTTATCACATGTATGCCTGCAGTGTTGGACCATACAAGTCAGTGGACATGCCAGAATGTCATGAAATGTTACAACGAATGTTCCACAGAAAGTGGCCCGCATGTTTTCGACTGAGTCAGTCTCTCCAATAGTTGAGCTATAGCCTTGGTTTTGGCAAAGAAGAACAGCTCACTGATCCAGACTCCTGTTTCACTGATCACACTCAAGTTTGAAATGACTTTTCTTCTTCTCTTGCCTCTGTGAGCTAACATTCATGGACTGAAAGATGAAGGTTGGCTTTGACTCTCAAATGATTTTATAACATGAAATGAAGAACAGCCAGAAGATTGAAGAACCGTGGAAGACTTGTTTTTCTGGGTTGTTTTTACAGGTGGGTTCAGCATCGCTTGGCAACTTACAGAATATATCACTCCCGCCTCTCCTGCAGCTGAAGTTCCCACCACACATTAATTTTCTACAGCTTACGCTCAATATTGAACCACTGGGGGTGGAGCCTATCCCTGCGTCTTCTTTCCTAGACAGATGACTAGTCACGCAACCACTCACGATAAGGCTGTGTCCCATTTCTACCCCGAACACTAGCACTTAACACTAGCACTTGGTTTTGAGTGCCCTTCTCTATGAAGTGCCCTCCAACGACCAAGTGAAGTTGCGTCACTCATAAAGAAAACATGTCATTGGCTGCTATGCTATATTGTTTCCTGCATATTGAGTGTTAGCCAGCTCCAACGTTTTTGCAACCTCTTGCATCGGCGCTGATCATCTCACTTGGTTTGGTGAACCAACAGAGAAGAAATGGGCGGAGCCGAAGCCGGCTTTGCCGCTCTCTTGTGGCGATAGATCTGTTCGTGGCATGACGATGTTAACATTAGCCTGGATGCTAGGCCACTGTTGCTTGTTAAGACGAAATAAAAACATACTGTTGTACATAAATTTTGTATTGTTCATGTTGTCGGACACAGTGGACCATTTGGGTCGCTAACGTATGATACGAGAGAAAGTCAACAAACAGAAGAGTAGTCCTCGTTCCTAAAATGTCCCTGATGTCCTATTCAACATAGTTTTTGAATAAAGTACTTTGGTATCCTGGAAATCTATCCACACATGATATTCCTACTTGGTTTCAAGTCAGCTCCGGAGCTCCCTCGGTTTGAAGGGATCATTTCAAGTGGTGAACAGCAAGTGCCCTCAGTCTTAGGAGTATTGGGACACACTACACTTACATGTGGACGCGCAAAACCGTGTTAGGGTCAAAAACAGGCGTTAGGGTGAGAAATGGGACACAGCCTAGATGTGTATTGCACAGTTCATAATTAACTAAAGTGAATGCACGTTTCGCTTTTTTCAGTAACCAGTACCAGCTAATAGCTTGGCAATGTGATGTCGCAACACATTCCCACTCGCAAGGTTGACTTAGAAGTTTACATTCCAATTGATGGAATTCAGAAGGCATAGTTTAGATAATGTTTGCAAGCTCTCACTGTTACTATGAATGAGAATCTACTAATGAATCGAGAATTTTAAAGACGCAGCGTCCTCTATATTATCCTAATTAAACCCTGTTGATGATTCAACTTACCTGAGGCTGTTGTAAGTTGTCCTCATTGTCTTGCGCCATTTTTATTAACATACATACGTCTTGTGATAGGTGGAGAAGTTCAGCCAATGAGAGCAGGGGACTTCAAGCGTTAGTTCAGTGATCGGCTGACTTTCGGGCAGCTTTGTAACAGCATCTGGTTGAGCGAGTGAAACCATAGTTGAGTGGAAGCGTACGACACTGAGCGAGCAGCAGAGAGGTTGAGCATGCACATATGCCACATTGAGTGAGCGGCAGAGAGGTTAAGCATGCACGTATTCGACATCGAGCGAGCAGGAGAGGGGTTGAGTGTACGTATGTGATGTTGAGTGAGTGCCAGAGAGGTTGACGCGTGTATGTGGCGTTGAGCGAGTGGCAGAGAGGTTGAGCGCGCCCATATGCGACGTTGAGCGAGCACCGGGATTATTTTGAGAACAAAAAAGGTGATGTGAGGGCAGAAAAAAACAACTTTTGAGTGTACAATAACCAAGATGTATTCGTATGTGTTCATACTAGGAATTCAGGATTGACTTTGGCACCACACAAAACGTGATGCTTTTCCAACAAGGATACAAGTGATGAAAGGATTGTTACTAGTCAACAGGCCACGGTATTTATGCTTCTTGGATGTTTCCAGCATCACCTTAAATATTAGTTATAATATTAGATTTTTCAATCCATTTCAATGCTAATTGATCCATGATCCAACGACCCACTTGATCAGAACTAAATTATAAAAACCATGCTTTATTTGAATCAGTAGTGATTTAGCATGGTACCAGTGTGATTCTGCAGCTTCATTGCTGAGAAATCCCTCGTCTTACTGCTATCAGACATAGCAGTGCTGTTCTCAGTGGCTCGTTACAGCAAACATATATTTCACTTTCCCAGCTCGGGAAAAATTTGTGCCAGAATTCTGAAGTTCAGGATCATGACAGCCATTATTTCAGATGAAAGATCACCAGAGGCGAATAATTTGATCAGAGAAACTGGTTTCGCCACAAATCAGTGGGAATGAAGTGATTCATAAACTGTGACGTCTTTCATTTTTGGATTTGTTTCTCAAGTTTTCTGCAGAACTGCAATGGAAGACCATATCACTGTGGTGATGTCACACTACTGCGACTGTGTAGTGTCCTCAGGTCGGAGTGGAGATGGCTTTTGGTTTATATATCACGGTGACCACTCGTGTTGGTAAAATCTTCTTTTAAGTTACATTTAGATGTTGTAAGTAACAAAATGTGTCATTAATTTGCTATTAATTGTAAGCTAACTCATCTTTAATGCGATTAATTGACATTAAAAATGTATTTAAAAAAAAATTATCTAATGCAAAGTAATGTTTTCAAATGGCCCCTTTGTTTTTTATTTTTAATATTGTTTATTTATCTTAATTTAAACAAGTGTCTACTTAATTTGTTCCTAAAAGTTGTAGTTTTGAGCTACTGTCAGTTTATTTGACGTTCTAGTGCACTGATTTTTAACCACAGGGCCGTCAACGCCCCCTAGAGGGCCGCTAAAACCGCAGGGCCGGGAGACACTCAGTTTCATTACATTAAACAGTAAAAAAAAAACTGTTCATAAGAGCACCTGTTGAAGTAGTTTTGAAAATTAATTAGAACATTATATGCAATACTTTCATTTACGCTTTATGTATATCTTTTTTGGAGTTTAAAAAAATACGTTATTGAATTTAGCCCTGGTTTTATTATATTTATTTTATTCAATTTTTCCAATTTTCTCAACACACATCAAGTGTATTTTTTTCTTTATTTTTCTTTAGTATATTTGATGAATATGACTTGCACCTGGTTCGACTGCCTGTTGAACTTTTCGATGACAAAAAAATATCTTTGCGATGATCACACAGTTTCATGTCATTTCACAAGGTTTTGGTTTGTTTACTTGCAAGTAGATTAAATGTGGTTATTGATCACAAATGAAATGAAGAGTCATGAATCAGTTCTACTGAATGGACCCTGGGTCCATTTGTTTTGGGAAAGGTGGGGCAGAGATCAAAAAGCTTAAGAAGACCTGTTCTAGCGTGCTGCTGAGCTACATGAGGAACTGGAAGACGATTTTTTGCATCCGGTGCTACAAAAACATTGTGGTGGGAGGCCATTTCAGTGCATTGCTTCTTTTGTGGGCAGTTAGATTTCGTAGTTGACAGATGATGCGACAGTTCAATGAACAATTCAGAGTTAAGTTCAGGCTTTGTAATTAATTTTGTTACCCACTGAGGTTTTCCGGAGCCCACACGAATAACCCGGCCTTCATCTGCTCAGCCACTTCAAACAAGCTTTTACAAACCAATGAATTGGCCACGAGCTGTTTCTCAGTTAAAATCGTTTTTTGGAATTGGTGCGTTGCAGCTCCGTGTAGTGTCCTGTATTGGGAGCCACAAAGGTTTGGAAACGTCTCGCCAAAATAACAAGCAATAGGCTATAGTTATTCCCCTCCACAATTATTGGCTAGAAATTCTTACCTACAGTGTTAATCTGTTGCCAGTCACTCCTCCAAGGAAATCTGGACCACGGCATTTGAAAGTTTCAACCTTAGCAGATGAAAATTTGCCAAGAAAGAAAACAAACAAACAAAAGCAGTCCTTGTGGTTCAGTGCGTTTATGTTGCATTTGAAGCTGCTGCTTTCAACAAGGCTCTTGTGGTCTGTGTTGATATACTGTAAATTATATATGAGGTCCGAATTATAGTGACAGCTGCACACTGAAAATAAAGTCGGAACAAAAACTGAGCTCCAGGAAAATAACGAGGAAAAAGCAGCTGCAAACCATCATTAGTGTAATTGTTGACAAGAGCGGAGAGTAAGCGGAGGATCAACGTGCGCTTGGTGCATTAGTCAGAACATAAGTAACATGTCACTCACCGCAACAAATGATTCAGCAGATGCATTTAAATAAGTTATTTGGGTTTCCAGTGTTAGAAAATTAGTTAAAAATACACTGACAACTTCATTTTCATTTATTTAATGTACATAATGTGTCACTCAAAGTACTTCATGATGTTGTTGAATCTTCAAGAGATACAAGATATTTTCCCTCTCAAGTTGGCCATAAAGCAAACAGACTGTCTGGAAGTGACACGAGCCAGCGTGTGGCTGTGCACAATGCCACATGGCAAATTAAGAGTAGAAATCGAAACAAAAGCAAAAAGAAAAATGACATTGTTGAAACACATGCTTGATGATGTCAACGCATCAAGCTGTTCATGGCTTTATTGGTTCATTGAAAACACCAGAGGCAATGAAACCATACCAGAACAGGAACTGGCCCATTTTATGACACTTATTTTCAATTGTGTTGCTGCAGGATTTTCTTTAAGTGAGGGAACTTGTGTGAGTAACTTTCTGCACAGGGGGAATGAATGGGCTCTATGCATTGTGATTTCAAACTAAAAATGCATCAGTGGAACATTTCTGCAAATTCTTATTTGTTCGCAATCCCAACATTCAAAATACAGTTTTGCCTTCTCTCAGCAAGCACCGAGTCCTGGAACAACGATTCTTTGTACACTAGTCTTTTTCGCACATGGGGTGCTGTTGGGTCTCCTCTTACTGCTGCATCTCACCTCATCTAATAAGCAAGGGTTTTGAGTGCTCATATCCACCAACCGTCGCTCTCCAAAGCTTGTGACTGTAACCCGTCGTTCAGCACTCAAAATCATCAAGTCTCGTCCGCTCTGTTGGTCTAGTAATGATTGTGGATGAGAAAAACATTTAGCCATCATGAGGTGCATCAGTTACCCATGTTGTCTGCGACAAAACTGACCAGAACCAAAAGAGCACATGTAACTTCCAGTAAGCCAGGAGACTCAGACTCCAGGTTGTGATTTAACAATTAAATAATTCAATAAATACACTAGCAAAGACTGTACTGTAAGGAAAACCCAGGGCGTCTTTCTTCATCACAGGAAGCTTGGCATGGCGTCATAACTGAGGAACATTAACAACAACTACAGGCAATATTTCCCCATTGAGGGACTAGAATAGAATAGAATAGAATCTTTCTCTTTCTGTCTCCTCTAATCCATTTCTGTTAAATTGCAGTGTCTATTACATTGCTCTGATACATAACACATACACCAAGCATTATTTCTTCAGACATTTTAAGGAGATTGAGAAGGAGCAGAGTGAAAAACACTTCCTCTAAATTTGGTTCCTTTTTAAATATATTTTATGCATCTCTTTTTATACGCTGGTAAATTTCAAGCAAAACTATCTATCATTTTATAAATAAAACGATGTTGATATTTACTTCCAAACAGCTAAATGTTTACAAACAATCTTTACAGACATGACATCAAAAAACAAACATATATAAAAATGATAGAACTTAAACATATCGTACACAAGATGATCACCTCAATCCAGATGGTTTGACAAACCAAGTTATGTAATGCAAATACTGAATGCTACAAGCTAAAGAGGGTGCTAAGAGTGACTTCTGTCAGGTGTGCAGTGTGTGACCAATGGCTTCATACAATGAGCCAATAGTGTTCTTTCCTTCTCGTTTGTTATCATGGCCAAACCTTGACTCAGGAGAGGAATTCTGCTCTGGAGGTTCTTTTCAATTCTTTAGCCACATCACTTGACCAAATCCCTGCCATATAAGTTGATGTTGTGGCGAGAAAGACTGGCAGTGCGCTGCTTTTCCCGCTCCAGGTGCAGCGTGACCCGACTCATTGTGGATGCTGCATTCTCAATGTCACTTTGACTTGTGCTTGGAGGAGACAAGCATCCTTTCTGGGGGAGATTGTTAATTGAGGCTGAGACGTGGTTGGAGGAGGATTTCATGTTCCCTGCCTGATTCTAAAAAGGTCTTTCAAACAGAAACATCAGTGGGCTCACATAATTACTTTCCCCATGACAGAGTGAGCATCTTTATTATGTTCTGCAGTGTCTCACACCATGCTACTGAATTGACGGGAAAAATTTGTTTGAAAATGCCAGTCAGATGGCCGCAGTGCTGACAGTAACTGCTGCTGCACCTGATGGATTTATGATAAATGTCGAGGACCTTTTACTGTCTTCTTCAATAGTACACATATACATATACCATTGAAACTGCACACACAACAAAAATGATGTACCTTTTACTCTTATTATAAATCCATAAATGTTCCCATTTATATACAACAACTCTAGTACTTGCACCTTCCGTTTGCTACTAGTAGTAACTAACAGTGGCCCAAGTTACTAAGATGGCATGTACAATTTATGACAGTTGCCAAGGGTTGGGGCTCAATTCAATCTGAGATTGTTTTTGTTGGTGAGCAGAAGTACTAGGTTAGAGCACTAAAATGAGCTTATCTATTAGAGCCTCTGTCATGAAAATAATGAATCGAAGACATGAATAGTTACAAATAAAGAGCCCTCAGCTGCAGCATGATATTTTTTTACCCCTATCGTCTCAACAGGGAACGACTTGGGACAGCTGCGTCATATGCCGCACTGCGATAGCATGCCGTTTTACAAGCAGATATCAGTCAGTCATGCAGCCTGTCAATAATATTTTTTCACTCGGAAGAAAATGTGTAGAACTTCCAAACAAGAAACAACTTTCAAAAATGTAAAATTTAAATGTAAAGGAACCATTGAACTAAATATCCCAAGACAAACATTGGTAAATGGACTCCCAAAGAATTGATCATTTGACATTGCAACTCAGCTGCCTCCCATTCACTCTTCCTTTCCCACTCGTGACACAAATACACAACTCCTGAGCGCTTTCACTGCAGATGCGCGTTGACAATGCTGACATTTGTGCCACGCTACCACAAATTATCTTGCAGTTATTACCCATTCAACTCATGTCACAATTCATCAAGAGCAGCAAAAAAAATTAAAAAGACAAGGTTTATTTAAATGACATTTTAGCTAAATTGGACCTGTTAATTAGCCTGGACAGCAAATTAGCTTTCAATTGTGGCGCATTAGCAGATTCGATGATGAGTGAGAGCCAAACAGGTAATACAGAAATATGGGGCAGGCAGACTGCCATCTGCTTGCCTGACAGTGAGTGGCGGACTAAATGAGACACAACCTGTGTGTTAGCAACCGCCAAGCGTGTTCAGACACAGAAAAGTTTCCAGGAAGGAATTATTCTGATGTTTCTGTTGGCATTGTTTTAATTTTGTCTGAGCATCAAGGTTTAACTATGAAGAAGAAGTTGCCAGCTTTACAATCCACATGTCAGGAAAACCTTCCAAACTGAAGCATGCAGTTCCCACAATTCCTGTATTTGTTCTCTGTTAGTTCAAACACAATAAAAAATTCGAATGTGTCCACAAATAATCTGAATAAATTACGTATTTCAGTGACATGACAATACTAAAATATTCAAAAATTTAGTTTAATTTTATCTAATCCAAGGTTAAGTTTGTGGTTGTAATATAATAATTGCATTGCAAAACCAGGCAGTTTATGTTATTTGAATTGTTGGCCAAACAATGTTTGACAGATAACTACGTATAGCTGACCTATTCATCCCTATTGAGCTCCCATGTTATCATTCGTCTGTCAAATGTCCCCTCTGCCAGTGACTGTTATTAGACCAGACCAGCACCATTTGCATGTCCGACAGATGGCATGTGACTGTCATGGCTGCACAGCTGGATGGAGACAGCAAATTAACATCCAGAATAATTGACTGTGGAGAGGTAGAATCAGAGCTCACTCTACACGCGACACTTGAGTGACAGCTATGTTAATGATGCTAGATGCATAGTGAATAAATGTGTGTTTTTGGAGGTTAATTGCGTGTCAGAATTATTGTCTTCCCACAGGTATTTTGCCATTCACCTCTATGTTAACTTATATTGATGATCCCAGTTCCCTGTCCAAGCTCTTTCCACCCTGGCCACACTCTCTCCTTTACTTCTCTTCCATTGTATTTTAACACTGTGTGTCGACTACATTCCCTCTCAATGTAAGCTGGAATGAGCAGGGCCCAAAACTTTCTCTCTTTCTTCAGTAGTTAGAGCACAGCCTTCCGCTTCACTGAGAAGTAATTTATATAAGTATATAAGTAACTTTTTTTTAAGTGTCAACATCACTAAAGCAAATGAATGACTAAAACCAAGCTCAATAAATAAATAAAAAGTAAGTGGTAAAACTAACCAGACATAGAAAAATATCAACACAAACAACACAAACACAACACAACACAACAACACAAAATAGTTATGAATGTCTTTGCTGTGAAGTCAGTTTCATCCCACAGACAGAAGAGTTTGTCTGTTTCTGAGCATGCACTGAAAGTGTAAAAGGTGAGAAGTTAATCTCCAGTACAGCAGGTCAAAAGCGGAAAAAGCCCCATCATCCTTTTTTTGGAAAAAAAGCCAGAACAAAAATGCATCAATTTTTAATTCTCGCTGGTATAATTGCTGCGGTTGTGTTGCTTTTACTCAGCACATATGTGAGCTGGTTTTAATCCTGGAAATGTCATACGTGGAACGACAATCATACAGTGACATTTAAAGTGTGATTACAGCTCCGATAAGGGCCACTTCATAGTGGAAGCCAAAATGTTTAATTCGGCAAGAATTCTTCTTCTTCAAGTCCACTTTTTTTCTTTTTTTTCTTTTTTAAATCACTTCTAAGAGAAAAACTAGTCTCGGCTTCTGCAAGCGGAGCTACTTAGATGATGCTGAGGAGAGGTCCACTTCATGGTCATTAAACGAATGTCAGCTGTAAAAAAAAAAAAAACACTTATGCCTCCATCCGTCTGTGTTGTGTTAAGTGTATTGAGTTGCAGTATCAGAATCAGAAGTCTTTATTGTGATGCAGCAGTGGAAGAGGACTTGTCAGAGCACTCCACAGTTTGCTGGTGACCGAAGGGAAAGGGCTTCATGAGGTGATGTATGTCCACACACAGGAACATTATCAGCCTGGTTTTGTCCTAATTAAGCTGTTTCTCAACCAAGGATGGTGAATGACTGATTACCCATTTATGCTCAATGTTAAGTACAGATCTGGATGCGGACGGATCCTTCTGTCAGTGCTCTGCGTTCATTTTGTCTGCATTTCTTTATGTTTCCCAAAAGCTAACTGACAGGTAACAAACAGAGCAGTGCCACCGGAAACTGTAGGGGCAGTGTTGCTTGATATGTAGCTCTAATGAGACACGAAGAACACGAACAATTCTCGCAATTCCTCTCTGTGCAAGAGATCAAAACGCTGGACAGCTTCAAGTACTTTAAGTAAAAGTTGCTGACACAGTCTTATGTAATCTAGTCCAACTACTGTAACAGGAAAGGATCCAGGAAAACCCCCTTTCTTTCAGGACTCTGATGAATTAAGGTACGTACAAGAAGCTCGACTATCGACAAAAGTCTGTTGACTACGAAAGTTCACCTGTGTCGTTAGGACCTTTATATCTATTTCCTAAGCAGCATCTTTCACAGAAATACATCACATCAATTGGAGGTTTTAGCCGGTTGACCAGCATAACCTAATGAGACTGGCCGCTTCAGCACAAACCACGTACGCAAGCCGCTTTGAAAGCAGCATAATTGCGGACCATCCAGAGGAAAAGCACTTTGGAAATGATGGCAGTTGGCTGGTATTACAGTAAAAACAGTGCAACTAAGACAAATAAAAAAGTTTGTATGACTTTAAATTGTCAAAAGGCTTGAATCATGTCAGAAATTAAAAGTTAAAATCTTATTTAAAAAAAGCCTAGAATATTAAATATATATATAAATGATCAATAAAAATGAACGACAAAAACGGCGCGTTTTGATTTGGTCGGGCCAACTTGGGTCAGCAGTGTTTCCTGTAAGTGTACCATTGTTGAGTGTGTATATATACCGCAATGTTAGATAACCGCGGTCATTCAGGTTTACACGGCTACAGACATGAGGATCTCAACCCAGTGACGCATCACCTAGCTTACAAGAAACTGGCGCTGTTCTGGAATGTACGTACTGTAATGTAGCAAGCCCCACACTCAACACTTGCCTTATCAACCTGTGTAATGTCCTAAAATGATTTATCATGAATTAATTACAATTAATTAATTATCTCAATGCATCTCCTATAATTTTTTGTGGGGGTTACTTATCAGGGCAATTCTTTGGCAGGATAACATTATTGAGTTAATTATTTTTGTCCTCAAAATAATTGCAATGGAACACTAAAGCAGAAGAAGTAATAGCAAAAGTCAAAATATAAGTTGTTGCCACGCTGTTCCTCGACAGGGCTCTAAGGAGGACTTGACTGTCTGTACATCTAGACAATGTCACGACTGTAAAATTGAAATTGGGCAGTTGTTCACATCTGCAGTTTGAGCAAGTGTTCATTCATGTTTCTGTCATTCCGAAACACACCTGGCAACTTGTCAAATTGCTCCAGTGTACCTGACCTGATGCATACATTGGAAGCGCAGCTAACAACACCTTTGCAGTGTGAAGAATATATATTACAGTATGACATTGAACCTGCTACAGGAAAGAATGGTGAGAAATCAGATGCCTACCATCTCCTGCTCCACTTTTAATAAAGTCTCTGAAAAAGCATCAAAACAGTTTGTGAAATGTGCCACAACATGTTTTGATTATCCATTCTTCATATTCACTGTTCACGATTAGTCCTAATGAGCTTGGTTTCTGAGTGTGTTTAAGAGTATTTTCATACAATTGCATTATACTGATGATTGAATGCCCAACTCAATTAGATAGATAGATAGATAGATAGATAGATAGATAGATAGATAGATAGATAGATAGATAGATAGATAGATGCTACATGGATGATATATATATATATATATATATATTATATATATATATATATATATATATATATATATATATATATATATATATATATATTTTTTTTTTTTATTAATTAATTAATTTTTTTTTTTTTTTCATTTACTCCAGTCTCAGTTTGTCTGGAGAGATACTTCATTATTACAGCTCATATTAGTCCACATTCAAGTCCCATCATGCAGATGAGATTATAATGCACAAAAGTTGACACCGCGCCGCCGTCGGTCTTAAGCCTCTTAAAAAGCTTTTCAGTCAAATGCTTCAGTCCTGTTGTGTCTTGCATGCTAAGTCCGTTTCCAGTTGAGTAACTTGCTTTACTCCAGCAGCTCACCGCACGTTACTGAGTTTGATTGTGACATCAACAAGCAGCTGTCATGCGTCTCACCTCACTGGGTAAAAGCCAAAATCATAATTATCATGTTCTTGACTGCGGCGGTTTGACGGTCTGTGTTCAATAAAAAAAAAAAAAAAAAATATATATATATATATATATATATATATATATATATATATATATATACATATATATATATATATATATATATATATATATATATATATATATATATATATATATATATATATATATCATGCAACTCTAAGTTATGGATTCGGTAGAAAATTTCAGGAAATATGCGAAATGTGACACATTTTGGGGTCATTTGAATCATTGTCTGGATCCAGGAATTTTTAAAGGATTCTTTAACCCAAGGAGATATATATAGCCATTTTCAGCATTTGTGCCAGATTGGTATTTGTACTTTCTCTTCACAAATTGCGTTTGTCGGTTATTTTTGTGTGTGTCAGCACACTTCTTTTGCATATTTCTTACATTATCAATGGTTTGGACTTGATTCACATAATTATCTAATTAATTAGGGTTATATCATTATTTGAAAAATAAGTTTATCATAAAGCAACACTCTTTCACAGATCAGTCCATGAGTATCTTCCTTTCCACTCCGTCCAGGCATTCCATATCCTTCCTAGTCTCTACCACTCCCTCTTCTCTCTTCCCTCACCATCCACACCCACTTACACTCACAAGCGAGTCATCATCACCAGATTACTTGAGTACTTACTCAGTTCGTGTTTTTCTTCACACATTGTTATGCATTTTCCCCTTTCTCTTTGATAAAAGGATTACGGGAAACAAGACAACACAATATGCTAGAGACAGTTGAAGCATTTCCCCGGGTTTTTTAATAGTTACTACCGTGTTTTAATTGCTCATCGGCTCTTTAACAAAACCTCTTCTTCAGTGATGAATTCTGTTTAAGCAGCAAATTTGTTAGTTTGAATTTCATGTGAAATCTAGGAAACAGGATTAGGGCCAGTGAAGACAAAAATGGCAGAATTCTGACTTTAATCTCAGAATTCTCACTTTGAAGTCAGAATTCTGAGATTAAAGTTAAAGTGAGAATACTGAGATGAAAGTCTTTGAAGTCAGAATTCAGACATTAAAGTTAAAGTCAGAAGTCTGAGATTAAAGTCAGAATCTTGAGATTATAGTCATAATTCTCAGTTGAAAGTGAGAATTCTGAGGCTAAAGTTAAAGTCAGAATTCTGAGACTAGAGTCAGAATTCTGAGACTAAATCAAAATTCTCAATTTAAAGTCAGAATTATCACTTTAAAGTCAAAATTCTGCCATTTTTGTTTTCTTCACTGTCCCTAAATCTTCTTCCATAGAAATCTGATGGCCATTGTCTGTTCTAAGTATGTAGACAGTTTTTACAGCCCATAAACAGTTGTCTCCAGCAGCCTTATCTGATATTTCAAATGATGGGAGAGAAATGAATTTGTTTGTGCATGTTTGAGCCCATTGCAGCAATGACCTGCGGGCCTTCAGCTATCGATCAATGAATCCATTGTCATCTGCTTGTTCCAGGTGGGGGTCGCGGGGGCTGCTTGCTAAGGCCAAATTTCCCTCTCTTTAGTGGAGAAGCAAAGGTTTGAATCAAGTCAACAGGACTGGTATTGGTCAAAGGAAATGTTTCGACCTTTGTCACTTCTATATGGGCAAGGCTGGTAATGACCAGGTATTCATATGTAATATTAACTGTGGTATATATTGTGCTGAAGGCAAAACAGTTCCGGCAAATGATGGGTTGATGAGGTTTCAAGACACAGCATCCTCATTTTCAGTGGTCACTAGATGGCACTGTCTACTGTATAAACTTTGCTTTTGCGCCACAGTTTCAATGAAACTTCACATAGTTTTTAAACCAAGAGCGCCACCTGAAAATGAGGACACAGTTTCATGAAGCCTCACTGAGCCATCACTACTTACAATATTATTAGGTATCAAAATGTCTGGATTCACATGATAAACTTACATTTTTTTAAAAACTGAGTTACATACAAGACAAACAAAATTTAAAAATATATATTTTAAATGTTATTTTATTATTTTAATTGAATTTTCTTTTATTGCCCTCCACACAAATGTCATATTTTCCATCCCATTTTATTTTCTCCCAATTATGTTATGTTGTCTCTTATAAATACATATATTCACAATAAATCCCGTTTTCATGCTAGTAATTGAAGTAATCTGTGAATAGTATGTCAGAATTGTGTGCTTTCTCAAAAAAAAATCTTCTTTTTCAAAGAACTAAACTTTACGATCAACATATTTTTCAGTTTCTTCCCCCAGAAGTTTCCCCTCTTTGTTAATTACTTCACATCATTCAAAACTAAGCTTTAACATGAAGAGGCTGTTAAGTGTTACACACCCACCGCAGTGTATTTAGGTCAACGTGTTTCTTTGCATCCTTCAGAAGGACTAAACAGTCAGAGGCCATGAACAAATGCCAGACGGAGACGTCCCAGATAAGAAAGATGAGTGAACACCCAACACCTGTTTTCCATAAAGCAACCTTGAGTGAAAGGTGTCTCAATCAGCCATAGCTATCCAGGAGTTATTTGGATTTGTAATGGCACATGTGGTGAACGCTACAAACAGCAGTGAGGAAGTCGCTTTGCAAGCTTTGTGTGTGAGTTGTGTGCTATATGGTGCTTGATAGTGCTCCTCTTGTAAAAGAGAGGAGATGAAGGTGAGAATGTTTGGGAGAGCAGGGAAGTAAGGGCGAGGCAAAATGCAGAGGCTTACCCACTGAACCTTATCCTCAGGAAAAAAGGGAAGTCTGTGAAAGTGAAACTTCAAGGTTTGAGGGTCGCAGTTTAGGCTACGGAGCGGCAGATTACACGTCGTCTGGACTCATTGAAAAAGCACGATCACACAAACCTGTTGATTCGTGTCCGCGGGAACGTCTGAAGTGATGAGGAATTTCTATGACGCAGCAAACTGTGGACCACAGTAGACTGGCAGCTGCTGATAAACACTGCAACACACAGACACATTCCCAAACATATACAACTGTGTACTTACATGAGCCCAAACGTTATACATATCACCATAATAAGCAACTGCAGTAAGCAGCACCGCACTAACACGAAGAACACGCAAAATTACATTTTCAAAGAGAACCACTGCTCAACAATGCAACAACAACTACACAATAAATCGAAACATAAAATCCTACGAAAATAAACATTGACTCTCACACAAGCAAACTGAGATATACACAAACCTATCAAGAGTCCTACAGTCTTATATAGGTCCCCATTGTGCGTACATGCAAGCCAGTACTGATGAATACACGTTTAACTGCTTGAATGAATAGTTATGTTTTGAAGACAAAAAATGCTCTCACTCAAACACACAAAACTAACACAGTAGAGCAAATATGGTCCGAAAAAGTTCCAATATTTCCCCACATAAATGGCCAGGCAACAACTAGTGGTGGGATTCGATTAAGAAAATTAACCTACAGGTAGTTAATTAGAGAATTTGTGATGAATTAATCTCAATTAATCATGTTATAAGAATGTTTGCCACAAGAAGCCACATTTTTCAATTTGAATGAATTTGGTAAATTAGTGAATCAAATAATGGATCCATACATACAGTTAAACAACAAAATATTTGTTTATTTTGCATCAGTTTGTTGAGTTTTTAATATAACCTTATTTAAAATAAAGCTCTTTTAATGTCTTGAAAATATTTGTATAAGAATTTCAATTTTATAAGAATTTCAAATACATTCAGAGTAGTGGAAACCCTGGCCATTGCGCAGCATGTGGTTATCATCCTAGCTGCGACGTGTCTTGTGCAGTGTGATCAATGCAACTTGTTCACTTACAAAGGTTCCGTGCCGTGGAAACTTAAGCAAACTTAAATTAAATTATTTTTTGTTGTTGTAATTAATTAATTGTAATAATGGTGTAATTAATTTATCATAATTAACTAGTTAAAGTCCCACCACTAGTAATAACACGTGAATATGTCTGCCTCACTGACACAGTTATAATAATGTGCCCATTTATTTACAAATATTTACTCAAGATGAAAAGTCAATATAGTGCACATATCACTTCATATCAAAACTACTATCACTGATACAATAGACAATCATTTGTAATAACGCATGCATACACACATACATATACACACAAAGATGCCATGAATGCACACATTAAAAAGACTTCACAAAAGAAATTTGTGAAGACTGAAGCCCATTCCAGCATGAGTGCACACACAATCACACACACACGGCAAACTTTCTTTTTCACTTTACTCTGGCACTGAGAAACCAGAACAGATTGTCGTGCATATCTGTCCACTTGGCAAACAATACACACTTTTAATTCTGAAATTCTGACAAAGAGAAAAACTACAGTGTGACATGATCCTGTTTCTGTTTCTGGCGTCTCTTCATGAGCAAAATGAAGCCTCCTTTCCCCCCGAAAGGCTCGGAATTTGTCCTGGACCACGTCAAGGTGATTGTGGATCAAAAAGACGGATCCTTGGACCCAGTCACAAGCTGTTCGTGTGTGTGTGTGTGTGTGTGTTTGTATGTGGGCAGGGACGGTTTGGTCACACTGTAAAGTTTCTGCTCTAAGAGACTGCATGCCATTCTGCTGTCTCAAACACATTCCAAATCGTTCAATTACTCCTATTAAATCACTGTGGTTTTTTTTTTTTTTTTTTTTTGGATGGAGTGGTTAGTGTATTCAGCCATTTGATGTGGTGACATTTAATCACAATGAAAGCTGCCATGCAAGTCGACTGACTAATATTTGTTCCCGTTTCATTTTAAAATAATAGACACTATCCAGGACCAGAAAAAGAAAAACTTGGCAGTAAAATGCCAAAGGAAAGAAGAAACAGTTGGAATAATCTGAAACTTCACAATCATCAACAGAATTCAAATTTAAGTCATGTAAATATGATCCAAAGAAATGTGTGATTTGAATTCACACACCCTGAAGCCTGTTGCGCTGCACATAGGCAAATGGATGAAATATCCAAAACAGCATTCATATAATGTCAAACAGCAACCTGGTTTTTAGCTTGTGAGCTAGAAAGTTTAGTCTCACTACTCTCTTTCACTCCATACGGGAGTTATTTATTGCTGTCCACGTAGATACATGGACCTCACTGCAAACCTGGTTTTTACATGGCAGCTGCAGTAATCAAAATATTTTCAGGCCTAAGGGTGTACAGGGAGTTTGTTCCACAGGTGGAGAACAGACACAGTAAATGCTGCTTCATCTTGCTTGCCACTGACCCTGGAAGGAAATCGTCTTCCGCCAACCACTCAGATCCTTCAGACTGTTAATAGGATTTCAAACGAGACAGGGTAGTTTTCATATGGTAACCTCTTATTTCCTGCAAATGCTCCCCTACTTTTGGCTCCATGATGCCAAATGCAGGCTCTATTGAGCTAGCCACGAATGGACATCATCTTATTATCAACACTCTCTCACGTCCAATGTTGATGTCACGGCTTTGAATATAGCCTGCTACCAATTCGAATCTGATGCCTTCTTTTTGGTTAATAATGCTGACTACCCTATCTGACGACAACTCATCACGATCACCATGCAACACGTGTCCTGCTCCCCTGAAGGAACAGGTAAAATGGCTGGCAAAAATATGCAGATCCTCCAAGCATGTGTAGACAAAGGTGCCTGAAATGACAACAATTTTTCTGTCAACAATGATCATCAATGACATCACTTAAGATCCAGTGCAACTCCATTGTCTATATTGTACTACTAGCTAATGATACAACATGGACATTTGCCTGTGTGTGTGACAGAAGACCACTCAGTAATAGCGCTGTGTATTGGCAGGTATCGTGCAATAAGATAGGTATCTCGATACAGGAGTGGTGGCACGATATATTGGTATATATTGCGATATATTGCGATATATTGCTGTCTGTCTGAGCAATACACTCGAAGAAGAGCCATGATGTCTAAAGAGGGAAAGTCAGATAATACAGTGCAATATCATGTGCATGAAAACATTTTATTGTTATGAAGTCATTTCAGTTAGACTTTAAGTTAAATATTTCCAACAGAAGAATGAATCACTCCCTTAACCAACAAAACATATCGATACAATATCACACAATCAAGTATTGCGATATTTTAGTCTATCGATTGGGATTGATGGATATTATTATAAAATTATGGGGTTAACATGAAGTGGAGGTCAAGACGGATGGAGGGTTAGAGGGATGGATCTGGGCAGGGTGCCAATCATTAGTGTCCTTGCTGTATCATAGTGGCAAAAGAGGGGAGATAAAAGGCAAAGGCACTCCAAGTTCTGAACCCCCATCTATGAATGGGTTCCATCCAGGAGAAGCTCAGACAAGGAGTAGCGCTCCATCACCTCAAGCAGACACATGCTCAGATACACCCTAGTGGTGCTCAAACACCTGCCCTTTCGCTCTTAAACTGTGTGCCAACCTAAGCGCTACAACAATATCGTTTGTTCTGATCACTTTATATGTTTGAAAGAGAAGTCAAATTTTTAGGTAATTTGGTCACATGACCAGAAGTAATCGAAATGAATCAAGATATATTTAGTTTTTTGTGTGTAAATTTATTTGGACCAATAAAAATGATAACAACAACGATGAAATGATAATGGTACTGATAAGAATAAGAATTTTATGAACCCTTTGTACAACAGATTCTGGCCTCAACATCTGCCTCGCAAAATGTCTGACAAAATGCCTGACACAATGAAAGGAAACTTTCAGACAGATCCTGAAAACGGAATGCTCCGATCAGGATTTTTGCTGCCGATCACCGATACCGATCAGCCAGAGTCCCGATCACCACCAATGCCTATAATGTGCAATGACAATGAATTTGTCATGAAAATTATGAGGCCTTCTGTGTCCATGATGTGAAAAAATGAACTTTAAATACTTTGAATTCAGACACGTTTTATATACCGTCTCTGTCTCTGCGTAAAACAACACCTGAGAAAGGCGGCTCATCTAGCTTATTCCGAATGTCACGCTTGCCCAGAAAACTAGTACTTTTTTTTTTTTCAATTGATTTCAGTGATCATGCTGAAATCGGCCGATCATGATTGGTGACCGATCGATCGGAGCATCCCTATTTGTTATTATATGCGAGTATGTAAGTGTTTCTGTTTTGTACTCCATCAGTCAGTATATCCTAATCTCATGCAGAGTGAAACCCCCTACATGGTTCACCTACTGTTGGTGCTACATCAGGTGCTTTTATTTATTATTTATTAATTATGTCACAAGGTAACTGTGACACCATGGCAGCGATTTTTCTGATTCTCACTGAAAGATAACCAGCCTTTCAGAAAATCCCTGCGCTGGAGTGATTTACTTGGAAGGACTTGAGTCCTTGAGAAGATTTTAGTTGTGCATCTCAACACAATGACCTAAGACAAAAAGGGCAGTGAGGCTGCTTCATAGAAATTCTAAAGCCTGCTGTCCATATGATGTAATTTAATCATGAGCCAAACCAGCAGTTGCCCTCATCAATGAATCGTCTACTAGTTGGCAAAGGATGAAATGGTCTTGGGAGGCAGACATAGAAGAAAAAAAATCAAGGCCATCCTTTTAACATGTAGAGATTAGTTCTTGAGGAAAACAAGTGTTACTATCTGGCTCACACTGACAGCACCAAGGACTCAAGGGTGAACACGACTGCTGAGAATGAATGTTCATGAGTTAGTCAAGTCTCTTTGTTTTCCATAGACTTTGTTTGCATGAGGTGTTTTGATTGGGTTGAAATCTGGCCTGAAGGCAGTGAAAAATAGTTAGTGTGTCTGTGACGAATAGGATCTGGTGTATGAATGCCCAAATACTTTCAATGACAAAGGCTGCACTTAGGCAGAGGATCATGTGGACTGCAGTGGCAAAGGCCAGAGGGGTTCACCACGCCAACAACAAATTGGGCAATTGTGGCCTACTGATGGGCTGCGGTCTGATATGTTCTCTAGCTGACCACAGCTTCCCGTAAGCACAAGATGAAGAATGATCTTTGGAGTGATTTCACACCATTCTAATTAAGATTAATTGCATGATGATCAGAAGTTTTCAAGCTTTTGCGATTCTAAATAATATCTTTGTGGCACATGTTTTGATTTCCAGACTGCCTTGCATCAAATTCTGGTGCAACAGTGCTTTGTTTCTTCCTTTCATAGAAAGATGGATCTGTGTTGTTGGTTGATGTTCACATGAATTTCTGACGTTTTCATATGTGATGGCTTTTTTCATTTCAAGTGTAAAAATGCTCCACCAGGACACAATGTGACTCACTGGACACTGGACTAGTAAAACAACCAGTCACTGTTAAAGGGAACAAAGTCAGATGATTCCAAGAAGTTGAATCTAATTGTCCAGGTCCTATGGGAACATACAGTAACCTGTGTAAGCACATTGTAACGTTGTTGCGGGGTTTCGTGGAAACTAAATAAACAGAAACTCCATCAAATGAAAAAGGAGTGCTGTTTATTAAAGAAAATCCTCGGTTGTGTCCTAATCCTCACCCTAACACTCATGTTTGACCCTGACACTGGGTTTTCCGCGTTCACATGTAAGTGTAGTGTGTCCCAATACTCCTAAGACCGAGGGCACTCGCCGTTCACCACTGATTCCTTCAAACCGAGGGGGCCCGGAGCTAACTTGAAACCAAGTGGGAATATGAAGTGTGGACAGATTTCCTGGATAACAAAGTACTACAATGTTGGACAGGACAAGTGGAAGCATAAGACATAGTGGAAGACATTCAAAACCAAGTGCTAATGTTACGTGCTAGTGTTAGGGTGAGAAATGGGACACTGCCTTTCGCACAAGGAGCACACTTTCCCAAAGTTCGGTCACATGATCTGAGACAGTTTTAACAAAAAGAAAACGTTTGACCAAGTGTCAACAGGTCTCAACTGACACAAAACAAAACCACTACTGCCCACCACCAAAAACAACAGAAAGAGTAGTTGTCACCTTGTGATTGTTACAACATATAGAAGAGTGTGAGTGACGTGCGAAGTTTTATTTTTATTTTTATTTATTTATTTTTTTTAGAGGCGGGGAGGGTGAAACTCATCAGTCATAAGGTCTGCAAGGACTATGTCATGTCGAATCGTCAAGGTTGAGCTTTTATTACTAATCACACTGAACTATAATTGATACATAAGAGACATAAGAGAGTGACCAGGCCCGTGTTCTTTAAGCATTTTAAGAAGATCTGTGTTCCTCTGCTGCTTGTTAGAGTCATTTGTATGAATCTCAGGCAGATTCTTGCTTGAATGAGGTTTGAGTAAACGGTGTTCACTTGAAATATTAAATGTGCTTGTGACTGGCTCCTCTGTAGAGTGTGGATGAAGCTGAACTTTTGTGGATTTGGCTCTGCCACTGTGTGGAGACATTTAGAATTCTTATCCATCTCGTACGGGCTAGTCAAAGCTAAATTGTGCAGGTACTTCATTAAGTCCTCACATAGTTTGAAAAGAAAATACTTTGCTTAGATGTGCTTCAGATGTGTGTTCCAGATTGTTCAGACAGATGACTTGAATGATTATTCATGAATGATCCGAGTTGTTGTTGAAAACGTATCGCCTCACCTTGTCTAATTAACACTTCGCATTAATTTGTCTAATAAATTATACAATCAAATCAATCAGAAGGAGGCAGAACAACAAAACTAGATGGGGGGTTAAAATGTAATTTGTAAGTACAACACTAAAATTAATTTTTGCTTTGATGAGTGCAACTTGCTCCAGCCAACAGTGTTATATTAGAGGTGTTACGGTATGATGTGTTTTTGGATTGATAAAGTAAAATCTATTATGTTTAAAAAAAAAAAAAAACCCAAACAAATACAACAATGAAACTGTGTGTACAAGCGGCCTCTCGTCTGCAGTGCTGTATGGCAGGAATGACAAATTCCAGCTTCCCTTCAGCAGCCTGAAGGAGGTATCCAGGGTATCCCGCACGAGACAGGCCATAGCTCACTGAAATGCCAGTGACACTAGAGTGGCAGCAATGAGGGTTGTGGTGAAGACTAACAGGAAAGCCCAAAAGGAGCTTGAGCTAGCGGAGTCCCCAGCTGTGGCACAGTGACAGTTGGGTTGGGAGCCACTCCTAAGTCAGGATGCGACTTGGAGAAAGGAACACACGATGCGCTGCAGTCTGCTCTTGTCCCTGGAGGTGGCGCTGTTGTACCAGAAGGTGATAGAGGAGGTGAAGATGGACTGGATGATGGCCGTATAGAATTCCTAGGAAGCAGAAGGAGTCCACAATGGGAATGGGTAAACCAGCCAACATGAGAGGGGACGGTGAAACTGTGACTCTCCTGAAGTCTATGATCATCTCCTTCTTCTGCGCGTTCGGCTCCAGGTTGTTGTGGCTGCACCAGGACACCTGCCACTCCACCTCCCTCCTGTAGGTGACTCATCTCCATCTGAGATGATGATGGTGGTGTCATCTGCAAACTTGATCAGCTTCAAGGACTGGTGGCTGGAGGTGCAGCAGTTGGTGTAAATGGAGAAGAGCCATGGAGAGAGAACACAGCCCTGAGGAGACCCGATGTTGAGGGTCCGAGTGTCGGAGACAGTCGTCCCCAGCTGCACGCGCTGACTCCAGCTGGTCAGGACGTCTGTAATCTGCATCTCTCCATCTGCAGAGGGAGTCAGTCACGTTGAGCTGCCGAAGCTTGTCTTCAAGCAGAGTTGGAAGAATTGTGTTGAAAGCAGAGCTGAAGCCCACAAACAGGATCTTCTTGATGCAGTCTTGATGCTCTCCAGTCTCGATTATGTCATGCTCTCGGTTGGTGTCTTGAGTACAGCACTACTCCCACCATCTACATATGTTGGGGAAGAGCAACCTCCCCACCTGTCCTCTCTGTCGAGGAAGGGGCTCACTGGAACGCATCCTCAGCAGCTGGCCCTCAGTGAAGGCCGATACCATTGGTGGCATGAATGACAGATAGATACTAGCTGAGGCCACCTCTGCCTCTGTGACCAACAACAATCAGACTATATCATCTGGAAAAAACTGCTGAGAAGCCACACACACAGTCAACCTTTGGTTAGCCTCCTCAGATCGGCATCAGACTGAGAAATCCGACTTTAGTTGACCAAGCAGCTCAAGTTTCATCTTCCAAGAAGTTATTTTGTTTGTAGATGTGTCCCAGTGGACCAGACAGAACCAGTGTAGTAGAAAAGGGCCATTGGTCTTGTGGGCAGACCTCATGGAAGAGGCCAAAGAGGTCAAGTGGCTCAAATACCAGGAGCTCAAACTGGAATGCCGAAGGAGAGGCTGGAAAGCCTGCTGCAGCCCATATGCAGTACGTAGGATTTCAGGGGTTTCAGCTTTCTACCTGTTCAAGGTCTTCACCTTACCTGGCATCAGTAGCAAAGATGAGAGCCATCAGGTCCACTTAAGACACAACAGAGAGCCACCCCAACTTGCGCTTATAGTATTATATTGTATAAAAATGAAAAAAAGAAAGAACCTCCTGGTGGGTCTGGATCAAGAGGTCGGAGGACACAAACCCGAGTAGCACTGGCTGGTTCACCTGAGAGAGGGTGATGTTAAAGGGACCTGAATCTCCCACTGATCTCTTATGCATCACAGACAATGTGTTCCAGCACATTCACGGACGTATCTATACACCAAACAAATGGAGTTGTTCATTTTAACAACAAAGAAAATGCTGATAACTCTGCATGAAGGCAACCGAGGAAGAGGTGGGTTGAGAGACCATTAAATGATAGGTATTTTAGCATCAGCTAAATCGCTTTTATGTATAAAGAACAGTTGTTAACAAGACTGGCTGGTATGTTGATGCGTATTGTTTATTCATTTATGGATATATACCTGGATTTGAACAGAATGTTTTCAACACCTCGAATGCTGTATCATTTTTTTTGGTCATTTTAATAAGGTTTGTGTTTGCTTTTAATGTTTTGTCTCTAGAGAATATTTCTCTGGTGGGGAAATCCTTTATTGCAGTGATGATTAATATAATCCCTGGTTTGGGATTCATGCAGCAAACATGGACATATCATGAGGGAAAAAAGTGGTAGAAGGACCCGACAAGTGAGAATGGTCTGGATTATCTTTCAAGTCTTTGAACCATTGTCATTGTGCTCTTCAGATTTTACACAAAGTACCAGCGAACCCAGCGGTGCCCATACTCAGAGTAAACCATTGGCAGGCCAGACACATACTGTACACTCAATAGCAAGCTGTATAATGTGCTTCAACTATCTTCTATGAATGCGTGTTCCACCACACAGCTTATGTGCAACACAGTCTTTCTCAGGAAAATTACAGAAGATAATCGATCTGTGTTGTGATCTAATAATCTTGCTCATAAAGATCAATTTAAGAGGAGGTTTCTTCTGAGTGATCCTACACTCATTATGAAATGTCACAGTGGTTTCACAGTTCAGAGGCATAAATGAGGCAAAATAGAGCTCATTATTCAAATTAGTCAAAATACAACCCCTGAAGTGCATAGATTATCAGACATTAGCAGATTGCAATGATGATTACATTTTTTTATTTACAACATTGACATAGAATACTATGGAAAGACTGACCCGCATACAATAAAAGATATGGTTTGATACAACACTGCAAGTTGTAAGACCGTTCAAATCCCAAACATAACAAGATGGCTCAAATTTCAACATTAATATCACAAATAATTAGTCGTGTGTGTTTACCTGGTTCAGCTATACTTGTTGGGACATTTTCTGCTGGCCCCAACAAGCCTCAGTCTGAGGATGAAAACTCCAAAATACCTGGGTCATTATAATTGTGTGTAAGTTTGGTTAAGAGTCTTGGTTAAGGTTTGCCATTGTTTTGGATGGTTAGGTTTAGTGTGAGAGGCTGGGGAAAGCACAAAACTCAATGAGAGGTCCCCACAAAGACAGTGGTGTGTGCCTCGAGACTGCAATTTCAAGGTCTCCATCTCGTTTTGAACTCATTGGTCTCAGTCTTGACTCGTAGTCCAGATAGTCCAGGTACTCCAGAGCTAAGATCTTTACGTGTTCTACATGATTATTAATGTACAAACATATTATGTGAATAGGAACAGTGTATCTGCTTTTAAATCCCAAAATATAATCCTTAGTCACATTGCTGACTAAGCAAAATTCTTGGTTTTCATCTTTACCAAAGTTGTTGACATCTCCACATCGGGAGGTTCAGTCTGTTTATATCACGGTTTGCAATTCAGTGTTTTGGAAAGCTGTAAACATAGGTGTTCGATTTAACGTGACAGAATATTTCCCTAAGCTCAGCTGTTGTTAAATGATGGGAGCAATTACAGTTATGCAAGCGACAAAGTTACTTGTTGCAATCCAATCCTATCTGACTGCAGCCAACGCCTCTGTCACCGAGGGTCTTCTTGTGGTTCACCAGCGTCTATCCTGTGTCTCAGACAGACGCCAACTAACCATCTCCCAAGCTTTGTTCCTCTGCTGACCAGATGACTTCATGTACGTCAAGTACTATGTGATTTGATTAAAAGCACACCACCAGATTGCAGTGCCATCAGTGTCAGGGTATGACTAAGAACAACTGATTTTCATAACAAGCTGTTTTCTCAATGAAAACAGAGGTTTCACTGAAGCAGAGATGCAGACTTGAACAACTCAAATGGATTATTTCTCTAGTCTGTTGTGCACAACTGAGGATACATGACTGATCTTGCCTTCAAATGGCTGGAGTGAGTAGGCCCTCTCTCTGCTGATACTCTTCTGAAGGATGAGAATAAGAGGTGAAGAGAACATCTGGTTCAAATATTCTAGCCAGACATCTTCTCCAGGCTTGTCACCTCGCATTCAGTCTGGGTTCAGTATTCGATGCTGCAGTTCCTCAGCCAAAATCATTGCTGTTTTAATCTGTTTTTGCTGACAAACTCAGAGGTGACCAGGACAGTCACCTGCCTGAGTGTAGCAGTGCAGGATGGGAGACCAGCTGGGCTATCTGGAGTGTTTGACGACCTGGCAGCTGTGGTGGCCCTTGACAGTTCTCTCTCTTTAAAACAGCATGAAAGCTTTTCTCAACCTATAAGTGTGTCAGGAGAGAGATCATCGTGGGGGACAATCATTTCAGCCATGTATATCACATGCTGCAGCAGTTATTAAAAAACAATACTCACATAATTTTGGGGAAAAAAGAATGATTGTAATGCAAGTGAAACTACTACTAAGACCAACAGCGGTGCACACAACTGCCAAGTAAGCCTCCCATTTCATCATACAAACAATCAACAAAACAGCTTACATGACTGAAGTATTGAGTTTGACTTTAAATAAAAAACAAATGATTTGTCGGGTATTGTTTTCTCCTATCATGAATGGTTAAGGGTTACCTGAGTATCAAGTTCTTCAAAACATTCCTAGATCCAGATGGAACTTCAGAGCGCCACCTAGATTTAGTCATTTGTTCCTTTTTTCCATTGTCATTTTTTTTCTTCTATATTTTCACATCCAGTATGATTGCATCCTGTCCTCATGGTTTACATGAAAAAGACAACTGAAAACTACTGTAATGACAGCTCCGTGACAATGGGTGGCGCTGTGAGCTCTTCCGGTTCCACTGTCAGCAAGTGATAAAGAATAAAACTTCAACTTCAGATTAAGTAAATTCTGAATTCAAATGTGCTGCATATGTAGTGACTTTATACACATACACTGAGACACACAAGCACTCACACGAGGATATTCTTGGATGTTCTTGCCAATCACGCAAGTTTATGAAATGCACGACATCAGATCATACCGGAAGAGCAATACATGATCTTCTGGGAGAAGAATGTTGTTGAGTAAAATACCAGGTAATATAAGAAGGGCTTGTTGATTGACAGGATGATGGAGGATGTGCCAGCTGTAAGCATCTGATGGGAGAAGATTGTTAATCCACTGTGACAATCCCTGAGGGAAGAAATTGGATTCAGAAGATCCCATTTTTACCAAAAACGATCATTCTGAGTCTTTTTATTTTCTATCAATTAAAGCTTTTTATTTCTTTCTTTGACCACACATGTTTGACACAATAAGAAATCCTTTATTCTTCTCACAGTTGTATGAGTGATAGGTTGGTCACCAGCGATACAGCTCCTGATTGGCAACAGGTTGCTGTAGTTTGTTTTTTTCCTCTGTTACTTTTGCACAGGTTTGGTCAAAATGCTCACCGACACTGAGCCAACATGCAGAACAGTTGCACATGAACAGGGCTACAGAGCATCAGAATAGCATTGGTTTCATTAATGTATTATATGAAGCCAATTTTTCATACATATATTTTCATTGTATTCCCTGATTATTCAGTTGAACCTTTATTCAATAAATCTGTCTAAAACTGTGAAGTACATTTTTAGAATAAGTTGACTGAATGAATTTTTCAATAATATTTAGGATTTTTCCTCTCTATCATGTGATAATGAAAATCATATTGTTTTCTATCGAACAATCTGGCCCATTTTGTAGATGTAAATATTACCATATAAATAACTTACATATCATATAGCTATAATATTTATTTTACTTGTTATTTGGCCAATAATCCATCTCAATTGAATAAAGATGTGATGAGCTGCTTCAGAACCAAACAAGCCGCCTCACTTAAAAGAGCCCAAATTCCCATGAATACCTTGTGTATACTGGAGTCGAAGTACCAGAATATTTTAAAAATCCAACAGCTGATGATGACTGCTTCATCTACAAAGGTCTTTGTAAGCCATATTCTTTCTCCTGTCCGGGGCCGTACTGGCCAACAATTATTCCTGTCTTTGAAAACCACCCTTTGAGAGAATCAGTGACATTTCAAACATCATCAGGCCTATGACAGGGTGATCTTCTGAAATAAACTTGGGTTCTGCCTCGTGTTTATCAAACCATCCGTCAACCACACGCCTGCGTGCTGCTCAACCCGCGTCTGTGTACTTCATAAAACTGGCTGGAAAAAGAACCTTCTTTCACTGGCAGTCAGCACCTCGCTCCCGAACACATGCTCTGTCAGTGTAAATCTGGGGAAGTCATGCACCTCTGATCTGGACCTATAATTTTTATGTCAGTTTTATTATTCTTCAGACCAGAATATATGGTCTTTATTCTAGTCCCCCCCTGATTTATTGAGCAATTGAACCCACAAAATCATCTCTCGCAAACTTCAATACCTGATGCTTTCTCAACTTCCTACTTTGGTTTGACGCTCAGGTTATTTAATACGTGATCATTGATGAATGCCCTGTTCATGTGACCGAGTTTTCATTTCATCCATTCATTTTATCCTGTTCTGCCCTGTCGTCTCCTTCCAGCTGGATGTGCCCCTAGAACCAACCTTGAGTTGACTGAGTGCTTTTCTCCAACTCCACAGGAGACGCAGGGGCCAAGGGAAACACATCCTGATTCATTTTGTACAATTGATCTTGTTCCATAATTGAAAAAAAAACATCAAATACCAACTTTTTGTCAGAGTGATACATGATGCATACTTGAAGGCGACCATTCATATCGATGGCAAATGACCTCTATGGTCATTTGACTTGGTGTAGACACGGGTGACTTTCCAAGCAAGGCTCTTCATTTACCAGTAAATCCACAGTGGACCAAAGCACCTCCATGGTGAGGTGGGCATGTATTACTGTCAGGAGGCCCTGGGACAGACCTGGGGCATGATGGAGAGACTGTGTCTGTTGGTTGAACTGGAAATTGGAGATGACTTGATACCACTTTTTCACGTCAGATATCAATACTGCTGCCTTGAAGATCAGTTGATACCGATCGGATAAGATACCTTTGTCACTGAAAAAGTAAAACAAAAGTGCATTGTGGCAAAAATATTCCAAGAATTATCGAAACTAAACACAAATACTGGGCTACACACCTTGTTTGATGCAAAACAGCATCAACTTACAAAGGACCGGTGGTTATTAAAGAAAACTCCTCCATACAAGGAACACAACTTCCCAAAGGTAGGTTACTTGAGTTGAGACTGGTGTAAAAAGTAGACAAGATGACTACTGAAGTCGCCAGGTCTCAACTGGCAGTCTTGCACCAACTACTGACCACCACCAAGAACAACACAACAAGAAGATCTCACATTTCGATTGTTATATCACGCACAATAAGATCGAGGATAATGGGGTTTACGGATCGAGTCAGCTGTCCTCTTGAAAAAAAATGTGATATCAGATCCAGTCATTTTGGCCTGGATCGCTTCCGATACCGATAACCATCCCTACTGAAGTCGGACATATGGCTCTGAAGTGTGAGCACTCTGAGATAAAAATTATGAAGAAATTCAAACCAAATAATAATCAAGCTGCTCATTTGACAGTCTTGTTGGGTTTCCTTTTTTTGTGTTGTCTCTGACCAAGTCTTGCAAGTCCAAGTCATCCACCAATTATTTCCACCAGTATTTTTCTTACTTAAAAGGCCATGCAGACTGCAGCATAAATTAAAATTCATTAGCAGTATTTCAACGTCAACAACAGCTGAAAGTGTGAATTCTCTGTTGAACATATGATAAATTCCACCGGATGAGAGAGCTGGGTTGTGCATGTAGAGCAGCTATTCTGAATTGTTGGCCCAGGGTCCAGGTGTTGGCTTCAAGTGTATCGCTTTCGTTGAGAAAAATCATTTAAGTTATTGTAATAATATTGTGATGTTATTATGGTATTCATCAGTTTAAATTAAAGATACTATTAAGTAATATTACTTTTTTTTTATAAATCTCTGTCATTTCACGGCATTTTTAAAAGCATTTAAAATAATTTGTTTTGAAAAAGCCACAATCCATTCACACTTTCTAACATCTGATGATCTCAGCACTCACTTACTCCAGTTCATTTGAAACAATCAGGAGTACAAGAGACACTCGTGACCTATTTTAATTGTGTAGTATGATTCATTATATTGGAGAAGGACCACACTAAGGCCTGATCTTTTATAACCTGCCAAAAGCAAACATGAATCAGTGGATCACCTCGCATAGTATCGATCATGAGTCATCTTGTATAATATAATTGCTCAGCATAGTCGCACAGCTTTTCTAAGAGTGAGCTTGAAACTGAGTTTTACGATCACGTTCCTTAGATATTGTGAGTCAAGCTGCATGACTTCACTGTTTCCACATTTTTTTTTTCTAAGCTCTGCAAACAATGCCCTAGGTAAAAATGAAACCTTTAAATTGAGAGTCTACAAGTAATTTATGGCTGTAAAATGATGGTATTACTGATGATACAAATTAAAATGAAGTAACTTGAATTATTTGCATTTCTGTAGTTAGCCATATTTTGGGTCTTTTCCGTAGTATAATAATTATTTGCAATTGAAAATGCAATATTAAATATGATAATCATGAATGAGAATTGCAGTCCAAAATGATCAATATATTTATTGTGTAATTATTAATCTATTAAATTGTATAATGAATGAAGCATGGAGCAATTCAATAAAGTGAATTTGTTTTTACTATGATTGTTAATCCGAGGCTAACGTTTCTGTGGATGACCCGTCAACAGATTCAGCAAACACAGCTGGAGAATGATTCAACCTGATTTTTCTCCTCATCACTTCACAGACCCGCTGCTCGCGCTGCTCCTGCAGCCTTTTCTGATCACAGAGAGCATGTTAAGAAGTGGATGTGGTCGCCGTTTCAGAATTAATCATCAACACTTTCTCCTCTTCCACAGCAGCTAAAAAATAGATTCCGCCTCGTTTTTCCTCTCCCCGAGAGGGAGTGCTGCATCTCGAGCCCAACGTTGTGTCCGGGCTGATGAGGCGAACTTGAGCCCGAGTGACTTTAGGAGGAGTTTGAGTCTCTTCTTCAGGACCGTTGACGAAACGTTTTCCACAACGTGAGCGCGGGGCAGAGCTCTCACTGTGAACGCTCCGACCTGCAGAGACTTTTTTTGCGGTGCAAAGTTCAGTGTTTCGGAAATGAACCAAACAAACCGACAGCTCTCTTGTGCCAGGTTGTGGACGGGGGGCGAGAAAGCTCCCAACATGCCGCAAAAAGCCGAGGAAAGTCGCTTCTACTTCACCAAATGCTACCCAGGAAATGACTTGTGCAGGCTGAGAGACTTGGACAATGCGGGTGGTTACGGGGACACGGAGAAGCAGCGGTGTCAGTCTGCTGCTCAGGAGGAGTGTCGTGTGGGCGATAGTGGCTCCTTCCCCGCCTGCGCCACCATCTCAGAGACTGGCAGGGAGCTGTGCAGAGCGGTGTCCGTGTCGCTGGGACTGACCATGGAGTCCAGCGAGCCCAACGGCTCGGACTCTGCGCTCAACCCGGGCAGCGAACAAATGTCAGCCGAGTTCCTCTTCAGAGTCCCGCTAAGTTGCTCCGGCGCGCCGAGGTACAGGTGCTCGGAGCAGGAGGAGTCGCGAAACAAGTTCTCCAGCGCAGACCCCGTCGCTCCGCTGCAGCCGCTCTCCCCGGAGCCCCACTTCCCGCCCTGCGAAGCCGAAGACATAACTTCTAAAGACTTAGATCAACTGGACTCGTGCACGTTCGGCCAGGCGGCCCGCGAGCAGTCCGAGCGCTACGGTCCCCTGGAGCGGCCGTGTCGCGTCTACAAGCCGCAACCTGGAGAGTTTGGCGAGGCCGCGGGCAACAGGTTCCGAGGGTACCCGCCGGAGCACTACACTTTCCGGGTCAAATCAGAGGACGCCACTGGGGACTCCACGGTAGGACTCTGGGCTAATAACTACAGCCTAAATGAGGCGCGGAACTCTCCGTTTTGGGGGTCCAGACAGCAGTACATGAGCGCGCACAGCAGCGGGACCAGCGCGTTTATTTGTAACCCGTATGAGAGGAGCCCGGGCCGGCCGGAGCAGTGGTACCCAGCTGGAGGGATGCTGAGGCCAAACTATCCTAACTCCAGCTACATCAAGACCGAGGAGTGGCTGGATGTCCCCTACACTGACGCCAGGTGAGACTCCATCGCCGTTTATCGCCGTTGCATTAAAAAAAAAAGTTTGAAAGCGTGCCTTATTTAGTTTTTTTTTTTTTTCATTCTTCAAAGCTTAAATAGTAACGCATAATTATATGCATCAAATGTCTAAATATTGGCTAAAACACTAATTGTGAATCTGAAACTGTAAAATTTTGTTACTTTCAAAGTAAAATGTTAAAAAGCCAAATGTTAATTTCTGCTAAAATTGAATGTTCAGTGCCCTTGTATGGAGGCGAATAAACAAGGTTCTACACATTTTAAAGGAACTGGTTATTATTGGCAGCTGATCTAAAAGGCATGAATGTATTAAATGTGTGACCTTGATGAGTGAATGTGGTTCCCAATTGAACACCAACCTCAGACCGCAGGGGAAAAGCACTCCACTCCTGACTCCAGTTCATTTCTATTGATCAGATTTTAGGGAACTCAAAATGTCATCAAATGTCAGTCCGTCTTTTGGCCTGCATGACTATCAATGAAACATTAAAAATAAAGTTGAAATATTGTGATTTGAGTCCAGCGTGACTGTTAAATGTGAAATCAGAATGAAAACCATTAAACATATTTATGGCCCTGTGTCACAAAGAAATAATGTAAGATGCATTTGTTTTAAACATCAGCAGTGTTTAATATTGAATGTACCAATTTAAATCCTTTATTTAACAACACACTGGCCTCTTTATTTCTTTTGCTCTCTTGGGGTTTATACTTTTTGTTTTTGGGATCAAAGCTCTGATAGCTGACAACACAGTGAAATCTCTTACAAGCGCTCTTTGTGTTGTTGAAATCCAGCGGAGCCAGTATAAATCTTGTGATCATATCTGCTGCATTTATTATTTCGAACAAATCACTGTGAAATGATTACGCAGAAAGCATACAAACATCTTTATCTTGTGCCCTCTGTCTGTTCCACACACTCTTCAAATCATAATAATTCAACTCAGAATCAAGATTAAGTGGTGATTTTGCCACCCTGTTAGCGTAACTAAGCCACGAGGAGGAAAAATAAGCAGTCCAACTACTGACAGAAGAGACCGGCAGATGATGTCATTTCGCGTCTTGGAGATTTTTTTTAACCTTTTTTGAGCCAGAGGTGCTCTGATGAATGACTGAGAGCTCCGTCTGGTACCAGTGTCAAGCCCAGAAATTGCCTGGGACACTCGGACCAAGCCACTAATATCTGAAAAAATGATGCCAACAGAAATTAAATAGAAGCTGAATTCCAAATTTTGTGGGGAAAGTCCTTAAAACAATTTAATTTATAAAATCTATGCAACGTTATTCTCTCGTAATTTGTCTGGGATAGATATTTGGCTCAAGACGTCGAATAATGAAAACTGATCTGTAGCAGGAGCAAACCTTTGGACCTGACGATCCAGCACCCTGCTGATTTTCTGACTCACATCCTTGTTCGTTGCCGACTGAAAACCCTGAGGTCCTGAACCAGGCTTTCCTCCAAACTCAAGATTTATTCAGTGAAGCGCCAGAATAACCACTTGTATAGGTTTCACAGTGCCGTGTGTGCGGAACAAGACCAACTTTTGGTTAGATTCACTGTATTTGCTTTGGATTAAGCAACAAACCCTTTGACCATTTTACAAGGTCATTTTAAGATAGAACCCTGGTTTACTTTGGACATCCGTCCATATAAGAGTTGAAGGCCTTAATAAATTTATGGATTTCAGGCAAATTAAGTGAAGTCACTATATGATACATTTATGGTGTCTTTAATAAAGATAACTCTAAACTGCAATGGTACATAATCACAAAATTCTCCACTTTAAGTGGGTGTCAGATACACTCACTCATACAAATACAAGTGTGTGTCTGTGAGCTGAAGTGAACTGAAACCAAGTGCACAGTGGCTGTTGATGGGAAAAACGGTCAGATATATGAAGGCTGCTGGAAAGTCACTGATGTCTACCTGACAACCTGGTCATGTGTTAACGACGTGTTGCCATCAGGCATGTTCAGGTTGCAGATCTGCAGCTTATCCTGCACTGCTTGTATCGTCGTACAAAATGACCGCACCATGATGTTTTTGCTGGCTTCTGAATAGGCTGTTTGCCTTAACCTTCCTCTGCTTTAGTATACCGCACATACTTATTAATGGTCCAAGTCCAAACTTTTTTACAGTGAACCTGCTTTTTTTAAACATGTCTGGAGTGTTTACATTGTTTGAGCACTGAAACTCTTAATGGCAGGTTTTTAATTTATATTTTTTATATATTTTACACTCAAGTTAATTGTAATGTTATTATTATATTATAATATAAGTATTACAATATTACAGTATAGAGCAGTTCATGTTGCATTAAACAAACTAAATACATTGGTTTTGTGCATGCTTTGTAGAATTTAAGAGTAGATTAGAATGTAAATTGCACCACTTTACATATTATCAAATTAAATTCTGCGTCAAAACAGCAACTGCATTACTGATAATAAACTACAGTCCCTATGTAAACTTTTAGCCAGCTGTAAATCTCCTTATGTCTCATGTTAGATGAGATGTGTTTATCGCTCACTTCTCGCACTGCATATCTGTGCTGCCATCAAACAGGAAAGCTCATCAGCCCAGTCAAAAGTTGCCCATAGACCGTTCCTGTACAGTCGTGGTCCTAGAAGCAATCCACAGGAAACAAGCCATTGCCTAGGTTGGCATAACCCCACAAACAATCAAAGACCAACTTTGTTAGTCACAAATTTGCTCTGTACGTTTGTGTAGCTGTGCGTGCCAGTGCCTTTTAAGCATCAACAAATGCGTGTGCTGGGGCTGCAGCAATTTTGGCGATTTGGATCTACAATAGAGATTTAGATCCACAACTGTGGTGGAAGAAAAACAAAGCACAATGCTGTCTTGATTATTGATTCTGTATTTATAGAAGAATCTCCTGAGCTCATCTTGTGTAGCCATAAAAATCTCTCTCCCGGTGGGAGATGGCGTGTGTCCTTGCCTCAACTGGAACCTGCTGCAGCGGCTCTCCAGGCCTCATATGCTTCTTTGAAATAGCATATTAAGCAAAAGGGTGTCTGCTGGCAAACAAATTTCATCCACATACCGGAAAGTGGAGTAGATCGAGACGGTATGATGAACAGTTTCAAAGCTAATTGCCTTTCCAGTGTAGCATCATGAGAATTCAAGGAATTGGCCCAGGAAATATTTACAAGTATGGTAGCAAATGTACCGTTTAGCCGTACATGCTGAGATATTACGCTACAAACCCACTAGGGATGGGAAGAGATTACTCTAAAACTGCAATCATTCAGAGTGAGACGAAGAACGCTTGTAAACCAGCAAGTGTTTGTCCTCAAATGCCCCTCGCTTCTCTTCTTTCTAGGAACGTCCAAGTAACAAAACAAAAGAACAATTTCCAGTTGGAATTAACACAGTTTTATAGCAGTAATAGGAGATCAAATATCTCCATGAGTCCAAATCATAACTAACACAGATGGGGCCAGCTTGGTGGCTGCTTGTGATTTAAAAGAAAAAAATGTTTTTATAACTGAAATAGTTGAACCAGACTCCAGCACAATTGAGAGTGCATGTCAATTCAAGGGAGAACATGTCACGAAAAATAGCCTAGTTTTTCATTAGATCTCTCTAAATGAATGTATTTAAGCAGGATCTTTACCTATAAATGTGCTATGACGTACATTTGCTGAGCTCAGCTCAAGATTTTATCCATCAGTTAATAAATGACTGCACTGAACCAAGTGACTGCAAGTTTCACTGCACTTCACTTTCATTTTTAACCTCACTACGCCTGTCACTCCAGTGCTTCAGGTAATTTTGTGTTTGCATTGTCGCAAGATCATGATGTTTATTCATGAATTAATACTGTTTAAATTCTGTAAAAATGAAATGTAAACTGCTTAGTGAAATATCTCATAAAACGTTGATATATTGTAGCTAGACTGTCTGGAAAGACACGTAATTGAAAATTAAAGTATAAAATTACAGTCTAACATCACTCATTGGTAGGAAAAACAATGACACACAGAACACAATTTGTCATGTCTATTCCTATTTTTCAAAATTATTTTTGACATTCCTGCAGTGTGTTACCTCTGGACTAAAATGAGGTGGCAGGAGCCTGTCCCAGCTATACGGTGTAAGAAGAAGGGACGTCTGTTGCAGGACACTTACAGATGGGCATCACAGTCACACCTGTTGATTCACCAATAGATTCACCAGTTAGCCTCCGTATGTTTTCATGGGAGGGAACCGGAGTGCCCACAGAAATCCTACATGGGGGAAGATATAAACACCACTCAGAAAAGACCCCCAAACTGTCAAAGTGTATTTGAAGCTTCTTGCTGTGAAGCGTATCACTCCCCCACGGTGCAGCATCAAACAGCAACAAAAAAATAATGAAAAATGCTGCTAAACATCTGGAAAACAGATACTGATAAGATAACATTTTCATTTTTTACAAACACAAAAATGAAATTGGATTGAACTAAAAATTATCATTGAAGTTCAAAAACCAAAAAGGTGACAGTCAGAAGAAGCACTGTATCATAATTGCATTATTGCATAACTGCAAAAACATCAACAAGAAGCTAAAATATAAATCAGTACATCTGCCTTAGGTCTGCTGACTGTTATGAAAGCAGTAGTATGTCAGGATTGAAGGGATTATAATTAGAAATTACATTTTTGTTACACATGAAAAAAAAAAACAAATTTCATAAAAGCACAACGATGAGGAAAAACACTGTTAATTCTGCCTCAGTTTCTGTCTAATCCTAAAAAGCTTGTAAGAATTCCTCTCTTCTCTTTCATTTTCCAGGGCTGATATTGCCAATGTATGGGGCCGAAACCTGCCCCAGCTATCTGGGGTGAGATGTGTGGATCTCTTGAGTACCAGTTTGCTTTCAGTTCAGTTCCTTAATTTAAGCAGCAACTGTGAAAACCCTGCCTTCTCTCGCTCTGATTCGATTTGCCTGTGAATCTTAAAGAAGCATTTAATAATCTGAAAGTGCACAGATCTTATTTGGCGTCAGACGAGGTGCTGGTCACTGTGTTTCCGCTAGGGTGACAACTAGAGCTATTTCAAGTCTCGTCAGAAGAGCCACCGACTGTGTTAAATACATATCAGCGTTAAAACGAGGAATTTCAAAATGAAAAGTTCAGCAGTTATTTTTGAGGATGATAAGAGAGTTCAACATATCTTTGGGCGAGCTATTATTATTGTTTCATTGCCAGCTAAAGTCAAAACAAGCACCCTGGATGTTTTTCAGCACAGCTTCATCCTTGATGTCGTAGTGGCCGTTCGCTCTGGCAACATTGTGTCTGTGCCCTTTCCAATCTCTTCCTGTTCAAGGCTGAAGCAGCGAGCAAATACACCCCCCACAAGAATGCCCCCTTTTTGGCCCTCAACATCTCCAGCTCCTCCCAAATCGCCTGTCTGTTGGCACTCCAACGTTTCCCACACCGTACTCCGTCACAGGCGCGAGAGAAACCACACACGTCGCTATGAGGGACGTTGGAACAGTGGTGACCCTGAAAATGTTTGTATCAATGAAAACTGTATATTGTATTAGCTGGCACGTAGCTACTAGCATCTTGGAGTGACACTCTCTCCTTCTGACTGAACTGTCTGTGACGTCATGAACACAAAAAGGTTCCTCAAATGGATTTTAACTAATTTTAACTAATATGTTAGTACTATAAGTGGTAAACATGAGGTAAAATGATGTGGAGTTATAATGCAGGCAGCGCTATGCTAAAGAGTTGCTATAGCTGCACAGCTAACAGGCTCTTTCTTCAACGACTACTGAGTTTGGGGAACATCTTTTTATGTTTTCTGTGCTGAAATTGTGATGAAATTTTAAGCCAGCTGGCTCACATATGTTGCATTTTTTTAACCATGCTGATAAATCAAAAACACAAACTACAAGTGATGTGATGACAAGGAAGATTTTTTTAAATGATCTTCACTACCATTGTTGAATTTTACAATTTCACACAAGTCACTGAAGTTTCATTTCAAAACTGGCAGTTGATGTTTTGGTGTGGCAGAGCAAACACGCAGCGTGTTAGACAGATTCTTATTTTGCTGCTTTAACGAGGAAACTGAAATGTCATTCATATGTATTCATCACTGAGAGCAGTATATGGACTGATAAACCATGACAGTGCCCTGTGATGTGTTTCAATTTCACAGTTCTCAGATGCTTGATGACAGAATGTTCATTTGAATTCATGCTTTTTTGTCACTATATATCAATTAACATGAGTGGAATTGACTCAATTTGATTCTTTAGGATGTTCTACATTAATAGTCCAGTAGGGCTAGGTATCGATTCTAATTTCAAGAATCGATTTGATTCCAATTCTCATGACTTAGAATTGATTATCACAATTCAATTCGATTCGATCCGATCCGATCTCGATTCAGGTTAGTAATTAAACCATTTTCTGAGCTGTTGCCATAATGACATGACAAGTTACACAACATATTAATGCTAGTATCATATTGACATTCAACAGGAAATTAATGAAGGATTGGTAGTAAATGATGGCTGTTAGAGTGGTGAAAATAGGAAGGTTCAATCCCCTCCCAGATTGTAACGTTGCTTTCACAAATATGCTGGCAGGATCACCTGAAAGATCCAGACAGAGAACGTCAGATGTGTCTATACCTGTGGCGATGGACTGCTCATGGGACATTATTAGAAATATGACATTAAAAATTCACCCAAAAGATGCTGCTGTTTAATACTAATGCATTTTTATTTTATTATCACAATGAAAAAAAGATATTCTCAGCCACTGAAAACGTAGAGTGCTGGTTACTGACTTAACAGCAACCTGACGGTCGTTGTGCAGTATGTAAACAGTTTCAACCTCTGTGGTCTGTACTACGTACGTAACGAGGTTCCACTCCTCATCAATATAGTAAGTTGTCAGACTCGCGTAAGATAGCGAAGCCACAGATGTCCACCTATCACTTGTAATGCCCACCCTGACTGCTGACTGAAGCTTACTTTTCACGTTTTCTTTTACTGACTGGTGCATGGTTGGGATAACAGACGTTTGCGAGACACCATAACATAGTGTGGCTCTGTTACTTTTATTAGCCGCCTGAAGCCCTTGTTTTCAACGACGGAATACGGGCGCATAGCTTTGTAAATGAAGCCCGCAATCGCTTCAGTTATTTTGACAGAACGTGCAGAATTACCCGGTAGTGGTAAAGTTCGCTCGAGTTTCATTTGTTGTGGCCCGGTGGATGGCTTGGACAGGAGTTCTGGGTGATGTCGCGTCACGTGATTCGTGAGGTAGGTCGTATTTCCGCAATACTACAACACTTCCAATACCTCCATTAGGCATAACATGCTAACTGCTTTGCTTTTGTCGAGCGCATTTTTGGTTTGGTCGCGTCTGAACCCCTGAAGCCAGACCGTTGCTTTGAGCGTTTCAGGCGAAGCGTTGCTAGTGTTGCCACTGTGAGGAGGCATTGTTTTTGTTTTGACTTTGGTGTCATGTCTGCGCGCCTGCGTCAAAGGGGTTGGAATATGTGTTAAAACTTTAATTAGTCCGATCTTTGGACCTACGAATCGATTTTATGGAATTAATGTACGAATCGATTCAGAATCAGAAAATCTAATCTTTAAACACAGCACTATAGTCCAGCCATCACTTTTTTAAAAAGTGACACTAAAACCTTATCAGGTACACAGAGCGACATACGACCATGTACTTCCTCTGTTCTTTACGGTAGCTTTGTAACCTGACAGTTTTCAGAGTAACAAGCTGTGACCCCTGTGAGACTGTAGTGGAATGTGAAGATGCAACTGTGGATGCTTCTGTATACTTCAATGTAGGTTGCAAAGTCATTTTACATCGCCTTGGTACATCTGAATAGTGAAACCGTTTTGGCGACTTGTGGCAACAATATCTGAAGAGAGGTTTGCCTAATTAGGAGATCAGTAACTGGTTTAATCGGATGTGGCTGCTTTAGCTGTTCCTACTGTTGGCTCTAGTTAGTTAAACTCTGTCTCCATGTGTTTGAGTGCAGGTTTGAGTCCAGCAGGGATCACATGTTCCCCATGGAGTTCTTCTTTCCACCACAGAGAACCTGCCTGATCTGCTCAGACGAGGCATCTGGCTGCCATTACGGCGCTCTCACTTGCGGCAGCTGCAAGGTTTTCTTCAAAAGAGCAGCGGAAGGTAAAAAAAAAACAAAGACTGTCTGAAAGGAATTACTGCTAGTTTTTAAAAGAGTTTTTAAACCTCATGTCTTCTGTGTGTGGCAGGAAAGCAGAAGTACTTGTGTGCAAGTAAAAACGATTGCACCATTGATAAACTACGCCGAAAGAATTGCCCTTCATGTCGACTGAAGAAGTGTTTCGAAGCTGGGATGACGCTGGGAGGTAGGAAGGACAACATTGTTGTGTTCTATTCATTTATTATCATACAATCAAGACAAACAGTGTGTAGTGTAAACAATTGCATTCAACTGACTATTTGCTACATTTTGAGTTTGTGTCATTCAGAAATTGCATACAGTGCTTGTCTTTGTCATAACATTACTGTTTAGAATTTTGTTTTAATACATTAACCACAGTACAAACAGCAAAAGAGTCTGTTTAACTTTAACTTGCAGTTGGAAATGACTGTTAAAGTGAAACATTTTAGTTCCAGTTAATCAGAAAATGTAGTGGATGGAAAAAAAACCCTCCAGCTCTTTTTACCATGCTCAGTTACACAGATGAGGCAGCTCTCATCCACCACATTGCAACATGGATATACCTGACCTTTCATTTGAACTTAAAAATGTAAGCGCTATGTTTCCCGGACTTTTTATTGGGGTACAAAGCACAAAAAATGACGAGAAAAGACAATAGAAGTCTACTAACAGAGACTACATGAGCGAGCTGATTGGATAATAAGTGTCATATTAGCATCAGTGGTGTCAGTGGATTGGAGTAACTTTTACAACTACACTTTGATTTTCAGGTGCGAGAAAAGAGCACTCACAGATTGGGTTTTTCTATATTGTGTTCAATTGTAACTGCTGATTTGTACCGTATCCGTGTCGATAAAAAAACAAACAAAAAAAGAAAACATTCATTAAAGTCCTTGGGTGCACACCTGCAGTCAATGAAATTAGCATACCACACACATGAAAACAATGTTCTACAAGTGTGTTTGCAATCATTTTTGCGTAGTGTTTGAGGTGCAGAACAAAGTCTGACTGACTGGACTGGTGTTGGAGCACATTCACCACTATATCATGATCGTGGAGGAGGAGATGCTTGCAACAAAACCAAAACAAACAAACAAACAATAAAACAGTCACTTGTCTTCTTTTAAGTATGACATGAGACTTGACTGACTACTTGGAAACACCTTCATGGATCGGCTTCAAATTGTTCCATGCTGTAGTAGAGGAAGAAAGCGGCGACTCCAGGTATCGTCTGAATATTAGCCATCATTAGTGGTTAAACAGAACTATCTTTGCTCTTTTATTTGCTTATGTATTATTATGTACATCTTCACCTTCACCTTCTTCTGCCGCTTATGCGGGGTCGGGTCGCGGAGGGAGCATTCGGAGCAAGGAAGCCCAAACTTCCCAATCTGCACAAACCTCCTTCAGCTCTTCCCGGGGGATCCCGAGGCGTTCCCAGGCCAGAGACATAATCTCTCCAGCGAGTCCTGGGTCTTCCCCGGAGTGTCCTCCCGGTAGGACATCCCCGGAACACTTCCCCAGGGAGGCGTTCAGGGGGCATCTGGATCAGATGCCCGAGCCACCTCAACTGGTTCCTCTCGATGTGGAGGAGCAGCGGCTCCACCCCGAGCTCCTCCCGGATGATCGAACTCCTCACCCTATCTCTAAGGGTGTGCCCAGCCACCCTGCGGAGGAAACTCATCTCAGCTTGTATCCGCGATCTCATCCTTTCGGTTATTACCCAAAGCTCGTGACCATAGGTGAGGGTGGGAACGTAGATGGGTCGGTAAATCGAGAGCTTCATGTTGTGACTCAGCTCCCTCTTCACCACGACGGTCCGATACAGCGACCGCATCACTGCTGCCGCTGCACCAACCCGTCTATCAATCTCATGCTCCCCTTTTCCCTCACTCGAGTCCACCACTTGGGACAAGAACTCTCCACCGACCTGGAGAGAGCAAACCACCTTATTCAGATATATATATATATATATATATATATATATATATATATATATATATATATATATATGTATGTATATATATATATATATATACTTATATATTTATAGATATATTATGTATATGTTCTCTTTAGTCATCGATGATCAGTAACAAAATTGCTAAATATTGTTTTGCTGTCCCTAGAGAGACTTAAGCACTAATTACTTCTGTGTACGTAACAGAAACCTGAGAAATATATTACGTCATCATTTTTATTATTACTATTGTTGTTCATTTTTGTTAAAGCCAAATGCACTCCATTTCTGAGCCACAACAAACAGAACAAAAAACAAAAAAAATGAAAGGAACTATGACCACGACCATCAAAGAGACATAAATCCCATCCCATAATAATGGAGCCAGAATCTCATTGTAGGAAAATGTAGGAAAATGTGTGTCTCCATCTCCTCTTGTTGAAGTTCTTGTATGTCAATGATGGTACTCACTAAGATAGGAAGACAAATATGTTTGCGTGTGTGTGCGTGTGTGTTTGTTCTCTAAACCTGAATGAATGTGTGGCTGTCAAATGGGGTCAGTAGGTGTTTGTGTTGTTTATATGTTGCTGCCGGCTTAGTGCTCAAACGTATTGTGTTTCCATAGCAACCCCAATGAAACTGATGACAATGCAAAAATAAGAATGACATATATATATATATATATATATATGTTTATATATATATATATATATATATTTAAAAGTTTGTGCTTTTTCAGGCCTGCCCAAAGTTGCAGTATAGAATTTTGTAAACAAACCACAGTAGGTAGTATTTGACCATTAGTGAGAACGAGTGTCGTTGAAAAAGTGCAACTATTAATGGCTTCTCTAGACCAAGTACTTTACTCTGTCTCCAGTGCACATCTTAGCCGGCTCTCTTCAATTGCAGCATCATCACAATAGGGGATGTTACTGATAATCAAGCCTCTGACTGAGCAGCCGGGCAATTTAGGCCTATTCCATTCACTTCCCTCGACTGTCAGTCAGACCTGCTCGTCATATTAGGCCTCTAAAGATTGACATGGAGGACTAATTTTAGTCTTGTGTTCAATTTTCACTCTCATCCATTTTCCCATTCTGTTAACGGTGAAAATTGTACTGGAAGCACAAAGCTGACATGAGACATGTGAATTAAAGCAGCAGACATGCTGGTAATTTCGCCACCAGTCGCTGACAAACCTGTGGAGTGAAAATGTGATCTAATGCTGTGATTGTCAGTAAAAAACGCTCACCATTTCTGGTTGTGAAGAAAAAGAGGGGCTCCCTTCACTTGGATTTTCGTCTGACATGCCGACTTTTGGTATTTCAATGGCAAGTTCATTGGAATCACTTTGACTGATGATCTTTACGTTTATGTCCACATCTGTTATTGGATTGTTTTTTTAGTGACAGGGAATTTAAATTTTTCCCTTTCCAAAGTTATAGATCAGAATTCAGGTGCATTACTGCCATATTATATCTTTTGCTTAAAAGAAGGCAGTGTTGTTGAACCGCTTTGTTGTCGCTGACATCTGACACCTAGTGCGCTCCTCACAAATGAAAACCAGCCGAGCATGGATGGAGAACAGGAATAGGCGCTCTTCACTGGAAATACAGCTGATACTTTGATATATTCATCCAGTGTGAGGACAACAGCACAATTACAACAGCCAAAAACTCTTCATCCAACTCACTTGAAACATTTGAACAAGCAGGATAACAAGACAAGATGGTCTTAAAATGGCTGTTGCTGGGTGTGTCACATGGAAATACATTAACTCTCGACCTGGACAGAGAAAACCGAGACATGATATTTATTTATTTATTTATTTTACTTTTATTTGACAAATGCCAAAGACTGACATGGCTTTATTTATTTATATTTATTTATTTCTATGCTGAAATGTGGAGAAAAAAAAGTTTGGTTATTTAAAGTCACAAGATTGACTAAAAAAGTAATTTCATTTTGCTGAGTCCAGTGACTTGATTAGGTTGCAAATCATAATTTTAATTTAATGTTGCTGCAGCCGGGTGACAATCCCATGTGAAATGTTTACTAGCGTGCTTGTCAAGCTAAACACATTGTAGAAATATTCTCAGTATTGCTAAGGAGGCCTGTCTGTACAAATATTGAACCTGGTCTCAAAACAGATTCCAGCAGAGAGAAACACAGCTCTTTATTTAGAATTGAAAAGCTCAGTGCCTTCAAGTCTTACTGCAAAAGAGCACAATTGTCGTTAATGACGGTGATCGTTCCGTTGGTAAACTGAACACCAGTCAGGATTTCAATTCTTCATCCTCTCTGGCACCAATTCACTCTGTGTCTACGTGGGTAGGAACTAATGTCTGAGAGGGGGGAATAGACACTGACACCTGAGGATGGATGACACGTCAAGGAAATATCCCTGAAGTTGTGCCTGCAGGCAGCGCATTTGTCTTAGTGGACCAGCACATGTGAGCTGTGGTCAAGAGAGGTAGGCGGTGTTGAATGCTCGCTCAGTGTCTTCCTGGCTCTGAAGCCAGCTCTCTCGCACCTAACTGGCTCAGTGGACTCATTTTCCACCAGTTCGACCGACAAGCAAAATAAAAGTCAAAAGTGTGTTGGCAGAAATTCACATTATTTAGGAGGTGATCGGGAGGCCTTATGGACATCCCATCAGCTTCATTTTTATCGATTCCCTGTTGACATCACAGTATGTGCCTGGATTAATGAACTGCCACAGACTTACCTATGAAGTAATGAGCATTGTGAGCCTAATAGGTGAAATTGGGTCTCATCCGGGCACAGTTTCCAAACTCAGAGTTTTGGATCAACTGTACTTCATCTGTACTGATTAGCTACTGGATAGTGACAGTGATTACGGAGTAGGAGGTTGTGAGTACAAACACACGTAATCTATTGACGTTGGGAAAGTTACCTTTTGCGTCCTATACTGACGCCAAGGGCAGCCTTCTGCGTCGCATAGATAGCGCAAAAAAATATGGAGGATGGTGTTCGGCTAAGCTATGTGATGGAGCTCCATTCAATTTAAAGCCCATCAAATGGCCGAGCCTTTTAGTCACTGTGACTTTCAGTCCTGTCACTACGGATAAGAGCCACGTAAGGGGTTATAAATACCAACTAACATCCAGTGTATTTCAGTAAAGAGAGCTTCAGCACGTCTCCCTGTGATGTTCCCCGTGAGCCCCCACCTTGCCCATTCCTGCAACCCTGCGTGTGGTCCTTGCACTTTGCGATGCAAAATCCACACCTGTGCCTGAAGTAAAATGTGTTCCGTTTTTTTCTTCTCTGCCCCACACAATGCGCAATCCACGTCACCCTGCATGGAACACAACAGAAGGAAAACGTTCTTTTACTACATTGACACTTCTATGCATTACATTCTACGTTTTCGGACGCTAAAGTCCAGTTTCTAAATGTCAATATTTTATGCCATGGGAGTGGGAATGGGAATCACTGATTGAACTCTATCATCTAAAATGTCTTTGTACTCTCAACGAGTGAATAAAAGAGAGCGATATTTTCAGTTAAAGGCCCGACAGAGCATCCAGAACAATCTATTACACACACACACAGATGCAACCATGCACACACATGAAGACACACACAGTGAGAGGGTTAACCTTTGCAAAGTCAATCATTCGTGACATTCTCCCGCGACTTCCTACTGAACAGCAGTTGGCAGCAGTGATGTGGTACTGTGCCTGCTTTTTAATAAATCACTTATTTCCTTCATTAGAAACACCTTCAAAGATTAGCTACTGTTCTTGAGCGACTCCAAACCTTCAGCAATCATTCAGTCAAATTTAATATTGTTGTGAAGTTGGGATGGTTTTTTTTTACTGAGTATTATTCCCCAACATTTCTTATGTCAATATAAATAAGAAATGTCTTTAGAATTTGAGATGTAATTGACTGAAATGAACAGAACGCGTTGGCAGGTTGCAGGTTCTGAACTTGTTCACATGAATTTCAGTGAAAACAAAGAAGGAAGTGCCGCATTCCTCCACAGAGAGTAGCAAATGTTTCAAATGATGTGTGGGTCCAGTGCCTAGACACCTCCAAAATGGCACCATCTGTTCCATTTTCCATTATCGACATTACCAGAAAACATCATTGAAATCCATTCATTAGTTTACAAGTTACTTTGCTGAGTCAGAATAACACTAATGATCACCCGACCTCTCTGGCTGAGGCAATGAACCACAAGTGACCACACACAAACACACATTAAATAGAGAACGAAAACATTCATTGGATTGATGTTTTTAATCAATGTTTATATGCTGAACATGCCAAGTTCACCAAGACTGTACAACATGCTACTGTACTCTGTTTAATTTGTCTTATTGTATTTTTTTTAATTCAGCTGCCCATGTTTTTTTTCCATCAGGGCTACTGTAGAGTGGTTATTGTTTGTTGCACCTTATGCATAAGTTTTATCGCTGTTTTAACCTCTTCAGACCGGAGTGTTAGTTGAGCTATGGTTTTAATAAACAAAGTACTATGGTGTAGTGCTGTGTTTAAAATTTTGATTTTCTGAATCGATTCGTACATTAATTCCATAAAAATCGATTCAGGACCCAAGTGCAAGTGGTGAAGGTTACAGTGAGGCAGGAGCGAGTAAGAAATAATATTTAATAATTAAACAAACAACAGAAACTCAACAGAAAGCGTCACCGAACCGGGAGAAACTAAGCAAAAGCTGAATGTACAATGAACCGAAAATAAATTACAAAAGAGAACAGGAAACGCATGGAAACTGGGAGAAACAAAACACTAACTCAGGCCACCAGGGTTTAACACAGTAATCAAAAACAAGCTAGCTCACAGAACGAGAGACCAAACAAGTTGAGCCACGAAAACCAGGAGTTACCACGGGGAACAAGAAGAGTCCAAATCTCAGGAACTAGAGGAGCAATCACCGGGAAAGGGAAACAATGGACTGCAGGGAGTGGAAGAAACGGCACATGTTGCTGGAGTGCTGCCGTGTGCCAGAGGAACAGGAAGGGAGGCGGAAGAAACCAAAACATGACTCAAGGGACAGAACAGGAGCAGAGTCATGACAGGTCTGGCACCATTTTGGGTTCAGACGCGACCAAACCAAAAATGCGCTCGACAAAAGCAAAGCAATTAGCATGTTATGCCTAATAGAGGTATTGGAAGTGCTGCAGTATTGCGGAAATACGACCTACCTCACGAATCACGTGACGCGACATCACCCAGAGCTCCTGTCCAAGCCATCCACCGGGCCACAACAAATGAAACTCGAGCGAACTTTACCACTACCGGGTAATTCTGCACGTTCTGTCAAAATAACTGAAGCGATTGCGGGCTTCATTTACAAAGCTATGCGCCCGTATTCCGTCGTTGAAAACGAGGGCTTCAGGCGGCTAATGAAAGTAACAGAGCCACACTACGTTATGGTGTCTCGCAAACGTCTGTTATCCCAAGCATGCACCAGTCAGTAAAAGAAAACGTGAAAAGTAAGCTTCAGTCAGCAGTCAGGGTGGGCATTACAAGTGATAGGTGGACATCTGTGGCTTCGCTATCTTACGCGAGTCTGACAACTTACTATATCGATGAGGAGTGGAACCTCGTTGCGTACGTAGTACAGACCACAGAGGTTGAAACTGTTTACATACTGCACAACGACCGTCAGGTTGCTGTTAAGTCAGTTACCAGCACTCTACGTTTTCAGTGGTTGAGAATATCTTTTTTTCATTGTAATAATAAAATAAAAATGCATTAGTATTAAACAGCAGCATCTTTTGGGTGAATTTTTAATGTCATATTTCTAATAATGTCCCATGAGCAGTCCATCGCCACAGGTATAGACACATCTGACGTTCTCTGTCTGGAACTTTCAGGTGATCCTGCCAACATGTTTGTGAAAGTAACGTTACAATCTGGGAGGGGATTGAACCTTCCTATTTTCACCACTCTAACAGCCATCATTTACTACCAATCCTTCATTAATTTCCTGTTGAATGTCAATATGATACTAGCATTAATATGTTGCGTAACTTGTCATGTCATTATGGCAACAGCTCAGAAAATGTTTTTTTTTTTTAATTACTAAACTGAATCGAGATCGGATCGGATCGAATCGAATTGAATTGTGATAATCAATTCTAAGTCATGAGAATTGGAATCAAATCGATTCTTGAAATTAGATTCGATACCCAGCCCTACTATGGTGCTAAAAGGCAATGATGTCAGGTTCACATATGTAGAGACCAGGTTCTACGAGGTTATAAGGGATTTTGGCTTCAATTAACAAATAATGAATAAGCAACTTTTCAATTTAGATTTATTGGCAGACTACACTCTGGCTCTTAAAGACAGTTAGCACAGGGGAGTTAATCACATTGTGACCTTTGCAACCTGGAAACCGAAGTGTCAAAAAGGCATTTCAAGTGGATGAAAAAAGCGCTAAATTGACCTGCTGATTTATGTTGCAACCAAAATGTGCCCTGTAAGTTAAACAGTAGAGTGCTGATGATAATGATGGGAATAGTAAACTGTGAAAGCATGGAGAGGAAAATGACAACCAGTTTCAGAAAGATGTGGCATAGATTAAGAATGGGACGAAGTGTTGCTACGTCTGGCGTGAGTGCGGAACTCATTGCATAATGGTGGTTAAATGTTTCTTCACAAAGCGTCTACGCGAACTGGCATTTGCCTACTATTGTTATTTGGACAAGGATAGAGTCATTTTTAGTGGTGTTCAGGAAACATTCTCACACTTTTGGCATCAGATATTCATTACCTTCAATTGGAATTTTGCGTCCAATGCTGACGCCGAAGTCTTTTGCATAGCATGTTGACACAGGTGTGAAGGGATCACATAGTTTTGTGACGGTCAAACAGAATGGTTGTGGTTGGTGCAGAAGGATGGTGCATACCAAGTCAACGGACTGTGAAAATACTTCCAAGGATTCAATCAATTTTTGTGTGATATTCAGTCACGCTAACAGTGGTACCGTGGTGTGTCAAGACCAAATCTGTTCTGTGGGCCAAAAGTATGCTGTTTTTACTGTACTGTACTGCTGACCCCTTCTTCTTAATATAGTCAATAGATTAGACAGAAATTTCCGGACGATGGAACGCACTGGAATATTAGCCGCACCCACAAAATTTAAGAAGGAAAATAGATCTTGTTCATACATAAGCCGCACCGCACCAGCGTATAAGCCGCAGGTTCAGTGGTGCTGTCTGTGCTGTGAACAGGTCAGTGGTGCAACGGCTTATAAACACTTTTCAAAACTAGTTTTTAACACAGGGTCCAGCATCGAGAGGAAATAGTGGAAACAAGCTGCGTAATACGGAGCGTCTTGATTTATCCACGTTGCTCTCACAATAGACGAGGTGCAGCTCTACAACCGGGATCAAGTCAGCGGCCAAAGTTCACGTCGTATTTTTTTGAGGCACTTTGTCTCAAGACAGCATCTCATCTTTTATTCACATTAAAGTCCTCAAACTGCGCTGTTTTAGCCCGCGTGGCCAAAGTTCCAACACCACTGCCGGCCTCAGCAGCTTCTTCTCGATTCCAGACCTCCAAGAGATCGACTCTCTTGACGGAGCTGTGGCCACGCAGGCAAAAACAGCGCATTTTGAGGGCTTTAAGGGTAAATAAATCTGATTTCAGCCTGTAAAAATCCATTTATTAGCTGCACTGTTGTATAAGCTGCAGGCCTCAGACGGCGAAAAAAAACTAGTGGCTTACATTCCAGAAATGATGGTACTCAACTATCAAAACAGCTTTAAGTTGCAGCGTTATATGAATGTTAATGGCTACAGTGTGTCTTGTGTGTGTTTGTCTAATTTACACATGTTGCTTATTGCCAAAGTAGGCGGGACTTTCAAAATATGTAAGAAAATCGTCTTACATATTCACAAAATCTAATATCAAAATCTAAATCCAACTTTATTTGGTGACCACATCGTAAATTTTGCGTGGTTTATGTGGCTTTGATTGGCATCTTTGCTTTGCTTTTTTTCTCCAAAGCAGTGGCAGTTGGATAAAATATAAAACTGATTTTTGGACAGCACACATTCCGTATCAGTATCTAAAGGGAATATTATAGATTAAAACAGATTACAGACATTGGTGAGTGAAAGTGTTGAGACTTGAATAGCAATTGAACTGAGTAAGTATTATCCCACCCAACGAAGACGATACTAGTTTTCTTGCTTAATCTGGCTGTGGCTCCAACATTAAGGATCCAAAGTTTGAAAGTTATTTACACTATTTACACTTTGCAAAGATCACATGCTTTGCTTGTGTCACCAATGAAAATCCCGGTGGAGAACTTTTAATTAACAGTTTTCTTTGTGTTTGTCATGAGATCAAAGTTTGACAAGCAAATCATCGGTGCTTAAGTTATCTGCGATTTGCTTTCAAGCGTGCCACTTTGGAGGAAGACTTAAATCAAGTCTAAAAGTGGCAGTTCAATATTGATCTAACTGAAAATCCGGCAGTTTTAATGAGACAAAGGCTGCAGGAAGCAATCACAAGTTTATTAGCAAGGACTGTCAGTCAAGAACAGCTCCTGAGATCAGCCATACAACCGAATGAAAGGTTCTCTTAAAGCGACTGTATTTGGCAAATGTTTTTGCACAATTGAATTCCTGGACCGTGCTTGTATCACTGCTTACTTTATACGTGAGGCTACTCCAGAAAACGCTGCACCAATTTGGTTGTAAGTACAGCCTGTCATATGGAGCAGCTGCCACACGACTGTCAGCGTTTATAGGGGGAAGAAATTACAGTGTCCCTTTTTTTTTTTCCAAGTGAAGAGCCCATTTTATTACGTTTATGGTCTTTTAATTCTTGTTTAGGTCCATTTGTGCTTGTTAAAGTCATGTAAATCCGAATGATTTATGTAGTTTGAGGGAGCTTTAACAAGACACGGCTTCGGAATAAATCCCAATAAGTGGGGAAAAGCGAAATCATCTCTCTCTCTTTTTTTCATTTCCAGAATGTGATGGACACTGGCCTTTCCAGCAGATGAGGCTCATCTGTTCAGGCAGTTTTCATTCTAATGGAATATGATTCAATATCTTTAAAGTTATTAGGAGATTACTGTGAGCATTGTTGGTTAAAATTGATATTTCCTCGTAAATGTTATTTAAAGTCTCCCATCGACATGGGCCTGTAATTCTGTTTTTTTCTGGCCTGTGCTTCCTTCCATCCATCATCTGTGCATCCCTTTAGATCGGAATAAGGAATCACTCTTGCTGCTGAGTGGGCTTATGGTTTGAGAAACACTCACATTTTCTGATTTCTTTTGCCTGAGGAGTTCCCGAACCAGAGTGCAATTTGAAGAAATAGGCTTTAGCATTTGCCTCGTTTCTCAGTGGGCCAAGTTAGCATGTAAAACTACACTAAGTTGTTATGGATGCCTGGAATTGTATGGAACCCTTTGGTTTCTGTTAGTCTGTCAGAAATGTGAGACAACATTCTGAGCAGTTGTTCCGGTTATCAGGTTCCACTTTGTTTGCCATGCGGAATCGGTTGCTATTTTATGTAGCTACAGTATCACATTCTAATAGAGTAATTCATAATACAGTTTGTATGTGTCCATAACAGGAAAATACTATTCACCATTAATTTAAAAATAAAATCAAGCTGTGCTGTGCAACTGCACAAACACACAGAAAATATCTGGGGATGAGTCTTATTAGAAGAATGTTTGAACAACTAGAAGAAAAAAAAACCATAATAATAACAAATCATTAAATATAGGTGCATATAATTTTGTTGTTATTAGAATTATTTGACACAATGATTTGCGTTTTAATTTTTCCTCAGTGCAGTCCGTTAGGGAGGTTTATCACTCGCATTCATGAAGACATCTGCCGAGGTTTGGCTGTGAATAGTCATCAATTGGGCAGTTTTGTTGAGTTGCAGTCTGTATTTTGGTGTAACAGTGCTGCATTACCATGTAGCTTAACATGACTGATGAATGTCATGCTCATCAGTTGAAAACATTTTTGCAGGCTGCAGTTCTTCTATGTTGTTCTATGTAATAAAATGTTTTTTAAAAATATATATCAATATATAAATACTGTTGCAATAAAATAACACTCAAGGATCAAATCTCCTGCCCGACCTTTAATACTCCTAGTCCTAATTGCTCTTGTGCTATGTATTTCTGTTATGTTTTCCAGCCCGGAAACTGAAGAAGATTGGACAGCAGAAGAACTCTGAGGAGGACCATAATGTCCAGGACCAGATAGAGCCCATGCAAAATGTCTCACCTAAATCAGGCCTGAGCTTCAACTCCCAGGTTGTCTTCCTCAACATCCTGGAGTCCATCGAGCCTGAGGTGGTGAATGCGGGACACGATTACGGCCAACCAGACTCAGCGGCCACCCTGCTAACCAGCCTGAATGAGCTGGGGGAGAGACAGCTAGTCAAAGTGGTCAAGTGGGCGAAAGGACTCCCAGGTAGGAGCCTTATCTCATGACAGAGGTTTCTGTCCAGGACACAGTGACTCTCAGTTCGGTAAACAATTCACGATGTCAGGAGCATTCAGCAGCAGCATTATCTACCTCATTCTCATCTTCTTCATCATCATCATCAACTTCGTCATCCTCATCTTCCTCGTCATCATCTTCCTCATTCTCATCATCCTCATCATCATCATCCTCATCCTCATCCTCATTATCCTGATCCTCATCTTCCTTGTCATCATCATCATCCTCGTCATCATCTTCCTCATCCTCATCCCCATCCACATCATCATTATCCTCATTATCCTCATCCTCATCATCATCATCATCTTCCTCATCATCATCCTCATCCTCATCTTCCTCATGCTCATCATCATCTTCCTCATCCTCATCTTCCTCGACATCATCATCATCATCATCATCCTCCTCATCATCTTCCTCACCCTCATCTTCCTCATCCTCATCCCCATCCACATCATCATTATCCTCATCCTCATCCTACTCCTCATCCTCATCCTACTCCTCATCCTCATCATCATCATCATCCTCAACATCATCCTCATCGTCCTCCTCATCATCATCCTCATCCTCATCATCCTCATCATATCCTCATTATCCTCATCCTCATCCTCATCCTCCTCCATCCTCATCATCATCATCCTCATCATCCTCATCATATCCTCACTATCTTCCTCCTCCAGCTCATCATTATGATCCTCATTATTCTCATTATCCTCATCCTCATCTTCATCCTCATCATCCTCATCCTCATTATCCTGCTCCTCATCCTCATCCTCATTATCCTCATCCTCATTATCCTCCTCATCCTCATCATCCTCATCATCATCATCATCATCCTCATCATCCTCATCCTCATCATATCCTCATTATCATCATCCTCATCCTCCTCCTCCTCCAGCCTCATCATCATCATCCTCATCATCCTCATCATATCCTCACTATCTTCCTCCTCCAGCCTCATCATCATGATCCTCATTATTCTCATTATCCTCATCCTCATCATCCTCCTCTTCCTCTTCCTCATCCTCATCCTCATCCTCATTATCCTGATCCTCATCCTCATCCTCATTATCCCGATCCTCATCCTCTTCCTCCTCCAGCCTCATTATCCTCATCCTCATCATCCTCATCATCATCATCATCATCATCATCATCCTCATCGTCATCATATCCTCATTATCATCATCCTCATCCTCCTCCTCCTCCAGCCTCATCATCATCATCCTCATCATATCCTCACTATCTTCCTCCTCCAGCCTCATCATCATGATCCTCATTATTCTCATTATCCTCATCCTCATCATCCTCCTCTTCCTCATCCTCATCCTCATTATCCTGATCCTCATCCTCATCCTCATCCTCATTATCCGATCCTCATCCTCTTCCTCCTCCAGCCTCATTCTCCTCATCCTCATCCTCCTCATCCTCATCCTCATTATCCTGATCCTGATCCTGATCCTCATCCTCATCCTCATTATCCTCATCCTCATTATCCTCATCCTCATTATCCTCATCCTCATCATCCTCCTCATCCTCCTCTTACTCCTCCTCATCCTCATTATCCTGATCCTCATCCTCATTATCCCGATCCTCATCCTCTTCCTCCTCCAGCCTCATTATCCTCATCCTCATCCTCATCATCCTCATCATCATCCTCATTATCCTGATCCTCATCCTCATCCTCATTATCCTCATCCTCATTATCCTCCTCATCCTCATCATCCTCATCATCCTCATCATCATCCTCATCATCCTCATCGTCATCATATCCTCATTATCATCATCCTCATCCTCCTCCTCCTCCAGCCTCATCATCATCATCCTCATCATATCCTCACTATCTTCCTCCTCCAGCCTCATCATCATGATCCTCATTATTCTCATTATCCTCATCCTCATCATCCTCCTCTTCCTCATCCTCATCCTCATTATCCGATCCTCATCCTCTTCCTCCTCCAGCCTCATTATCCTCATCCTCATCCTCATCATCCTCATCCTCATCCTCATCCTCATCCTCATTATCCTGATCCTCATCCTCATCTTCATTATCCTCATCCTCATCATCCTCCTCATCCTCATCCTCATTATCCTGATCCTGATCCTCATCCTCATCCTCATCCTCATCCTCATTATCCTCATCCTCATCATCCTCCTCATCCTCCTCTTACTCCTCTTACTCCTCCTCATCCTCATTATCCTGATCCGCATCCTCATCCTCATTATTCTCATCCTCATCATCCTCCTCTTACTCCTCCTCATCCTCATCCTCATTATCCTGATCCTCATCCTCCTCCAGCCTCATTATCCTCATCCTCATCCTCATTATCCTGATCCTCATCCTCTTCCTCCTTCTCATCCTCATCCTCATCATATCCTCATTATCCTCATCCTCATCCTCATTATCCTGATCCTCATCCTCTTCCTCCTTCTCATCCTCATCCTCATCATATCCTCATTATCCTCATCCTCATCCTCCTCCTCCTCCTCCTCCAGCCTCATCATCATCATCATCATCATCCTCATCATATCATCACTATCTTCATCCTCCAGCCTCATCATCATCATCCTCATCATCCTCAACCTCCTCTTTCTCCTCCTCCGGCCTCATCATCATGATCCTCATGATCCTCATTATCCTCATCATCCTCCTCTTCCTCCTCCTCCTCCTCCTCCTCCTCATCATCCTCATCATCATCATCATCATCATCATCATCATCCTCATCATCATGCTCATCCTCATCATCCTCATCCTCATTAACATCGTTATCCTTATCTTTATCCTTCTCCCCCTCCTCTTCATCATCATCATCATCCTCATTATCCTCCTTCTCATCATCATCATCCTCATCCTCAGTATTCTCATTATCATCATCCTTATCCTCATCATCATCAACCTAATAAAAATATTTTTGTATTAATGATAAAAGTCACTTGAACAAATGCTTGTACTGAGATTGTTTCAATTAAATTGAACAAAAAAACATGAAAACCTGATCTGAATGTATGTTTTAAATTTAGCAATGTCTTATTTGTAGGCTTTCGGAATCTCCATGTGGACGATCAAATGACTGTCATCCAGCATTCATGGATGGGAGTGATGGTGTTTGCGCTGGGCTGGCGGTCCTACAAGAACGTCAATGGTCGGATGCTTTACTTCGCTCCTGATCTGGTGTTCAACGAGTACGTATGTCTTAATCTACTTCTCGAAGCGCCGAACAATGCAGAAACACTGGCACCTGCTTCTGTCCGTCCGCCTCTGCTTCTGCCACTTTCTCACAAAGTCTGTCCTGCTCTTACTCAAAACACAATGAAGTTGAAATTTGAATAGAATTTTTCGAAATATGGAGTCGGAATGGTTCTGTGCTTTTGGAGATCACCCAATTTTGTCAGGGGCTGTTCTTTTGTCGGCATGAGATTAAAGAGAGGAACATGAATCCGCCACACTGATGAGTGAAACTGATTCACGTGCGAACATTATAAGACAGCAATGGTGCATCAGAATGGCAGCCAGGTATATTAATATTGGCAACAATCAAATCATTTTTAAGCATTGTACATTAATGAAGATTAAGTAATTAATAAGTATTATGTGCTACGAGGAATATTAAGAGTTTTAAACAGATCAGTTGCGTAGCTGTAGAACTAGTGTGCAAATGACGCACAAATAATTTAACAGTCTTGACTTCACGAGCCGACTCTGGACATACAGGGGAGCTCCTTCTTAGATGTGTGTGCTTGAGAAGCGTGTGTGTGCTCCGCTAACCACTGAATAAACAAACCTCAACAGGCTGATGTTGACACTTGCGTCGAAAAAGGGCAACTTGAAGACATCTGAAGTACATTAGGCAACTTACATTTATTCCCCCCGTGCTTTCAAAAACCAGAGAGCTCTATAGTCGCTGATCATTCCTGGAAATTACCATCGTGTCAGTTAATAAACAGGGGAGGTCCATTAGTCTGCTGTTTTTCGCCCTTTCTACTCTTCTTGAACGTGACACCTCAGTAATTATGCAAAGTAGCTGGAAAGTGCAGGTACTGGAGTGTATGGATGTGGCAGGCAGCAACATAATATAGAGCACTTTAGTGTAATTAGACACGTCCTGCAGGAATTAATCACTGGGTTTTAAACTGTGCAATTAATAGAATTAAGTTCATGGGTCAATCTGTCTGCCCATTTGTATCACAAATATCGACGGAACATTGTTGGGGGAAACGTGAGGTCACAGAGACCTAATGAACTAATGGATTTTGTTTTTCTGTTGCTTTGTCATTGCTCTTTCTGTTAATATAGCAATATTTTAATATGGTCAATTCTCAATGTGGTTTGCACAAAAGGTTTGAGGTTCTGAATAGTTTTGGCTGCAGTGATTAAACCTGAATACTTGGAAACATTTTTGGGTGACATGGCTACTTCACATGACGATCCTCTAAGGCAGACCTGGGCAAAGTGCTACCCATCGGCCAAATGTGGCCCTCTGTCTGTATTTATGTTTCATTGATAATAATTAATTGTTTTAATTCATTAGATGGCACTGTTCAATTCTAAATATAGCTATCATAATAATGATAATAATATATTATTATTATTATTATTATACTGTTGACAGAAGTAGGACATATTTTCTACTGATAAAAGTGAGGAATGTGGAATCAAATATCAGTGTAGGACTTAGTGGTTCCAAAACACTGTCCTATCTCCTCACGGATGCAATCACAATAGTGTGTGACTGATGGAGACCAAAAGTACATACAAGTAACATCCGACTTACGACCGGGATCGGTTCCGACCTACCAGTCGTAAGTCAGATTGGACGTCAGTCGAATGCCATTCAAAATGGCCGACGTGAGGGTTATAGGTACTACTGTAGTGGTAGATGGCTGTGTGAGAGTGAGGTGCTGGGATACTGTGCTGCTGTAACTGTAGTACGCAGTGCCGGGCTACTACGTGCTGCGGTGCCAGACATTGAATACAAAAATAAGCATCTGTTGGCCGTGGTCGTGAGTACGGGTGGACATAAGTCAAGCAGATCGTAGGTTGTATGTTTCTTGCACTTCCTTTGAGTTTTCAAGTCAGAGGTTAGACCCTCTTCCAGTCCTGTAGCATAGAACTGTGGTTTTCAACGGGTCTGGACCCACTATGATCAACAGTTGTGGTTCCGTCAGACTCAGCTTCTGAGAGACATGGTGGGTCTCCATCAGCCCTGCCAGAAACTTGTCCCTGGTTGGACTTAACTTGCTTGTTGTCCACCTTTATCTAATGTGGCTGCTGATCATGTGTGTGTGTCATCTGTGACAATGATAGCTGGATGACGATACAGCAGCTTTGAAAAGCACTTTTGGAACTAGTAATAGTTACTCTGGCCTATATTTTTTGCGTGACATTTTGCAGCATTGTTTGAGAGCAGCACGTGGGCCATGAAAAGTAAGTCATGCAAGCAAGTGTAGTTTTTTTCTTTCTTACCTTGCAGACCGATAGAGGCCATTTAAGTGTACTCATGTCCTGGTGCAAAAAACAATGGCTCGTAATGGGAGTAACAAGTACAATGGGAATAACTTGTGACCCACTGAAAGCAGCTCTGTGTCCCACCAGTTGAGAATTGCTGATCTAGAATGTAAGTGAATCTGTCGCCATGATGGAACACAAGATTTTCAGTTGTTTTGTTGCCCTTCCCTGCGCCAGTATCCAGAAAAACATAAAGATATACTGTTTTCAAAAGTAAGCAAAACAGAATTCCCTAAAAAGCACAAGTGTAGTCATGGTAGTTATTATTTGGGCAGATGAGATTTCATCCACTATTTCATTTTTAAAAAAGCAGCGCTGGCTATCATGCCTTAATTGTTTGCTTCATATTTCCTGTCAAATACAGGAAGTTAAGCAAAAGTGATGCATGGGTAGGATGCAGTCGATTGCTCGGCTCCTTAAGGTGGATTAGTGGTTCACACTTTGATGAGTGAATGAGAGCTGGTAGGGCTCACACACTTGAGGGGAGGTGGGTAATTTGAGCTTTTTGAAAAAGGCTGGAGCAGGTGTTAATGGACTGAAGTGCTCCCTGTCATTCTTTAAATGTGCTGCTTAGTGTCTCCTGCCAAGCAAAGGCTGAACTTCAAGAGGGATAAAAACGTCTGCGGTGTTGGCGTAATGAGACACCAAATTCATGCCGTCATTAAATAATTGTTGGGGTTTTGTGACTGAAGACAAGTGTAGGTTTACCACACTTGTGGGCATATGTTGCTGGGCTGGAAGGTGATATGGTTTCAGACAGAGGAACATCATGCGTGGCTAATGGGCGACTAATCCGGAGATCAAGAGTGTGATCCCAGACTCCCTCACGGGCATGTTCATGTCCAAGATCAAGACAGTAAAACCTGTGATGACCGTCAATCTCAGGCTGCTGTGACACACTGCTTAAGAAAAAAAGAGGTGCAGCAGCAAACATGACAATCAACTTTGATATCTTGGCGAGTCCTGGAAGTGACATGCATGTGTTTATTTTTTTGGTTGTGGCATGCATGACTTTATTTATTTTTTTATCCTGAGACAACAATTAACTCGAGATAATTGTTATCTCATGATTTATGTTATATTAATTAATTATATTATATCAATTCAAAATCATGATTTTCATGATCAGAGTGGCACTTGATCAGAGTGTTAGAAGCGCATAGACTTGGCCGTCTGCAATATTCTGCCTTGCAGACAGTGAATGAACGTCTATGAACAGTTATGAAGCCATGAGAGACATCATGGTTACAGGTGGATGTATACAAAATGCTTTGCCAGAGAGGCAGTTATGCATGCGCAGACATTTACGATTGTATCTTGAGATAAAAATTATCTCGAGATAACTGTTATCTCAAGATACGAATTATCACAAGATAAAAATTCTCTCTTGATAATTATTACCTTGGGATAAAAAAAAATTAAGTCATTCATGCAACATCCAAGAAAATAAGCATATGCATGTCACTTCCAGTACTCGACGGTTTGGCAATTACCGCAGTTAGCTCGCCTTGTTTATTTAGAGTCTAACTACCCTGTAAATGAAAACAGCTTCATGTGAGCTACTGTTTCGCCCCTGGTGGTGTGAAGTCACTCAGTAAACCACCCCCTATTATTGGTTTAGTGTCTCACTTGAGTCACTCAGATTCATTGTTTCTATTTCATTATGTGAGTGGCAGGACAAAGCTGTTCATTGCAGTGAGCACTTCTTGCATTTGTTGACAGGTGTATCAGAGTGAATGCACTTTTTTGATGACTTACTGAGCCCTTAAGTATGAACATGACAGCTTGGACTCAGTGAGCTCTTGACAACAACTTGTGAGGCCAAGTCAGTGCAGCTTGATCAGCGTGCAAATGCTCTGTTGGTACGACGTGTTCATGAGTCACTGTAAACCAGGTCGAACGTTCCCAGCTTCTGAACAACGGCTCGGTAAACAGCAGATCATGAGAAAAACTGCAACTTTAATTCGGTGAAGTGAAGCAGTTATTGTGACTTCACTTGTGTGTGTTTTTAGTTCAACACTCACTCTAGGCTCCAGTGTGGTGCTGCACACCATTATATGCTAAGCACAGAAATATGGCCTCGGTCCACACTGATGCATTTTGAATGTAATTGTTGCCACAAACAGTCCTCAAACGTTTAGGAATGAAAACATTCATTCATATTTGATAACTGGAAGCTTCTAGTCAAAGGAATGTGCTAGGGGTGGGACTTGATTAAAATGTAACTAATTAATTACAGGTTTTGTGATGTGATTAATTACATTTTAATATTTGATATGGTAAAGATCAAATTTTAGTTCTGCCGACATGAGAATAATCATCAGGGTGGAAGTGCTTCAGCGCTTTGCTGCAGAAAGTGTAGAGAGCATTTTCTCAGCGTCTATGCTGAAGTTCCTTTTTGGTATCTTGAATTTTCCATCCCTATTTGGTGTCCTTCATCATGGATGTTTTGGTTATGACAACACATTGCACCTGGAAATGGTGCACTGAAAAATGTTCCCTGGGGAAGAAAGTTAGTACGCGGTTCATTATTTTTCTCTGTAATTAATTGATCAAAATAACTCTCTTAAAGGCCCGGCCGGAACCCGCGCTTACACTGGGATCGTCTCACTAGCCCCTGCCGTCTTAGCTCTCTGTGATGTGCTGTCTCTTCCATCTAACTGGAGCCACAACAATGTCAGTGTAGATTATTTGCTCTAAAGTGAAGTAGCTCATTTAGGACTGCTCGCATACTGCACTGTGCTGTAGGTACTGCATGAACATGGTAAAATAAAAGTGAAATAGTGGAGCATCAATGAACAGGTGGTCAATTAGTTTGCACCACAAACGAGGCTATAATGTTGCTTGTTTTTTTTATCACCTCCACGAGGGTTGACATTTGCTGCGTTCATCTGTCTGACAATTTGTGTGTGTGTTTAAGCATATCTACTGAGGACAGGTTTTGGGGAAAACACCTCCTTTTTATTTGCCTTCGTGGTGTATATATATATATATATATATATATATATATATATATATATAGAGAGAGAGAGAGAGAGAGACAGAGAGAGAGAGAGAGAGAGATTTACAGGATACCAAAGTACTTTATTGAAAAACAATGTTGGATAGGACAACAGGGACATTTTAGTAACAAGGACTACTCTTCTGTTTGTTGACTTTCTCTCGTATCACACGTTAGCGACTCAAATGGTCTATCGTCTTTGACAACATGAACAATACAACATGTATGGACAACAGTATGTTTTTTTTCTTCTTAACAAACAACAGTCGGCTAGCATCCAGGCTAATGTTAACATCGGCGGCGATTCCGGCTTTGGCTCCGCCCATTTCTTCTCCATTGGGTCACCAAAACCAAGTGAAATTATCAGTGCCGTAAGAGGTTGCAAAAACATTGGAGCTGGCATTTCCAAAACGTTTCCAACACTGGATATGCGGGGCACGACAGCCAATGACCTGGAACTTGGACCAGAAACTTGGAAGCGTCAGGGTTGTTCTTAAGGACTCCTCATGGTAGTTGGGAATCTCGGAGGTAAACAATCAAAAAAACATGAAGGTTGATGAGAGGTCTAAGTCAAAAAGTACATCAAATAAAGTATTTAAGTTTGACACCATAAAAGAAATTTATGTGAATATTAACTTGAAGTTCCAGCTGTCAAGTTCCCTTCTTCATCATTTATACATCAAGATCAGAAACTCTGTCGCAAAAAGTTCTGTTCATCTACATTCAATTCCCCCAATCATTCCTTATTTACGCTCGTCTGCAAAATCTTATGAGGGAAAGGTGGATATTTGCCGAGAAATACTTCCCAATCACTACTCAGCCGCTTGATAAATTATCCACAAATGAAAGCTTCGCCTCACCTCAAACGCTGTCGAATATTAGAGGTTTAAAGGTGAAACCAGCTCCGAGGACGTCGGTGTTGAAGAGTGGCTGCGAGTGTGAAAGATTACACTGCGGAAATCTGTGATGTTACCAGGATAATTCACTATTCCAGCGGTAATAGATGGAAGTGTCATGTGCTGTGCTCGATCATTACATGAGAAATTTCCCAAGTTTAGACTCATTCTGTGGTTTTAAAACTTTGATCTCTCTGTGCCCTTCTGTCACCCCTGCAGGCACCGGATGCACATCTCCACCATGTACGAGCACTGCATACGGATGAAGCACCTGTCGCAGGAGTTCATGCTGCTGCAGATCACTCAAGAGGAGTTCCTGTGCATGAAGGCGCTGCTGCTTTTCAGCATCAGTGAGTTCTCCCTCCACAGCCCAGACAGGAGGGGCCAGGCCTAACGCCTCTCTTCCTTCCAGTTCCGGTTGAAGGCCTTAAGAGTCAGAAGTACTTCGACGAGCTGCGTCTCACCTACATTAACGAACTGGACCGCCTCATCAGCTACAGAATCACGTCCGTGTGTTCGCAGAGGTTCGACAAGCTCACGCGGCTCCTGGACTCGCTGCAGATGGTAAGATGACATCATGAGCCTGGCATGAAGTCGTTCAAGCTAGAACTTGTTTGTACCTTGATTTAATTCCCTAAACATAGCTAGCCTGTTAGCGCTGTTCCAAGGGAACACCAAAAAAAAAAACAACTTGATGTGAGCACAAAGGAAACAATACGGAAGAGGATTAGGGCCAGTGAAGGAAAAAAAAGTCATAATTCTGAGATTAAAGTGAGAATTCTCACAGTTAAATTTCCTAAAGGGCCACATTATAAACTGTGACTATTGTGAGGGGCCATCATGCCAAAGAAAGGTGGTGATAACTACAAAATGTGATGGAAAAAAAGTGATGAGTATGAAATGAACCATACCACATGGAAGCATATTAAGGATATTAAGAATGATTTAACAAAACTAAACTAAATGAAAAGGCAATTTATGAATTTTCTTTCAACAAATTTTGAGGAAAATACGAAAAGAAGAAACAAAAATATGGTCATGAATGTGTTGTATTTACAGTTGAACTAGTACTGGCCAGCCCTAGTGGTGAGCGTAGGATGGTCCATCTCTGGGCTGCGTCATCTAGCAACTTCTTGTTGTTAAATATCCGTTTTGTGAGGCTTCTTTGTTGTGTAAAATATTGTTAAAGCACAGCACAACTCATTTTGACCTTCACCTTCACGTCTATAAGGTATAAATATGCATCAGTAAAATTAGCAGTTTTATCTTACCAAATGGCCTCAAAATAAAAGTCAAATTTGAGGCTTTGTTTGAAAAGCTGTGAACCTGTTGCGAGTGGGAGTCTTCTACCAGCATATTTGAGTTTTTTGTATTCATGATATTACATTTTTGTGTCAGATTAATCCCTAGTCTTCACCTGACTGACCAGACGCTCCCTGTTGTGTTCCAGACAGTGAAGAAGCTCCACCAGTTTACATTCGACCTGTTTGTCCAGGCGCAGTCGCTGCCCTCAAAGGTCAGCTTCCCGGAGATGATCGGAGAAATCATCTCTGTCCACGTACCAAAGATCCTGGCTGGTTTGGCCAAACCAATCTTGTTCCATGAGTAGAGGGTTTCTGCTTTTGTATTTTGGAATCAAAGTGACTCATCTCCACTGAGCTGTACGGAGGCATGGTGCTGTTTTCCTCCACCCTTGGTCAGATAGCGTGTAGCCTCTTCATCTCTTTTTCTACGTTTAAACTTTACAGTGCATTGAGTTTGCTCTGAGCTTTACTGGAAGTGCCGCCGGTCGTGAATGGATCACACACTCAAAAAGACACAACTGATTGACTAACTTTTCATACACTTTGATCTTTAAGTGTCCTTAAAAACTTGACAAGCAAACACTTCTGGTTTGATTCCAGTCTTGAACAAAGTATATTTGTATAGTTTTTTTCCAACTCCGTACAAGGTTAAGCCTCTGTTTAAGGATAAAAACTCCAAATTGTCATTATTATAGGGTTTCAATTTGGCTCAGAGTCCTGGTTAAGGTTGGCCTTTTGGATGGTTAGAGAGAGACTGGGGTGTGTGTGTGTGTGTTGACCTGTCACGGCTAAAACCCTTGTCAACATTCAGTAACATAAAAACCAATTTGGAATTATCAATATTTTTTCCATCATTTGAGTGAGTTTTCCAGTAATTTCCATCACAGTTATGAAGGAAAATATAAAGGTCGACACCCAGTTATTTACATTGTTGGTCTTTGAAAAGTTTCAAATTGATTCCTCACTAAAAGACGAACCACATTTTGTACTCTGCGTCACCTGTTTTGTGTTACTAATCTACTATCTAATCTACTAATGGATCATGAACGGCAAAGAGAATCTGGATGTGGACAGCGTTGACAATAGGACAACAAATATCCACCTGCAGCCAACACAGATCCGGGAGAAGCGGTTTGACTGCTTCTGCCAAACGTTGAAGATGAACAGTCTGTGGAATGCCTTGAGGAGAAACAATGGTTTGCTTTTCGTTTCATCCAGATATCACATGCTGAAGTTTTGTATATACCTGTCTCTCCACAAGTTTCCTCTGCACTAAATTTATTGTGATGTAAATTCATTTCTGCCATGTGACAGCTTGACGCATGCGTCTCGTGTTCGTTGATGCTTGTAGTTCCAACACCAATGGTTAGATTCAGGCTGTGGATGTAAAGGCAGACTTTTTCTATCTCACCATCAACAATTTCAGCGCCAAGGTCGGCCTCACGTCTGTGCTGTCTTGTTCTCCAGCAGTTTGAGCAGCAACAGGGAGAAAAGGGACTTCAGAAGCTCTGTGACACTTGAGCCTACCACCTATTAAAGCCCCGTGCTCAGATCTAGCTGCTGCCACATCCCGTGAACGGCAGACCATACCAGCTTCAATTTTTTTTTCTCTCATTTTTGAGGCTCCAAATCTTGTAGCTTTCTTATGCACCTGGCAGAGTGATGAATGAGCCGTCCATGTGTAAATACTAATCGGACTTTTGTCACTCCAGTGTTTGTATATTGGACAACAGCTGGTGTGCGATGGCTGTTCCTCTACATGCTCCAGTAACTGTATATATTGATCCCTGTTGGTTTTCGGTGTCCAGACATTTGACCTTTGCGGTCATCTCTTGTATGATTTTTACCTTTTGTGAACTAGTGTGTTTTTCAATACATATGTTTTTTCAAACTCGCAGAGCTGCGTCATCTTTTAAAGGCAATTAAAACGATTCTGGCACTAACAATGTCAATGTGCTTCTGTAAAAATGTTTGTCTTGTTTTCACTTTTTCCTACTATTTATGTTATGTACATTAGAGAGTGACAATACACACGCACCAGCCTCAGTAGCTCGGTTGGTAACACATGCTGCTTATCACTGTGTGTGGTGGAGTGATAACTTGTTGAAGTTCAGATCAAGCGTCAGAATGGAAGCATGAATGTGCTGATTCGAAAACTAGTTCGTTTTCCAGCTGGATATTTTGACATTTTAGCACAATTTAGTGAAAATTCACTAATAGAAAATGCGACTTGCTTGTTATTATTTTGCAGTTACTCAGAGGAGAGTGCGCCATGAGATGGTGCCATCAGAGAGCGTCTGTCTGTCGCAAAACACTCAGCGACAGTCAACAACTGCTCATGGTCCTGATTTACATTTCCTAATTTCTGTTTCTTCATCCCAAACAAACATATCTGACATCATTGTCTTCTGCCCTCTTTTGGACCACAATGTACATGTGTGAGCTGATATCTGGTCCAGTAATTATTTATCCACTAAACGTGTTTCCAACGCAAAAAGGCAACATTTTCCTTCCACCGGTCCCCCTCCTCCAAGCGTAAAAACTTTTGGGCTTTTTACAGATTTTCTGTATTTCCATTAATGTTTATTTTCGCTATTTGTGAAAATTTGATTGAGAATTGGTGGATTGAAACCCTGTTAACGATAGAACGACAGGGATTTTCGACTTCATGCATCCCCAGCGTTTACAGAAATGGTTAGAAAATATGCAGTTCTTGGAGAAGCTCCTTTGAAGCTTGTACAACTGCAAGGAGTTAAGTAGATGTTGGCTGATATTGGCTATTGGCCCACTTTAGAGCCCTTAGTACTAATGAAGTATGGCTTTCTCAGATTGGTTGAGTTTACTTGGAAAGGCCTCCAGAGATACCCAAGCTGATGGAGCACCCTTCCAAATCTGTGTGATGCTAGTCTGTTAGTATGGACCGGGGTCCCCAAGGAATGTTACCAATATCTTGTTCTATTGGAAGGAACTATTGGAAGAAGGTTGACGTGTTAAAAAATAAATTTTTTACTTTAAAAATTTTCAATATATGTCGGGGCTGTCAGTGTTGACACAGTGACGTGATGAAGGGTAAATAAATAACTAAATGAAACATAGTCAGTTCATGTTTGACCATAAACCGCAGCTCAGATTGGGTGCCGCTGAAATACTACAGTACTTCAATTCTATGTGCAAGTGACCACGAGGGATGGGCGATAACTTACCAAACCCGATAAATCGCCAAACACAATCTCCTTGATGGCAATTATGCATCTCACGATAAATTCGATAAACATGCAGCACCCGCTGCATTGGACTTGCATATGTGAACATGACAAGACCGCGACGGTGTGCCGCTCTCTCCAGTAGTTTCAAACTTATTTTTAATACAGGGAACCTTTGATAATGACACTGGTCGACTCTAAGTCTCTGGATGTGTTCATTTCATTAGATGGAGTGGTCCTCATAGGTTCTCTGACGCGGTCGTCTGCCTTGGTTCACATCAACACATGCAGGTCTCCCACTGCGCTGGTGCCTCGGCGAAAGACCGTGGTGAAAATAGTTGGGTATTGGACGGACCTCTGTTCCAGTACTGGCAGCGGCGTCCTCTTCCCCATTAGGGTTCACTGATCGTGGACACACTCTCACAGGCAGCGCTAGTGCTACGACCCGGCATCAGTTAGGGACCATCAACAAATTCTAAAACAGTGGAAGTATCAGTGAACTCTTCAATAAGGCAATGAAAAACAACCATTTTAGGAGAGAGAATTGTGAACAGGTTTTTCATCACATTAGACAATGGAGTGACAGTTTGTATAATGATTTGGAAAATAGAATATGACTAAATGATCATTGATTCCCACGATTTCTAATATTTCTTCAACAGCATCTAGGAATTGTGTCCAACTGGTCCATAGTCAACATAAACTGTTAAAAGACATGAGATACAGCAGACAGACGGCTCAATTTAACCCCTAAATAAAGCTGGCAGAGCAGTCTGTCAGACACCAGCGGCTTCTACCAGAGACATGAAACACTGAATTTCTCATCTCTACACGTAGTTAATTATATTTAAACATAAACAAATACTGATGTTGGAGACAAACTCCATTAATAAGTTTCATCACAAAACTGTAGTGTCCAACACATGGAAAAGAATGAAAATGTATTTACCACAGTAATTGTTATTAATTCTCGTTATCGCCAAATTTATCGTGATAACTTTTTTTGTCCATATCGCCCATCACTAGTGACCCCTGGACTTCATCATCACACGTCTGGTCGATGACAGCTGGTGCTTGCACTCGTTCCCATTAGGTGTGGTGAAAACTGAAGCCAGGCATTCTGCCAGAGCATGTGCAAACCAGTTCCTCCAAGTTAATACGTCAAAAAAAAAAAAAAGCAACCAAAGAATCTTACCCTAAACCAGTTTGCACTTGCTTTTATTTCAACGCGGTCAGTCTTGGTGTCTCAGGTTGATATGATCATGGCATAACTTGAAACTAAAGTGCAGAATTTTGCCTCTGACTTGGTTTTGAAAGTTTGGCTGTGGTTTACAGGGATTGGATCGCCCTCGAAATAGAGACCTTGACCACATGCTCCCTCCGTGGCCCCCACAAGTTCTGGGAGACCTGGACGCCTGCCTTTCTCAAAATTCACAAAACATATCCAGACTCCCACGACTCTTCCAGAAGAGCTGCGGGAGTGAAAAGCGGACAGTTGTGTCCCTTGACGTCCACTTTTACACGCGGTCCTCTCCAGCATGTGAACTTTGCCCGCGAGGTGAGATAGCACCCTATCAATTGGCCAACACCACCGGTCTCAACTTTTGAGAAAAGGTTACCCCATGTTAAATATACTTGTCAGTACTGACGACTGATCAAACACTTGAGTATAATGTCACACTGCGTTCAATGGAAATCAAACCACAGACGCTGGTCAAGTCAGGATGGTGAGTTAGTAAACAGCAGTTGTGCTGGGTGAAGCTTTCGGTCCCACGTCACCCCACTTTCTGAATAATGCTCCTCATCTCAATGAACTGAGATACAATGGCATCAGTCCAGATTGGGAGATTCCTGGGGTGGTCCGCTGCCGAGGTTGGCAAGGGAGAGTGAAGGGCGGGGGGCAGTGAATGCTGGAATGCGGTGGGAGGAGCAGATCTGAAAATAAATAGATTACAAACACACATGGAGGTTTCCAGCAGCCTGGTTTCAATAGAGGACAGTGAGAGTGAGGGTCATCACTCCAGGTTGGGTGTCGCAGAAAAGACCAGGGTGAACTTTGATGTTTGATTTGGCAGCTGGGATGTGGGAACGCTCCCCAACTGGACGGGTCCAGAGAAAGGCGAAATCACATGGAACTGTGATGCAGTAGTAAACAACAGCAGATTCCTGGTCACCGAGATCTGTGACTGACAGTGAAGTACGAAAAGTCAATGCGTTTTGTCTTTTAAAAAAAAAGAAATTAGGACGTCTGGAAGATTTCCTGTTGGTCATCTGATTTTTGGAAAAAAATCTCTCTTGAATTGATGAGCTACAAAATTAACTGGCTTGAAGCTATTTACAGACACACTTTCACAGTGGCTCATTCTTCTCTCTTCTTAAATCTCGTTGGTTCAGCCTGTGTTTGCAGTGAAAAACAAAACGGAAAAGGTGAAACTGGCGCTCACTATCCACGGTTGTGAAGCTACAGACGCAGGAAACCACGACGACCAGCTGCTCTGACCTTGATGATGGAGAGGAGATGCTTGGGAGACTGCACCATTTTGTTTTTATTCCACTGCAGTTTTCAAGAAAACAGTGCAACCCAGCAAATGATTTCTCACTTATGAAGACACACTTGTCCTCTTTCTTGTGATGTTCTCAGAACAACGTTATGATTTTGCACAAGCTCTACGGCTAATCTCACTGACTCCCATACACATACAGGAACCCAAGAGCAGCCAAAACTTGAAATGTCTCTCATTTTCAACTGGTCAGCAATCGGAAACCATTTACTGTAGAAACAGGAAAATGTGCTCAGGCTTGGAGGAAAGCTTCAGGATTCATAAGGTGCACTTGTTTTAGTGTCTGTATCTACGATTTTTGAATTATCTTCAGTTGTTCAAGAGGTTCAAGAGGTATATATATATTCACAGGTAGGCATGGGCGAAAAAAAATATTGCAATAAATGTCATTTCGGCGATATCGCTAAAAACCAGGATAAGTACATTTCCATTCAAATTCATGTGTTGTACACAACAGTCTCCCTTGAAACTGTTGAATGATGAAACTTATCAGTGGAGTTTGTCTCCAACATCATTATTTGTTTATGTTTAAATATAATAGTTAACTAAGTGTAGAGATGAGAAATTCAGTGTTTCATGTCTCTGGTAGAAGCCGCTGGTGTCTGACAGACTGCTGTGCCAGTTTTATTCAAGGGTTAAATTGAGCCGTCTGTCTGCTGTATCCCATGTCTCTGAAGAGTTGACTTGAACTATGGACCAGTCTGGACACATTTCCTAGATGCTATTGAAGAAGTATTAGAAATCAAGGGAATCAATGATCATGTCATATTCTAGTCTCCAAATCATTATACAAACTGTTAGTCCTTTGTCTTGTGTGATGAAAAACCTGTTCACAATTTTCTCTCCTAAAATGGTTGTTTTTCATTGCCTTATTGAAGATTTCACGACCACTTTAGAATTTGTTGACGGTCCCTAACTGATGCCGGGTTGTAGCATTAGTGCAGCCTGTGAGAGTGTGTCCGCGATCAGTCAACCTTAATGGGGATGCGAAAGAGGACGCCGCCACCAATACTGGAACAGAGCTCCGTCTAATATCCAACTATTTTCACCACGGTGTTTGGCCGAGGCACCAGCGCAGCGGGAGACCTGCACGTGTTGATGTGAACCAAGGCAGACGACTGCACTCCATCTAATAAACTAAACATGGATCCAGAGACTCAGCGTCGACCATTGTCATTATCAAAGGTTGCCTGTATTAAAAATGAGTTTAAAACTACGTGAACCAAAAGTCCACCACACTCTCCACAACTGTCACACAGCAGTGTCGGCTGTCAAACGCCGTCGAGCTGGAGAGCACAGCGCATGTCTTGTCATGTTCATGTGTGCAGGTCCAATGCAGCAAGTGAGCCACGTGTTTATCAAATTTATCGTAATATGCAGAATTGTCATCGTGGAGATTGTGTTTGGCGGCACATTGTGTATGATAAATTATCACCCATCCCTAGTCACAGGTAAGGTAAGAGCATGTAAAAGTAAGTAAACACAATAGACACAACATAAACGTGTCATGTTGCACTGACACTTACAAAATGTGTGTAAAATCCTGTTGAAAACCACCTGTCAAAGACGATTGTTCATCTTCTATCGCAACCAAGTAGTTTAATTTGAGCGTGCTTCTCTGTCTGCATGGAGGCCCAGCCATAGGTTTCCTTCCCTCTAGCTCTCGTACACAGATGACAGGAATGATGTGTTGTTTCAGAGCATGTTGCTGGTATTTATTATGCAGCGAGTGAATATTTCACCGTCCCAGCTAATGCCTTCAAAGAAAGTAAAATAACGTTGCCAGGTCTTATCCAAGACGCAGCATGTGATGGCTCGGAGCAACTCCAAAAAGTGTAGCTCTTGCGGGTTTGTTTTCCTCGTCGATATCATATTCAGATGGGCTTCTTTCTTCATATAAAATCAAATTTCACCTGAGCAGTCCAAACATCTTTACCGTATTTTACCACATATTCCCACTGATCAAGGCGGACATTTCCAGAAAAAGTGGACGTTCCATTGGTTGCGGGGTTGAAGATTTAAACTGGAGGCTTAGTTTCCAATTCTTTGAAGAGGAATTCTACATTCTCATATCCAGAGTTGTGCTATATTCCATTGTAATTTTCTATGGTATTTCTTCTTCTGTTTCTTTGGGCTTCTCCTTTCAGGGGTGGCCACAGCTGATCATCTTGCTCCATCTCTCCTTGCTCTCTGCTTCCTCTTCTCTCAAACCTATAATCCACATGTCCTTCACCACAGCCATAAATTTCCTCTTTGGACTTCTTCTCCACCTTCTGCCTGGCAGTTCCAACCTCAATGTCTTCCTACCAATGTACTGGCTATCTCTCCTCTGTACATGTCCAAACCATCTCACTCTTGTCTCCTAAACACCTGATACGTGCTGTCCCTCTGATATACTGCTTCCTGACCCTATCCATCCTTGTCACTCCTAGAGAGAACCTCAGCATCTTCATCTCTGCTACCTCCAGCTCTGCCTCCTGTCTTTTCCTCAGTACCACTGTTTCCAAACCATACAACATTGCTCGCCTGACCACCGTTTTGTACACATCACACCTGACACTTTTCTCCAATTATTCCATCCTGCCTGCACCTGCTTCTTCACCTCTTTCTCACACTCTCCTTTGGCCTGGACAGTTGAGCCTAAGTACTCTACCTTCTTTATCTCTCCATCCTGTAACTTCACCTGTCCACTTGGGTCCCTCTCATTCACACACATGTATTCCGTCTTACTACGGCTAACCTTCATTCCTCTCCTTTCTAAGGCAAACCTCCACCTCTCTAGATTATCTTCCACTTTCTGCCTGCTCTCACCACAGATCACAATGTCAGCAGCAAGCATCATCGTCCAAGGGCTTCTTGTCTGACCTCATCTGTCAACCTGTCCATCACCATGGCAAACAGGAAGGGGCTCAGAGCTGAGCCTTGGTGCAGTCCCACCTCCACCTTGAACTCCTCTGTGACACCTGCAGCACACCTCACCACTGTCTTACACATGGCATACATGTCATGACTCGAACATACTTCTCTGCCACTCCAGACTTCCTCATACAATACCACAACTCTTCTCTTGGCACTCTGTCGTACGCTTTCTCCAGGTCACACAATGACAGACAGACACAATGGAGCTCCTTCTGACCTTCTCTGTACTTCTCCATGAACATCCTCAAAGCAAACACTGCATCTGTGGTGCTCTTTTTTGAAGCATGAATGCTAACTTCTGCACTTAGTCTACTTTCCACTACTTCCAAAAAGTCTACTGCCATCTCTCCTAAACACTTCCACACCTCAACAGGTATGTCATCAGGGCCCACGGCCTTTCCACTCTTCATCCTCTTCAACGCCCTCCTCACTTCAGCCTTACTGGTCTTTGCTGCAACCCGTTCTGTATTTCAATTAGTTATCATATCTATGGATATTTGGGAACATTTTGATAGAGTTGAACTGCAGTGTTGGCTCTGATTCTGACAGCAACTTGATCGAGAGGTATTTCTGGAACTAAGCCCTCTTGGAACGGGAACAGCTAGGTATTTAGATGGCCAAATAGCATTGCCACGGACCACATGACTCACCACTCAACATAGCAAAATTCACAAAAAATATATGGAGCTGATTCATTTAGCAAAACAGATTATTTCCTGGCTAAACACAGCATCACATCCAACTTTCAATGGCTCAACAAGGACCCTGCCTTAGGGCCTACGCTGGTTAACTCACTGGGATTCGAACCAATGACTTCAGACTACGCCACCATGTTCAGCACAGTGCCTCATTCATTAAATCGGGGGTCAAACTCATGCAAGTGTTTTCACATTCACATTGCTTCACTGTAACACTAGAGACACATTGTTTTTCTTGCATCAACAGATTCCAGGTTCATTGTTGATATGTATCTTTGTAAACTAAAGGTCCTTGCACACCAACTGTGGCACGAACAAATGGCACAAAATAGTGAAAAGTTCTGAGGCAAAATGAGACGTGCCTCTCCATGCAGATCGTTCGAACGTTCGCAGCACGGAAGTCACAGCAAAAATTTTCAGAAGCTACTCTGTAATTTTGCTTCGTATGCCAGCTGTCATTGTATAACAGTAGGTTAGAAAAAAATAACGTGGAATATTTGTATGAAAAAATGCAGGGCTGGTGGGCAAGAAGCATCACAGCAAAGCATTAACATTATAGCATTCATTGGACCGGTTTCTGTTCAATGTCACCTCGGTTCTTTATTAAACCCCCAGAGGTTTCCATGCTCTGAATCTGACTGCTGACAGTGAAGACTGGAAAAAGTGCCAGCAGAAAATATAACATGAATTCCATTCCGCTCGCAGGAGTGAGCTCTTATCGAACATCTAACATGGAGTACATTTAGGCTGTGTCCCATTTCTCACCCTAACACTCGTGTTTGACAGTTTTTTTTTTTTAGCACTTAAAATTTTATTTGCTTCGTGAAACTGTTTAAGTAACTGTAGTTTTCATTACAGATGTGTGGGAATCAAGCACTTTAATCAAAAAAGATTGAACAATATGGAAAAATTAATACACTTATGAAACTTAAATGTAATTTTCAGTCAATTGCTCGTATTCAAAGCTCCAGCAGGTGACATGGAGAGCCCGGAATGTCCCTCAGAGACGAATGTGAAAATTCAGGTTTTTTCAATCTCTACCTGGCAAGTCAAACTCTAGCAGTAGGTTAATGTAAAGTCAAAGCTGCCAATGACTACGAGGTGTTTAGAGAAACGAAACCAAACAGGAACAACACGTTTGAAATGTCATGTTGAGAACTATTTATTTCCGCACAAAAAAACAGGTAGTCTTTTTTTTTTTTAAATTCACAACATTTAAGATCAATTCATACAATGGAGTGTTACACACAGAACTAACTGAAACATCCTGTAAACACAAACATACAAACGACTCTCGACCTAAAGTCGACACACATAAGCAACAGACAAGCAGAAAATCCTGTTTCCATAACATATCCTCAGTGGAGTGTTGCTAAGTACTTACCATAAGGACTGTTTAAAATAGTTCAAATCCAGTTTCCTGCTTAGTCACAAGGCTGATTTTGTATCTGAAAACCAACTTACAAAAAGATCAATTGAACTTGACACTGGAAACATCACCCCCAAGAACAGCAGTTAACATAATGCCACTGCTGGTTTCACACACAGACACCAGCAGGTGTGTTCCACAAATCAGATTAGCTGCTACTCATAAGTCTATTCATTCTAGTATTCTAACAACTTATCAACATAGACGCGGTGACATATTGACGTTATCATGACACTTCTTATCATAGTTGTGTCGTATTGCTGCCCGACACAAATGAATAGTGCTAAAGTGTTAACGCAAATAATTAGAACATCAATTTGTCATGTCAACCGAAGAGTGATTGGAGTTAATACTGACATTTTGCCTTCAGAGGAAGAACATTTTTAAGAAAATAACTGTTGACTCTGAGTTATTATTTGTCTTGGACCGTGCAGCTGATCCAACCTGTAAAACATGGCAAAATTACCATCATGGAAGGCTGCAATCTCAGCAATGACTTCAGACAATTTGAAAAGATAGAAAAATGTGTCCACTGTTCTTGTATTTTCATAAACAAAAAAAAGAATGAGATGAGTCAACAGTTTCTAAAACATTTTGGTCTATAAATTGATTCCATCATGTCTTTTTTGATTCCAATTGCTTATTTGTACTATGCTTTGACATGCGAGTGGAAAAGTTGGGGGTGTTCTTTTGACCGATATATATATATATAAACATTTGGTATTAAAGACACAGTGACAGTATCATAAATCAATAATTTCATAAATCAATATTTGCATTAGGCTTTAGATGACAGGTATTAAGAAATCTGGATGTAACAGTGACAATTTAATAAAATGATGATAAAATGGAGATAACCAGCTACTGTATATTTCAGTACACACTTCAATTATTTAACTGAGCGTTTGTTGAGATTTTAACATTGTATTATGTTTGGAACAACACACTCCATGTTGGCTAATGGCTAATGTATGCTAATGTTGCTAGCAACGGTAATTCAACTGACACATTTTCCAATGGCAGTTTTGGATGTCATCAGCTAAACTGTTTTATTGAGTTGATGTCAACACGTCAGCTAACTACAAATCATGCAGTGATAAACTGGACAAAATGGAGGGAAACAAGAGCCACTTTCACACAGCTTTGGGACGTTCACACACTGGGCACATTCATGAGTCAATTTGCTGCTTTGTCTCCCTAAATATCAGATCCACTCAAAACCAAGTGCCACTGAAAGAATCCTTTCAGCCAAACCAGAGATAAGTTGCTTAATTTATCTAAACAGATCAGATGGAATCCGGCTAAGACGCCGAGGCCATGGATCCAGGCGAGAACCTAGGAGCACGTGGAGCAGTCACAAGTTATAGTCCGGGCGCGGCTAACCTGGATTCTGGGAAGTGACAAGAAAGCTGGTGTGACATTCACATCAGAGACCATCGCGCTCACAGCATCCCACCTCTTTCTTCACATTGGCCGCCGCCGGTGCCGGAGGGGAGACCTGCGGACTAACACGAGAGGGAGGCATGAGAAAGAAAGCTTGACTTGCTCTCTAGCGGCTGCGCTGCGGTGGATGTCGCATGTTCATCTCACGCTGTTTAAACAAGGCTACTTCAGATCAGGTCCAAGACCACCCAGATGAGCCTGGACACAGTGTTTCTCAACCAGGGCTGCTGAAGGCTTTTGTGTCCACCAACTGAACTTTCATCATGAATATCTTAATCCACAGACTTCTGATGGAATCAAGCAGCAACACCAACACAAGGGAAACCTGCTACACGCCAGCCGACACCAGACTTACTAACATCAAGCTTCTCTTTCAACCGATCAAGCTCATTTCTGCACATCCACCTCAGAGTCTCCCTCATACTTCACCAAGCTGTCAACCTATTCTGGACGCCCCCACAAAACTTAATTCCTAACTGGGCTCTGTAATCCCAAAACATTCTTCTCAAAGGGCCGGTCCAATGTCTGGCCCACTTCTCTCACATTTCCCAACATCTGAACCGACTTACCTGTTATTTCCAAACATAGAGGGCTCACGTTTTCTGAATGTCCTCAATGACTGGACACAATGTAAACCAAGCTAATCCAGGGCTGGGCGATTCAATTCCTGAAGAGGCCTCACTACAGACAGTGACCATTGTGAGGGGCCGTCGAGCCATAGGATTGTAAAATAAGAGACATGCTATAGCATTATAAAACTAGGAAAAAAATATTATAAAACGTGTCATACATATATATACATATATAGTGCTATACATATATATACATACATATTATAAAAATATTAGAAAAAATTTAACAAAAAATGTTATACATATACATATATACATATATGTATATACAGTACATGTATAATATATAACACATATATAGTGTTATACATTATATATAGATAATATATACATACTATAGCAATATAAAACTAGGAGAAAAAAATATAATAAAAAATGTTATTCATATGTATACATACACATACTTTATATACATACATATATACATATACTGTTACACATTATATATACATGCTATATACATACTATTTCATAATAAAACTGGAAAAAAAATACAATAAAAAGTGTTATTACACATGATGCTCTTAAATATGTAGGTGGATTGTTTCATTTTATATAAAGAAGAAGAAAAGAAAACATAAAATCCCTTTTTCACCAGGTTGTTTTTCACTTTATTATGAGGGGTGATAAAAAATATCATTAGATTCTTTTCAGGAGTAATATTTAATATTTAACAAACGGATAAATGGGTAAAATGAATTAATATGGGTATTCAAATAGAAATGGCTGGAAGAAGTACAATTTCTGCTGTACTGGATGAGGGCCACAAGAATGCAGGTGAAAGGCCGCATTTTGCCCACATCTGCTCTACTTAATAACTAACTGTTCCATTCATCAGTTAACCCAACTTCTTAGTGTATAGTCTTCACCAAATCCAAGTTGAATTTAAACACCAACCAACTTTTTTCCAAAATACATTCTCCAGCTGCGGCTGTCCCGACTGCATCATCTTCCTCCCATCACCTGAACATCCTTCCAAAGGTCAAAGCTGCTTCCAAAGGTCTGAATAATGTCAACAACCTTCTTGTCAATAGAAGTTGCCTGGTTTGCGTCTTCTGCTGAAGGATTTTCATCCTTTTTCCAGCCTCCTTCTGATGTTGAACTCCAACACTCAAAGTCTCCATGTGTCTGGAGCCCTGTCAAACGTATCAGCTCGCTCCTGATGGAGAGCAAGTGTGTCTGTCTTGTCATATTGTTGGGCTGTTAAAGGTTTACATACCTCGCTCTTGAAGCATTCTCGAAAAACCTGGTCTTGGAGGCAACACTGGGGACGGACAAAACAAGTGTTCAGGTGGACATTTCAGAAATGTAAATCCAAAACAACAGGAAGATCTTCCACTTGTGTTCTTTGTGACTTCACAGAAGTATTGTCTGTGAGGGAGAGGAAATTGTGGAGCGCAAACTACTTCCAAATGACATGAGCATTTTTTATTTCGGGTAGCACAACAGAAAGGTCATGAGGAGTTTTTTTTTTATGTTCTACTCTCCTGGGTTTGTGGGGGGGAGTCCTTTGCGCACTCTGGTTTCCTCCCACCATCCACAAACATACTGAGGTGAATTGGTGTAGCTTGTGCCTCTCGCCCTGAGTAGCTGGGATCCTCCCGAGAAACCAATAGGGAATAAGCGGTAGAAAATGAATAGATATTGTTTTCTCGCGGTCTGAGCCCTGCGTCTTATAATACAGCGCGGCTAATATATGGATTTTTACAGGCTCCAATCAGATTAAATCAGAGGCAATGAAATCAGAGGCTTTTTATTTACCCTTAAAAGCACTCAAAATGCACTGTTTTCGCCCCCATGTCCACAGCTCTGTCAACAGAGTTGATCTCCTGGAGGTCGTAAACTGTACTAGCTGTATCATTTGTTATTGACAGCAGCAACTTCAATGACACTGTGGTGAAAAATGCATGCGTTCAACACCACTTCAAGACACTATTGCAAGATATAGGGACTCGATACATTTTTCACGGACTGGAAATGATCTTATTTCATCGCACATTGTGTTCCTATGAAGTCACCCACAATGGCGGGTGTGTGGTGCTAACCAGTGCTCACCAGTTCACACATCACATCAGTCAATATTCAAACACAACAATAGATAAAATAATGACAATTTTTAGCAGCAAACAAAATTTACATATAGATCATTTAAGAGTGTTGACCAATGTTCCCTCTGAACTGTGTGCATGCACAATTGCTGAAACGGTCTTGGTGCACAAAATATTTATGCTGCACACCAAAACCGCATATTGAATTTTCCATCACTGTTTTGGTGCAGCGGTGACGACCGCGCATACAATACAGGGTATTTCTAACACTCAAGATCTGCGTCCGCTGAGTGGCACCGCTACATACACAATGGACAGGACAGCAACTACAATACATTTGATGTCCTGGCTGACTGACTTTTAAAGAGCTGATTTCTCTTAAAGTCGCGCGTGGTTGGTCAAAACACTGAGCCAATTGGGAGAGCTGTGGAGTGCCACTCAGGGAGAAACGAGTGAAAGAGGATCGTAGCAGCCCAGGTTTCAGAATGACACGCTAGTCAGGTGAAGAAATCAACAGTGTAGTATGTGAAAGAAGCGTACTCCTCATTCGTTTTTGCCTGATCCACACAGGCTCACCGTTCCATGAGCAGCCCTCACAGAGTACCGTGGTTACACAATAGATGGACTCTTGAGTCTTAAATATTGTAAAAGACAATGATGAGTTGGTTTACTTGTTGTATTCTTAGATTCTAGATTTTTATTTTGAATATATGACGTTATTATTCAGTTTATGTAAGTTCAAATATGTGATAATGTATACAATTCAAAGACAATTGAAATGCTTTTTTTTCTACTTTTTTATTTTTAAATTATAAACGCTATTATACTATTACTATTGCACTATATATTATTACAGAAGTCACCACAGCCAACATCGACCGATCGCTCACAGTGGTCGAAGGGAATGCTCAGAGTGAAAGTTAGAGGGAACATTGGCGTTGACTGTTCCTAGCAGATCATTTGAAACTGTGTCAAGCTACTTCCGCTAAAACTGCTGGCTGCAAACTTCCATTGAACTCAATGACCTGCTTCTTGCGTGCGGCACAAGCCGTCAGACCAGTGGCAGCCAGACCTTTGCATCTGTAATGAGCACTTACTAGGACGTTGATGAGCCGTCGCTGCTGGACGGATTTGGACTCTTTTGTGCGGCTTGGTATCTGGACGGGGGCTCAGGGGGCCTTACTGGGGGCCGGCAAATGGCTGGCTTCTCTATGTGCCTAGGCTTGTCTCCTGGAACACAAGAGAGTCTTCTGAATGATGCTCAGAAGAATCAGGCACATTATATTTAGCACATTAAACATGTCATTTCGATGCTTATAAACAGTTCAGGGCTAACACCGTCACAGGTGACATTTGATACATTTCTGAGTGATGAAGAAAGAAGTGGTAACGTTAGACACCAGTATCACTGACAAGGTCACATCAGGGGAAGAACAAAATATGCAACGCAGCTGCAAACACCTGTTTTATCTTTTACAACCCTTGCATTTACTACAAATGTATCATGGTCTGGTTTCAGCACCAGACACGCAGACGGAGCACATAAGAGACCCTGATCTTGGTTGTGACGGATTGTTGCCACGGAGGAACAGGATCGACTGCTTAGCCTGGGAGGCAGCAATTACAAATGCACATGCTGAAACTTCCCGTAATTCCATAAATAATCTCTGCGTCGATTCTTCTGATGCCTTTCATCAGACTTCAGTTATATTTGTGAGTTCATCTCATGTGCACCCAGGACTTTTCATGCATTTTTATAGCACTAACAACACAGATGAGGATACAGTTTTGGTTGCAAAGTACGGACTTGGAAAGAGGTCATAATGTTATGCCTGCTTGCTGTATGAACTGTGACTAGTTCCAAGTGTGAAAGCAAAATGACTGTAGTAAAGTAAATGTTTGCATTTCCAGGAAGATTAAACTCAATCATCGTCGTTTCAGTTGAGTACACAGCGAGGATTCGTCAGTTGCTCTTCCAGCCATCTCATCCTACCTTCTCTGGTTGGCGGGGCTACTTTAGGAGGAACCCGTCTGGCCTGGAACGACGGCACTCTGCTCACGTAGACTCCAGACTCCCCATTGGCCAATGAAGACTCAGCTTTTTGTTTGCTGCTGTCGGCCAGTCTGCTGGGCGTCCTGGGCAGCAGAGCTTGTCTGGGAGGAGGATCCCTAGGGACCGGCGGAGGGGAGGTGACCGCTCCTCGCCGCTGCAGTGGAACTGGACTGATGGGAGCTTCGCCCTCCACGGGAGAGCTGTCCATTAGCTCACCTGTGACACAAAAGAGAAAATAGTTTTAAAGGGATGGAATAAACAATAATTCCAGGGATTGTTTAACAGCGTTTGGAGAGAACACTGGTTGTTCACGAGTGTCATGTGTACATTGTCCCAGCAAATGCATTTACAAAAATAAGGACATTGTCATGAAACAGTGTCCTTATTTTCAGAGCTCAGTTGGTGGCGCTCTTGCTATAAAAATGATGTGAGGTTTCATTGAAATGGTTGTTCAAAGCTAACAATCATGCAGCAAAGAGTGCCATCTAGTGGCCTTTTCAAACGAGGAAACACTGTTTCATGAAACGACTACGGCAATTTCCAGGCTAAGGGCTCAGTTGCTTCTTCCACTGACTCAAATTGTGAAAGAGCTTTGTTTTCTCACACTGATGAGTCCAGACCAGGTGGCTAGGTCCTCCCATCATTGGTGAAAACTTTTTGTGGCGACTATTTTTGAGCTGTCTACTTTGTCAATGATTGAATTCCAGCTCTTCAAGAGCACCTATGGAAGAATACGTACAGAGACCTGCTGGGGCTGAGAATGCAAAACGCTACATGTATTTTTAGTTAGCTAGTGAACCAAACCACTAAAGGTCCTCAGTAGTCAGTGTGACAAATAGTGTTTTGATGCAACCAATTGATTTGACTGATGAATCACAGACACGAATCTGCCCAGATGATAATGAAAACAGATTTCGAAATGGAAAGCCATTTTTCAAACTGCACGAAGCCGCCAGGAGGTCGGGGGGCTTGATTTCATAGAAAAGCTCTGGAGCCACTCAGACGGTCACTCAAGACCTATCAACAGGAGGTGAAAAGACCTGAAGAATCTGCTTCCTTCTGAAAACCCTGCCTTCCATCCATCTAGACTGGCTTGACCAGGAGCTTGGCCTTTACGGTGGGTGAGATGTTGCTCTCTGACCATTCTGAAGGACAGGCCAAATTCCTGACTCAAAAGCTGGCTGCATCCTTTGATAAACATCTGGGCCTTTTTCATTTATTCTTTTTTTTTTGTGTAGTTCTGACCAACGTTTCTTTGGCTCGACCCGCTTTGGCGTAAACGCGATCCTCTGGCTAGCACGGTCATTGCTACTCTCTCAGCTCGGACAGATAACTCTACAAGGGAAGCTTTCTTTCCCCAGAGTCATTTAAATAGATCCTCATGAACAATTTTGCTTGTAAGAGACTGGAGTCATGCGCCATAACACGCCAGGCATGAGCCACAATTCAAATATTAGTCACACATACTGGGGCTGTGTGAAATGAATTAGACAGCGCTGGATATTTGGTGGCATCACCAGTAAAGCACAGAGAGTTAAATGTCAAACAAGGAGGCGATGCAGGTGCTGCGTACGTCTTCCCCACAGAGACAGAGAGGAGGGCGACACACCCACTTAACAAGCAGTATGAATGTGAGACTAAATGACATGATTGGAGCAGCAGCGGGAGGCTATTCACCGACTCAGCTTAAGACTGAGTCAATCAGCGCTAATGCACAACTAATGGAATAATGCAGTGATAATAAACATCTAAATGAATTTATTCGAACAAATCAATATCTCTTCATGACACAAATTAAACTTTGAGCAAAAGCTAATGCGGCTGCTTTGTATTCTAAACGTGGAAGGCCATGTGCAGACAGGATGTGAGGATGACGCCAGCCGGGCCGACAATTACTCTCAGTGTGCCGAAAGTTGTCGTGACTAAGCGGTTGAATAGCACGAGGTGGCCGCTTGGAGATGGTGATGGGCTGCCGCTTCCTTGGGGTGATGCGCGGAGGAGGCAGCGGAGGGGCGGCGCTGTCCTCTGGCACGTTACTGAAGATCTGTAACCACAACACAAGCAGGAGTCAACACTTGCTGTCGGACAGTGGCATGAAATAGCCAGCAGATTCACACACAGAGTCACTATATTGCGTATATCAGAGGTTCTTAACCTTTTTGATCTCAGGGCCCAACTTTCCCCCAACAAATGGGACCAGGTCCCATTCAATAGAACTGTTTCAACAGGTGCTTCTCATGAACAGTTTCTTTTTACTGTTGAGGGGGGCACCATCACTTTCTTTATCATTTTTTCTTTTCAAAAACCAACTCCATGGTTGGTAACAATCACAGATTTACAGCTGTCAAGTCAATTCAGTGACACCACTGCCACCATTCATGTCTAATGTATTAGAACTGAGCGTCTTGGCCTTCACAGCCCAAAGGTGAAAAACCAAAAAAATTCTAGTGGCCCTCTAGGAGGCGCTAGCAGCCCAACCATGGGCCCCGGCCCTATGGTTAAGAATCAGTGACGTATATTTCAATGAGAGGCAAAAACTTATGCTCCAAAGATGGAAGAAGTGTCTTTACTGGACGGCTGAGATGTTGGACAAATGCAAATGCTTTAGAAATGTCATGCAGGCTGCGGTCAGACCCGTGTACCGAGCTGACCAAGAGCATGTGGAGGAAAGCCTCTAATAAGTCTTCTAGAATCCCACAGTAGAGCAGCCAGGGACTTCATATGAGTCATAAAGTTGTGGAGAGGTCAGCATCTGAAATTTCATACTTTCAATTGAAGCAGTGGTCACAACATAAATGAACTTTGAGAGTGAGAGCCTGGTTGATTATGACTGGCTTCAGCTCACATTTATGGATAGTTACATTCAAGTGACGAACTGTTATCTGTTCCTGGCACAATACTTGTTTGGCATTCGCGGTATTCAATTGAAATATATACTTTATGTTTCTGTTCTCCTCTGTCTGCCTGATTTCCAACCAACAGATGATTACACTTTGGTGATGTTCAGAAACACCAGATCCACTAATCTTTTGATGGATTTGTTTCCAGGTAGAGCAGTCGCATGAACTCCCAACCATTGTCTTGGTCGTGCCGACTGGCACGATTACGGTAGCCCAAACCCCAAATTAACCGGCTTTTTTGGGAGACATTTCACAAATTCAAAAAAATCGACATATGTTATGGATAAATATGATGCTAAACTGGCAAATCAAAACATATCGACCAGATCTGCTTCATCATTTAAGCTCAACAAGGGTGGTTTATTGATTGCATGCAATAAAGTAAGAGATCTTTTCACATCAAATGCAAACCTTTTTGTAGTCCTCGATTAGAATCTCCACAACAATATTTTGGAACTTGATGTCCAACATGGCTGCCACAGTTTCCTCCCGAGCTCTCATCAGTGTCGGTCCAAACACCACGGCCATGTTGGACGGAATCATTCGATTTTCTTCACTGTGGCTGCAAACACTGTTGACAACACCAACACTCACCAAAGTTGTACGGCATATTTTGAGAAGAGCACGAGAGGGAAAAAAAAAAACCCACGTGACCAAGTGTTTAATGATCATCTCCAGCATCTCACAGTTCTTCTCAGGAAGTTTGTGGGTGAGTGAGTGGATTTCTGATGACCGGAAGTCCAAGTTATCCGACTCTGAGATGGAAAGAAGACAAACCAGAAAAGGTAAAAATCTTGCTTACTTTTTTGTTCTTGGTGAACATTTATTTGGTCAAAACTCAGCTGGTCTAGCTGATAATTGTTGATAATGATTATTTTTTTAACTTTGGAAAAACAAAATAAAAAATAAAAATAAGAAGTCCATTTTGTAAAACACAGAACTCGAAAATAGAGTGGACAAAATCAATGGCACGATTGAAATCATTTCATTTCAAGCATTCAAGTGTGTAACACAAATTGACATTTGCAATCGGTTGAAACGGGGAAGATTTTGGACTCAACCTTTGGTGGTGCATGGAGAAAAGACAGAAAAGAAGAGCACTCTGTGGCTTAGGCAGCCAGAATTATGGAAAAGTATCCACTATCTAAAGTCCATTTCCAGAGATCGTAATGTTCCAGTGTCCACTGTCATCAAGAAGCCAACAGCCCAGAGCACTGTAACTAAACCCCCTGGACGGGGACGGAGGAGCAAAACTGACAGCCAAGGTTAGTAACACCTTTGTACAAAGGTACTAATGTGTTAGCTTTCACTATCTGTCACCATCTGAATAAAGAGGTTACAGTGCAAGACCTAGCAGGGCACCACTTCTGACAGTCAGATTGGAGTTTGCCCAAAATAATGGGACACAGGTATGCGGGGGAAAATCATGTGGACAGATAAGACAAGAGGTTTTCAGGAAAAACCCATCAAAAAATGAGGCCGTCAAAGAAAAGAACATGGCTCCTTCAGTCAGAACTGGTGAGAAGACAAAGATGTTTTGGCATTGCATTGCTTCTTCTGATGCATTAGTGCAATGTAAAGTACTGACACCGTATCATTGAATGCAGATGTGAGTCTTCCAGTGCAGAAACAACACCCTACACATCTGAACGAATAGAACATTCCAAAACTCATTTATGGTTCCGATTGATTTCATTTCATTTCCAGAAGATGTGCAGCCAAATGTTAGGTTAAAGGTCCCAATTACTTCGTCCATGTCATGTTTCAAGTTATGCGTGAAAGGAAACCAAAGCAATGAAAATATGACAATGTAACACCTGTGTCTCTGCAACACTTTCAAGACGCCATGACTCGCTCTTCAACAAATCAACAAAGGCACAAATGGAGACTTCCAAAACCATAACTTGTTCAAAACCCACCAGTTTCAGAACTTTGACTAACCTGAGAAACCGGTGACTCACACACCGCAGCATCTTAGCCACAGAGCGGTGAGTAGTCCAGAGGTCATCTGCTACATACCACAGACGGAATATTGGCTAGTCCGAGACACACTTGACGACTAAATGACACGGCCGCAGGAAATCCAGGTCACAATTACCAAGAATTCAAGACACAACTAATGAACCAAAGACACAACAGTGACTAAGACTCAATACAGTAGAGTCAAAGTCACAACTGGAAATACAATCAACAGGCACCAGTGGCTAATGAAAGATCCACATCTGACTAGCTCAACCAACATGTGAGTACTTTATGACGCAGCAGTGAACAATCTTGGTCCATCCTTCTCTCATTAGCGGAAGGAGAAAGGCTCCATCCTGAAAACCACACTATTTCCATGCGTAATAGCGACGCTGCAGCCACTTACCCCGGACACACCTGCAAATAATCCAGCTCTTACATAAAGCTTACACGCTTCACTTGCAGGACAGATCTCTTAATCCTTAGTCACACAGAGGACATTTGGGATTCGGATCGGAGGGAAATAATTCTTGCGTGAACTCGGAATAGGAGGGGCACATTTAGTTTTCTAAGGATGTTCTTCCAATACATGGACAGGCTCAGTACTCATAAGTGTTTACAGTCATTTGAATCATCAAAAGAGCACTCTCCTAATGTGACTTACTTGCAGCGCGCATTAGCTCTGGGTGGATGATGTAGGTCATGAGGGGCTCAGACAGACTCCTGTGTGCAGAAACAGGAGACTTGTATTAGGCCAAATCCCAAGGACACATTTACTGACATCGGAGCAGTGAGTAAATAGAGTATCTAATCACATGTTAATCAACATGTTAAATGGAGCCAAAAAATAAAAATAAAACATTGGCAGACCTTAAATAAAACTTCAGTGCGCTTGTGATGGTTTTAACGTCCCAGTCGTTGCTGTTAAGATCCGCATCTCCAGGATTTGTAGGATCTGTAATGGAGCAGAGCTAGTTTTCCAAGGAGCAAGGTAATTGAAAAAAAAACTTCAAAAGAAAAGAACAACTATAAATCTAATGAAACTCAGTGATTCAACTGAGCACATCTGGAGGCAAACAGTTCATTCAGGATAAACAAAAACATTCAGCTTCATTTCATCTAATAAATGGCTTAAAGAAATTCACAAGAAAATCTTGTTTGAATACTTATATAATTATATACATAAATATATATGTACTTATATACTATATTCTCTCTCTCTCTGTGTATGTATACTGTATATGTGTGTGTGTGTGTGTGTGTGTGTGTGTGTGTGTGTGTGTGTGTGTGTGTGTGTGTGTGTGTGTGTGTGTGTGTGTGTGTGTGTGTGTGTGTGTGTACAGTGGCTTGAAAAAGTATTCATACCCCTTGAACTTTCCCACATTTTGTCACGTTCCGATCAACATGACTATATTTTATTGGCATTTTAGATAAAAGATCAACATAAAGCGACACAGAATTGTAAAGTAGAAGGAAAATTATACATGACTTTCAATTTTTTTTCAATAAAAAACTGAAAAATGTGGCGTGCAAAAGTATTCAGCCCCCCTGTGTCAATACTTGGTGGAACCACCTTTCGCTGCAATTACAGCTGCAAGTCTTTTGAGGTATGTCTCAACCAGCTTTGCACATCGAGAGACTGGAAGTTTTGCCCATTCTTCTTTGCAGAACAGCTCAAGCTTAGCAAGATTAGATGGAGAGCATTTTTGAGCAGCAGTTTTCAGATCTTGCCACAGATTCTCGATAGGATTTAGGACTGGACTTTGACTGGGCCATTCTAACACAGGAATATGTTTTGTTTTAAACCATTCCATTGTAGCTCTGGCTTTATGTTTAGGGTCGTTGTCCTGCTGGAAGGTGAACCTCTGCCCCATTCTAAAGTCTTTTGCAGATTCCAGCTGGTTTTCTTCCAGGATTGTCCTGTATTTGGCTCCATCAACTCTGACTAGCTTCCCTGTCCCTGCTGAAGAAAAGCAGCCCCACAACATGATGCTGCCATCACCATGTTTGACAGTGGGGATGGTGTGTTGAGAGTGATGTGCAGTGTTTGTTTTCCTCCACACATAACGTTTTGCATTTAGACCCAAAAAGTTCCACTTTGGTCTCATCTGACCAGGGCACCTTCTTCCACACGTTTGCTGTGTCCCCCACATGGCATTTTTTTTTTTTATGGCGATTCTTTCAATTACACTTTACTTATATGTTCTTTGGAGTATAATAAAATATATTATTTTTATTTGATGATATTTAGACATGGATTTATTATATTATTTTATTCAGAATTTTATTCAGTTTTTCCAATTTTCTCAACAGTTTGCATCAAGTGTAGTTTTTTTTTTATATGACTTGCACCTGGTTCTGCTGCTGGTTGGACTTTTCGATGACAAATAAATATCTTTGCAAAGATCACATGGTTTCATGTCATTTGATAAGGTTTTGGTTTGTGTACATGTGAATCAGATCTATTACTTGAATGGGCCCTGGGCCCATTTGTTCTGGGAAAGGTGGGCCCCGAGATCAAAAAGGTTAAGAACCCCTGCTTTAGTTCTCCTCCTACACATCCTGCAGCGCTACAGCGTCACTGGGTTAAGTTCAGATAAACAAGTTGAGTTGCCTTGGCATCGAGATGATTCACTAGCTTCCAACCCTACAAATGTTTGGCGTCAGAACAGAGGAGTCTTTGTTTTTAGTTGAAGGAGTAACTGTGAAAAATCTATTTATGACTCTTGACTTGTTTCATTATTTTAATTGATTTGCCCCAAATCCATCTTCAATAATGCCCATCGATTCCTTGCATTTATACTTTCAAAGCGAGCAAACCTGAAATCATGTCTCTTGTTATTTTTGCTTAATATAAGTAGATATTTGTTTTATTTAGACGGCAGGACTTATGTGGCTTCCGTCATTCTCAGCAGACTCTTTAATCAAGTGTTTGGTGGAGACAATTTCAAGTGCTTTAAACGCAAAATCATGGAATTGTGGATCTTGTTCGTCGACCGAAATAGCCCGGCAGAGTTTGGCGAGAATTTGAGCTTCCTTGTGTAAACAGAGTAAACATCCGAGTGCTTTTAGGCTCTATTGTTGACATTTTCAGTGGGACCTCTTTTCAACTACTCCGATGGTTTACTTACAATAAAGTTACCACCTTCCCCACAAGTTCTGCATGGGTTCATTCGCAAGGCCTTTGAAAACATAACCAAAGTAAACACCATCAAATCTGACCCTGTAAATATGAAATATAAGGAGCTCTCTGCAAGTCCCTGATGTGGTATTCATTCATAAAACTAGCTGCACAGTGAAGACGGAACCTTGAGATGCATTTCCTTACCAAAGAAGGCATTTAAGAGCTTCTGCACTTGGATGTTGCTGCCAACTGTTCGGTACACCCCTTCTTGTGTCACTCCTGTGAAGAGGTTAAATTAAAAAAAGAAGCTGAACAAATACACAGTTTCCAAAAGCCAAACATGTGGTTCTTCTCTCCTGTCCCCACAGAGACCAATGGAGGATAGGACCTGATAGCGGATTTTACTACACTGTACGACTTTATTTGACTCTGTGAGTCAAGTGGAGTGCTTGATTTTTATCACAGTGAGATGAGGAAGACACTGGTGAGTCACGTTTGGATTCATTAGTTCAATTCAAACAAACAGTATCACAATATATTTAAGAACAAATCTCCACGGATCCTTTGACACTGCCAGGTCTGACACGCATTTCCCAGCATGTCGGGTCTGTGGCCCCATGTGCCACTAATCCTGACCAAATCGACAGTCTCAACAGAACTCTGAAATAAACAATGAAGAATAAACATTTTTTTTATGTTTTTATTTTTGTTTGCCTCACCATTAACAACTATCATATTCGTGTCACTATTTAATACGGAACAGATCACACCTCTGTTTACTCATGCATCTTCTGTTTTTATTAGTCGCAAAATCAATTCAACTTGCAACTTAACTAGTTGAGGTTGCAGTAGGTAGATAATTCATTAATTTGTCTTAAATTATATAGTGCTGCTCAAGTGATTGGCCAAACGATTGGCCTGCTGCATACCTCAGCAGCTTGGAAAATCTTCCCCTGTGCGAACATTTTAAACCAATCAAAGGCCTGCTCAGTGGGGGGGCGGAGTTTAGAGGACGCTGGCCATTTCAAATGTGCTTTCCTGTCACTTTGACTACTGTAACTGCAAGCTATGGATCGGAAAGAAGCTACTCCAGCATTAGCTACAACATCTTAAACAGCAAAGCAGCCAATGAAAAGGAAGACAGATTTTGAAAAAATGGCAGAAGTGTCGGAGAAGAGACAAGCATGGGACTACTGTACATAAGCAGCTAGCAAGCGGCTACCGAGCAGTAAACGGATGCTAGCACTAGCTACAGTACAGCCCACGACTGCAGTTTCAAGTATGCCGTTTGGAAGAGCTTGCTTCTCAAACACAGTGTAGCTGACACTAAAAAACAGATTCTATGCATGTTTGGTGAGAAGGCTTCAGAACTGGGAGGGGACGACCCTTGCCTGTGTAGCGGGCTGTGAGACGGTGTACACATGGAAGATAACATATCATCGCACAGTCAGCATGAAACACAGCAGGCACTTGTCAAACTCAAAGCCCCGGAGCCCAATGCAGCCCGAACAGTCATTTTACGTGGCCAGCAAGATAGTTGGCTTCAACCTAAAGTAAACCAAAATCTAGATCACAGACAATCCTCATATCTTGATACAGTATCATGCTGTTCAACAGGCTGTGATTCTAAAAATCAAGAACTAACCACAAAACTGTAAATACTGAATTGAGGGACTTTGTTGAGAGCTGGGAAACAGATTGTTAAGAGGCAGACTTGCTCATGAACGGGTACATTTTTTGCATTTTGACACTGGCCACAGAGAAACTTTATCCTAAAATGAGCCTCTAGAAATGGAAATGGAGACTGACAGCACATTCCAGTCAAACCTTTATTCTCTGCTAGAGACTTTAAAATCAACCTTTTTTTCGGCCTGGTGTGGGGGGAAACAGTCAGGCACGTACCATGTGAACCCCATAGCACACAAAAATAACCTTGCTAACCTCAGGCAAGATTTGAACTGAAAACCTACTAGTTGTGTGGTCGACTTTGTCTTCAGCGTGACAAGTAGAAAAATAAATGTAATTTTGTGATTTGGTTGTGCCTTCGCTTGACATGACTCAGTCACCACGGAATGAAAGACATGGTTGCAGCAACCGCTTTTGGAAGAAGCCCCTCTTTTTGATTACTACCTGCGAGTAAACAGCTCTCTGTAAACTGGGCCCACTACTGCTTGAGTCAAAATGTTTGAGTCATCAATTTTGGCAACACCGTTGTAGTGGCAGCAGAAAATTATAGAGTTCGTTAAAATGTCACCTGACTTTACCGCTGTGTCAAATTTGAGGAAATAATCGGGGTAAGAAAAAATGACAAGAAAAGCACTAAAACTGGGCCTTAAATTCACCAACATGGAGTCAACTGTGTTTCAAGGCTTTCTCGAAACATTAGCAGAGGGTGTGACTAAACCAAGCGCTCTTTGTGGCTCTGAGCAAGGAGAGAGAGCTTCATTCTTTTTCAACTGTAAATGCATAAGGTTTTAAAAAAGACTACATGAACATTACACTAGATGTCTGGTCTGTGTGCACATCAACCATCATTCACACCCACCTTTGGTTTCAATGAAGTTGATACACTTCCTCACAAATTTGAAGCCGACTTCATTTAGTTCCACTGTGAAAGAAGAAATAAGCGTGCGACTTAACAGCAGCTCAAGCACAGAGTCGAATTTTATGATAATGGGCAGAGCTGGTCATTTTCAATCATTACAGTGTCAGTCTACATCTGACGGCCGCATATTTCAGACTTACTTTCAGCCTGCTTGTGAATCGGAGAATGGTAGATCTGAAATGAGAAAGAAAATGAGACATAAATGGTAAATGGCTCAGAGCAACAGCAGCCTGTGATGAAGTATAAAATGTCTGCGCCACAATGTGTGAGCAGTGTTTAATGAAACAAGATTGGTTTGCAAATTTAGTACAGCAAACGGCTTTTTGTTTTCATCAGCTTTTTTTTCTTTAACAACTCACTTGTACTCTTGGCTAACAAGGGTCAGAGGTCATTGTCTGGAGCGGCACTGAGGTCTTGTTAGGTGAATACAGTTGCCTCCACAGACGGATATAGACTTTAAATGAGATGCAATAGTTCTGTATGCTGCCCTTTTCCCCTTAAGCTCATACAGCCAAGCACATCAGCTTTGCATCAACATGTGTGTTTGAATCCTGTTCATTTTCAACTGCGTTAGCTTGAGTTTATTTAAGGACGGATACTTTTTAAGACTTTTCTTTGCCATTGTCGGTATGAGGAGTAGGACGGCTCTCCCAGAATATAAATCAAACTCCAGTCTTCATCATCATCATCATCATCAAAGGAAGATGATTGTCTTGCTAATCCTCAAATTTGACTTCGCTGAAAATATGTGCCATTACAATCTGAATAAAACATTCGGCACCATATTGCCAAAAAGTATTCGCTCTGCTAGCTGGTATATGAACTCAAGTGACATCCCTTTCTTAATCCTCTGGGTTTAGTCTTAATCTTGTCGGTCCACCCTCCACAGCTATGACAGCCACAATTCTGCTCAGAAGGCGGTCCACGGGTGTGTTCATGGGAATTTCTCAATAGCCCTTGTGAGGCCACACACTGAAGTTGGATGAGAAGGCCTGCCTCACAGTTTCTGCTCTAAGTGATCCCAAAGGTGTCGTGTCAGGTTGAGGTCAGGCCAGTCAAGTTCAACCACACCAAACTGTTTATGGACCTTGCTTTCTTTGCACCGCAGCTGGAAGAAGAAGGGGACATCTCCAATCTGTTTTCTTGGAATTCCATGGAAGCATGGAATTGTCCAAAATCTCTCAGTATGCTGAAGCATTCTGAGATCCTTGCACAAGAAGCTAGGAGACAACGATCCCACATCATCATTCTTGATCCGCCAAACCTGGGACAGTGCAGTCGCACCAGTACTGTTCTCCTGGTAAAATCCAAACCCAGACAAAGCCATCAGATCACAGTACCACTTTGCAGAAACAGTCTGCATGCCTTGGTGTTTGATTAAAACCACTGCAAATTGTCTGAAATTGTCTGTCAAATTGCACACAGGAGTTACTTGAGACGTAAAAAGAATAAGACCATTTCCATGCACATAATATTCTGCTATATCCTCTGATTTCCTCCCTTAAAATGATAGTTCTGATTACAATATAGGGTTGAGAAGGTCTCACAATATATCGCAATGCATTGTGCACCACTCCAATTATCAGGATACCCGTACCTGTACATACTGGGTTTAAAAAAATGGGTTAATGAATCTGAATGTACTTCACAGTTAATGGCCTGTAATCGACAAAATGCCCAAATGAGCTTTTTTAAAGAGTGTCGTTATGACATGTAATTTGAATGAGAAAGTCAAAATTAGTATTCTTTGAGTGATGTCTCAAGTTCTGCTGGGTTTTACTGGTTGCTGTGTTACTGTTCTCTGATAGTCTTTTACATGTTCAAGCAAAATTGGTATGACATGGCCCAACCAAATATCCAGAACCAAATCCTGAAACTAATCTTCCCTGGTGAATCAAACAATACACATTCTTCACCATTCTCCTCCTCACAACCTTGTATAGCTCCTTTCTTTATACTACAAAACTGCACTATCTATCAAAGCAACTAAATAGCTACCTTAATCATCAGTATGTGATGTTTTTGCAATTAAACATTCACAGAGTAGCCACTTTGTGGACCAATAAAAAAAAAGATTTGACTGTTAGCTGGAAATGTTCCATGTCCATTCCTGATGTACCAAGCTACCTTCAACAAGTTTGGACTCCCCAAATCAAACATTTGGAACAACCTCCACCTGACATCAGCTAAAAATTGGGGGCCACCCGGCTCATTGTTGGCTAGCACAGGGACAGCTACTAGATTTATTCCTCACATCTTCTTTACATGAGGATGTCCTTGAGCAAGATGCTGAACCCTGAACTGCTTTCAGCACAGTCATGACTATTGGAAACAAACTTCCCCATTAGGGGATTAAACAGCGTAACCTTTTCTTTTGCCACTAACTGATGATAATCGTCTTCACTGTTCATGTGTGCAATAAGCCTATTTGAATGAAAATGTAGCTGAAACGTGGAGTGATTTTTTTTTTAAATCCACTGAGAGAAGTGATTAAAATGGAATTATTCTTTTAAAGCTTTCAAGCATTTTGCCGTTCATTCTTGATAAAAATCTGTCACAACCTGTTACAACTGCAAGACACATCTGAATTCTTTGCATTGCAATTCTTTTATATGAAAAAAAGCAGAACACAGAGATATTTAGATCATGAACTCGCAGCCCTGTCCTGTTTTACAGCCTCTCCACGGTCTACATGCTTTCACGCTCATACTTTGATGGACATCAAGCTTGAATAGTGAAATAAACCAGTTCTGTTTTTGAGGTTTTTATCCTCAACCACCACTTTAACTGTACGCTTTTTCCACAAATGATGTTGTAAAGCCACATCTAGCGTGTGTGTTGCAGTAGGATCAGACTATTCATATAGTGAAGTGAGAAGGACAGCGACAGCAGCCTGTTGAGTTGTTCATTGTGGTTTCTAATCACTGAAAATAAAGGAACGGTGAATGAAATCCTGGATTGTTTCTTCTGGCTGGAGTAAAGTATTGAAGACTCAAGCATGTGCAACACACACAAAATGAATGCATGTACAGTAGAGAACAGAATATTCCTCTGGGCACATCAAACATGATGACTGTGCTCCCAGACCGAAAAACTCATGGAGACAGGAAATTTCTTTGCAATTTTTCTCATTCAGAGACGTCTTTCAAAGCTACGTAATCTGACACAACTCACATGCTCACTAATATAGAGATTTGGGGGGTAGTGAATAGCAAACACATACACACTAGGAGAACATACAACAACTGTGTACAACATACACAGTGCGAAGTTAGATATCACATTACTTCTTAGACACATTCAAGATAATTGTACTCCATCCTCCAGTGTTGCTTCCCACTGAGTTGTTCAATCTTCAAACACATGACCTTCACGTTAATTGATTTTGCTGAGTGCAGCAAACTAATTAGGAGATTGTTGTGACAGTCACGAACAAACAAAACCAATTTTGCCATTTTAAAGATTATATCGAATTTCTGCAATGACCTATGATCTATCATTTGGATTTGGGAAAGTTTTGTCATTTACTTGTATAGCTTCGCTGCAGCCACCTACTGTGTAAGCTGTAGGAGCTCTGTAGCACCAAGGAACGTTCATTTCAGTCTCCTCTAGTACATTGTAATTACATTGGATATTTACATGACTCACACTTCATGCAAACAGTGCAAATGACTGTTATTGAGTTCAGTGATATTTCAAATGCTAAAAAAAGTACTAAAAGGTGGTCATTATAATGATTAATAAATGGTTTAATAAATTATGTCTCTGTGGGTAGTTGATCAATCAAAACTAATCTCTTAAAGCAACAATGAGTAACATTTAGACATAAATAGATTATTTTCAGATTTCCTGAGCTGACAGGTTTCATTTTGAACAGTCCAAAATGCCGGAGTCAGACTCTCCAGGTCTCTGTTAAACGCGCCCTTGGAGTATGAAACTTTCCCTGGGTGAGCCGCCCGAGGCGTGTTCTGTGAGTGGCGTCATAGCCCCAACTCCACCCCCACCACAACACTTTACAGCAGAAGGGCAGGGCAACCTCAGCAGCGAGTTGAGTTCTATCTGTAGCTGCTGCCGTTGAGTCCTCTGCTCTGCAGACCTGCTCAGAGCTGGTGAGGGACACGACCAGCGCCACATTTCATCATCCCTGACTCTCACGTCTATGTCCACAGTCAACTCGAAATAAAAGTGCGAACGGACGTTTTGATGCTCACGCTCTGATCGCTGTTGATGTGCTCCATATTGAAACATATGACAAACGGAAAACGCTGCTCCTTCGTCTTTATTATTATACAGCTCTGGTGAGGCACCGCCACGGCTTAGATGAGAGCCGATGAGAAGAACATGACGGTTTTCGGCATGTTATGACGGAAGAATCCCCTAAGAAACATCACAACGACTGATGTCGGTGCTCGCGGAACTCAAGTGTGCATTCCATGCATTCCACCTGGACATTTGACGGAGACAGACCCTGATGACGTTGCATCTTAATGATTTATTTCTCATAACTAAAAGATCAGTAAATATTCAAACTGCCCCCTTTGCTTTATTCGGAAACATGCAGTCAAAATAAAGTTTTATAATCTTGGTCCGTCGGTCCTGCACCTGCATCTGCCTCTCGCTGGATCCTGCCTCTCCTCACTGGCTGCATGACAGAGCTCCATCTCTGATGTTGAGCGATAGATGCTTCTATAGTTGCCTTTGCAAGTATAAGCTGGACAGTGTTGTGTATATTGCCATCTGTGATTACATTTTTCGCTCTTTTGTCACAGTCTTTCCTCATAAACGTGGAATTGGGGGCGGGCCCGGAGACCCAACTTTACGTCAGCCTGCAATTACACTCATCTATCTGTGGCTCCGCCAAAAGCAAATATTTTCATTCCTGCCTACAGCTACTTTAATGTCCCAGTTTATTAATCTACTTTAATGATCTGTGGTCTGGTCTGAAGAGCCGCAACTGTTTCAGCTCATATTAGACTAAAGCAACGGAGACATGCTAACAGCACTGTGTACTTCCCCCTTCTAAAATGAGCAGATTATTGTGTGCCTGTTCCTTCTGAGCAACAGTTGGGAGACCATACTTCACAATTGCTTTCTGTTTTCTATTGAGCACATTTTTAAGGCGTCAGTTTCTAGCACATTATTCCAATATGTTTGGCAACTGATCAGAAGGCAGATGGAAAATATAAAAATGAAAGAAATCATATTTTAGATGGCTTAAAGATATAGCATCTTTTTTGGCTCAAGAGACCAAAATGCATCATTTATGGTATGAGTTTACAATGGTATTGGCTGCAATTTCACCAATGCTGAAATTATATACAAGCCAGAGCTTTCAGTCGAGCGAGAGGGGCATTTTAAGTCGTGGCATTTTGGCTTTCTTCACTTTTGCAAAACAGACACACACCACAAAATATTTCAGTGAACCAAGGGTGTGACTGAGCACAGGCAGGCGGCTGATGCAGGTGAGAGATGTCGGGGATGAGAGTGGCAGTTCAAAAAAAGCACAATTTGGAAATGACAACTGATTTACTAAGGAGAGACACTGTGTGTGAATGAGTGTGAACGTGTAGAGGTGTGTAGCGCCGAGATAAACAGGAACACTTGTAACCATGGTAACTGTGCACAACAAAAGCAGGAAAACCTGCTGTCTCTAAATCCTTAAAGAAAGACTGAAGAATGACACTTAAATTTAAATCATTACCTTCGACGTCTGAATTAATGTTTTTTTTTTTTTTTTTCAAACAACAAATCACACATAATCTACAATGTAACACAAAATGAATGAGGACAGGGGCCTGGCCTTATATTTAACGATCTCATATTTGAAAAATCGACATGAGCGAAATTACAAAAACAGCCCAAAAATCATTTATATCCAGGGCTATATTTTATTATCAGCAGTTTCCAAACTTTGCAGTCAGTAAGTATCTGTCTCACTGCTGCCTTTTGGCCAAGTATTTTCATGAGTGGGCAACTGCACAAACATGAAACTTAGAGGTGATCAGATCTATTCCAAAAACACATATGAACCACAGTTTGTGTTGGAGAGCCAGTGATTTGTGGGAAAAGTAAACGACAAGGAAGTGAATTGGAGCCAGTGGCGGCATTTGTGGACCGAAGCTTTTCCCTCCAAAACAAATGAGGATGGTTGTTATGGGTACAGGTCCACTGCAATTACGGCTGGAGTGCAAAGTCAGTGTTTCGGATCAAACAGAACTTGCTACAGAACTGTCTAGCAGAAGAAATGCATCAAGCTTTCACACTGACTAAACTTTTACAACGTGATGAAGTCAGGTCTAGCAGACTTGACGGATTTCCGGTCGGAAGCTCATTTTCACAAACATCGCATGAATCCCATCAGAACCTCTGAAAACTGAATATCAGATCTAAGTGGGTGGAAGAGACTTTTGCAATTTTCATGATAAACAGAAGTCACAGGAGGAAAGTGGCGGAGGACGAGGATGCTGAAGCGTCAGTAAATGTTCTAATTCTGCTGCTGCTGAAGATAAATTGTGGATTTTAAACAAAAATGGAAGCATATCTGACAGATATGTATATTCTTCTGAAGATGACATCAACTGCTCGAAGGGATCAACTGTGTCAAATCTCGCCTAGAGTCAACAGATTTGAATGAGTGGACATATTAAATTAAAATAAAATAAAAATAACGGCGCATTGAGCATTTGTATTAACATTAAAGAAGTCGTCTCATGAAATGACTCATTACTGAATGGAGGCATGATGTGTGGAGCCCTAATCACACTCTGGAGTTGTCTCAAAACACAACTGAAGTTGATGCGAAAACCAGCTTTCACTAGTCACTCTGGGCTTTGTGTATGAAGAGAAAGCACCACCTCCAGTTCACACCTCATAGCGCAAGGAATAGGTGGAGTTTACATTCAAAGATACACCCTCAAGAAGAGGGGTGGTTACTCCAGCAGCTGGAACTGTGCTGGGAGGGGAACAATTTAACTCCTCCTACTGTATACGTGCTTCTTTTGTCGAGGGATATGGGGTCAAGGAACCTATGTCAGATTTGCCTCCAATGAAATCCAAGGACAGACATCCCACTTCCGAGGATGTGGAAGACAATATCGAAAGAAGAAGCAAGCAGGAGGAGAATAACCTGTACACAGCCTTAAGGTTTGAGGCTGAAGTTTGTATTTGATGTCTCATTTAATTCAATTGGTTCATCCATAACTTGAGATCAATAATGTCAGGGAAAACTCAGATATCCCTTTCCCCAGCCACCTAAGGCAAGACGAACCATAGACATTTTTGTGTCCAGGCTTAAGTAAATGTAACTGTTCAGTTACAGAGCTGAGATCAGTGGTGTCAGATGTGAAATTTCTGATCTGCCTCCCTTCTGTGTCACACTTGGCCCAAACACCATGATCAAAGAGCTGTTTTAAAATGAATGGAAAAAAAGCCAAAATGTCATCTTATCTCCCTCATGCCAACAATTAACTACAGATTGGTTTTTGTCCAGTGCGTGTGTTTCTGTGAGCAGTCGTGTGTTTGCCTTCTCTCGAGAATCTTAGATACACAGAAGAAAAATTTGGATCAGTGTCATGCCACTCTTGATTTGGGTGCATTTGAGAAACACTGGGCAGTGTGGGGTCTTGAGGTTTTTGCTGCTCATTATTTGTCATTCAGTTCCATCTTTAGTGTGTAATTAAAGCCTTATACTTAATCAACATTGACTACTTGGAGACCAACAGAACAGGTTAATTTTAGAAAGACCACTAGCACCAGATATATGTAACAAAGTTGGCTTCAAATACCATGTGATACATGATACAACAGTCATTCACAGGCATGACCACCTTTGGAGTCGTGAGTAAATGTTACCTATATTCAGTTAACATGCAGAATAAAACTGCACCTTTAGAGTAGGGTTCAAGCTCGCGCGTCATCCATACAAATTCACTTAGCCATTGCTTTCTAACCAAGAATGAGGGCCCTGTTGGGGCCACACCTATGCTAAAATTGAAGACATGATGGAGGCTGCCAAACTAATTGACCACAGGCGGTGAGTTTGAGAGCCCTGAAATAGAAGTTCTCACACATTCCTTCACACAACTTCAGACAACCTCTGCACTTGTCTGTAGATAACATAGTAGTTTCCTGATGTTCATACAACACTTGCAGAGATATTAGAAGTGACCCAGACGCTGAAACAGATACTAGTTTAACAGAAACTAGACCTCAAACACCCAAAAATTGTGTTTCTTCTAATTCATTTTCTGAGCCCTTATCAGGAAAGGAAGCGATACTTGGGCCAAAAGTTTTGCGATGCCCTGAGCTTCCATATACTATAAATACATGACATATACTGTAAAATTTTCCTTTGGGGATTATTGTAAATTTTAGTAATAAAGAGACTGAAATTAGCGTTTTAAAGGTGTAGATTGAAGGGGGCACTGAATTCCACCTAAAAAAAAAATTAAGAGAAATTTGAGAATGACTGTATTTACTGTATGATATTTCTCTTAAAAATGTTGGCAGTTATCAATACCTCCTTGCCTCAAATCCATAAATAAATATATGGATATATACACCAAGTACCTCCCTTTTGTTATCAGTTATAATATTGGATAAGGCCAGGGGTCAGAGGTCACCAACCTCCCAGTTAGGAACACACTCCCATGATAACTTACTATTACTGTGGATGATAAATGATATTCCACTAATACACTTATCACATTACTTATTCACAATAATTACCAATGGTGTAACGATGAAGCAAAATAATTAAACATAAGATGGTTAATATATGTCGTTTGTGTTTTTGAACAGATCCATAAGCTACTGCCATTGTCTCTGCGGCCTACCTGGTGCACATGGGCACCACATTGGTGACCACCTTGTCGAGGGTGAATTGCAAATTGGTTGGCAAAAAAAATGTGACCAGCACAAGATTAAATCATAAATATAAATATCTGCTTATGAATGTGAGTAAATAATTTGAAAATAATGTCCTCATTTATCTTAACAAATATAGACAAAATACAGTATGTTTACTACAAAAATAAATACCACCAAGAGGATGAGGGAGAACTGTTTTATAAATGTCCCCATAGAAATAAGTGAGTTAAATGAACATGTGGTCCTGTCATTTATCAAAGCCTTATTCACACAAATAAACTGTTCATTGATGTGTTAGTTCATAGCCCTACTCTTCCTAGGTTTGCGGTGCGCTTAAGTCTGTCTAGAGGCACGGGACACCCTGGACGCCCAATTAGACTCATTCATTTACCCTAAGCTGTGGGAGGAAACCAGGGTGCGTAGAGGGAAAACCACACAAGCAAGTGGAGAGCACAGTTGCCGCACTACCCACTTCCCAACGACGCTGCCTTGACATTACGTCAGCATTTTAATCATGCAACTTTGAGTTCCACTGAGGCAGCCTGCAGGGCCACGTGTGGCCCACAGGCCAGTATTTTAAAGCGCTGGGTATATAAGAAGTAGCACCGGTAAAGGTTCAGTAGAATCAGCCCTCATTTCAGAAATCTAACTGAGTAAAGTACTGAGTAAATGATGTATTCAGCTTATTCTGTGACTCCCTTCGAACGAAAATGAAAATGAAATGAATCTTCCACACAAAATATCTGGTCAGCGAAGGAGGAATTATAATAGCGAGAGACAAAGTAGAATGAGATGAGCAGGAAGGAGGCTAATAAACTCACAGGCTCTTTTCCATCCATGGCCTCCATCCACAACTTTCTGTCTCCCTCCGAAAGAGCCTGGAAAGTGACGGGTGCGTTTCTATGGAAACAGTAACAAATGCCATTAAAGAGGCAAAGGTTGCAATTAAATTATTCAGCCTGAAAATGCACAACAACAGCATGCAGCCATTGTCGGCCATCTTTCGCACAACATGTTGAGCAGTGGTTAAGGCGAGAGACGCGGTATGTTTGATTTAAACCACACGTTCATTAAAGTGATGAGAATGTGGAGAGAAGAGATGATGAAAACTGCTTGCTCTCTCTCGGCTGCCAAATATTACAGCTTGTAGGCGACAGAATTAATTGTTAACTAGAACAACTGCTGCTTTCCCCCAAAAAGTGCTTTCATGAAGTTACAATAAAAATCTTAATAAACTCGGAAATTAACTTTATTTTTCACAGCTGAACGTGAAAGCAGCCTGGCATTCATTTTTCTGATCCCAAAGCTCCTTTTTAACCTTGTGCTTTGTCAGTTAACAAGTGGGCAGTGTGATTTGGTTGAACTCTGTGTGAAATTTAAGATTACTGGTATAAATGTTGTATTTAGAGCAGACCTGGGCAATGTGCAGCCCAGGGGCCACATGTAGCCCTTTGACTGTACTTATGCAGCCCTCGTGAGGTCAGAGGAAAACTACAAAATGACATCTTGTGTTTTCCATCATTCAGTGCTATTTGAGTTCTGAATAAAATACCTGAATTTCACATTGATTTATTAAAATAGTTTGTTATGCATTTCTTGTCCCTCAAAATGAAATGGACAAAATATATAGAAAAAAATACCTTGAAATAATGCCATATTTACCGCACACCAGCACATCCATTTATGATTTACATAATGCACATGAAATGCCATTAATGCAAATAACATATTTGACAGATAATACATTTTTCCTTTGATTTATAATATCTAGTCTTATAATAAATGGACCCTCACAACAGTTACACTATATAATACGGCCCCTTAGGAAATTGAGTTGCCCACCCAATAATATGCGTTGTTTATTTATTATACAGAGTATAGTGATGAATGTGGATTTCTGTTGGGATTGTCTTTCTGTATCTAACTCCAAAATCTGTTTACAGTGTGAAACGCTTAGCTCGGTGAAAAATGCACTTTTCATGTGTGTATTGATATGTGTAATGGAAAATGGGTGTTTAATAACGGAATGTGTTTGTGCTTTGAAATCATCTATTTTATGCATGTATCCTAGGTTCATGTACATGTTTAACATGAGATTTGTATTTGCATGCGTTGTGTTTTCGTGCAGTGTATAATGTGTATAGCAAAGAAGGTTTAACTAGAATGGTTGAACGCGTGATTTATATTTGGACCTGAGTCGAGTGTGTTACGAGTGGTCCAGAGTAATAGGTCAGTGTGTGTGTTCTTCTGAAACTTGCCTTAATTGTGCGCTTGTGTGGGTGAGTTGTTACCACTCAGTCTTCAGTTTTAATCTTATGAAAGCATACAAGCATATTGTCCAGCAGTCGGGCACGCTTTAATGTGTATTATTAGGATAATTAAAGGAAAAAAGGGGCCGAATATTGATTCATTCATCCCCTGTTTGCAGTCATTTACTCCCATCAGAGCACCAGTGTTCAATATGCTGCGGTTGACTAGACAGCACTGCCACCTTCAGTTTGCTCTACCGCCAGGCTCCTCATGGGCTCTCAGACATCGAAGTTCTGTGTTCTTTACTCTTTGTAACTTGGTAAAATAAAGATGCCAACCCTTCACATTTCCGCCTCATTACAAGTGACAGCTCCTACATATGTCAGTGCGGCCCGTGGCTGGAGCTGTTTTGAAGCCGTCTCCCACTCATTTGAATGGCACGCTGACATAAATATGAGCATTTTGTCTTCAATCAGAAATCAGCAACTCCGCCATCTGTTTGCAGCGACGGTGCGTGGCTTTAGGATTGTTTGGGCTACAGCCCATTTAGCTCTCACACACTGTCCTTGTAGGCCACCTGTTTACCTCCTGTTTATCCCACAAGGCTGTCGCGCCGCCTCATCACCCAGTCTCTCTGATTTGACTACACTCACCTCTCATGTGTCTCTACGTCAAAGCAGAAGCGCTTGTCGATGGATTCAGTCTTGCGGCGGATGCACGACTTCAGAGTCAGTTGCGTGGTACCCTGAAGGAACAGAGTGACAGAATATTAAACCAAAATGACCATATCATTCAAGTGGCAAGACAACAACCAGGTGCCGCAGTCTGACAACTGTGGGTGCCTTGATGATCTTCAGTGTCGACCTGCAGTGTTGCAACTGTTTTTAATGGAGCTGCTAGGATCTTTTATCATGTTCCAGCATCCAAAAAGAGTGATGCCCTTTCCTGATCCACCTGTGTGTAGTGTGCCTTAATTTAGGGGTTCTTAACCTTCCCCAGAACAAATAGGCCTGGGGCCTATTCAATAGAACTGATTCATTACTCTTGATTTCATTTGTCATTAACAACCATATTTCTTCAACTTACACATAAAAACAAAGCAAAACCTTGTAAAATGACATGAAACCATGTTATCATCACAAAGATATCTGTCATTGAAAAGTCAAAAAAACTGAATACAATTCTGAATAAAAGAAATATAATAAAATCATGTCTAAATATCCTAAAAGAAAAATAATGTATTTTATTTAAGCTCCAAAGAAGATATGGGTAAAGTGAAAATGAAAGTATCGCCCTAAAATGTTAAAAATTGCTTCAATGGGTGCTTTCATGAACAGTTTTTACAGTTGGGGGGACGACATCATTTACCCATCATTTACCCATCACTACTTTCTTTATCTTTTTTTTCTTTTCGAGAACTTCTCCATAGTTGGTAACTATCAAAGATTTGCAGCTGTCAAGTCAATTCAGTGAATCACTACTGCCACCATACGTAGCTCATATATTAAAACGGAGCGTCTCATGGCCCAAAGGTGTAAAATAATAAACTTTAAGCGGCGCTGGTACCGGCCCCATGGCTAAGAATCACTGCCTTAATTGACGGTACAATGTGAGTGATTCATGTTGTGAAATGTAATTTTGTTAGTGACAATCGAGCCCTTTTCTTATTGGACATGCACAACTTTATTAGACTCACGCATGTGTATTAAGTAGCAGTATGTGACACACACATATATGCATGTGCGTGTGATTAGCATAGTCAAGTTATACAGCAATAATAAATAATGCTTCTTTCACTGTCTATTCTCATCAGTGTTTCTCATCATGAGTTTAGCACAAAACGTGATCAAGTAAAACGACAAGGAACTCGAAGCAAGATGTAATGAATTCAGGTTTTATTTATAACAGTTCTTCTGTTTGAATTTGGTCAAGTAAAGCACCTCTGAGTTGCAAAAAAACGATGAAAAAATCCTGATATTGTTTAGTATTAATTGATTTTCATGCTCTTTGGGCGCACAGAAGTGCGATGTCTGGTGCTAACAGTTGGCAAGGTTAGGGAAGTTAGCGTCCAGCAGAAAAACATTGCGTCTCTGTTGCAAACAAAGGGGAGATTGCATGAGCGCATTTGCATACACGATTAGATGTGCTGTCGAGTTCCTCATCCCTGACACGTCACATGCCGACTACTTGACTAAGTGTTAGTAGGTGACTAGTTGACTATTATAATATGAGTGACTCTCACCACATTTTCTTGCTATATTGTCAGCGTAAAAGTGTTTAATGTAGGTGACTCATTGTCAGATGGACGGTATCCAGCGTGTCTAACGCTCTATGTTCACCTGCTTGGTCGTGGGTTTCTGTTCACATGGAGCCATGAAGAGCTGTCTTCCCTCTTTGTGATACCTGCAGTAGTATTTCACCCATGACACACCTAACGCCCCTTTTGGTGGGGAAAAACAAAGCATCATGTCAGAACAAGCGAGTGAAAATCTTGAACAAGCTTCCACTAGATCTTCTCTGACACTCACACTTCTCCTGGCAGAAGAGGTATCCTTCCATCGGCATCAGGGTCTGTATTTTGCTGATCTGGGAGGGATGTTTCATTCTCTTCATCAGGTCCTCCATCTGCTCTCGAGTGCTCTCGTAGTGGTTCCTTGTCTGCAGTGAATCTTCAGATTACATGACATCTAATCTGACTGATGGAGTCAAGCGCCACCACTTACGTTCTGCAGGCTGAGCTGCAGCTCTTGTTTGTACGGCATGAAGTCCTGAGTCATCTCCACGGTCAGGTTGTTGAGGGTTAGAATGCTGTGAAGGAACGCCAGCACCTGGAAACAGTAGTCACGTGTGTAACTTTTTGCAAAACTGCTTTCTTTTAATTTTTTTCAGGTGCTTATTTCTAGTCACATGCGCCTCTTTTCAACTCAACTGCGATGCAGTGAGTAATGTAGGATGTGTTATCATGCACACTTTTTCTGTGTCAAAACTGATTCTACATTTCTATATACAATTTGAAATGTGAAGCATCACAACTGTATTAGACAGACAGACAGAAAGACAGACAGACACACAGGCAGATGATAGATAAAATAAAATAAAATAAAATAAAATAAAATTTAGATTTTGCAGAATTCAATGTCTTTCTCTTCACATAGAATACGTATATGATACCATGTTGAGGGGACTTACGTAATCAGGTGTACTATATAAAACTGCAACATAATGGAATGCATCAGCTCTCAACTAAACAAATCAGGAGTTAAACATTAGCTTTTTACCACCAAAAGTCCTGCTAGTGCTGACTCAGCATCTTTTCATGCTGTTTGGTCATACAAAGCCTCTACTCCTTTATTATTACTCACAGGCTCCACCACATCAAACTTCTTCCTGTCCTGGACCTGGTGGATCTGATAGACGTACTCCACCGATGACTCATAGAAGTTCACTCTCTCCTTGTCAAGGAGATCATCAGCCTGTGGAGGACCAACACCCTCAATACAAAAACAGGTCTCCATAGTAACGTGGTTTCGAGTGAAAGTGAACGAACGTACCTCCTGAAGTTGACTCTCCTTCTTCTTGGAGGACAGACTCAAGTGTTTGTCCACCAGGGAGTAATACTTTTCACTCTCTTTGTCAAACCTCTTCTTTTTCTCCTGCAAGACACAAGCAGGTCAGTTTATTTTATCAGCTATTCCTGAAAATCTGGTACTATAAATACGACCCCTCAGAATATTTCACTCTGATTTCTTCAGTGTATGTTAATTAATTTGCAGCAAAAATCTTTAAAGGAGTAAAAACTTTTCAAGGAAGTTAAACTAAATCAGTTCTTATCATCATCATCTTGACTTCCGTTCCAGCAACAAAAGTCAATAAATTAAACAGAAACTATAAAAAGAGATCACAGACTTCCACCAATCATGGAGACAGTTGGTCTTTTTTTTTTCTAGACCACAAAGGCAATTTTCCCAGTCTGTCTGCAATGATGCTTTCAAAGGAAACATTTCCTGAAAGTCTAATAGGAATCTGTTGATAGCTATGAAAGTTTGTTTGCTCAAGGAGAGACAGAAAAATGTCCTTACGACTCGTAAGCACTCCAGCAAAGCAGTATCCCTTTTGTACAGAGGGGGGGAATCATCACTAAACTTTTGTATTCTTGTGGGAGAAAACCAGAGTGCCCAGAGAAAACACAAACATAGGAGAGAAGATTGCTCCAGTCACAGAGCTGCTCCAAGACTGACCTATCTGTCCTTCTTTCCAATTTGAGGAGTTTCAGCTAAAACCGAGTGATTTCCATACTAGAACTACAAATGTCAAGAGTGAGTTTTCAAAGAAATACACTGCTGAGGTTCGTGATGACTTTTAAAGCTTCAATAAAAAGCTTCACATGGAAGACAAACAGTGGCTCTTAAGTAGTTTAAACATCAGAGCCGTTGAAAGAGGCAAATATTACGCAGATGTTTTCAGAAATAGGTCATAACATCAGGCTCATAACATCCTCTGTGGTGTGAAGCAAGAGGAAGCATGTAGATTAATGATGTGTCCAGTTGCACACAATAAATGAGGTCGGACAAAGGAAACAGACGTCAAAGTTTGAAAAAAAAGAGAAAACCTCACTTTCGTTACACTGATTTGTTCCTTTCTAAACTTCTCCAGAGGTTTGATGAGCAGATCTGAGGCATTCTCAACCTAGGAGGAAACAAACAAAAAAGAGTCAGTGTGACAGGTGACGGAAGCTGACCAATAGCTTTAAGTTAGAAAGGAAAAAAAAATATTACAAAAAACCTGCAGCAGCAAGACGTGTTGACAGTTGTTTATTTCCCATTTTAATTTGGTGGGGTTAGTCTGGTCTTCCTTTGTACACTCTGTCGATCTTGTCTTCATGTCCCACTAATCCCTTCATGGGTTGCACCAGGTGTCATCTCCTTTATCTGCCCCTCTGTCCTTTGTGTTGCTTTGTTGGTGTGTTTTCATCTGCCCTCATGTTTGTGTGTCAAGACTGTGTTCAAGTTAAGTCAAGTACGCACGTCGAGCCAAGAAACCATCTTGTCAGGTCCCGTCTTAAGTCAAATCATCATCTTGTATTGTCAAGTTATTTCAAGACTCGAGGTCAAGTGAAGTAACAGTCTGGTCAAGTCCAGTCTCGTCTAGTGAAGTCATTGTCTTGTCTTGCCCCACCACGTCACGTCTCAGCTAGTCATTATGAAGTCATCGTCAAGTCACCATCAAGTCTTTTCAACCTCTAGTCTGTTCAAGTCTTGTCAACTTTCTTCCTTGACCTCCTTTTGTGTTGCCCCTAGTGGTTTTTCGATTAAACCAGGGTTGAACTCTAATCCAGCTGCGTCTGCTCCATATGGGAGACAAAGTCAGAGAGGCTAAATTGAGATGGTTTGGACATGTGAGGAGAGACAGCCAGTACATTGGTAGAAAGATGTTGAGGAGATTTATGGACATGGTGACGGAGGGCATGACATTTGTAGGTTTGAGAGAAGAGGAAGCACAGCCGAAAGGAAAAGAAGAAGAAGAAGAAGAAGACAATCCCATTGACCCGGACTGTGTGTAGCTTCATAAGAATAGAACCTTTTCCAAGGGTCGACTTTCTTGCTTCTTACAAGCAAGAACTGTTTTGTCCTCTCATTAACAAGGTTTAATGATACCTTGGTTCAGTGGACTTGGGTATATGTGCGCTCACAGCAGAAATGGCAATAAAGGTGATCATTATTTTATTTTGCATTCCAAAATAAAACAGTTCCAAATGCACTGCACTTTAAATGTAAAAGAGTTGATTGCCTCCATCTGATTAAATGAGTCATTTAAGGTGATTCTGATGCAGTTTTTAGTGGGACAGATGTGGAGGGAAAACACTCCTCGACAATTATTCTCCTCTCCCCTCAACTAAGGGACCTTTATGGACTGACTAGTCACTTTTGCCAGAATGCTTCATGGTTTGCTTGATTAGTCCTAACCCTTTAACTAAAGCACGAGGAATTTTGATGACTCACCTCAACCAGTCATCATCAAGTAGTGATGGGTAAATGAGGCATCATAAAGCGTTTTGACACAATGACACACTGTGTTGAGACTGTGTCACTGAATACCGACACCTGCTGGACATTAAAAATCCCTGCAGGCAGCCTTCTCGACAGACTGAATTGACACTGATTTGATGATGTGGTGTATACAATAATATCATTTAAGTCTTTGCATTCATATTGTATTGTTCGATATCTTTAAATAATGTGAACATGTATCATAATGTGAAAATCTGATGTAAATGAGGATGCTTGTGGGCTTTTTGTTTTTCAAATTTTTTTATTTATTTTTTTTGTAAAATAATAAAATAAGTTTTTTTCTTGCAAAAAATAATGTGAAGAGTGAACTAAGAGTTGACTTGAAATTAATTTGAATGAGAATGGAAGTCGAAAATCTGAGACAAACTGGGTAAAACAAGAAGATATGAAATAAATACATGATTCTCCAGTAGGAGATCAAAATGGTCCCACACAGTAGACAACATGCATTTCCCCTGGACATTCAGAAAGAACAGTGACATTAGATTGTTTCAGCAGTTGCATCCTGTTGACAGATGTGCTCTCAATTCGAGTCGACACACATCGTCACGTGATTATCGTATTTATTTATTATCAATCTACATATACAATTTATTATTTGTATAATTTATCATTATGCATGTATTCTCTATCCTTACTCATGTTTAATATAATATAATATAATATAATATAATCCAGTCAATTGTTGTTGTTTGTTTGATTAGCCCCATTAGTTGATCATCATAACGACCTTTGGATTTTTCAGATACAATAAAATTACCTCTATTAAACATCCAAATGGAAATAAAATTTTAAAAGACATTGACCTAAGGGAGCATTTTCTGCTGAGATTGAATTTTTGTTTCCAGTTAAAGATGGAGGATCAATGTTTCAGTTGAAACTTGATCTATTATATCACATGACAAGAGATGTGACATGAAGACCTAAAATTCCATTAATGGGACTGAGTCCGTCTGCAGGATGCTGATAGCTCACCAACATCATCCTGTCGTGCTCCACTTCCTGCAACAGTCCAGCGAACTCCTGGAACGACTGAGCTGAAGAGGAAGACATCAAGATAGAATATGAAACAAACAGTTGGAGGCAGAGAAAAGCCCTGCAGCAGAAGAAAATTACATTTCTAAATGTGAATGATTAAAATCGGCTGTGTGGTTTGAGGGAGAAGATGGTGGCCGGGACATACGTGGTCTGCTCTTTGTGTTTCTATAACGACTGCGGTTTAAAATCAGTCCGAAATGAGTGGCCAAAACTGCTTTGCAACATGAAGATATTCTGAGAGTAACTCCAGCATGTAAATCTATACCACTTATCTGTCCGTCACAAGAGCCTTATCTTACCGATGTTTATTTCATCATCGGTCAGACAGTCCCCGATGAAGTCGAACTGGAACGCACTGAGAGTCTGGGAGAACTTCTGCACGGCCAGAGAATAACCTGGAAAAACAAACAGCACAGGCACACCTTTATACACGCTACTGTCTTTTTTACTGTCTAAAGTCGTTTCCACAGGCGGCAGGAGGAGGAAGTCTGTGTTTCTTCATCCAAACTAAACTCTGCTGGATGAAATACAATAGAAGAATTTGGGCTGCCAGATTACATATTAAATACCCTCCTAAAAAACACCAAGATATTTCTTTTACCCCAGTGAGCAGTGAAGACTTTTGAATTCTGTTTGTTTCCACACAACGAAGGAGAAGAGATTGGTTATAAATTATGGCCACCAGCTAAAAAAGCTGTGAAACCATGATGGCAGGGACATTGACAGCTTGCTTTAGTACCTGGCACCAGATCTAAATCTGCTGTTTAAGGTGGGGCCTCCATGAACCCAGATGTTCAGAGGCCTAGTCGACACATGGAACTGGTTTGTATGATCCTCGAACATTTTCCTTTGGATCAATAGCAGAGTCCTGCCAACAGAGGCTATTGTCATCGAGGGACACTGTATCTGTGAAGGCGTGGTTATTGTATGTCTGAAAGTAGCATCAGGACGAGCAGGTCCCGTGGTTCCCCTGCAGAACATTGCTCACAACACCTCCTCAGGTTTATTTACTCCTCATCCGGGTGCCTTATGTAAGTGGAGCTTTACACACCTAGGCATCCACGTGACAGAAAAGCAAACATGATTCACTGGCACAGCCTGCCACCTTCCTTCACTTCAGATCCTTCCAGGACTGCCCTGAGACTACACCCTGTGCTCTGACACCAGTCAATCCAGACCCATCAAGGCTCATTTGTGGTCTGTCTGTTGTCTGTCGTATGTGTGAATATGTGTATGTGTGCCTGTGCTCCACCTAAATTGTAATAGTCTGATGCAACAGGAGTGAGTCCACAACTTGTTAATACATTTAGTGTTTTCTAATCATTTTAAATAAGTAGTTTGCAAAACTACAGCTATCAAAAAGCAGCTTTAGCATCTACTTCAACTCATTACACTTATGTATTTTCATTTTACACTGTTTTGTGCGATATGTTGCTGCATTATGAGTATCGCTCCAATATGTATATCTTCAATGTTTAGTGTCTTTGAAGTATTGTGTTTGCTGCTGGGACTAGTTGAATTTCCCAATTGTGGGAAGTGTAAATGACTTGCGGTGTGCAGAAAAATATGCACCATAATAGCCAACAAAAAAGGTGTTGGAAGATTTGCCCATTGCCCTAATGAGGCCACCGTAGTTGGGAGAAACACTAATAGAGGGGAGCTGAGGAATTCATCACAAAATAGTGAAGAGTGTAACTAGCTCAAACCTTCAAACCTCCCTAAACATGTTCTTCTAGTTGTATTAGAAAAAAAACATTTAATTGCCAAAATAAAAGTCTATAGCTTGAGTAGTCAAAAATTGACCTGATACTGATACTGAACTTGATACAACACAAAATACAAATATAGCTTCACTACTAGCATATTATAGATATTTGTAGTAAAGCTAAGTAGTTCAACTCTATGTAGTTTAAGTATCTGAAGCACCCATTTATTAGTAGCACTGTAACATAGTCCACTATAATCGACTGTTAAATAAGTTGGTGGGTTCACGAGTCGACTCGTTGGCGTTCTCTTTAAGCAAAAGTCACACTGAGAGGAGAAATGGCTAAGGCTAAAAAATGGGACCATTTCACAAAGGACACAGACCTTTAACAGCATATTTTGAGCTGAAAATAAAAAAAATGTAGAGTCCCAAAACAACATTTAACAATATACATTTGGATCCAAATTCCTCACGTAATTTGTGATTTATATTCTATTTACAGCACAACAATGAGTAGCAACGACTACTCACCAGTATGTAACTACTGGCTTGATGTTGCACACCTGCCAGCCAACAATCAGCTTCATGAATTCCATTATGTGCGGTGTACTGAACTGCATTGTTGCAAAGTATTATCAGCATTCCTTTGGCGCTTATTACGACACCTACAGGAAGATCTAGCAGCTTCATATTTTTGTATTTCTCATAATGACGTCGAGTGAACATAACTCACTCAAAGTTTTTACAAACTACTCCAACTGATAAATACACACTTATGGAATTACAAACGTTGCTGGTTTGATAACATATATTGATGAACAATTAATTATATCCAACAACCAAATTCAAAGAATCTACGTTTAGAAAAGAAAAGTTTCAGGGTGACAAATCGAAACGGTAGCGTAAAATGGACACATTTAAGTTCATAGCTTGCACGGCACACCTTATTTTCACATGGTGCACAATAAGTGTTGAATTAAGTGTTGAATAATAATATGAAGTCTGCAGAGTTTAAACATATTCATGTGAATAACAAAGATGTATTAATTTCACCAGTTTTCCTTGTCTAAGCTTGTCTGAATAAACAATTATTTTTAACAAACGTTGCCAAATTATTGCCAAATTATACGAATAAAACAGTGGCAACACGCTTGCAAAAGAACATGAGCTGTAAGCAGTACTTCCTGTCTGTATGTGTTCCTGCACTGCAAGCAAGAAAGTGTTATTGTTGTCATGCAATGCCCAGACCATTGTTCCTAAAACATAAAATCTAACTGCTTTTCTCAGCATTTAGTCACGTGAAAGAAGCTGCAGAAATGCAACTATCTAAAAAAAACATAAATCATGAGCTAGGTGAGTGTTTATCAGTTTACATTTTAATTAATATATGAAAACCATTTCCTTCCGTGCTGACAATCATAATGACAGACAGAGGCTTCCATTGTTTTGTTTTGTTTTGTTTTTCAGTGGTGTGTACTGCTCACCTGTACCTGCTGTCCTCTGGACTATTTTCTGTAAAGCACTTTTCTGTTGCACTACTGTATCAAAAGTGATATAAATAAAGGTTTCATTTAGCTGACAAGTGGGCTGTGGGCAGTCAGGGCTATTTGAAGCCTCCTGGCTGGCACAGACTTTAATAAGTCAATAAAATCGAAAAGTTTACAGTGCCATGAAGACTTGTGGTCACTTGTGGACATGTCGTTCACCCTGTGGCGTAAAAACTGATCAACCAAGTGCTCCAATACTGGAACAGCAGTTTTATAATAAAGTGAATCAAATAATGAGCAAAACCTGAGCCTTAAAAAACTGAGACTTGTCACCAGTTGACCTTGATGGAGCAAGTTTTGTCACTCATTGACAGACTAAATAATTACCATAATAATGGTTTTGTGCTTAACCTAAGCATTAACATGTAACTGCCCATATTAAACCACGTCAATGAGTAGAATAAAATAGGAGTAATTGAAAGAACAAAATCAATAAGCTGCAGTTATATCGTTATGACCATGAACTGAAATTTGGTAGCGTTGTATTTAAATGTCTACACTGAACTTTATTTGAAACAATGAAGGCCAAATATAAACACGGAGAGGAATCAGGTGCAACTTGTTGCAGTCAGCCGCACAACCTCGTGATGTACAGTGGAAACTTCACATCTGCTGCTCATTCGTGGATTCTGACAGCTGGCTGGGGGTTCGATTCCCGAGGGACCACAGCTTGAACGCGCCTCTCCCATCTGATGTCAGCACTCCCTCCCGCTCACCATAACAATACAAGTCCATGTAGTGGCCAAGCGGGATGTGTAATGATGTCGACTCCTTCTCACCTCTGATGGCAGTTATCACACTGTTGCCGTCCTTTATCAACTCCTTCAGGCACTTGCTCGTCCTCTCCAGCTCCTGTTCATAACACTTGAGCGCCTCTCTGAACTCGGGACTGTCCAGATAGCAGTCACTGAACTCCAGAGGAGGATGACCCATCTTCTTCTTCTATCAACACAATGGACAGAGTGCAGCCCACACTCTCTCTATTCCACGCTGTTCATTGCAGCTCCGCCAGCTCTAAGAGCATGAACTCGCCAGCCCGCTGCTCAAATGTTGATAGAAGTACGCAGGGAAGAGGCGAAGAGTAAATGTACTTCCCTGTTTTGCTCTGCTGTCACTGTTTATTGCTGTTATTTACTTGAATCCTGATCCACTCCGACACTTTTTCCTCGTTGCAGCGAAGGAAAGCGGCTAGAAACCAATGGGGCGCGTTCCATTCTAAAACATAGCTCACTCGTTCATGTCCTATTTTTAAAATCCTGAACATGATCAAAGACTTATACCATAATTAAACACACTAAGCTACACTTGGAAAATTTTCACATATTTTCAGCTGATTGTATCTTCATACGTAACATCTAACGATGCAACGCTACTGGTATATTTGTGTATAAGTATAAGCCAAACTAAAACGGAACGTGTCCATCTGTCCACGGCTTCATAAAACATCCCCCTTTCCACACCCAGAACGCCCTTAAAGGGACCGCAGCAAGTACAGTATTGACTTTATACTTCGGAATTTTAAGCGACTAATGCTAATGTTGTAATATAACCAGACGACAAAAATAAATAAATAATAGACAAAAATGGAAAAAGAGATCGAAATGCAGATATGCAGCATAGACAAGATCAGATTTCACTGATAATGTTTAGTGCTAACGACAAGCGTCTTATGTTTGAATGAATCTCTTACAAGGAACATTTAAAACATACATTTAATTTTGAAATTATTAATACACGTGTCTATCATCCTGCACCCAGTTCAGTAAACGCACCACATATTTCGTAATCGTTTTAAATACACAAATGAGAGAAATGTTTTATCATTTTATGGTATGAAACGCTGAAGCGTGTGAATTTCTCTACATTGACTTACTAAGCAGTGGTTGACTGAGGATGTGCTGTAGTTATTATTGTAGTTATATATTATTGTAGTTATATATATATATATATATATATATATATATATATATATATATATATATATATATATATATATATATATATATATATATATATATATATATATATATATATATATATATATATATATATATATATATAGTGACATAGTGCCTGGAGAGTCTTGACAAACATATAGGTGTGCTTTGTTATAATTTGAATTTCATACATCCAGTTTCATTAAATGTGGCTATAACGCCAGACTGGATTCGTCACATAAAAACGCTTTAAAATCCCAGTAACTATTGGAAATATTTATTAGTAGAAAATGGAAAACGTGTTCATTAGAGATAACAAAAACACAACAGATATCAATACACAATGAAGAAGACAATTATGATCAAAACTGAAACTCGTACTTTCGGAGGGTATTTAAGCCCTATTGTTATTCTTGTGGTTAATGCCAAGCGTGGACCTACTGTCTGCACTAGCAAACCATGTCCCCTAGATGTCGTCCTTCATACTGAAGTAGCCTTGCAAAGTCTCGTTCGTGGCTCATGTTACGTCATCATTACACAAGATTTTGTTCAACAGTACCAGAAGTGTCAGGAAAAAAGCACATCATGAGATACAGATGACCCGAAGTTGAGTGCATATGTCACTGAACAGGTTATGCAGGAGAATGACTCATTACTTAGGAATGTGAAAAAAATATCCCCAACCTGACAACGCCGGTCTGACAACCATGGAGATATAATTACTAAGCATGTGGTTTGAATATTTCCAAAAGGTTACTGTGCATTAACAGAGTGAACCATTTATTACCAAGCCCTCAGTGACAGTTCTGTCTATCAACAGCTCTTAAAAGTGAATAATAAATGGTCATCCATTTGTAATGTAGATTGACCCATTCAAACATGTTTATATTGTGTAAGGTGACGTGGATGCAGGATCTGTTGGTGAGGTCTGATGAAGTCACTTTTAATAAGGTGGACATTGTATACTCATTTCCATAGAGTTGTAGTGATTTGATTGGCTATAAACAAATCACTTACTTTTTCTCCTGATATGTACTGTATTCTTAGTTTTTGAGTTTTGTCCACCGTGGTTTCAACAACAATTTATCAATTGCTGAGTCGGCCTTATCTATCTGCACTAAAATACATGGTCAGTCGAAGTCAAATGCTGGGTCAAAGGTCGTCATAGTGGACTCAAACACATCCTCGATGGGCTCAGTTCCATCATGGCAGGTGAAGGAATCAGGGATTAGCAGGCTACTTAGCAGGAACTTTTGTGGCCCATTAGATTGTTTGACTGACAGGTTAAGACTAGTAGCAGCCAGGATCCTTTAATCATTCGGGTCATGTGGCCCATGAGAATGGTTGGCAGCTAAAATTAAATTCACTGCATGGTTCACCGAGCACACATGTTGATGACGTGTTTTTTTTTTTATAAAGAAGGAAGAAAATGTGAGGTGGAGTCAAGAACCTGTTCTGCAGATCCAACTTGTCTGAAGTATCATCAAGTTCTCCTGAATCATTTTCATTGGGTGAAATTCAAAATACATAACATCCCATTAGGTCCAAAATCATTCCATGTCAAGACTCTTAGATCACCAGGAATGGTCCCCTTTAAGTGTTCAATTAGTGTTTTGACAGGAAGAGAAGCTTCATGCTTGAAATTTGCCTCTGATCATTAACATGGAGGGTGGAAACACATTTTTTATCAGAATCAGAATCAGAATCAAATTATCCCAGAAGATTTACTGTATATTGTTGAAACCATGAGTGGGTTTAAAATTTCAGCTGTTCCATGACAGAGTTTGACATTCTGAAATGTGAAATCATATTCTTGAAGTTAAGTTTTAAGTTAACTTTAAGTTCAGATTAAGTTAGCATCTGTGCCAGACAGTGGAAATATGGCCAATGAAAAGGTCAATAGGTCACAAAATCAATGAAAACAGAGACATGATTCACGACATAACCCTTCTCATGTTGATCTTCAGATATCTTGCGTCACGCGTTATTTGAGACCTTTTTATTTTGCGTCAAAAACACCCTCCACTTCCTGTCTGGAACAGTGGACAATGCAGGACATCGGCTCAGTCTGCCGCCTTCCCTTGCACAGATTCCTCAGCCGAGTTATAACATTTGTTCTGAATTGTGAGGCCGTTTGTTTGAAGTCAGTAAATGGAGCTTTTGTATGCTAATGTCTGCTCGCTGGAGCATATGACCAGCCCAGTGCAGGGCAGTGGCGAGTGTCAGACTAACCATTAGCATTTCAAAGCCATGATGTCCAGAGCCTCCTGATCCCAACGTGAGGTGAAGATGTTCGTGGCAAGGTGCTGAAGGTAAGATGATCAGCTCACATCCTCCATCACGGGAGTTTTAAACTCGTCTTCTGTTCAGTCTGCAATTTTGACAAGCAAAACTGTGCATTCATAGCATTCACAGCTGGTCATGAATTATTCATACACAGAGCAATAGAGTCCCCTCTATTGTGCAAGGGTGAGCAGCTGCCTCACCCTAATTATGAGTGCGATTTACAGATAATTTGATGAAGCCGCGTCACATGACGCAGGAGTTTTTAAGTATCCGACACACTCCAGAGGGAGACAGAGAGTCTCTTCTTCTCTGGACTCAACATCCATGCCAGTCCAGCCTCTTTCACCTCCTGCTGAGCCCGGTAACTACTCATGCTGAAGATCACTCTAAAATTGGAGCATAATTTGTTGTTTGATCAGCGGAAGCTCAGATGTACAGACAGGAAGGTTGCTTCTTGAGGTTACAATCAACTTCTATCTTTCACCAGCTTATGTTCCATTTTCTGGCTCATTGGGAACAAGATGTTTTTTTTTGTTTTTTGTTTTATTTCTCAGTTAATCAGAAAGTTGTCAAAGGAAGTCATTCATGCGGACATTTGTAGTAATATATTCATAGCAAATCAGAGTCAAGAAGCAACCTTATTTTTTTCCTCAAACTCTCATGACTTATTATTGCAAATTTCAACTTATTCTCAGACTGCTCGCACAGTTCATTTCTGTTGCCTCCATTTATTTATTAGTTCTTGTTTACCACATTTCAAAACTTTCTGAAATAGTTTCAATTGGTGCAAACTATCACAGTTAACGTCCAAGAACTCTTTAATTATTTCACTTTATTCATGAATTTATTGAATAAAATGTGTGCTCTGACAGAGAGTATCAATGTAGGTGTTGGTTGACAAAAATGGCATCTGTGTTGGTCTTTGTGTAACAATGGAAATTGATTTTTTTTTCTCATGAATCCCTCTTAAGTAAGACTTTTTATTTGTCCACCTCAGGACACTGTAGATTCAGCAACTTGAGTTACCTGCTAGTGCTGATCAGGCAGATACAAACGAGAAATATATTTCTTGTCCACATGATGTCATAGCTCCGATGTGCTTTCAAGGCTTTCGCTCTCCCGGGTAAAGTGCTAATCTACGTATCTTGGATGCGTGTGGATGGTGCATTCATGAGCGTCGGAATGATCTAGACTGGAAATAACCAGGGTTACGAGAGGATTTGTGTGTGGTGAGGCCAAATGGAAAACTCCTCCTGACGCCTATGACAATGCCATTGACATGATATTATATTATGAATATGATATGCAATTAAAATGGTGTCAGAAGAACCGATCCTGGTAGCCCATTCAGTGTCAAAAGTATGCTTTTGTTTTACCAGACCCGGAACCAAAGATGAACTGGGCCTCCTTCTACGCCCTCATCAGTGGCGTGAACAGACATTCCACAGGTATCGGCCGCATCTGGCTCTCTGTCCTCTTCATCTTCCGCATCCTGGTCCTGGTGGTGGCAGCAGAGAGCGTGTGGGGTGATGAGAAGTCCGGCTTCACCTGCAACACCCAGCAGCCGGGCTGCAACAGCGTGTGCTATGACCACTTCTTCCCCATCTCTCACATCCGCCTTTGGGCCCTGCAGCTCATCCTGGTCTCCACTCCTGCCTTGCTGGTGGCCATGCACGTGGCCCACCGCCGTCACGTGGACAAGAGGCTCTACAAGCTGTCGGGCCGCACCAACCCCAAAGACCTAGAGCAGATCAAAAGCCAGAAGATGAAAATCACAGGTGCTCTCTGGTGGACTTACATCATCAGCCTGCTGTTCCGGATCATCTTCGAAGTGACGTTCATGTTCATGTTCTACATGATCTACCCGGGTTACAAGATGATCCGGCTGGTCAAGTGCGACTCGTACCCGTGTCCTAATGTGGTGGACTGCTTTGTGTCCAGGCCCACTGAGAAAACCGTCTTCACTATCTTCATGCTGGCAGCATCAGGGGTCTGTATCCTTCTGAACATCGCAGAGGTGGTCTTCTTGGTGGGGAAGACCTGTAGCAAACACGCCACCGGTCCTGGAGACTCCGCTGTGACAGCGTGGATCCAAAAAAAGCTTTAGCATGAGTCAAATACAAACACCTCAAAACTGATTAAAGGACTTCCATTGCACTTCAGGACCAAAGTTACTTTCAATTCCAGGAAGGACTTGACACAAAAATCTTGACCCAAATTTAGGTGACATTAATAGGCGTTCCTTCCAAAATCACAGTAGCAGCTTTGTCCCTCTGACGACATCATAGGGATCATTTTCATGGATCCGTTTGAAAGTAAATGGATTAGACGAGCAAAGAGGTGACTCAGTGAACTCGAGCGCTGCTGTAATCACAAGTTTTAACTTGACCGTCACCTCCTTTTTTAGTTTTGCACAGTTCCTTATGCAATACTTGTCTGTAGTTTTAATGTAGATGTGTGGCTAATACAGGGGATGTTTGCTTTTTGCATGAAATTTGAACTGCAAACTTGAATATTAATGGAATCTGGGATCTATTTATTTTTAAAAAGATATGAAATATAAAGATATGAAATGTTAAAATGCTGCCTGGTTTTATTTATAAAAATAATTGTGACATCATTAATACCTTTTTTAATGCTATTTTTACTGTGATGCATTAAAATCCAATCTTCTACTCAATCTAGTGTCATTTTTCATTTTTTATTTTCTTTAAAACATCTTCTACTCAATCTAGTGTCATTTTTCATTTTTTATTTTCTTTAAAACAGAGAGAGTACAAACTCTCAAATCTGTATTTTAAACAATACTTATCTACTGTAATTTCAGGACTATAAGTCTCTACTTTTTCTCACTGTCAACACTGTCAAATATGTGCTGTTTTCACCCGCGTGTCCGCAGCTCCACCCATAGAGCCGTTCTCCTGGAGGACCAGAGACGAGAAGCAGCAGCTGAGACCAGCTGAGGTGTCGGCACTTTGGACACGAGGGAGAAAACAGCTTTAATGTCAATAAAAGATGTGAGGAGCTCATGATTCAAGTTCAGAACATTGCTAAGTTCAGAACACCGGCAAGTTTGCTTCATGAGACAGTGTCGATGCTGAGCCCTGTTTTCAAAACTATTTTGTGATCCTCATGCATTTTTAAGCACCACCTTTCTACAGTGCAGACAGCACCACTGCACCCGCGGCTTGTAGACCGGTGCATCGAATGTATGGACAAGATCTAATTTCCTTCTTAAATTTAGTGGGTGTGCCTAATATTCCAGCGCACTCTATAGTCCGGATTTCACTGTATTTTATTTAGTTTGTTTAGATACATTTCTGCGAATACTATCTTAAATATAAAATTCCAAAATAAAATCATGAATAATGTTTGCCATAAGACAGGTTTTATATTGAATATTTCCCAATGCATTTAAAATATATATCAATAACATAAAAAAAATCTCCTAAAACATTATATTAAACATTTTAATTTACCTGTTTTTAAAATTCAGACAACATTTTATATATTTTTTTTGTATTGATTTATTTTAAATACATTACTTTTATTATTATTTGGTTTCCACTGTGCTCTATATTGAGTGACTATTATAGTCACTACATTGACACTGTGGGCTATTTCTTCGTGTGAAGTAGCCTGATGTGGCTCCAGAGTTCTCCACTTTAAAAATACATTTTTCTGATGATATTAATTAGCTGAACTGTTTTGCCTCATCTACAGTGCTGGTTTCTCATGTGGCACTCCGTGGTGAATTGAGGTCTTAGTTAGATTTCACAGAAAATCAGACGGAACATTGACAAGTGTAATCAGAGTCAAGCAGAAATGATAATAACAATAAGATCCACAGATGAAATTCCAGCTGTACGAACAATAGAAGTAGTCAAGAATTTCATCTTTTATCTTGGGGCTCATTATTTGTTTATTTTTTTCATATTTTTGCAGATTTTTCAAACAGCAGGAGATCAAGACACGTCAGACTCCGGCGCAGACGTTCGGAGCCGCACCAGCACCTGTGGCCAAACGTCTGATTGAATCGTCTCTCTGAAGACCGAGGAGCAGAATGTTGGGTTATCAATAGCACGGCTGTGCAGAGGGGTCAGTGCCTGGGTGACAATGGTCGACCTCTCAGACAGCTGGGCCAGCGGTCACTGAGTGTGAAGCCGTTCTTCTTTTTATGGAGTGACAACGCAACCCATCCGCAAAGGTCGGACTTACAGGAGGCATGTAGGCACCGCCAAAAACTACGCATCGTTTCGGTCTGCTGTTAACGGGTTTCAGATTAGCTTCATCTGACCTCTACCTCCTGCAAGCCAATACATTTGTAGGTATCAAAGCAGCACTGAAAAAGCTTGGAATGTATTTGCTTGATGCTCCTGAATCCTGAAAATACATCAGTGATACAGTACAGCTGGAGGTTGAGATACACCCAGAAAACTATTTGATATTGAGCTACCACCAATATATATATATATATATATATATATATATATATATATATATATATATATATATAACAATGTAATTATGGCTCTCATATATATGATCCACCAATGAAGCATGACTAAACTGAAAACAGTTTTGCCAATATGTGAAAAATCTTTCCTTTCATGGCATTGTTGCTCCTTGCTCCATCGTAACTCAAGACATACCAAACAGGAGTGCTTCACTGTGATAGTGGTATGGTAGTATATGACAGTCGTCCTCACGGATGACGAGCATCATATACTGTAGTAGAAAAAGATCAAATGAGGTCATATGATTGTTTCAGTTATTTTTTCTATGACAAGGAAATTAACAGTTAACTTGTGACAGCACATCACAAAAGTCGTGAATGAATTTTCCTTAGATTTTCTAAATGTAGGTTGTTTCATGTGGATAGCTAGGGTTGGAGCTGGCTCTACATTGGGTGCCAACACTTGGTAGATATTTGAGGGCACAGAAGGTGACATCAATGGGGCTGTCATAGCATTGTTGTGTGCACTTTTGGGATTTTTTTTTTGTATGTTTGTTTTGATCTCATGCTGTGTTTTACAAAGTCATGTAAAATGGTTAGTGTTGTCATAGTGCCTTTCTAGATTTATGCTCCAATAATCTTTTATCGGAGATTATTGGAGATTGGGTCCCTTTCTTAGGGATGGCCCAGACATTGTCATCCCATACTGCATTTGCACCGCTGTGACGCAATAACTTGGCGCAACAAAGCCCATTCTTCTACTTTTGGTTCTGGAACATGGAAACATGGCATCAATTTTAGTCTGTCGTTGACTGTCAACCATTCATACCACGATGTCAACAACAAGCAACATTAATTCACCAGGTTCATCTCTTTGTGGATGTATATGTTTCATGAGCAGATTAAAATGCTTTTAAAAACTTAATTTTAAGTCACAAAAACATTCTGAATCCAGGGGTGAAATGGGGTCATCTGAGGGCAGCGACTCTTAGTACACAGCTAAGTAAATGTGTATTGTCCAACCATTAAACATTATCGTCTGCACCTCGCTTTAGTGACGTAAATATAAGCAAAACACCTTGGACGGTGATTGAGTACTGATATGGAAAACTTAGTTCAGGGAGTTGAAGATCTGGTGAAGGGTTTGTAAAGAGTAAAAAAGTTGGGCTGACCTTTGTACTTTACTCATCAGGATCATCCCGTACCGATGTACTTGTTAGCACTGTCATTTCTACTGCACTCTTCAAGTGATTTCAATAGTATATTAAGTCATAGGACCAGACAAAGGCCAACTATCTTCAGTTGCTTCAGGCAGCTCGGTCCATCTCATAAAGTGAACTGCCTCATTTCCACTCAGGTTTACTGAACTGTACTTCCAAACATGAATAACGGTCTATTTCAGTCATGTAAAAGTATGTGAACGACGAGGCTAATCAGCACAAGCTAACCAGAACGAATGATTTAAAGCCCCGATGTGACTCCAAGCGTGGTGGATGTTGCACCACCAAGTCAAAGGTCACATCCCTGAAGGCCACCGTGTTGGCCATGAGACCACTGACATCAGGGCCCCTCCCTCACGTGATTTAAATTTAGATCAGTCCCAACATGTAAGTCTATAACCCGAGTGCTCACTGGGTGCCAGCGCTGCCACTCACTCGGACAGAAACCCCTGCAGGGCTATTTTTTTTCTGACTCCCTACTGTTTTCATTTTGCCGTCATCGTTGGCGGCGTGTGGGGAGCGAGCGGGTCAGGGTGGGCGGGATCACTGGTACTCAAGTGAGAAGGTTGTCCTGTTGCTGCAGTTACTTTTCTGAAGTTCTGGAGAAGGTGGGCCAACCAGCGAAGCACTCTTCCGTGAAGGAGATGAAAATATTCAGGTAAGCCTTTTTTTTAATTGATAAACAACACACACACACATCACCTTCCAGCCTTCCCCAGCTGTCCAACAGGTTCCCGTCTGCCAGTGTGCTACCTAAAGGACAGGCACAACTATTTTTAAAGTCACATTTTTGTTGCAGTGCTGTAACCTATAGGCCTCTGACAAACTAGAAGCCTAATTCCAGCACAGGAGTTTAGACTTGTCTCCTGTGTCACAAGATCTCCGCTGAAGTGAGGAGTCTGAGTTAGCCACTGCAAGGCGCTGCCTTTCCAAGAGGACATGAACCCGAACCACAAATTTGTCATCGTTCGCAAACTCTGATGGTCAATGTCACCTCTACGATCTTGAAAAGTCGAGATGAAAGGGGTGACTTTTAAAAGACTCCAATTTATGCATTCATCAAAAATAAAAAATGTCTGGCAAATCATGAATTTCAGTAGTTTATGCCAAACGAATAATGTTGAAACACCAGAGTTACTTTTACATAAGAACCATCCACTGATTTTAAGCGTGAAGACTTGGTTACATGAGCAGGCTTATTTGGCTTCATCGTGACCTGCTTCTCTGATTATTTGCACTCATTTTTCATGGCGGGTTTTTGTACCAACAGCAAGATAACAGGCACAAACAGAAAGGCTGTTCTGTTTCGAAACATAAACATTTATTTAGATGCTTGTAATTGTCTCTTGAGGAGAAAAAGATCTTCTTTACGCTTGGTTTTGGGGTCAGGAAAAATGAGAGGGTATGAGGTTATGAGCTCTCTTTTACATCCCTTTCTACAGTGCTATTCAATAGGTTTATGTAAAGGTGATGTCAAGCATCAGGACTTTTCTGTATAAACACTGTGGTTCCATTAGAGCATTTGTTAATGGAGTCCTGCTCTTATTCAGTAGATCTCTATGCAGAAACAGATTTTTTAATTACAGACAAAAAAATTCATCAATACAGATAACACAGTTTATCTGAGTAAAAGGCTTCTTCCACCAGTCCCAGGTGCAACACATTACATAATGCGATGACATAACCAGAACATCCACAAGTAGTTTGTGTTGGTGGAGGAAAAAATCAAAAACAATGTTGAAGAAAATATGGAGCACTCCAACCCTCATGTTTAAGGTCATGTGAACAGATTCAACTGAAATTTGATCATTCTGGCGTCAAAAATATTCATTTATAAATTCACTACTTAATGAGATTTTTTTTAATCGAACCCCACCCATTGTATGAGGCCCACTATAGCCTGAAATGCCCATATGTGGAAGTAAATACACTGCAGTGATCGAAAAGATGTATGCATTTTGTTTATTCACATGACTCACAGATGCGTTCAACACACCTGCCTCAGAGGGAGGAACTTTTTAAGTTATATTTTTAGGTTTTCTAAATACCTCTAGAGGGGTGATTCAGTAGAACAGATCCAGGGTGAGACTGGAAAATCCAATGAGTGGTCAAGGAAAAATAGGTCAGGGAATCTCAGCTCCCACATCCAAAAAGACATTGAGAATGGTGTTGTAACTGCAGTCACATGACCCCACTGGACTTTTTATGTACAGAGATTTCTCAATTGCATCTCCTTCTTTCAGGATTGGATACCAGAGTTGTTAATAGAGCATCCATCTGTGAGTCAACATGGGCGACTGGAACTCGCTGGGGAAGCTTCTTGAGAGCGCCCAAGAACACTCTACCGTTGTGGGCAAAGTCTGGCTGACAGTTCTGTTCATCTTCCGCATCCTGGTGCTGGGAACCGCCGCTGAGAAGGTTTGGGGGGATGAGCAGTCGGGCTTCACTTGCGACACCAAGCAACCTGGTTGTCAGAACGTCTGCTATGACAAGACTTTCCCCATCTCTCACATTCGCTTCTGGGTGATGCAGATCATCTTCGTGTCCACGCCCACCCTCATCTACCTCGGCCACATCCTCCACCTGGTGCGGATGGAGGACAAGAGGAAAGAGAAGGAGAAGGAGATGGCTCTCCAAATGGAAAAACACCAGCTGGAGCAGGCAAAGAAGTCCATCAAAGATAACCAGGGCCATGTGCGTCTGCAAGGCGCCCTGCTCAGAACTTACGTCTTCAATATTATTTTCAAAACCTTGTTTGAAGTAGCCTTCATAGTAGCACAGTACTTCCTGTATGGGTTTGAGCTGAAGCCCATGTACACATGTGACAGGTGGCCTTGTCCTAATGTGGTTAACTGCTACATTTCCCGCCCCACGGAGAAGACCATCTTTATCCTCTTCATGCTTGCAGTGGCCTGTATCTCACTGCTGCTCAACCTGGTGGAGATGTACCACCTGGGCTTTACCAAGTGCCACCAGGGTCTCCGCTACCGGCGCTCACGGGCCGCCAATGAGTCCCCCAAGGAGCTGCGTGAGGTGGCTGTACCCTTTGTTCCAAGCTACAACTACTTCCCCGGACGCTCGGCGGTGCCTGAACCCTTCCCGGTGGAGCCAAAGTACAGCATGGGCGAGTCCAACTCCGCCTACAGCCCGTACACCAGCAAAGCTGTTTACAAGCAGAACAGAGACAATATGGCCACTGAGAGAAAAGGAAAAGCAGAAGGCGAAGATGTGAAGGAAAGAAAAGCTTCCATTTCAGGCTTTGAGTCGCCAATGGAGCACGCTCGCCGAAACAGCCAGTCCAGCAAGCACAGCAACACCAAGGGCAGGCTGGACGATCTGAAAATCTAACAGAGCCTTAATCCAATACTGTTATGACTTGAACGTCCAGTGATACCTCGTTGACCACTTCATAACCCTGTAGCCACTGAGATATTTCACATTTGAAGATTGTTCCAGAGGGCTGTTATTGCTAAACAATCATTTTCAAAGCATGAAGAACATCTACCCATCAACACACCATCCAGCACCAGGTGGACTGCAAGGAATGTCTAGAGAAGATTGAGTGAAGTATTAGGTATGGAGAAGTATGTTTGTCCTGAGAGTGAGTTCTGGTGCACATCAGGTCCGTTGGTCGAGGTTCAAAGAATGAATCCGCACTTTCATCACTGAGCTGCAACAGCAACAATCACTTCTGCTGGACAGGCCAAGCGACGCAGATGTCTGATCATGAAAACAAAATGGCATCATCTCTTATGTTATGAAAAACTGTGAACAGGTAGATCAGGGTTCCAGCAAAAGTCCAGTGAACTGCAAATATATTATATATTTCATCTACTGCTTACACTTGAATGTCATTCAATTTTAGAACCATAAAATTACCAGTGATTTGTGTATATATATATCGTCTAGGTTTAAGTGATGGAAAATAAATGAAATGCTATTATTATAGATTCATCAACAGATAATATAGGATGTGTGACTTTTTAATAACTGACTTCTAGGTGTTGCCAGGTTTTGCTCAAATACTTCCTGCACCTCCTGCGGAATTACTTTTGTTGGTGCGATTACATAAGCAGAATAAATATACCACCAAACTTCCTAATCCTAAATCCTAAAGGCATCACATGACATTAAAACTGGTCAAATTAAATTTGTCCCAGCGACTTTCACAAAATAAAAAGTCTTATGGTGACCTCCATCGTCCTAATTTCAGCTGAAACAAGCTATTCTTTCTCCGTTCTGTCCTCTGCATCATTTGACTTGAATAAAGTTTATTTATGCCCAAGTGAGATCATTTAAGCCGCGAGCTTCATGTTTTTTCTCAATATGGTCACTGTCACAAAACTGCAGAGTCATAAGGTATTGGTGAAATGGTGACACCCACTTAGTAAGGACGACTGACAAGCATTGATCCTGTTATCACATTGCTGTAACTAAAATGACCGGCATTAAAGAGGTGGACACTGGAGGAATCGAGCTGGGTTTCCACTGCTAGACTGTGACATTTCTGCTCACAAGACTGTTATTTTAAAGTGTGGGGTATCATTGTTAGAGACTGTTGAGATATATATATATATATATATATCCCACATTTAGGGATATTTTTTTTATCCCTAAATGTGAAAGACACGACTGAACTCTTGATTCACGCCAGTGAATGCAGCAGGAGTCGAGGATGTGAGGGCTGAAATTGAAAGAATGGAAGTCTTAAATCAACTCCACCACTCGAAGTCCAGTATGTTCTCTCTCCTGAGTTGAACAAGGACAAGCAGTTTCGAGAGTGGAGACTGCATGCCGACAGATTATGTTTTCATGTTACTGTGATTAAAGCGACCCAGACAAATAGGTCTCACTGAGTGTACTTTCCCTGACCATGAAGAAACTCGTGCAAAAGAGCAGTCGCTGTAAGTCACAGGATTCGCCCAGCAAGCGCCGCCCTCACTGTCGCCACTTATGCAGGTCCAACTTTTGAAAGTTTGAAATAATGGTCTCTCTATCAGGGCCGTGTGTAAAGTGTTACACCACATCTTCCTTGCTGTAATTGAAGAAGGAGCATTCAGTGCTAGCGGATTACACACAGACATCTTCATGTTATTTATGTCGCCTGAAATTGAGAGCTTCTATGTTCTGATCATCAAAACAAGCATTGTTTTTATTGTGAATTATACCCTGTTTAGTATGACCAGGTTTCATTTTGAGACACACTTTCAACTTGAACTCTTGATCCACTAAAACTGAAATAAAACCGTGCTGATACGTGCCAATATATGAGTAGCATTCTGAAATGCATTAGATTGTTAAACAAGTGGACACAAGCGGGTCATGTTTGTATCCAGCTTCAGCACTGAGTGGGTTCAGAACTTGTAGCCTTTCTTATGCTTGTGTGTGTTTCATCTTGGCACTCTAGTTTCCTCCCATAGTCGAACAATATCCAGACTTTAGAGGTGCACTGTAAAAACTCAAAATCTCAAAAAGTTTGTTAAGCCCTATTTTTAGTCAATATATCTCATTGTGCTGAATAAAGATGAATTCAAGACTTGGTTACATGAGCAGGTTTATTTGGCTTCATCATGACCTGCTTCTCTGATTATTTGCGCTCATTTTTCATGGCGGGTTTTTGTACCAACAGCAAGATAACAGGCACAAACAGAAAGGCTGTTCTGTTTCGAAACATAAACATTTATTTAGATGCTTGTAATTGTCTCTTGAGGAGAAAAAGATCTTCTTTACGCTTGGTTTTGGGGTCAGGAAAATGAGAGGGTATGAGGTTATGAGCTCTCTTTTACATCCCTTTCTACAGTGCTATTCAATAGGTTTATGTAAAGGTGATGTCAGGCATCAGGACTTTTCTGTATAAACACTGTGGTTCCATTGGAGCATTTGTTAATGGAGTCCTGCTCTTATTCAGTAGATCTCTATGCAGAAACAGACTTTTTAATTACAGACAAAAACATTAATCAATACAGATAACACAGTTTATCTGAGTAAAAGGCTTCTTCCACCAGTCCCAGGTGCAACACATTACATAATGCGATGACATAACCAGAACATCCACAAGGAAGGAGACCAAAGTAGTTTGTGCTGGTGGAGGAAAAAATCAAAAACAATGATGAAGAAAATATGGAGCACTCCAACCCTCATGTTTAAGGGCATGTGAACAGATTCAACTGAAATTTGATCATTCTGGCGTCAAATCATATTCATTTATAAATTCACTATTTAATGAGATTTTTTTTAATCGAACTCCACCCATTGTATGAGGCCCACTATAGCCTGAAATGCCCGTATGTGGAAGTAATTACTGTACACTGCAGTGATCGAAAAGATGCATTTTGTTTATTCACATGACTCACAGATTCGTTCAACACACCTGCCTCAGAGGGAGGAACTTTTTAAGTTATATTTTTAGGTTTTCTAAATACCTCTAGAGGGGTGATTCAGTAGATCAGATCCAGGGTGAGACTGGAAAATCCAATGAGTGGTCAAGGAAAAATAGGTCAGGGAATCTCGGCTCCCACATCCAAAAAGACATTGAGAAATGACCCCACTGGACTTTTTATGTACAGAGATTTCTCAATTGCATCTCCTTCTTTCAGGATTGGATACCAGAGTTGTTAATAGAGCATCCATCTGTGAGTCAACATGGGCGACTGGAGTTATGAACATCTTTTGTTAAGCCTTATAAATGTATTATGATGTCTTATGGATGTATTAACAAAGCATTACAATCAAGTGCTACCCAGATTTCCACTGACTTGAGTAGATCACTACTGTTGACTACCAGATCCTGAGGTGAGACGTGTTTTTTTACAAACTGAACTTGCCTCTCCAAAGCGAGTCTCTACTGACGAATCATCTCCATTTTGGAAAAATAAGACCACATCCATGGTCCTTTCCTGATATAATGAGAAAGGCAGATATGTATAGATCAAGATGTTGACTCCATCTCCGCCATGATCAAAAGTGCCGTGCGGCCAGGTCTTGTGACACAAAGGCTTGTGTGGAAACGACACCTTTACGGAGGAAAACAGAGCTAGTCCTGTGTGAGTGGGGACACAACAACATAATGATCTCTTTGAGCCACTTCACAATAAAAGTTTTATTCACTAAATTAGTTCAGGATGTCTCAGGACGTTCAAGCCTTGGCAATGATGGTGGGCCTCAGATGAAATGACTGTGGGAACATGATGAGTTTACATGGTCTTCTGTGGTTTGTTACAAGGCTGTGACATGCTTTGGGCCAGTCTTTTACCAGACTATCCTGGTTGTTTACGTTGGTAGGTTGTCCAGCACTGACCTTCACAGATTTCCGATTGGGCTAAGGTCAGAGCTTTGGCTCACTTGCCTTTAATCAGTCTTGTGGGGATGTTTGAGGTCATAATTTTGTTGGAAGATCCAATGCAGACCAAGACCAAGTTTCAACAGTCAGGTGATCTCAAGAAGATTCTTGATGTCAACTCACCTATTCATCACATTATTTTGGTGAAAATATCAAACATCCCCCCCCCTTTTTTTTCTTATTTTGATGGCCAGCATAGATGTAACAGCATCAAGTTCTCCGAAAGTAGAAGAACGAGCTTAAGCATATCTCGTGAAAGTTCAGAAACATGCTTAACAGAACTGGCTGGACTCTTGAAGTCTCCTCTGCTCTGCCTCTAAAGCACTTTGTGAACAGTGTTCTAAAGTGCTTTATAAATAATGCTTTTATTATTATTATTATTATTTGGGGAATGTAAATGGAATTTCAGAATATTAAAACGAGCAAATAAATCGTAAAGGCACCCATGTATCAGGAATAACATTGAATTAGGACAAAAGCATGTCGCCCCTGTCCTAATAACCACCGGTCCCACTCGGCGAGGAACAATCCCACTTCCCTCCCCCATCCTTGACAGGTGGCTCTTTGATCTTTGGTTTTCAATGTGTCACCCCTTTTTTTCGCCAAATGTAAGCAAAATCTCTGAGCCTGAAGAGATCTCACCAGACCATCGAATCAACAACTTCTACTTCACCCAGGTGACCTTTGGCAAAGTCACTGATACTGGGAACCTCGGAAAAGGTTGGGGTCAGGAGGACAACATGTGACATCGTCAACTTCTGTAAGCAGTGACCAGCAAAGAAACTTGATCAAGCAGATGTAAAATAGAACAATTTATTACCATAACACCCGGACTATTGACAGGATAGACCAACTGCTTTTGAAATACATACAAAAGCCAAACTTGTCTGGTAGCCACAGGTGCAGTGAAAGCTCAGTGATTTCTGTGTGGCGCCTAATAAGTACATCACTTCCAAATAAGTTTTTAAAATGTAATTCATGATAAATGATGATAAATTTGGTCATCATTGTCAGACTAGGTAAGTTGATGCCAGAATGCGTGAGATTCATTGAAAAGCTTGTTCATTGACGCATATTTTTCACAATAAATGAATAGACGCAGCTTCTTACTAAGAAGTCGATGTTATGTTCGAGACGTGGAGCGGGACACAAGTGCAGCAATGGAAGAGTTACAGGAGGGGGACAGCGGGTCCAATACAACAATACAAAAATCCTACAAAAAGTGTCACCGAACAAATGCAAGTAGAGTCTGTAAACAGAGGGAACAAACACAATGAACAGTAAAACACAAACTAACTACAGAGGTCGTCAAAAGAAACGCACGAGTGGGGAAAAGCAACAACAAAGAGAAAACCAGGAAGCAACACGGAACAAATTGACAAAGGAAGGCAGAACACAACACTCAGAGCACCAGGGTTTTGGAAAGAGTGAACATAGCGATGGGTCTGCAGCACCGATGCTCACAGAGCAATGCCCGTGTTGTGCGTGTACCGCTTTAGACAAAGCACATCTGTCAACAGGATGTAACTGCTGAAACAATCTAATCTCACGGTTCCTTTGTGGATCTTTGGGGCAGCTCCAAGGGGACCATTTTGATCTCTTATTAGAGAATAATGTATTTCCTTTCTTTACCCAGTTTGTCTCAGATTTTCAACTAGTCTTGTTCCATTCTAATTCAAATTAATTTCAAGGTATAATTTAATTTAGAGAATTTAAAAATATTGGATTTTCTTTTTTTTACAAAAAAAAGTTTTTCACATTATGATACATGTTCATACTATTTAAAGATATGGATTAATAATGAATGCAAAGACTGAAAAGATTGTTGTATACAGTAGGTCATTAAATCAGTGCCAGTTCAGTCTGTTTGTCTGGTTGCCTGCAGGGATTTTTAACGTCAATATTCAGTGACACAGTACCGACGCAGTATCACCACAGTGTGTCATTGTGTTGAAATGCTTTGTGATGCCTCATTTACCCACCCAAAATGAATGCTGAACACAGTGTTTTGAACTGACCTCAGAACTACTGAATATCAGTGAAGGGAATTAAACCAGTTCACAGACCTGTAGAGAATTATGAGGAGGAAATGCACCCACAAAGATCACAACCGATGATGATGTGGAATCTTTTTAACTGGTCCTCCTCACTTTCCCCCCTTGTCCATGTCCTGGTTCTGTCACTCTACAAAGGAGCGGTTTCTTTCGTTACAGAACCAAAGATAAGAACGACGGCTCTGTTGGTGGGAATCCAGCGAGTGGGAGAGTTTGTTGAGCGTCGAAGAAGAGAGTGTTTCAGAGGAGGAGGAGGAGATCTGGTCCCAACGGTGAGGGTGGAGGAGCTTGGTGTCGTCAGGAGGTGCCGGTAGATATGAAGCAGCATTTATCTGCAGAAAACTTGAGTTTAACAAGCTTTCCTCACTCAGCCAGGAAATATATTGAGACTGCAATTTTTGTATTTTTTAGGATCCAACTTCACCCCACTTCATCATATTTTGGATTTGCCTGCTGACACAGACCATTTTCATTCATTCCCCCTCACTGATAAATGGCTGATGGACTCATTCCCAAAACACATTCCACCATACGCTGGTGTGCGTCTCTTCAAAAGCCTCATGTGTCTATTAATAACCCACCCACTTCACCGTAGCAGTAAAACTGGGGGAAGGGACCTAAAACTCCTCGTCCTCAAACAGAACCATGATTCCAGTAAGGACTCAGAAGTCGTGGATTTTACTTGTAAATGTACTTGTAAATTCATCAGTCAAGTCTCAGCTCCTGACAAGTTCTATGCTGCTATTGGGATTTCATCTTGTTTTCAATTGGTGCGGCGACTTCTGAGTGGACAGCTGCAGTTCATTCTCCTGTAACTAAGAAGAAGCTTCTGAAGTTTTTTTACCAAGTCCAGCTGTTTGTAATTGGTGTCCTCTCCCAATGATGATTTCTAGTTCAATACTGCATCACACTTATGGTGAAGAACTGCGTGACACCACAAGTGTGGACGGGAGGGAACAGACGGACAGGTGACGGGGAGCGGGGGGCGGAGGTTATGAACTCGGGGGTTACAACCATATGCAACCAAATCCCAGAATAAGAATAGACTGAGTGATGAGATGAGAGCATCCGCCGCTGAGTTGCTCCGCCACCAGTAAATCAGAGACCCGAAACACTTTTCATAATTGATGATTCATTGCGTGGCTGGATGTGTGACAGCTATTTCTGCTCCAAAAACGTAATCCACTTCCCGTGACACACTGAGGTGACAAACTATCCCCAGGAGTACATCAATAGATTCTACATTAAATCTCAATTCATAGTGAGGGATTGAAGATTCAGCTGTATCAACCAAATCTGTGTATCAATTTATCAAGTTCAGTGAAGTTTACTCACTGAAGTTTAAATAATGGGTCAAGAAATCCTTTATACTGAAATTGAAACCAAATGAAGATTGCATTTCTTATCTAATTATGTATGGTAGCTGCTCTGCCAGCGTAATATAGGGGTTAAATTGAGCCATCTGACTGCTGTATCTAATGCCTCTTAACAGTTGACTTTAACTATGAACCAGTCTGAACACATTTCCTAGATGCTATTGAAGAAATATTAGAAATAATGTGAATAAATGATAATTTACTCATAGTCTATTCTCCAAATCATTATACAAACTGTCAGTCCTTTGTCTTGTGTGATGAAAAACCTTTTCACAATTCTGTGTCCTGAAATGGTCTTTTTTCATTGCCTTATTGAAGGTTTTTTTTATTTAATTTTATTGACAATGTTTCATTTACAAAACAAAAGGGATTGAACATGATACAAACAGAACAGTGTTGGCATCATCATCAAACCTTAAATTAGAATATTCTTATTAACATAGATAATATAGAGAATATGCAGTAGGTCAGTGTAAATACGAAGTTAACTTAATAAGACAAAAATAATAATAATAAATAAAAAATTTAAAAAAAAGGAGAAGACGTGCACATTTCTCGGAATAATCTTTGAATTATATTCACAGTATGCACACATTTCTTGTTATCAATGACTTTTATACACATAAGGTAATTCACAAATTCAGTTTCAAAGACAGGAAAGAAGGGACAATTTTTGGAAAATTTAGCTCTATGGATATGGAATTTCCTCATTAAAATAATCAGATTGATTAAATGTTGAGTCTTTTCTCCTTATGATCATAATATAGTAATACATCTTTGGGTCGCAAATTAATTAGGTTGGATTACAAGGTGATATACATTTAAAAAAAAAAACTGACAATAAAAAAAGGTGTATAACTGTTTCTTCTTCAGCATGACAAAATACACATTTGACATCTGTATTACTGAATCTTGATCAATATGTGTTGGTGGGGTAAATGTTGTATAGAATTTTGTATTGAACTTTATTAAAGATAGCAAATTTATGTGGGAGGAGCCAAGTTGTTTTCCAATTTCTTCATCGAAAGGCACCATGTTCTAGTGGCCTGCATCGTGGTGCTGCCGCAGCAGTCCACTAACATCCCCATCAGAGTCTTCAACCTTGGTGCACTCCCAGTCACCCAAAGGAGAGGCGCTGTAAAAGTGTTAAAGTGTTGTGTGTTCCAGGAACAAGTGGCCTATCTAGGACATATTGTCTTGGCCAAGGCCGAGACTATCAACTGAATCACAAAAGATCCAGGAAGTCAACTGGCCTGTACCCAGAAACGTCTCTGAAGTACGGCAGTTTATTGGCCTAGCATCATACTACCAACGTTTTGTTGCAGACTTTGCTACTATAGCCAAGCCACTTCATGAACTGACCAAAAAGTATGCACGCTTCTGTTGGAGAGCTGAATGCCAGGAGGCCTTTGAAAGATTAAAGAAAGCGCTGACCACAGCTCCAGTCCTGGGCTATCCACTCCATGAGGGCCAGCTATTCCTTGACACCAGTGCCAGCGACTGGGGAATTGGGGCTGTCCTGTCTCAAATGCAAGGTGATGAGGAGAGGGTCTTGGCCTATGGTGGCAGAAGATTGTCAAGCAAAATTACTGCACAACCAGGCGAGAACGACTGGCGGTGGTAGAGTTTACTTCACGTTTCAGGCGGTATCTACTTGGCCGACCATTCATTATCCGCACCGACCACAGCAGCCTGAGATGGTTGACCAGGTTAAGGGAGCCAGAGGGTCATCTAGCTCGCTGGCTTGAAAAGCTAACGGAGTACCTGAACGAGGATGCTCTCTCCAGAAAACCCTGCAGAGATTCATGCCCCTGCGCAGTGCCTGACCCCAACCTCAACAACACCCAGCACCAGCACAAAGAGGTGCAGTGCAACCTGACCAGCAGCCTAGAAATGACGGTTGCTGCTAGAAGTACCACAGAGCAACCGCAAGTAGGAGTAGTGGTGCCTGACGGCCATGTTGGCACTGGAGTGGCAGAACCAGAGTCACCCATAGTGGGGATGGTGCACACCAGAGCCAGCAGCGGCAGTGTCATCGAAACTCACCCAAACATCCACCAACTGAGTGAAATACTTCATACTGAACTGTTCAAAGGATGGACCTGTGAGGAACTCTGTGAGGAGACTGATCCAGAGCAGCACCAGTCTTGCAGTGGATGGAGAAGGGAGGCAGTAAGCCACCTTGGGTCGACATGGCAGCCTGTATTCCCGCCACTAAAGCCGACTGGGTGCAATGGAAAAGGCTAATGTCAAATATGCAAAACCCTGTGGAAACCCATTTCTGCCAGGTAAAAAAAAAAAACCTCAGAGAAAACCAAGCAAAAAAAAAAATAAATCACCAAGCAAAAATAAAAAAAAACAAGTAAAAAATTCTTTTTTTTTTTTGCTTGGTGATTTTTTTTTTTTGTTTGGTTTTCTCCGAGGTTTTTTTTTTTACCTGGAGGAAATGGGCTTCCTTAAAAACCACATCAATAATCAAAGTTTATAAAGACTTTTAGAAAAAGGGGCATCAATTAATAGTGTGGCTGTAGCTTATCCTAGCTAGTGGGGCGAGAGGCAAAGGACAACTTGGGCAGGTCAACAGTGCAACATGGGACACATGAACTGTAGTTACTCACCACTCACACGTGCCACGATTTAGTCATCATTTCTCATGCATGCTCTTGGACTGAGGGAAATGCAGCATACTAACTTGACTGAAGTTTTTTGAACCTGTGACATTGATGTAGGACACCAACATTAGTTGTGTATAAGGCAAGTTAAAAAATAAAAATAAATAAATTATTTAAATTAAATCCCACCAGCCTTTTATTTTAACAAAAAGAAGCAAGCAAAGAAGTTTCCCCATTGGTTAAAAATAAATACAATTTTTTGAGAAGAAACGAACATGGCTATCACTAATATGCTGCCATTTGTGTCGAGTTCTTCCGAAAATGGTAAATGTCTACAGATAAATTTACAGAGATTACAGATTGTACCGTAGCACTGTTATGGAAGCACATTCCCACGAGGTCAAGAAGAAAACGAAACTAAAAACAAAACACAAAGCAGGACTAAAAGTACCAAAGCAAATAAACGTTTGGTGAATGCATCGCACATATCATGTTCTGTGTCGACGTTAAATAGACCACGAAAACGTTACTGTTGTCTCTATGAACATCGAATGCAGCATATTAAGACCAGTAACAAGCGTTACATCGATGAAGAATTCCCGACACTCAATTAGCACCTTAACACTTTTTTTAAGATCATACAGCTCTTAAATCTAATCATTGTTGAACACAATTGAAGTAAGAAAAGTAGTAAATTATTTGGAAGTATAACTGAGGATTGACGTAGAGAAGAGAAACAAAATCAAACACATTTAACACATAAATCCTTGACTTACTGTTATTTAAGAATGTTTTTCTGCTGCCATCATGTTATGTACTATGTTATTATGAATGTAGAGAAACATAACACATCATTTGTACTGTATTGTTTTCATTTGCATTACGATTGAAGAACAGTGGGTCAGAACTGTCACTTGGATCGGTCTGTTGTCAGTCTGCCACTCACTCACACACACACTGACACTAGTTTACTGATCAGTATTCTGTTGTGTCCTTTTTTTGGACTGTGTTTTGTGATGCTGAGCCAGATAACAATGTCTCCTGCTACTAATGGCTCACACTGAGGCGATGACGTCGCAGTCATCTGGCCAATTCCAGTCATAAAGAGGACGCAGACAGAATATTGGAATCACAAATGTATTTCCAGGATGCTCTCAGCCGTCAGATCGGAATATGTCTCTGGATTAGTCAGATACCGAGAAGAGAGCAAATGACTTTTACGACACTATACGGAGCAATCGGGCGTCCTGACACCAGGGCGCTGTGACAGGTGATCCACTCATGTTGCAACGCCATCTGTCGATTTATGGTAGGACTTATCAGGCGGCAGGTGCCTCCAGGATCACGCTCACGGTTTATTACAAAAGCTTTCAATTCACAGGTCAAATCTACATAGAGGAAAATGGCCTGTCAAATATTCTGTCAGCAAATTATTTTTTACTTATCAAATCGTGACATTTTAAAAAAATGTATTTTTTAGCATGCAGTTTGTCGAGCAGATATCAATATTATCAATATTATCAAATGTGATATTTAAACTTGTTATGACTCAACATTTAAGCATAAATAAAAGCCACGCAACCCATATTTAGAGAATCATCGTTCTTTATTCCGCACACTTCAAAGAAGCTAAAAAAAAAAAGTCAGGTAAACAGAGAAAGACGGAGCACAATTGCACATGTCGATTCATCAAGCAGCTGCAGAAACATTAGAACCCTGCTGACGGTGGCCGGTGGCCAGAACTGCGCAGCCCACTCTCCTTCATCTGTTCCTTCACTTCCACACCGCCGGCTGGATTACGCTTCTCAATGCCTTTATAGTAAAAAATGGAGGCCTCATCAACACATTCAGTGTGCATTTCCCTCTCATGTATTCAACACTGAAATATCCCCTCCACCATTTGCACATGCATGAAATAAACCAAACAAAATACAATGGCATTAATATTTAATCCAAGTCTTAAATGTGGACTTTTCTATTACATTTAAAACGCAGCATGTGACCACAAATAAACGTTAAATGTTGGTGATGAAATGAGTTCCTGATGGAGCCGGAGACTCGACAGAATCATCACCACACAACATCAACAGACTCCACTTGCCGTCACACGAGTGGCGTCGACAGTAACCATGGCTAGTGTTCGCTTACAGATGCATATTTCCACTTCATCCGACTTTGGATTGACTCAACTATTTAACAAGCACAAGGCTTTCAAGCAAAAAAAAAAAAAGAAATTGCACTTCTTCCCACATAAGCAGATAAAAGCTTGAAATTTTGGCCACTCGTGAAATCAAACTACACTCCTTTACAGACATAAACAGCATAATTCAAAAGTGCGTTTGTTTTACCAAATTCAATGCATCATCTTGGACAGCAACAAAATAAAATCTGGCTTTACTAAGAAAAAATATGAAAAATCAAAACTAAATAATATCTACTATCTTATGGAGGAAACCATTTATCTATTTTATTTTATAAATTGTATGGGCAATATTCTTATTTAGTTTCAGAAATGTCAGGACTATATATAATATTTTATATATTAAAAATATATATATTTATGACAATAAGCAGGTGTGACTGTTTCACATTTACACCATTTTTTCTTTATTTATCACTGGTAAAGATAATTATCTGCATTTATTTACGATAACAGGCCTTAACGCAAACTGCGGCACATGGCGAGTGGCACCAAATAATGAAAGCAAGAGGACAGCAAAACAAAGCAGGCAAAAGCAGTGATCCTGTGACTCGGCTACACATGCTCCTCACTTTGCTTAATCCCCCCCAAAAACATCCCTTAAATTCCTTTACACACAATTTGAACCCTGAGATTTGATCAGATGCAGGACGAGCTCATACTGACTACCCACACGACGACTACAGCTGATTAAACACCACAACAGGAAGTGACCCACACGTTGAAGTTTTGCTAAGCAGCGACCACTTGCTTACACGCCCATGGACGTGCGGCTGCAGGGTGTTATTGCAATAACCTGTGTGTGTCTGTTGAACTGCACCAAATCAGACTTCCTCTACATCTAGGTTCATGGTAGGCCTCCAATGCTCAATGAAATGTGCCGCTCGGCACCACAACATTGAAGAAAAGCTGGTGTTGGTCAAAGCAACTCTAAGCTAATGAGCATATAGTCACATGGTCAGAAACATTCACTACTTTTTGAATACACTTTGTTAAGCTAGTTTTACAGGAGAAAGTGACATCATTGCTGTGACATCACAGGTGGGCGGGGTGCATATCAGAAAATGGCGGAAAGTGAGTCGACAGTTTTCAGATTGTTGACAAAATATGACACATTTGTACTTGCACCATATGAGATGGGAAATCTAGACTCAGAAAGCTTCTTTTTAACAAAAGGTAAGGTAGAGTTTAGTCAGCCTTGTGAATTGCATATAGAGGATTGAAATGTCAATACTCAGTGGCCCAAAAAGAAAATGTCCAGTTTAACAATGAAATTAACTTTTTAATGAGAGTTTAAAACAAGATATGTTGCTCTGTTAATTTCTGATTGACAGTAATCTTTTGTATGATAAACATCTGCTGATTTAAAATGTATTTTTTAAATTTGATTGACAGGTGTGAAAGCTTTTTGAGATCAGAGTCACTCAATTCAAGGCTGTCGATTCTTCTGATTTACTGAGACAAAATTCAAAAACAAAACAGAGCATTTAAACTCCTATTATTGTGTATGTATATTTTCTTTCATAAAAATAAATCGAATTGTTAAAATGCACTGTTTTATCAGGTGAGGGTCTGCAGACAGGTGACCTGGGTCACTGCCAAGTCAAATGTGTGATAGTTTGCCAAAGTCACCATTACATAGTGTGTGGCTCTTCTTACCGTCCCCTGTCTGCCCCACCTCGATCCTTTCATCTTCAGAGAAGCAAAGCATAGTGCTTTTAAATAAAAAGAGTTTTATTATTTATTGGTCTTGATCTGGAGCTGGGCCACTTGGGCATGCGCCACTTTAGTCTGGAAGTTAACTGGCCTCTCGAAAAAGCTGACAATGGTGGGCTCATTCAGCAGGGAGGCAAGAATCTGCTCGAACGAGAAAGACCACTCCATCTCAGAGAGTTCTGGACCGGAGTCCTGGCTGGTGTCGGAGCTCTCCGGGGTCACAGAGGCTTCTTCCGTGGAAGCGTCCTCTATAGCAGGCTTGGAGGATGCAGGCGGGCTGCATGGCTCCTGCAGCCTCCGCCCCACTTCCTCCATCCTCAGCAGCAGGCTGGTCACATGGGCCACAGCACGATACAGAGACTCCTCTTGCGCATCACCGTGAAAGATGCTGTAGAGCGTCTTGGAGAACTGGATGAACTGGGTCTGCACAGAAAACAAGGAATCAGGAACATCTGCTTTGCCAACACCCACGGTGGAGGTGGTAGCTCACATCTTAGTATAAAGGCTGTGTCCCATTTCTCCGCCGAACACTAGCACTTAACACTAGCACTTGGTTTTGAGTCCCTTCTCTACGAAGTGCCCTCTGACGACCAAGTGAAGTGATTGACGTCCCTAAGAATTAGGACAACACTTGTAAAGACAATGTGTCATTGGCTGTGTGTGTGTGGTCGTCCTTTTGTTTCCGGCATATTCCAGTGTTGGAGACGTTTTGGAAATGCCAGCTCCAACGTTTTTGCAACCTCTTGCATCTGTGCTGTTAATCTCACTTGGTTTGGTGAACTAACGGGGAAGAAATGGGCGGAGCCAAAGCCGGCTTTGCCGCACTCTTGCGGTGATAGATCTGTTCGTGGCATGACGATGTTAACGTTAGCCTGGATGCTAGCCGACTGTTGTGTGTTAGGAAAAAATAAAAACATACTGTTGGACATACATATTGTATTGTTCATGTTGTCGGACACGGTAGACTATTTGGGTCGCTAACATGTGACATGAGAGAAAGCAAACAAACAGAAGAGTAGTCCTGGTTCCTAAAATGTCCCTGTTGTCCTATCCAACATTGTTTTTAAATAAAGTACTTTGGTATCCTGGAAATCTATCCACACTTCATATAGCAACACATGTCCAATCGAGCTGACTTGTGGGGACTTTTGTGAGGCAGTACACCTCTGATGCACATTCACAATGGTAAAAGTTTTATTTGGTTCACAGTCGTATTACGTAAGTTACTAATTCACTGCATGTAAAGCTTAGTTTTTCCTCAGCAGCAGCCATCACTGCTCCCTCCATGTGACTCCCTGTTATAATCTTCAGCAACACACCTCTGGAACAATGCATAAATATGTAGTGTGAAATGATCATAAAGTATATCGTCTAGAAAGGTGGTTCTGTTGAATCAAAATGCTCAATAAGTGTAAATCTAGTTCTAAATGAATCAAAGACAGAACTGGAAACTGGAGGCGGATCCTGTCGGTGCACCATTAGAATGGAGATAAAAAAGCTCTTCAGCTTCAATATCAGAGCAGATATGCTGAACCGTTGCATGACTGCTGGAGGTTCTGATGTTGCCAGTGAGTGAGTTGCCAGCCTGTTCTTCTAATAAGAAATAGGTGAAGTGCTTCCACAATGACGTGGTTTGATTAAAATGAGTCCTTGGTTTTCATGAACCAGCTCTTCTTCCTCAAAACCGTTAACAAATCCCTCATTATTCGCAGATAATGCTGTGACTTCCACTGCTTTAGTGCGTGGTACCTCCAGTGACGTGACAAAATGTCCTCTGCATTTGACCCACTTATGAGGACCTGACTCACATTTTATTTGATGATAGTATATCGTTTTGTATACACATATTCTACACATACTGTATACATATGTTCTTTGCTAATGGCATCCTGCACTGTGAGAGTCCGGTGACTATTTTTGCAACGGTTGACAGCCAAGAAAGCACTGAAAAATAAAGACTTTTATTTATTTTATAACATTAAATGGGAGACTTTCATACATTTTCATGAAACATCTTTCATGGGGGGGCATGCTCCAGACCATGACTTTATATCAGCCACAAAAATTTTGTTTGACACCACTGGAGCCAGCGTGAGGGGACAGTGACATTACCTGATTAATTCTGGGAAGATCCTTGATGGTTTCTTCTTTTTTCAGTATTTCGTTCTGCCACTGTTTCAGGTACGCCTGCAAGTCCACCTTCCCCCGTCCTAAAATCAATAAAAAAAACTATGACAGCAGTTTGAATGTGGAATCATTAAAGGGAACCTAGCATGGTCTTCCTTGGTTTACTAGTTCTACGCAGCGTTTGGAGGACGAAGCGTCACCTTAGCACACACAAAGAATAATAATAATAATTCCATAATCCATTTTAGGGGAATTAAGTTAAGATTTAGCTAAATCGCTATTATATAATTTAATTCATTATTTATTTAGTTTGAGTCAGAAGGAGTGAGAAAAACCAGTAACACAACTATTGTGTCAACTACTGTGACCACTGTCAGGTCACAAATCAACACCTCTTTTTTTAAATCCCATATTATCCCTGTAAATCTGTACCTCTTTCTGGACTCTTCCGAATCACACCATCTTCTGGAAGATCAAATTCTATGAAGAAAACATCAAGCACAAGAGCATTTTATACATTCATCTATCTCACACAGTGAAGAAGCAATGGAGAAGTGAAAGGCTGGAGATTCAGTAGGAAAATAAAGTAGCTGACCAGCCAGTTTACTGAAGAGAGAAGAGTCTTCAGCCACTGGAATAAAGTGCGGGAGTCGTTGGTCCTTACAGTGTAAAGGACTTCCTGTAAAAGCTGGAAAGACCGTGAGACTCTTAGTTGGCAGAAAGAGAAAAGTTTGAGAAACTGTTCGCAGGTCAAAAGGTCAATCACACATGAAATAAACGGTTCCCATCAGCGCTGACTCATGTGACATGTGCTATAATTTCATGTTCCGAGTGCACATGGGTGTGTGAGTGAGTGTGGGTCCATTAGCACGGCAGCATGAAACCTCCACACTCGCAGGCTAAATGTGTCATTATATGTTCCTGACAGCTGCAGCAGAAAACAAACATAGCTCGAACATTTTCAGGAATATATTTAGCACAGATATGAGGTGAGCAGCCGCTCAATTAATTGACATGAATGGTAATTAAATCGTAGCACAAACTTTCTCTCCAACACTTCAGACCTCTTAAGGTCTTCAGATGGATGGAAGGACAGACAGGCGAACAAACAGATTACCAGTAACTACTTATATCAGTATTGCTTCTATTATATCGGTGGCCGACTGATTGGAATAAAAATCTAGTAATCTAGTAAAAATCCATATATTAGCCACAGGGTTCAGACCACGAGAAAAAAGTAGCCGCTTATAGTCCGGAAAATACAGTAATTTATCTGATTTAGAATCAATATACTCCCATTTCCTTTGCCACATGAATGCAATATATATAACTATTCAATAAAATAAATCATCAATGATATCGATATTTGATATCATGTATATTTAAAAAATCAGACATATTTCTAGAAAACTACCAAGCAAGGCCTGAAGTTACACAAGAAAGAGGAGGTTACTAAACAGAATTGAGAAAGGAAAACTTTGAAATGTGTTATTTGAACTTTCACGCTGACCACATGAAGCCCTGATGATCAGAGTCTAATTGTCTATGCTTACGTCAGCAGCACTCTGCACCACCACATCTGGAGTCAGCAATACCAGCTCCTGACATTCAGCAGTGTGGCATGGTGTCTTGTTCTGCATGTCACTCGGACTGACCTGGTTGCCATCAGCAGGACTGTGAGAAATCATTCATCGCCCTCCTCTCCACTCCAGCACTTTCTCTAAGTCACACTCCCAGTGAGCAGAAATGAGAACGTTGCCACAATACGTTGACCCAAAAAAAACACATGAAAATATGTGCGGAACGGCACCCCCAAAATGTGATACCCTATTCCAAAAAAATAGATAGATGAAATGCCCCCAGAACTTCTTCATTCCTTTCAGAGCAATTTTGTTTTTAAAATGAAAACTATACTGCCCACAAATAAACCTTTTGCTTACAGTTCTGATTACATATTTAGAACTGATGTCTAAAGCGTATTCAAGTAACCTGCAAAGGATTATGGATTGATGACGCACCACACTGCTGATACTACAATGCCCCCATCAGACTTACTGGAGCGGCATCTTGACCATGGCATTGTATCAGGACGTGTTGTTGGCTGTGAGGGAGAGCAACATGCATTTGACTTTCCCAGCTCCCTCATCATTCCAGTGACAGTTCTAGATAGTAAACAAAGGTGCTGACTTTTCTGCACAACAGATGAGTCTATGATCACTGGTCAGATCGGCATTACTCCTTCACACTCCAATATGATCATGGTGCAAGCCCCTATTGCACCGACGGACTAACAATAAGAAGCAAAACCTCTGACAGTGAAACCAGAGATGATTTCGCTTGAATCCTTCTGGCCCAACCGCTGACCTTCAGTATGATTGTGTGCTTTATTTGAGGTTGCCTCTCTTTGTGTGCTGTGTTGTCACACTCTTGTGATGACGATGATCGATGAAGAAAGGCCTTGAGGCCCGTGGAGAATGTAAAAACATTTCAATAACTTGAACTTGGACCTTCCAGAAGTCGCAGACGTGTTACGCAAGAAATGGGTTGCAGCTAAATCGCAGCACAAATCTGTTTTGTCGTAGAGTCAGATGTGACTGGGACCTCTCTCAGCAGCGGTCAGAGGGGTCATGTGACACAAGTGCTTATCACTGACCTGGTGGCAGATGAAGCTTGAAGAGGAATTTCAGCTTGTTGGTGAAAGATCCACCGTAAAGAGTGTCTGCGGCAGGAGCAGGGCAGCGTTATATTAAAAGGTGTACACAAGTGTACACATATACAAGGACAAAACTTTCAACGTACCCAGGGCACAACAGAACTCTTTAAAGTTCACCAAGCCGTCCTGGTTTTCATCTATGAGGCGAAAAATCCAAAGAGAAAGGGTGCTCTTGTTGGTGCAGAATTCCCAGGGCTCCAACAGGGAGAAGAGGACACCGAATTGCTGGAAACCCAACTGGTACTGCTCCAAGTAGGCCAGACTCGGGTCATGATGAAGAAGAGCAGGACTCTTCATCGTCCAGTAGCAGCTGAGAAAGTGTTGCCTCTGATGAAAGAACGGAAAAATTGTGGAAATATAACATACACACTAAGGAAGTAAAGGGAAGTTATATTTTCATGGGGATAAAAACAGTTGTACGCAATATCAACAACTATCAATGAAAATGAAGAAACTATTTCGTTGAATCATGTTTACACATGATAAAGGTTTGTTCACCACAATTTCTCACTCATGGCAACCAAACTAAGACACTGTGAGTTGACTTTTACCTGTTATTTTGTAGGAAGTGATGAAGATATTTAAATTTTACTAAGATATAGAATACAAAGTCTAAATATTTTTTGCAATGAAATATAGGACTTTCATATTACAATTTGAAATGGCTGCAGTGTTTCTGAACAACAGTTTGTGGTGTAGTTTACAGCAGCACTCTGCTGCAATAAGAAGGTCTGAGGCAGCTGCAAAGAATGGGCTACAGTGGACTGAAGAAGTACGGGTCAGTTAAGCCACTGAAAAAAAAGAAAGGCAATGGGAAGCAATTTGATTAGGACATCTACCAAACAAGACTGAAAATCAATACAAGCACTAGATATTTTCACAACCACCAATAACTTTGTGATATTTTACGAGCTGGAACCACCACAAAGTAGCTCATCAGTACAGTGTATGTAGCTTAGTAAATGTAAATACCTGACATTAGTTGTCTAAGAATGTGTACATGAGCCGCCGTGCAGTTGGAGTGGCAAAGCACGATCAGAGTTAGGAACAGAAGACGGACAGGTTAAGTGTTGGGTGATTAGAACACCAATGGAAGAATCAATAATTACATTACAAGCTTCTGTGAAGCTGGGAATCACAGCACTTCCCGCAGTTGTTCTGGTTTCTCATTAGTATTTGAATAAACATAGAGACTCTGTGGGCTCAGAGAGTTGTGCAGCTCATTCAGACTGCTGCTATCCAGAAGCACTTCACATTAAACGCAACATTCCAGCCCAAGAGCAAGTGTGTGCTGAGACTGTTGAATATAAAAGAGACTATTATCTGCTTAAAACAGACATTTACTCACTTTGAACAGATTATAAAGCTCATCCAGCTGAGAGGCACTAAATCGCACTTCTTGTGATACCACACGAATCTGAAACACAATTACAGAAAAAAACAAAAACAAACGGCCATTAATCATTAATTCGAGCAGAGGTTGGCAATTAAATTTCCAAAAGGGCCACATTAAAAACTGTAGTGGTTGTGAGGGACCATCATCAAAAGAAAGTCAGCAGTGACTACAAAACAAGATGGAAAAATATCCAAAATATATACTTAAGCAGGAAAGACAACATGTTAAGAAGAAAAAAAAAGAAGAAAAGAAGATGAAATGTAAGTAAGGACATTAAGAAGTGTAAATATGCCATGAAACTCATTGAAATATTTCATTGTATATGCATTTAATTTGAATATAAATCAACATAACTATGGACCAGGAGCGCAAGACAAAAAGACAATTTATTTCTAAATACATCATCAATGTTCCTTCAATTTATTTTGAAGAACAAGAAAAACACACAAAAATGAAAATTATAGTCTTCAAACAAGAACATGCAATATTTACTGCTGAAGTGGTGGTGGTGATTAAAAGAGAAAGACCAAAGAAATGTCAGGCATTGGGCCACATATGGCCCCCGGGTCGCACTTTGCCCAGGTCTGAATTAGAGACGAACCATAGCCGACAGCTACTTACCACATTCTGCTTGGTTGTGTCCTCGAGCGTCTGGATCACAAATAGTTTGTTTCGTTTCCGGGAACTCTCCACTTCTTCGGAGCGAATGTTCCCATATTTCTAAAACAAAATTTGGCAACAAACAGCGACAACCCTGTCAACTACTGTACACAGATATGATACAGCCACATCTCTCCATGTGATGTGGTTTCTCCAGCATGTGCAGCGCAACTGTGCGTAGCATGAGCCACACGAACAATTACCATCCATCTTCTACACCACATTCTACACTCAAACAGCGAACAGCCGTGGAGAACACTAGCGGTGAGGATGATGACCATTTTAAGGTTAAGGTTAATTTCCTTGAAATGAAGCACTTGTCTTGGCTAAATAGATATGATCTCCTAAAATACATCCACTAGTTGTCATGACTTTCAGAAGTGCTGCGCAAGGTACTAACTTTAACTTCATTACAAAGTAATGGAAATTAAATAAAAAACAGTCAGGATAAATAGTGTAAAATAATTAATACAGACTAGTGCAATTTGACCGTTAGAAGGCAAGGTTTGAATTTTGGATGCTTGGTCACCCTTATGTTGTGATTTAAGGTACGTTCCAGTTGTACTTGGACCAGGGAAATTCCCAGTTATGAGAATAAAAAAGTGTCAGTATGCTCAAATATTGTGATACTTGATTGCACAATATTGCATCCATGTTTTAGAAATGTGTTGAATGTGTGATACTATCTTGATATTTTATGTTGGCCATATCAATATTAATACATATATAGTTCTGCCTTTCTGTGACATGTGTTTAATAGTAGTTTCTGTAAACAGGAGTTATTTTGTTGATTAGTGAAAGTAAAATTTAAAATGGACGAATGAAAATGGACTGACATCATCACAATAAACTTGTTTTCAATTATCTGATTTTCCCACTTAAAATAATGGCTCTAACTACATTATATTGCTGAACTTGCAGTATTGCAATATATTGTATTGCCACTCCAATACTCACCGTAATAACTGTACACACTGTAATAACTTTTTTAGCACGTACCTTGAGTATGTGCGAAAAAACAGCATAGATAGTAGCAAACCTACCAACTAGCACACGCTGCCTGTTGTCTAGACCAACTGCTTTGTATGGGGTATTTTTGTTGAAAAACAAGTCTACAACGCTATGACGGCCTGTATAACATCAGCAAATGGACATTTATCAGCAGCACAAATTAACTCACAACAAATAGCTCCAGAATCCACCACACAAAGACATTTGTTTAAACATTAAACTTCCCTCAAACTAATTGGAGGTCAGACAAGGAAAATGTCACAGTACCTCATAGGCTTCTCGGATGAGCTCACTGATGTCAACAGTTACATGGGAGGATTTATCGTTGCTGCCCACAGGAGCCTGCTGCACGGTCGGCGGCAGTGGACTGTCCTTGTTCGTAACACTGTCAAAGAATCTGTCGGGTAATAAATTCCCATTAGAACAAAAGGCCAAAACCCTCAGAAGTGCTGTGGTCACCAACACTCACTTGTTGAGGATTGTGACAGCTTCTGCGTCATCGTGGCAGCTAATCAGGGCCTCCATGTTGTAGTCCAGCACAGCCAGGCCCAGCTGCAGGATAGCTTTGATTCCGTCGTAGAAGAAACAGTCCACCACGTTCACTGCACACTCGATGGGGAGCACGCTGATGAAGAGCGTGAGAAACCAGGACAAGGACACGGAGGAAAAGAAGTTCAGGTCCGTCATGTTCTCCACCAGCTGGGGGAGGTGTTCCCGGATCAGATCCTCAAACACAGCCTGGTCCACCAACGCACCTGTGGAGAAATATATGACTGAACTCTGACGACAATGGAGAGTGAAGATGGAGAAACTGTCAATACCAATAATTCGGCGGTTAAAATAATCCGGCAACATCCGCTCGCAGATGGCCACCAAGAGCCAGAAGGCCTCTTCTTCTTTAGCGTAGAGAAGGAGAACAGAGGTAAGGATATTCATGGCCTGCACAAAGGAGAAGACAAATATAAGGAGAAACATTTTGATCTCAACACAAGCGTTTAGTCACGCTATACATTAGTGTAGTAATAGAGAAAATAAAACAATGTTTTCATAGGGAATCAAAAACAAGTACAACAGAAGCAAATAATTTTAGACAAATGACTCAACAGTGAAGAGAACAACAATGAAAAGCATCTCCTGGATTTCCACTAAGAATTTCCATTGATGATTATGTAACCAAAACAAGTTAATATGACAAGCTGATGAAACATAGTCTGGTCTGTGGGGAGATTCAGTCGCATTAAAATAGACTATGGGAGTCCAGCCAGTCCAAATCTAATCACAATACACTTACTTAAAAGAAATGCTGCCAAAGCTACACTAGTGGCAAACGGAAAATACTGCGAATTTAACACTCATTTAACAGTAAGAAGTGAAATGAACTTGTGTGAAATCTTGGCATTCATTTTGCATTGCAACTATAACATCCGTACCTGGCAGTAGCCTATTTTGGGATTCCTGGAGGCATAGGCGGTGAGGACTCGCCGGAGAGCCGAGATGCCAGTGTCGCTCTGAAAGGCGGGGTGCTCCGGCAGTGATCGGTGGAGGTCTCTCTCAATCTCATCCGTGGCCAGTGTGCTTGTACCCAGAGACTGTTCCACTAACTCAGAGTAGTAACCAGGGTGAGCCGCCATATCATTCACTGCTCCTGCAGTGACATCCAAAACAACAATTAGTCAAGAAATCACTCATCAGGAATCAAGAAATACACTTAAGACTAGGCAACACAGTCTCCGTCCATAAACTAATGGCTTATTTGCTGTTTATAATCCGTAATTATGATGTCATTTACAGTGAACTTTTGGTCAGCATTCCAGGGTAATATATAGTAGTGATGCATAGATGATGTTTCATGAAACACCGTCATAATTTACAGGGGCCACCAGATGGCACTGTCTGCTGTAAAATATTTGGACTTGAACAACTAATGCAATGAAACCTCAGATCACTTCGAAACCAATAGCGCCATCTAGTGGCCTCTATAATCACTACTTCATCATGAATAGCAACTGATTAATATGTTGTTTATTTACAGTCATATACTGTGTGTTATCAAAAATTTAAGCAAAATATAGACATTGAGGTGCAATATGGAATCAGAGCATCACCAGACAAAGACCAGGGGCAATTCTCCATAATCGCAATGAATAGACGAAAATCGGTTGCTAGATAGCTTTATTTTTTACGGAAATCCTCCACAAATTCAGCAATAATTCCCAATATAATATGATAATTCATTTCGACACCGTATTTCGTAAGTAATGTTAGACGGATCATTGACATTCAGTTTGTGTTAATTTATATATACTGAGAATTTAGAATACGAAACTGGCACAGTCCCCCGAGGATTAATTACAGAAAAATAATGTTAAATTTGCTTCTTAAATATTATGACATAGAAAAAAGCATGATTACGCCATGAGGTTATAGGCTTAAAATATGTTGATCTCAATTATATAATTCATTTTCAATACATACATACATTTAACGTTTCTCAGTATGACCCATAATTACTGGATGATACGTTAGTGGTGAATAACATGGTAATATATCTGGGCTGTGTCCCATTTCTCAGCCTAACACTGGCACTTAACACTAGCACTTGGTTTTGAGTGCCCTCCACTATGAAGTGCCCTCTGATGACCAAGTGAAGTGAATCACGTCCCTAAGAATTGGGACAACACTTCATGACATCAGACGTAAAGACATTGTGTCATTGACTGCCGTGCTGTGTTTTGTTTCCTGAATATCCAGTGTTGGAGACGTTTTGGAAATGCCAGCTCCAACGCCTTTGGAACTTCTTGATAATCCCACTTGGTTTGGTGAACCAACGGAGAAGCAGAAGCCGGCTTCACAGTCAGGTGAGGCCATGTGTCTGTTAGAGGTATGAGGATGTTAACATTAGCCTGGATGCTAGCCGACTGTTGTTTGTTAAGAAGAAATAAAAACATACTGTTGTACATACATGTTGTATTGTTCACGTTGTCGGACACGGTACAACATTTGGGTCACTAACGTGTGATACGAGAGTAATCCTGGTTACTACAATGTCCCTGTTGTCCTATCCAACATTGTTTTTAAATAAAGTTCTTTGTTACCTGGAACTCTATCCACACTTCATATCCCCAGTAGATTTCAAGTCAGCTCCGGAGCCCCGTCGGTTCGAAGGGGTCATTTCAAGTGGTGAACGACAAGTGCCCTCAGTCTTAGGAGTATTAGGACACACTACACTTACACATGAACGCACAAAACCCAGAGTTAGGGTCAAAAATGAGTGTTAGGGTTAGGAATGGAACACAGCCCTAGCCCTCTTTAGATTCAAGAATTAGTGAAATTTGCATGTCAACGGGTCAAAGGGTCTCACGTGGCACTCGAGCGGCACTTTGCCCACCTCTGGTATAGGGCAGTAAAAAGGAACTGGAGTGGTTGGGAAAGAGAGACGAGGCGGCGGAGGTACAGTATAGCACTCTGTTTCTGTTTTCACACTTTAAAAAACCTTTTGTTAACACGAGTCAAGGTATAAAATCCTTGGAACGAATTTGGGATCTAAGCCCTCAACAACAAATAGCACAACAGGATGATTAATCTTTGCTTCTTGAACAGCTCATTCATAAAAAAATGAAAGTGTTCTGAAGGCAGCAAAATCTTGATGTGAGAATCAAGAGAAGCCCAGTCACCCTGAAAATGATTCATTCCGTTTCACACATCATCTTCTGACATATCTGCATATCAAAGACTTTCTTCCTGTAGTGAAATGAGATTCTTTTTTTTCCATTTCTGTGGGTTCCCTCAATACACTCTCACACCAAGCAGTTATCACATCGGTTACAAAAGGACACACACACCATCTGCTTGTAGATTCCTCCTACAGCTTCTCCTCCCACTCTGTTGAAATGATGGAGCTCTGGTAACTTTGATATAGCCCTGATGTAAAGCAACATGTCTAGAAGGCTCGTGTTCTGATAAACTCTCCCAATACACTGGCTATTACAGGAACCCGGCATGTATGCAGACTACACAAGATAGCAAGAGTAAAATGACAGTATACCTGAGAACAGCATCCACAGCTCCCCTCTTAAAGACTCGGGAACACCACGAGCAATTAAATCCCTTGTTTTCCTGGTGAAGAACATGTTGGTCCCTCGTCCATATTCCGAAAAATGGATGTTCCATGACTGCTCTTTCATTTTCTCCTTCAGCTGCAAGGCACAGATATTACAATCTCCCCGAATAAAAATGCATGTCTTAGATGTAGCTCCAGACTCAGGAAGGAAATAGAATGTAACCAATCGCTCGAAATGATTTCCAGTCCCTCAATTTACTACAGCGTTGACCCAGTTGTGCGTTTTCTCACACTAACTGCACAACATAAAAAAATAAAAGTTTTGGAGGAAATAAAATAAATAAATATTTTATTATGTTGTTATCTTCAGACAATCAAATGGAAAAAATTGAGCTGGGTTTAGCTACGACCGCAACAGCCCAACAGATGGCGCCCTCTTTTAAATGTGCCTAAAATTAAAACATAATTCAAAGCCTAAAAAAACCTATCAGTCCTTACAATCCTTTCAAGCTAAGAAAGGAAATGGAAAACATTGAAGGTGCATTGCGCATATTTGGAAAATGTAAAATTGTTTTGTCATAAATTTGCAATAGTTTTTTTAACGAATAATTGAATTAAATATCAAATCTTTATTCATAGCAACATTTAATTGCAACTCCCTTTAATACTTGCAGCATTTACATAGTCCTCCATATGAATCATGGGAGCATGTCTTCTGACTTCTACATACCATTTTAGGGTCTAGATTTTCCCCATCCTGAGGGTGGAACACAGTCATGAGAGCCTCCGTGCTCACTGCTTTACTGCTGTCCTTCTGCCCGACCATGAGTGTCACATCCTCTGGGTTATCCTCGAAGTGGTTTATGAGAGACTGACATTCACCTCGTATGGCCTTGATGGGGGACATGACATATCTGTCAGTGTTAGAGAGTCACACAACCAGTCAGTGGCAGCCTTCAAGTGTAATAGCACTACCTTAGATGAAGCAGAGTGCTGCGGGCTCGCACTGATCCCACATCTGCTGCGAATCGTGTTGGCAAGCCGCTGATATTCCCGCACTTCAGAAAATCTCAGCGCTCTCTTGCCTCGCACACACACTGTTAGTGCTCTGGTGTTGGCGTCCGGTTTCTCAACATTCACAACCTTAAGGACACAAACATTCACTTCATTTTTACAGTCTACTAGTGCTGATATCCATCTGTTTCTCTTTACCTCTCGCATCGGGACGATGACATGACACTGGCTGCCATCCTGACTGGCGAAGCACAAGTAGTTCTCAGATAAGCAGATCTTGCCAAGTGTGTTGAAATGGCTGAAGGGCACCCAGAGAAAGCACTCATGCACCTCCAAAAGATTCTCCTCTTTGGGAAGTCTGAAAAATGTACGGAACTGGTCGCTTTTTGCATGAGCTTCAAGGCCTCTGGAAGGACATAAACGGTATCGTTTAGCAAACACATTTATATCAGTACCAAGCAAGACAGGGTGACCCAGAATCATTTCATTAAACTGTGCAGCGCTCCCGGCATGCTACCGATACATCTACCCCATGAAAAAAAACAGACAGCCGGCATGCTCAGAAATAAAAATCATCAGGAGCAACACAAGTATACTGACACGCAAAAGATAATAATTTACAGTGCACAATGACATCTGAAATATTTTGCATTTTACGTCATCAAGTGGAAGAAAAGTTGCGCTGGAATATACAAATCAATAAGCTCTGACCGAACAGGAGTAAACATCAACACGCAGAAGGGACTTGTGTAGATACTTAACGGCCTTATTAAATATTTCTAATATAAACTAACTGAATACATTCACTCAAAATAAGATTTTGTGGGTTGATTACTCATCTCTTCTTAATAGTGTCTGACATTCAGCAAAAAATAAATAAATAAAAATCCCTCCAGGCATTTGGCCAACAGGACGGGAACACCCTGGACACACAGGTTTAATCTAAAAAGTTGCTTAGTGGGAGTGCGATCAAACATGGATCACATGTACCAAGTATATGATCGTATATGATGTAATATTTGCAGGAAAGCCACAACAGTTTTGTTCTCTCGAGGCAATTTAATACTTGGACTTTGGCACTTGGACAAAGCAATAGTTTAAACAGCAAATGTTAAGTAATGGAAGACTAAATGTCACCTTAGAAAGTGTATACAGAAAAAAAGGCATGTGCTCAGACCGGCAAAAACCTACTCACATTTGGAAAGAATACAACTAACTTTTTAAAAACATCCGAACCTAATGCATTACATGCAGCTACAATGTATAGGAGAGGTGTGATTATGAGATGTAGACAATAATAAGAATATTTTTTGTTATTCTAAAATCCCTTTTGCCTAGCTCATGAGTCACTTCTGTTCTAGCCTACTTGCAGAGATTTATTTGCTTATAAAATCCTGGACAGGTTTCATTTCCATTAATTAAATAGGTAACACACGGTTAATTTAATTGAGGTTAGACACAATGTCATTTTCACATCCCTAATGAAACAGGAAGAGCCATATCAAGTCCTGTGACCACACTGCCACGCTGCGAATGCATCCAGGGTTTCTTCCACATATCAACCATGCTGGCGCACCGCCGTGGATAAAATGAGAGCCCCCATACCATCAGAAAAACAATCTCTTTTTACAGATGAAATCCCACACAACGTATTGAAACAAAGTGGAACCATCATAAGAAACAGATAACACATCATGGAGGTGAACATGATGGTTTAACTGTGTTATTTGTGGGGAAACATCATATAATGACTGAAGTCCACTGCTCAGGGAATTAAAATCGCGTATTCCTGCCGAACATGGCTTGGATTGGAGACAGATTTACTTCTCATGATTAATAACTGGAATTTTTGCTGTCACCAATTCAGTAAAGGAAGGGGAGGGGGTCAAGTACAGTAACATAGATCAAGTGCAGTCATGATGGCGTGCAAAAGACCCAAATAGATCTCAGCGAAACAAGCATTGGTGGACTCAAAAAAAAGAGTGTACTTGTCTTTGTTTTTACTCTGGTCCGCTGAAACGCATCAGAGGAGCTGGTCTGAGTAGTTAGCAGCTCAAGAAGAGACAATGTTCTGTTTTAAGATCCACTGTTGTGACGTGACTGTCGTGGGAGCATGTGACCAGAGCTACTGTATATGCAGCCAGGACCTGCTCTTGAGCACAGAGGATTAATAAACCTATTTACTCTTAACAATCAATTATTACGGAGTTGTTTAGAGTGAACTTTTGGTGACTTTTCTAGGGTAACATACAAGGAAGGCCACCGCAGGTAGATCAGACCTGGGTGTGCGTCTCACTACTGGCTCCTTGACCTGCCCATATGGCGTCCTTTCGTTTCATCCACAGCCAATAGCTGATTCTCACTGCAAGTGCCTTGATGATCTTCTAGTGTGCTTGGCCTCTAACTCCTACTTTCCTCAGGGGTCTGATAAAGGTAATCGAATTATTGATTTCTCATATCCGAGACATTGTATCTGTGAAATAATAATGTCAATCAATACATTTAGCATTTTTGCAATGCAAAAAAAAAAACAAACTGAAGGACAAACAGACCTTTTAGTGATTTGCAACGGGTCGGAGAGCGCTGGCTCCCGCTCGAAGGACTCCTTATCAAACAGGCGTTTGATAGAGTAGTCAGCTAGCTGCTCCATGATGGTGAATGTTTCGTTGAGGTGTAGCAACATGGAGAAGTAATGATCCTCGCCATGAGCCACCACGTGAATGCTCTCTGTTAAAAGGACGTTTGATGTTTTCTCCAGCCGCCAGATTTCATCCCAGGAGATGATCAGTTTGACTGCAATAATAATATGTGAGTGACGTCACGTACACTTGAGGGGAAATAGGTTATAGCAAGAAGTACATGCTGGTAAGTTAGAACATGATTGTTATTTGAGTTGCTATCTAGAGAAAAAGAATAGCACATTTAAAGTATATAAAATAATGTAACGCATTGTAGATAGAAAATAATACACCTAATATTGAAAAATGAACAAGGCGTCACATCCTTCATACTTGTGAGAATCTCTTCCATGGTGAGAACCAGAACTGCACATCAATGATCAATGAGAAGTTTCATGGCACTCACCCATGCAGTGTAATTTTACAACTAAGGAACTATATGAAAAAGGAAAACTTGAAGATGGGAAATAGCCACCACTCACCCTCTGATCCAAGCAGGTAGGAATAGAAGCAGAGGAAGTTGGTGCTGAGGTAGAGCCAGCCCTGGCAAGGCACTTTGCCTTTCCAGTAGCTGCATGAGTAATAAGTGACCAGCTTCTCCTCCGCTGGCAGCTCAAACCATTTCTCAAACCTCAAATATGCTTCTCTAAACTTCTCTGGATCCTCCTCCAGCACCAGAGAGCTTTTCCCTTCTTCTGCAATCAGACCCTGGAGCACACAGACACAAGGAGGTTAGAGCTTGCTGTAAGTGGTTTGTCGGAACAGTACGGAAAAGGAATTAACATTTTATTTAAAATGCACTTAGCCTTGAAGTGGCTTCCACTCTAAGTGAGGAATATGGTTGATAGAAAAAGTAAATGGCGGCACACAAGGAAGCCAGCTTCCAGCGCTCTGTAATAGGATGGGAAATATACTCAAGACAGTCAATGACAAAAAATCTGCTTTTAAAATGAAAAAAAAAACATTCAACAACTCAACAATTCATTTTGCCCATCTGTCCCCATTGATCATGTTTGGAGGGCCACTCCATTCAGAAAACCACCAGTTTCTTCTAAACCTGTCGGTCATGTAGCTAAAAGGTGAAGTGAGGAAAAGTGAGGATGCCACCAGATGGCACTATCAACTAGTCATCGTCAAACCAAGAGCGCCACTTACTGAGTTCTCAACAGTAAATGAGGACATTGTTTGATGAAACTTCATCAGTCCCTTCTCTAGTAAACACACCACAGTACCGTTAGTCACAACAGTATCAGGATCCAACTCACATCAGAGACTAAACAACAAAACTTCTACAATGGTTATACATATTTCCACATTGTGCACATTTGAGTTGGCTCTGAAAACCAACCTCATGGAAAGCGGGAGGTTTCGAAGAAGCTAATAAGACGACATCAAGCGTCACTAACACAACTTGCCAAACCACATTATTCACAAACCCGGAATTAGGATCACCTACACTTAACTTTGTTTTCTGACTCCCACTATAAGCAACAAAAGTAACTTACGCGAATCTTGCCCTGTACGAAGCTGGTGATGTCTTCGCTTGAATCAAAAACAGAAAGTGTCCTCATTATGTTCTGTTGGAGCCAGTCCCAGTGCTGGAAAATCTCCTCTTTGGTGACGCCTGGGGAGAAAGAGGTTTTATTAGTTTCAATCTTGAGGGGTGCATCAAGTTAGCAATAACAATAATGATAATAATGACAATAACAATTATTATTATTACCATACCATACTTCAGTAGTGTGCACAAGAGCAAGTATTAGAAGTGAATTATGTGGCTTATCAACAGTAGCATTAACAGTTGTATGACAACAGATGTATCCCACTGAGTGTACTTGAATCAGAGATTTCATTTATATCAAAAGTGCAGGATCATTACACTTGCCAAGTAAAGCCCGAAGGACATTGCCATTTGAAGTGGTTGAAGTATCTCCATTAACGTTCCAAGTGACTCTCATAAGGTCTTTCGATTTTACAACAACAAACTAGTAGTTGAAACTATTAGTATCTTAAGAGTGGAGGAAAGTTTAAAATGTAAAAAATAAATCCCTGGAACAAATATTATGATCAATAATTATTAAAGCCAATTCAATTCCGAAACTCTAAGCGAACATGTTTATTTTTGGGATAAATACTGCTAACACTGGTCAGAAACCCATTGTACTGCTTTACAGAACATGTACATTACTAACAAAGCAAAAGGGGGTCAAAGTTCAGACACTAACCACATGCTATCGACCAATACACTTGGGAGTCTGGTGTGTGGTGAAGTATGCGGTAAGGAGCTACTCTGGATGTGGAGTCCAGCACCGTGTCCAAAGTTCCAACAAGCAGGCCTGCGTCGAGAAAACAATACACGTGTTAATGAGAAGCAAATATGACACTTCCTGCGCTCCAATATATGATAGTAAGATTCTGGCAAGATCCCGAAAACATTTGATCTTACAGTCTATGATGAAGGAAAAACCCATCAAACCCACAAACATTAGAACTACAGAATAATGATGCATGGGAAAATGCTGTGCAGGGAAGTGCCTTCAAATTAAACACACCATTTAAAGCTCCAGCACGGAGAGTTTTCCGGGCTCATGAAAGTGAGACCGCTGGTTCCTCAGCAGCAGGCTGTTAGTGCAGCAGGCTGTTAGCGCAGCTGACACTTAGCAACACCCGGCGGTCTGAGCGGGACATTCATAATGATAAGAAATAATTATTATTTTCACTGAGCTAGATGATCAGCCTTTCTGAGACGGAAACAGCCGAATCCATTGCCGTTTTGGAGTCCGGTGCAGCGTTCATCAGCCACCTGAATCTGAAACATTTGTAGGGGAAACTTTGACAAATGCAGTGCTCTCTGTCCATGAGTCCCACTGCAGTATGTAAATATTTATCTGACACAGAGATTCACCTGTGATGTCTCACATCAAATTAAAGGTTTTTCTATCTTTGCCATCTTGAAGTGGTATATAAAAACGTGTGTGAATTTAAATGATTTAAATGAAGTTAGTTTTTTCACATCATGTTTTCAGAAGGTCTCATAATTTTGATTACAAATTAATTGTCAATCCCTGTGTCCTTGGACAACTTTGGACCAAATTGCATTTGCAGTGCACTTATTCAAAACACTCCCAGACAGGAACTTCACTGCAAATTGCAACCAAAGCAAAATCAATAGTTGCTTTCTAAAGTCAGTGGCTGCTCTACTGTGAGATACTTTGATCACGACCCACATCTGATGGCATTTGGGCGGCACACTGTTCCGCTAGCCCACGGTGAGTAATTTGTGAGACAGTGGAAGTATCTGCTCCTTCTACACCTCTCTTGACATTCTCTTCATCCATAATGAACAAGGTGGCTGTGAAGGCATGGAGGTGGGCGACTCCAGAGGGCTGCCTGCAGGACATTAATCAGCTGGCCACATGCTCTCACAACAGATCACTAAGGAATCCCATGGAGCTGGGATTTCTCAACAGACATCAGCACAAGAAGGAAACTTCAGGGGCCGCAGGTACAAACCTCTGACAGGTAATAATGCACATGCTCAATGTGCATCACAAGGATTAATACGATTATAACACAAACATATGTCATGCAGAGAGGCAGCTTGTAGTCTGTTCCCATGATGCCACACAGAATGTACGACGCGCGCAGTGGAGCACCTCGCCACGATATTTGATCAGTACATCGGTCGAATGAAAATGGTTCCTGTTGACACCTACATGTTCATCATGTGATGTCGCATGTTTTGCGATGCGTGAGCTGGCGACAGCTGCAATTATATCAGTCAAACCGTCTCTTAGTCAATTGTTCAGTTTGTTGTTCATGCGTCTCCGATGTGCACACCTCAGCATCACAACTAAGGATCAAAAGCTAAAGAAAGAGGCTGAGTGACCATGATGCACCTCAGTAGCTTCACCAATCTTTGGTCCATATTGCCTGTTAACTACAGGGTAATAAAAATTTTTTCATATGGCAGCCGATAGACCTTTGGGATTCTGGACTGCCTTCAAAATCCCTGCTTAATTAATCTTTCAGCGTGAGCCGACATTCATCTTCACACCAATTTTTTGAAAGCCTGAGGTGCTTCGTAGTTCCTCTGGTGCTAACCTGCATGCTGACATATGCACCAACTGCACAAATCAATGAGGTTAATATCTCCTGTTTGTTTGTTCTGAAACAATTGAGCACTCTCTCTATGAATTAATGATTAAACAATCTCCTGGCAACGTCACTAGATTAATTTAAAATTGAAGGACAAAATGTTTTTTTTCTACATTATCCGTAGTGGATGGAGTGAGTGACATTCGTGACCACATACTCTCCGTACCAATGTTTTCATCAGCCTCTCCCAAGGTCATGAGATCATGGCTGTGGACTTGTTTATTGTTAGCAACTAAAACATTTAATATTAATCTTAACAATACAATCAAACTAAAAGGACTATTAAATAGTAGAAAGTGAATGAATGAACTACAATGCTGTGGCTCTATGAAGTCTCTAATTTACCTGACTATAGGGGGTTAACAGAATGAAAAACACTTGAAAAGCTCTCAGCCTTGAAGTCTATCATTTATCTCTCATCTCACTGTGGTAGGTTATTCAAGCCGTTTTACAATTTACAAAAAAACGTAAAAATGTAAGCTGATGTCGTTGTCTGTTAGCATTATTTCTACTTTATATACGTATCAGGTCAAATAAATACAACTCTGATCCCCGAACCGCAGGGGTGTGACAGCAGACAGTGATGCTAACACCACTTGTCAGGCTGCTTTTAAAGTCATGTCATCCATTTGCAGAAATGTCAAGCGAGCACTTTCAGGGGAAGAATGATACATGGCCAGACGATGACTTCAAAATTTTACCATCGTACACCTCACTGTGTCTGTTTGAGGAGATAACAAATTGAAAGTCATTTCAGCTCCACCAGAAATGGCACTACTGCAGTTTATAAACGTCATGTTACGTCGTAAGCGTCCTTCATAGAGACTAGTCCCTCAGTGCCACTGTTTCCAAATCATACGACATTGCTGTCCTGACAACCCTTTTTGGACACTTTCCCTTTCATCCTTGCCGACAACCTTTCGTCACACATCACACCTGACACTTTTCTCCAATTATTCCATCCTGCCTGCACCCACTTCTTCACCTCTTCACCTCTTTGTCACACTCTCCATCACCCTGGACAGTGCCTAAGTACTTAAAATCCTCTACCTTCTTTATCTCTCCATCCTATAACTTCACCTGTCCACTTGGGTCCCTCTCATTCACACACATGTATTCCGTCTCACTGCGGCTAACCTTCATTCCTCTCCTTTGTAAGGCATACATCCACCTCTCTAGCTTATCTTCCACTTGCTCCCTGCCTTCACCTCTAAATGAATGTAAGCAAGTCCATGAAAGTGCAGTCCCAGTTTCAATGAGTAAACATATTGATTATGCTAGTCAATGCCTCAAAAGTCCTGTTTACCTCTCATGATAATGGTGCTGCTGCTTAATCACATTGATTCCATTCGAAGTTTCAGTTGTTTTCTCAAGTGGAATCACTGTCTGGGACAACTTGAAAGATCGATGACCAATTTCTGTGACATCTGACACCAAAAGCACACTGACATTCTCATTCTAGTCTGCCTGTGTGGCAGTGATGCAAGTGATGCAGAATGATAGAGTGAGATGTTCGAGGTGTGAAATAAATATTGATTTCAATATTGCTACCTAAAAAAAACATCATGAAGATATAAACAAGACAGTCCAACCTTTAACTGTGCTAATCCCTTTTCCCTGAGAAACCAGAAAGCTCTGCACGTCTTCTCACTTCTCTCCATTGCAGATGTGCCTTGAGATGAATTCATGCACAGAATTACTAGGTGCGTGAGCATGGAAAAATTAGGACTATCATCATCTTCAAAGCACAATGATAAGTGAAAGTGACGGAAGGGTCTGAGCAGAGGAGCACTAACGCGTCTGTTCTAATTACACTTCCAAAAGAGTCTCATCATGTCCTGTAGTAGTTTGTGGTAGATATATATATACAGCAATTGATTTTTAATGGTACTATTGGTAATATTGTTATCAAAAGACCAAAACAGCATTTGGCTATGGTAAATGGCATGTAAATGTAAATATGTAAGGGAAGACTGAATAGGCTTAAAAGCCTCATGAGAGTCAATTAATATCATAGATATTACACAATCAATCATGAACAAAAGCTACTATATATATATATATATATATATATATATATATATATATATATATATATATATATATATATATATATATATATATGAACACAACATTGTCAGCAGAAACCTGAAGACACAATTAACCACAGGGCTAAACGCCACATTAGAATGTTGGAATAATCATAGCGTCTAATAGTCTAATAGTTTCATACTGACCTCAGGAGAACCAGACTACAATACTGTGATCAAAAAGGTCTGATTAAAAATCAATATTAATTCCGACCCTCGAATACAGTTAATAACAGTGGGTCCTGAGAGTGAGAAAGAGATCAATAATTCAATAGCAGAACTGAGCTTCTGTGTGTTATGTGCCTGGTGTCTCCTCAGAGAGACTAAAAAACTCTATCTTTCGTTGGAGACTTAAACCATTTTCTTTACCCAAGACTACAACTGAGACAGCGTGGGCTTCATAGATGGACTTAATGCATATATGCATTATAACCAGGAGAACATACTGCTTGGGTGTGCTCAAAATATTAGCAGTCCAACATGACAAACTAGATCAATCCAAGGCCGCTCTGACTATATTCTCCAAAATAATAATAATTGTAATTATAATAATTATTATTATTATTATTATTATTATAATGTCACTGCACAGGAACAACATCAGATGTCAAAATATGAAGCTATCTTCAGCACCTCTTTTGTTAATCGACACACAGCCACAGACATCTCTCAAGCACTCCAGCGCGGGCTCATTCTCAGACTGTCCCACAGCCCCGAAATAAAAGTGACAGAACATGGTCTGCAACGTAACAAACGCAAGGCTATACAACCGACAGGTTTCAGGGGAGCCCACACACCGACTCCAAGCCACAGTACACTCTGATTTCACGCCTTTTTATCAAGATCATGGATCACTTTCGTTTGCTAAAGAGGAAATACCCTTGAAATAGGGTTTTCAGGGTCACAGACCACCAGGAAACAAGCAGCATCCAGACAAGTCAATGTAAAGCAATGGGGTGGTCAGCCAGATCCGTGGACCTTACCAATGGTAGGGTGACATCAAAAACGCACTAACAACGTGTCATTTACTTGACATTCCTTCACAGTATTGTATTACTTTGGGTGAATGTCTACAAAAGTGAAGCAGCTGTTCCACGGCAGCTCATGTCTACCTGTTGCAGTCAGGTCACTTGCAGGGGAAGACAGAGTAGCTGTACCCGCCCCTGGTCACTGCAAAGCTCGTGAAGGCTGGAATTGAAACCAGCCTTTTTGGGAGTGGACATGCGATATTAACAGCTGGAGGTGACAACGACCCAGCTAAACATTACCTGTCAGCCCGCCTCCACCTTCTCCATAGCCTCGTCTCCTTTGCAGAACGAAGTACTCGTTATCCTTCTCGGTGACCCACAATTTGAAGGCGTTTTTTAGCAGGATTTCTTCCGGTTTTAGCCACATCTTGCAGATATACAGCGCAGTTATCTTCCAATTCCAGCAGACATGTCACGGGTCTCGGTATCCCACATCGAACCAGTGGCCGTTTGTTTGTGTGTCAGAATCCCTCCCTTCACACGTCGACAAGAAATGCTGCCTTTGGCGCAAAGCATGATGGGAAGTGTGGTTTGTGACCAGGCACAGCAGGAAGTAATACGTCTGGAGAGGATATGATGTTAGATATATAGATTGGAAAATAAAAATCTATTTGTTTTGATGAAAAGTTTGACTTATGTGATTTGTATATAATACATATTATTTACAAAGATGATATTTACATACAAAACATTTTACTCAATATCAATGAAATGAAAAATAACACATTATCTTCAATAAATAATTTGAAGCTCAATTTAAAAATGTGAGAGTTTTAATGAGTAAATTTCAAAAGTTAAATTTCTGAATTTTTCCGAGTTTTTTTCTGAAACAACAATATTTCTAATTAGCTTTGGACTTAAAACTGAAAAACTTAAAACCTTTCAAATGTGGCAGCTTTACACATATTGTTGCTCAGGCTCCAGCACTCCCCATGAACAGGACTAAGCGGTGGTTAATTGAAGATTTAAGCATGCATGTACAGTATGTACATCTTTGATGTGCATTGTTGGTTTTTAATGTCTTTCACCTCTTGGGTCCCCTCCTTCCACATGTGGACGTTTGCCTTTCAGTACCATGTAACTTGGAAATGTATTGGCGACATTCAGGGACACTGCACGCACTATAAATTAATCTGTTAATATTATATATCAGTAAATATTTGCTGCATTGACAATTATCATTTCCCTATTGCTGGGGGAGTCACGGCTTTATCTAATTCATTTGAACCGAATCCAAACCAATCATTTAAAAATGACACATCTGTAGGGTCGTAGCTATGACATATTTACCTTGTCAGTTGAGTCTTCAACGAAACTTTTCTGCAATTACTTACATTACATTACATCACAATATAGCATTTCATATTTGGATGCATATCCAATCATACAGTGGCTTTTTGATCATCGACTCATCCATAAATAATTGCATTGTTTCCCTGTGCATGCCCAGTGTTTTTAAAACTAAAAACAGCACACCAATGACAAATACATGGCTTTGTTTATCTATCATTTTGGCTGGATGGAATTCTCTTTATCCTATGTTAAATCAGACATATCTGAAAAAAATGAAGATAAAATAATCAACATTAGAATGAAAACGTCTTGCTTTGCTCGTTCACTATTCACTTCAACTGTAATTCAATTTAGAACTTTCCAAATTTTATTTTTTTATTATTATTATTTTTAATTTGTATAGACAAGCCTTAGCCGCCAGATGGCAGTAGCATAAAACAGTGTCGTTAATATAAAGGGAGCGGGCGAAGTACAGAAGAACAAGAGGAAGCAGCGGAGCCCGCGCTATTTGTAAAGTAGCCTGTTTTATTTTATTTTACGATTTAAACTTTAGTCAAAGTCAATCACATTGTACGTTTGAAACTGAAGACAGTCCTGCCATTTAATTTACACTAACCTTACTTCCGTAACTTTGTAATCTGAAGTGACACACCAATGACGTAGTAAAGAAGAAGCTAACGGATGAGACACAGCTGTCAACGACCGGCTGGTTTCTGTCAACAATGGCAAGGAGTTTGACGGGTTGTCGGGATTCGTTTCTGCAGCGGACTCTAAATCAGTTGTCGTCCAAACAGTGCCTAACATTTAGCAAAGAGGAGTCCGTTCCTGTGGCAGTTATTGCAATTCAGCGTTACTTGAGCGACCAAAAGGACGTAGGAGACACAAGCACCTACAGCTACGACGTCACCGTAACAGACGGTGTTTGGAAGAGGAAATGTTTTCTTCACCCGTCTCTGAATCACCTCGTCAGCACGAACACACTGAAGACCGGGGAGAACATCAGCATCACCCAGTGCTCGTTTGTCTACAACGAGAGACGGCTGGGTCATGGTTACATACGAATTGAGGAGGTTCGCTGCGGGTCCGGTGGGTCTGCGCTTTTGGACGGGATCAATGACGTCAGTCAACTGCCGATGCTGGCCAAGGATACTATGGAGAGAAGCGAGGACCTGCGCAGTGACCTGCCGCTTCAACTGACCAGGAAACATTACCTGCCACTGTGGAACAACGAAGACACCGCGGGAGACATTTGGACCTCAGAGTGTCCCTCCTCCGACCGAGCACTGGACGGTAAGATTTTTGTCTGCAGAGATGAGCTACAACACTTACAGTAAAATAAAGTGACTCAGGGGTTGCATGTCTGTAATACTGACTGTAATAGAAACTACAATACACGAGGTGAAAGCAAATACAGATCATCATCATTCAATATCTTGTTTATTATAATGACACCGTTAGAGAGCAACTCAATATATATATATATATATCGATACATTTCTTGTATCTTTATTGTTCCACGAGTGATGTCTTTCAATGTAAAATGGACTGAAAGTTCCTAACCACACTGTGCATCTTCCGCAGTGTCAAAAATTGATTTCCTCTCTGATCTGGGGACTGACAGAAAACTGTTGCTGCCACTCCTTGTGAGAGTCATCCACAAATCCAGGTTACATTATTACGGCAAGCATGAACACGAAATAGATTTTCCTTACCAGGTGAGTAGGGAATAGTCTTTAATACCTTATGATCGAATGTCAATGCAGCTAGCGAAAGTGTTGAAAGAAACAAATTTATACTCCATTTTGTAGAGATGAAAGTGAAACTAATTTGCCCCAAACTCATTGACATTCTTTGACAAACGTGATGCAATATTTCGCAGGCCTATTTTGAAGTTGCTGACAGAAGTGGAACCATGTCCCTGGTACTTTGGAATGACCTCTGCCCTCAGTTTTACCAGAGGATATGCATTGGAACTGTGCTGCACCTCCAAAACTATGTTGTGAAGAAAAGTTACCAGAAACGCACACGGCCCCAAATGGACCAATCTAGATTCAAATCCTTCCAACTTGTGGGTATGTAGACACTCTCTCAGAAGGTGAATACATGTGTGGTTGTTCATTTGTTCTGTGTAAGTTTATCAAAGCAAAGACTTTTTAGTCACTGACATGTCTGTTTTTCTGTATTAGAGATCGGCCTGAATGTGCGAAACCCAGCCTCAGTCATCACCGTGGTCTCTCCAAAAAGTGTCCAGCCTCAGTGGGGCTTGCCAGAGGTGTCCTACCAGTTCATCCCAAGGTGGTTACACACACTCTTAACTAGGGCTGCAACGATAACGTCCACAACAAAATTTCGTCAACATCAAAATTTGTGCGTCAATGCGTCAGGTGACTGTTGGTGGAAACACACACGGGCCGCAGGGTGGGCATCGAGAACTGGTTGTTATTCAGAAGCAGTGAGAAATTATCACATTCTCAGGAATCATTAAGATGTTAATTTCTGTTCCTTTAATTGGTTCCCCACTGAGGTCAGACTCCAACTGGCCACCGTCGCTTTATGCCCCAGGCTCCGCGTTACCACCTCCGACTGCCTCAGTCACAGTCACGAGTTCGAGCGGTGACGGGTCGCATTGTTCAAAAGTGTGGCTTAGTTTTGTTTGCGAAGATAATGCGTCTTAAGGATGAGCAAATCCCTTTGAATGGTGAGAGTGTTGCGTGTTTGGTCTGTGCCCCCACACACCCTCGAGCTAACAGCAAGCATGTCGGTTAGCACGGAGCTAATTTGTAAGAGGAGATTGATTTGTTTTTAATGATGTCACACACGTCTCATTTGTGCTACTAGAGTGATTTTTTTTTTTGTCCTCGGTGTCTCTCCTCCTCCTAATAATAACCAGAACTGAACTACGGAGCTACACTGAACACATCGTAATTCTTCAAATAAGAGCTTTTGATGTGGATGTTGATCAGATATTTTATATGGGATACATATGTGGATAGTGATGATTTTAAATTCTTCTCAAGGACCAATAAAGACCACAGTTTTAAAGAACTGGAGCTCTCTGTCAACTGTTTTATGCTGCATGCTTCACAGGGTTAATACATGTTCCTGGATTATCTGCCATTATTTTAATATACTTGTTTAACAATGTATGGTGTCTGAGTATCACAGTGAGATGATTTAAGCAACTTATGGTTAAACAGAAATTCAAAATAGATCCAAATTAAGGTAATCGCGATTAGTCAACTAATCGAAAAAATGATGAATCGATTAGTCAACAAGGAAAATAATCGTTAGTTGCGTTAGCCCTACTCCTAACTTGTATGAACAATTTTGCTTATGGGGCTTTTCCTGTTCTAGGTCACAGGTTGAAAGCCTAGCCAGCAACTCGGCCTGGGATGTGATCGGCTTGGTGATGTTCGTGGGTCGCGTGGAGAGAGTGAAGAGCAAAGCGAGCACAGGTGCGTCTTGACAGCATTAGTGATTAAAGTGGAGAGCTAGAGAACAACGGTATGTCTTAGCAGGTGCCGAGAAGTTCTGGACGTACCGCTGGGTCCATGCAGTGGATGAGACATCGGCGCACCCGTTCATCCTGGAGCTTTTCTCCTCCTCCCAGCCGGAAATATTCACCACCATCTCCCCAAGTGAGACAGCAGTCACAGTTCAGTTTCAGTTCGCAACGGTTTGCCCTTCTCGTGACCTCTGCCTCTGTGGTTGAACTGCGCAGTGTCATACATAGTCTGCACTCAGATGAGGGTTCGCAGCGTGGAAGGCTCACTTCCATATCTCACCAGCAGCTCTGAGACGCAGATCTTCATCACCGGTCGGCAGCTACACACAACATGAGGTGACAGAAACCACCAAGCATCTTTACTAACCTGTTCTCCTGACAGGTCATCACAAGGGTCAACCGTATGTAAATGACAACAGGGTGAGGACCTTTATCCAGTGGACCAAGACTCTGAAGGATAACACGGTCCTCGAGAAGACTGCCGTCGGCGGTCATTACTGTTACCCTCACTTACCCCGAACCTATAGCCGGGCCAAACAAGAGGCTACAAGTAAGTGTCCTCGGTGGTGGCTTTAATAGGGCTGGATGTTGCCTCGGAGGCGAGTCACTGTAGAGCAGACCAGGGCAAAGAGTGGCTCAGGGGCCATACATGGCCCTTTGCCTGTGTTTTTGTGGCCCTCATGAGGTCAGACTATACAACTGATAAGTTGTCATTTTCTGTCATTTTTTTACCCTGTTTCCGTTTTAGCCGTTTTAACAGTAAATCCAACACATTCATGACTACACCTTTGTTTCTTCTTTTTGTGTGTCAATTCAGTATTTTCCTCAATATTTGTTGAAAGAAAATTCAAAACATATTTTGAAATAAATTGGCTTTTCATCTTTGATGTTATTTTTTATAGGGTTCATGCCACATTTGCTCTTCTTAATATCCTTGCTTCCATGTGGTAAACTTCATATGTCGCTTAAGATTTTTTGCCGTCTCATTTCATTGTCATTGCCGCCTTTCTTTTGGCATGGCGGCCCCTCACAACAGTCAGAGTTTATAATGTTGCCCTTTAGGAAATGTAACTGTTTCTGTTTGGAAACTCAGTATTGACAATATATAATAATAATAATAATGTAGGAAAAGTATATAACCTATCACAAGCTACTGTAATGACTGTGGAAGATGTTCCTGCAGCCCCCATGGTTGCTGCCTCTGACCTCAAGACTGAACTGGAGACCCTCAGCTACAGGGAGCGAAAGAAACTGGCTATTCAAGGTCAAATCACAGCAGTGAGATACATGAGGAGCTTTCTGGCTCCTCAGGAGGCCGATGCTGAGCAGGTATAGGGATTTTTTGAAGAATGTTTATTAAAATTCGAGATTTAATGTGTTTCTTTTCCACAGGTTCAACCAGACGCAGCAAAGAACGGCCTACAAACTGGGGACTACAGATCTCAGACAACTCTGGGCTCACCAGTCCAGAGGAAGAGAAGGCGCCGTGCCAGGTGCGTCTGTTTTACACGTCTGTTGTGAAGTCCAATTTGGATTCTAACCTTGTTGAAATATGTGCTTCCAGGAACTTCACAGTGCCTCTGAGCAGCAGCAGCAGCAGTGAGCATGACGAGGACAGGGAACAGCAGGCGGCAGCAGAGAGTCACTGTGAGTCAGGACAAGCGCCTCCTAGAGGTTCTGTGAAATGTAACACAGATATGACAAAACAAAAAGGGCAGAAAAGAAAATGTTTTCCCCTCTGTCATTCAACAAACTATTCCCATTGATTTTTAAATTAGAAATCACAGGCGCAAATGAGCTTGTATTTACAAGCATCATGAGAAAGACAGAATAGGATGACAATAACAATAAGATAAAATCTGAATGACAATGTGATGATGAATACACGATGCGATATCAAGGGAATAACTTAAAAATCTTAAAAATCAAATTGTTTCCAGATACATTTTTAAAGTTCAGAATAGAAAAAAATTGATTGGATTTGGATTCCTTAAATACTGAAATGGATCCTAATAATGTCCATTTTATTTGACTTTTTCAAAGGGAAGACCGTGAAATGGATGTCATTATAAGAATAAAACTAATAATGAAGTGTTGTGATAAGTGTGCTCTGTCCTTCTACGTTGAGCCGATCGATTGGTCTTGCAGGTGCAGAGCATTGCTGGGAGAGCAGCAAGTGGCCGCAGCAGCGTCTGGACGTGGCTGAGCATGTGAGTCTGGGGCGTTTGCACCAGCAGAGCCTCAGTCGCAGGTTCAGTCTGGAGGAGAAGGATGCCCAGCTGCAGTGGCTGAACCTGCAGCCAGGGAGGTGGAGCCCAGAGAGGAGCAGGGACACAGTGACGGAGGTGGACTGTCCTGGATACTACCTCCTCACCATCATAGGTGAGCCATTCTCCACTCAGGTTCCTCTCTAACACATCAGTTTACTGAAACTCATGTGGGTCTGACCTTTAGTGTGTGGTGACTCTGACTGTAAATGCCTGACTCATTGCTGGAAAAAAAATCCTTTTCATCCCACATGAATTTTTGATTGATGAGTGTGTTCACTAGGGACAGGCAATAACTTATCGTACACGATATACTGCCAAACACTGTCTCCACGATGACAATTCTGCATCTCACAATCAATTCGATAAACACGCGGCACTCGCTGTATCGGACTTGCACACGTTAACATGACGAGACCGTGACAGCGCTGTGCTCTTCAGCTCCGCAGCATTTGAGAGCTGACACCAGCGTGTGACGGTTTGGAGAGTGTGGTGGACTTTGGTTCACAATCGTAGTTTTACATTTCTTTTTAATCCAGGGAAGCTTTGATAATAACACTGGTCAACTCTTGAGTCTCTGGATCCGTGTTTATTTTATTAGATGGAGTGGTGGTTCAGTGATCGCGGACACACTCTCACCGGTATGCTACGACCCGGCATCAGTTAGTGACCATCAACAAATTCTAAAGCAGTCAAAGTATTAGTGACATCTTCAATTAGGCAGTGGAAAACAACCATTTTAGGAGAGAGAATTGTGAAAAGATTTTTCGTCACGCAAGACAAAGGACTGTCAGTTTGTATAATGATTTGGAGAATAGAATATGACCAAATGATCATCATGATTTCTAATATGTCTTCAATAGCATCTAGGAAATGTGTCCAGACTGGTTCATAGTTAAAGTCAACTGTTCAGAGACATGAGATACAGCAGTCAGACGGCTCAATTTAGCCCCTAAATAAAACTGTCAGAGCAGTCTGTCAGACACCAGTGGCTTCGACCAGAGACGTGAAACATTCAATTTCTCATCTCTACACTTAGTTAACTATTATATTTAAACATAAGCAAATAATGATGTTGGAGACAAACTCCACTAATAAGTTTTATCATAAAAGAGTTTCAAGAGAGACTGAGTGTCCAACACATGGAATAGAATGAAAATGTATTTATCGTGATAATTATTGTTAGCGGCAAAATTACAGCATTTATCGTGATAACTTTTTTTGTCCATATCACCCATCCCTAGTGTTCACCCTCAAACAAACTCCACTGTACAATGTTTTTGAATTGTCTAGATCAGTGTTTTCGAACTCTAGTGTGCCGTGAGAGGGTGTCAGGTGTTTCCATGGGAAATGATCCAGTTCATTTCATTTGTCCGGAGACAGAGGTGGCCGGTACAAATCAACTAGACCGTGTTGGTCTGTGGAGGGGATGTCTCTGCCATTGAGATTTGAAAACAAAAAAAACAATTTGAATTCCTAGAACAAAATTGAATTTGAAAAAAAAAAAAAATCAGAAGAAACATGTTTTGATGCCCTGTTATTAAGGTTTGAATATGAAAAATACAGCATGAGAATTAATAAAGTGAAGAAGTATTTTTTTTTGTTTTCAAATTGTATTTACGAATTCAAACGTTTTTGTATTTTTTACTTTATTTACGATTACGAATCTTTTTTTTTTACGAGTTCAAAACTGATGGCACAGAAATGGAGTTGCGGGTCCTTGCTTGGTGGGCGGAGCTTAATCAAGACCGACAGCACTCAGAACCGCGGTTTGAGGTGTGATGTTTACAGGCAACACGGATATTGTGATGCTGTATAAACACATGAATATGTGGATTTGTCACGTGCATGTCGGAGAATAAGTGCAGATACCTCACACTGCTCCAATTTACATGCTATTTAGAGTGCAACTTGCCACCAAACACGATATAAGAGAAGTAATAATGCCACGCTGTATGATTCTGTGATGACATTTCAAATGTCCAATTTCCTCCAACAACATTGAATGCACCGTCACTAGCGGTTCAGCACTGGAGTCAAGCCTGCACCAAAACGAAACTCCGAAACTACTGAGTCTAGACCAGTGGAATCGTGGTCAACCGAAGGGGTTCTCCAAAATGCTATTACTATCCTCATCACTAGATGCTGGAAACTACGTGTACAGCGCGACTCCACACAAACATGATAGATGCCGGGCAGTAACGGGTCTGATTGTCTGCTGTCTGGGCACACAATCGTTCAAAAACAACTTTTCAAACTCCCAGAACACTGAGGTGAGCAGCTTCAGCTTCAATGGTGCTGGAGAACTGGAGCGCAGCGTGGTGGTCTAGGACTCGCAGTGTGTGCGGGTGTTCGATGACTCACGTGTTTTTGCCTTTATTAGGCTGATAAACACCTGATTTTATTGACAGACAGATTTGCTTAAATGAATAATGTTGTGCTCTACAGTAACTGTTTTCACTGCTGTAATCGCGCAACTGTTTGCACTGAAGATCACCAGACTATTCGTTGTCCAGTACTGGCGTCTGGATGTGTACTTACAGTAAATGATAAGTCTCTCTCACTGTGTTCAACGTGTTGTCAGAGCAGCGTGGATCAATCAAGACGCTCCATATTACACAGCTTGTTTCGGCAAATGAAACATGACAGGACTCTTCCATGTTTAGTTTTGGCTGTGAAACGCCACATTCTGCTACAGCCGTGGCGGAGGGCCGCCATCAGTTCATATCTGAGGTGACAATGACTCATAGTGCTAAGAAGTGACATAGAAATAAGGTGGTCAAGCCATGGTGGTAAATAGGTTGACGTTTTCAAAAGGCTTTTACTTTGAAATGGCACATGAAATTGAGTTCTAACTTCCTGGGTGTCTTCCTCTGGACCAATGACGTTGCATTCAATGTCCTTGGAGGAAATGGGACATTTGAAATGTCATCACAGATTCATACAGCGTGGCATTATTACTTCTCTTATATTGTGTTTGCACCCTAAATAGCATGAAGATAGGATCATTTTTCAGAATGATTTTTTTTTTCGAATTCAATTTAGTGTTTTTGTATTCAAATCTCGATGGCAGAGATAACCTTCCATATGACGAGAGAAAGAATAATTGTTGTGAAGCGAGCTGAGATTGTCTGTTTCTGCAAATATCGTGCCAAAATAGCCGAGCTACAGTTTTTCACAAATTAAAAGGGATTTTCTACGGTAATGTCAACTCTGCACCAGTGCGCTTTAGCCAAGGTTCCATTACTGACAAGCCTCAGGAAGTGTGCCCTGGTTTAAAACAGGTTGAAAAACAGTGGTGTAGCTATCAGTGAGGTCCAGTAATGTGAGTGTTTGATGTTTGGACAGGAATCAACAGGCAGATTTCCATCAACGCTGCCTTCTACCCTGTGACCTCCTGTGGCGACCCCAGAGCTGTGGGCCTCCCCACTGACCCCCACGACAACACATTGTTATCCTGCCTGACCTCCGGCTACATCTATCCACTAGGTGTCACTGCAGAGCGGAGAGCATCCCCTCACCCTTCCCCTGGTAACTCCGACACCTCTCCTCAGTTCGCTAGCGTCACCACTCACGTACATGACTGTCTTCCAGAGGAGCTGATGCGGACGGCCTCCGAGCTGGAGGACACACACCTTGTGTGCGCCTTGGATTTGTGTCATATGGGGGGACAGGAAATAGAAGTGGTGGTCAGCAAGATCTATAAAATGGCCGATGTTTCTGACGAATGACAACTGTCCTCCATAACACAATAATGTTTGTATGAAAACAATATTTTTCAATGAAGAATCTTTTGTTTCACTTTTTTATTCAACGTTAAAAAAAAAATTTTCATCTGTTTTTGCGTGTAGTCGATCATTTCTTCATGTCAGGAGAACACATGGGCATAATCTTCATGCCCGCTAACACTCTAGCTGGGCAGTGGGGGGCGTTATACTTGCGGTGGAGATCTACAACCTGCTGGTTTGGAGAATTTCTGGCTAAGACAAGCAGTGGCGACAAATCAGAAGCGATAGTTTGGACATGTGGAGGAGAGACAGAACATTTTGGGGGAACTCCAGTGTTAGACATGTCAGGTAGAAGAACATGAGGAGGATCGGTGCGACTACGCTGGAAGATCTGTCACTTAAAACTCCCAGGTTGGAATGAAAGCTGGTCCATTATGCCAACATCAAGTGTGGCAAAGAGGAATGTCCGAGTCACTGCTGAGAGCTCTTTGACCTGTAGGTCAGATCTGGTAACTGACGCAGTGTTTTGTCACATGACATCGCAAATCAATAATTTCAGATGGCTCTGGTGTTTGATCAGAGTCAGAGCCACCAGCTGGGTACGTGGCTACAGGAGCGGCACAACTACGCATGTTTCAAATAACAACTTGATGAGTCACAGCAGAAGCAAATCAATGTTTTTGAAAGTCAAACAAATACTACCCGCCACTCATTCATGGCTCTTAACAGCTGTCAATGCACCGTAATAACTAGACGCTTTAGCGATTACCATTGAAAGAGAAAAACCTTTAAATAGTATTCAGGAATTAAATGGTTTTGGCCACTGGGGTCGCCTTCTTTACTAAATTAATTTATGGTTGCAATTGATAGACGATTTACCCAACTTCAGTAATAAAATGAGAAATGACTATTTCTGTAATTCTATTTCAGAGCAGCAGTGAATACATAATACGATTCGTGCCACTAACAGCAGATGGCCGATGATTTTTACATGACAATTTTGCACCACTGTAAAACTCCCATCTTTGAATTCTGATGTTCTTATCTATGTCAGAGACGATAAATATGTGAAATAAAATTGCGTTTTTGAAAAAAATGCGAAAATATGAAGCACTTTTTGTCCATTCCAAGCGCTTGTTCAATCAAAGAGGCGACGATTAAGGACTTGTTTCTCACAACAGCAATTAAAAGCTCCGGATTCATTCCTCAGAGAACTCGTTCGGTCAGAATCAAGCGATGCATATGTTTAAAAATATTTATTCTTCACAATGACCAGGTTCTGATTTATAAATAATTCAATATAACATTATCAAGATAGATATATTTTTCCGGATGTAAACGCAATTAGTTAATTTCTTTCCAACAACATGAACAATGTCCGTAAAGCTTATTTTGATGGTAAATACAGAAATGAAGGGGAGAAAACAAGCCGTACAATGACTGTGCAACACCAACTCAAACACAAAAACAGCCTCGTCGCCTCTAGTAAGACACTTCATTATCTGTTACAAAATGATTTTAATTTTAAAATCATGTAATATATACTGTATATCTGTAAGCTAAGACATACACAATAAACAACTGTGCCGTCTATTTTTTTTGTACATTCTATTTTACAATATATCCACGTTTGTTCTGCTCTGAAGCCGCAGAAATGGCTCGTATGAATCAGGTCGGTTTGTCCCTCGGTACAGAAATGTTGAAGGGGAAACGAACAAAACACTTTCAGATGAAAAAGCAACCACAAAAATAGAAGTACCGTAGAAACAATGTGATTATTCACAGCCAATTTCATTAAAAAAAAAAAAAAAAAAAAAAAAAAAATCAGCCACAAAACATGAAAACCCAAAGTTGAGTTTTAATTTTGCAAAGTGGAGCTCAGTCAGCCAGAAGGAGGAGACAAAAGCGCGGTGACAGTTTGTGGAGGAGGAACATGAGAAAGAAGTGTGGAAAATAAAAACATCTATGGCACCTCTGAGCTGCGATCATGGGTTCACAAGCGTTTCCTGGTCAGCTAAAGATCAAAGTAGGTGAATTGCACTTCGTCTTGAAAGTCGCCGCTTTCCTTCGGAGCAGCGACGACGCTGAAGTTCAGTCCAGAGTGTTAGTCTCTACCTGCAGCACATTCCCACGCAGACATAGTCGGCGGGCGAGATTCTGCCGAGAGGAATGTTTCGGGCGTAGAAAAATACTTCATTATAATTTACACGGTACAATGGCTTTATCATACACACCTATTTACAAAGTTTACATTGTCTCTCAACAGTATAAATTAACATTCTTCTTCTCAAGTTGACATTGCACATAGTAAAAGTGTAAAACGGCACTGGTGCTGAGTTCGTGGCGGCGAGTGCCGACGGCCACTTCTCTCCCACGTCTTGAGAAAACGCAGATCCGTCTGATTGTCGTTAAATAAGCTCCACCTCACTTCCTGTCCACGTCACAAACAATAAATAGATTTAATCTGCTTGTTATTCTGCGACACGCACCTGGAATATTTCCGGGAATAATATTCTTTTGTGGTTACAAATTCCGGATTTGAAAAAATGTGAGCGTGTGTGGAGGTCACGGCGCATCATGATCCACACGGGGTTTAACAACTGTGCCAGGGCCTGTGGACTCACTGCGATGAGATAAGGTTGGGATAACTCTGCAGCGACGAAGACTGAAACATGACTAAAATATAGATGGAAACATTTAAGAATAAATAGATCCACTTCTTTAATCCAGAAACATTGTTTATCTCCATTTATTATTATTTTTTAGTTCTACTCACACGTTTAGTTCTTTGTCCTCTTATTTATTCCCCAGTTATGGCACCACAGTGACTCCACAGGATAATCAACACGGATTCAAGTTTAAAGAAAATTAGAATCAAATGTCAGGAGCGGTCATTTAAGCTGCGGCTGTGTTCCATTTGTACCCACTGACTCGGGGTTGAATATAAAACTTGAGTTTAAACTGCTCCTGGAAAACGGACTTTTCTTAGCACAAACAAGCGATAGCTCAACAAAGAGGGACGTTTAAACATCCAGATATTAAGTTGCTTGTTCCAAAAAGATTTTCTGCCATCAACCGGAAATGACTGAGAAAAACCTGCTCAAGGCAGCTTCCAATGTTTAAAACCAGGGGGCGCTGCAGGCACTGGAAGACTCACTTCACCAGTAGCGTTAAAGAGATTGAAAGTATAGCGATGTTTACTTTTGAATTTGAAATAGGCTCTTTTGAATTTGTGCCTTAGTATATTACTGTAGTTGAAGTTCAGGTTGATTCCACGCATGGTTGTAGTTCAAATGTTGAGTTCAATCAGGTCCAAAAGCATCTCAGCAGGACAGAAGTTGGCTTTAATGCTGGTCTGCATCGGGTCATATTTGAGTGTGAACGCACTCAAACACATTTGTTTTCAAATGTTGACTCAGAAGAAATCATATGGGGGAAACTGAAGATGGAGTCAGGACTGGACCTTGTCTCAGAAGGCATTCAGTATCTATCTATCTATATATATCTATCTATATATATATATATATATATATATATATATATATATATATATATATAGATCTCCAATATAAATCTAGATGCTCTTTCAATCCACTGTGGAAACAATAATCTATGAAAATAGAACTTTGTATTCCAAAAATGGACCTGAGGTCTTTTCTAAGTCCTAATCGGACACTGCATGACGGAGGTTGCGGAGGTGGGGGGAAAGGCACAGTTCTCCCTCTGGAGACCTTTGGGGAGAAGTGGAAGGAAGATCGGAGCCCTTTTCTTCAGACTTCGTCTTCACATCATTCTTCCAGAAATGTCTCTCCACATCCCAGTGGAGAGTTTGGTGACAGGAATAGTGTTTCCTTAAGTCTCGCCCTCGTTTTGCGTTGGATTAATCACTTTTTTTAAAGTTTGAAACCTTAATCTAAAACAGTTAATAGGCACATTGACTTTCTAAATATACACGAGAATAGTTTTCTGATTCTGGGTTTGCCATATTGAAGGACCAAATAAACATGGAACACGTGATCAGTGGTTATGTGAAGCTGCAGTTGCAGTTTTTCCACTGTGCTGCACTGAACCGAGACGTTCTCCTGTCCACAAGAATGCCAATCCAAGAGACCAGAGCGGTCATGAACAGATTCTTTTATATTTTGGGGAAACATGACATTCTCCAAAAACATTCTCCCTCACACACACCACTCTGGTCTGATTGAGAGACGCTGGGCGTCCAACCTGCTGTCACTTCAGCTGGTCGCTGAAAGCGAATATATAAAAATGCTACTTCAGGGTCAAACCTTGCGACAACACTTGTCGCGCGTGACAATACATCCATTGGTGTCACTGGTCTGGGCTGGGCCACGGGTCGACGCTGTCGCAGAGTTGATCTGCGTCTAAACGTTCAGGTGGTGTGGCGCTGGAGACCGTGAAAACCGCAATTTCTTTCTTTTGTTTGTGTGTTCTGCTGCGCTACCGTGTTAGCATGTTCCGAAAGTCTGACACGCTGTCCATCTGGTTCTGGGAATGTTGGTACTGTCTGTGCTGCTGCGGTTGAGCTGGAGTCAGCTGCTGCTGCTGCTGCTGCTGCTGTTGCTGCTGCTGCTGCTGGATGTATCCCACGGCGCCCTGCTGCGGGAGATTAGTGGTGTGTAAGAATGCTGGCGTCGACCCGCTATGGACCAGTCCTTGCGCCATCTGACGGAGCCAAGCATTAGAGTGAGGATGTGCTGCTGTTGCAGGCTTGTGAGCAGTGTTACCTGAAAGAAGTGCTGCGGCTGCTGCAGCTGCAGGGAGTGCTGGGAGGCTTGGTGCTGGCTGTGGTACGCAGACTGCGACTGGTGCTGGATGAAGGTGTTGTGAGGGATCATGATGGGGGAAGTGAAGACCTGAGACGGGACAAGGACGGCGTTGCAGTTGACCTGCTGCATGGAGAAGGACGGGGTGATGATCTGCTGCTCCAGGGTGTATCTGTCGAGAAGAGACGAGTAGAGTGACCACTGGAGCCTCCATGAACAGCAACATTCAACTCTGCTGGTGGAGCTGCTTTATGGAGAACATCCATTCCCAAGACTGTTCCACAGCAAAATCTAGTGTTTACTGTGACGTCATTCTCTATCTAGTCCTCATCACAGCGCAGATGGTATCGAGACACCAAATTTCCCTTTGAGTGAGACTCTCCCGACTCTCACTCAAAGGCTGAGAAGCTTGTCCATCTTAGGGCATGAGCAATCAGTTAAACTGCCCCTGGGTTCCATTTGTACTCATAACCATGTATTAACATAAGATTGTAAGTTACCAACTCATGTCACAAGGAACTGATATCATATCGAGTCGGAATGGATTAGCTTGGTGGCTAATGCTACAAACTGATCCTCAGTGAAAGTCGCTACAAAAACCAACAATTAGCTGAATATTGTAATTGTAGTTTGGTCTCAGACATTCACATAGACACTCCCTCATGCAACAACAGAATTCACACGCTGTGAACTAGTGATGTGCGGACCGATCCTGAAATATCGATACCGCCGATACCAATCTTGATTCTCTAAAATCGATTATCAAACCAAAATATTGATACTTTCGACACCTAAGTAATTTGAGGTAATGTATATCCTTAACAGGAACAAGATGAAATGTAACTAAACTATTGAGATCCTGTCTGGAGACGCGGTTTGTGGGAACTACTTTTCTTCCGCCCGTTATGTATAAGCGCAGCACCATGCTGCCCTGCGCCAGTAACAGTCAAGACTCGATCGCTCTCAGTAAGTGGAGCCATGTGTGGAACTACTTCAGCTCCACAAACAACCAAGAAGCTGTGTGTGACGCCAGTTGAAAAACAATACAATGTTGTGGCAACACAACAAACATGGTGAAACACTTAAGGTTAAACCACGCAGCTCAATACTACGCATCGATGAGGTTGAGGGAGGTGGACTGTTCAGCGTCCGCCTGTGGTGCGGCTGACAGGGCAAGGTAGACGTCTGTGGCAGAGTCATTCAGGCGGCAGGCAGGCAACATCCAGGTCAAGTAAAGTTAGGGTAGTAATACAGTAAATAGATAGTATAGTAAAGTAATAGTAAAGTAATAGAATAAATAATAATAAAGTAATAGTATGAGTATCGCTGAAATAATCACTTATAACATCTCACCCATCTTGAATTTAGCCAAGATTAGTTCATGTCAGGATTCCTAGGTAGTTCACCGGTTAAAGTAGATTTAAATTATACAGTGCAATGACAATAAAACAGCCTTGAAAAATGAACGAGAAATGATGAATGAAACATAAGTTTAGCGACCAAATATTGTCTTATTATTTTCAAACAAATTTAAACTGTTAAATTAATATATATAACTTGAATGTAAAATTTATATTAATTTAAAATTGTTTAAATATTTAAAAAATGAATAAAACAATAAACAATTGACTCATCCTTGTATTTTGAAGGAAGCTATGATTAGGTGTAGTCACATACATATCGGTATCGGTATCGGCAATACCAGCCTGAATATTACTCGGTATCGGATCAGAAAGGAAATCAGTGGAATCGAAGAACAATACTGTTAACTAGACAGTTTCATAGCACAGCGACCTCTGGTGGTCAGAGAGAAAAGGTGTATCCAAGTGGACTGCAGTTTTTAATCGAGGAGCAGGGTGATAATGCTGATAATCGATCGATCAGTGATTGTGGTTTATATTTAGCTTTCAGTAGTTTGTTAAAAAGCTGCAATTATTTGTTACTATTCATCAGAGTGCAGAGGCAGTGCTCAGTCTCTCAGCAGATACTCACATGGTTTGTGAAAGTCCCATGTTGCACTGGGACGGTTGGGTTGTCGCATTAGTGGTGGGCACCAGCGTCTGCATTGGCTGGTTGAGGAGCATCCTGCAGGAAATGATCAAGGTTCAGTGAGTGGCGACAGCTGAGCGATGATGTCACTCACCGTAGTTGCCCGTCCTGGTTGAACTCATGGTCCGTGGGTCTTTGGTTGGACTCCTGCAGGGGCCTGCTGTTGTTCTGGGAGAACATCATGGGGTTGCTGTAGAAGGGCATAGTGAGGCTGGTGTTGGTCTGCACTGGCAGACTGACCGACTGAGCCTGGCCACTCCGGGGAATCCTCTGCTGCATGGGGAGGAGATGAAGAAGTTGTGTCGACGTGCGCATGCATACACAGCATACGTAGACTCCTTGTACTTTACAGAGTAGCCTACATACTTTATATTAGAATTAGTGGTGGGACTTTGAGATAATTACGATTAATTGATTACAACAAAAATGTATTTAATATTATTTAATTTAATTTAATTTAATTTGCTCTCCAGACAACAGGGAACCTTTGTAAGTGCAGGAGTTCCTGGTCCACTGATCACACTGATGCACAAGACACGTCACAGCTAGGATGATAACAACATCAACAAACATGGAGGAATCCCTGAACAAAAGCAAACAAAAGCATCTGTTTGTTCAGGGATGTTTTTCGCTACACAATGGCCAGGGCTTCCACTACTCTGAATGGACTTGAAATTCTTACAAAACTGAAATTGTTCTGAAAAAATTAAAAGAGCTTTAGTTTAAATAAGGTGATATAAAAACTTGAATATAGCCACTATATATTGTGCTTTTGTCAAACCAATGCAAAAAACAGTATTTTGTTGTTTAAATATATGTGTGCGTCCATCATTTGAGTCAGTAATATACCAAATTCATTCAAATTGAGAAATGTGAATTGAACAGTGATCAATTGAGAATAATTAATCACAAATTAGATTATTTTTTTAACCAAATCCCACCCCTAATGATAGTATTTGCAACTACTTCACCCAGGTATGCAGAATATCCTTCAAACAGTTATTGTTAGCAGCATTTTAGCAATACATTATTACATTTCATTATTTTCAAAATGTCCCCATTATGAGATGAATACAGCATTCAAATCCAATGCAATTCCACGTTAGATATTCAAAGTGTAATTAGCTCAAACGGACAGAAGATGGCAGTAGCGCCACATGGTTCATTAAAACCTTAACCCAGACACTCAAGAGCGCTATGAAGAAGAGGCAGCTGGACAGGGATGAGAATAAAAAAAAAAACTTCAACGCAGGTAAATCTACATTTTGTCTCCATATTCATGTGAAAGATGATTTTTTTTCAGTGATGTGACTGCATGTCATATCTAGACATTAAAATGTCCCTTTTCTGCCTGTTTCAAATGGAGCTGGTCACCTGGCCAGATGTTCTTTCTGACATGTTTCACATCAATCTGGGAACTATACAATGTTTGTAAATCCAAACAAACTCACAGAACACCATCATTTCATCTACGCTAGCCCACTTCCAACCAGCCCATTCATTGAAATATCGTCGTCCTTTTTGGGGAAAACCGAGTCCTAAAACAATACAAATAAAAACAAAGTACGAAGTGGCACATCCTTTTTTTCCTCCTTATGAGCTAGCGGAACCTGTCAATCTTTTTCAACACTGAGGTGATGAGTTGTGTACCTGTGTGGAGGGAGAGTTGTTATCTCTCAGGAGGGGGTGAGGCGACACACTGTGCCCTCCACAGGGTGACTGTTTGGGGAGGCCCGAGTGCTGCCTGATGACGCCCGACTGGCTCTGCGGCCTTCCCGGTCCCTGCTGCTGGGGCTGCTGGGAGCCCCCAAACTCGTTGTGTATGGGCTGTTGTAACAACATCTACCACACAAGAAAGAATATCACATGTCACACTTTATATGTTCAAACCTCAACTGTCATTGGAAGCTAACAAGATGAATCAAAGTTCAACATGCCGATATGTTTTCGGCTTTTTTTCTCAGAAACAGAAGACATCAAACGAAACTGTGCCTGAAGTGCAGACAGTGTGTGTAGTTGTGCATCTCACAACCGGGTCTACTATTTGCTGACCTCAAGTTTTCTACTCACAAACGCACTGAGTTTAAAACTTCCCATGTCCCACAATAAAAACACATGCCTTGACCTCATTCACAAATGTGTCAGATATCGCTAAGTAAAGTTTGTTCGCTTATAGAAGTGTTGACTAAGCAACTTGTATGTGATCTGGGAAGTCTAACAAGTTCCATAAAAGGAAATGATCAAAAAAACCTTTCTCAAACATTACAACTTCCTCGAGGTCTCAGATATTTGTCATGTCATTAATCTCAGATGAGTAGAAAAGCCGCCTTTTGTGCTTGTTAATGTGAATGTTGACCCGCCACAGCAGCCCCCACCTACTCAGCCAAGGAGTGTCACTCACGCAAGGCAGCCTGTGATTGGCTGGCGAACAATAACAGTGGATTATTATTGACACAACAGGAGAGTGTGTAATGTGGGTCATGAGCCTGCCAGGCGTTGTTATGGTTACACTTCGTATCTAAACAACAACCAGTGGCGTCTGGGTGGCGCTGTAGGGCCGGAGAGAGGCCAGTGCAGCGAGCAACTGCTGCACTTTACCTGGATATTAGCGAGCTGAAGCTTCTCCTTGATGTCGTGCAGCTCCTGCTGCTGCGTCTTGATGTCAGCCTGCAGGATGCGCGTCCTCTCCTCCAGCTGCTCTTTCAGCTGGTTCATGACCCCGAGTTGCCGCTGTGGCAGCTGGTACACAGACGACTGCGGCGGCTGCTGTGGCTGCTGTGGCTGCTGCTGCTGCTGGACACAGGTAGAGATGAACCAGATGAACCTGAGGTTGTTTTACTTCAGTGTGAGAGGATCATTCAGCTGGTCGCCAGATAAACTTATTTCCGAGCACATTTGCTATAATTACCATGATGGTAGTAATTAGGTAGAAAATACATAAATGGTTGAAAATTTTGTAAACCTGCAAACACCAACTCAGAGCAAGTTAATCACCTCTGCCTTACTTGTATGTCCGGTTCCAAAATATAAAACATACAATAGCAGCTTGCAACTTGTAATTAACATCATGAATTTTAACAATTTCTGCATCCCTTATTTAAAAAACAAACAAACAAACATGTCGGGAATGTCCGACAGTGCGAGCAGCCTTGATACGTAAGTCTGTCCAGACTCAAAAGTAGATGAAGCACACAAGTTGATAAAACAAAGCAGCAAGTGCCTACGTGATTATCTGCATGCACATGAAATTAGGCAGTTTATTTTTAACATCATGTTCTGCAGCAGTGGAAGGAGACCAACAGAAAACAGGAAGAAGCACATTTCAACGGAAAATAAAACATAATGTTAGTTCAGTCAACATCAAATATAGAGCTCATTTCAGATGAAATTGTTTCATGCAAAACACTTGCCGCTAGTAGCTGGGACAAACTGGAAACTGGACCGGCATAAATGTGTAATGACAAACACCTTCAAAACGACTTCGAAGAACTTTTTATGTATGTATGCAAATGTGTCAAACAAAACAGCGTATCACAAACCGTGAAGTAAAATATTGGCCTTGAATTTCTGGGTTACACTAATATGTTCTTTAGGCCGCAAACACATACACACACGAGGGCACAGCGGACAACTGCGAGATAAGACTGACAAAGGACTGAAAGGAAGAGAGCGGGTGGGACAGGAAGTGTCAACACTGACCATGGCGGAGTGCTTGCTGCAGGTAGGAGACAGGGGGACACTCAGCTGGGGAACCAGGTCAAAGGAATTTTGTCGTTGGGTCAAACTCTACAAAACGAAACGACACAGGTTTTACAATGCATCACCAATTTGAATCAACCAAACTTGTCATCCAACCTTTGAACTGCCTGGCTGGAGTCTGCTGCTCGTCCTCTCTGTCCCCACAGGTGCCGACTGCCACGACGGCGTGCAGGCATCCGTGTACGAGTTGGCTGCTGCACAGGAGTACAAGCTGACGTCACTGCCACAGCATGTGTTTTTGTCATACAAATATTGGCAATCTTACTACCCGAAGCGAGTGTGTTTGGGTGAGAGGATGACTCACATGCGGAGTCAGACAGCGCAGTGTGCGAGGACTTCCTGGAGCTGTGGGACGACACTGAGTGTGCGCCGCTGGTTCGGTCCTGTGGTGGGTCTAGACGTCCGCAGATGTCCAAATACAGCTCCTGAGCCTGTGAGGACAGACACTGTAACGTCACCGCCTATGTTCTGCATGCATGGCTAAACTAGACCAGTACCTTCACAGAAGACGGAGCGATCTCTGGGGGAGACAGCTCTTCCAGCCCAAAAGCCCTCCTCCTCTCAGCTCGCACTTCGGCATAACTGCACAAGAGGGGTGCACTCATCCAAAACTATTCCTCAACGTTTCATACGGGTCCAACAAACGTACCTGACAACCGTGTGAGTGCAAACGATGAACTCCGGTTTGGAATTCCACTGGTGGTAGGTGATGTAGTAGTGAGTGCGCAGCCAAATCCACTGCTGCCCTTTGGTCAGGAAGCGGTAGTAGCAGGATTTACCCTTCCCACATTGCATCACTGAGGATAACCAAAAACACAGTCTCATCACTCGACTCTAGAACCTTAAATCTAAAGCTTATCTCTGTGAAAATGAAAAGATGAACACATGAACACTATCTTGTTACACTTGCTGAACACGATCATGTCAAGCAGACATGAAGAAAGGAAGGTCATGTGTTCTTTCAGAAAATGTGATGGCCAATGATAACAAGAGTTATCTCTTGAGAAAAAAAACGCTCGACTTACGTTGCTTGTGGCATTGAGCGATGAGCTCCAGGTCGTCCACATGATAGTAATCATAGCCAGACGTTCCTAAAACCTCGAAGGGCAGATACCCTATGATGGGTGACGCTCTGAGGGGGCAAACGGATGATTACTCAAACTCTGCCATGATAGCTGCATGAGCCACCCCGTGGACCTTGACTTGTTTACCTGTGATCCAGAAACAGGAACTTCCACTCTAGGCTGTGCCTGGATGTGAACTCATCACAAGGGTCATCCACGATGCACAAATCCTGTGCACAGAACATCCAAATTTCACAGGGATGTACAAGACTCTCAGTGGAAGAATTTGGAAGGAGTTGCAGACACAACAAAGCCACAACAGAAAATTTTTTAACATGGAGTTGCAAAAAAGCCACTGACACAAAATGGACCCTTTAAACCAGACTTTGTTTGGGCTTCCTGCCCTCCCTGACTAGCCAAAAAAATCAACTTGATTCTGATTTTTTTGTCCCTCTGCCAGGTGTTATTTGCTTTATTTGTCTTGCCAGCTACCTCTCAGATACACTGGTGATCTTAGTAGCTTCTTTTATTAACGAGAACAGGTTAAGCCATGACTCCCACACAAGGATGTGAATGTTGACAGAGGCATTTGCTCGATTGTTGGGAGCTGCTGACAAATAAAGTACAGTTCAGTTGTATTTTGTTGGCATGTGACTGAACAAGAAATCTTGTTTATCACTTTTCCTTTACGAATAGAAAATGAGAATCCCCTTTTGGCAGTTGGTCACTGCTCTTCTCGTGACATGAATCAACGCTTCATGGCTAAGTCTTGATTTCCACTTTACAGCTTGGCAATAACATGAGACAACATATACAGTATCGTGACCCATCTCTGGCAGACAAATGAAGGGAAACTGGTGTGTGACGCTTCGTTTTTCACCGTGAATGTGAAAAACTAAGACAAAGCAAGCTGCTATTTGGACTTCTTCGTGTTGAAAAGACCTTTGGGAAGAGTTAACTTAATGTCTATGTCTTTGAATGTCTATATTAGCTTGAAGAAAAACTTAAATGTTCCAGCGCTTGCATTACGAACAATGTAATCGTGAGGCTCACGCTGAATACAAGGATCATCCTCTCTACTTACACCTGTGCTCTTCATGTCTTGCCTTCATGCCTTCATCACATCCATCAACCTCAATGGTCTTCTTCTTCTACACAAGACTACCATCTCAAACATTGTTCATCTGACTCTTCTCCTCTTGTGTCTAAACCATGTGATCCTGCCGCTCCCGCTTACTCTCTCTACAGATCACTATAATGTCAGAAAACATGGATACCCTCCCCACTGAATCCCTCCATCACTCCGAGAGCACACCTGACTTCCACATAAAGTACCACACTTCCTCAGGATCCACAAATCCACTGCCTTAGTCCATGAAAACAGACTTTCAGTTCTCAACTGTACATGAAGTCAGCAAAATGCTGCATGTTACCAGCTAACACAGTATGTCCTACCTTTAGAAACTGCGGAGTGACTAATCGCACAGTGGCGATGAGGCAGACCTGCTCCTCCAGCGACGACTGCAGGCTTCTTGGTAATGTCAGTTCCATGCCATTACAAGAAGAAGTAGGCACTGAGGGACACAACAGAAACACATGCTTACAGGATCAAATGGTGTGATGTGAATGATAATATTTATTATAAATGAATTACAAAACAAATGTAAAAATGCAACACCACAAAACCTGTTCAGCGAGATCTCAATAAATAAATTGTAATAATAAGTAGAAAAGCTACTGAGAGAATGCAGTTTTTTTCAGCTTTTAAAATATAAATATCATTGATAGCCATGACAACAGGTGGTAGTAGATTTTGGAAAATCCCCCAAAATCTTATCATCTCTTCCCAGCCCCAATGGCAACATTTCCTACATTTTGTCAAAATTTGTCATTAAGTTATTTTGCAAGTTATTTGACCTCCACATTAGGGTCACTCCACCACCAGATTTTTTTAGTCTCCCTCAACACAGCTATGAGGCTTTTCAATGAAAGGACATTGTAATGTCGATATTTTAAATCAAGGATTTCAGCTTTTGTATTTTTCACAATGCACTAAAAAAGATAAGTTATAGTTATAAATATCTCTTTCCCAGTGCTTTTCTGCCAGTTCGGTATGAGTCTGGAATGTGGCAACAACTTCCTCTTGTGCATGTCCTTCCAATCATGACACACTGCTTTCCTCATACTTCTTTTTACATGCAGTATTCTACTGCCAGTGTAAAGGTATCTCCAAAAAAGGGCTCGTCCTCTGGTAGCTGCTGGTTAGTTTGGACATCCATGGTCGTGTTTCATGAATAAGAAACCGTTTTGCACGATAAATAACTAATAATCTTCTTGAGGAAGTTCAAGCAAGTCTACCTTAAATCCTTAAACCCAAAACTGGCAGCTCGTCCAACTAGGACACGGAAAAAAACTGGGTTTAGCTGCTGAAGCAATATCCTTAGTTACATCAAGGTGTTTTACTGTGTAATCAAAACCTTCTCACCATTGTTATGAAACTTGAAGTCTCCCACAAACTTGACATACTCATACACGGGAGGCTCTTTCGGGTCGATGTTTCCTCGGGCCAGGTGACAACAAAACTCAATATGTGCCTCGTCTGAAGACAAAGGAGGACAGTTAGCAATTAAAATCGTGAAATTTAATTTTCAAAATAATACATGTTTGATGGACTTGGACAGTTTTGACAAAACTATGTATAAAGCAATGTCAGTTTCACCTGTGGAACTGAAGCCAAAGCATACTTGCTAACACACTCGCACACAGCACTGATCAATAAGCATAACAACTGAAGGGTGAAAGATTGCTGCTGTTAACATGTAAAATGATTTAATTTAATTATTCATGTAACACTCGTAACATGTTAAGGTGAAAAACTGTTGAAAATAATTGTCATATTAATTTCTGGAAGAGAGAGAAGCACTCACAGCACATTTTTAAAGCATCTCTAGAGCCATAAAATTAAACTAAACCAGGAGACTTGTGAATAAGTGCAGTAGTCCAGGGGTTAAACATTGCAGAAGAACAGCAATTTAGATTCAAATCTTCCTTTTTATTACAGCCACATAATGACTGCTAAACATATAATATAATACAAAAGTTCACACTTCAGCTCTCTTTTAAAATGTGTCTGTGCTTTTTTGTATTTTCACATCTCACTTATCACTTCAATGCGAAGACCTTTGTGACCTGTGTTCCTGAGAGGCACTACATAAATAAAGATAACTCGCTCGCACTGAGAACGGCGCCTTGTCTCTTTTAGAACTCGCAGCCTGTTTCTTTGGTGTCAAAGTTTCGATGGGTTGGCCAAGGTTGTGGAGTTTGAGAAATCAATGCAAAACTCTTGCCAACATGCCAGTGGAGTTGAAAACCACAGTTTGCTGGTGTGATGTCATTCTTTGAAATATTAGATAGCTGGATGAAAAAACGAATATGAATAGCACAAGAAACTTTGAATGAAAGCACCAATATTTTACATTTTTTAAAGCCCTGAGCTAGATAAACGTTGGCAGATGTAGACCCAGAAAACATATGAAGGTTGCTGGAGTGGCAGGCATTTGGAGTGACTTATGCAATGAATGCTGTCCTTATTAAGTCTGAATTATTATTCTTCTCATTGGATTTCCTCAAATATTAGCTTTGACTGTGGTTGTCGAAATTATCAATGCTCAAATGCAGTAGCCGGATACAATGCTAATTGGTATCAAGGTATCAATACTAAGTTTATTTTGGGTAAAAAAAAAAATTGGCAATAAGTGAATTGATTTTTAATGTACTTAGCTATTTTTTTCCATCAATCCAATTCCAATTATGTGAATATTTTATTTAATTGACAGTGGTTCTGTTTTCCATGTTACTAAAAATGTTTTGACTTGATTTTTTGAATCTCTGCGGCATCAAAACTTATCTTCCTCATATCAATATCTGGTTTGCAATTATAGTATCCAACCACAGGGTTTCCATCACATTTTAACAGTTGTGACCCCTTTAAAGATGAAATCTCACGTTATCAAACACATGAATATGAAAATGAAGTGGACTCATCAAAACAAATGTATAGCACATAACACATCATGGAGGTGAGGAGAAGGACCGTGTGAGGATGGCTTGGATTGGAGACAGATTTACTTCCAATGATTAAAAACTGGCATTTTACCTGTCACCAATTCAATAAATTACAAAATCTCATCACTTTCTTTTAACGCGGCGGAGAGGGGTGCGCCAGCGGAAACCCTGAACCATGTATTCAAGAATGAAAATACATTTGATCAGGTTTTGATTTTAGTAAGAATTTCATGAGGATTTTTTTTTACTTAAAAGTTAAAAGTGCACTTAAAAGTGCAGCTTTTTATTTCATAGTAATTCATCCAAAGGCACAATTCCCTATGTACATTGGTTAGTGAGCAATGGCCTTTGGAATGTGCTGTTCCCTAGACAGACTCAGAAAAGGGACAGAGTAGATGGAAAAGAAGTAGAATGGAAATAGCTCATAAAACTAGAACATCAAATATCCTCATATGTGTGAGAAAAATGCAGCAGATTAACACTGAAAATGTTGACATGTTTCCACTTATCAGGCAAATCCAGATTACCATCACTCTCAGAGTAATACAGGTTGACAGGTTGACTGTTACATGTATTTGGTCAGGTGATTTGAAGGGTAGGGAGGAGTCTGAGAGGCCTGGCCTGATCTTGAACCAGAGAGTGCTTAACCTGTGTGCCATATTGTCTGTGTGGACTCAGTCTGACTGAGGGATCAAGACAGGGTAGTGACATAACAAAAATGTATTGGCCACAGGATTTCTCATATCCTGATAACCGTCAACAAAATGATAATAGCTGGAGTTCCCTTCTGGGACAAATCAGATTGCGCTGCCTGAGTCACATGACTTTGTGATTTAAGCCACCAGCAGACCAATAATAACAAGCGTGCTTCTCACAGAGGCCAATAGCAATGCAGGATTAAGGTCAGCATTCAGCCCCAGATACCACATTCCTCTGGATTACTGCGAGCATAACACATTTAAAGTCTTAAGTATGATACTGGGTTAACTGCTATTATTAGCCAGCGGTCTAATCATTGACCAACAAATCAGCAATCCAATAACCTCTCCGGTTCAGACTCTTTAGTCTCCTGGGCTGTAAAAATGCAATTGTGCTAAAAATATAGGCAAAAGCATGTTCCAGGACACAAATAAGAGTCAGACAAACACAGACATCGGACTGCTTAACAGGCTGTTGGAGCAGGGAGAAGGAGGTGGGAGACAGACAGGATGAGACTTACTGTCGAGGAAGTCAGCAGCGATAGGGTCAGTCATCAGCATGTGGGATGATAGCAGCTTATACACCTCGTCGTGTTCACGCTCCGGGAGGAAATTCAAGATATTTTGGTCAACCATATCTGACTGGTGTCAAAAAGGGCATGAGAAACTGTCATTAATAAATGAGTCAAGAAACTGCTTCATAGGAAACACAAAATAATGACAGTGGAATGGGCACTTCTGCAGAAGCTGTTTCAGGACGTAAACCTACCGGTAAATGGCCAATGAGTGAAGACACGCTGTCAGATACATAAATGATGTTTCCATCTGTAGTTAATGCCACCAAGAAGCCATCGAGTGCCTGACAACGGAAGAAATATCAGTGAGTGATTTGCACCTTTCAAGAACAGACAAAGAAAAGCTTTGAATATATAATTTCTAATTCTTAGCAAGGATTATTTTTTCATGTGTCTTTTGAAAGATTTGGACCAGTAAGTGCAGCCCTGGGACCACATGCGGCCCTTCGACTGCAACGATGCGTTTCTCTTTTTGTGTATTTCTGGTATCTTAGAATACATTAGAATTAAAACAATATTTTGAAATATATGATATGTTTAAATGGAATGTATTTTAAATGAAACAGGACAAAAGCAATCAAAAAAATAAAATAAAAATACACACAACACAGCCCCGCACAACAGTCACAGTACATAATGTGGCTGCAGAGAAAATGTAATTGCCCGCATTGATTTAGATCACATCCATTTAACCATATTACAAATACTCAATATGGCAGTTCATCAACATCAGAAATGTATTGGTAAATAAAAAAAATATTTAGTTTAGTTATTACTTCTGATTGAATATATATAATATCTTTTTATGTATAGCACCAAACTAGAAACATTGCGGGTAAAAGAACCATGTGATTCTCTTGGTCACCATGAACAGAATTCAGTGGAAACGGTACAGGACATAGCTGGGTTACTCTATAGTTCATCATTGTGAAGCAAGATGAAACACAGTAGACAATATTTCACGTTGCACACCACTGAAGACTGAAGCAGTCTGAAAAAGCCCAGCTGGCCTCTAACACTCGTTTCTGGGATCAGTTGTGTACTTCCTCAAAAGATTCCTCATGTTTAATTCCTGTCATACAGCAAGAAGGAATGGAAGATATAACCACATAAGGAGTCCTACAACTGCTGTACAGCATGTTCCAACCCATCGGTTTCCACAGTTCTCTATTACCTCGCATGAGTAGTCACACACACCTCTTTTTTATTAGCTAAACGCTGCCACTGGTTCCAACAATTAAGCATGAATTCTTTTTTTTTTTTTTTGAGATGATAAAACCAGCTTTCCTAAGCCCTAAGTTAAATGAGGAGTGGAGTAGCCATGCAGACAACCATCCACAGCTCTTCAAGTGACACCGGAGCAGAGGGCGTAGACGGCCTCATTTGAATTTGAATTCTCCCTGCTACACAGAGAAAATTTGAGTTTCATCCATGGATGTTAAGGGAGTCATCTGTCACACTAGTGCTGCCTCTCTACAGCGGAAGCAACACATCTTTGAGCTTCCGACAGAACTTTAACAATGTGGCACAAGGTATCAAAGAAAATTTTATATTGAGCACACAACCCTCTGACAGCACCAACAAAATGGAAACTTGTCCGATCTTTAAAGGTCAGAGCTCACTGAGGCAGATTGAATAAAGGTTTGCTCATTCTAGAACAAGTGCAAATCACTTGCAAGTGCTAAAGATAGGATGCAGTGTTTATCATCTTTCAATGCAATGTTAGAGTTCAAGGCCTGACAGCAATATTGCGTACAGTGTCACACACATATACTGCATGGTGAGTCATTGCCTCAATGAAAAAAGAAGTTTTACTCAGGAGGACATGACCATAACACCAAAATGCACTTTTTGTTTCAAAATGTCAAGCTCACATGACTGTAATATATATTGTAAATATTTGCGCCTTACCTCGAGCATGAGCTGGGTGAACTCCTCATTGCTGAGGAACGAAGGCTTCCAGTCTTGTCTTACGTCACAAGTTTCATTCTTCGCTGTTATGTCTGAAAAGCACGGTAAACAGAAAAGAATAAATTAAATATCTTGACTGAGTTAAGGGTATCACCTGGCTTTATGGTCTTTAGATGAAAATATATTTGTATAAAGTATCTTGACAAAGATGAGTATAAGTTAAGTTTAAGTTAAACCCAGTCAACGTTCAGAGCAACTCATGTCTGCTTCGTACCATAGGCGGGTCACAGAGATTCCCTTGATGAGTAAGTCAGAGTTACTGGAATATTTTGAAGGAAAAACCACTTGCCCACTGAGTCACAATTTTCTGACTCACTATGATGCATTAATCAAAAACTCCATGAGTCTGCACTAGCTAATTATTTTGCAAAAGTAGACACTTTAATGTGGAAAAAAACCAATTCAAAAGGAAAAGCACAAGGATTTATCTGTACCTTTTTGCTTCTGCAAGAAGTCAATGGTTCTTTGCAGAATGGTGGATTTGTCCATCTTGCGTGGATAACCCTGACCCTGCAGCATAGTGCAAAGCTCCTTGATGAGCACGTTGAATTGGTCTCTTCTTTTCTTCTCCGACTTGTTACGAGAAGCCCTTGGCAGAGCAAATGATTGACATTAGTGCAGTCTGGTGGTCAAAGCTAATTGAGCATAGGTTATTGAAATAACTGTTCCAGCAGAGTGGTTTGTAGATAACAAAAGAGGAGAGGGGGAGGCAACGCACACAGTAAAAAACGTTACAAAACCAAGCCCTCAGATTCATTTGAAATCCAGCAGAGAGAAAAACCAAATGTACCATGTCAATAGAACCTGACGAGTTTTAAAATAAGCACAATTTTATGACAAGATTAAACAGCAGCCGCTCATTTCGCTCCACTCACTGCAGCCTTCTTCAAATGAAAAGCCCATTTCTGTCTCTTCAGCTGTATTTTATCTTGTTAGGAGGAATGGCGGAAACTTGCTTTTACTCATTCGAAGTTCTGTTTAAATCAATACATGTCTACCCACACACTATCAGTAAAAGAAACGCAGATACCTGCTTCAGAAGACACAGTTAAGCAAAGCATAGCTCTTTCAGAGAAAATCCAGCGCCAGCTGCCACAGATGACGGAAGAGCAACAAAGGCTGCGCTAACGTCGGTGTGTGTGATAGACATGTACAGTATATTTGAGCTCCAACCACCTCCATACAGTCCAGTTTAGATCTCAAAAGCAAGCTTACACAGGTGAGACTTAATGGTTTAACATCCACGGATGGTTAATGGTTTAACATCACAGGGATCACTATGTTGCTAACTGGCACTTTGATCGAATGTCACACATTGTTGTACACTATTGTACACTATTTAACTCTGTAGTGTTTATTTCTACTTGTCCGGTTATGACTTGCAGACCATTTCAATGACATGATATAAATGTCTTGGTCAAGCCAGCTACAGGGTCATCAGAGTTCTTTTTTAAGGGTCCTCTTTTAAAATATTCCATGTGACAAGTTAACACAAAGTCAGCGAGGCAGGTTCACACAAAACTGAATCATTGAGCATGGGATTGATTCAAGTCATTTGTCCAGAATAGTGATCAGTGCTTGATCAGTCAAATGGACAGACAGATTACTGTACAGGCTCCAGCTTATTTAAGGAAGTCATCTGAGCTGTAGACAGATCTGTGTCACAGTGAAGTTATGAGGTATCTGTTCTTGAGTTGGAGGTGGATTGTAGTGAGCTCAAGTTACCAGAATTTTGTCTGGACCGCATGATGCTATGCTCAACGGAAGAAAAATTAAAGTCTGGTTTACTGTGAGACTGAGTAAGGAGTCATCTTGTGATGAGCTGTCTGAGTTTACTCAAGTCAGGAAGAATCTCATCTCAGAGTCTGAGTCAAGTCTTGGCTGAGACGATCAAACCACAAATCATCAGTTCTTGTCAGAGATGATTCAACACCAGCACTGAGCTCTGAATCAAGTCTTGTTAACAGATGAGTTATTGGTTAAATATATGTTAAATCAAGGCCCAAACCATCAGCTTCAAAAACAAGAGCCACATTTTAACACAAGCTTATTGAATCATTGTTGATGATTCTCAGGTTAGAGTCACCACCTGTCAACCTTCAAGCAGAGTGGGAACACAGGAATCTTCAACAATGACAGGCAGAAGGAAATAAATTTGCCATAAAAGCTGACCCACATGCAGTTATATACAAGGGTCCAGTACCTTTTGGCCCGGTCTTTCTCATCTTCATCCTCCACACAGCTGTTGGTGCTGGGAACAGAAGAAGACACATTAAAATGTTTCTTCAATTACATCATGGCCTTGCCAAGGGAGAGGGAGGGGGTGTGTGTCTGAGAACAGCTGGATTTTTAAGAACTCATCTCATGCTGACCCCTTTAGAGTCACAGTTTCTTTTCAGGAAAACCACTTCAATTTGGATATGTTGACGGGTTAAAGAGCTGCCCCATTGTTTCTCTTTTCAGAACTGGAGTCAGTGGCTTGTTGTGGAGCAACGGTTTGTGTGTCCACAGCGTTCTATCATTAGTACATATTTGCTGTCTGAGACGAAGATGGTCTAACAGGCAAAAAGATGTGTACATACTCTGACAGGCTGTAGCAGATCTATTTGCTATGACTTTATGTGGAGCGGGGAAAGAAAATGGCTCAAGAGTTTAAAGGAAGAAGATAACAAAAGGAATAGAGAATAACAAAATACAAAAAGAGGGAAGGAAAAAAGCAATGAGAAGAAAAAGAAAATGGGAAGGAAACAAGGAAAAGGCAGAAAAAGAAAGGTGAAGAAAAAGACGAGCAAAAAAAAAAATCAAGAAACCAGGGAATATATAAAATAAAATAAATAAAATATATTCTTATAAAAAAGAAAAAAATAAGAGGAAAATGGAGGAAAAAACACCATAATAAGATAACAATAAAAAAGGCATAAAGGAATGAACAAACTATGTTAATACTGTGCAAACAAGTTGTGTGATAAGTTTGTTTGGACACTTACTCCCATTCCCTGCGGCTGGGCGCACAGGTGCCACTGAAGTCAGAGAGGTTGTCCATACTCATTCCCTTTCCCAGCCAGGCCCTTTCTGAACTCTTAGAAATCCCATTCGCGCTGACCTCATGGGAACAAGTCCGTTGGAGGAAGCTATAAAGATCCAGCTGACCAGCGCCCCCTCGGATCCCCCGTAGACACACCAAATCCTGTGAGGACAGAAAAAACATTTATGAATGACGCTACACACGATCCTCTATCCTTCTGTCAGATGTATTGGTTTACAGTGTGCTCCACTAGATAAATAATACAATGTAAAGTAACCATCAACCACAAGTCACTTCTTCGGTTTCTTCCCCACGACAGTAATACAAAACTAAAGACATGTTTATCTTGTACAGAGAAGCCCTACTGACCTAAAAAATATCAATGAGGACACACGGTTTGATAACAGAATGTCTCGTTACATCCTCAAAAGGGAAACAAAACATGTGCTTCTATAGTGACGCACACAGATTCCATTACACATATTCGTACACACTGAATCTTATTAATAGAATATGTTTTTGGCAGCAGACCATCCCAAATATTAAACATGTAGCTAATATATATTATTTGCACTTGTGTCAGTTCGCAAATACATGTAATAAAAACAACATAACATTCGACCTTGCATAGCTTCTTTTTTGTCCCAATGTGTTTGCCATGGAGACCTTCACCTCCTCCTCCTTTAACTGGCGACCTCCACTGTTGGTCTGACATGCTCCCTGTCTCTCCTGAACCTTTCTAATCTTGCCCTCCCTTATCACTCCATATGAAAATCTGAGGATCTTCAACTCTGCCACCTCATACTAGCATAGCTTAATCAACTAGCAAATATTAAAACAAGTAGTCGAAAAGCAAACAATACATTTTCTTTATTTTTTTATTTCAATCATTTTAATGCAGTTCTTTTGCAGTTTCATTTCAATCAGTTAGGGTATCTGTTGTATTGAAGGGAAGACATAAGATTTACAGGTTGTAAGAAATGAATTGCATATGCAATATGCAGTACATGGTCCTTTAATTTATGATGAATCACGAGAAAGTTTGACTCGCAAAGGCACGCGTTTACAACTAATTGATGTGCCAAACAAAAAATAATATTTATTGAGAACTACAGTGCAACAGAAGGCAACTGTAGACAGCGTTATAATTAATTATTGGAGGTAATATTTATTATAGATCTGCGCCACATTACTAGTCATCTGAACAAACATGGCAGTGTCTCCTTGAAGCTCAAATGTATATTTACGTTCCTGCATTGCATAAAATTGCCTTTCATTTGCATCAGTTTTGTTTTTTCTTGGACACTGACATCTAAAGTCGCCACTTGTCAGAAAATACGGTCTTAAATTAAGCAACACAGCATCTTGTAGGTATGTATTATGTGATGGCTATTTCAGAAACGTCAATCACAGCTTTTTCAAGATACAATATTACAACGACATGTCAAGCAATTTGATGGTTCAGATGTCACTATATGATTGAGATTCAATTTTGGAGCCTGTGATCATTAAGGGCTGCCATATATTATATATATATATATGCCATTTAAATGAAAAATTCTTCTTCAACACCAGTCCACTCCAAACTGTTTATTTTACGCCCCAAATGGCACAGCAGAGAAGGAATCACAGTGTAGATAAGATGTAGATGTGTAGATGTGGATCAAAGCAGCAACAAAACAGCTCCTTTCTATATAATAACAATACAACAATACTCAAAGTATACAATCCAGTATAAACTACACTCCTGCTCTGACAGTCTTGAATGGCACGTCATGAAACCTGCAGTCCTTCCGATTACTGGTAACACAATTAAACTACTATTCAATAGCATAACAATCTCTATTTTTTTAAACTTACAAATAATACTACTAAAATATATGACAAACAATACACCAAAATAGTCACAAATGGACAAAGAACATCAGATTGTATGAAAAACATGGACAAATCTCTTGGACCTTTAATACCTTTGCCTCCAAGACCCACCGTCAAACCCCACCTTAATCTCCCAGGTCTATAACTACACAGCAAGCACACACAATGAACCGTCACCCCAGAAACTACACACAGGCAGTCATAATATAAAAATGTTGCTGCGTCTATTCCGAGTTACTGTTACTACTGAGTTACTGAATTACTGTTACTGATATGGATCAATGCCACAGTCTGCCTTCAAACAATGATTTTATATACATGAAAAAAAACACACCTATTGAAAATTTTGTAGGCCATATAACATGATGGGATTTGGGAGCCTGACCTTTGACAAATGTAGAGAAGAAAATCACATTCACCAACCTGTGGTACTGTGATTTTCCATCTCGGTAAGAGCTACACACAAAAGATGTTGGATAACTTATTTGTCCAACACAATTAAGCACGGCCTGCTGTGTCTTTCTTTCTCCCTCTGCAAAACTGTCTTCTTTTTATGCCTTAAATTACATCCATTTAGGCAATTATAGCTATCAAAAAGACAAGCTGTAATCCAAAACTACGCTACAAAAGAGCTGACTAATTCTTACAAAACATTACTCAAAATACTGTTTTGTAAAAAGTTTCATTTTTTCAGATATATGTATTTTTATTGTACTGTAATTAATGCTCCTAATAATATACAGTATATATTCTTCAAAATATGCATCTCTGATGAGACTCATTTTTAAGTCTATACTGCAGGTTTGGCTAATTTCACAGCCCCACAGTAACGGCTCTCCTAGTCCTATGACTATATCAAATATTTCCGGCAAACGACTCATGATCTGCCGCCTTCTATCGACTCCATCTATTATACAACAATAGTAAACACACAGACTGTTCTAAGAACCGTTCACCCCGAACAAAGACAAGTGTTACGTGAACAACATGAACGGAGGAGCCACAATAATAGTTTCAGGTTTGTTGTTGATGTTTCTATAGTAACACAGGTGATGACATGCTTAGGCCAATGACGTGCGTAGATTAATATCTGACCCACATTCGTCACCTATCACAATTACGCAGTTCACACATCAGTAGATCTGTCTCAAGATTATTAAATCATGTCATGCAACGTGTCCAGCAATGTATTAGGAAGACTGTTGCTTCACAATATGTATAAGGACTGTTGTGCATTATGACATGCCAAGGTCACAGAGTTTAATGGAGAACATTATTTGCTTCACTCTCACTTAAGATACTTGTTTTGATTTGCTAATCTGAAGCGTCAAACAGCAGAAACACACTTGAATAAAAACACAATACATTTTCTAAAAATATGTGCTGTATTAGGTTGGAATACTGCTTCCATGTCACACACTCAGACAGGAACCTAAAAGACGTAGATAGAATCATGATGTAGTGACTCTTAGTCTTTAGGCCAATTCTAAGCTTCTGACACAGGTATGAAAATCAAGCAATAGAAATAGGTGAGCAAAGTAACTACAATTGCCCCATTTACATTTCATTATTCCACTGCTTCCTTGTACTAACCAAGGTCTTTTGTTTTGTCAGTCCATTGCACATTTTGTTTTGAAACGCTACCAACATTAGTCTGGGACTGCTGAAATATTTGAGAAACTTCATGATCCAAATCACTTTCAAATTGATTTTTCCTTTACTCAACTTTGCCATGCACTTCGGAACAATAATTGGATTCAGTCGGTGAAAGGCTGCTGGAAAGTGCGAAAGAAAACTTCTCCCACGGCACACAGCTTTCACTGGTTGTTCAGCCCTGTTTTATAGCAGCAAATAGGTCAGTGATGTTTAGGAATTGATTAAATCAAACCACAAGCTCAGAGAGAAAAGACATTCTGAAGGCTTTGATTTTTGATTCTTTAAGGCACTCCACATTCCTATCTACACACAGCATTTTGTTCCACTTCAATGGAGAGTGGTATTTTATATTAACAGAATTATTCAAGATCAACTGAGGAGGGCTTTGAATAAACACAAATGATCATGGACAGCGGCACTTTAGTCCATTTTTAGTCACAGCACCAACAGCGTTTATTCTAAGGCCACACACATAGGAGACATAATCAAAAGACGAAGCAAATTAGTCCTTCATCTTTTTACAGGTCACATTAAAATACTTTCTGCTTTCATAATATGAATTTTATAAGGAATGGAATAAGTTGTCAACGGCTGGAAAGGAGTGCAGGTTTTTCATTTTCTAGTTATCATTCTCTCGATTTTCCCATCTTCTGCTGGTGCCAATATGACATCAAAGGTGCCAAATTTGGCATGATTCTTTTTGCTGGTATCCATTATCCACACCTCTGCTGTAGAAACGATGAATGAAACGATGAACAATGTCATGACGTCCCTACCGACCAACAAGAGTCCAGAGTCAGAACTTATTTCGTCTTTCATAAAGATGCAGAAGGAAAGTGTTTTCTTGATTCTTCTCCGCACATTTTTGACATGATACTGGGAGCAATGAGTGAGGAGAGTCTGTAGGTCTCTGCACATGACATACAGCAAGCAGTGTTGCTACTAGGTACAGTGAGCATGTCAGTCTGATGATAATGGTTCATGAATGGATGATAATAATGCATTTTTTCCATCATCACGGAACATCACATCACTACTGCCAACCAAATGAGATTTGAAAATTGATCGATGACATGGATGAGAGATAATAAGTAAACCCAAAAAAATCATTATGATTTATTGTTACCGTTTGTGAAGATCACAACCTTGCACTCTCTGTCGGGGTATGTATTTCATTTTTCAAATGTAGTGGCACTCTTTGAAGCAGTCCTGTTCAACTTAGCTCCACATACATGTGCAGGATTAGTCCATGATGGTGTCGTCAAAAATCAAACAATCTCAATTAAACACGGCTCCTCTGGGATCAAGAACATATTGTCGCATCATAATGACATCTGTAACAAATGCAATAACCTCGATTCGCACCACACAGTTGGAAACTGTCCTACAGAGGACAAACTGAAAAGGGACTGGTTGTATTAGCAGCAGAAAAATCCAGAGAGCCATCTTGAATATGATTTAACCCTTCACTGTGCTTTGTAAGAGAAACCTTGCATCCCAGCCTACATTCCTCTGATGTATTGAGGTTAAACCACACCTTGCAGGGTTAAGAGCTAAAAACACCAGCGTCTTGTTACATGTGTGCCCTCGGGTATTTAAAGCTTTAGAGCAGCAACATGAACTCGTGGCAGAAGTCAGCATGCTGAAGTTCAAGTTCAAGACCAAACGTTGAATGTAAACAGGCACTAAAAGGAATCTGACCTTCATGAGAGGAAACTCAATGTTAGAGCGTGTGCTTTTCTCACCAGAGTGTAGGTTTCTTTTAAAATTTGATGGCGTGCTGTCCCACTGAACTTCACACCTTACCCCACAGCTAGTTTGTTATGGGATATGTACAGAAGACCTCCACTGGTGTATTTCTGTGAATGCACTTGTCTGTACTTACAATGGATTCTTGGAAGCTGCAGTCCTAGTAGAGCTAATGTTTGCCTTTCAGCTGCAGGGGATCATAAAATGTACCATTCCTCTTGACACCAATGTGTGAAAACAAAACATCAACCCATGAAAGAAACATGAAAGACCTTTGTTGTGGCTTTTGTCAGTTTCAGGATGAACAGGGAGTTTGCTACTTTGGAGCTTGACACACATATGGTGAGTATTCTATACCGAGTGCTATCTTAAGTTCTGTTAATTATTGATGGTTGACAGCCTCACTGGTGAAAGGAGTTGGAGTGTTCAATGCACCAAAGTGGCTTTACATTCCAAATAGAAATTCAGAGTTAAAGAAAATATGGACCTGAGCATCACAGAAAACTCATTTCGTAGGGAAAATAGTGGGTCATCCTGCAGTGACGTTTTCACTGCACCACATTGTACTCAGGGGTGCACTGATTTTCTTAGTCCGCTTTTAGAAAGCCCATGTAACTTCAAGTTAAAAAAAATCATTATGCTATATAGTCTTATCTGTAAAATAACAGTGCAAAACAGAACAACACTGTATAGAAAAAAAAACGTAAGGAGGCTCCATTTTCATCCACCACAAAATAAGCTAAACAAGTGTTCAAAATCAACACAAATGCCTGGGCAAATGACCTAGTGACTGCCCATCCGTCGCTTCAAAAAGAAACTGGAAAAAAAAATCTTTTTAAAAAATCAGTGTCATTTTGAAATGTCAATGGCAGATTTATACAACCTCAAAACGCTCATATCGGCACCGACCTGTGAGTGATTAATCATGCACCTATATAGGATAGTAACTGAATAAGTATGAATTCCAGCATCCTGGCACAAGAGATGGCGCACAAGCCTTGACTACTCACCAGTGAACTGCAGAGTATATACAGATTTAACACTTCCTTTTTTTCATTCAGTAGCTTCACACATGTTAAAACCAAGGACAGGCTTTAAATAGGCCTGAAATTGTATATGACCTGATACACATTACACACATTATACCATGACCCAGAAAGGCATTTGAAACTGTAGTTTTGTAAAATACAAAAATCCAAGGATGTCAATAGAAGATGATTAGTTTATGTCACTGAGCTGTAGAGTCACGAGGATTTGTTATTCAGACAAGAAAGTCAGTATGTAGCTCAGCAGACAGGTCATTTATTGTAAAATGAAACTTCTAAACTGAGTTCAGGTTGATGCGTACAGCAACACTTTTAAATTCTCGCCGTTAAAGTCAAATATGGATTTAACTCATCACTGCCTGGTGCTGGCAATATTTAAAGCTTTGAAATGCTGATTATTTTATTGAAAAGCAACATGAGTGGCTGTAGAGCGAAAACTTGGGGGTGAAGCATATGTTGTTCGCTCTACTTTAATGATTTCACTGTTCCTATAGAGAAATTCCAGGGAAAAAGTATTTAATACAACAAAAACGTATGTTCGGCATGATTTTAACAATTTGTTTCTATTTGTTTTAAATAATATCTCATAAAAGCTCTGCTTGTTTAATTAATCATTCAAACACACTGGTATTTATTAATGAACAGAAAGTAATCCAAATTATCTTTAATTTGAGTCCAAATGGGAATAACCTGAATATCAAAATGGAGACTTGATACGATCAACTACATTGTAAAATGATTCAGTTCATTGAATTTTAGTTTCCAACTGACTCATAGTTGTGATTTCATTCACTCATTTCATTGGTGCGTCACTCACTTCATGTGTGACGCACCAAATGTACATCACTGAAATTTCCTCATAGGTCTTGCAATATATATATCTGCTACAAATTTTTGCTTTTAGCATTACAATGAAAGTTTTCGGATTGTAATTTCAGACTTCAGTCTTGTCGCACTTACATCATTATAGAATAGTAAATGGCAGCTTGCTTGAATCCTTCATATATTCCATCGTTTCCTTCTGTTTTTAGACTTTTTAGGGTAAACTGTAAAAAGTGTTGCTACTTTTATGCACACCACTAGTGAATGTTTAGAATGCATCATTTAAGTTTGGACGACATACTGATTTAATGAGTTAGGGCAGATCGATATGGTCTTAAATTCATGACCCAAAACTTCAACAAAGCAAATGTACAGTAAGAATTTCATCACAATCCATTTTATCAAAATACATTCAAAACATTCCCTGAAAGTCAGTGAAGCAGTCAGAATGCATACAGAAAAAGCCTACACAACGACACATTCCTGTCGTTATAATTCTGCTCAATGAAACAAGTGCAGTAAGACAATTGAAGGACATGTTAACATAAAATGAGTACAATTAAACATCTTTATACTGTTAATAAACATTAAGATAAAAAATAGGACAACATAATAGAATACACATGGCAAAGCAGCTTGTTAGTTGACTCTGACATGCGCACCGAAGCTTGCCATGTCATAAAAATACATGGTGAACATGATGGATAGCAAGGACCTTGCCTCAAGAGAGCTTACTGGATGTGCATCCAGCAAAGCTACGCAGTATTTCGACATTGAGTTGCAATATTCCCACTTCAAATGTATTATTCGTGTAGTTGATTCCAACACATTTTATGTTAAGATGGTCACTAATGGTGCAGTTCCCTGTTACAGGCCTGACCTATATTATAATAACAACAAAGGGTCTGCTATTTCTGTTCGGAATTCAATTGCTTTTTAAGTCTTATGAAGGATGACCTTTGAAAATTTTACATTACAAACTAATAAATATGGGATCAAATGTCCAACTCTGGAGTTTATTTATTTATTTTTTTTCTTTACATACACATATGTGAAAAATTCCAGGTCAAAGACACCAGTCAAAAAGAGTGAGCTAGCATTGATGGCTTGACATCAGTGGTGCTGCGTAACAAAGCTGGAAGGGTCTGGCTAAAGGACAGTTTCAAAGGAAAATCAGTTATTTAGGGCAGGGGTCTTCTCATTCAGCAGCTGCTGCCACCACTCAGTGTTGTCACAGCGGCACTAATTGGAGTTGGAAATACAAAATAAAGAGCTTAAATTCTCTTCACAGTTTTGAAAGGGTAGAGAAGAATTTTGGATATGACGTCAACGCTAGATCTGCTCATCAGAGCTTCACTGTTTACTAGTTTCTATAACAACACAGGAAACAACACACTCATGCTGATGACGTGTTCACAGGGCTGCAGCAGAGCACTGCTTTTCACAATCACTGAGACCGCCGGCTCAAACTTTGGCGAAGGTAATGAAAGTTAGCAGTTATGGTGAGCCGCTGTCATTGGATGCATTCACACAGATCCAATTTGTTCCAGAAATCTGACTGTGCTTGAGACAGCAAAGACATCTATTAACATAGGCATGGGTACTGAGGCCACACATTTTGAAGTGATACAATGCTGAAAGTAGGATTCGAGATTGGAGAGGAAACAAGATCATCACAGCAGCAGATCACAGCAACTCTCCAAAGAACATGAGACACTGTCTGAAAAGACAACTTGAGCAAAGATAGAACCACAAGCAAAAGCAGGATACTATAAGAGAAACATAGGAAATGACTAATTAATCGATGCTTTAACAATGTTAAGCATCTCAGGGCACTTGCCGTCTCACACAGCCACAATTTAACCACAAAATAAATCAGACATAACACAGTTGCCGCTGCTCGCACACTAATGCTCACCCAAAGCACTCGATCAGCCTAATCACAATAAGAGTTGATATGTGGATTTCGCCATGTAACACAACTCGCCACACATTTCGACATAACTTCCAATCCAACTTAAGTCACTTAGACGTGTGTCAAAGTCGAGAACATTTCTACTGTGAGAGCAATACTTCTCCTCTGAAAATAAATCAATAACTCGTAATTGCATCCCTTTGGAGATAACTTGACATTGAATATTCTCTAAATCAGCCCGCGCAAACACAATAAAAAAAGGAGGCCTTGTTTTCCCGCCTCATACACTCTGAGTCCAAATGAGAGCCATAAATCTCTATTGCAGACATGAAGTGCAAACTTTGCATTTTTATTACCCCATGGTTTGTTCTTTCAGGATGTTGTTACATTCAACAGGATACATAAAAGTCAGCTGTTATTTTTATGCAACTGCTGAAAAAGCCCAATAACGGCAAATGAACAGGCTTTTTTTTCCCTCCATCTCAAACTCATGTTTGGCTTCGCAAGGACATCCATTTGTTAACAGGCTTCTTGAGTGACGCAACTAAGATGCATTTAAACTGGAGCGTACTCAGCAACAGCTAAAAGAATGGTTCTGAATAATGGTACTCTTAAACGTTAAATACAGTCACACAAAGCCACCAGGAAAAATCGCTGTCTGACTCATCAAAAAGGTCAAACATCGCCACTGGATTTTTCATCAAATGTTGATGTCAACCCACATTTAGACTTCGGTATGGATGACTATGAATTCTGCTGGTTGGTGTAACTCATCAGAAAGCAGAGTTCATTACTCAGTTAGACATTAATAAGGGGGAAAAACGTTTTGCACATAATGATCAGGATGATTAAGAACATCAAGACAAACTAGGAGGCTCATTAGTACAGCTTTTAGCATAATTACAAAATGTAAAGACGTCATGGCGTTTAAGCATTTTGCAAAGCACCCACGGTCAGATCACCAATGTCATATGTTCCCACTTTTCTTCATCTTAGAGCCGTTGTTTTATCTTGACTCTGATAGAGCAGAGCCCCAAGCCATCAAACAAGCACACAGGCTAGAATACATAAGAGCAAGTTTCTTCCCATTTCCAGTTCCAGTTTATGCTGAACGTTGTCACTGCCTTAATTCACAATGAATGATGGACACTTCAAAAGCTATTAAATTTTTATACAACTTAACAAAGAAATAGACCTCGAGGATTGCAAAGGTTCTGATACAGAACTGTAGGACAGGATCTAAGACTACTATGCTTTACTGGAATACAAAACAATGACTGATTGTAGCATACCAACATAAAAATCATCATAGTCAAAGCAACATGGAGTCATTGTTCAGCAGCAATGTCCTCGGCCAATAACAACACCATTTACTTATTTGTCTTTGGTGGAATGAGAAGCTATTGCTGTGACCCAAATCTACATTTTCACTTCTTCGTTCTTGTTTTCTTGCTCGTTTTAATGACGACAAGACACCTGCTGCTATTCACACTAAATGGTGTCAGTCAATTGTTCATTTTTAGAAGTTAGCGAGTCACTTGTGACAGCTTGTACAAGGAGCTGGCAAAGAATTCAAGAATTAAACGACATTAAAAACAACATGGCAACTGCAATGTTCCGATCACATTTAGGGAGTAGAGGCTAGGGCTGAACGATTTTGGAAAATAATCTAATTGCGATTTTTTTATTCTCTGAATATTGCAATTGCGATTAAATGTGCGATTATTTTTCAAGGTCCTCTTCTCATGTATTTGACAGCAAACACAACTAATAAATTAATCTGCATACGAATAAACCATATGTGATTCAGTATATATAATTCTTATAGGCTATTCTTATGTTAAGATAAAGGCAAATGAAGCATTAATTAAAATGAAAGATGGTTTATTTGTCTACTTCAGTTCCAACTGTAGACTTACTAAACTGATAAATCACACAAACTTAAGTGCATATTACAACAATAATGCAAACCAATATGTGGCTTTACCACTCTAACACGTCCAACTCTTCATGTAAACGTAGATTGCACTTTTTAAGCACTGTCTGAACATAAACAGCCCATAATTAGTAATAAAAAAAAGTCGATTGGACAATAGACGTCACGTGACTACCGGGAACGCGCATGGAGTAACAGGCACGTATTGCCGCCACTTCTACGAGTGCGCATCAGTTTTATTTACACGTGCGAAAAGAGGTGCAAAAGGGTGCACGCACATACGGATCGTGTTCTACGAGTATGTGGAACTTATGCACCCGTTTTGGCGGTGGTTGAGGTGGAAAACAATTGCGGTTTCAAGAGCTCGTATTTAGCCACTTGTATCTGTGCACTTAGAAAATGAAGGCGAAATTACTTTTCGTGTTTGTATGAATGTAATTCTTCTTTTTACATGCACGTGCCACGGGGTTTAAGGATGCAAATGTGCAGTTACGTGTATGTGCCTCTGACGCATGGATACGAGTCTTGTGTTACTTCGAATAATTTGATCTAGTTACAGCCAAAATGTATATGAAAATGCATGTGAAAATGATTAAAGTGCAAAAAAACAAGACAAGTGAACTACCTAGGTGTCACTGCAAGTATGTTCCCATTGCAAAGCTGCAAGTTCATAAGGACATGAACAAAAGGACAGAGACACTCTCATAAATGACACACAAGCCTTTGAAGGGACAGCAGTGCGACTACTTGTGAGGAGTAGACATTAAGGATGAATAGGGCCAGCTGCCGTGACAGACTTAGCCTTAATTCGATTGATTAGAAATCTATTAACTCTACGACGAATAAACATCAAATCAGTATTCCTTTATCAAAGTCGGCAAATGAATCAAAGTCTGTGTCGCCTCAATAAGGTTTGACATGTGCATTCAAAATACTGAAGTATCAAAAGGCTTCTGCGCAAGCCCTGCCCAAACAGACAAGATGAACTAGAGCAGTCATCAATGAAGTGAATGAATGTAAATACAAAAACTCTGGAAATGTGTGTGTGTGTGTTGTTACGGTTCACTTAGTTATAATAGAAAAATACAATGCGATCAGATGTATCAAATGTGACGCATACATAGCAAATAGCAAAAGACACACATTTTCCTGTGTGTGAAGTGTTCTTTCTCAGGACCAATACAGGCTCAGTTTTCAATGAATTAGAAGCTCACATCAATGGCTTAATGGTTCAGTACTAAGGGTGAACAAATGATAATACTTTTTATAACCATGTAGAGAGGAAAATATATTTCTTCTATTAAGAACATGGAAGCATATCAATAAATCAGGGAGTCAGAGACATTTCCAGTAAGTTATTAAATTAGATCTCTTGGAATCTCTTGGATCCCAGCAGGCAGAGAAGAAGAGGCGCTCAGATCAACTTTTCTCCCAGGTGACTAGTCAGCCAAGGCAGCATTATTACTTAATGTTAATTGCAATATATAGTTTTAATTATTCAGCATAACTGTTGTTTCACCATTCCATATTGTCTTTCCTTTGACAGAACGATTTAGTAGTGCTACGCAAAGCACACTCCAGAAATAATTAAAACAGCAAGTGCACTCTGAGAGAATAAAGAATGTCTACAAATCTACGACTATAGTGGTCCGACAAATTGAAAATGACTATAGATGCATGAAAACTGGTGAATGAGTCAGAAAGAAGTATGGCATCAGTCAAAGGAGGACAGAAATATTTCAACCATTCCTAAAACCTGGAAAACATTTTCTTCCTTGTCAGATGCTTAGGTGAAGATTTACAGTAATATTCTTTACATTCTGCCAACGTTGACAACTAAGCCTCATTTCAGACAGCTTGGAAGAAGATATGTAAATTAATGTTTTTTTTTACTACAATAGTACAGTGAAGTATTGCGATTTATATGGTAAAGCATCTCTGCAACATAAGAAAACAGGAAGTGTTTTCTTGCTTGTAAACCCACCTACAAATGTATAGCAGGGGGAAGGCAAACGAGCGAACTCAGTGACCCTATAGCTCCTCAGTATGTGCGTTGTAAATACATGATCCTGTCACACTTCATCTCAGGACTAAACAGGAAACGTCGCTCCAGGAGGGTGAGTATAGTGAAGTCAAGCAGATTGAAAGCTGCCAGGTTGGGTAATGTCAGACTGACCTGAGCCTACCGAGAAATGTACCAAGTATTTGTTTCCTGCACGCTTTCAGCTCGAGGTTATTGTGAAAATAGGTTATAGTGAGCACCAGCGCTCATGACAGGCGCGCAGCAATTATGCTTTCCATATGTGAAATGATTAACCAGCAGCTCTCCCCCCCCCCCACCCCCCCCCCACCCCCCCCCCCCACCCCTCCAACATTCAGATGGAAGTTGCAGAAAGCGCCGAACCAATCGTGAAGAAACTACATAGAACCTCACATACCTCGAGAACGCGGCAGCAGCAAAGGTCCAACCAGCATGACACGAAGCATTATTTTGAGCTACAACATCGCCGCCGGCTCCCACCTCTGGTTTGACCACTACAGAACGGCGTCCAATTACATAACAAGTTAATAAAGCGCTGATATGAAGTGGTCCGTAGCTCGGCCACGACCCGTTCATCTAGTTACGCATCGCTAATGTCTGCTGGTCTGCTTCGGCGTATTTTCCAGGCACTGTGCTCCACATCCTCCGCTGGCAGTGGCTTGTAAACAGGAGAGCAGAGAAAGTAGGTCAGCTGGTAGCTCAATACTCGTCAAACGACGGCAGCAGCGGGAGCAGCTCACCGGTGGAGGCGGAGGAGGAGGAGGAGGAAGAGGGAGGGTGCAGATCACAATCTTTAACACGTGTTTTAAGCCATTTAAACACAACGCAAGAAGTATATTTCGATTCGGGGGAATAGCCCCGCGAGTCTTTCGGTGGGATGAGTTGAGTCAGACATAGAGGGGAGGACGGGTCACAGACCCGTTTATCGCTCTAGTCCACTGAGTTGGGAACTGCTGAGCGCTGACATGCGGGGAATAAATAGCCAGAACCGAATATCTTCTGGAGCCACGCTCATAAATCACACCGATAATAATGTTGCAGTAATTTCCACATTTTTTTTTTTTTTTTTTTTTGCTAAAACACAGACTGCCTCAAACAATCGCAAGTGGCGCTAATGCACATTTAATATATATAATAATTATAACATAATAATAATAATAATAATAATTATTATTATTATTATTTTAAAAGCCTCTATTTCTTGGAATATGCTCATAAAAATGTTAATAAAAGCTGGTTAAGTTGCTCTATTTTATTTTCTTTAACCATGTTACGTTGATGATGATGATGATTACTTTCTATTCATGTTTCATTACTGTGTATTACACTTATGTCATTTTTCTTCTTTTATTCGATTCCTCTGCTGAAAACATACTTCCATCATTTATATATTTTTTCCTCATATAACATTTTCAAATGAAATTTTGCATGAGCAGTTAGACTTACTATATCCTTCCCAAACAAGTTCTAGTACTATGTTTTGGACTTGTTTCACATCACAATTGTTAGACACATGTTTACTTTACTACAGAGTTGAACCAGCTACACCAACCTTGCTTTTGTTGACAGTTTTTATGGAGTAGCTTCCTTGAGGGTGATCTAAAAATAGTCACTTAACTGATAAAAAAAAAAAAAAATCTAAGTCTCAGAAGAGAAATGTTTGTTATTGACAAAAACAAAAGAAAAAAGGTTATTACATTTTAATTCATGAAGCTTGCAACAACCTGAACACTGTCAAGATGTTCTCACCCTCTTACTTCATCGACTGAGCCTTCATAATGGAGTCTTAAGGAAAAGCAAATGTATACCCCTCACTGTCCAAAACACACTTCCTTATCTCTAAGGAAAAAATATAACCACAGTAAAGAAGTCGCTCTACGATGTACATCAAAGAGGGGTGTAGGTTTGAGGGTAGAATCCGGTGAAACGTAATGTGTAATGTTAATTTCTATATAACATGTAAGATGAGCTGAAGCAAGTATCTAGGATTGTATTTGAACTGTACAGGCAAGTCAATCTGCAATGTCAATCTGCGTTTCTTTATCCGTACAAAACATTTATTACATCTGACAGAAGGAATCTGCGTTGCAGCAGCAGCTGATGATGGAAACTCGACATAATAAGAAGTTGAACTGTTTTGTTTTTGCCTCTCAAGTGTTTCCCCCTGCACTTCCTTTTTTATTTTTTTACGACTTCCTGGTTGCCTTTTCCCTTCAGATGAAATGTGGGTCACAAGGCTGCATGACTAATTTCAAGGGCTTCGGAACGGAGCTGCTCAAAATGTTTTAAGTCTGTCAAATGATCCAAGGAATCGTGTATGTGCCTGTGGGGTCGAGTACTCGTTTGTTGGAATATGCTTTTGAATTTATAAAAGAAGGTGACGGACAGAAGAAAAACTCTAAAGCGGTCTTATCAGTGTTTGATTAAAAGTGGGCACAGTTAAGTCTTCATATTGCCAAGAGGGTGCGGTGGAAACCTACAGAGGTGGAAGAGAGAATGAATAATGCATTTATTGAAACGACTGTTTGGATTAAATCATGTAATTAATGTCACCTTTGGTACCGTCATTAAAGCAGAAACTATTATAGAACTGTGTTGCAATGAATTTAATGAGCTTTCTTCCTCTAAACTTGGAAAGGTGACTTACAGACAGGAAGGCTTCATATCGTCTACAAGAAGCTTTGTGTATCTGTGCTTAGTGTGTCTCTGCAATACTGCACTCGTAAGTATCTTCATTCAATTCTCAACCCAAGCTTCTACCATGAAACATTTGTGCTGGTGACTTACAAAGTTGGGGAGGCGGTTTTACCTAACTCTACAGCAGTAGGGATCATATTAAAAAATGTTACCACTTAAGTCCTGAGGCACAAGTTTATTAGCTTCTGGCAAAGTGGAGCTCGCAACATGTCGGTGAGTGACTTTGACCACACTTATTCATGAATGTATTGCTTCAAATATCTTAGTGTTTAACTGTGACAAAGGCGTCTCAAGTGTCAGTTGTTGTTAATCAAATTTAATCATCTGTTAATCATAGAGATATGTTCACAGAGAGGCAATAAAAGAAAAAAAAAGATCACTTCTGTCGAAGTTAAGTGAGTCCTCTTAGTGAGTCCGCTTACTGTTTTGACTCGTTTCTGTGGAAGTCTGTTACATAACAAACTAGAAAACAAAGTGCATGGTTTCAAATTTTAAAAATCAAGCAAAATGTTCTGTTGTGGAACAGTTTATGAGAAAGAAATAGCCTTTCTCAGTCACAGACCTGCCGCTCTTCAGTCACATGCTAACTAGCCAGGGTACAAATCAACAATAATTTAAAGTAAAACAAAACTATTACACGCATATCTCTATCCTGGGGCTTTGCTATTTTAAGTTTATGAGCTATTTAACAAGGTCAATTCTGTGTTTACAAATGGAACATTGCAGTAAAAGAGTTACCGTAGTGAGCCACCGGACTTGGAGAGGCCCCACTACACTGGCCCCATTCAGCTCTGAACTTTGACCTCTTGTGTGAAGCTGCCACTGCATGTTAACACAAGTTGCAGTTTGCTTCACAGTGAGCAGCAGTTTACTTAAAACATTAAGCAGAAAACCTCTTAGATGAAGCACAAGGAGTCATTAGTGGAAAGTAAACTTTTACAATCACATTAGGATTAAAGTACAATTAACTAATTGCCATAATGCCACTGGACTGGGCAGTAATTGAGTGAGGTATATGTTAGTTGACAACCCTTAACAGATTTGAGGCTGTTTCAGACGTAACAACACCTTTAAATGGGTCACTCTGGCCTTTGCCAAAGGGTAGAACAGACATTCATTCTGCAAAATGGGGATTCTGCAAATTAAGCTTTCTTCTAGTAGCACACACTGATTTTCCTCCACCCATGAAAGACAAAGAGTATATCACACAAATCTGACTTTTGAAAGATGAAAGTCCCCCACTTGCTCTCAACGTTTCACAATATCACAGGCTGTCTGAATCCCATAATTATGATGGAGGGGCTGGTTCTGCAACTGTTTTTTCAGCCAGGAAACTGATGATTATTATGTTTGGCCAAAACAACCTGAATAGCAGTGACCAGGACAAAACATATTTAACAATTGCAGCGCTCAACAAATTCAATACAGGGACCAATATTCGTTTTGTTTGCATTAGACCAGAGGTGAGCAGAGGGCAGCCCGTGAGCCACATGCAGTCCTGTGCCTGTATTAATGTGAGGTCAGAGAAAAAGTACAAAATAAACTAGACATTTTTTAACTAACATGTACTCAATTGACATCACAACAGAAGTCAAAAGTTCAGTCAATAACATTTTTTGTTGGTGATTATAGTTTAGTTAGAGCAGCTGATATACCACAAGATGATATATCACCAGGTATACCAAAGTAAGTCCACGGAAAAAAAGAGGTCAGGGGAACAAATCAATGATCACAGATTTTAAGTCAAAAGACTGTCTTCTCGATCTTAGTCATAGCAAAAGGTCCCCTGGTTTATTTTGTAAAATGCAGAGTTTGGAATTGTAAATGGGAAATTGTATATATTTGAAACCACAGTAACTAAATAAAGTGTTATAGAGTCAATAGTTTGAACAATACACCTCTATTCTGCTCCCCATTCATCACCAACCACCACTGGCCAACAATGGTCCTCAGAGAAAAGTTATAAACAGAAAGTGGATGAATGAAGGCAAAATCTTTCGTCAGATTCAATCAGCCAGCAGCTAAATACCCAGCTGCAGAAAAAACTTTGTGAAAAGCTGATGAGATGGTATGTGAGCTCATGTTGTGAAGTTCAAGTCCACGCCATGACTGAAGTTTTCACTCTAACTGGCTCTGATGTCATTTAAGCTCCTTGTTTGTCAGAGGATCTGACTTTCTGTGCTTGTCAGTGGACTTTTTTCAGACACAATCCTTTACTAAACAAAACCTTCCGAGAACAAGTGATTAACAGGCTTCACTTGGAAACGTGTAACCTCACAGACACCCCAGACTGAATTCATTAGTTTTGTATAATTTTCCAAATGGGCTCAGCAAAAGGCAAACCATTTCAAGCTTTCCACCCACCTTCTCCAGCTCATTCTCAACTGCATTCTGGAGGCCGTCCCAGATGAAGATTAGGAGGAGGAAGGTTTCATTCATCATGGCCAACACGAAACACAAGCAGAAAAAAATGAATCTGGATCTTTGTAAATATTACTTTTACAAACAATATGTTTCAATAGAAACAGTTGAGTAATGCAGGACTCAGAATTAATCATCAGTATGTTGTAAGCATAAAGTGAATAAAATAAACATTATACATTCTTTCATATATATATATATATATATATATATATATATATATATATATATATATATATATATATATATATATATATATATATATATATATATATATTAACATTGAGGAAAATATAAAAAAAAGGCTTGATGATTGGTACAAGATGGCAGGGAAGCATCTGAATGGATTCTAACGTCATCTTGTGTGCAATGATGCCACCAGGACAGGAGTTTGGAGTTTACTGTGAGTTTCAACCAATGGTCAAGTTGTATCTCACTTTGAGCATCTAAATGTCATGTACAGCACCAGAAGAGCAGGCTTCATAAGAAATACATTCATTGTAATCCAGAACATTACCTGATATTACACCGTGACAAGGGACCAAATAAGGGATTTGTTTTTTCCACATCACTACAAGACAACTAATGAAAGATGAAAATAGAAACCTGCAGCCTTAAAATATAAACAGTGCAGAAATACAGCTTCCAGTTCAATGGCGTATTGAACTTAAGTGTCCCCTCACTAAAATGTAAAATAAAGTGAAAATAAGTATCTTTATTAGACATGGAGACAGATTTGGAGGCAGACATGATTCTGGCGTAGATATAAATTATATACTTTCTTTTTTTTCTTACTGTTCCTGTTCCTCCCTCTAAGCTCCTATGAGCCCAAATATTAATTCTCTAAAAATAAAATGATCTTTTAAGGTCAACCTACAAGCAGTTAAAGCAAAGTTTTAAATATATATGCATTTACCTCAACAGCATCTAATGGGAAAATGGACTTGTACGTATATGATGTGCATGTAACTGTTGCCACAATTTCATTCTGCAACTGGATTTAAATTGTCTATAAATGACAGATAAAATGGATGATTCTTCAGATAGGGATAATTTCAGGCTGAACTTCAAGTCAAAAAGTACCAAAAGTTTTTATCAGCAACATAATTCCTGCTCAACATAATTACAAAATTGGTTGACAGCTGTAATATGGCTGTCTATGCTATGGCTGACTATGGCAAAAATTAAAAGCACGACCGGCTACCTCAGTTTCAGTAAACTCCCAATCTCTATTTATATTTGTGCTGTAAAGATAAGTATTTTCTCTTTATAAATGCATGGATCTGCTTATGTTTCAAGTTTCATGAACACCTTCTGCCACTAAAGAATTTGGGGCTAAATTGTTTCAGTGATTGTATGACTGTTTCATTAGGCCTCGGTCAGATGCAACAGATGAAGCAGTTGCAACTGTGCCACGGTTGTAAACAGGCAACGTTGTGACATTTAAATAAGCCAAGGACCAAATATGGACTAAATACACAAGCAATATCTTCTGACTGTAACTTCTGAGCAACATTTGAGGGCGTGTTTCAAGGTTTTGGGGTAAATAGAGTTTGAAAACCACAGCCCGTTCGAGGAGACGAGTGAGGTTGTAGTTACATGGTAGGATCATAACAGAGATCAAGATATTGAATTTGACTGTTCTAAGCAAGGAATATTCATCCTGTGATGAAAACCAGATCTCTGGTGTTCACAGCCTCCTGTAAACGACAATGATGATGCCAAGCCATCATCATTGTAGCTTGAGAGGTCAGAGAGAAGAGTATCTCCAATGGCTCAGGTAAACATCCGTAAAAGTTATGTAATTCACTATGGTCAGTGGCTGGTGATGTCATAATACACAAATTAGATGAGTGATTTTACTTCCATCACAAACGTATACACAGTACGCAGTTATCAAGCCAAAATTAATGATAACAAAAATATTAAACATAAATATATAAAATAAATATTTTTTTCTGAAAAAACTACGCCTGTCTATCACGCTGATCACATACAGAATCTAAAACTTTATGAATTATGTTTGATATTAAAAGTTTGCTTCAAATATTAAGCTTGTGTTTTGAATGGCTGCACCTTGGCTATACAGTAGAGAGCAGGTTCCCTGCTTTTCTTCTGCAGTGTTTACAGTTTTTGTTCAATTTGAATTCCTTTCTGGTACAAGCTGCTCACGTTGGGGTGTCAGCTGGGTGTTTGTATTGTCCTCCATGATCTCCCCGGCAGAAAAGGTGAGACAGAATCACGTGGCTTAAGTTGAAGCCTGTTGATAGCCATACTGCTTTCTTGGCGCAAGCTATGACACAAAGCTGTTTGTTCATGTGACTGTACTGTATAAGATGATAACACAATACATTTAAAATGTGATGACTAGGTAAGAGCAATCTGGTGGAAAAGGTACAGGTGACAGAACCAGCATTTATTACCATATAAAGCCATACATGAGTCTGCAAATCAGTCACACAAGCAAACTGGATTGATCCTTATCCAGACGCTCCACTTGGTACCGTGAATTGTCTGTTTCTCAATGAGCGAACCATAAAGCACTGCTAAATAAGTAAATACTACTGGGTATTGATCCAGAAACCCTGTAGTCTAAATTGTTGCCATGCCAGCAACCAACAAGTGTGAGACATCCAAGATTCGACGAAAGATCTCCCACAATTTCCTGCATTATTCAGCATCCGCCTACATAAAGATTAGTTCCAATATTTTGTATCTAGGTCGCTGTATTAGATCACGAAATGACATTCATCTCATGAGTAAGCTTGGGTGCATCAGACCAATGTGTAGCCCCTTTTGCCCCGACTCTTCAGGCCACATATGATTTGGGTAATTAGTCATATATCAAGAGCAAGATACTGGTATTGATGATGTCATTGTGGCCCTCTGCTGAAACACCAACTGTCATTAATTAGACTGTGGCTCTGCTGTTCGCTCTGTGTTCCCATGGTAACAATGTGTGGTGTTTCCTTCACCCTTGTGTAAGGCTGCTTCTTCCTTAAAACGTTTATTTTCGTCTGCTAAAGCATCAGAAACACAGTCATTAGTATGCTCAATTAAACGGTGGTAAATCTCTCAGACAGGTCAAGTCGCTTTAACGTCATAATGGAATTGCATTTCTAAATGTTAATCATTCACATCCCAGAAATACAAGTTTCTTTACATCAATCATGATCTTGAAATCTCAGGAAGAGTTTGAGTTTATATTTGGCAACATTGTGAGCATAATAATGCTCGATCAAAATGAAAGTAGCTTTGATTTGCCATGGCAGTTGACAGCTTGACATGTGCATTATAAATATCATCCATATTTATCAAGCAGCTGTAAATTTCCGACTCTTAGACAGCAGCTTGTATCATCCACTAGGTTTTGAGTCGTAGTTACAGTTCTATTAAGACTATAAGCCGCTCCAGCGTGTAAGTCGCACCAGTCAAAAAATGCATCATCAAGAAGAAAAAGTAATGATATAAACATTACATCATTCAGCCAGTAAACAATACAAAGTGCATCAAAGCATTTTATTCTTAACATTTGGCAGTCAATGACTGCATGTGCTCTAACAGAGCGCAGTGACGGACCCTTTATCTCTTCCATCATCTTTAAGTGTGGCAGTGAAGAAAATTACCTTTTCTGAAAATGCCACCTGTTTCCCTCATTAATGCCCTGCATTGTGTTTGACACCTTTTGCTGAGTGGATGTCACAAAATGTCCAGGTCAAGGGTTCTTAGCAGCACTGAAAGCCACATGTAATCTGGCGAACGTGGGGAGATGTTCCAGAGAACTGAACATCTCTTACGTCTTCGCATGCAATCAATGGGGTGGATAATCTTGCAACAGCAGTAACGGTTGACCAACAGACGCCCTCCACAGAAGTGCTACCATTCTGCATTGCTGGCCTTGAGAGAACAGCAGCTAATGCAGCCGTAGGCCAAGACTGAACCCTCGCAATGAGGGATGCTCTGATTGGTCACCGATCATGATCGGCTGATTTCAGCATGATCACTACCTGTCATTGCCGATCACAACGACTGATCACATGTGACAGCCAGAGCTCTGATGAAGCCCCGCTGCACTTGCTGCTCAATCAGCAGCAGCCTTGAATCATCAGTCTGCCATGAAGATTCTTTCAATCTGTCACGTAAGTCAAGTATGCATCCTGCAGCACATGCACGGGAAAATGCTGTGCAGGGAAGCGCTTTCAAATTAAACACACCATTTAAAGCTCCAGCACTTGACGGAGCACAGTGAGTTTTCTGGGCTCATGAAAGTGAGACTGCTGGTTCCTCAGCAGCAGACGCTTAGCAACACCCACCGGTCTGAGTGTGACATTCGGAATGATAACAAATAATCATTAATTTTACCGAGCTAGATGACCAGCTTTTCTCAGGTGTTGCGGAGACGGAATCGTTTTGGAGTCCGGTGTGGCATTTGTTGCATCTGAAACTTTTTAAAACATCCGGAGTGAAAACATTCATAAATGCAGTGCCCTCTGTCTCGGAGTCCCGCTACAGTACGTAAATATTTCACGGATATAGCACAGTCTCTAGAGATTCACCTGTGACATCTCACATCGAATCAAATGTTTTTCAACTGTCCTTTTGACAGAATAATTTTTGCATTCACACAAATTACCTTGTTAATGACCTTATTCCAGTTTCTCACCTGTAAAAAAAAAGTGATTCCATTCTCTTATTTAACAGTGTTAGAGGTGGGCACAGGGACCACATGTGACTCTTGTGTCCAACACTCATGAGGTCAGTCAGTGACATTTCACAATTGTGTAATTGAATTAAGGTTTATGAAAAACCTTCAATGACACTCATTCACAAGAGATCATGGGAAGCTTGAAAAATAAAACTGAAGAAAAGAAAAGAAACTTTCCTCCATCATTAAGATCACATGAAACATAATTTTCTGTAGTACAGACTACATTTGGGGAATTAATCTGTCAAAGGGTTAGGTCTGCTTATTTGTCAGTTTGTGCATTTTTATGTGTGTTTATTCCAAAACACAATAAAATCATTTCCACAAGTTGTAACTATTATCCGTTTGGTATGATTATTATTCAATGTTCGGGCTTAAAATATCAAAGACAGTTTTCATTTAATTATGTTAAAACTCCTTCACGATCCTGTTAAACACTCCTCAAAGGTGAACCCAAAAAACAATGCTTACGCAGCTGTCCAGGTTAGAGCAAAGATGGAAAACAAGTTACAAAGTGACTTTATTTAGTTAGAAAGCTAGTTTGGAATTGTTGCTCAAGATAATTTGACACAAGTGGAAGCAGGAATGGGAAAACCACAAAGATTACTCAGTCATGAAAATGACTAGAACAAGGAGATATCATGAACACAAGACCGTTGGCTATATTGTATATCAATTCAGGGCTAGCACACCAATCTAATAGACAACCCTATGTCGGATCCTACGTCAGATTCCCCACGCATTCCAAGATGGCTCCTCAGCGCGTCAACAGTAAGTACAGCTGTTGTAATATTGTGAATATCAAACTTCAAACGAGGCTTTTCTCAAGGATTTTTTTCATTATTCCAAAGCACTTTTATAGTTGGTGGCATCCTCAATGACTATGGCGGATTCTGATAAATACATACGGTATACCATGATAGCAACACAAAGAAAAAGTTGAATTGAACATAGTTGCCTCAGGACTGCACGATGTTCTAATTCTACAGGGAAAAAAAATAAATAAACAGAAGTGTCGTGCGTATATAATTGCAAATAATAAAAGGCATAGCTTCAACTGCAGCAATAGAGAACCTACTCAACAAGGTGGAACCAACGTCCGTCACAAAGCAGCTTAACCGTTCAGGGTTTTTTTGTCTGTCACTTCACATGTGCACTCTGTGTTTAGGCAGAAACATTTGTCAATACTTTTGGCGATCCTTTACCCAAGCTGCCTTCTAATTAAATACATTAGCTTGACTGCTGCTGCTTTGGCACTGTGGGTGGCCGCCACTTTTCAATGAGAAAGAAAACATACTTTCAGCAGGTAGAGCTGCTCCAAAAATGACTTATAATTATATTATTCCAACAAATCTAAATGAATCATCACATTATTCCATGTCTGTTATCTTCCCCTGCTGCGGCTCATTATAAAAAAAGCTTCAATTATCAAGGCACTGTATGAGCAAGTATGTGGGTCATGATTCTAGGGCACGGGTGGAAAGGGCAGTGCAGGGCTTTCTTTGTGCCACTGTCTCAAACCTGGAGCAAAGGTTACATCCATGATTAAATTTGTGTGAGAGTAGCCTCAAGGACTCCTTAGCTGATAACCATGCTTATCATTATTGATTCATTGAGGCAAATGTTTGTAAAACCACAACCAGACACTCATTCTCCTTTCACACTGACGTGTATTCAAATAGCCTTCAGCAGGCCTGCTATGGAAAAAATAACCCTGTCTTGCCTTTTCATTTTTTTTTTTTTTTACTTTCTTTCCATCCAGATTCTTGAACGCACACACACCTTCTTGTTACATTTTACATCCAGCTGGAAAAGGCTCCAACTTAAAATTAAAAATAGCAGGAAATTAAAAAAAAAAACTAAGGGCGACATATTCATCTAGAGCATTACACTTTTGACACCACAGAGAGCTGCACATTTGTCATCTGGGTTTTTCTGTGAAGTACAGACAGAGACTATTTTCACCCGAGGCTCCCTTCCAGCATGAAATGAGTTTACAATCATAATAATAAATGGCTGATGAAGAAGTAGGATAATGACATTTGAATTTTTAATGACAAAAGGATCATTAGCGCTCAGGAAAGAAAACAATCACAGTGGCAAGTTTGTTATTTCACTCACTGGTGACATGCACATGCACACAAAGCGTCCAGCCTGATTGATGTCGAGAGGAGCACATATAATTCGAGCCCTTAAGAAAGGTCACCATCCTTCCCATGGACTTGTGCATTTGTGTGTTTTAATGACATTATGACTAAATAAGAGAATTGTATCACACATTTGCGCTCTTTTACCACCTTGATGCTCTTGAGCAAACAATTAAATCGACAAGAGAGGGTTTTATAAGGCTGTACTTTGACCACGGCACAGGTGATGAGGCTTCACTCCAAAATATGCATGTATAATGGGAGCATACCAATCGCAGGTTTTTGAAAAGCTTTACCAGTCAATTCAGATTTGGCCTGATATCGTTTTTTTACATAACTGACAGGATACACCTTTAATGTCTGAAACCAACAGTAGTTTTCTGCTTATATAAATAAACCAAGTAAGGTGTGAGCTGAATGTTTTATTTCAACTTCCTCAAATACATTCCGATTATATTTGCCATGCGCATTAGTTACATTTCTTTGTATTATATTACATTGCTTCCGACATGTTCAGTGTGGTGTAGTCAACATTCCTAGCTATAATTTCACAGAGAATGAAAAGGAGCACAGTGAAAATTTCTGCCCCCTAGTCCAACTTTTCTGTGTTTTACCAATGTAGCTTAGTGAAAGCTTGTGTCAGGTTGTGTATGTTACATCAAAAAATTACTAAAAACTTAAAATTAATTGCAAACAATGCATTTGTTTTTGTAGTACTAAAAGAAATAAATGCCCAAATATCAAAGTGGTTAAAGGTTAAAATATTAAGCAAAAAATAATAAACAGACATCTGAACGCCCTGTCTCAAACTTTTAGTTCTGATCATAACAATGCGAAACGTTCATTGCTGATCGCAGGCATATCAGAAGTTTGATTTGATTGTGGCCCATTCATGACTTATTTCAGTCTTCAGACTTGTACAAGTAACAGCCGATTTACGACCTGCTCAACTTACGTCCACCCGTACTTACGACTACTGCCAGCAGAGACCAGCTGATGCTTTGAATGGCATTTACATCCAATCCGACTTACAACCAGTTGGTCAGAACCGATCCCGGTCGTAAGTCGGATGTTACTTGATGTGTTAGAGATTGCTATCGACATGATCTGTTTATGGTGCACTGGATGATAGCTGTTGACGTTATCCAGACGTCAAGACTGGAGGGCAGGCCTGTCAGCCAGACCTTGTGAGGAAGATTCAGGGAATAGGTGTTGCAGCAAAATTAATGAAATCAGCACAGATTGATCAGTGCACCCCAATAGATAAATAATATACAACACTTTTCTGTTAAACATTGTGGCTTACATCTAATGACTAATTTCTGAACAACCACAAGCATACACAATAACTATAGGTGAGCCTGGTCCCTCGTCACCACGTAGAAAGACGGCTATCCGCTTGTGTGTGGAGTGTTATTTGGGTCAAATATTTAGTAATCAACTGCGTTATTTGCTAATATTTACAACCAACTACTTAATATTTGAGCAGCCCTAGGAAGCAGTGATTTTTCTCTGGGTATTTTTTGTCAAGAATTTTGTTGATGTCGCCCTTTTTAACTAAAATATTGATGTGGTTTTTCCTTTAATTAGGACACAGATGGATGAACTGAAAAGGTCTCACTGCAATCAAACAGACTTTCAGGATGAGGTTTTTCCTCTTGACATCACAGTTATGAAAAGACCCTCAAAAGATCAAAACGCTGCAAAACTGTCATGCTTGTTTGCAAGCTCCTGCAGGGTAGTGTCTCTAGTAACACCACAGACACACACACACATAGCCAACACCCAGAGACCTGAATCATATGTAGGTCAACTATAGTGGCTCGGCTCGACACAAACTGTCAAAGTGTCTGTTTCCTTTTTTTCTGCTATAAAAAACAAAAGACAAGCCACACCTCATTCTTTAGTAGTAAACATGAGATAAAGGTGATGCAAACAGAAGAAATAGGCATGGAATATGAATGAGTTCATTTATACCTGATTTCCAACTAAGTAAACTAACCTTTGAGTTGGCAGCCATTCATACGAGACACAACCACTGTTGAATTTTGATCATTAAGGCAGCTTGACAAGCTTTAGCAACAGAAACAAGCAAATGTGTATTTGCTTGTTTAATAAGATAAATAAAGAAGCATCTAAAAGTCTTATTTGTGCTCTGGTGCATCTAAGCCTGAAGCCACACAGGACAATGACTGTGTGCTTTGGAGCAAAAGATCATCAGCAAGGATGATGACGTCTGTAGAGGGGGGTTATATAACTAGCTGAACATTTTGTCTGTCATAGCTAAAAAGGTTAAAGAGGGTGACATAAATTCCTGTCATAGTCTACAGAATCATGTGAATCACAGTTCTGCAGACCACATGATTTCGACTGCAGCTGGGAGCCTGAATGGAAAGTTGATGATGGACAACCCCAGGAATGTTTGCTTATCTTACGCCTTGAAAGGCATACGAGTGTTTAGAAAGCAAAATGACTAATGCCTGAAATTCTCCAATAGTTGCCCAGCTCCAACCATCTTCTCCTAACTATACCCCTGAGTCCTCTCATACCTCAGCGCTGCAGTCCTGCCCACACATAAGGTAGCTGCGAGACACCAGTCTTTACATAGACATCACAAATACTTGAGCTCGATGAAACGTGGCTGGAGTTTTATCAGAACAAGTACGTGGTCTATAGGGTGAGCTGGTATCTTAAAAGCCATTAGATCTTCAACATGAACAGAAGGAAGTAAGAAAGTCGCTGGAAATTAAACACCAATGCAAGCATGCCTTTCCAAGCAAAGCTGAGAGTTGAGTTCCAAAATGGTCCACGCATATAATGAAACGTACTTTAAAACAAGTAAAACCATAAACCATAAACTTAACACCAAAAAACTTATTTTCATAATGAATAAAGAAAAGTATCATGAAACTAAGAAATTATACTCTCATTCTTGGTATATATTTCAAGCTCATACCAATGATATTTTTCTCATTACAATTAACTGCCAGGACTCTACTACAACTGTTCATATTTTCAGCCTTCACTCACTGGCTGATATTTTCAAAACAGAAACCACAATTTTAGCAGGTTTTTTTATGTTAAGTCACATGGGATGGTTGTGGCCTATTTCATCCTAATTCGAGCAGGTCTGACTGACATTCCCAGCCACTGTGTAGCTATAACCTTGTGCTGGCTTGATTTGCTTGGACCAGTCTGGAAAAAGGAGTGGAGATGACAAATTTTACATGTATGCAAGCAGACTCAGGCCCTATTCACATAAGGCCTTTTGTTTTCAGGAACCACTTGTACTTTTTTTAAAAATGGAACCAGGGTGGATGCATTTGAAAACTATGTGGAACCGGCGATGTCATATTGGCACTGTAGAGCTCATTCTGTGACAGTAATATTAAAACAAGATCTTCAGACACTCTTGTAATGGGAAGCAAATAATCATTGCGAATAGTATAAACAACGTGGGTCAACAGCTGAGAAGCCCACACACAACAGAGAGGCCAAGTCCTAAGGCAAACTTTCATTTTCTCGAACCAAACTCAAAGAAGAACTTCAACTGATTGGAGAAAATTATCACCTTTAGGGGGCTCATTGTTCACGTGGCGCTGTTCATTATCTTTGGCAGAATTGGCGTTGACATTGCTGTAACTACACCTGGTCACTGAATGGCAGTGAATTTTTAAGGAGGTCCATAAAGAACAACTGGGCACAACTGTTGCATGAAAGAGAGAGCTGAGCCAAAAGGCAAACCTCTCCATTTACCAATCAATCTTAACCAGACTCTCACCTATGGTCATGACCGAAAGAACGAGATCCCGGATACAAGCGGCTGAAATTAGTTTTCTCCGATGGTTGGCGGGTGTCTCCCTTAGAGATAGGGTGAGGTATTCTGTCACTCACTCACTCTGTCACGTTGAGAGGAGGCAGTTGAGGTGGTTCGGGGTGCCCCTGGACGCCTCCCCTGGCAAAGCCAGCTGGGAGAAGACCATGGGGTCGACCCATTACCAGGTGCAGGGATTATATCTCTTCACGGACCTGGGAGCATCTCAGGATCCCCAAGTCAGAGCAAGTGAATGTAGGGCGAGAGAAGGGTATTAGGCACAACCCTCAGAAGCTGCTGCTCCGCGACTTCGCAACAGATAAGCGGATGAGGATGGATGTATGGACGGACATCTCTCATGCACCACCCAAGTGCAGCGCACTGAATGCAGCGCATTAGGATGCATGCCTAGCTGAAACTCTGTCAAGGCAGTGCAAAAAGAGGTGCCAAATATGTTGTGATAATATTTCAAAGAGCAGTAATGTGTTTGATGAGTTCCTACTGTGTACCATGTTTTCAACATCAGATTTGAACGTCGCCATGTGAACAAACACAGCCTCTCTATTGCTTTGTAAAACACTGCCTTGGGCACTTGCCAGTTTTGATGTTAGAGCTCTAATAGCTCAGTTTATAGTCAAGTAAAACTCATAACAATAAACATCTACACCAATGTCACTGTTTCCATGGAAATGTTATTGTTTTCTCTCTGTTTTTCTTAAAGATACTGCACATACCGGCTAGGCATGTGTACTACATCATTTCTGCTTTCAGTGGTTAGTGTGGATGGCACCATTGGCTCCATGCACTTTATCGACAAGAGAAGGGAGGTTTTCATGAGATCACAGCATCAAAGCACACTTGCATTTAAATCCATGGAGAGAGCCCAAATGGAGGTGGACATTAAAACCTACCTTCAGTTGGAACACTAATTGAGCTTTCAATGAGAAAGATCATGTCAATATACACAGAATTAGTAGGCTTTAATCTGCTTGTTTTACATATTATCGTAATCATAAAAGTACAGGAGTACATAAAGAAGTTCAGAATAGATTTTACTGTATTGACTTGACTAAATCACATGACTTTATGTCACATCCAATACTTTAATAATCCCACCATTCATTGAGTAACATATATAGATAACAGCATTACAAAACTCAATGTCACATCTCAAACCGCCACTCATTAGAAGGGTATGTGACACTGACAAACATTTCTGACAGAAAGCTATTTTAGAACAGAAAAACAACCCTGATTTAATTGACAATGGCCATTAGATGACAATTACATGACCACAGTGGGCAGTTCAGTATTTATTGATCTTTGAAGAGGATCTATTCCAATTACGAATTTAACTGTGACCTCAGTCCCCTGACAGCTATCTCATAACACATCCATAAGGTCAATATTGTGAGCCCGAAACTTAATGACTGAGAGAAAATGATGAGGTGGTCATGCAAGATCATGAAGATTGACTACTTGGCAACAAAACTTGGCAATAGGTGATGTCGATAAAAAGTAAATACTGTATACCTTATGTTCACAGGCTCACACTAATCTTGCCAACCAGAAGTGAGACAGTTAGCACCGCCTGCAAGCCGCGTCCAACAGTCTGCTTCTTCTGAATCACAGCTTGCAGGTGCAAGTAAACGCAGAGATGAATCACTCGCACCAAGACAATGAGACATCTCTTGACAAAAAAAACAAGATTCAAAGTAATCCGTTCACACTGCCAATTATTTTATGCCATAGCATAATGGAAATATCAGATTATGTATTGCTTATGGCCAAATGAATGTCACTTGTATTCACTCTGAGATCAAGAGATAGTTGTTAGCTACACAGCCCTTCAATGACCCCAAATTTACATACATACAATATTCACAAATATATTGACAAAAAACATTTAACAGGGTTTCCTGCAGTGCTTTAGTAGCATATGGGGGGGGCCTAGACTGGGATTTTGATTTTGCAGGGGAGTTTTCATCTGCCTTTGTCAACATGTAAGTGAAGTGTGACCTGCAGTCGAGCAGCTCACCAAAGTTCTAGGTAGGACAACTTATGATGTACAGTGTGACTGTCATCTCACAAGCCCCCCTCCCTTTAGTGACACAACAAAACATGTAAACATGATAATTTCAGGCTTCCCTGCAGAAAATCGGATAGTCAAGGGGTGACCAGAGGGGCCCGTGCCTATAAGTGTAGGCAAGAGAGATTATACAATTAGTTTCCTCATAATTAACATTAAGTTCTAACAGTGTGAAGAGCTGCAGGACAAAGACAGTTATTGGTATACAATTCAGGACTTGCCCCAAGGATTTTCCTCCACAGAGCCGAGATGGTGGGGGCAAGGAGAGGGGGCTCTTTAGGAGAAAGGCTTGACTACATACATTGCACTGGGAGAAACTCAGCGTATCAAAGTTCCAGTGAAGGGGATCCCTACAAAGCAAAAGTACTGGGCAAGACCCAGCAATTTAATTAAAGTTATTTATAGATTCAGGGGAAAAAAAACTTTGAACTCTGAGTGACCTCTGTTGAGCATGTTTCTCATCTGTGATACTTTCAAGAGCATGTTTCTACATTGTTACAAAAGATTGTTGGTTGACAAAGTGTTACAAAAAGAGCAACATTTTTGGGGAAAGCGTACTCAAGGCAAAGAGCAGATGTTGCCTACTTGAACTATAAATGAAAACTAAAAGCAACCCTGAATTTAAAACACAAATATTTAACATTTTAAATGTATCTAGTGCAGTAAGGAAGAGTATTTAGCCATGCTATTACAAGCTTAAAATGTCATTTGATTTATTACATCATTCTAAACAAACAATGAGCTGCTAAGGGCCCATGGGCCATATAAATTAAAATTTAGAATGACACGATCTTAATTAAACGTTCCTACGAGGTCTATTGATGCAAGGATTATGTTTTTTACATGCTGAACCAAAAAATCGTTCACGGCTATTTAAATTGACACAGAGATTTTTACAGTTAATCAGCAAGGTGCGTAAAGGAACCCAAACTAACTATGTTTATTTATGTGAAATAGCATTTTAGGCATAAAACAGGACAAGCATTATTTTGAAGCCAATAGCATCGAATTCTGGTTTCCAAATGAACCAAAGCTGGCAATTCTATTTTGTTCATTTCTCTCCCCACTCGTCCACCAGTAGTTCGATTTTGGTCCATTTCATGTGTTTGACAGATGAATCAACATGGGCTGAAGATTTGCGATTTAATTTGCTGGCAGCTTTGCTTGGCTTTCCTTAAAGTGACAGCATGTATCAACGATGAGCCTGGCTGCTGCACACCGCTCCACCACTTGTGCATGCCGAGTCACACTAAGCAGCTCTAGCAACAGTCAGACTAGCCTTCAGCTTGCAGGACATGGCCCAGTAACCTACTTTCCCCACAACATGCTCTGTAACATCAGAGACGCTGTGTGTCATCAGTTAACTAACCTTCACCGCTGCATATTTTCAGCGTCGGGACTGAAAATTACAGACGCAGCAGTGCTTGAGTAGAAACAGAACTGAATTACAAATTTTATTTTGTAGATGCGGTAAGCATTTTCCACCCTATTTTCAGAGATGTTAGCAATAGAGACTTCATTAATCGCTTGCAACATGAATAGCTCTGACAATGACCAAACAATAGCCATAAAATCTGCATCTGATCCGCATCAGTTATCAAGGACACAGTCTTGTGATGTATGACACATCTACACTTTAATATTTGCAAGACAGATGCTAAATACCCAGAGATTATATGAGTACTATTACACTGAACGAATCAGGTGATCCTTCACCACCTGATGCTTCCACATTCCACTGCATGGATACCAACAGGACTGCATCACACATCCTTTAATGAAGTGTTCTCAAGTGACATTCTCATTGAACAGGCAGACGTAGTCGTCACCATTCTGTTTACAATAACCTAAGATTATTAACTCACATGACCCAAATCATATCATGATTGGTGGTGGTGATGATAATGCTGATAAAGGACTCTCCTAACCTGATATAATAGCATGATAAAGCATGATAAAAATGGACCACATGGTACATTTCAGTCGGTCATGGAGCAGGACGTCTTGAAAGGCTCAGCTGTCAGCGCACATCCTCATCACTATTCATTCCTGCCAGGCCAATCTTGCACTGACGCACCGGGCTGGTGAAGTAAAGCAACTCATACTGGGAGTTTCATGCCACACAAGTTGAATGACAGATTTGTTTGTCATTTGATCAGACTCCTTTAGTACGTGGTGGAAAGTAAAGATTATGATTCATTCCTTTTCATCCCACTATAGCTATACCACATTTGTTGGCATCAGTTTTCTAATTCAACCAAATTAAGCTATTTATTTAAGACTGTACTCACTCAGACTGTACATTTTTGTTGCAATGAATGACTTAGAATATTCAAGTCACAAAATGTATTTTGGACAAATCAATTTCAGCTTTCTTTGTTGTCACATTAGCAATTAGAGTAATTCAACCTTTGGAATTTGTGGTAAAATTATTAAAAGAGTTGTGTACACATATGGAAATGTGCCATGCCTGATCTTTTTCTCTAAAGGCATGAGGCATCTGCTAAATTCAGAGTGTCATCAGATAACAAGATTGCACCATTGCATGTAGAAGCCTGGAGTAACATTGGAGTGTGGAATGATGACTTCAGGCTACAATGGCAAGTAGCACAGTGAAACTGTGAAACAGTGCAAAGGTGATGCTATTGTTCATATATTCCACCAGGATCTAAATTGAATAGCTCTCTCACTCTTTACCCATTTTTTTCCAAGTGTTCCAAAGATGTACCTATGCATTATTTGACAGTTATACTATCATACACAGTAGTAACAGAAGTAACAGTACCAAAACCACACTAGAACAGTATTTTGTAGAGGTGTAAGGATGTATCACGTTCAGTGATGTATTCATTAATATTCCTATAATCCAACTACATTGATCTGTGCTCGGCAGGTAGGCCTTCTGAATGGCAAGTGTTGATGTAGCATCATATTAAAATGTAATCAATCGATTGTATCGATGGAAAATAATGATTTACGTTTAATCTACCGCTATAAAATGTGTTTTTCTGCACTGGTATAATAATGCAGTATACATTAAAAGTCACTTGATTGAGTCGGTCTGCCTCTGACGTCATCGTCACAATCCAGCTGGATGGCAAAGTGAGAATGATCAAGCCATCACTGCAGTCCAGTGTTCTGAAACATTCTGATTTTGCTAGAACAGAGATGTGCTATATAGGTCGCTTGCAATTTGTTGGCGTTACAGCAGTTAAGTAAACTATAAGGACAACACAACAAACCTCTCCAATTGACCGTCAAGGCATGACCAACATTGTTACTGCTGTTAAATATTAGTGCACACAGCGGTTCAATCAGTGCTCATGTTGCACTTTATTTTACCTTCAGATCAGATCAGATTTTGCCTCCATTTCAGGTTTAGTTTTTAATGAAGAAATAATACAGTATGAATAATAATAAAAAAGACGCAAGCAACATTTGATCAGGTTGAATAAACATACAACCTGGTTCAATTCAATCTCAGGTGTTGGTCGCACTTTTTTCCAAATCAAATGTGACTGCATTTGCCATTAATTGGGACTTGTTGGTGTCCATAATTAATTTTTACTTGATTCCCTTATAAGAAAACAGGAAGCTGGGGCACATCACAGTTGAATTTCCCCTCTGTGGGACTCATAAAGGCCGTCCAATCTATATACTAGCCTAGTATTCAGTTAATTACTTCACAGATACACAGGTAAGAATTATTGGCTTAAACTAATTCGTTTCAAAACGTATCATTCTAAATGAAGCAATACCCGGGAATCGCGTCGGCAACCTCAAACCATGACACTAATCGAATCGTCGTTAAAATGAGTCTTACACTCCTCGTATTTTACATTACATTATAATGACAGAGAGTCAGTCTGGGTTTAAACACATCCAGAGCATGACATGAATTGACACACAATTCATTAAAATAGGAACATTTTCGCATTCATAAATCAGTATTAGGACATGAGTTATAAACTGACTGATAACGATTCATTTCGGCTTTTAACCAATATTGAAGTACTAAACGAAAATGCACAAGGTCCTTATTAAGATTCAATGTACAGTGTGATATTCTCTCATAAAAACAGTAAGTCAAGGGGGTGAACAGTCACGTTATCATGCTTGTCAAACTTGAAAGATCGATATGAAAAAGGGTGGTGTCTCCGAAATTGCATTAAGACACGCTTTTATCCGATTTCAGAGAACTATGGTGTGAATTCAGGTCAGGCGAAACCTTAAGTAACTTACCGGGCTGTGAAATGAGGGTCAGCCAATCCAAACGGAAACAATTGAGCCGACGAGAAAGAACACACGTCCTACGTCCAAAAAAGTTTCCCGGATACAATGCAGCCCAACTGCAAGCGGTCAGAATGTTGAATAAGCCCGTTCACAGGCTAAATGACGCAGTTGAGTTGGGGGAGCTCAGCACACTAGACACATGAAATCTGACTGAAGAGGAGCTTGTCAGAGTGAAGTCCACATTCACAGCCCCGCCCACTGAGCAGCGCGTGCATGCGCACTAACGTCAGACTGAGAGCGCGTTACCGATGTGAAATGGGCATAAGGTTTATTTTACAGGTACATGCATTTAAAATATGTCTGGTTTCTTGGTGCATTCTGCAGGAGGAGTGCGGCTTCTTTTTATTCAGATTTATCTTAATAATGAACCATAACAGTATATACGTACTTTGATACGGTATACATTCTGCTGTAATATAAAAAAAAGTTTTCTTAATGACTCCCCAGTCGGAAAGAAATAAGGTTTCCATCACCAGAATGTAAGTCATTGTAATATACAGGGGCATGATGAAAAAAAGTGTGTGGGTGTAAAAGCACATGCAATCGTAATTTATAATCAAGTGAATAGTCACCACATTTCACTGGCACAAAGCCAAGACGGACTAGTAGGAGTGCTGTGTTTTACGGTGAATCATGGTATTTGCTTCCTGAGTCACTACTTCAATACAAATGAGGGTTTGGTCTCATCAGACTTCTGAAAGTCAGTGAGCATAACTGGAACAAAGGTGGGGGCACACAGCAGCAGCAAGGACATTTGCATATAAACATAGCCAAATTAATAAGTCTTGAAATTGAAGGACATTTTCAAAATAAAAATATATTATATTTGGTAACTATTTGGGTTATGGGTGACTTTTGTTCATGTGGACTTCAAATACTGTATGATCACTTGAATGCGCTTAAAAGAGAATACTCCTTATTAATATTTGTGATATTTGTTGATCATATCATTAAGATATTTATACATTCTCAATTTGTCAGTTAAATAATAATAGATCAGTGTCATTCAAGTACTCACTAGTCAATAGCACAAATTCACTATTGATGCAGTTGCAGTTGAATTTTAGGATTTTAGATTGGAACAAATTCTTCTTACGACAGTCAACTGTACTGGGTGTGTGGGTCTGCTCCGATGGGATTGCAAAAAAAAAAAGTATGATTCAGAGTATAATAATGGAATTGTTTTCATTCTAACAAGTCATACTGAGTGTTTAGATTTCGTTAGCACACATGCTAACATCCACGCAATTTCTTCACACTGAGTGTTGACTGAAGATAAGGACAGTAACATATCTAAGGGCAGGCCAAACCAACCAACCAGCTGTGAAAAAATACACTAACAACCCTGTTGACCTTAAAGAGAATATCTCAAACTGAACAATTTAGATTAAAAAATGTACAAATAAAAAAAACATTTCAATCAGAGACATGTTTTAGATATCTTTTTTTTAATCAATTTAAAAACTTAGTGTGACATAGAACATTCTTTTTTTAGAGGAACTCACCAAAGCAATGGACATATTGTCACATTCTACCTGAAAATCTGGTTGACAAAATACCTCAGCTGTGGAAGAACAGCAACTCCACTGACAAAGGCAAGCGCCACACTCAGTGAAGATATATTCAGAACCAGGGACCAATTTCTTTGGATTATACAGTCTCAACAAAGTCAATGGTGCAAACTTCATTCATCAATTGCTGATGAATATATTGTACATCAAGAGGACATTTCATGCAAGTATTCATCCTCTTCTAAGAACCCCCCTTCCTTGCTCAAACAACTAGCTGAAATTAGTTGGACTTCCTTGGAGACAGGGTAGTATGCTGGGTAATCGAGGAGAGGCTGCCCACCTTGGATCTCTGAGGATTTCATCAGGATGCGTCCTGGACCCTTAACTATTGAGGTGTTCTGTCCATGTCCAACTAGGAAGAGGTCTTGAGGCAAACCAAGGATGTGCTTGTGTAATGCCCCGGTAGTTTTCCCAGAAGAGCTTGAAGACATTTCTGTGGAGAGAAAGTTCTACTCCAGGGGTCAGCAAACTGTTCCAGAAAGGGCCGCAGTGGGTGCGGGTTTTTGTACTCCAATTGTTCCAATCAAGCACTCACAGTCAAGACCCCTGGTCTACACATTTCAATGTTTGCCACTCCCCCAGCGGAGAAGAAATACTTGTTATTGATGCTTTTGTAAATGTTTTGTACAACTTTTGCTTAGTACCGCAATTACCTGGGCGATGATGATCTTCAGACATGGCCACAGCAAGCCTCTCAGACCCAACAGACACCTACTTGTTCAGGTTTCATTAAAACACTGTCTTCATTTTCAAAGCCGGCCAGATGGCGCTCTATGCTGTATAATCTTTGGTTTTGAACAACAGTTGTAATGAAATCTCCTATCATTTTTAAATCAAAAGCGCCACCTACTGAGCTCTGAAAAAGTGTGCACTGCTTCAGGAAACCTCAACACATTGCTGCCATTCATCACCCACAAGATCATATATCTTACACTTAATATGCATTAACGACTGTGCAGTTATGCAGCAGTTGATCATTTAATCAGTTTAATAAAGACTGAGACCTCCAACGCTTTTGTAGAATGGAACATTTAAAGCAAAGAAGTCCGAATATCCTCTATTCAGTACTTTGTTCAAGGTGAAGTTCCTCAGGCTAATAATTGGTACCGGCTTATGTTCGAGCTCAGCTGACAATGTCGCTGTTTAAGTACTCAAACTCAACTTTATGCATGGCTCTCTAAAAAGAATCACAGAGTTTAATCCTGAAATTGGATCAGAGCATGTAGCAAATTTCTTATGACCTTGGATTAACAATGGACCTGCAGTGAATAAGTGGAGTTTCAGCTAGTTCATTTTTCATTGTATGCATTCTTTATGCAACATCTTTGAGAAAGATTTCTGAATGGAAAACACTAACACAGAGAGAGTCTAATAATATACAAAAATGTAATGGGTTGTGTGACCTGATATGTGCAGTTGTTGCTGGTCCTATTCATAGCATCTATCTTATCACTATAAAATGGGCAGAGCCAATTGTGATGTAGGGGATTTAACACCTTTTTCCAGAGGGTTTCATTGTGTTAAGTTTCACTGGCCAATATCTTCAGTGATGTGGTTGAACTAGGGATGAAGGTCAGCATATTTGTCTGAGGCCATGGTTGTTGGCAGGAAAGTAAAAAAGTAGGTAGTCTTACTTGTAGGTGAAGACAATGGGGCATGGACCTGAGAGAGCAGGGATAACAGGGGTGTGTTCTCTTTGCAGCGCCTGTCTAACTTAAATAGTGGCTCATCAGATGGTTAAGATGAAAATTAAAAGGGTGAACATAACATGACCTTGTTTCCGGCAGTAGAGTTGTGGCTGGTGACTTTGAAAGGAAAGCACACACGTTTCCCAATTATGTCTTGAGCTCTGAGGGAAATGATAAACTGTCAATGTTTTTTCATTCAGAGATGACAACAGCATCTATCCAAATAAGACTTAGCAGTAAGATAGCGACTGAGGCATAAAGCACAGGTTAAAGGCAAGCATGTATGGATAAGGTCATAAAATAATAAGAATTACTCCAACTGTCATTTTGAGACGGAATGGCTGTGGTTTTAATGTAAAAACCGTCCTCTGAATAAAGTGTGGAAACACAACATCCACTCCGTTTTCCTTGGTTGCTGAGCAGGCCACTAGCTATTCAAGAGAATTTCCTTTTTATGTCCATTCAAGAGAGGCAGGGAATGCAGCATGCACATCTACTGAACCAATAAAAAACCTTCCATTTATGGCAAGGTCCTCATGAAATTAAATATTAAAGAAAAAGGGTGTTTTTACAATGTTTTTGCTCGACAAAATCTGTTACATGATGACAGTCAGTAGTTTTCTGTGGTTTAATTAAAAAAAAGCAAAGTAAAATACACAAATACAGTTGATGTTGATTGTTCAAAAATAATAATGATAATAATAATTTAAAAAATAATAATAAAATGAAAATACAGGGCAGCATGGTGGTGTCTCGCAAAAGAGACTTATTCATCAGTGAGTTTGGGACAATCTTTTTACCTGCATGTACAAGTGTTTACCCCTGGTTCTTTCTGCAGCCCAAAACAAATTACCAAATGAGTCACTGAATTATGTGCGCTAGTCAACTATACCCATCAACGGTCCAGTGGCTGTTTCCCCGTCTAGGTCGGATAGCACACACCCCAATGAAGCCAATACAGTAACAGAACATTCTTTTACTGTACTTATACTTGTATATGGGCCAGTGAAATATGGTGCATGAAATGAGTTACTCTTTGGAAAGTCTTTGGAAAGTCAAAAGTAAACCAAGAAAAAAGGTACTATAGCTTGTCATTTCCTCACAAATCCAGGTTCAGCCAAAAATTAAATGACACAATTGGCTGAAATGAGAAAGAAACAAAGAAACAAAGAGGCTCTTGTGGAATAAAGACATTAAAAAGAATAATGTCCTTTGTGGAATCAGAATGTCAGATTAGGGTATGTTCCACTCTCTTTATGTGGTAGCATTTAGAAGCTTTCAGGCTAGAAGATCGTCCATACAGGAAGCAGATAATATTTAAAACACAGTAGTTATTTAATAATAATTTCGGGCGCATATGTTACAATTGTAATGGTTTCACGCAGGTAGGACAGTGACACAGAAGTGCCAGTGAGGGGCGCTAATACGAAGCACCAGGTGGCCAGGCAGGAGGAGGCCAGTCACTAGCAGCTAGTCACTAGCCGCTGTGGCTACACACATCTAGCTGCTAGTAGCTAGCCGGCGGCTAATACGCGAGCTACAACACCAGTTCTTCTTAATGTCGCCATTATCACCAAGTAATGGCGAGTCAACCGTGTTCACAAACCGAATGTGGTGAGTTCTGACTTTCCCTAACATTGCAGACCGCATATTTGTTTATTTGCACAGTTATCATGTGAGGCGAATTAGCTCAGTGCTAATAACAATAACCCACATTTGTTCCTGATTTCAGAACTATATTACCTCATAGCCAGGTTTCTGCAGTCTGGACCTTGCAAAAAAGCAGCGCAGGTAACGAGAACCTCAAAGAATGGACTCGATTTCAGGATAAATGTGTAGACGCGTAGCCGAGGCTAGGTGCTAATTGTGTGTGCGGTTGTGTGTTGATAGATTCTGGTGGAGGAACTCGAGGAGTTCGAGGTACGACCAGCTGTATTTATTCACATGTCAACTCTCTGAAAGTACGAAATGAAATGCCTGCGCTCGAGTCACTTTATGACAACATAACGATGTGTTCGTATTAAAACTGAGCTTTTTAAACATATGGCGAACTGTAATCACGTATTGCTGATTTTTGTTTTTTTTACACTTTAGTTAATTCCACAACGGTGGAGATGGGACGGACAGAAAAACAAACGGACCTTCCAGGACTGGGTGAGTTAGGATTGGTGCGAAACAAGCGCGGAACCGTGAATGGCCCTTACGTTTTTAACACTGTAGCGTTTACTTATTAACTGTATACGAGAGATCTCATCTGTCAGCCGAGCACATTCGTTTTGGGCACTTTCGATTTCATGTACAAATATGCTGCAGTTATAAATTAAAGGAAACGGGTTTGCTATTGTGCAGGCCACTGGGCGGCTGCGTGTTCAAAGCTACTTTCTTATTGGTTGAACTCCAACGATGTGCTGTCCATCTTTAAGCAACGGCTCCTGATTGGTAGAGGTGTGTTCAAGTCCCGCCCTGGAAATGGAGCGATATATCACTGTACAGTATTAAATGCACCTTTTTCGTTTGTGTTCTGCTAAACTGCCATGTGAAATACATAATGAATAATTCGGTGTAATGAATGGAAAACAGTTTATCTAATTGAAACAAAACGGTTCTGCTACATTTAACGTCATCATGTTTTCTGTATAAATTTAATAGTCTCCGCATTCTCTCCTTCATTACCCTGAATCATTTTTAATTTTCAAGTTATCTTGCATTTAATATGTAGGAAAAAAGGCAAGAAGGAAACCAAAACTTAATGAAGAGCATGTATATTTATTCCTCTGCCTTCATTCTCATTTAATCTTCAACTTTCCATGTGGAATATTGTATTATCCACAATATTCATCCACTGTGCCAGATTTGAAGATTTTATTTTTATTCACAGCAGTACTAGGCAACAGACAGAAGTATTGATATGCTGGGCCACTGGCACCTTGTAGCCCTGATGTTGTTATATGGTACTGATGGAGCTCCATATCACTATCGAGTTATTTCTACTTCCTAAGCCTACTGAGTCCAAAGCTTGCAAGCTTTTCTTATTCTTGAAAGCAGAGGTGATCCTTGTTGCTTCAAGAATTTCTAGGTCTTCAAACCATCCTTGCACACCTCTTATACCTCATATATGCAGGACTAAGCCATTTGTGGTTCAATTAGTTGTGAATGATGTGTCTTTTTTTGCCCCTGTAGATGTTATTGAACCAACACATTCCTGCAGACTATCTGCTCCGGGTTTGTCAACGCATAGGCCCTCTTATCGAGAAGGAGATCCCACCTAGTGTTCCTGGCGTACAAACCCTTCTCGGACTGGGAAGACAGTCTTTGCTTCGGAATGCAAAAAGTCAGTTCTTTTTCCTTATGCACCACTTAAAAATTGGACACCACAAATTATGTTGTTTTTTTGTTCTGATAAGTATGCAGCATGTATATTTGTTCATGATTTTATTTATTAATTTTCGTGTCATATAGCTTGTAGCAACCAGGTATCCAGTGGCTCTGCTGTCGCTGCGCTTCACAGAGGACGCCCACCTGAACCTCCAGTCAGCAACGGACATGCTCCAAATGTTGGTGTGTAAAATGTTTTTTAAAACTTCTCGTATAATCTAATCCCATGAAGTCTGTTTTCAAATGCAAGAAAATTGTGTGTAACTTTCATTGTAAATTGAAGAATGATAATAATAATTGTTGTTGTTATTGTTATTACCATTATTATTATTATTATTATTTGTCACAACAAACATAATATTGCAAAAAAAGCTCAGGCATGTAAAAAAACAATGAAATTCACAGGAAAATAATAGCTTTGTAAGAAACCCCTTAAAATGTGTCAGCATGCAGCATCTTAATCCTTACACAAATGGTGGTTCAAGCTTTCCTATCTGCGTCTTGCATTTTCCGGTTTCTGATATTCTTTTTTTCTATCTGTAATGGCACAGATGCACTTTGTCTCAACACCACATTTAATTTGCGTGGATTATGCAAACTTGTTTCTTCCCCCTGAAACATATGTTGTGAATGAGTGCGAACTCAATAAATGACAGAATATCCCTCCACATGTTCAACAGAAATGTCATTAATTCATTTATTCATTAATTTCCTGCCTCCTGTTTTGATTGAACGGATAATTTTTCATTGAACAAATCCTTAAATATCTTTCTATCCAGTACCCATCGTGGGTGCTCGCCAGGCTACTGGAGCAGCTCGTTTTGCACAGGTCCTGCCATATTCCACTTACCAACACATGAAGATACACAAAAGGATCCTTGGTCATCTGTCCTCTGTCTACTGTGTTGCCTTTGACCGAACCGGGCGTCGGATATTCACAGTGAGTGTAGCTTTGGATAAAGCCAAAGTCGAAAATTATATTATGTTAGTAATGTTTATCTGTGTCTGACAGGGTTCTGATGACTGCCTGGTAAAAATCTGGGCAACTGATGATGGCCGCCTGCTTGCAACACTCCGTGGTCACGCAGCAGAAATCTGCGACATTGCCATCAACCACGAGAATACTCTCATTGCCTCAGCGAGCTGTGACAAAGTCATCAGAGTGTGGTGCCTACGTACATGCGCCCCCATTACAGTCTTGCAGGCTCATGCTGCATCCATCACCTCCATTCAAGTGAGTTGTCTTTGAGGCAGTCCATAACATTTAGTCGTGGTTGTAAAAGGTCAGAGGTCAGCAATTTGCCCTCCAGAGTCCAGCTATTGAGTGACTTTTGGAACGGCATTGCAGCACCTGATGTTTGTTTGCGTTTCATGTAGACCTGATATAGAGGCAGCCAAATGACAAAATGGTTGTGGCTTAAGCTAAAACTGTTAGATTTTTAAGAAATATGAAATATGAAAAAAAAAAAAATGAAATAAAACTATTTCATGCTTTCTTTTTGGCAACAAACCTTAAGCTGTTTTGTGATATCTTTAATCCTAACTAATTTGTCTGTCTTCTCTAGTTTTGCCCGGCTGTCAAGGGGACAAGACGATACTTGGCTTCAACAGGAGCCGATGGCATGGTGTGCTTTTGGAAGTGGCACTCGCTCAACATGAAGTTCGAGTATGTTCTGCTGTTGTCTTTGCATTTTCAAATGTCAATAGCAATATTAATTCATTTTCATTATCCTCTTATGTAGTGATCAACCAGTGAAGTTTGTTGAGCGCTCACGTCCAGGTGTCCAGGTGTCTACCTCTTCCTTCAGCAGTGGTAAGCAATAAGTCCTGTAGTTTCCTTGAGTGAAACAGCGTCACAATGAATTAATTCAATATAGTTGTACCTAACCATTTTCATTTAGCGAAGAAAGTTTTCTTTGATGTGTGTTGTTGCTTATATTTTAAATATATTTAAATATGGACATGTTCTTTATTGCTTTATACTCCATGTCTTCTGACAAGGCGTTTTGTGAAGTACAAAATGAGGAAAGCTTATGTCCAAGAGGATTTTGGAATGAGTGGCTGCTCCCCGACTATTATCGTAAGAACAGACAACCAGAATTTTGTCCCGAGTTGTTCTGGCTATAGTGCAACAGCGACATCGTGTGGTAGTGACTACAATTTATGTGACAGCCATAACTGGACTTAAATGTCCCATATTACGAAAAAAATCACTTTGTCTTTGCTCATTTGGAATGCATGCAAAACATGACACTATACACTTTTCCCAATGATCCTGCAGCTACACTACTGTCAACTCTTTTTATTTGGGGTTCAGTCAGTAATGAGAATATGAGAGCATTGACAAACAAAGAGGGAATATATCCACTTTAGAGACAGCAAGAAACCTATTGCTGCCACAACATTTACATCATGGTGAAAGGCCTTTGTGAAATATATGTGGCCAGTTCAGTTAGTAGTCACTTACTGCTGAGAAATCATTTGAGACACTGTGTGTTGTGAAGATGGAAATGTGATCAGATAGTAACACTTCATAATCAACAGGTGGCATGTTCATGGCTACGGGTGGCACTGATCACATAATCAGAGTTTACTATCTCGGGGCTGAAGTACCAATGAAGGTTTCTGAGATGGATGCACACACGGTAAGAAGATTTGAAGCTCTTCGTCTTGGTTTTGACTTGAACTTGAGTTCTATTGTTTTCTATTTGTAGGACAAAGTCGTGGTCGTCCAGTTTTGCAATAACAGTGACTGGTGAGCATGTTTTTTTTTTTTTTTTTATGCATGTGATTAAATATTTAGTAGTGTGGGCGGAACACTGAGCCATGTGTTTTGCAGCCTCAGGTTTGTGAGTGGCAGTCGAGACGGCAGTGCCAGGATCTGGCATTATCAGCAGCAGGAGTGGAAGAGCGTCACCTTAGACATGGCTACCAGGCTTCCAGGGTAAAGACTCTGTGCTTTTTAAACCGTTACTGTCAAGAAGTACATGTTCCTGAAGAGTTTTGTATTTTAACTAGGAGCTCAGTTGTGAACGGAGATGATAAAACCAAACTGATAGTTACAATGGTGGCCTGGGATCGTACAGATCGATTCATCATCACAGCAGTGACGAACTACCAGTTGAAAGTGTGGAACACGGTGACAGGACAGCTGCTGCACATCTTGTCTGTGAGTAGCTGGCTGCGTGATTGAATCTGAGAAAGCCCTTGCACAGATTCCTCAAGGCCCTGACGGGAAAAATAATTATCTGTAGGGTCATGACGACGAGGTGTTTGTTCTTGAGCCTCACCCATTCGACTCCCGCATTATGCTGTCTGCTGGTCACGATGGCAACATTTTCGTCTGGGATCTGACGAAGGGAGTGAAAATTCGCAACTTCTTCAACATGGTAATGAAACCCATCTTTTTTTCCTGCTTACCTTTTATTGTATGTATTGAAATGTTATTGTGTTAAAATTAAAATTACACCCTGTTGGGTTGTTTATGAGTAGTATCAAATTAGTGGTGTTGAGATCTGTGCTGTCGTCTTCTTTCCTGGATCATTTTATTGAGTATTATTATTTTGAACTATGTTTTGAATATGTGGCTTAAAATTTTATGGCATTGTTGTTTCTAGGCGGTAGTTAAACTGGATTCATATTTTGCATTGCATCAAGCAACTTCAGCTACTAATTGGTCCATTATTGTAATTAAACTACTCAAGCAAAAAACTGCAGTTTTGGCTATTACTTTGATTGTTTTTCTTGTTATAAAAAGAAGTATTCTCACACGACGAGGATGATTCATCTCATGAAAAAATGTTCCTGAAGTCAAGTTTTTAAGTCCAATTTGTTCAAACTACTCCTTGGCTGAACTACATTTTTCATTTTTCCAAGTTACTGTGTCATAGTAGCGACCGCAAAACGGTTGATTTTCACTTTCCTGCTGTGAACTAGGATTCACATTACCTGTTAACACCAGTGTGTAGCTCAGCTATGCTAACTACAGTGAAATGTCTTACCCAGATTGAAGGTCAGGGTCATGGTGCCATTTATGACTGCAAGTTCTCCATTGATGGACAGCACTTTGCCTGCACGGACTCCCATGGCCACTTGCTCATCTTCGGATTTGGATGCAGCAGTGCATATGAAAAGGTGAAACTGGTTACATTTCTGTCGGTTAAATACACTCTGAGTTGTTTAGCTAGCAGATCAACATTGACTCATCACTCTGAGATTGGCAAACAACAAAAAAATGTCATGGCCAACCAGATGAGAGTGCAGTGCTGTAACCTGTATTCAAACCTGACACTGTTTTTCCACATCGAAGATGTCATTCAGAATGCAGCCCTGAAAATGTAATGATTAATGCTGCAAACTGCAGCATCAAGGGTTTGTGTCCAGCACTGTGTAAAGTCAATTCAGTATGGACAGCTGCCGGCCTCTTGCCTCCTTGGAACCCTGGGGATAAGCAGTCGAATATGGATGGTAGTCCGGGACTAGTGTCATTCTATGCATTCAAGATATGGTCAATGCAGTATATGTACTTAAAAACTGTATTGCTGGATTGCTAATCATATGCTTGTCTGTTTCATTTTTATTCCTTTGATATTCTTGATTGAGTTCTGGATATGACTTAGTCATAGTTCACCCCCTGACCAATCACCATTAAGACTAAAGCACTGCCCAGAAGAAATTATATATAAAGTGTACTCCACTGTTAAGTGACTGTAGTCAACTTCATGAGTTGTTCATCGGTTCTCTGATACAGTTGTGTTTTTACCCTCAGATTCCAGAGCAGATGTTCTTCCACACTGATTACAGACCCCTCATCCGGGACTCCAATAACTACGTCCTGGATGAGCAGACTCAACGGGCCCCTCACCTCATGCCTCCTCCGTTCCTGGTAGACATTGACGGAAACCCCCACCCACCTATCTACCAGCGCTTGGTGCCAGGGCGGGAGAACTGCAATGATGACCAGCTAGTACCTCAGCTGGGATACATGGCCAACAGTAATAACTTTGTTATTAAGTTGTACTGTCTGGACTTACTTGCTGTTGATGGATTTTAACTGAGTTGTAACTTGCCCGTGTTGACTAGATGAAGGGGAGCTGGTTGAGCAGGTACTCGCCCAGCAAACTGCAGACAATGGAGAGAGTCTACTGGACAATCTCATCAGGCAGTTGCAGAATGAGCAGGACGCACGTCTCAATGCTGGGGCCCTGGCAGTGGATCAAGAAGGTACTGCATTATGAGGATTTGTTGATCAGGCATTTCTAACACTCGGTTTTGACCCTAACACTGGGTTTTGCGCGTTCACGTGTCAGTGTAGTGTGTCCCAATACTCCTAAGACTGAGGGCACTCGCCGTTCACCACTTGAAATGATCCCTTCAAATCAAGAGCGCTCCGGAGCTGACTTGAAACCAAGTGGGAATATGAAGTGTGGATAGATTTCCAGGATACCAAAGTACTTTATTTAAAAACAATGTTGGATAGGACAACAGGGACATTTTAGGAACGAGGACTACTCTTCTGTTTGTTGACTTTCTCTCGTGTCACACGTTAGCAACCCAAATGGTCTACTGTGTCCGACAACATGAACAATACAACATGTACAGGACTGTCTCAGAAAATTAGAATATTGTGATAAAGTTCATTATTTTCTTTAATGCAATTAAAAAAAACAAAAGTGCCATACATCATGGATTCATTACAAATCAACAGAAATATTGCAAGCCTTTTATTATTTTAATATTGCTGATTATGGCTTAGAGCTTGAGAAAACTCAAAAATCCTATCTCAAAAAATTAGAATCTTTCCTCAGATCAAGTAAAAAAAAAAAAAAAGCATATCAGCAAAACAAAATCAAACATTTGAAAATCTCCATTAATGCACTCAGTACTTGGTTGGGAATCCTTTTGCCTGGATTACTGCATCAATGCGGCGTGGCATGGAGGCAATCAACCTGTGGCATTGCTGAGGTGTTATGGATGCCCAGGATGCTTCAATAGCGGCCTTTAGCTCAATTGCACTGTTGGGTCTGGTGTCTTTCAGCTTCTTCTTCACAATACTCCACAAATTCTCAATGGGGTTCAGGTCAGGGGAATTGGCAGGCCAATCGAGGACAGTAATGCCATGGTCAGTACACCAGTTACTGGTGGTTTTGGCACTGTGGGCAGGTGCCAGATCATGCTGGAAAATGAAATCATCATCAAACCATCGCAGACTGTGGGAACTTCACACTGGATTTCAAGCAACTTGGATTTTGCTCCTCTCCAGCCTTTCTCCAGACTCTGGCGCCTTGACTTCCAAATGAAATGCAAAACTTGCTTTCGTCTGAAAAGAGGACTTTGGACCACTCTGCAACAGTCCTGTGCTTCTTTTCCATAGCCCAAGTCAGACGCTTCTTCCGTTGTTTTGAGTTCAGAAGTGGCTTGACCATGGGAATACGGCTATTGTAGCCCAATTCCCGGACACGTCTGTGAACAGTGGCTTTTGATACGTGGACTCCAGCTTCAGCCGACTGTCTTTGAAGCTCCCCCAAATTGTGAAAGCGGCTCTTCTTCACAATGCTGTTAAGGCTGCGGTCATCTCTCTTGGTTGTGCAGCGTTTCCTGCCACATTTCCCCTTCCAACAGACTTTTTATGAATGTGCTTTGAAACTGCACTCTGTGAACAGCCTGCTTTTTGACAAATTTCTTTTTGTGTCTTACCCTCCTGATGGAGGGTGTCAATGATGGTCCTCTGGACAGCAGTCAGATCAGTAGTCTTCCCCATACTTGTGATTTAGTTTACTGAACCAAGCGGAGTGTTTTTAAAGGCTCAGGAAACCCTTGCAGGTGTTTTGAGTTAATAAGACGACTGAAGTGATTGGTTGACTAGCCCACTGGTATACTTTTTCTTGATATTCTAATTTTTTGAGATAGGATTTTTGAGTTTTCTCAAGCTCTAAGCCATAATCAGCAATATTAAAATAGTAAAAGGCTTGCAATATTTCTGTTGATTTGTAATGATTCCATGATGTATGCCATTTTTGTTTTTTTTAATTGCATTAAAGAAAATAATGAACTTTATCACAATATTCAAATTTTCTGAGACAATCCTGTATGTATAACAGTATATTTTTATTTCTCCTTAACAAACAACAGTCGGCTAGCATTCAGGCTAACATCGTCATACCTCTAACAGAGGTATTTCCAAAACGTCTGGTATTTCCAAAATGTTTCCAACACTGGATATGCAGGAAACAAAACAAAGCACGCCAGGCAATGACACGTTGTCTTTACGCGTGACGTCATGAAATGTTGTCCCAATTTTTAGGAACATCAATCACTTTGTCGTCGGAGGGCACTTTATAGTGGAAGGTACACAAAACCAAGTGCTAATGTTAGGGGGAGAAATGGGACACAGCCTTATAATTGCTCCCCACAATGAGCCATTGACATGTATAGTAAAGTAAAAGTGGCGTGTTTGTGTGTGCAGACTCATTGACTGCTTCATTGCTACTTATTTTCTTTCCATCTAGACAATGCTGCAGTTGGAGTGGTTCCGTCCTCTCCAAATAATGACCCGCTAGTGGATGAGCAGATCAACAATGTGCAACAGATGCAACCAAATTCAGTGCCAAATCCAGTCACTAGTGAGAGAGACCCGCTAGCCTGGAACCGCCGGGTGGTGGTTAATGAACTGCCACATGGTGTATTCCGGTATGACGGAACAAACCTAAGAAGCAGTTGGCAATGATTTTTTTTTTTTTTATTTGAGCATGTATGTACTTATCACTTTCCTTTCCGCAGTGTGATGGAGGAGTCGAGAAAAGCCAGAAGTGAAATGGAATGTTCCCTTTATAATGCTGAGAGGAGAAGGAAACCTGTCATTAGTTTACCCAAGGTTGGTTGCCTGATTCTGAAGGCTTTTTTTGTTTATTTAAATCTCATCAAGCCTCATATACAATGACCTCGTGTAGTTCATAGGTCCTAGTTTCCATAGTGAAATTGAAAAAAAAATTCTCATAATTTTAACCCATTTAGATGGATCCACTGGCAACACGACTGCGGTCTCAGCGTCCAGCGAAGAAGAAGCCCCTGCAGCAGCACCATACCTATCAAACCCGCTCAGCCCAAGTCAGGAGTCCAAGGCGCCGCAGTAGAAATGCCAGCGACAGCAGAAACTCTGGAAGTCAGATGGACACAGACAGTGAGAGAGAGGTGAGCTTCTAAAATAGTGATCAGAAATTGAAATTGTGTACATCTATATTTTTATTTTATTTTTTTACGAACTGTCTATCTCTTTCTATATCTGTGTGAATAGGTAGCAGAGCGAGCGGAACCCAGCGAGGCATCCTCTGACAGTGAAGCCCAGTGGCAGAGTGAGAGCAGTGCCAGGTCAGTATTTTTGGAGGTGATGCATTTAAGTCTGTGACCAGATCAAATGATGGAACAATCTCCCCTTTCTTCTAGTGAGTCATCCAGTGAATACTCTGATTGGACAGCTGATGCGGGGATCAACCTACAGCCCCCTAAAAGATCCACCAGGAGGCGCGTTGAGCCTTCTGGTTACAGTAGTTCTGAAGAGGAAGAGGGCGACAACAAATTAAAGGAGGACAAGAAGAGAGAGAACGAGAAGCGGAAGAGACCCAAAGAAACCAAACAGGTAAGTATGTTGTCTTTTAGAGTGGAAATGTTTCTTTAAGATGCTTTTCAATATGAATTTCATTCTGACAGAAACCAACGTCTTCTCTCTCTGGACTTGACGCAGAGCAGTGGATGCCACCGTCATGGATAATGGAGACTGTTCCTCATCGCTCTCCATTTGTTCCACAGATGGGAGATGAGGTAGGATTTTCCCTCCAATAGATTTTGTTGGCAAGTGGCTTCACCTGCTCCATTTGCGTCTGTCTGCTCCTCCAGCTCATCTACTTCAAGCAGGGCCACCAGGCCTACGTCAGGGCCGTCCGCAGAGCCAAAGCCTACAGTGTCAACCTTCAGAAACAGGCCTGGAACAAGCTTGACCTCAGGGTGAGCAATAGACTTCTGATAATGTTTTAGTTCTAGTGCCGTTTGACTGTCACCATTGTGCGTGAGCACAAGAGCTTTTTTTTAATTGATTTTTTTTCATTCTTCATTAAAAAAAAAAAGATATATATAATACATTTGTCAGCCCCCCCTAGACAACACAAATGGATAATGGGAAATAATAAAGATAAATAAGAAAAACAAATACATTGTGGACCTGCTACAAGTCTAAATACATGTGTTACATTGCACTCAAGTAATTGATGTTGAGTGTGAGAACGGTCAGAGTCCACATCAATCATTGAAAGGATTTCGAAAAGGACCAATATAGAATTAATCAACTTTGTGTTATATAGAATAAGCCAGTAGCTTGTTCTTGATCTCTTCTTGTGCAAGCGATGTGGAGGCTTGGTTCTTCTGTTCTTATTTTAGTGGTCCTTTTTGAGACAAACAGTGAAATTCAGTGAAAGTGAAATTAGTTGTCATTTTCTGTTACTTATGGGATCATTTTCATTGGTTGAAAGTAGGGTTGGGTGATATGGACAAAAAAAGTTATCACGATAAATGCGAATGCGATATTTATAACGATAAATCTATTTTCATTCTATTTCGTGTGTTGTACACACTACAGTCTCTCTTGAAACTGTTTCATGATGAAAATTATTACTGGAGTTTGTCTCCAGCATCATTATTTGTTTATGTCTAAATATAATAGTTAACCAAGTGCAGAGATGAGAAATTAAATGTTTCATCTCTCTCTCTCTCTCTCTCAACCCGGTTGTTTAATTTAGGGGTTAAATTGAACCGTCTGTCTGCTGTATCTCAATAAATGATCATTTAGTCATATTCTATTCTCAAAATCATGATTCAAACTGTCAGTCCTTTCTCTTGTGTGATAAAAAACATTTTCACAATTCTCTCTCCTAAAGCGGAGCAGAGCTCCGTCCAATATCCAACTATTTTCACCACGGAGTTTCGCCGAGGCGCCAGCACAGCGGGAGACCTGCATGTGTTGATATGAACCAAGGCAGACGACCGCGTCAGAGAACCTATGAGGACCAATCCATCTAATAAAATAAACACAGATCCAGAGACTCGGAGTCGACCAATGTCATTATCAAAGGTTCCCTTTATTAAAAATAAGTCAAAAAAAACTAAGATCGTGAACCAAAGTCCACCACACTCTCCACAACTGTCACGGCTGTCAAATGCCGCGGAGCTGGAGACTGCGGCAACCGCGGCCTCGTCATGTTCACGTGTGCAACTCCAAAAGCGAGTGTGTCATGTGTTTATTGAATTTAGCGTGAGATGCAGAATTGTCATCGTGGAGATTGTGTTCGGCAGTATATCGTGTACGATAAATTATCGCCCATCCTTAGCTGAAAGAGTTCTGAAGATGGATGCAGTTTCTCAGAATCAGAATCAAATTTATTGCCATGGTCAGTAGGGAGCCCACTAACTAGGAAAGTGTTTTGGAATAAAGTGCTGACAAAAAAACACAAATAAATAAATAAAAAATAAAATAAAATAAAATAACAACAAGGGCTGCTCATGAATTCAACAGTCTGACGGCCGAGGGAAAGAAGCTGTTACTGTGACGGGAGGTTCTGGTCTGGATCGACCGTAGCCTCCTGCCAGAGGGAAGAGGAACAAAGCGTCCATGTCCAGGATGAGAAGGGTCGGCTCTGATCCGGGAGACAAACAGGTCCTGAAGAGGTGGCAGGTTGCAACCGATCACCTTCTCAGCAGAACGGACGATGCAATTGAAGCCATAGTGGACCAGAGTTATCCTTAAAACTGAAACCACGTACAGTTGTGCGTATGGTAAATAGGGAGGAATGAATCTAATGCATACTGGTGCTTACCATATAGGTATCAAAAGTTATGTTGTCCATCTTTATCCACTAGTAATAGTCATTGATATATTTTTCTGCTGAGTTTATATTTTTCTGCTGAGTTTACCACGGGATATTATAGCCTCCATCAAAGTCCCACACATAGTGTGACTCACAGCATGGATTAAGTGTGGAGTGTCTGATCTCTCCTTCATGCTCATGTGGTTGTAGAATGTCTGAGAGCTTGGAGTAGAGTCACTAACTTTCTCTTTTGAGGGGAGCCAGGGGAGTATCCTTGGATCATCAGCGTGGAGCAGGCCATCTGTCGCCTGACAGTATTATCCTTGCACTAAGAGCTAAAAAATATGGCAATGTGTCTTTAAATAATAAAATCAAAATAAAATAGGTGAATGTGCTCATTGTGACACTTTTGAGGCAATCATGATCACATAGTCTGGGTCAAAAAGTGTCTGAATATTTTAATATCACAGTGAATCAAACCACAAATCATCCTGTGTTTTCTCAGGACCAGGAGTCTGTGAAGGTGGTGGGCATCAAGTATGAAGTGGGCCCTCCGACTCTTTGCTGCCTCAAACTGGCCTTCCTGGACCCAGTCTCAGGGAAGATGACCAATGAGTCTTTCTCTTTAAAGTGAGTGGAAACAAAGTGTCCAAGCTTCAGTTCACAAACTAACCATCGCTAATTCTGTCCTCCATGCAAAGGTACCACGACATGCCCGACGTTATAGACTTTCTAGTGTTACAGCAGTTCTATAATGAAGCTCGAGAGCACAACTGGCAGCCAGGTGAGTGGCGCTGACTTGTTGCCGAAAGGAGTGCCGCACTAGTCACTAATGCACTTTCCCTCTGCCCTCTTCAGGAATGAGGTTCCGTAGCATTATTGATGACGCTTGGTGGTGTGGCTCAGTGGAGGACCAGCAGCCTCTGCAGCCCGAGTATCCTGACAGTCTGTTTCAGTGTTATGTTGTCAAGTAAGTGCAAGTTAGGCTTATTTTAATCAGCTTAATCTTCTGCGTTAACCATCTGCTAATAAATGAATGCTTCAATGGTTTATAAGGTGGGACAACGGAGAGAGGGAGAAGATGAGTCCATGGGACATGGAGCCGATTCCTGAGGAAGGTCTGTTGTCTCATTTCAGAAGCCCTCAGTTCAACATGTCCAGTTGTTGATGGTTCACGGAGATGTAAGCAAGGGGTTGTGGCAAAATGTGTTTTTGGAAGCCACTTCTTATCTGTTGTAGTTTTTACCACACCAGGGATGTTTGCCCTTCCCTCAAGTCCTTCAGGAATGACACCTAATAGCGCTGTTTTAAAATCTTTAAGACGCTGCCGAATAGCTCATTAAGGGACTTAAAAATGTTTTCCCAAAACAGGAGCAGCTTCTTAATTTAAGTGTGGTGGTGTTTCACTGTGTCCCCTGCATATTTTTGGAGATGTCCCATTAATTTTCGCCTTATCTCAGGTGTGCGGAAAAATCTTGTGGTCACTTCCCACTCCCACCATATATTTGCATTAGTGGCATGGCGTTCTTCAGCGCATATTTGTTCACCTTTCTCAGTTGACATTTCAGTCTTCAGTTCTACCTCCCATCTTGCTTTGAAGTGTTGGGTTTTCTAGTTTTACACCATTGATGAAGTTATTTTTCTGTTGCAGCTGCTCTGCCTGCTGAAGTTGGTGAAGGAGTGGAAGTAGCAGAGGATGAGCTAAAGGCTCTTCTGTACAAGGCACAGGAAGGCGAGTGGGGTGCTCATACGCTCGACGAAGAATGCGAGAGAGTCATCCTCGGCATCGATCAGCTTCTTACACTGGGTGAGTCAGCATTATACCCATACAGCCTGCAATGGGCTTCAAAGTAATTCTTGTTGCTCCTCAGATGTAGCTAAGCCATTTGCGTTGCCTGTAAGTCTGCGGGACTATCCCTTGTACTGCACTGTGGTGTCCTATCCCACTGACCTCAGCACCATTCGCACACGACTGGAGAACCGCTTCTACAGGTTTGAGCGTCACACACGCATGTTTTTCCATGTCTTGCTTTCATCTGCTGACATTGCTTTTCGCACAGGCGCATCTCTGCACTAATGTGGGAAGTTCGCTACATAGAACACAACGCCCGCACGTTCAATGAGCCCCAGAGCCCAATTGTAGCCAGCGCCAAAGTGGTGACCGATGTTTTGCTACGTTATATCGGGTAAAAAATAAATATTACATTCTGCACCTAGGCAAATCAAGGATTATGGTGTGTAATTCTGTGTTGCCTTCAGGGACCAGAGCTGCACAAACATTCGGGAACTTTATCGTAAACTGAGGACAGAGGTTCACAGTGGTGGAGAATATGAGGTGAGATTTTAGTGGGCTATCCATCACAAAGCAGATCTCTGAATACTAGTCTCTATATGTATTAATATTACATCCTCTCTGTTTACAGGGCTCGGAGGTAGATGTGGATTCTGACACTCCAGGAACGTCCACGGGTCACCGGGTGAGTCTTCAAATTGAAAGCTACCATTAGCCTCGAGATGTAAGTGATTTCACCTATTGTTATCTGGGATGGTTATTGTTCAGCAGCACGTCACAGCAGGCTCCATCACCTACATCAGAACCAGAGACGGATCATTTCGCACATCTAAAAATACATCAGATTGACAAAATATAGTAGTTTTGGTCATACAATTAGAATGCAATTATGTACGTAAATCAAAGATTCAGCTATGAGATGCATTTTGTTCAGATTTACCACGAGTTCAAAGTAGGATTCCACTGATATTGTGTATTATTTGCAAACCTCAATAACCTTGTCACACAATGATTCAAATGGAATTTATGACTCCAACGATGAATTTTGAAGTGGAAATAGAATCAATCACAACTCATATTTGAGATTTCTTTATTATTGTTATTATTATTCATTATTGACATGTCAATAAAAATATTTTAGAAAAAAAATCGAGAATGAGCTGTGTAAAAATTAATTATTTGATGTTTTCAGAAAACGCAGATTCAAGTGATAGTTGTGACTGGACTGGAGCATTTAAATTATGGTTCAAACTAGTTTCCTCTATGGTCCAGGGATCGGACTCGAACAAGCCCAAGAAGAATCTGGACACGAAAGCATGGCAAGCTCAGTGTCGGGAGCTGATGCGACAGATGATTTCCTCTCCTGATTCTGAACCCTTCAGGCACCCAGTGGATCTCCTGGAGTATCCGGTAAAAGAACAAAATTCTTCAACAAATGTCAGCCAGAACATATATCTACAAATATTCACTCTGTTCAGGATTACCGAGACATAATCGACACGCCCATGGATCTGGGGACAGTGTCTGAGACTCTTGTCGCTGGAAACTATGAGAATCCCACAGAGTTTGCCAAAGACGTGCGGCTCATCTTCAGCAATTCCAAAGCATACACGCCTAACAAGAAGTCCCAGGTAGGAAGGAGACCCCGGCGTGTCACAGTCGTGTCACATGTTAAGTTGGAACAAGTCTGTTGTTGGACTTCCAGATCTACACCATGACCCTCAGCTTGTCTGCGCTGTTCGAAAAGAACATCATCTCCATCCTCTCGGATTATAAGTCAGCGGTACAGAACGAAAAGAGAGCGCGCCAGAGACTGTCTTCCAGGAACCGATTGCACAACGGAGGCAGCTCGCCGAATCCTTCGTCAAGGTATGAGCTGTAATACTTTACTGTGTCTCTTCTAGTTCTACTTAATAAATCACTATTTGAATGATAATACAGAAATTTTTAATTTTTATTCAAATGCATATTAGCTGACAAAAACATTTGACACCCCTTAAAATATTGTTCAGCAACAAGCCTCATGAAAGTTGAGTACAGGTGTGCATTTCTCTTTAGTTCAGAAGCCGGAGAGCCATTATTGTGATGTCAGCTTTCGGTTATCTGTAACTTGATTTAAAAATTATTGTATTATCTTACTTAACAGGAATTTTGAATGGCAGCACAGCAATTTTGCTCATTCTTATGTCTTAAAATATGATGTGGTGATTGCACAAATGATTCATGTCCTCTGACCGTAAACTGCTCTTGCATATAAATACAGATTGCAGATGAATTTATGATGGCAGAAGCCTCTGGCACATGTCAACATACAGTTTACTCTTTCCAGCTCAAGAAGGAAAAACAGCAACTCAGAGAAGTCAAAAACATCCAAGACTTCACTGAGAAGTCGCTCCCAACGATCACATCTCGGTAAGTTAGTGGACATTTTTTCATCAATGAAATAGCTCACTTTGTCTTATGTGTTGTTCATGGTTCAGCCCAGTTAAACAGCGGTGTAGCAGATGAGGATGAGGACGTCCAGCCCTCCTCCCCTAGTTCAGAGACCAGCAGTGGGAGCCAAAATCCTCAGCCCACCAGGCTGACCCGTGGCCAGAAGTTGCTAGTGAAGGAGTCAGGTATGACGTTTTATTTGAATGACATGACCGTTTTAAGACTCCATTTCGGATCTCATCGTCTGTGATGCAAGTTACCTGTCCTGTCGTGACATTGTCTCCCTCTTGTGGTTATTCAGAGCGCCATCGTGACCGCTTGAGGCAATCCGACGAAGATGAAGAGGCTTTGGGATCTCGAGACTCCTCCTCAGATTCCTCTTCTTCATCCTCGTCATCCTCTTCCTCATCGTCCTCGTCCTCAGACAGCGACAACGGCTCCGACTCTGAGATGGACAACTACGTGGAAGGTGGTGACCACGACTACAGCAAAGCCCCGGCCCGATCTCTACGGCTGAAAGGAAAGGTGGCCGAGAAAAGGAAACACGAAAAAGGAGAGGATGACAAACACATACCAAAAAGAGCGAGGTTGCAGCTAAAAATGGAAGTTGAGGAGGAAGAAGAAGAAGAAGAAGAAGAAGAGGAGGTGGAGGGGGGAGAGGAGGAGGAGGAGGAGGAAGAAGAAGAAGAAGAAGAAGAAGAGGAGGAGGAGGAGGAGGAGGAGTTGGAACAGCCAGTGGAACAGTTGCTTAAAAATGTGGAAGAAGAAGAGGAAGAGGAGGAGGAAGAGGAGCATGAGGAAGAAGAGGAGGAGGAAGAGGATGATGATGATGATGAAGAAGATGAGGATGACCACGTAGAGGAAGGACCAGTCAGGAGGGGCACTGTGTCACCAGATGTGGTCGTCTTAACAGCAGCACCAGCAGAAAAAGGTCGGACCAGCAACCAGTGCAAGTCTCAACGGGTCAGCACACGAAACCAAGGTCGGCGGACTGTCCAGTACGGGGATGACTCGGACGATGAGGACGGCAGTACGGAAGATCCCCTCAACCTGGGCAGGTCCCGCTCAGGACGGGTGCGACGCATGACCGAGAAGGCCCGGGTTAGCCACCTAATGGGCTGGAGCCACTAGCCCGTCCCCTCGTCTCAAACCTCACTTTTAACCACTGCAGGGATTTGTTTTTGTACAAGTTGTAGATAATCTAACAAAATGAAATTATACATTTATCGTTTGTTTGTATTAACTAAGTGATGATTGGTGCTCACGACCTGGCCGCCTTATTGCTGCTCTCCACCCCAACACTACACCATCTCTCCCTGTGAACCAAAGACAGTTGCCAAATAATGGTGCTTGTTTTTATTTTGACTGAGCGCATCAGCAGGAATCAGTTGTGTCACAGTCCTCATTCCTCAGCTGCAGTATGTTCTGTGCGTATATGGAAGGCCGCACCAGTTTCTCATTTGACTGACGGGCACATGTCGACCCAGCTTCCTTTTTCTGTTCTGTACTGGTGACGACCAGGACGATGAAAGAATTTGCACATTTCTTCTCCACATGGCAGCTGAATGACAATGGCAGAAGGTAAACTTTTTTTTTTTTTTTTTTTTTTTTTCATTAGATCCGTCTCAGCGCCGCCACTTGTAAAGGTTTGGAGCCGGGTCCTCCGTCAGCTTGTCATGCTGGATATGGAGCGTCTCATTTGGAAAAAGAGGCAGGCGTAACTGAAGGTGTTTGTATGTGAGTGACTTCCCAGCTTGCACCGGATCACTGAGGAGCTTGTGTCTATATCAAGGAGTTCAACTCTTTTCTGAACCAGGAGGAACATGGATTTCTATCTTTTTTATGTGAGAATTTAGCTCCAGATTTTGAGGTGCTCTGAGTAGCCAGCAGGCGTCTGTACATAAGGCTCAGAATATTATTTTCATACAAGTTAGACACTCTATGGATTTCGGTCTGTCCTGACTCAACAAATGTGCAAGATTCTATTGTAGATCAGTACTGTGACTTTTTGTTTTCATATTGTTCTTTTTTTAATAAAAGCATCATCATATGCTGTGACTTTGGTGGGTTGATAATAACACTCCATAAATAATCACTTTTATTGCTCATGAACCGGACAGAGGAGAGGAGGAGAATCAGTGGTGGAGCTTGTGTCATCAGCAATAAGACTTTCTGTGTGCAAGTATAGAGCCCCTGGCAAAAGCTATGGTCCACCCCAGTCTTGGGAGGATGTGCATTGAGTTTTTAATTGTGTAGAAAAAAAGTAGGTCATAGAGAGGACACAAAACTGAATGGCTGCTTTCTGGCTTTACGAAACACTAAAAACTAAAAAATAATGGTGGGACTCAGGAACAGTTACTTTCTCAGGCCAAGCTGAGGGACAACATTATGGAATCACCTTATCAACTTCTTTAATCCGTGTTTCCCAAACTTTTTTTTGCAGCACCCCCAAGCCCCTTCTCTTCTCTCCTCATTACCCACTGTTATTTGAGTGGAGCCATAGGCATGATACGAGTCGCCATATTTTTGCGTCTTTGCTTGGGTCGGTTTCGACTTATTGATTTGTCGTCTGCTTTGCGGGCAATAGTTATTCCTCTCCCAAACTCGTCCAAGCTAGCGGTGAAAATGTATGGGGCTCCCAATGTGGAAATGAGAGTGCTGAAACTAAATGCTAAATCTATATCTACATGCCAACTGCAGAGGAATAAAGCCGGAACCTTGTAGTGCAGGTCACACACCCACCACAATAGCACCTTCCAGTTACTGCTGAATAGCCATTTCAAAATCACGGATTTTCAGTTAGATTTTGATTTAATATTTAGATTTAGATATAAATATAGATATAGATTTAGATTTAAAATTTAAATTTTAGATTTAGATTTAGATTTTACACGCACAGAGATGAAACAATGGGATCTAACAATAAAGTGTAGTGTCTCAAAAGTAACAAATATTTGCTAAATCTGTGAAAATATTGCCAAAGATTTCTGGTAAATCAGGAAAAGAACGTGTGTCTTCATTTTTACGTCCGGCGCCCCATAAAAATGTGTTCCTGTATTGTTTACATTTTTTAACACTCTTCTTGTGGTGATGTCTTTAAGATGCTCCGTAGTAAAATTAACTCCGCAGTGATGGATGTAATTCAATAATGAGAAGTGTTCATGGGTGCCGGCCCAGTTGGAAAACCACTGTCTTAAAGGAACATCTTGCCATACTGCAAAAGACGTTGGTTGTTCACTGGGAGCCGTGCCTATAATCTGGACCAACTCAATGGGAAGGTTGTCAAGAAGCCAGCATACTGGTAGACCAAGGAAGAAATCAAAGTGTCAAGACAGAACACATCAGCAGTTTGCAATGTAAAAACAGAAAATGCAAAGCCAAAACGGATGGGGAACAAATGGGCACTGCAGTCAACCTCAACAATCTGTAAAAAAAAACATCTAAAGGACGTGGCACCTAAATGGAAAAGAATGAGGTTATAATGGTTAAAGAATAGCTGTGGTCGACTGTGGATGACAGGCTGAAAGTTATATTCAGTGATGGATTGTGAATCTGCATTGGGACAGGTGAAGATGCCAAAACTTTTGTTTAGTGCTTGAAGAAAACATGCAGTGTTGACTGTTTTCCTATCCCATCTGTTGAAGGGATGTTTGGGGGTTATGAGAATCATTTTTAAGATGATAACGCATCTTGTCATGGAGCTAAAACTGTGAAAATATAATTAAATAAAAGAATAAAAGAAAATATTAATTGAAGACACAAATATAAATCAAGACAATGCAAATCTGTGGTGACAGTTGAAGAAAATGTTTTTTCTTTAAGTGTTTTTTGAAGCCACTTGAAACGCCACTTGCCACTTGAAATGACTTCAGTTTTGCGTGTTGTCTGTGATCTCCTTTTTTCTGCACAACTAAACAACAGAATGAACATCATCTGTGAGACTGGTGAGTCACTTTTACCAGGGGTTGTGGTTGTATTACAGCACATTAAGAAAGGTTAAAGCAATACAAAGTTCAGAAGCATGTCAGTCGCAAGCAAGTGCTATAGTTTGCTAATGCTACATGGTGAGCTAGCTGTTCTTCTTCATGTCCTCAGATTAGATCAACGCTGAACTAGAAACCAGTCAGGCAACTATTACGCACCGTTTTATCTCAATGGGCATAAGAAGTGCTCAGTCAGTGATGAGGACCGAAGGTGGTTGCCACTGTTCCTCACAGAAATGATTCGAGGGGTTGGTTGTGATGCTCCCAGTCAGACAGGTTTTTTATATACCACTTCAAGGTGGCAAAAATAGAAAATGCAGCAACTATTCTGTCAAAAGGACAACTGAAAAACATTTAATTTGATGTGAGATGTCACAGGTGAATCTCTAGAGACTGTGCTGTGACTGTAAAATATTTACATACTCTAGTGGGACTCATAGACAGAGAACACTGCATTTATCTAAGTTTCCACTCCGGATGTTTTCAAAAGTTTAAGATTCAGGTGGCTGACGAACTCTGCACCGGACTCCAAAACGGCAATGGATCCGATCGTTTCTGTTTCCGTCTCTGTGGAAACGGCCCTGAGAGAGGCTGCTCATCTAGCTGGGTAACATTAATGATTGTTCATTATCGTTCCGAATGTCACGCTTGGACCGGCGGGTGTTGGTAAACGTCACCTGCACTATCAGCCTGCTGCTGTGGAACCAGCAGTCTCACTTTCATGAGGCCAGAAAACTCTCTGTACTCCGTCAAGTGCTGGCGCTTTAAATGGTGTGTTTAATTTGAAGTCGCTTCCCTGCACAGCATTTTCCCGTGCATGTGCTGCAGGAATGAAGCTCCACGGCAGACATGCTGCTGCTGAGTGAGCAGCGAGTTGGGAGGAGCGGATGCATCACAACCAGAAGGGCGTCATCAGAGCGGCGGCTGTCACAAGTGATCGGTTGTTGTGATCGGCATTCACCGATCACACTGAAATCGGCCGATCATGATTGGTGACCGATCGATCGGAACATCCCTACTCCCAGTCCACCTCTCCATCTCCCCCTCAACACAGTCACAGCCATCTTCAACTGGCAGGTGAAACCCAGCACCCATCATAAAACATTCCAAACACAAGCTCCATGGTATTGGCAGGTCTGCACTACAGCTGGTGGGTATCTCTGCTGCTCCTCTGCTCACACCTCAGTCATCTGAGGTAACCCATGTTGTCGTGAGAACGTTTGAAAATGACATGGTCCAGAGTTACACCTGACAGCAGAAGTAAGCCCGGAACAAGGACACAGTGCAAAGTGACCAGACCCCTTGGGTGGTCCAGTAGTCACCCCAGGCCTAGTCTGTGTTCCAAGGTTGTCCATCTTGATGCCTGTGGATAAGCACCGGATAGGTGGAAGAACTTGTAGAGCAAACTGATCCACGGCCATCCGGGCCTGTTATGCTAGCTACAGCAGGTATACAGAGTTTATTAATAGCTGTTGTAACTTGGCCCAGCTGATTCATTTATCTTCTGTCTTCAATCCTCCAGCGTCTAAGTTATCTTCCTTCCTTGAGAGAGCCTTATGGTGCAGCAAGGAGGAGATGGATGGCTGGGACTGAATGAAGATGGAGTCGTAAACCTGTCGTAACCACCACTGGTTGTATTAATGTTCAGAGAGCCAGGCTGAGTCAGACCAGACCGACAAGGTTGAGCAGTGACGCATCATGCAGCACCGCGCCTAGAAAATGCAGTGGTGATGGATGCAGAGGTAAGTCCACCACCTGTTTCTCCCACATGACTGTAGTCCTCAATTAACTAATAGACTTTTAAAATTATGCCCCAGAAAGTCCTCAACCTTTAACATGCTCCTTGTTTCCACACATAATCGCTCAGAACTTTGTGATTTGAACAAAATTATGACAAACCACCTTACACTGAATTGTCTGTGTGTATAAAAAGTTACAGTTGACTAACAGAATGCACAATTTAGGGTAAATATTAAATGTGAAAATGGGGTTGTGTTGTGGGCCGGTGGGGAGGAACTAGCCATGTCAGAAAACACTGGTGGAACTGTGACCAGTGATAACTGAAGACAGTATAAAGAAGAGGTCTGCAGCCCTGACCCCACCACTGGTCCAAGTAGGAAGATGAGCTGGTGCCGCTTTTCAGTCACCTCAGAAGCGGGAGGGCGGAGCTGGGGATTATGTCACAGCCGAGTTGAGCGAGGCCCAGATATTTAAGTCGGAAAACAAGATAGCAACGTCCATGAAAGCTGTCCTTGTACGTGCCGAGTCTGAGTAGAAGCAACTTCTTGATAAATGCGAGCACTGTTTGCAACTAGAAAATCCAACGGATGAAGAGAAAACGTCTAGTTCCTGTTTGTGTCTGGAAGCCATCTTGGATTGCCTTCTCCGACTTCCTGACTTGGACATCCTACGTCGAGTGACGTAACTGGGAATTTCCTAGTTCCACTTGTAAGATGTGATGACCTTAAACCCTTGTGTAAGAATATTGCATTGGCTTGTAAAACCAACTGGAAATCAGCAGAGAGGCTTTTTTTCCTTAACATATTTGATGAAAATAGAAGTTGTAGTTGCAACATGTTTATTCTCACATCACAAACACATCAACAGCACGACTTCTAAACACGGCTTTCACAAGAACACCGCACATCTTCACAAGAGCCACGTGTCACATCTGGGCTCAGTATTTTAGAAATCACGAGACGACACCTGACATTGTGCTTCAGTCACAGTGGTTGAAATAGAGACATGAAAACACTCTAAACAAGAAGACAGATTTGTTATAGTAATTATGTTATTGTCAAAATGGCGCATTTGGTGATGTCAGCAACTGATGTGAATGAGGGTGATGTGTGTTGGATGTGTGTTTTCGGCTGCGGTATCCTGACTTCACAATCACTCTCTCATTATTAGGAAGTATTATTTTATTCAATGGAAGTAGTTTTGTTGTTTGACATTTCACTTGTAAATCAAGACTTTTTTTGGCTCATACTGCTTTTAATTCTACAATGCACTTTGCCTCAAAAACAAGTTTTACTTCCACAGCTTTTGTTACACTAACTTTAAAATTATATTTGGAGGGATTAAATATTGATGGGTATCATGAATCATGAGTCAAGAAATGTCTGTATTTTTTTTTAAATGTAACTGAAATTTTGATGGCGTGCTGAACATACGATGGAAGACGTTTTTATGGTTTTGATCATTTTCTTGTTCTTCAGTGAAATTGCCTGTTGAGCCACATTCCCAGGTGAGTATAGACTAATAAATGATAATAACAACTAAACATGCTCATTATTTTTGTGCTGCTTCCTCACCTGATTGAAAAGAACAATCATGCACAGGTTGTGACTATCATGCTCTTGAACGTGAACATGGACACTCAACATCAAGCCGATGCTTCGGTCCCTGTTCCCATCAGCTGAGTTAAGTCACAATTAATGGCTGATTAATCACACATTTTGTATCTGTTCTAAATGTAACTTAAAGGAAGAAGTATATCAGAGGCACTGAAAACACTCAGAAACATGCAAAAAGCATAACATTGTAAATATGTATCGGCCACTCTTGTGTTGATAAAATCGTCATTTAAATTACATTAAGAACAGATAGAAAATATGTGACTAATTTGCCATTAATCGCGAGTTAACTCAGCTCAGCAATTAATTGAGGTCTAAAATTGTATTGTGTCTATTGACAGCCCACTTTATTACCATTTAATGACAAGAACTGTATTACAGGTGGACATGCATTTGTTTTGGCAAGGTTGGCAAATTGCTAGAGGTTGTGTAGTGAAGCCAATACAAGGAGGCATTGCAGCTTTTCTTTTCTTTAAGTTAAGTTTCAGTTTTCAATGACTGAATGTTGTTGAAAAATATGTGCCCTGAGGTCATTCAAAGTTATTAAATTCAATATGTAGTTGGCTCTTGGTTTCCCTAAATGTAAAGGCGAAATGTGAGATTTGTGAGAACATTGAATATTTAACAATGTTTGCACTGAATTTTCATCAATCTCAAAATTATATAATAATATTTAAAAATAATTCTAAATATATAATACAATTATTTAATTTTTAGATTTTCGATTTGTCAAGGGAAAACTATCATTGGTTTCCTTAAAGTAGTTCTACTGTTTTTCACTCCAGCCATTTCAATTGATTGTTAAATACTAAATGTTTTTCATTACAGGTGAGCGGTCAAGTGAATCTAAAGAAATGTCTTGATGTTTAACACAGTTATTGTTTCGAATGCAAGAAGTTCAGCCTCATTTTGAACACCAAAACATCTACCGCACATGACTCTGTTAACTCAGCATTCGAAGGCACACACAGGTTCTCGAATTCTTCTTCGTAAAAAAAAAACAAAAACAAAAAAAAACAAAACCTTTTTTTCAGATTTTCCTTCAGAACGACACTTGTACTATCAAGTTGCACATGAGCCAATCTGCCACTGTAACTCTAGTAAGCAGTATTTCAGGTTTACAAACACAATCCTAATCACAAACTACCACAGTATGTGTGTTTCAGTAGGACACCACATATTCACAAAATATCAACGCGGTAATCACCATTCAAGTCTACACAACTTTGATATCACCGTATATAGATAGCACAGGTCACGTTGCTAGATTATAATCTAGTGATATAATGCTAAGAATAGGCTGTAAAACAGAAGGAACACAATAGAGGATTCTCGTCAACAGGAACAGAGCAGGGCGTCACATCATTGGACGAAGTTTCTCGATTAGTTCTGTCTGAGCTGTCTGGGAAGTCGGGGGACATGCTTCCCGTCCAAGACCACCAAAGGGCTCTTTCATGCTGCGAGCAGGAGGGGTTTTAAAGCATTCAGCAAAACTGGTCTGTGGTCTCCTGCTTATATAAGGGCGTCAGGGTTGCCAGAGCACTGTGCTGAAACTTGCCTTGATGCCACCGGGAGGGCGTGCCAGAGCAGCTACACCAGGCCAGTCTGCATGTGGACATGGAGAGGGTACGGGTGGTAGACCAGCGGGGGTTGTGGCTGGCTCACGAAGAAGCTGCTGTAGATGGGCTCTGACACATATGGTGCCGGCTGGTAGAAGCAGGTGACGTTGGCAGTGTTGGGGATGGCGTTCTGCTCGCCCAGTACCCTCAGAGCCAGGACCGTGATCATGTTCAGCGTTTGCCTCCGCTCATGTCCCATCAAGCACACGGTGCTTTCGTCAATCACGCGCCGTAGAGTCATCAGGTAGTCGTACTTGCTGGCCTCCTCACTGCCTGTGAAGTGACACTGCAGATAGGCCTCGATCTTCCGCTGCTGCTCGCCCACGTCTGGGAAGTCTATGAAGAAGCGGGAGCACATGTACCGCTCCAGAGACTTGATTTCTGTCTCACTGGCTGGCCTGAAGTTCCTTACCAGCAGGTCACTGTATTTCAGAAGGCCCCCTCCTCGGATCTCCTCTGGGTGGTGGGTGGCAATGAGGCGGTGGCGAAGGTGGTCCATCGCCTGGTCGAAGTCCCCATACATGCACTCAGCTTCAACAGTGATTGCAGACACCTCTGCCACCTCAGCCCAGGAGCTTGACCCGCAGCCATTCATCACACTCTCAGTCAAGTCCGGGACGTCGCATTGAGAATGTCGGACTGACTCTTCCAGCCCCTTCGCGGACCTCATCTTACCCTGTGGCTGGGTGGTGACATTTAATGCTGTCCCATTTGGAATGCTTGAAATTTTAGGAACATCCAATGAGTCCTCCTGGCTGAGGTCCGAGCTATTCTGAGGGGGGTCCACTGAGGAAGGCTTTGGTTGAAGTTGTTTGGGTACATCTATTGGAGGAAACATCTGCGTGGTGAGGTCGGACAGGTCGCTCAGTAAAGACCATTTCTCCAGTGCCTGTGGTTTAATGATGCACTTCCGTGACATTTTCCGTTGCAGTTTGGGAGAGGGACAGCGGCCTGGGATGACCTTATGTGATGTGGTGCAGGTCTTCTTCGCTGGTGGAGGAGAAGAAAACTCAAGACTATCAAGATCTTGCAGACAGGTGTCAGTTTCAGTCTTGCAAGTTGAAGAGAACTTGGCTTGTTCTTCACCGCCACCTTCTTGCTGTGAAGCCTCCGTTTGCTCTCCGATGGGCACTTGTGAAGAGTCCGAGTCTTCTGTTCCCTCAAGCTTCAGACTGACTTTCTTCATCATTGAATCTGTAAATAAAGGGTTTGCATTTGAAACTAAAAGATAGCGCTCATTAAACTGTCCTTTCTCCTCCCGGCAAACCTCAAAAACAATTTTCTCTGACTGCTCTTCCACCACGTCTGACTTGGATGTAAGCTTTGAGCTAATATCTTCAGGGTCTGAAGCCTCCTCTTTATTTCCATGTTCACGCTCCACTTCTTCATCTTCAAGCACTTTCTCTGTCTCGTCAACTCTCTCCTTGGAAGCCTCCTCCTTGGTTTCTTCAGAAACCTGAGTGTCCTTTGAGTGCTGGTGCTTTTTGTCATCATTATTCCTTTGTGAATCATTTTGAGAATTTAAGGACAAACCTCTGATTTGTCTCCTCTCAGACTCCCAGTAGGACTCCAGCATACGATTCAGGATAATTTGGAAAGAATCCACACTGAACTCAAACTGCCTGCGGAGGGTGCTGACGAACCTTAGCGCCACGGTTTTAGCACGGTTGTTTGACAGAGAGATGAGACTCCACTTGTCGTGCTCATTGAAAACTTTGACCATCTTCTGTACGTACGCCTCCTTCATGGTCAGGCAAGTAATCTTCCGGCGGTTGACACCACAAGGCAGCAGGTCCCTCAGGCTGCTGAGCACGACCTCTTTGATGACCTGGAAATCCTCCTGCCGGGGAAGCTCTACTCCGAAAATGATGTCTAAGTCTCCCGAGCTGAGACCACTGTCCCTCACGAGGACGTGGCTGGCGGTGGCACCGTTGAGACGGATGTCTTTCACATGGATGTCTCGCTCCATGAGGCGATCCTTCACCAGACGAATTATATCTTTAGCTCTCACCTGGAGTGTCGGAAAGTTGCCACGTCCATGGATTGGGATCACCTCGGTCAGGACTTTGTGCAGAGCGTGAAGCTGCTCAAGGGTTAAGTTGTGGAACCGTTTCTCTCGTTGAATCTCTGGCATTCTCACCTGCAGAGAAGCAGAAGTTGTGGATATGATCTTCTACCGCTCTTTTAACATTACGGGACTGGTTAAAAATACATTCATGATGCCAAATGGTGACAAGGTTGTCATTGAACAGTATGAATGCCAGGCTTTGTTTTTGTCATCTGAAATTAGCATCCTTGCCTGAGGTCTATCTCAGTGCCTTTCTCAGACTGGTCAATAATCTGAGGGTCCCATGCTCAGTTTGACAATATACCTTGCTTAAGGAACCACATGGGCTTGTTCTGAGTCAGCCCAACTGACTCTCACAATCATCAATATAAACTTGGTCAGCATAAACAGCTAGGAATATGGTGAGGGTGTGGGCCGGTGCCACCCGTCTAATGCGTGCGTTTCAACCCAGTGGTCCAGGACGGCATGGTCTGGTTCGGTGCGTTCCAGGTCCCTTATTTTGGCGTTCCCACTGCTGAAAGGGGTCAACCCGACCCAACTCAGATCATTTTCAGGTACAGCTTGGGGTACCAAAAGGGTCCCGATAAAGGGTGCATAGGGTCCCGATGCCCCGATTGGGACATGCCACTGACACCACTTATTGGACTTAGCCAGTGAAATTTTTCCATATTTGAAACTCATTCTGGAAATACTGTTGGTCTCCCATCAGCTCATTGGCTGCAGCGACTGAGGAACAATCCTCAATTGAAGTGGCAATATATATATTGTATGTCCTGTATTCATTGATAAAACCATGATTTTCATTTTCGGCAGATAGTCTCGAGTCACTGCAGCTCTCCTGTCAGAGTGAAGATTCATTGGATTCCTGGATCCAGAATTGAATCTGGATCACCACCAAAACCATCTGCTCGAACACCGGCAACTTATAATATCCTTGGCAGAGATAATGGTCATAGCCTGTTGTTTGCTGTTACACCACATCTTTATTTAAATCAGAATGGAAGTAAACACACTTCTAAATTCTTGATTCTAAAGTGACAGTGACTGTATTGAAATAAAAAGAGAGCATGAGTTTTCTATTCTAAATGGATAATTCAGTGAATCAGACGGAGAGTGCAGCCCACATTCCTGTGCTATTATGCTGAAGAGAAGTGGTTTTTCAAGCTCGACTTGTTAGTAGCACAGCGTCAAAAATCTTTTGTCAGAGTGCAAATGCATGCTTGTTGAAGTCAGGTGACCCTGTGTATTGCAGCATCACTGAATTTTCCCTACATGGACATGGCTTTTCAAACACATAATGATGTTTAAAACTGCGATCAGATTAGCGCCATTTAGCGGCGCACTGCTGTTGTGATGTGACAACAGTATTTTTAGGAAGAGGATAAGGTACGTCATCATGAGCAGCTGATGACTCACTCCCCACAAAAGACCTTTAAACCTCACAAAAACGTCAGAGATGGACGAGTTATGAGAGAAAGCGTTTTGGTTTTATAGCTGCTGAGATGAAGAAGCTTTTTCATGGAGATGGTTTCAAACAGTTCCTTATTATCCAAAAGGAATATGTGCACCATTAATGAGCTTCATATAAACAGACAGTTGTGAACTCTTCCCTCTAAGCAGTGATGATGTCTGGCACAGATTGATATTTAACAGCTCATAATGAGGCGCTTTGTGCGTTTTATTTTTACAGCTATCGCGAGTGATGGCTGTGCTGTTATTGAGAGGAGGAGGTTGTGGGGTCCACAGCGTCCTCTACCGAAGCTGTCGGGTTATAGAGCAGCTCGCTCCTGCAGCAACACTCTGCTTCTCTGCCACTTTGTATATAAGACCATATGAGTCATACACCCACCGAGGAAAGCATCAGTCGTTGGCTACTGCACGAAAGCAGGGCTGCACCGACATCAACACACAACATTTGAGATATGTATCAACTGTTTTGACACCAATACAGCAGGGTAATTCCTTTATACTTCCCGGGTATATTTTTGCGCCAGTCGTAGAATAGCTGAAGAACAAGCTCAACAACTTATGGGATAAAATTAGCGCTAAATTACTGAAATATTGATCAATTATAAAATGAAGTTATAATGCAATGTGTTGTTTTTGACAGCATTTTCAAATAAGTAAATGAATAAATAAAATAAACGTACCTGTTTTAATGAATGTCTCTATAACAAGTGATCGCAGACAACTATCCGAAAGGCAGTGTCAGAGCCCAGCGACGAGGTGAACGCAGACTCCCCTCAGCGCAGAAGCGATGCTGTTTCCATGGTAATCGCGCGTCACGAATTCTCCCGTATCTCACGACGCTTTGTTTCTTCCCACTTCACCGAGACGCGCGAGTTGAAACGTTTCTAATCACAAATCAAAAGTTGGCGGATGCTGACGGAAGACAGTGAGGAGTCGAGCTGAAAGTACCAGCGCTCTGCCCAACAGTGGTTGCAGGGTGAAGCTTCCTCAGACGGGGTGACTCATCCTCTCTCCCCGCGACGATCCACGCCGATCCAAACTTCCCTCGGTCGCTTTCTCAGCGGCGTCCAGTCACAGTTGCCTGGCCGACCAAAACTTAGCACTGACATAACGTTTTAATAACGACTCTTGAAAATAATATGAGTCACAGTTTTTGTTTTTAAAGCGCATGGCGGGATGGGAAGTTCCCACGTGACGTCACCTCGTGACGGTGACGTCGTTGATATTTTGGTGCGACACCAGGAAGTACTGGAGCAGACCGAAACAAGAAACGACGGAAGTGTCACTCGGAAATTCGTCGCTTTTGACTCGATTTTCTTGGACTTCACTACGACATTTTACCCTGTGACGGTCGTTTTATCGAGGAGTCCGCCGAAATGCCAGCCATGGATAGTATCCTTTTAAAACGAGTGCTGTCCGAGGCGTCACTGTGAGGTGTCGAACAAGTAGCATAACAAGATGTTTCGAGTGGGATTCAAGAGTCGTAGACTTTTTAAACGTACCAAAGTCAGTACAGGACTGACATAATTATGTTATACATATATATTTTACAAGTGTTAATTTCTCCATTTTTGCTCCAAGTCGTTGAACATGACAGATGTTGCTAAAGGCCTCTTAAGCGTCGATGCTAAAGTTCATACCCGGGTGTCGAAATAATGGCTTGCAATTCATGTAAACATCCGAGAAAGGATAAACTGCGTGTCGTTGCCCGTGTTTCCGGTTTCTGTAATGTGAGTCTCGGATTCCACTGACAGGCATGTTGGTCTCGAGATCACAGTGACACCAGTATTTAGAGTTTAACGTTATGCAACCGCTTAATAGTCGTCTACAAACATTTCACCCATCAATTAAATGCTTAAACAGTGTCGTTGGCCATTAAATAACTCTTATTGGCTACTAATTTTAATGTATATTACTCTCATCACAGCCAATACAACTTCAGTGCTTCAATATTGAGTCCAACTTGAATAATTCTCACAGAAATAGTGTCTCAGAGTGTCTCCATCCGAGTTAGCTCAAGTCAAAACAACAAAAATAACAGATCATGAATGTGTGATATTACAGCACCAAAATGAATTGACCACAAAATGGACAAAGAAATCTTCCACATCTTGAACTTACAAGGAAGTATCACTTATTTTGTACCGTTTTAGACACAGAGGTACGATCTGCCTTGTTTTCATTCTATGACAACCCACTGTGGCACTGTTACGCGCCTGTTGACAGAAAAAAATGGGTGTGACAGTTCAGAGCATTAACAGGAGGGCAGAGTTCGTGAGTGACGTCCTTACATCACAATTAAGTTCCAATGCCAGGATCTGTTAATTCTTTTATATGCTGTTTCTTATGAGACTTAAAATGCAGAAAGATGTGGGATGTATTTTAGAAATCAAACCAGTTGGACCAAGGCTTTTTTTCGGCTTGTGCTGGTGTGTGTATCATCTATTTGGTGTGAGAATCAGAGGACACCGGGCCATCAGATTTTTCAGATCAATGGTCTGATCTCATCCAAGGCTTTCATACAACATGTTGCTGTGATACATCACTTGTGACTTGGTTCCGATGCAATTATATATTGGATGCACAACCTCAAAATAGTCTGGATCAAAATATGGAATAGTCATGGACCCAGGTGACTTGAATTCACAGACACATAATGCTGGTCACAACAGGATTGGGAAAAGTGTTACAATAAAAACTACATCAAGACCACTGTATTCATGGTCACTGGAGATTTTCCTTTATCTGTAATGAATAATTTAAAATCACATATTCAATATGTGCAAAGTTAATGTCCATGTTTTGAACTTGTTTGTCCTGTTTATGATCTTTAGTTTCACTTTTCTGCCTTTTACTTAGTTCTCACAGGAGCACTGATCTTCCATTAGGAAACCGGCACAGTAATTATAGAATGTTGAGGACAAGTGTGGTGCACTTTACCCTGAATTAAAATGGAAATTTATGTTCATCTGAATGAGTACTCAGTTTTGGAATCCTGAATGGCCTCATATTTATCAAGCAAATTCATTATTCTCTTAGTATCCAGTTAAAGATGAATAAAGTATTTTAAATGTATTGTGTTTTTGGTGTTGTTTATTCTGAACTCAACATCCCAGAACACCTCTTCAATCTGAAGTTTGCTGCCAAGCAACTTCAATCAAATGCCAAGAAATGTGACAAGGAAGAAAAGGCAGAGAAGGCTAAAGTCAAGAAGGTTAAGATGCCTGACATCTACAGGCCATCTGCTGCTGTTTGCTTCATAACCATGACTTGATTTCCTCTGCAGGCCATCCAGAAGGGGAACGTGGAAGTAGCCAGGATCCATGCTGAGAACGCCATCCGACAGAAGAACCAGTCGGTGAACTTCCTCAGGATGAGCGCCAGGGTAGATGCTGTAGCAGCGAGAGTCCAAACGGCTGTCACCATGAACCAGGTGTTGCTTTCAAACTACTCATCAAGGTTCCATATTCAACTTTTGTTTCACTTTTTAACATTCATGAACCTTCTCCCAGGTCACAAAATCTATGTCTGGAGTAGTGAGAGGCATGGACAGCGTCCTGAAGTCTATGAACCTTGAAAAGGTAGTGCTCATAAATAAGATAAATGCCTGCACAAATAAGTCCAAAACTTGTCACTTGTCAGATCTCAGCTCTCATGGACAAGTTTGAACATCAATTTGAAACCATGGACGTTCAGACGGCCCAGATGGAGGATACCATGAGCAGCACAACCACACTGACGACACCGCAGGTAACGTGGATTACGCTTTTATTTTGATAGCTTTTGTTTTCTATCAATCATTTGTTTTTTATTTAATGGATAAGTAAAACGATATCTGTTATTGAACTTGAGGAAATATAAACTCTTTGATTGGTGCCCACAAGTCTATAAAATACGTATCATTCACTGAATACAAACTGGAATGTGTGCGCCACATTATTGAGGATTATTGTCATATGACAAATAAATATCCCAGTTTGGTTTACATGTCAGCCACTTGTGCGAGCTATGTGTGGAGAAACTGGACAGTTGATGTCTTTAGTGCCTGCGACAAGATTCTTCTGACTGTTCTTGGAATTAAGGTTTTTAGTTTTTGATCAAGTTATTAAAATAATTTAAAATTAAGGAATAGTTTGTACTTCCTGAAAGTTGGATATCTAATTCGGATTTCAATGAATTGTCTTCAGTCACTGCTTGGAAAATAGACTCACTACAGCGTATTTATTATTTGTCAGAATCAAAGCAAATAATTGCCTCCTGTTTTGTGGATAAAATGCACACTAAGCATCACTCCCTATCGCACTAACTTAATGTGACCAACTGTAGAGAGTGGGACAGGGCTGATGTGTCCGACTGCATATTACGGCATTTGCTGTCCTCATGTGAACACTTGCTGTGTTTCAGAATCAAGTGGAGTCATTGCTGCATGAAATGGCGGATGAAGCTGGGTATGCCATTTTTCTTTCGCTGTTCTTATTTGTCACCGTTCATTCCATGTAGTCATCAACCAAAATATTTAAACTGGTGTCTAGGTTGGAAATCAACTTGGAGCTTCCCCAGGGACATAGCGGAAGTGTCGGCACGAGTGTGGCATCGAACGAGCAGGTATATTCATTGACGTAAGCGGGTTTAAGGTGTAAGGAGATTCATTCCATGATTGATGCTGGTGTGATCTCCTTTCTGCAGGAGGAGCTTTCCCAGAGGCTCGCCAAACTCCGAGATCAATTGTAGACGACTGCAGAGCATTAAAGTCACCGTACACTACCTGAACATGACTTCCAAATACTATTACATGTTGCTTCTCCCGATAACTTGTGTCTCTTTGGACAAGCTACCACATCACTGTTTCTATTTTTGTCCAATAATAATGCATTTTGAGTACGGAAGCCCTTTATACATGTTTTTCTTTCTCATGAATGTGGGTTTGGATTGTGTGTTTTCCCTCACGATGCATATCCAAAAGGACTTTACTGCTCACAAGAGTCCTGAAACCATCACATGTTGTCAAATATTCAACATAAACATAGCTTTGGAATTACTTTGGATTTCATTACTGCAACATACTGGATATGCATTCTTATTGAAAGACCCCAAAGGGCAAAATTGAAGCCTGTTTTTTCCCTCCCATTTTGAAGATGCTGTCACATGTTGGGTCTCTTTGCTTATCACTGGTGGCTGGTGCAGATTACTTCAGCAAACAATAAATGCTTTTAATACTTCTGTCTTTGCCTCTGCTGTTACATATAATGAGGAAAGTTGGGTTCCTAAGAAACAATGGAATTACTAGAACCTGTCATACATTTCTGGATTATTTTCCTCTTCAAAGTATCTACAGAAACAATGCAATATTTGGTGCGAGGAGGATGGTTGATGTATTTAGATTTGTTTGGAATGCAAATGATGGTGACAATCAGCTGACATGATTATGTTAGGCTCTTTAACAGATGTGATCATTTGAGAGTGAATAGATCATGATTACATTTATACAGTTGGATTTAAGCACTTTATTGAGGACCAGAATATTTTCGGCTGGTTAGGTTTTCTCATGTCAACATATACCGATCAAAGGGTGAAAAAAGCAGGGCTCCTTTACAGGCACCGATGGGACTGAATTCAAAAACTTCGTCAGGTAAATTACGATTTTTGTGTAATGTGGTCATGCGCCACAGTTTCAAACGAGTTTAGATTCATATTTAATGTGTACGGTGGAATGACAAAAGAGGAAGCCTGCAGTCAAAACGCAGGGCGAAGGATTATAACCGTCATGTGACTTTTGCGTAAACAGGAAGCAGCTGATCTTCACTTGACTAGCTGTTTTTATTTAGTAATGTTCGCTGCCGTAGACTCGGAAAACAAGTGCTTGCGCATACTGAACTCAGTGTAAGTCTCATTTCTACGTATTTTTATTAAGTCATGTTAACTAGCTGTACGGTATTTTGGCTTGTACTTCAGCGAGGAACGCTGCCTGTCAGAAGCTACTATGCTACCTAGGTTAGCATTCGTGGGATTCAAAACAGATACTTGGGAGTACTCAGTTTGTAGAAACCTTATGCGCCTTTTATACACTTGTTTGTGCGTTAACATTGGTCTATTAGTACGGAGCGTGACTGTGCTAAAGTAACACCTAGGTAAAAGTATTTGTTTTCTAGTTGAGAGGAAGAAGAGAGCAGCTGCAGAGAAACATTCTTCATCGTGTGCGCGCAGGGTGATGTCAAGCACAGCCATGAAGAAAAAGGTAAGCAGGTTGTTGGGACTTGGGATGACGTTAAAGTGAGGAGTGAACTCCTATCAGACGTAATGTATAACGCCAGGCCTAAACATTTCATCAACTGTTAGCATGACTATTTTTAGAAAGCGTGTAGTTCCGTAAAACCTAACCCCTGTTAAGACTGGAGCAGAGAAAACTGGGGGTTTTTTTGTTGCTAAAAATTTTGTGTTGAATCGATTTATATAATTCAAAGCTGAATTTTTTTAGACATATCATCGTGAGTGTTTGTAGAATGTCAACTTGTTTTAATTGCCCTCATACGTGACATGTTTCAGGTGTTACTGATGGGCAAAAGTGGGTCTGGAAAGACCAGTATGAGATCCATTATATTCGCTAACTACATCGCTCGGGACACAAGACGCCTTGGAGCTACAAGTGAGATCAACTGTGGTCATAGATTTATCTGATATTCCTCTGTTTGCTCTCTAATTTGTGTCCATTTTTAATACAGTTGATGTGGAGCACTCACACGTACGATTCCTTGGCAATCTGGTTCTCAACTTGTGGGACTGTGGAGGGTAAAGTATCTGACCCCCCTTGGGTTATTAGTTGGAATGGAACGTAAAATCATGACTACATTTTAATGTTCAGGTGCTGTTGTTTCAACCTTTCTCTTGCAAAATGAAAAATTCTGGAATGGCTGGTGGTTGTTTTGAGTAGTCATTTTAACATGGAGGGAAAAGTGTCAACAGTGAAGTAAAAATATGCTGGCACGTCAAAGATTACATGATCTGACCTGTACATTGAATTCTGTGATTAAAACAATCCCTGACGAATATATTTAATATGCACTGAAAATTTTACTTAAAAAAATTCCCAGGAAATTTAGTTCACAATCCATTTCATCTGAAGTCCCTTCTCCCTCAGGAAGTGTGCTACGAACTGGTGGTTTTGTTGCACACTAACTTCCTGTTTACCATCCCGGCAACAATGTTCATTCAATTTTGCTTTCATTTAAACAAATATAATATTATTTAAAACACATAACATTTGCTTTTCATTGTATTTCCCTCTGCTCATTTATCTAGTCTTTACCGTGAAGTCCAGATTATTTTGAACCTCGAACTCACGTGACCGTGTCTCTGCCCTTTCAGCCAGGACACGTTCATGGAGAACTATTTCACCAGCCAGAGGGACAACATCTTCAGAAACGTGGAGGTGCTCATTTATGTCTTCGATGTGGAGAGCCGCGAGTTGGAGAAAGACATGCACTACTACCAGTCGTGCCTGGAAGCCATTCTGCAGAACTCCCCTGATGCCAAAGTCTTTTGCCTCGTGCACAAGATGGATCTGGTGCAGGAGGACCAGAGAGATTTGGTGAGTCCCAGCCATGTCCATCGCACACGATTAATCACCCAGTTTTTATCAGTCGTACATGAAATAAATCTTATATTAATACATGAATATGTGCAAGTTAAGTTTAAAAATAATATGCAGTATAGGCAAACTTTAGTCACGAGCTGGTGAGGTGTTCTAATTTTAAGAGCCCACTAGATGGCACTCTCTGAATAATCATTTGAACTGCTGCTTCAGTGAAACCGCACATCATTTTTAAACTGAGAGCGCCACCTACTGACCTCTGAATACACTGTTTCATAGAAAGATAAATGCTTGGTAGATCCTGAAAGAAATTGTGCTGTCTGTGCTCCTATTCACACAGCGACTGGACAGAATAAATAAAATGAAGAAGAATGAAAACGCACAAGTAGCAATATAGAAATACATAGCTGCTAAAAAAAAAAGAGATAAGGAATTAACAAATAAATAAAATGAAGCATGTCAGGTCTCCTGCTTCTTGGGGTGATCTTCGGTCTTCTAACACATTATTGTTGATTCTACTAACTTTATAGCTTCATCTCTATTTAACTTAGTCATTTTAAACATTTAGGAATACCAGTTTCCGGAACACGGCTTAAGAAAAGTTAAATTCATCTACTTTTGTTGCATGAATCTGTGCTGTATATTTAGTTCAGTTTACTAGTGATGGGTAAGTGAGTCATCATAAAGCGTTTTGGCACAATGACACTCTCTGTTGTTGTTGTCTTCATTGTTTTTGACTTGACACAATGATGTGCGTGTGTCTGCAGATCTTTAAGGAGCGCGAGGAAGACCTGAAGAGACTGTCCAGACCGTTGGCCTGCACCTGCTTCAGGACATCCATCTGGGATGAGACCTTATACAAGGTTGGAATGTTGGGTGCCTTTCATTTAAATGAGACAGAGAAAACTATCAACAAATGTTCTTCACCCCTGGGATACACTGCATCACCTGAAATAGATTCATGGCAAAAGATACTGTGCTGAAATACTTCACACTTGACTCCCACTGCCATTGATCTTTCCCCCTGCTGTTTGCAGGCCTGGTCCAGCATCGTTTACCAGCTGATCCCGAATGTCCAGCAGCTGGAGACGAACCTGAGAAACTTTGCTCAGATCATAGAGGCGGACGAGGTCCTCCTGTTTGAAAGAGCCACCTTCCTGGTAAGACCAGGGGACTTCCTGTTGCTGTGAGAATGTTTCACCAGCAGGTCTGAGACTGGCGCCTGTCTCTTCTATGCAGGTGATCTCACACTATCAGTGCAAAGAGCAACGAGACGCTCACAGGTTTGAGAAGATCAGCAACATTATCAAACAGTTCAAGCTCAGCTGTAGGTGAGTCAGCACGCCTCCTCGACGCTTCTCCCTGCTTGGTTTGTTCGTACTAATAAAGGTTTTATTGCGCCACAACAGCAAACTGGCCGCCTCATTCCAGAGCATGGAAGTGAGGAACACCAACTTTGCAGCCTTTATTGACGTCTTCACCTCCAACACATATGTCATGGTCATCATGTCTGACCCCTCAATTCGTGAGTAGCATTTCCAGCCACTGCAGATCCGTCATGTATTTCTGTCTGCTATTCTACCTGCCACTGTCACTACAACTCACCTGTCTGCTTTTACATCGACTTAGTTTCCACTTATACGTTTGACCTTCTACTTTTGACGTCTGCCACTACTCCAACTTCTCACCATGCCATCCTGTCAATCATTACAGTACCTGCCTCTTCAGTGACATTTCCTAATGCAGTTGTGTGTCTTTCTTCCAGCATCTGCAGCCACTCTCATTAACATCCGTAATGCTAGGAAACACTTTGAGAAGTTGGAGCGGGTGGACGGACCCAAACACAGCCTGCACATGAGGATGCGCTAGCTGGAATGGTCCGGCTCTGATGGAAACTCTCAACCAATCAGTTCACCGGTCCACACGGCTCCCGGCTCCTTACCACTCTTCTCCCACTGTTTACCCTCATAGTCAATCACATATTCCTGTCGGTTTGATTTCTACACGGATCAAAAATATGTGGATGGTGATTTGTTGTAATACCTGTCCTGCTGCGTTTGTATAATAAATACAAATGAAGATTTGTTTGCTATCACTGGCGTGGCTTTCGGTCATTCGTTTTCTTTCGTGAGATTCATTTCAGAAGCAATGTTTGCGACTTTTTCAGCACAGAAGCACATTTGTGCCGTTACTGACTCAGGAATTCACATTATTTTTATTTCAGTAGTTTTTTTTGTTTTCATTCAACAGTTGAATTTTAACATTATGATTTAATATCCAACAACCAGTCTTCTCAGGCGCTAGTCCATGCGTCACCTGTCAGTGTGACCAATAATTGGCTGAAATTTCCAAACACAAACTAGATGGCATTTGATGGACTGGTGGAAGAAGTGTGACAATTGGAGAAAGTTTTATTTTCAAAGTTTGCCTGAACCAGAACATGAAAGATTCCTTCAGTCAAATATTAGCCCCAGGAAATGTGGGGTGCGTCATCTAAAGTCACCTAAAGTTGTTGTGATATGGCACAGGGAGTCTTCAGGGACTGCCTTAGAATAGGTGAAGGTTGGTGGGATTTATGGTGTTGTACATTGTAACCGATCAAACAGGCACACTTTGGCACCTTAGCTGTTCAGTATTTGCTGATGACAGTGTAGAAGCAATTTATTTCAGCAGGTGCAAGCGGCAGTTACATATTGACACATTTGCACAGAACACTCTTCAGCGTGCAGGTGAATGACTCAATGTCGGACTTTTTGGAAGGTCCAGCTGCACGGTCCTGTAAGGAGAACCACTTGCGCTGGCAGCCAGTCTGAGCCCAGCGCCAGCTGCTGCATCTGCATCTCCATCATCGCGTGCGTCCGCGCCACAGTCCGTCTGGTTCATCTGGCGCTCCAGCAGCGTGATGCGCTGCTTCAGCCGCAGCTGAGTGTGCGTGTACTCGTTGAGAAGGCGAGAAAAGCGACTCTGGAGAGTGTCCAGGGAAGACTCCAGCCTCTCCACTTTCTCCTCAGTGTCCTCTTTTTGTAGGCCGCCACTCTCCTCATTCTCATCCAGGAGACCCTCCATCATCAGGATCTCCCTGCCCCTCTCCTCTAGCACAGTCTTGGCATCCGGATACTCAGTCACCGCCTCCATCAAGTCGTCCTTGGAGAGACAGAAGAGGTCTGAGTAGCCCAGGCTGCGGATGTTAGCGGTCCGGCGATTCCCCATCTTACTACCCTTAATGTTCAGTATGCTGATTTCTCCAAAGCAGCTGCCTGCAGTGAGCAGAGCATACTGTGTGCAACCATCGTCGGCCACCACCGCCAGCTTACCCTCCTTAATGATGTACATCTCCTTCCCAATGTCGCCCTTCTTGCAGATGTAGTCACCCGGGCTGAAGACCTGGGGCCGCAGCTTCAGCACCAGCTCCACCAGCAGCCCCGCCTCACAGTCTTGGAAAATGCGGACCTTCTTTAAGGTTTCCAGATGCACGTTTATTGCGATCTCAGCCCGCAGTTTGTTTGGCAGGTTCTTCAGCACTTCTTGCTCGTCCACTGCCTTCTTGTTGGTCCAAAGGTAGTCGAACCATTTGATGACTCGTGTCTCCAGGTTCTTGCTGACCTTGCGAAAGTGCATGTAGTGTTTGATGGCATCAATCCGAGCTTGAAACTCGGCGCGGGTCGCGTTCATGTTGGCAATCATGGACCCGACGTTCCCAACAATTGTGGCAAAGATCAAAACCCCTACTAGAAAGTCAAAGACCACAAAAAGGTACTCTTCATCACGGACGGGGGCTGGCATCTCGCCGATCGTGGTCAGGGTCAGAGTGGACCAGTACAGGCAGTAAACGTAGCTCCGGGTGAGGGAGGCGAACTCGGGTTTGGTGATGTTCGGGAACACCCAAGTGTCCGAGCCGAGGCCGAGGGACTTGGATATTGCGTAGTAGATGCAAGCGTTCCAGTGGATGATGATCAGGATGTAGAGCACCAAGTTACAGATCCTGAAGATGTTGGGGTAGTTGGTCCGTGTCTCTGTGCGGTCGAAGAACTCAAACATTCGTGGGAAGCGAAGAAGACGGTTGAACCTGAGCTGGGGTGTGTGGATGCCCAGGGAAATGTAACCGAGGTCTGTGGGCAGGATGGAGATCAAATCCAACTTGAACTGTAGTGTGCGGACGTAGCAGTCTCTGAGCTTGGCGTGGTCCTTCACCAGCAGACCCTGGTCCAGGAAACCTGACACAGGGTGCATTTGTGAAGCTTTTTTTTTTCATTAAACTGGACTTACACTTGGAGACCTCTACATCAGATCAAGAGCGCAATCCAGAAACATCCAAAAAATATTCCTTATGGAGTCTTATTTATATTTTGTTCTGAGGTGGCTCACCTGTTCTTAGACGGACACAGGTGTCCATGACATAGACCATGTCACAGAGGTAGTCGAGCACCAGCCAGCAGACATAGTTTCCCACCTGCAACCTGTCAAAACAAGCCCTGTGGACAAGAGAAGGACTCAAAAATAGATCATATCCTTCCCATTATCGGGGACGTCCATGCGGGATTACCTTGCAACCACAAGGAACCAGTTGTACAGCACTGCAGTGGCAATCATGAACAGCCAACGGTAGTACGAGTCATCAGATGGCGACACAACGAAAAGCTCCCACTTTTTTCTGAAACTATAGACAGAAAACAACTGACTGGCTACCACAACACCAAGACTTTCCAACAATGAGACCAAGATGGAGGTGGGAAAAAAATACACAAGTTGGAGAACATTGGCTTCATAATGGGTTTAACTGTGAGGAATAGATGTGTGTCACAGCATCATGGCCAGATAGCAGAAGCAAGCTACAGACCAATAAGCTGCCAGTAGAGATGGGGGGAGTTTTATGAAACAGTGTTAGGACTTTCAGAGGCCACCAGATGGCGCTGTCTGATGTAAAATGTTGTGGCTAAAAAATGGATTTTTACGATGTTCCAATCGATGGCCACCGATTATGAAAGGCTGATCTTGGCGTGATCAGTGAATGCCGATCACTGCCTGTCATTGCCGATCACGAAATCCGATCCCAAGCGACAGCCAGCACCCTGATGTAGCACCGCCCGCAGTTTGTGACGCGTCCGCTCCTCCCTCCCTGCCGACTCACTCGGCAACTGGGTCTCTGCTGTGGAGGTTTTTTTTCAGTTTGTCATGTAAAGATCACTAGAAGTGCTCTTCGTGCATTTTCTGCAGCACACACAGCACCAGTGCACCCACGGCTTGTCGAGCGCTTTGTAGCAGCCAGCAAGCTCACCTGAAGATCCCTTTGGCATTGTTGCCATTAGTGTCCGGCTGCGCGTTGCTGCTGCGGCTGGGGGCTGTTCTCAACTCAGGGCCACGAAAGCGCTCCAGGAAGGAATCGGGTCTCTCCTCCTCCTCGACCAGACTCCTGTGAGCCCAGTCTCTCAACCTCACCACCAGGCTCACAAGCCTGACAAACGCACATAGACACACACAATATAAAGTTTGAATGAATAACTCACACCTTTCTCACATGTTTAAAGGCACCTATCAAATGTACCATATGGAAACACAATCTATGACTCCTGGCAGGTTCACACAAACAACAGTTTTTCATTTCATAGCAACATTTACATGTAAATCTTATCGAACTGGAAAACTAACAGACTGGCTACATATTGAACTGCATTAAATCAGTCCGTAATTATTGTATTCGTCTTTTCTTATTTTATTTATTTACTTTCTTTTTAAACATTACCATTATAGCTGAAATAATATCACCTTGAGATGGCTCCGATTCTCTGGAAAGAGTTTCTGGAATTTCCACCTCGAGAATCCAAAGCCGCGACCCGCTGTAGCTCGGAAGACGTGTCATCACACACTGATGGAACCCTGCACCAGTGAACACTCAATGACAACTCCTTTCAAAACTGTCAAAATCGACAACCCTACGGAAGATAACCTTGAATAAAAACTGAGGGAAACACTGTGCAGTGTTTGAACAGGAACAAAAGGTACTTTTATCAACTTGCTCATGATGGATGTGTCGATAAAATTGTTACTTGCTATATGCAGTCCTTTAAGCAAACGTAAACCTGCTTGTATTGGGACTTTATCAGCACAACATAAGTATATCCAACCAATATTAACCTCCATGTTGAATGATGATTTCCCTTTTATCATTCCTCTTAGTTCATGTTAGTAGTTGAAGAGTACAAGTCACTATAATGACAAAATGTATGTTTTATTGGTTTGTCATTGCAGTAACGCGACTGCCGCCTACTGTTCGAAGAAGCTCACTGCACTCGGAATACTTGGACCTAAATTACACATAAAGGTTGTGCAGCTTGGTGGAGGTTCTAGTTTCAGCTGTATGAGTTTGCTGCAGGTTAAATGAAATAATAAACAGAAGGAAAATAGGACGATGGGCAACACTCATTCATTCACATCTTCAGAACACATGTACACAGGGACACAGACCTGCTGAGAATGCTTTCAGCTCTCTCTATCTCCTCCTCCAACGTGGTCTTCACTGACAGGTTATGGGGGGAACGATCTCTTTCAGCCACCTGCCCTGTCATCCTAAACACTTCCAGACACAAACATCAACAGCTGAACTGCATGTTTTAGTTACAACAGAAGAAAGGTAGCCAGAGTTGGTCCCCTTCCAAGGTAATGCTCATGGAGTTCATGGTCTTATAAAACAGAGCATTTTTCAGGCCTCCCTGAGGTGTCGTGCCAGCCCACCTGTGGCCCACTTGCCACACTTTGAAATGAGTGGTTTTGAGCAGCAATTCTTAACCATAGGGCCGAGACCCATGGTTGGGCGGCGAGCGCCCCTAGATGGCCGCTAAAAGTATTTTGTTTTACACCTGTGGGTCATGAGGGCTGCAATATACTTTGCCTTGAAACACTTGCCACATATTGTATGGTGGCAGTAGTGAGTCACTGAATTGTTTTATTATCATAGGTACCAACAATGGTTGGTTCTTGAAAAGACAAAATGATAAAGACAGTGAAATACTGATCATGAAAGCAGTTTTTAAAATGAATTAGAAAATTTGATGGTGATACTTTAATTTACACTTTACTTATATCTTCTTTACATTACATGTATTATTCTTATTTCACAACATTTAGACATTGTTTTATAATATTTATTTTACTTTTTTTAACAGTTTGGATTAACAGTATTTTTTTCTTTTTTTCTTTAGTAAATTTCATGAAAGTGACTTGCACCTGGTTCTGCTGCTGGTTGGACTTTTCGATGATAAATAAATGTCTTTGCGATGATCACATGGTTTCATGTCATTTCACAAAGGTTTTTGTTTGTTCACGTGTACGCAGATTAAATATGGTTATTGATCACAAATGAAATCAAGAGTAATTCATCAGTTCTATTCCTTGAATGGGCCCCTGTTCCATTTGCTGTGGAGGCTGGACCCCAAGATCAAAAAGGTGAAGAACCCCGGGTTTCGAGAGTGTTGGTGGTGGATTATAGTCAAGGGACCCGAGGAGGACTGTGGCTGAGTCAGAGTCCCCTACCTGGCCCTCCTCACTGCAGCTGGTTGTCACGGTGACAAAAAAAGCAAGCGAGGTAGTGACAGATGGTTACCCAACAGAGAGTATGCGTATCCATGTGCATCCATAAAAATGCTCTTGTGCTCCCCTCACAACTGCGGGTGAGACAAGCTCCCCTGAAGAACAGACAGGTGATGAGTTGCTTAGGAGAATGTTACCACAGTGTGTCTAATGGGCGGCTGATGAAGGACAACACAGGCTCACACAGAGGCACAGAGCAGGAGGAGGAAGTTCTCCCACAGGAGCTGGGTCTCTTAGGATACCAGGGAGGTCACTTCTGCTTCAGTCTCTGTGCATGTATTTACTCTAGCTGACGTCTTTTCACTCCGCACAAAACTTGACTAGTTATTAGTGAAGCAAATATAGCGACCTTGGAAATGAAGATTCCCTTTTGAGGGAAAAAAACAACAACATTCTGTTAGAGAAAGTAATAACATAAGTAATAATTTGCACAATAATAATTCCATTCTAGTTACCACAACAACGAACTTTTTGAAGTAAACACGACAACAAAAACAATAACAGTGATAATAATACTAATACCAATCATGATGATAATTACAAACCGCATTTTGCACGTGTACTCGCAGATATCTATGATTAAATACAAATAGAATATGAACCAGGTTATTATAACATTAGATATAATACTTATTGTATCAGTTGGCTTCGTGAAGTCAATTCACGTCTCTTACCTTCAGTTAAGCTCCAGTTCACTCATCACAACTTCACTAGGTGCCGCATGCAGATGATTCTGTCAACAATCTCCGCAATTCCAAAAATGATGACAACAAAGGCGCGACATCGACTGTCCCAGTGAAGAGGTCGCGAGTGAGCGAGGAAGAGAGGAAGAGAGAGTGAGCTGTGAGAGAGAGAGAGCGAAAGAGAGAGTGAGAGCGAGAGAGAGAGCGAGAGAGAGAGAGAGAGAGAGTGTGGGTGAGCATTTCTTCAAGCACTGTAAACGTCTTCTTCCATTTGACTGAAACACCTTTATTGTATATTGTAGTTTTTCAATCAAGAACAAACATGACAATGTGATTTTTTTTCTATTTAAGGACGTGACGTAGGAGAAAACAACAGTTTAATTACAGTTAAATGCGTTCGTCAATGATGCATCAAGATGAAAACGTCGATATTAGATTAAATCTTTTTTTATGTAATCATAACTATTGGAAATTCACACCAATTCAGTAAATAAGATCATTTTTGCGACGCATTCTCTTCTCTCTATTTTACTTTGAACGACTATTAAATGAAACCATAAATCGTTTATTCACCAAAAGCGGCACCAACTGAGCGGAGGACACTTTTTTTAGTCAGGTGCAGATGTATTGATGCTCAACTAATTGGTTCAAGTTGGATCACCAGGGACCTTAACAACGTCTCATCACCCTGCTGTTGTGAGGAAGCAGTGCTGGAACTGAAGTGGTGATGGAGCCTGAAGGCCTTCTGACAGCAGGCGACTATGTAAGCTGTCAGAGCTTCGTACCAGTGGGGCTTCTCTCCCACCTCTACTGCTTTGCTTTCAAGCAAACAACAACATGTACGAGCCACATGCAGAGGAGTAAACAGACTGCAGCATATGTTGGTGATGGTCACTGCACAGGGCATCTGGAATATTGCTGACTGAAGAGAAATTGTCAGTCGACATCTTACCGATCTTACAAAGGCAAAGACACTTGAGTAATGCAGAGCAGGTTGGCAGTGGTCAGTACCCGGTATGTGGTGAGTATAACATGGACTGATGGTACATCTTACGATTTGGCTGACTAATATGACTTCTCTAACTAATAAGCAATGTACAAGAGCAAATACATAATAAATGCATATATGCAAGCAAGGAATGGTTTGCTAATATTAAATGCGAGCCATAAAATCAAGAGAAACGTGTATTGGAATAAATGTGGAAGAATGTAAACAAGTGCCCCTGTACCCATCAAGTGGTGATTCAGGTGTTACAGGAAAAATCTACGTGATTCAGACATTCTGTCATGATTGTGTTCCATTTTCTGTTGCAAAAACTTCTACGTAAATGCTGGAGCACATGCTGCTCCTGCCTTCTATTATGGCTAAAAACCACGTATACAATGAGACGCAGTTCAATCTATGGACAGCCAAGGGGATTAAGTCAGCCACACAGAAATTTGAAAGAAACTGAATCAGACATGATCAGCTCTCATCTGAATCTTTATTAGTCTTCTTTCAAGATAATTGAAGCAGAAATGTTTTTTATAAAAATGTATTCGATTTAAAACAGCAATAATTGTGGCAATAGAAGGTCCACATTCTTATTACAATGAAGAGGTATTTTATAGGTTTCCTTCATCAGTCCTCAGACTTTGTTAAAGGCTGTGTACTGTCAACATTCACTGGTGAGCCCTCAAAGCTCAGAGCGACATTAAGCAGCTGCTTGCCCAGATCTGCCTGCTCTCCTCCAGGCAGGAACTCTGCAGACAGTTCTCTGTAGGTGCTGCACACTCGGCGCTGCTGAATGTCCTTCCTCTGGATTGCATGTTTCCATCTGTGCCGTGCTTCACCATGAAGAACCAGCAGGGACCTTCGGGGAAGTTTAACGCACACATGGACTTCCTCCGCCAGGTTCAGCTCGGGAAGTCCCTGCTCGAGCGTCATTGTCAGCACGGTGTCTGACAGCATGTTGACGGTGACCAGTCGCTCCCCCCAGAGCCAGGAGTCGTCCAGATGAGGGTCGATAGCTGAGCCACGCTGCGGACGGTAGTCAAGGTTACACTGCTCCACTGGCTGAAAGTCCCTTAAACTCAGATCCAGCTGCATTCGGGCGACTAGCTTTTGGCTCAAAGGTGGCAGGCCACTGAAGATTCCCACACGGATTTTCCTTTTCTTGAAGTTCACCTTTGGACCAAAGTCCTGCAACATCATTTAGACAAAATGACATCAATTCACTGAATTAATGTGAGTAAATCATAAATAATCAATATGTTGAGAATTAATACATGAAAAGCAAAAACTGTGAATAAATAAATTAAGATGAACAAAAATGTGTATGTAAGTGGACAGATCAGTGAATACAAGGCAAAGTCTCAACCTGCTTCCATCGACCAGACTGTGAAGGAATCCACGTGTCATGGTCCATGGCGTGCACCAGCTTTTCCTCCTCTTCTTCAGATATAAAGTTCTCCCGCAGGACGACGCCAGGGAAGGGGAAAGACGATGGTTCAGCACTGCTGCGAGTGGCAAGCCCAGACTTTGGATCATAGATGAAGAGATGCACTGTTTTCTAGCAGGGAAGAGACACAAGATCAGTCTCTAACGGAGACAAGGGTTGGATCTGCAATTATGAACACACAGCTATTTATGGGAGGTTGCTGTTACTCAACACATGATGTTATGTTTTGCCACAACAGTCATAAGTGATGGGTTACCCTTATAAGTCTTCATAACAAACATTCGTTTGGCATTTGTCATGCTTCAATTAGCCTTAACCACCCGTGACATCATTACCCTGCGATTTTCTTTCTGACGAATTTCGCAGGTACTGATCACATGGCAGCGAGAGGGCACTGGTATGGCAGAGGAGCCACCAGCTCAATGGGCTGGTGATCATCCAGTGAAGCAAATCAAAGTAAAAAGATGGACACAAAATACGAATGTAAAACCATTCAATAGAAGTTACTTTCTGGTGAGAGTGATGAAACAGAGTTAGAATAATGATTATCGTAAAAAATAATGACGTACTAAACGCGATGTCTGAGTGATGTATAATGTGCGATAGTGACAAATTTAGTCACTTTAATAAGCGACTGTCAGTAACACAAGGTTTACATCATGAAATGTCCCACCGCAGATTCCGTACCACAGCAATTCGTGTTCGTAATAACGGCTTGCATGGAGCTCACTTTCACTCGTTCTTTATATTGACTCGTTTACCTTTACTGTACTGTGTTCCGAATCTCCTGTAGATGTTTCACACACCAGACATCGGCGAACACCTTTACAGGCACAAGAACGCACGCCACCCGGAAGCACGGCGGCCGCCATCTTCTTCGCTAGTTTTAAGCAACGTCAACAGTGACCTCAAGCGGCTGTAAAGGTCATGGCATCTCGTTGTAATATATCCTGCATGTGGTAAGTAAATCAATGTTTATTAATATTCGTGTCCATCAGTTAGCTATATTTTTTTAAACATTTTTTTATAAATGTGAAATTACTGTTTTGCCAACTAAGAAATAACTTGCAGTATAGCAGATTTGTTTTCACAGTAAGCAAATGCCATGTTTGATCAGAGGCAGAAAGTTTGCTACAAATACAAGAAGCAGACTAACAAGTGGAATAGTTGACGACGCTCAAGTTTTCATTGGGGGCGACCAGGAAGGATGGATGAGATAAATGGATGAAGGCATTTAGAGGATTAATGTCAGCGATTAATGTGGAGGAGGTTAACTTCCTGTTGCGACCGCTGATGGGAATTGCCACCACAGAAGACATGAAGACACAGAGGAAGTTTTTAAATGACAGGAGAGGAAGTTCAAAAACAAAAGAAGCAGTCCCCCAAATAATACAGTAAATAAATCAGTATACTGGATTCATCCTAACAATAATGTTACAATTAACAAGTACAATCCTTAAAAATGGTTTTGGTCAAGTATTCATAGCCTTCCTCAAAATTTAAGAGCTATTTTGGAATACCTTCGGTGGGAACTTGACTAAGTGGAGAGAAACACTTGTGCATTGTGTGTACGTTCCTGATGATCAGAAATATGTAGTAGATCAGAGCCAAACATCTACAATAGTTTATTTGTGATTCCCGTTGTAAACATAGTGCTTTCATGAAAATAATTTGTACTCACAAGTCAGTGAGGTCGGCAGGTGTTTCGGTTCACTTTGGTTCACATATACATACATACAGCGTGTGACATGTGTTTACACTTGTAGAAATGTTTTTCCTTTTTACAATCATGACGCTTTAACACATAACTCCAGAAATGTTTGTACACTTTTAAATTACAACAATGTGATCAAGCGATGCTCAGTCAATGTTCTTTATTGATGTGCTTGGAATCACACCACTCCGTTTCAAATGATGGCGGATGGCTTCGTGTCCATTACAGTGTGTCCATTCTTGCTTGTTTATCCAGTGCACCCTTCTTTTCATGTCTGTGACTGTCTCACATCCGTCCACTCCATTTTGGTGTCTTTGAGTGCTTGTGTTTTCTTCTCATCCACCACAACATAATCCACTTTGTGCTCATCGGACAGAAAGGGTTTCTGCACAACAAAGTTAGAGTTTAGAGAAGTGCATCAAACAATCTGCCATGCATTCAATGTGCACATTGTTTTCTACAGCAGTCTCACCATATTAGCCACAAATAGGTTTGGTGCAAGCAAAGTTTCGATGAGATGATGTGGAACAAAAAAGGTAATTATTTTTTCTGCTTTCTGTTACCAAAGTAAACAAATGGACCACTTCCTCTATAGACACATTTTTCATCTGCCCACTTCTCTTTTCACCACTTTTCAGACAAAAGTCTGCTCTTTGCAAAAGTTATTCAATTGAGTTGCTTCATTTCTTTATCACCTTCTGCACAGGGGACGGCGACGCAGAGTTGAAGTCCAGGGATAAATAGTCGAGGTTTGTTTTTCTTGTTCTAACTTGAGTCCCGTCACAGCTGAAAGGGAAGTGCAGTCTGGAGTCCTGTGAGGCAGAAGCAGATGCCGCTGAATCACCAACATATGAGGCGCTGAAATGCCTGTTGTTTTGCATTTCAGTTGAACTACTGTATCGGTAGCCTCGGAGCTTGCGCAACCACAAACATGAGTTTGGTATTTGACTTAACAAGAAAACCATTAAAACTCACACTTCTAAAGAAATGTGTCGTAATATCTCAGTTCTGGAATTCACTTCCGTTGTTGTCAGACATTTCTGGGAAAGTCAGTTTTAATTTGGAATCTGCTTAATCTAATCTACAGATCAGCTTTTCCCTCAACCATATCCAGTAAATTGCAACGCCAATAATAAGTGTGTCACAGAAACACATTTTGGATTCTAATGATGGAACGTGGAACAGGGTTCAAGTGGCTCTCAGCAATATATTATTAGTTTGCAAAAATGATTCATGCTTTGTCTAAAAATAGAGGTCTTACCAAGAAAGTTTCCCCTTCTCTTGGCTTGTCTCCATTCTCAAGCCTTCTCTCAAGATGCAGGAAGCTGTGAATACACAATACACATTAATAAGATCTTACGAGCATCCTTTAGCAGCTAAGGTTTTATTCACATAGCTGTTCCTCTCTATCAAGGATGACTATGAGTCACGACCTGGCTGTACATTTAGCTGTCTGCTCTCGTCGTGAGTCACTGTTGTGCACAAATAAGGAGCAATGAAAATATTATTAGTGAATATATTTAGAAAAGTTAGATCAGTGTTATTCAACCTTTTTTTAAACCTGTTGAGTTTTTATCATATCTTTGCCACAGCTTCATAGCAATAATTATTCTTTCTATCATCACATTTGGAGCTTATTTATTTGGTTCTGCATTTGCTTTTTAGCCAATGTTAGCCAATTTTGATAGTCTACGAGTGTAAAGTTTTGAAGTGAGACGTCATGTTAGCTCAGGCTTTTGTAGGAGTGAATGTAGGGTGTCTGCTGCAGGTGCGCTGTTCGTCTATGTGTGTGGCCGCTGGATGTGGGAGGGGTTGCCGAGTGAGTGACGTCTCTCCAGAAGTGAAGAGGTGCCCGGTGCGTGTCCAGCTCTGAATGTGCGCTTCTGTGCAGTTTGGCTGTGACAAAGTCATAAACCAAGTAAGGCTCTGTCCGAGACTCGCCTCATCCCTGTCCCAGCTCCAGCCCACAACAGGACATCAAACCCAGGAGTGTGCGCTCCAGCCTCGGAGGTGTCAAGAGCGAGCACCTCCCCTGTGACACTCTACCACGGTCCAGTGAGGAGACAGGAAAGGTTTTACACCTCAATATGAAGAGTAAACAGTCAGTAAATGTAGCTAATGGGACACGTCTGCATACAGAGGCTGCGTCATACACAGTAACAAAGCGCGTCGTGGGTCAGCTGATCGGTCCGCGCACGTTGTGTTTTTTCCGGCTTTTTTCGGGGGCGTTCGAGTTCTGGATTTTCGTTCGAAATCCGAAATTTTGAAATTTTTGTTCGAACTCCGATTTGTTCGAAGTCCGGGACGTTCGAAAACTGAGGTACCACTGTATTTCACACTAGTGTTGACCACAGTTTGAAAAACACTGTTACGTTAAATGCTCCAGTTCTGATGAAGAAAACTGTCTGTGATTTATCTTGTCATGTTTTGGTCTTTGAAATGATCAAAGGTTTCTTAAATGGACCTTTAGAATGGGCAAAGTATTTCCAAGGAGCCAATAATTAAAGTAATATTTTTGGCTGTAATGTAAAAAACTTGACACAAAAGTGGAATCTAATATTGCTTGTCTAACACTGACATGATTTCTTGTAATACATCAGGTGATAACTGTGTTATTTCCATTTCTTTCGGAACGTTATTCACGCATGTGTTGTTCTGTTCAACTGTCAGCTGAGTCACAGCTGGAATGCAAACAAGTTGACTTTTATAGCCGTTATGTCAGACCTGGCTCCTGACTTTGACTAAATCCACCTCAAGATCTCTCAACACACTTAAAAATTGGAAACCAGAAGAAAATAGAGCTATTCATGTGACTTCTGCTATGTGTGAACCCTTGAAAAGAATTTGTTGTGAATTCAAAATGAATTTCACATTATGCAATCAAAGACAGCGAGCATCTCACTGTGAGTCTGTTAACGTTCGGCAGAGAGGAAGATGAGTGGGGCATTCTGTGATGGTGGAGAGGCCTCTCAAGTCAAGAGGAGGTGGGCGAGCTGCGAACACAGACAAATGGGATACTGAGTACTGTACATCACGCACACTTTAAATTCTTGGCTAAGAGTTTAGGACCACCATCTGAAGCATCGACTTCTTCACCTGGCTACATTCAACGTCTATAATAGATAATGTAGCACAAAAACTTCAATAATGGTTTATAAATTAAATTCATTTATTATTTATGAAATTATAACTCAATAACAGGAGTCTAATGGTGTGGTCCAAGGTGTGCTTGGAACTAGGAAATTCCAAGAAAGGCCCCAAGTAATGTCCCCTGATGCAGGGTGTGGGGGAATCCACACCACACATAGTACGCAATCTATTTGAATCTATAAAACACACCAAAAGAAACACACACCGCAAACTTGTGTTTCCTTTTCACCCGGCGTTTTTTCTTGTAGCAAACCAAGTTGCTAATGTCAGGAAAAGGCGTGGATGAAAATAGCTTTTGTGGACATCATGAACTTTTTTCTAACATTGATAACAGGAGCACACTGAACTCAGCTTGAATCTGCAACGTCCCCCTTCCAATGAAACTGGAAAGCAGCATAAAACATGGGTCTCAAACACATGGCCCGCGAGCCAAATGAGGCCAGGAGAACTATTTGGCGGACCACAACTGGACATCGAAGTTTAGGGCTTTTTGACGATCTGGCTTCTACATACACAGTTTTAAAGGGCTTGGATAAAAAAATAAAATAAGATGAAATAAAAAAGCAACACGTTTCTGTTCTTTTTACTGATCTTGCGACCTATTCTGCAACTTGTATTTGTTGTTTGGCTTCTACCCTATGTTCCGTTTCATGTTGACATCAGGAGCGATGAATACAATATATTTAATTCAACGGATATTGTAAAATCATAGACGAATCCAAAAACACACTCCATTGTGAAGAAATAATAATAAAAAAGTTGCCAAATAAGTACCAATCCCCATATTTGGCTTCATAGCAGCACCTTTTTGGGAGCAATACTGAGCTGATTCCAAGAAAAAAAAAAAGCGTTCCACGTCTATGTTGGTGAACTGAAGCATAGTTGAGACAGTTGCTAGCACCCAAGCTTCACCTGGACTGCACCTGATAAGTTGAGTCAGACACGCATCAAATCTGTCAAGGTGGTCCCAAACTCTTGATGGCCAGAACATGCAACATGCTTTATTTAAGCTCCAGTAATAACCTCTTCTCAAACGGGGCTTCAGGTGGCGGTGGATTGGAGGAGGAGCAAAATCTCCTGCTTGAATCAAGGGAGGAGCGAGCGCTGCAGAGGAATCATCGATGCTGGTTTTCGCAAAGGAAGCAATGGGCCTCATGGGGATGTAACCATCACTTTCAACAGTGGTGACCAAAGGAGAAGCCATAGGGATGTAGGAATCATCCGCTGTGCTGCTTAAACATGGCTGCAGGCGACAAAAGCAACATGTTGACGCCACAAACAAAAAAGACTGTCTGTCTGTGTAAAAGTTCGCTGAGCCAGTGGCAAAAAATATAAATATCCCTCAAGTTAAATTGTGCCGACTTAAGGAAGCCACACAACAAAGATGTGTACAGAATATGAAAGAATATAAATATAATATAATATAAAAAGAAGTTTCAATTGAATTCTCAAAAATATTAATCCAAAACCTGTGTACCAGATTATGATCTTACCAAATTCAGACTCTGCCTTCGGTGCTGTATCGACCTATCAGCAGCTGGTTAAAAATAAAGATCAAAATCATTCACCTGGTAAAACAGTATTCAGAGCTGTTAAAGTAGGATTTACCTTTTTTGAAATGGTCCAAACATGACAGAGACGTCCTGCAAGAAAACGGAGCAGAGTGGTTGAGGAACTGACAGAGACTCACAGGCCTGGTCAAGCAGCCTCCATCACTTCTCTTCTCGGACACGTGGGTAGGTTTGGGGGGCAGTGGAGGCGGCGTGTGCGTCTCACACGTGGCCTCCAACAGATAGGGTTTGTCAAACTGGAAGATGTTCGAGGCGCAGTGGTGTTGAGGGGAAGACGTGGCAGCAGGGAGAGTCATTGAAGTGCAGGGGGCGCTGAGGGGTGGGTTTGCCAACCGCGGGTGCGGGAAGAAAGAGGCCCCCGGGCTGAACTGAGGGGTGAAGCTGGACTCACTGCAGAGAGGTGACGGAGTGATGTCTCTCACACTTTCCTCAGACTTCTGCTCCAGCGAGAGCTCAGAGGTGGAAAAACTATCACAGATGAAAAAGGGAAAAAGCAACTGGTTACAATGTCAAATTATGTTGCTGACAAATGACAGGAAAATAAACAGCTCCACCTCTACCTCAACAGATTGTTGACTAATAATTATTATTGTTATGTATTCATATATTGTTATGTATACATAACTTTTGTCCTCGGATATTTGACTTCCTGTCCCAATATTTTTTCTGATTATTTATGAAGATCATAGTAATTTCTAATTCTAAATTAATTATTATTAATTAATTTAAATATGTGTAAATATAATTATTAATTAATTTACACATATTTTGACACTAAAAATAATAATAAAAAAACTCTAGTTAACTACCTTGCTGTCTCACCACGTCAGTTTATATAACATACTTACGACCATGTAATTATACTGCCATAGACGATCTATAAGATTATTATACTATAAAATTGTGCCTAAAAATAAAATATACGACAATCTGTGACTCAGTGTTTTCTGAATGAGTGCTTCAATATTTATCAACCACATACATATTAGCTGCGACCCATGTGGGTCCGTCAAACTCAGGGCCCAGAGGTCAAATCAGGGCCATAGAGTCATTTTAAGAGGCCCCAGAAGAGTGTTAAATACCAAACATTGAATTTAGAGCAAACTTGCATGGAGTTTTCTTATGGTGTTTAGATGAGACAGCTATCTCCATCAGTGCAGAGAAAGGGGATTCCAGATCATGTTTGTGTTAGAAGTGATGCACACACCTACATGAGCCGACACTCCCGGTCTTGCACTGAGACAGATAAAGATAATCTGGAGGGAGGCTGGAATCAAGGTGACTAGAGAAAGACGTCCGGTCGGAGCTGTCTGGGGAGGGCTGGAGCGACATTGGCGTGTGGGGGTAGCTGTCCTCAGAACTCTCTGTGGAGGGCAAGACCACACAACACGCAGAAGCAAGGGATAAGACAAGTTAGATTTCAAGTGAGCCGCTCCGTTTACGTCTCACTCAGAAGGCCGAGGTTCCACTGTTAATATAATTCCAGTGCACTCAAGACACAGGGCTACGACTGCAGCTCAAAAAGCCCCAGCCAAAAGTATGTTCATAAAACATTTGCCTAGCTTAATAGATGCCTGCGCTCTCTTGAGTAGAAGCTTTTATTATCTCTGCAAAGGTTATGAGGAGCATTAGAGTAGGTCTCTGGAAATCCACCACAGCTCCACTGTCTCCCATGCTTCATTTAAGAGCGTTATTAAAGAAGCTTTGCTAGTCAGTCAGTCAAGCATGTCTGTTACGGAAGCCTATCAGCTTCTTTGGGCAGTTGTTGTATCTCTGAACAGAGATGACACAGCTCTAACAGACACCAATGAACACACATCATGCGTTCCAGCAGGCCATGTGTGAGGAAGGAGGGAAAAAAGAGCCATAGTTTCTGGCTTAAAGAGAAGATCTAGATTAACACACGAATGAAACAT